>NC_060120.1:1099311448-1100561448 GCF_021461395.2 Schistocerca americana | reverse complement strand
GGTCGGCCTTCAGACATGCACAGGGAGGAAAAAAGGGAAAAACAAAGAAAGGGAAATGAAAGAAGAGGTCTCAAACTCCGTAGCGGAGAAAAGAGTAAAGAGAAGAGGTAAGGAAAAGGGAAGGACAAAGGAAGGACGAAGACTTGCGAGTAGAGAAAGCGATGAATGTGTTGCATTTTCGAGCGTCCGTCTCCGGACATAGGCACAAAACATACTCCCAGATGGGAAGAAAGGGAAGGAAAGAGGCGGAGGTGAGGGGGGGGGGGGGGGGCAAGATGAGGGATGGGGAAGGATGCGGAAAAGGAAGGTATGCAGCTCAGAAAGGAAGGAGGGCCATATTAGCTGGGGGTCCCGTGCTCGCTACGCACGTATCCACAAAAGAGTTGTGGACCCCCTGGGGGGTTCATTGATGTTGAATTAGTAATGGAATATATGGCAATTGTTTTGCAAACATTGTTTCATCAGTTCTCAAAGAGTAAATAAATATTTACTGACATAAATAAGCTTACGCTTTCAGAAGATACCTGTCGCCACCACATACACTATATTTCAAAATATATGTTGGAGGGACTAATTAATAAAGTAAACATATGCAAATACTTTCGTCTTGCATGTGTTTACAATGCAAATTTTGCTTCTATGGCTCAATTTTCATTATTTGGGCGTTACTGCACAAATGAAGGGGTAACAGAGGAAGACTTTCTGGCGGTTAGAACCGTGAAACGAGCTGGCCGGGGCGGCCGAGCGGTTCTAGGCGCTACAGTCTGGAACCGCGCGACCGCTACGGTCACAGGTTCGAATCCTGCCTCGGGCGTGGATATGTATGATGTCCTTAGGTTAGTTAGGTTTAAGTACTTCTAAGTTCTAGGGGACTGATGACCTCAGAAGTTAAGTCCCATAGGGCTCAGAGCCATTTGAACCATTTTGGACCGTGAGATGTCACACAAAAGGTTGTAATTTTATGGGTGCAATTACGGAGTTTGCAAGGGAGAATGCACACCTACAAGCAGTTTAATACTATAAATACAGACGTCTGTCCGTTAATGACGGGCGTGAACAATGGGTTGATGGCATTAATTAAGAAGGAATGGAATTTATCAAAGTTACTGCCCATTCACTGCTTTGTCTTATCGGATAACAAATTTAAGGATGTGGTTATAGATTTTACTCGTGCACGTGAATCTTAATCACCGATAATTTTAAGAACTACTGGAGCAACTGTAGGCCTGCTACGGTGTTGTTATCCTACACACTACCGTCAGACGGCTAAGCACGGGAAAAGTGCTTGAACGGTTTGTCAACTTGAAATCTGAAAGGCGTGAAAAAATATGCTGAACATGATAAAGATGAATGATTGGCGCCTCGCGGGGTAGCTGCGTGGTATGAGGCACCTTGTCACGGTCCGTGCGGCTCCCCCTGTCGCAGGTTCGAGTCCTCCCTCAGGCATGGGTCTGTGTGTTGTCTATAGCGTTAATTAAGTTAGTTTAAGTTAGATTAAGTAGTGTGTAGGCTTAGGGACCGGTGACATCAGCAGTTTGGTACCATAAGACCTTACCACAAATTTCAAAAATTTTCAAATGATTGGCAAATACAAATGATGATATCAAATTATTCTGCCAGTTTGTGTTTCATAAAATTCATTTGATAGATTAAATGGTCGGATTTCAATAGGACACATTGCTTAAAAGTCTATAGAACATTGTGAAGTGCACGAGTACGTTGAATATAGGAGATGTGTGCCTAGCAATTATAAAAGTTTAGAAGACTGTACACAGTTTATTTTAACAGTATTTCCCTTAACTTACTTTTGAGAAGCTTAACTTTTTGAAAATGAACTACTTGAAAAATAAATATCATAATCGATTGTCCATTCACTTAGAAGACGCAATGAGTATTGCATGCAATCCGAACGAGGCAAATACAGACGAAATAGCCGAAAAAAAGTACGTCATTTTATTTTTGAACTTCACTTTGTTTTGCTATTAGAATGAATAATAATCCGACTTGAGAATAACTTGCAGCTTTTTTACAAAACCTTTGGCATGTGAACGGTATCGGAAATGGAAAGGCTCATCGGCTTTTTGTCACTTTGAACATTTGAGATAATAGCATTAGAATGAAGTTTATGAAGCCATCTGAATAAAGTAACATAATTTTTTAGTGATGCAACTGGCTGATCTTGCATAAAAGTACAATGAAATCAACTTAAGAAACAAAATACACTGGTCCCAGTCTCAGTCAAAATGATCAGATTACTAATGTGTCCATTCCTTTCCTGCGCCATTCGTATGCACCTGTCAAACGACGTGAACATTATGAGGCTACGCAAGTCAGGTGAACTTTATTTTCACAGGAATAAGACAGACGCGACTCAGTTAGGTCGGCACACTGTATTCTTTCTTTAGCAGTTTTTTTTATTCATCAGCAGCTCTTTATGTCCCACAATCGCAAACATTGTGGCAGTCATTCTGTTAGTGGCGAATCCCGTCATTGGCTCATGTCATGACGATTGTTCCAGTTAGCGCCAATAGTCGACTCCATTGAATACTCTCCAAAAAGTTATTGTAGTCAAAATGGCATGTGCCAACTATCGGCTCCCGTGACTACATCTCTCAAAATTTAATTTTTGTCAAACAGGCGCTCAGTCATTTAATATTCTTATTCCCTGTATTACATGATTTTAATGTCATTTACATGGCTGATTATTGTCAACAACTCCACAGTAATTTTATTTGATAACGGGGTCAGGTAGAACCAACAGTTGTGAATGTTAAGCATTTACTATTTACCGGTTTCGAAAATACATTTCCACTTATTATAGGTGTTAACATTTAATATTTCCTGTGGAAGTATTACAGATGTAACTCCTATTCCAGTAAAGATTAAGTACTTACCATTTGCAGCTGTTGACTGTACCTGACTCCTTCGTCGAATCAAAAATATGCTTGGGGGAATTATAGTAGGCGCGTAAAAAGCTGGCCGATCACCTCAGGTGCCAAGCTTGGTACGGGGACTGCTAGATTTGTCGTTATGGGGTGAGAGGACGTTACAGAGGGAGTGTCTCCTTGCTTGTCACACAGTGCCGACAACTCATGAGCGTGCGGGCCTCGTAGCAGTCACCTCAAATGAAATGATCGGATTGCATTGTTGGCCGGGATGCCTCATTCGGGTTCGGCTGCCACGTGCAAGTCTCATTTCAGTCGGTGCCACATTTGGCGACTTGCGGACAATGATGAGGATGAAATGATGATGAGGACAACACAACGCCCACTCCACGAGCGAAGAAAATCTCTGACCCGGCCGGTAATCGAACCCGGGCCCAGTGCTTGGGAGACCAGCACGTTACAACCCAGCTAAGCAGGCGGACAGTCACCTGTGCATAAATTTCAAATGGAAGTAACACGTATTCGTGAACATGCATCATACAGACGACCAGTTTCAAGTGCGGCACATATTTGTAGCAAGGAATATGAAATAAAATTAAGGCTATTGTAGTACAATGGAATGAATAGCAGAAAAATGACATTAAAAACATTTAGTAAATATTTGTGGTCGTGTCTGATGTTGCATAATGGATTTATATATAAGAACAATTAGTATTGAAACTTCCTGGCAGATTAAAAGTGTGTGCCGGACGGAGACTCAAACTTGGGACCTTTGCCTTTAGCGGGCAAGTGTTCTAGCGAGTGAGCTACCCAAACACAACTCACAGCCTGTCCTCATAGCTTTACTTCTGCCAGTACCTCGTCTCCTACCTTCCAAACTTCACAGAAGCTCTCCTGCGAAGCCTTGCAGAACTAGCACTCCTGAAAGGAAGGATATTGCGGAGACATGGCTTAGCCATAGTCTGGGGGCATTCTTCCAGGAGTGCTAGTTCTGCTAGGTTTGCAGAAGAGCTTCTGTGAAGTCTGGAAAACAGGAGACGAGGCAATGGCAGAGCTAAAGCTGTGAGGACGAGTCCTGAGTCGTGCTTAGGTAGTTCAGTTAGTAGAGCACTTGCCTACAAAAGGCATAGGTCCCGAGTTCGAGTCTCGGTTTGGCACACACTTTTAATCTGCCAGGAATTTTCATATCAGCACACACTCCGCTGCAGAGTGAAAACCTCATTCTGGAGACAGTGTTATTTGTCAATTTATCATCCGCTCACAAACAAAACACAACAGCACTTCGTGATACGATTATAGGTCACAGTTTTGGGGTTGGCTAGGGAGGCAGCAATCGAAAGCAGAGAACAATCAGGACTGAGTGTTCAGAATTATGTCGACTTTTAACAATTAGTACTTTAAAGTCAGTGGCAAACCTATCGCTCCCTTAAGCCAGTCGGATCACTAATCGTGCATTCGTACGTCGAGCATTGAGCGCGTCGAGTTTCTGACCTCATAGCTGGGAAGAATCACGGCGGGGAATCTTGCCGAATGTGCAGAGCAATATCTAGCGTGTCAGAAAGTCTGAAAGTGCGTTTGAACTAGGCCACTGGTGAAGAAGAACGCCAACTACGTCACGGGGATATCACCTCTCTTTAGTACAGAACCGCGATAGGCCATATTGGCTTTCAGTTGAAGTCCATTCGTATGTATGTCGTTTCTGACTGGCATTAAGGTGAGGATCTCTCGAAAACCCGTCGTCAATTGTAGGATTCGTTGTAATAAAATGAAGGAAAACGGTGTTTTGGTGGTTAAAGAATTATTTTAACTTCCATATTATGGAAGTATGCCATTTCAAGGCAACGGCTTATTGAGGACACACAAAAAACGCATTGTTTATGATAAAATTTGTTATAATTAAATGTCAGTTGATAACGTAGCTACAATTAAAGCTTTCAGGAGATGGTAAGATGCAAAGTACAGTCACAAATCATTTATGGTTGTTGTAGTAGAATGGAAAGAGTCGCAGAACTGTCAGGTATCAGGAGACGTGTTGCTGTCTCGCGTCTCACTGGATCCAAACTTTTTTTTTACTAGCTTTCGTGTTTTCTAATAGGTTCTCTTACTTGCTTCTTACTGTAATAAAAGTGTTTTCTAGAACATTCCATGTTATCCAGAACGAGATTTTCACTCTGCAGCGGAGTGTGCGCTGATATGAAACTTCCTGGCAGATTAAAACTGTGTGCCGGGCCGAGACTCGAACTCGGGACCTTTGACTTTCGTGGGCAAGTGCTCTACCAACGGAGCTACCCAAGCACGACTGACGCTCCGTCCTCACAGCTTTACTTCTGCCAGTATCTCGTCTCCTACCTTCCAAACTTCTGGAAGAATGCCCCCAGACTGTGGCTAAACCATGTCTCCGCAATATCCTTCATTTCAGGAGTGCTAGTTCTGCAAGGCTTCGCAGGAGAGCTTCTGTGAAGTTTGGAAGGTAGGAGACGAGGTACTGGCAGAAGTAAAGCTGTGAGGACGGGCCGTGAGTCGTGCTTGGGTAGCTCAGTTGGTAGAGCACTTGCCCGCGAAAGGCAAAGGTCCCGAGTTCGAGTCTCGGCCCGGCACACAGTTTTAATCTGCCAGGAAGTTTCATTCCATGTTATGGAAATAAAAGTGCACTCTCCTGAGGAGTGAGTTAGTTCTATTGGATTAATCTAAAAAGACATTTTGCACTCATTGCAGTAAGATATTTTGCACTTTCTTGTTTTAAGTTTTGTATTTTACATGTTGTAAAGATTCTGCTACTAAATGTGAACAGTGGCAAAGTAACAAAAAAGTTACTAAAATTGAGAATGATGAAATAATATTTATTTCATGTGGAGAACTATTGTAAGTACATACCGCACTAATTGTACTGGAACTTATATAAGCAGATGTCCTTATTAACAAGTCATACTACTTACTTTTTTCGGTTGCAATATGTTCATGGATACTGAAGTTCTTATTTCGACGACTGCCGCTAGAGCGCGCTGCTATTGCATATACCAGGTTGAGACACATGTGGACTCTACGCAAGATACAGTGGCTGATTCGCAGTGAACAATTTTCGTCCAAAGTGTTGGGCGAGTTCATTCGTAAGGGGAGGTCAGCATTGTTTTCCCGCTTTCAGTCGGTTGCCAACATGCTGCAGTGACAGATTCGAGGCACACATCCTGCAGTCTTTCTCAAACCATGTCACAGAAAGTATTTGGTTAAAAAAAATTGCGTTACTTACAGCTTTATATGTTCAGCTTAATGGTGACATGGGCATCATTTCGTTAATGGTCAGAGTTATTGTCATATTTGCAATTAAGTAAGACACCGCGTGAAATTCAAAAACGTTTGGAATGAAAAATAAGGATTGCTATGATTTTGCGTTTGGTGCATATTACAAAACGTATTACTGCTTATGAAAATTAGCTAACATACTGAATTTTTTCTTTAGGCTTGGGTGGAGGTCTTTACGTCACTAATCTCAAGAAAACTGGTCTTATGTAGCTCACTTATCTACAGTTGTGTAAAAGAGTGAAACATCCATAATATTCCTCGTATTTCATAAATGGTTTGAGATATCGAAATGATATTTTAGCAAGCTATAACACTGACAGAGCAGAGTATTTTTCCGTATGATTATTACGTGAAACTTCATTATCTACCGTGTTATTACGCTAACTACAGACTTTTTTAATGACTGAAATTAGTTTTTAAGGGCCGTTATGGCTGGTGAAATGAGAAATGCTGACGGTTTCGGAACAACATAAGTGAAGACTCTACACATTTATTTTTGTACCAAGGACGTGCTTTTTAATAAGTTATTGACCTTATTTGTACACAGATCCTCAGTTAACAAGCTGTTGTTTCAGAAGTCTCTCTCAACTGTGTCTGCAGAACATGTTAGTGAAGTGAAATTGTGGAAACTCCGCTGTGTTTTAGCAAAGAAGCATATTTTAGCACATTAAGAAGGAAACGTAGTCAAAATTCATGACGCTTCTCTGGAAGTTGCAAATGATAAACAAGAATTATTCTCAGGTGCTAACCAGAACAGATGTGGCTAGGTTTTATTGGATGGTCTCCACGCAAGTAGTGGGCGTACAGGGAGTTCACTTTTGAATACAACAAATGTGACGTTAGGCTTCAGTTAGGAACGGCACTTCCCCTCCGGCACTCTGCACTTCTCCTACAGCACCCGCCACCAACCCCTACCACTGTCGCTTGCCCTGGCGACTGCACGTCTACCAGCCACGTTATTCTCCACGCCATCTATGGTACGCACAAGTTGCATCGTTTCTGAGCCTTTAGCAGCACATTGAACTCAGCACGCTCAACATTAACATTTGAAAGCACAATCTGTGTGTCGACGTCTTTACTATACCCAGTTTATTGGGGTCTAATAAAAAACTAATTTACGTAGTTTACCTACTAATCATAAGATCCATATATACGGGGCCCGATGTGCCGCCGTACTACGTAAGTATTGATCCTTGAACAAAAATGTTTAACAACCACTGATTTAGACGCTCATGGAAGATATTGCAATCTGCTTGATAATAATACTGGAACTGAAAGGAATATGTTAGACAAAGAAATATAATACCGGTATTACGCAACGTCTGAACAGTGTAAATGATCTGTTGTAAATAAAGAGATCGTTTCTCTTCACCTGTTGAAAAATTCTTTGTTGTCTTTGCATAATCGGAAAGCGTCAGACATAATACCGGTTATAGGGACTAGATCTGAAATGCAAACAGTCGTAACACAAATTTTTAAGATTTGTTATTATAGTTAATATTTCACCTACCGTACTCTGTAATGTGTCAATACAGGCCCTATTTCATTTTTAATTATTAACTCGCAAGGTGAGTTTTCTGTAATGTACACCATGAGGTGGGGCTATGTTTAAACCGAGATTTAAAGCACATATCATTTAAAATTTTTAATTTAATTTACATAATATTTATTTTTACAACTAATTAAGTGTTGCTTAAATATTCCGTGTTGCTTTTATTGTAATAAATAAAGCCTGAATTATTTTACTTTTTATTGCACAAAATTAGGTTATTTTGTGCGGTTTCTAAATAGTGCACATAAATGAACTGTTAGAGAACTTAATTCTGCATTCAAAAATTATAGTATCCCTGCAGAAAGTAAATTTTCACATACAATTGTATTCCAGGGTTTAAATTTGCACGTATAAACTGCAGTTGATGGATACAGAAAGAAAGTCTGCAAAACCGACTTTCGATGCTGGGATGTATATTTTTCTTTATCGCCATTCAAAACGCATTTGATTTTAAGTGATTTCGTTTGCTAGTAGAACTGCGATCATTGGCTATTGTAAAATCGCCGTCTTTTCCATCTCTTTCTTGATCTATATCACTTGCATCTTCTTACATCCACTGACTAACAATTTCGTCAAACATAGGATTGTTTAAACTGTCATTTTGATGTGAACACGTGAAAACAGCTACGTAGTTTATGAGATACGGTCTGGAAGCCCCAAGACATATCAGTAACACGTGTCAAAAATGCACAAAAAAGGCGATAACGCAACCAGCAACAAATCATTGTAGTGTTGGCGATTTAAGGAGGGTATGGAGGGTACAGAAGCATTCCGCTAGAACTGATCTTGTAGAGCGAATTCGAAAGTTTTTGCGTGGCCTGAGAGACCACACCTCATGAGTTAGGATTAAGAACCAATGTGTAATAGTGGTAGCGTCCTTGGATTCCGTCAAGTTGTCGATCTGTAATTGTTATGTTAAGCACAGAGAGATATTTTCTTTTGGAGACAATGAGATTAATGTATTGTTTCTGTGGTGTGTGTACTGTAAGACCTTCGGTACACACACCATCAGATTATTTGACTTGTCGCTCTAACGAAGTAGGCGAGTGTCAGCAATCTGTCTCGTGGTCTTATCGTGGCGTGTTTATCTTATGCCGTTAGGTCAGACAATAGAAATGCCACTTGCACGCTTAGAGTAGCAGATTGACGGCGACCAACTTTAAACAAAACTTGATTAATTTTCACACGCATTTATTAAAATAGTAACAAGCATAAACCTTACGTAACTTGATTCTGGATGCTATTTACAATTGACAATCTGAAGTTCCTTTGGTCTTGGTACGTTAATCTTATTCTCAAATATCTCTGATACTTGACAAAAGTGTCTATACATTTATCTTCATGGCTATGTACAGAAATATGGTAATCTTCTTAGGTGCAGACTGAAGCTTGACTATAGACTGGTACAGGCTAATGCATACAGGCTAATGCATACTGGTACGGACAAATGCAGACTGACTAATCGGAGGTCTGTAGACTCGTTATAATACCTCACTCGTTCAGGTATCACTGTGCGAATGTGATCCGCGAGGAGAAAAGGTTCTACGTTAGCAGCAATCTCATTGGCTGCGTTACATATTAATACGTGGATCAGCGGAAGCAGAATTTGGTCCGTCTCTAAGGCAGCGCCATCTCGTAGTGCGGAGACACACGAGCGCTGTGCCTGCGCTGTTGTGCTTAGCGGGCCGCACTCTAGTGGGAAAGTTGTGTACCGGCTGACTACGCGGAACTATGTACACAACAGTTTCAAACACCTTTATTGCTAATTGTTTCTTATTGTGAAGTAATGGTGGTGGTAAGTTCCGATGGGATCAAACTGCTGAGGTCATTGGCCCCTAGGCTTACACACTACTTAACCTAACTTACACTAGCTTACGCTAAGGACAACACACACATCCATGCCCGAGGGAGGACTCGAACCTCAGATGGGGGCAGTTGCGCGAACCCTGGCAAGGCGCCCAAGACCACGTGGCTGCCCCACATGACATGAAATAATGGCTTATGCGAACAGCAAAATGTGTATGTTCGGAAAAAAATTATATATGTATGTCTTTGTGTGTGTGTGTGTGTGTGTGTGTGTGTGTGTGTGTGTATGTGTTTGTGTGTGTGTGTGTGTGTGTGTGTGTGTGTGTGTGCCCGTATTGAAGGACCGCTTACACCCGTGTGCCTTGTGCCTACTGCCAGTGCTTTAGTTGGATGGAACAGGTGGGTTCCCAGAAATACTTAAAATATTTATCCCATGTGTACATAAATTTGATTGTTAGTTTTCCCACAAAAACAGTCTATAACTCTACTAGTGCGACACTAGGTTCCTGGATATTGTACCCTACTGAAACTTCTAGATTAAAGGTGAGTACCCAAAGATACTTTATTCCAACTACAGCACTGCATGCTGCTTATAATATTCGTCGTGAACCAGGGTTCGCGTCACAGCCACCACTGTCACCACACATTTCACCGCCGCAACACCTTGGCCATTAATGTTATTACCACCAACCGTGCAGTTCAAATTTTCATTTTCACGCTTAGAAAAATATTAGCTTATTTTTCTAACTTCACCGGCTTTTTCCTTTTTCCTGCAATAGTTTGTTTCCCTTTTTTGAACAGTATTTAGCTTCTTTGCGTTGCTCATCATGTTGGATAGGCCACATTTTTTAGTTTTTCAATGTAATTTTTTTAAAAGAAGAACTGACAAGTAACGTCGACTTGGACAGAATGATCAGAAAGTCCGATTACTCCCTATGTATTGAACTAAGCCCAGCCCGAACAGGTCATGAAGGCCCAATGGTACCGACCGGCCGCCATGTCATCCTCACTCACAGGCGTCACTGGTTGCGGATATGGAAGGGCATGTGGTCAGCACACTGCTTTCCTAGCCTCTTCTTCTCAGTAAAGTAGGTCCTCAGTTTGCCTCACAAAGGCTGACTGCACCCTGCTTGCTAACAGCGCTTGGCATACCGCATTGACACCCATCCTAGCGCTAGCCCAGCCCGACAGTCCGTAACTTCGGCGATCTGATGGGAACCGGTATAAAAATTTTTCACAGACAGCTCGACTATCCCGCGCGGCGAACCGGTATTAACACTGCGGCAAGGCCGTTGGCCCCCCTATGTGTTACACAGAAGTTAATGAATTGCTGTTATTCGTAGGCTCACAAACGACCCCATACAGGAAAGTCAGTGAGACATATTCAGCATGATTTCACTGTAAGGTTTCAGAAACTTTCTCCACAAAAACCAACAGCTTTATGGCGGGAGAAAAAGCTCTTTTTAGCTGGCTGCATAAAGGACAAGCTCCTTCAGAACGACCACTAACAGCACTGGAAATGTGTGTGGAGGCTACAGCGGCTGCTGCACGTTCGCCGTAAACGTTCACTCGTAATCCATCACAGAACTGGGAGTTCCACACTCTACATTACAAGGACAGATGAAGACTGATTTGAAGTTAAGGGCATTTAACCCTTAATTGGTAAGTGACCTGAATGATAATGACTCGTAAAGACGTCATAGGGCATGTGGGCGAATGTTCGATGTTTTTACAACTCTTCCTTCAAGGGGGAAAGTGTTTTTCTCGGGCAAATGTGCAACGTATCGAGAGCAAAAGCGAGAAATATTTGCTTCTGGCGTGAAGAAAACCCACATTTTTATGGAAAACTATAACAAAACCCACCACATGTCATAATGCAGACTGAAATGTCTGCAACCCACTTGGTATTTTCATATTTCGTTGATGGCGCTATGAGTCACATTGCGTAGCTCACCATGTTATGTGACTGATTTATTTCACATGTGCACGATCTGGAGCAGCTCGGTCTTGTATGGTTGCTGTAGAATGGAGCACCAGCCCGTTACGCTATTGCTGGTAGAATATATCTCAACGAGGTATTCCATAATAAATGGATTGGACGTGGTTTTGTCCGTTCGCCTGCACCTCTGGAGTAGCGATCACGAAGCCCTTATCTGTAATCTAGCGACAAAAGGGAATCATACTCTGTTATGAAAACGATGGTGTACAAACAGACAGTCTTGAAAAATAATAAAGAATAGTCACACTGCCTGGACACTGTCCTCTGTCACGATCCCACATTAATACAATACGAACATCTATGAATAAGCGGACACACGATATCAGCTAAAGGGACGTTGTGATCACTTTGTATTCTAAACGCTGCGAAACTCACCTATACAGCACTTAACGACCAGCGACGTCAGTAACCGCTCTCCAACTAAAATCGGTGGTGAAGTAGCTGTTGGCTACTGGCTGGCCTTCCAAGTTTTCGAGTTACCTACTTTTTGTTTCACCAGTCTACCGAAAATTCTAGCAGCCAATTCCCTCTTCTAGGCTTGGGCCTCCCTGGCCTATGCAGCTTTGTTTTTCTGTAGAGCAGTGTCTCAACAAGCACTCGTTTACCATGATGAGTAAATAACGTGGTAAAGTGCCACGAAAAAGTATTATTCGCCAATTCTTTAACGAAATTTATATTGATAACTCTAGCAAGCTCCTGAAGAACTTGGCTAGAATGCTGGGTCATATTTTAAAGAAATCCAGCATTTTGTATTTATATTGAAAATACGACAGTTCAATCTCATATGCCGTACACATACTTATAAACTAAATTCTCTTACCCATTATCTGAATATTCATTTTGCTCCTCGAAGTCTGGCCTTGCGGGTTGGTAGCGACACACACGTAGCCTCCTTCATCAGCATATTTCCGTACATCCTTGATAACCATAGTCCCGTTTGGAAATACTTGCTGCCGATGATTTTCTGGTAGTATTTTACCTGAAAAAAAGAACACTTTGCTATGAATTGTAAATTCGGTGGTTACGTACATTTTATCTGATTTTCCTGAATTTTCTAATACCTGATACAGAAGTGTCAGGAAAAAAATATAAAATCACGAATTATAGTGCCGGAATGGTTCTCTCGAAGAACCTTAACTGAAAAAAAGAAACTCCACTATTATTTGTAAATTAGATATACTTTAGGACCTCGGTGTACAAGATGTAAGGACAAAAGTAGCTTTCGCATAATTTGTCACCGCCAAATAGTAAAGTTCGATGAATCTTGGACCACAGATAGAAAGAAGTGCTACAGTACAACACAGAAAGTAGCTGAGAGAAGTGCACAATAAGATAATCTGAAATAACATTTTAATTCAATGACAGTTAATGCTCTAAAGTCACCCGACAATCAGCTGTGATAACTGCTGTGTGGTAGTTATGTAGAGAAGTAACACAAAAGCGTTATTTCGAGATGGGCCTACAAATATGCTACATCTCGTAGAACATCCCAAAGGTTGTAGGCTGATGAGCGGTATTTGTGTGGGCACTGCACGTCATTCAAAAGGGCGTCCAGTCGTGGCTTGTAGCGCTGCCGGGTTCTGTTCCCGTGCTGAGGAGGCAGCGACAGAAACAGTGACGGATGGACCCGGCGAGCAGCTGCAGTGGGCAGGACGGGAGATGACGGTGCACCTGCTGGGTGCACAGTGGGCGCTGGGGTGCGCTGGTTCACGGTTTCTCTATATCTCTGGAGACAAATGTCACAATGGTTCATCTGAGCCGCGCGTGATTAGCCGAGTGGTCTAAGGCACTTCAGTTATGGACTGTGCGGCTGGGCCCAGCGGAGGTTCGAGTCCTCCCTCGGGCATGGGTGTATCCTTAGGATAATTTAGGTTAAGTAGTGTGTAAGCTTAGGGACTGATGACCTTAGCAGTTAAGTCCCATAAGATTTCACACACATTTGAACTTTTTTTTTTTAGGTGAAAAGAATGCGCACCATTCCCGCCTCCATAATTCCTCCAATGCGAGCTTGCGCTCTACCACTAATGACATCACGGTATTACACCGCCTGTGTTTGTAAGAAGTACTATGCAGAGATCTTTCTTCGGACATGCATCCATGTCAGAGGAAGCGTTGCACTGTACTCCTTACAAACACAGGCGGTGCAATATTGTATTTATCTGCCGTCACTGGGCAAGTGACTTTCAATTAAAATGTCTCCCGTGTGCAGGAGTGTACATAATGTACGTACGAGTGCAGGTTGTAAGCGTGGTTGACGACATATGGAAGTTTGTGTCTGGCCGTGAGTTGTGCTAGGATAGCCTAATGGTGTGATTTATGGTGGTCTCTGTGCAGCATACTTCCTTCAATGCCCCATCACATTTTCACAACGAAAATCGACGCTGAAGTTTAGTTTTACGACCAAGTATGAGTGACCAAAAGCATTGGAAATTGAACAGCTCTCACGAAGTGACGTCTGCATCGAATATTATGAACTAGCAGGAATACATCTCTCCATCGTGGGTAGTGTGGTCTACGTGAAAGTGGTGGATGAAGTTACTTGTGAAGGGATCCTCAGTATGATGAGCAACTTTGATTCAGACATTCAGATTGGCACATAGACTCTGTGGAAGTGGAACACACAGGTCTCGGCCAGAGGACGGTCCGAGTGTTCGAACTGCCATTTGAGGTGCCAGCAGAGATGGCACAATGATAAACCATCCAGCAGAAAAATGGACACACTTTACCACGTACCCAGTTCTGATTGGGGTGTGCCAAGTGTGCATAAATCTTACTAAATATGTTCCGCCCTATTTGAACATAGGCAGATGTTGTTCCATTGAAATTTACGAAGGCCAACAAAAGACCAGTTCAGGATGCTGGCAAGAGAGGCATCTCAGATTAAGCTGTGCGCAACATCGCATCACGCAGCTCTCGATGAAGGAAGAGATTATGTTACCCAAATTGATGGTGGTGATTTGGTGACATGTGTGGGTGCCCTTCAGTCTGTTCCATCTGACAACAGTCATGTCTGAAAAAAATGGGCTCAGAAGAGATGGATGAAACGCAACTGGCATTGTCCAATACCTGCAGTACGATGTCTATAGAGGATGAAGACCTCGACGGTGGCGATCGCCCTCAGCACGAAGATATCATGGACAGTTTCCCTGATGGGATTTGATCGGCAATGGATTCAACGGAGACCTCGCACAGCGTGAGCGCGTATAATGGACAGCAGATGGATACAGTGTCTGCCTCATCATGGATGTGCTGCAGCCTTGAGCCACCCTGTTAATTCTGAGGAATGATTGCAGTACGAGAGCTGAAGATATCGAGGGCACTATATACGCTATCATAGCTAAAGCGATTGCAGTTGCTTCACATCATGACAGTTAAATAGCGATGGACATAGGAGGGGCACCTTTGTTGATGGCAGGGCCTCCTTTGGGTCTCCCGTCTCCATCCTTCCAAATGGGTGCCAACAATTCCATCTCCCCTTGCCAGGCCTACCGCACCATCAAGCCCAATACCATCAGTTTGAAGGTCAAACTGTAAATATTTCATGACATGTTGCAGGTGGTGGATTTCGATATCGCCCTTCTACAGGAAGTGCACCTCAACCAGTTTCCGTCTATTTATGGATAGGATGTTTATCAGCCGCTGTGGACGGACAGTGGTTGTAGTACAGTCATTTTTGTGAAGGACGGCATCGTGATTGATGGTGTGACCTACCTTCCTTCAGCACAACGGCTTGCTGTCACATATAAGGGCGGCAGGATTATGAATGTGTACAAATCTGTACTCAAGTACAGACGAGAGGAGAGACCATTTAACCTTCAGTTACTTGGTCAGTGGTCTGGAATTCAGTAAACAGCGCTTTTCTCGATGCGGACACCAGAGCAGCCTGGTATTTGGTGGTCAATCAATAACATATGACTTTTCTGGAGACTAGAAATCTGTAGGAATCAGCATGGGTTTCGAAAAAGACGGTCGTGTTAAACCCAGCTCGCGCTATTCGTCCACGAGACTCAGAGAGCTATAGACACGGGTTCACAGGTAGATGCCGTGTTTCTTGACTTCCGCAAGGCGTTCGATACAGTTCGCCACAGTGGTTTAATGAACAAAGTAAGAGCACATGGACTATCAGACCAATTGTGTGATTGGATTGAAGAGTTCCTAGATAACAGAACGCAGCATGTCATTCTCAATGGAGAGAAGTCTTCCGAAGTAAGAGTGATTTCAGGTGTGCCGCAGGGGAGTGTCATAGGACCGTTGCTATTCACAATATACATAAATGACCTTGTGGATGACATCGGAAGTTCACTGAGGCTTTTTGCGGATGATGCTGCGGTGTATCGAGAGCTTGTAACGATGGATAATTGTACTGAAATGCAGGAGAATCTGCAGCGAATTGACGCATGGTGCAGGGAATGGCAATTGAATCTCAATGTAGAAAAGTTGTCGCGAATAAATTACGAACAGGCGTATGTTAAGCTGTCTGTGAAGTTACAGTCCTGTGACATAGCAGTAGGAGCCGCTGTCATACGCATTAAAGTGCTCCGACAGATGGAAAGCCTCCACACAGGGTTAGCACACAACGGAAAGAGCCGGCGCGGCGCAGCGCCCGGTAACAGGAAACTTCCACTCAGAGCGGCTACGTGACAGACCCGGGGATAGTAAGGCAGCCAGAGCGATGGAAGATTCCCCAAGCATCATAGTAACGTCACAGGAGACTATGTAAACGGCAGCTCAACAGCCTGTCGAGGATTCCGCTAGTATTCTGCCACTGCGCTACTCTGCCTCAGGGGCGGAACTTGGACTCTCGCGGCAACTAGTTGCACAGAGCAGTAGTAGTTACTCCTCCCACAGTTTGGTTCAGGTGTCAGTGCCTCGTAAGCTTGAATAATGTTTACTCTAACTCTCTCTCTTCTTCATTAGAAGCTTATTCACGATCACACCGAGTTCCCTAGTTTAAAAATTATTCCAGCTTTACAGATTCTGCTCCAGAACTACGAGCTGGGCGAGCCCACTCCGCCTCAGCCAGGTTAGTGTCTAGCTCCCTCTTCCTGATCCGCTCGCAGGAAACCAATCAGACACGACAAAGTGTAATGTGCTGCGAATACATAGAAAGATAGTTCCCTTATCATTCAGCTACAAAATAGCAGGTCAGCAACTGGAAGCAGTTAATTCCATAAATAATCTGGGAGTACGCATTAGGAGTGATTTAAAATGGAATGATCATATAAAGTTGATCGTCGGTAAAGCAGATGCCAGACTGAGATTCATTGGAAGAATCCTAAGGAAATGTAATCCGAAAACAAAGGAAGTAGGTTACAGTACACTTGTTCGCCCACTGCTTGAATACTGCTCAACAGTGTGGGATCCGTACCAGATAGGGTTGATCGAAGAGATAGAGAAGATTAAACGGAGAGCAGCGCGCTTCGTTACAGGATCATTTAGTAATCGCAAAAGCGTTACGGAGATGACAGATAAACTCCAGTGCAAGACTCTGCAGGAAAGACGCTCAGTAGCTGGGTACGGACTTTTGTTAAAGTTTCGAGAACATACCTTCACCGAAGAGTCAAGCAATACATTGCTTCCTCCTACGTATATCTCGCGAAGAGACCATGAGGATAAAATCAGAGAGATTAGAGCCCACACAGAGACATACCGACAATCTTTCTTTCCACGAACAATACGAGACTGGAATAGAAGGGAGAACCGATAGAGGTACTCAGGGTACCCTCCGCCACACGCCGTCAGGTGGCTTGCAAAGTATGGATGAAGATGTAGATGTAGATATGAATCGCCAGAGACTACATTCTATACATGTGGCGGATACTTCGTTACATCTCCTGTGCCACACATGTGATAAGGATTAACATCGTCTGGAATGCAGGTCTGCTGTGGAGGTTGATGAGTGTGATGTTGCCTCTCGTTCAGTGAACAACCCCAACATCAGTGACCGCGACATACCTTCTTATCCTGGATATGACGTTTCATCCACACACTAAGATGCATGCAGTGATATGGATCAAGGGTTTGACCATATCGTATCTTCACCAGAATGGTGACAAAAACTTTCTCGATTTTTGGATCTTGCTTTTGCAGCGATCCACTTGTCTCCGACGTCACTTGCGCTACCGCCAGTACTTTGCTAACTATCTGGGTGGTGTCTTCTTAGACCTTCGCAACAGTTAGGTGTGCCGAGTATGAGAATTTAACCTGAGGTGCACGTCAATTTTATTAAACAGACCAGAACAAGTGACAGCACAAAATGGACCCTTTCATTGTGAATACGTGCCCAGCTCCAATGGCAGGTTAGAAGGTCCCTGGGACATATCGGATGCTGGCAGCAGCTGGTGTAGTGTCTAATGCTGTTTCTGCCAGAAGGGCGTCTTTTACATTGTATTTATGGTTTACTTTGTTCTTGTTGTTCAGTTACTTTCTTTACCCGTAGAAGGGCAGGTTGTATGAGTAAACATGTTTTGTTTAACCTGCCTTCCTGCTCCACACCCACAAAAAAAAAAAAATCGGACAGGGTGGTTCAAAGACGAGAATGGGGCAGGCATCGTGGCCAGGCCTCGGGTTTCGAACCCTGCCCACCCATCTTCCAACGGCCTGAATCTGATAACTCTACTTCATTTTAAAAAATGGTAAGGCGACTGCTCGCGATAAGAGGAAAATCCAGGTTCATGTCATGGTCCGCTACAAATTTTCATTGTCGTGATTCCATTGTACACCTGGTGATAGTCCATATTTGCAACATCAAGTACATTTCATCCAATGATCTTGTCATCGAAAGGACATTAAACCCTAATCTTCATCTCTTTTAGATGTGGGGGTTGGTTTACTGAACCATACTACTAACATATTAGCACAAATATAAAACACACTAGCGACCGAGCCTTTTTTTATTTATTGTTATTTCATCTCGCTTGGTACAATATCCCGCTCTTCAGCCAAAATCAGCAAGAATATTTATGAATGAAACATTAAAAAAGTTTTCATAATTTATAAAAGGAAGCAAAAAGTTTAACAATAACAAAGAAAGAGAGAAAGACAAAAATAGACATTTAAAAGATAATAAAACGGATGTGACGTTCATTAAAATGGAGGACTGCAGTTTCATTAAAGTGCTGAAGCATCTGTGCCGGGTGAAAAGGTTGGGGAAAGATTAATCGTTTGGTGTTCTGTGGAAGCGAACGGTGAGGCGATGAGGTACACTCACGGGTCAACGTAACTGAGACACTGCACTTCTTCCCCATGTGGTCTTCTGAGGGGCTCATTCAGCCCTCACTTCATTTTTATTCATAACAATGCGCTATCCCATCGAACAGCGCAGGTGCCGGAGCTCTTGCAATGAGAAATATTCAGCAAATGGACTGGCCGGCGCGTTTTTTCGACCTGATTTCCATCTATCATGTGTTGAAGGTGTTGGAGAGATTGTATGCTGTAAATAGAAGCAATGTAGGTAATATCAGTTGAAATAAGCGGTCATATATGTAGCCTATTTGTTGTTCCTCTAATAAATACACACAAACACAGACACTCAGTAAAATATAGGTTACGTATATGACTTTATTTCAACTGACATTACCTAGATTGCTTCTATTTAGAGCATTGCCATGTACCTGATTCTGCTTTTGACCAAGTAAACTTACTGGAACAGATTATTTTAGACCCTGGTTATAGCCTTCGATGAGACACCGACATAGACATTATTTCAGCAACGTGTTAACTCATAGTTTTATTGGAATGAATAGTTTTTCAAATTGATTAGTATGTATTTTACACTATTGACTACCTTGTATCAACTGGGTTTCACACCATTTTTTCGGTCCCTTACCATTTCTTTCGTGGTGTTACGAATGAAGTAGTCTAAGTAAATTATGCCACTGTTACTTTAGTATGACGACAGTACAGAATTTTGCAAACGTAACTCTAGTCTACCTTGCCCACCGTTCACTACTAGTAAACAATGAAATTTACCTAACATATGTCTGATTGTCAATGCATATGTTCTCCTTTTTATAGTTCATTATGTGCAATGTTGCACGCCTATATTATTATCCATTAGAATAACGGCTTGTCGCTTAAGCTTTTATATATTCCCATTTTTTAATATCTGATATTAACCTATAATAAAACAATTGTGCATATACAGCTTCATTTGTATTTAGTGATACCACGTAAATGGCTAATGTCCAGAGTGGTGGCATTTTAACGGAAATGTCCAAAAATAAAATTATCCATTGTGTAATATGATTATAATGGAATTGTTTTGCATAATAATTCATAAATTACCGTTATTGCATTGGTTGTTTATTTTTGGTATGTTGTATTAGGGCCTGAAGATGATGATGTAATAACATCAAAACTAGTTGGCAATAAAACCAACACCTTAATGCAGCTGGAGGAATTTCGTCATTTCTTAACATATATTATACTAGCTGACGTCCCAAGTCGACTGTTTCAATTATGGATATACGAAGATTATTTTTGAATAGTCGCTTTACTTTCGGCTGCATACTATTGAAGTTTATGACATTTTCTTTCGAAGTGCATCTCCTGTATGGTTTTAGTACTTCTCTTCATCCCAACAATGCATTATTGCATTCTTCATCCGGCTATATTGGAAATATTCTAGTTTTCGGAACAAAGGGTTTATTTAATAGACTATATACTGTTCTAGTTTCTTCAACGCAAGTGTACTCTGTTCTTGATCCTCCACATCATGAAAATGGTGGGTAGATGGTCAGGGTGTATACCTAGCCAGGGAAAAAAAATTCCCGGATTTCCCGGATTTCCCGGTTAAAAATACACGTTCTCCCAGGTGACAGTATATTTTTCCTTATCAATCCTTTGAACGGTTATGGTTTTATACACGGGAGTAAAATTTCCCGGCAGTTTAGAAAACGAAACTCAGGGGAAAAGACATGTTTTGGAAATATATTTGATGTGCAGCAACATGTACACTGCGTATTTTCGTATTACGAAAGTATACATTGGAATTCCACCAAACACCGCATGTTATTTTCCGAATCATTGAAATCGAGATTTCGATGCGCTTTTGTGAGCCTTTAGTAGCTCATGTCACGTGATCTCGCCAGCCGATGACAGCGGATATTCAGAGCATGGGACACGTGATGTAGTCAGCCAACAGCAGCATCACTGTTAAGTAGCACGAACACACAAACAGGGAAAGTTAATAGTTTAAATTAGTATACATAGTGTTGCTACAAGAAAAGCAAAGCGTTCACATATAATACTGGCCTTAAGCTGCAGGAGAAGCTAAGCTTTCGCATATACTATTGATCTTTTTGTGCGTGTTACGCTTTAAGATATATCGCACAAATGTGCCGATAAAATTTTTAATAATGACATGAATGTCTTATCTTCAGGGTTTGAAATTCTTCTAAATGGCTCGTCATCAAAGAGTTGATTTTTAAATGAGAGTCAAACGCTCTGTGGTTTAATGCATTCATGGTACATTCTTGCACATAGTTCAACTTAGGTAAAAGGTTATTTACTTTGAAAGTAACGCTTTTCAAACCACTATTCGCAATATTTTCCCGCGAACTGTTAGAAATAGGTTCGTTTCAGCAGTTGCCAGAGGGTGCGGGTAACAGGCGACACCGCGCTGGGGTAGCTATCATGAAGTACGAAGCCCGTATGTACGTACGTGTAAAATATTAAAAGACCATACTTACATAGCATAAAAGTCACAAGACATCAGAGGATACTGCAAGAGCATCGGAACTTCGTGAACCATATTAAAATGTGCACATTTAAAGTGTATACCTAAAGGGCACATTCGTATGTCCAGATTCCCAATGAAGTAGACCTCGGCCTGATATTAAGCTCTTCAGTGTCGTTTTCGGGATGTAAATTTCTTGGAACACCAATACTGTATTATATCATGTTTGGTTCTTTATTATGGCATATAGTTGGGAAGGTGGAAATAAAATAAAATCTGAAACTAATGACATATTTCAGACTTCCGTAATTATCTGAATGTGTTTTAATTCACTTGATAGCTCCCGGCCACAGATATCTGTTTTGTTTTCAATTGACATGAGAGTAAGCGAAGGAGAAACAGCAAAATCACTAAATGTAAACACGGGTCACGTGGAGACTACCCACTGTTACTCAGACTGCTCTACGCATCAGCGCCGGATCTACGACATTTGCGAAGCCGGTCAATACTGAAAAAAATCGAATTTTCAAAATATGTTCAACTTGTTGCGCACATCTTTCTGAAAAGTCTGAAACATAAGACATATTATTAGGTCTTAAGTATGCCAAAGTGCCAAAGTGCAGTGCCACGCCTCTTCATGAAGCATTTTTCTACCACACGTCTAAACTATATTCAGGAGAGTGGAAATTGAAATGTCTTATGGTGCTTCTCCCGCTCCCAGTCGGCCGGTTTCACAGCCTGCCCCTCTCAAAAAAAAAAAAAAAAAAAAAAAAAAAAAAAAAAAAAAAAAAAAAAAAAAAAAAAAAAACTTGCAATTAATAGCGGATGGGATTACTTGTAATCGAGAGAACAACAACTCTTCAGAAAATCTGAACTCTTTATTGCTGTTTTGTACGACACAAAATTAAATATAGGATATATAAAACCAATACTGACAAGAGATAAGCTAGAAATTACACATTTCTTCAAACCTCAGCTTCTAGCATTTTTTCTATGTAACCTTGCTACAGCTTTACATGGCGTGCTTTCCTTTCTGCGAAAGAATCTATTACCTCGTCAAAGTTCGTCAAACGATTTGCTACATGAAAAATCGAAATGTCGTTATCTAATACTGAAAAAGCTGTTAATACAAATAATACCCAAGAATGGTGTGGTTTCTCAATCTGATTACATCTATTTTGTCACTGTCTGCTAAATAAAACAAAATAGGCCTTTATAATATGGCAGCAATTTTGTAACACACCAAATAAACGAGACTGTTTTGGCACAAATGGCCATTTTTATAACATGACAGAATATAATTCGCAAAGTACCAATATCAAATGCCTGTTAGGCTTACTACAAGCAAAAAGTTTTATGTTAGGAAATCGTTTCACATTTCATTCATACGCACCAGCTTCCCAAGCATGAGATCGAAAAGTAGTATTACGAAATTTTTGTATAAATTTGGAATCGTCTCATTCTTCCATAATTTGTGTGATGTCCCCGTTTCTTCTCCTTCCTCGTTCTAACAAACAAAAATGGTTCAAATGGCTCTGAGCACTATGGGACTTAACATCTATGGTCATCAGTCCCCTAGAACTTAGAACTACTTAAACCTAACTAACCTAAGGACATCACATACATCCATGCCCGAGGCAGGATTCGAACCTACGACCGTAGCAGTCGCGCGGCTCCGGACTGAGCGCCTAGAACCGCTAGACCACCGCGGCCGGCTCTAACAAACAATCTTATCACCACCAAATCTGTAGCTATTGGTACCACTGTCAAAATTTGTTCGCCGATCAACTCCACTAACCCTGCCAGAATCACAGGTTTAGTTACCCCGCGATTATTTTCCGGTTAGGCGTTATTACGTGTTCGCGTTACTTCCAGAATAGAACGTATCGGTTGCTAGCCGGGAACTGTACTACCGGTCCTTACTAGTGTAGCGATCTGGCAAAAAATTTTCTGTCAAAATTTCATTTTCTTGGACACACCGAGAAGATAATACGTAATCTTTCTCACCTGTTATTCCTGTCAGTCGTATATTTCCATTCTGGTATTCTGAATCTATGGATTTGGCTAGTAATTACAACAATGCTGATCAATCACAAATCCAATCAACCACATAATCAGATAGCGATTGGCATTTACTCCCTCAGCTCGTATAGCCCCGTCCCCTTTTGTCTGCGAAAGTTTATTTCTAGATGCGACGAGGATTCTTCTGACAGAGACATCACGTACACAAAGCATGCATTCAAAAGTCAACTTTTGATTCATTCAGAAATCAACTTAAAATGTGTTTAAAAATGGTCAAAAACCAACAGGGAAGCGTTTCAAAGTCATAAGAATAATCGACAGTCAAATGTGCGCTGGACGCTAGACGCTTTGTGAAACAAGTTTTTTTCCTCAAGAATATGAATTTGGCACCTCCTTTTCCTGGTAGCATCTAGCTGCTTGCTGCGAGTGCTTGCACAGCCAACAGCCACATTCCTGTAGCCAGAAGCAGGAGAATCTGCTACTCAAACGTGACTCAACTGCGAATGTGAACGAGCCCACTCGTAACTCTAAAACGAATCCAATGTAAACAGTTGTGACTTCACGCTCATTGGTGGCAGTTTGTTGTTACGAAGCATTGCACAGTCTTCCTAAAGCCTTTGACACATTTTCAATTGGCAGGCGCTTGCATGAGCACTGTGTGTCGTTGTTGTATTGTTGAAGTATTATTCTGCAGGAGCGGGATACAGTAATATCCTTTGTTAGAGTTTACAAAAATTTAACTGTAAACTAATACAATGAAAAATTCCCGGAATTCTAAAAGTATCCCGGGGTTTTCCCACTTTTCTCCCGGATTAAAAAATTCCCAAGTTTTTCTCGGATCTCCCGGTTGTCCCTGGTCGTATACACCCTGATGGTCCTGCGAGTAGACATGAATGCTGCTGGCCGTTTTCCCGTCACATGGTCACAGCGTTACTCTGCACGAATTCGCGCACTTCGTGCTGAGCTGGTGGTCCGTCTCCCGCGAGCCGTCTGCAGCAGAGTCGGGCGTGCTCTGGCGCCGGTCGCCCACTTCCCGCAGCTGCCAGCACGTGATGGGACTGCACGCCGCGAGATGGCGCTGGCGCACCGGCGGCGTGCTGCACGCTGCTGCAGGCGGCCTGAGAAGCGAGACGATTGCGCATTTTTGAGGAATACATGTTTACCGAGTTAATCGTGTTTCGCTGGCGCCTCCGAGCGTCTGACAGGCCTCATCCAGGAGTGGTGAAACACCTAGACACCGACCTTAACAGCCTGCCTTCACCTTCTTTCTTAGCGTCCCACGGCCCAGGGACTGGGAAACATTCTTGCCTCGGACGTGTAAGCTGCAATGCCAAGCATGGTTGAGAAGGCGAGCTGATACTACTCCCACACAACACACCTGTTGTGTAAGGCATCCTATACGGCAGGTGCTGAAAAACACATTCTGGTACGTATTTGCGCTCCTACTGGAGCTAAACCCCACAGTGGTGATGCCTGTGAAGTCTGCTGTTTGTGTGCCAAATCTGGTTGAAATCGATACAGGTGTTTGGAGGAAGATCCTGGACACGCATACATACACTGACAGAAAAAAAATCGCAACACCATAAAATAATCAATGTAGAGTAATAAAGTTTCAGGAGTATATTTAACTAGGAAGCGTATTTAAGTGATTAACATTGGAAGATCACAAATTAATGTATGAGATAAGCCACTGTAAATATGAAATGTTATTACATTAATAACTGGTGTAACTGCCAGGATGTTGAAATCAAGCATGAAAACGTACATGAATATGTTGTACAGCTACCAGATGTTTGTGGGATGTAGATCCGTGCCTATGCCACTTGGTCGGTCATTACAGGGACAGTTAATGCTGTTTGTGGATGACAATGGAGTTGTCATTCAATGTTGTCCCATATGTGTTGGATTGCACACAGATTTCGTGATCGGGCAGGCCAAGGCAACATGTTGACAGTGTGCAGAGCATGTTGGGTTACAACAGCGGTACGTGGGCGAGTGTTATCCTGTTAGAAAATAGCGTCTGGAACGCTGTTCATGAATGGTAGCACAACAGGTCGAAACACCAGACTGATGCGCAAATTTGTAGCCATGGTGTGTGTGATAGCCACGAGACTGCTCCTATTACATATGGAATCGCACCGCAGAACTCCAGGTGCAGGTCCAGTGTGTTGAAGTCACTCTTATATGGGCATAAGCCATCATTTTTAATAATTTTGTTAGTATTTTTGTATGATTGTGAATTATTTAAGAATAAACATTTCAAAAGAATAAGTCGTATACTAAGAATTACTAGGTGTAAGAAGTTGTAGTTATGTCAACTGCTGTTTTGTGTCTATAAATAGTCGAGACAATAGTGTCTCGCTGTCATTTTGTCTCAGCTCATCTTGTCTCACGTTTTCTGTATTGCGTTAGCTCGTGTGAGCGCTTGTGATGTTTAACTGTGAAAATATATATCGTGTGAAAGCAATCACAAACTTAATTTAAGAAGTACCTTCCATCTTATCTGAAAGGGAAAAGTTTTATTCTTAAAAATAACTGCTAATTAATTTTTAATTGAATTCAGGGTGTGAGATAGCGAGTTTCAGTGGATAGTAATTAATTCAAAGTTGGAACTGTGAGGAATTTAATTATTTTCGATCGCTACATTACGCAGCGCAGCATAACGACTGTCATTTTTCATCAAATTGAACGAAAGTTAACGTAGACATAGTATTTTTCACTGCCAGAAAAAATGACTTTTGATGTGAATTTAACTTTCTTGCAAGAGTGTAAAATCAATTTGGACAGGGCTTGCTTAAAGATTATTGTCTTTATTCATCGATTAATACATGAAAATTAAAGAGAGAAAGATACTATGAAATATTCAGTTCCAATACGAGCTCTGTTTTACGACGAGTTTTAAAGACAGTAAGCTGGGCGTCTTCTTGCAAAGAAAATTAACAGTTACGACGCCAACGACTAACCACTACCAAGTGGTCAACAAATATCAAGATTACGACAGCCGCCACAGTGTCTGGCAATCAGACAGCTGGACTGCAGGCTCTCAGTTGGCCACTTTCTGACCAACACACAACCATCACTTGCAACAAAGCGGGACCAGCTTTCATCAGAAAACACTACACACCTCCCCTGCCTTGAATGAGCTCTCACTTGACACCAATGAAGGTGGTTTGGGGTGAGTGGAATGCACGCTACACGACATCTGGCTCAGAGCTGTCCTTGAATTGGCCTATTTGTAACAGTTACTTGCGTCATTGTGGTGTTAACTACGGCTCATATTTCTGTTGCAGATGCAGTGCGACGTGCCAGAACTCTACACTGAACACGATGGTCATCCTTCTCTGTAGTGACACGGCCGTCCGGACTGAGTATTCTTGTGACCGTAGATTCTCGTGACCAGCGCTACCGCAATCATGTGCTGTGGCTAGATTCCTGCCAAGTCTTTTTACACTATCACAGAAGGAACTTCCAGCTTCTCGTAGCCCTATTCCACGACCTTGTTCAAATTCAGTGAGGTATTTGTAATGGTGTCTTGCTTGCCTTAAAGGCATTCTCGCCTAACATTAACTCACCACGTCCTATGTGAAGCGTAACCAACGCTGACGACCGCTTCAGCGTTTACTTAAAGCAGACCTGGTATGCATGCTGATTGTGGCGCTATTAGCGGCACTCTTATGTGACTGACGCTACATTTGAAAAGACATCGCCTTTCATATCTAGAAACGAGTCCACCAACTTTCATTTATGCCGCACAACCTCCACCTTGGCGTTGCGATTTTTTTTCTGTCAGTGTATGTACATACATACACACACACATTCTTGCAGTGCAGTGAACTGAAGTGGCAGGAAAAACAGGACTTTTCATCAGGTCAGCTGACAGTTATCAACACAAAATAAGATGTGGGTGACACAGGAACACGTCTAATAACAAATAAGAAAATGGTAACGCGGGTGAGCTATTATGAATAGCAAAGTGAACACATTGCAGTACTGATGATAGACACGAAGCCATGACCAGCTGCAGTATTTCAAATTTACAAGCATACTAGAGCAGAGAAAATGATGAAGGAATTGGAAAAATGTGTGATGAGATAAAAGAAATTATTCGGATAGTAAAGGGATATTGAAATATAATTATGATGATGGACAGGAATCCGATAGTGATTCTTTCTGAGGGAGTTTGTATGGAGTGCAGCCTTGCACGGAAGTGAAACGTAGACGATAAAAAGTTCAGACAAAAAGAGATAGAAGCCTCTGAAATGTGACGCTACAGAAGAATGCTGTAGATTAGATGAGTAGACGAAATAACTAATAAGGTGGCACTGAAAATCGTACTGGGGAAAAAGGAATTGGTGGTGCAATTTGAAGAAAAAGGAGCGATCGGTTAATAGGTCAGATCCTGAGGCATCAATGAATCGTCAGTTTGGTAACGGAAGAAAGTGAAGGGGATACAAATTGTAGAAGAAGACGAATGCTTAAATATTGTAAGTAAATTGAAATGCTGTTGCTTGCAGTAGTTGTGTGGAGATAAAGACGCTCTTACAGGAGAACTGCACCGAATCAGTCTTCAGAGTGAGGAGCAGGACAACAGCAACATAAAAAGGGGTAGCACGAATGATCACAGGATTGTGTGACGCTCAGGAGAGGATCACGGAAATGCTTAGAAATCTAAACCGGCAGACACTTGAGGATATGCGCGAACGATCGAACAAGAGACTACTTACAAAGTTTCGAGATCTAGTATTAAGTGAAGGATCTGGTAATATACTACAGATCTCCACACATCCATCACGCAGGGACAGCAGAAACAAGTTAGAATTGCAATTACAGCACGCACGGAGGTATTTAGGCAGTCACTCTTCGCTGTCTCTATACTGGCGCCCCTGCTCACCTTCCCTCTCCCAGTGGACCTCGCTGATGGGGTAGCCGGTGACGCGGCAGTGGAAGACGGCGTCCTGCCTGGCGACCAGCCTCGCGTCGCGCATGGGCCGCACGTGTGGCGGGCCCAGCACGTGCAGGGGTTCCGCGTGGCGCGCCTCCCCCGCCGCGTTGCTGGCCACGCACTCGTACACCCCCGCGTCCGTCGTCCGCACTCCTGACAGCGACAGCCGCCCCCTCACCGAAACGCCGCCAGCCTGCACCGTCACCTGCAATCACAGAGCAGTCGGGCTTCGAGCTCCAGCAGTGGAATACAACACAGCGTCTGTGAATGCAGTTATTTATTCGTAAGAATCGTCTTGGCATCTGTTGACAAAGGAAAGACTGTGCTAGACGCCAAAGATCGCCGTCCTAATGATTCAGAGTCTGCGGCAATATGGGGTTGCAGTGGGACACCGGAAATTTACAAGAGCTTAGCCGATTCCTGCAATGATTGAAACGTTTGCTATCCAGCTGGGCAGTGGCTGTCGCCTGGAAAAATTAAAAGCTGAAGCTCAGTTTCTGGCAAACACTCCTTTCCTCTTCACATTCTAATCAGTTTGGAATTATGTTCCTGTCTGGGTCGTGGAATTTCTCTGTAGTCTCTGATGAGATCTCTGTCAACCTGCTTCTATGTTACATAGTAATACATGACGAAGTAGTAACATGGTTACCTGAATATCTACAGAGGAAGACAGTATGCCATGACTGGAACAACACGATGTGTTTGACACGTTCTCAGGTATACCTTTGGATCACAAAATGTACAATATTTCCACAGAGTAATTGTCCCTTATTTTCAGTTGCGACTGTGGCTAGCAATTGTGGCTCGCAAGCCTTAACACCAGTTTGCTTGAAAAGCGCAGGATCCAAGAACCGGGGCTATAATGCCATCGCATGGGACGTTGACATTCAGAGCCACCTATCAGCGAAGAAAGCAACGAAAGCATGCTCGCGTCAGAGGACGAAAGACATATTTCATTCGGTGTTCCTTATAGAACTTGCCAGACTTCATGGACACACTGTCAACAAAGGCAGGAGGAGGAGGAGGAGATTAGTGTTTAACGTCCCATCGACAACAAGGTCATTAGAGACGGAGCACAAGCTCGGGTTAGGGAAGGATGGGGAAGGAAATCGGCCGTGCCCTTTCAAAGGAACCATCCCGGCATTTGCCTGAAGTGATATAGGGAAATCACGGAAAACCTAAATCAGGATGGCCGGACGCGGGATTGAACCGTCGTCCTTCCGAATGCGAGTCCAGTGTGCTAACCACTGCGCCACCTCGCTCGGTTAACAAAGGCAGGAATACCATCCTACTGTAGTTGGCTGTTTCTTCTGACTGCTCTGGACGTCTGATGCTTGCTGGTCGAAAATCATTGCAAATCTGCTGACCGGAACTTTTTCGCAAAAACGAACGTCTTTTTACTTCCATGGATTCCCATTTGAGTTCCCGAAGCATCTCCGTAACACTCCCGTGTTGACCAAGCACAGTGATTCCGTACACTGACCAGCCAGGACGCTGCGACCACCGACCTGCTCTCGACATAAGCTCCTCCAGGCGATGAATGACTGCTAAGCAGACACACACATGATGTGTCTACATCTACCACATACTCCGCAAGCGACCGAATAGTGTGTGGCGCAGGGTTCATTTGTAAAACTAACTGAGCCCTCCAACCCTGTTACAATCGCGAATAGCGCGTTGCAAGAATGATTTTCGTTAAGCCTCTCTATTGGCTCTAGTTTCTCGAATTTTCTCCTCATGGTCATTACGCGAGACGTATGTAGGGGGAAGTAATATGCTGTCCGACTCTACCCCAAAGTGTCCCTTCGAAATTTAAATAGTAAATCTGTCCGTGATGCACAACGCCTCCCTTGTAACGTACGCCACTGGCGTCTGCTGAGCACCCCCGTAACGCTCTCGCGCCGCTAAACGATCCCGTGACGAAACGCGCCGCTCTTCGTTGGACCTTCTCTATATCTTCTATCAGACTTACCTGGTAGGGGTCACAGATAGATGAACATTATTCAAGATTCGGTCTAACAAGCGCCTTATAAGTCACTTCCTTCGTGGATGAGTGACATTTCTTAAGATTCTTCCTATGAACCACAGTCTGTAATCAGCTTTACCCACTACAGTATCTGTTTTATGTGGCCATTCCACTTAAAGTCGCTCCGGATAGTTACTCCTAGATATTTTACGGTAGATACTGTTCCCAGCGGTTTGTCATGAGTAGTGTAGCTGTACAGTAGTGGATTTCTTTTCCCATGTATGCGCAACATGTTACACTTATTTACGTTCAGGGTCAACTGCCGAAGCCTGCACTATTCATCAATTCTCTAGAGGTCATTCTCCAAATCGTTACTATCTTCTGGCGTTGATACTTTTATAGCCAATTGCATCATCTGCGAAGAGGCTTAAAGAACATCTGACGCTTTCTGCTAGATCACTTATATATATTGTAAACAGTAATGATCCTATCACACTTCCTTGGGGTACTCTGGAAATCACCTTTACATCTGTCGATTTTGTTCCATTAAGAGCGACGTGTTGAGTTCTATCCGCAAGGACTTCATAAATCCAGTAACAAATCTGCTCCGATACTCCATAGGCTCGTATTTTTTTTCACTAAATGGCAGTGCGGAACGGTGTCAAATTCCTTCCTGAAGTCAAGGAACATGGCGTCAACCTGAGCGCCGTCATCTATAGCGCTGTGGATCTCATGTAGGAACAGAGGGAGCTGAAAACTTAAGGGGGGACACTGTCACAAGTGATAAAATACCAGTGGTCACAGGTGTCAAGGGATGCCTTTTTTAGGATAGGGAAGGGGGAAAGAAAACGAGTTTTAAGAGAGATTGGCAGACACACTCAGTTTGAGAAAACAGATGAACAGGAGTCAGATTTTGGCATGCAGCCTCCACTTAAACAATGTTTAACAGAAAGTAATCAGAAACTGCCAGTTCATCTTCGCCAAAGCAGTTATAATCCCATTAGTATGCAGTATCAGTTATCTTTATTACACCAGAACATTCTGGGACTCAGAAATAAAGTTGATGAACTACTCATTTGTATTGATGAAATGAATTCATCTAACCAAATTGACACAATCTGTCTCTCTGAACATTAAGTGACCACTGATATAGATATGTTAGACATTTCAGGATTTAAGCTAGCTTCCTACTTCTGCACAGTAGATATGGATGGAGGAGGAGTTGTCACATTTATTAAAAACTGCCATAAATTAAAGAACATTTACATTAATAAATACTGTTTATAGCAGCATCTAAAAGTATGTGCAACAGAAGTAGAGTTCCATAACAGATCCTATATAATAGTAACTATTTACCGAGCACCTGCAGGAAATTATAATCTATGCACAAATCATCTAGAAGCTCTTTTGGGTTATTTAACAGGAAAAAACAAAGAAATTTTGATTGCTGGTGACTTTAATATAGATTTTCTAATGCAATCTTCTAGTAAAAATTTCCTCCAGTTGGTAATGTTCTCTTTCAATCTAACCCACACTGTAAACTTTCCAACTAGGATCACTAAATCCTCAAGGACAGCAATTGATAACTTTTTATAGACAAATCAAAGGAACAAAATCATATCATAAAACCAGTAATAAATGGTCTATCAGATCATGACATGCAGCTCCTTGTTGTAGATGTAAATTCTAAGCAGATTATCAAGACTGCTAAATCTAAGTACAGGAGAGTAGTCCATCAACCAAAAATTGAGTGTTTTAGAAAACTACTCAAAGATATGAACTGGAAAGATGTTTATAGTGCTCATGAAATGATTGAAAAATATAACACATTCATGAACAATGTCAGTGCCATGTTTGAAAACTATTTTCCCCTAAAAGTTACTCAAATTAAACAGAAGTCTATAATAAAACCATGGCTTACTCAAGGAATGAAGATTTCCTGTATGACAAAAAGGAAAATGTATCTGTCGACCAAGAATAGCTCCAATGCTGATGACTTAGCTAAATACAAGGAATACTGTAAAATATTAAAAAAAGTAATTCAGACATCTAAACAAATGCACTATGAGAAGAAGATAGCAATGTCAGGGAACAAAATAAAGGCAATATGGGATATAGTGAAAGAGGAGACTGGTAGAACCAGAAAGGAACAGGAGCAAATAGCATTAATGGTAGATGACACATTAATAACCGATGGGCATAGTGTAGCAAATCTATTTAACAGGTACTTTATATCCGTTACTGATAGAATGGGATTGTCAGGATCAGTAAATAATGCCCTTGAATATATGAATCTAGCCTTTACAAATAGCTTCAGGTACATGAATATGTCACTCACTTCACCAAAAGAAAGAACTTCCATAATAAAATCATTAAAAACAAAGCATTCTAGTGGTTACGATGAAATATCAACAAAGTTAATTAAGGCATGTTCTTGTGAGTTTAGTACAATTCTAAGTTACTTGCGTAACCAGTCATTTATAACTGGGACATTTCCTGACTGGCTAAAATATGCAGATGTTAAGCATCTATCCAAGAAAGGGAATAAAGAGATACCATAAAACTACAGACCGATTTCACTTTTGCCAGCATTCTCAAAAATTTTAGAAAAAGTAATGTACAGGTAACTTCTCAACCATCTGACCACAAATGACATATTATCACGAACTCAGTTCGGATTTCTGAAGGGTTCTGATATCGAGAAGGCTATTTACACCTATAGTGAAAATGTACTTAATTCATTAAATAACAAATTACAAGCAGCAGATATTTTCTGTGATTTGTCAAAGGCATTTGATTTTGTGAACCACAACATCCTTTAAATAAATCAGAATTCTATGGTGTCACAGGCAGTGCTGCAAAATAGTTCAAGTCATACCTCGCTAACAGGAAACAAAGGGTGTCAGTGCAAGGGACTAGTGAATTAAGTCATCAGTCATCATCAGAATGGAAATAAATTACATGTGGTATCCTACAAGGTTCCATCTTAGGGCCATTGCTTTTTCTTGTGTACATTAATGCTCTCTCATCAGCTACACTGTTTGAAATAGAGTTCGTTTTGTTTGCAGATGACACAAGTATTGTGATAAATAGTATGTAGAGTGTAGTTCTTGAAAGATCTGCTGATGATATTTTCATGGATAAAGCCAACTCACTGACATTAAACTTCAAAAAGACTCACTATATGCAGTTCAGAACCTGTAAGAGGTTTCCACCCAGCATATGCATAAAAGTATGAAGAAGAGCAGGTAGAAGAAGTTGACAGTCTTAAATTCCTGGGATTACAACTTGATAATAAATTCAGTTGGGAGGAGCACACCACAGAACTGCACAAACGCCTTAACAAATCTGCATTTGCAATTCGAGTGTTAGCAGACATAGGCGACATAAAAATGAGCTTGCATACTTTGCCTACTTTCATTGCATACTGTCATATGGTATAATATTTTGGGGTAAGTCTAAGTCAAACAAAAGTTTTTAGAGTCCAAAAGCATGTAATATGTATTATTTGTGGAGTAAATACATGGATGTCCTGTAGGAACCTCTTCAAAGAACTGGGTATACTAACTACTGCCACTCAGTATATTTACTCCTTAATGAAATTTGTCCTAAATAATATATCATTTTTTCCAACAGACAGCTCGGTTCATACACACAATACCAGGAACAAAAATTATCTGCACAAGGACTTAAAAGCACTTACTTTAGTTCAAAAAGGGGTCCACTACTCAGGAACACTCATCTTCAATAATTTGCCAGCAAACATAAAAAATTTAGTTACAAATAAAGATCAGTTTAAAAGGAGCCTGAAAGACTTACTAGTGGCCAACTCCTTCTACTCCATTGATGAATTTTTTAATAGAAACAAATGATGTATTGTATATACTCATACTAATAGCATTGTTATTTAAGCTTAAAAAAATTGACATGTTCCACATCCACGAGGATCTACTCAGCATGGATCCATGGAATGAAAAACTAATCTAATATAATCTGAGTTTCACAGGATCTCTGTTTGCGGAATCCACTTAGATTTTTACATCAGAGATTTTCATTCTCCGAAAACGTTGTAATTCTTGAGCACAGGACGTGTTCCATAATTCTACAACAGATTGACGTCAACGATATAGGTCTATAATTGTGTGCATCTGTCCTACAATCCTTCTAAAAAATGGGATGACCCACACTTTCTTCCAGTCGCTTGGCACCCTCCGTTGCTCAAGTGATCTACGATATATTACTGCTAAAAGGTGAGCCAGTTCTTTCGCATGATCTTTGTAGAATCTCATAGGTGTATCATCTGGTCCTGACGCCTTTCTACTACTAAGTGATTGTAGTTGTTCTTCTATTTCGCGATCGGTTATTTCAATACCTGCCATTTTGACGTTGAAAGGCGGAAACCTTGTTGCGAACTTCCACGATGAAACAATTTCAGAAGACCGAATTCAGTATTACACACGACCGAAACCTCTTAGGGATTTACTCAGATCGGTTGACAAAATTTTACTTTCAAAGTCTCAGAACTCTTCTCTCACTGCTCTCCATAAGTACATTTTTGCTTTGTTTAGCTTTTGTTTGTCAACAAGGTCTTTATTTCTCTTGAATCTGAGATGAGGCTCTCTTTGCTTACGTAGCAGTTTTCTAACACGTATATTAGACTATGGTGGGTGTTCCCCATCCCTTAAGACCTTACTCTGAACATAGACTTATCTAGGGCATATTGCACAATGCCTTTGAATTTTTTCCATTTGTTCTCCACATCTTCATCCACATTTGATGCTGACTGCTCATATACTCTGAAATTTATATCCTGTCCTTCTTGCTAAATAAAAATACCTTCATACGTTTCTTAACATACTTTGGAAGACCCGTTGTCGTAGATGCTATCAAAGCCTTTTGATCGCTGACACCTTCCTCTACATCAACTGGTCCTCACAGGTTTGCTTCTGCTAGAAAGTCGGAGACGAGGTACTGGCAGAAGTAAAGCTGTGAGGACGGGGCATGAGTCGTGCTTGGGTAGCTAGGATGGTAGAGAACTTGCCAGCGAAAGGCAAAGGACCCGAGTTTGAGTCTCGGTCCGGCACACAGTTTTAATCTGCCAGGAAGTTTCATAGGTTTAGACCTGTTTGTGGCTTGGAGGTCTAAGAAGTTACTCTCACGAGTTGATTCTTTGATTATCTGCTAAAAATAATTTTTGGACAAGACATCCAGCATAATGTCACACGTGTTTTTGCATGTCCATCCTTGTGATTGGAGGTATGAGGGACTTCAGCCGTTCTCTTACGTAATGAAATGGAACACCTACAGTCGTCCTTACTATGTCGTTTATTGTGTGTTCTCCACATCTTCATCCACATTTGATGCTAACTGCTCATATACTCTGAAATTTGTATGCTTTCCTTCTTGCTAAATAAAAATACCTTCCTACGTTTCTTAACGTGCTTCAGTGCACCATCTTCAGTGCTCAGCTGACGCTGAGGGATACACGATTCGTCAGTGGATTATATATGCAACTGGTTTTGGCAGAGAACGTAGCAAAAACCAGTTATGGATGTTGTCCACTGATGAATCGTGTATACGGATGGTTTTAATTCCCTCAGCGTCAGCTAAGCTCTAAAGATGGTGCGCTGAAGCGCAGAAACTGGTAGCCATATAATCAATGACATGGTAAGTACGGCTGTAGGTGTTCCATTTTATTACGTAATGTCATACGAATACCTGTCTCTGGCACCAGTTTCGGTAGCATGACACTCCCGATCTATACCTGGCAAGCTGAAGTCACCCTCTGTTCCAATGGCATGTTCAGGAAAATTATCAACGATATTCTGCAAGTTCTGTCTGAAGCGCTCTAGTGCTAGAGCTCCTGACTCAAGCGGTCTATTAAAGCATCCGATTGCCATTTTTGACAGATCTTTGATAATTAACTTCCCCCACATTAATTCATAATCGGAATCTGGAATCTGTTCTGTTGTTCCTGTGGAACGAGCGTACCTCTGACATCAATCGAGGTGGCGGCCAGGCAGGAGGGAGAGCAGGAAGTTCCTTCTACGTCTATATCTACATCTACATGGATGCTCTGCAAATCACATACAAGTGCCTGGCAGAGTGTTCATCGAACCACCTTCACAATTCTCTACTATTCCAATCTCGCATAGCACGCGGAAAGAGTGAACACCTATATCTTTCCGTACGAGCTCTGATTCCCCTTATTTTATCGTGGTGATCGTTTCTCCCCATGTAGGTCAGAGTCAACAAAGTATTTTCGTATTCGGAGGAGAAAATTGGTGATCGGAATTTCGTGAGAAGATTCCGTTGCAACGAAAAACACCTTTATTTTAATGATGTCCAACCCAAATCCTACATCATTTTAGTGACACTCTCTTCCATATTTCGTGATAATACAAAACTTGCAGCCTTTCTTTGAACTTTTTCGATGTACTCCGTCAGTCTTACCCGGTAAGGATACCACACCGCGCAGCAGTATTCTAAAAGAGGACGGAGAAGCGTAGTATAGGCAGTCTTCTCAGTAGAACTGTTACATTTTCTAAGTGTCCTGCCAATAAAACACAGTCTTTCTTTCAATTTAAGGTGATGGTAATTGTAATTCCTAGGTATTTAGTTGAATTTACGGCCTTTATATTTGACTGATTTATGGTGTAACCGAAGTTTAACAAGTTACTTTTAGCACTCATGTGGATGACCTCACACTTTTTGTTATTTAGTGTCAACTGCCACTTTTTGCACCATTTAGATATCTTTCATAAATCGTTTTGAAGTTTGTTTTGGTCTTCTGATGACTTTATTAGTCGATAAACGACAGCGTCATCTGAAAACAAGCGAAGACGGCTGCTCAGATTGTTTCCAAAATCTTTTATATAGAGAAGGAACAGCAAAGAGCCTATAACAGTACCTTGGGGAATGCCAGAAATCAATTCTGTTTTACTCGATGACTTTCCGTCTATTACTACGAAATGTGACATCTCTGACAGAAAATCATAAATCCAGTCACACAACTGAGATGATATTCCATAAGCACGCAATTTCACTACGAGCCGCTTGTATGGTACAGTGTCAAAAGCCTCCCGGAAAGCCAGAAATATAGAATCGATCTGAAATCCCTTGTCAATAGCACTCAACACTTCATGTGAATAAAGAGCTAGTTGTGTTTCACAGGAACAATGCTTTCTAAACCCATGTTGACTGTGTGTCAATAGACCATTTTCTTCGAGGTAATTCATAATGTTCGAACACAATATATGTTCTAAAATCCTACTGCATATCGACGTTAACGATATGAGCCTGTAATTTAGTGGATTACTCCTACTACCTTTCTCGAATATTGGTGTGACCTGTGCAACTTTCCAGTCTTTCGGTACGGATCTTTCGTCGAGCGAACGGTTGTATATGATTGTTAAGTATGGAGCTAATACATTAACGCACAGCGGTATGTGGGCACTTTTTGGAAACTGAAGCCTGTCATCAAGCCGAAACACCCAGGATTGTTCAAGGACGGCATCATCCGCTCACGTCTTGCCAAGGTTGTTATGAGTACATTGCAGAAGTTTCGGTGGGAAGCCCTTACAGATCCTCCATAGAGCCCCGATCTCTCCCCATGTGATTTCCATGTTTTTGGAACCCTGAAGAAAAACATTCGTAGCCGTCGATTTGCTTCGGACAAAGAGGTGCATGACTGGATGCCATCATGGTTTGATAGGCAGCGTAAACATTTTTCCATGAAGGCATTGCCCGTATTGTGTCAGAGTGGGATAAATTTATTAACAGTTATGGTGATGAATTTTGAAATAATAAAGAGTTTACTTCCTTTTTTTCTGTCTGTACCTTTTTCATATGACTGCCCGGTATACCACTCAATTATACACTCAGTCCATAGCTTTGGAATTCTTTTCTGGGGAACAAACGCGCAAAATACAAACACAACTTTCAAACACAGAAAAGGGCCACAAGATTAATAATAAAAGATAGTATCGACATCATTGTAAAGATATTTTCAAGACTTTTAACTTCGCGATGTGAGTAGATTTAACAGTTTATGTAAATAAAAATAATACTAATAATTACTGTTTTGCACTTAAACACTTCTGCACATGATCATGGAACAAAATTAAAGAATAAAAATGAAACTCAAAACATCAAGGTATAAAACTGTGCAACAAATTGCCATAGGACGTTAAAGAGATTACTAAAAAGAAGTTATTTGCAGTACACTTAAAATGTACTTGCTAACTCGGACAATACAGAGTAATAATTTGGTCAATACTAACATTTAAAAACATGATAGTAAAAATAATAATAAAGCATCTGTCTCTTCACAGAACAACAATATAAGGAAAAAGATAAGTTGCAACTCATAGTAAAGGTGACGCTTTGAGTTGCAGATAGGCACATTTCAGTCCGCGATGCCGGATATGGCGGTCATATGTGCTGTAAGATCTGATTGCTTGTCTGAATGTGCGTGAGTTTCTCTTTTCTGAGGAAGGTCTCGGCCGGAAGATGGTATGTAACAGTCCTTCGTACCTGTCTGCAACTCATGTCATCCTTATATTGCTGTTATACCAGCCTAGAGTTTCCGTTGAATCATTCCACAGAACACTTTTACACTATGATTTCTCCACATGTGCTTTTTTTTTGTTCACTTCTGGAAAACGTTTCTCCCAGAACGATTTAATGTACAGTAGTAACACCTTACCTTCTTTCTAAGCTCAACATCTTATTTGTTACAGACGGATACTGACTCAATTTTTCAAGCTGGCAAATGGTAAGTAGTAAAACACAAAATCTTCATTCTGCTGATAATGTGTCTAGTGTGTTTCGTTACGTATGTACAGTACGCATCCTCTTGGGGATGCTCTTATGCCTTCCATATCTCTCTTCTTTTACATCCATTGACGGAGATCTGTTTATTAATTGGGCCATTTCATTAATCGGCATACAAGGCCCCATATCATGTGATTGTTAGTGATTGCGAGGATCTCATCTCAGGTAGTTTCATGTATATACTGTAACTCTGTTTTCCGCTAGTTAATGTATTGGACATTTGCAGAAGATCTGAGTGGGCCTCGACGTAGGCACGCTGCATTGTCGGTCCGCACCGACAAACACTCTCAAGTGGGGAACAATCAGTTGTATCCGTAGAAAAGACAGCATTCTCTGGAGTTCATATGGGAATGCTATGTGGTGGCGGAATGGCGCCAGCCAAACGCGAAAATATGCAGAACAACAAAATTCTTCTCATATGAAGTGAGGAAGCACCTCATGGGGTGAATGGAAAAACGTTTACTAAGTGCGAGGTTGGAGCTCTGTTCCTAAAAAGTTACTTGGGCAATCTTTTAGTGAGCCTACCCACCGGCGACAAAATTTTCTTGGGAAATGCCGGATCAAAGAAGTGAGAAGAGATTTTTGATGACATTTTGCCAGGAGCCGTCGGAGGAGTTAGATGGAGAGGAAGGGGCATGGCAGAATTGAGACGGCGGCAGAGGCAACAGACTTGCATCTTCAGAAACACTTCCCCACCCTCCGATGAATGGCCGCTGCCGGCGGGCTACTGCGAGCGAAGGTTTTGTCGAGGCGCAACCTCAATGATGGTAAGAACCGCTCACGGTTTGGGATTACCTGATTCATAAAGCTGAATAGTTAATGCGCCCTGATGTTATGTTTTGTAACATGGGCTTACTCATTCCCAGTGCTAATAGATTTTGCATGCAGAAACTTTCCTTACTTTACATGCACAGTTGGAGCAGCCATCACACCTCCAGTCACCACACCCCTATCTAGGGGGAGCGATTTGATAGGACATTTGGCATTCCTGCCTCATCCTTCCCTAGCGGCTTCTCAAGCTAATTCAGTTTCAACCGGGTGGTATCAACGTATGTGATCAGTAATTTCTTGTTCTCCTTTTATTTTTGACTTGCTCGTATTGACGATTATCTTTTCTGCATTGATGATGGTCTTTTTTCGTGTTTGGACACAAAGGGTAATGAAGTTGGGGTTAATGTGGACTACGACAATCAGTGTAGTAGCTGAGTACCTTCACTCACGATGAATTGTTATTGTCGTATGTAAGAGCTGCCAACTATGACTCACATGCGTAGGCCATACTTTCCTTCTCATGTGTCCCGTTGTGCAATAATTTCCAATTCGCACTGAGGAGCGATCCGTCATTCGGTCGGTTCAGCCGGTGTGTATCACAAGTACCACGGAAAGGTACGTAACTCAAGGCGGCACCTTGCAAGTTCTTGGGAAGAGAAATAAAGGAATAACGTAGCAATAACCTTTTCCATTAAATATTTTCTTTTCATAACAGTATTGTACACTAGGGATAAACTGAAGGGACCGATGGCCTTTGTAATCTGGTCCCTTCAACCCCCACAAACCAACCAACCGGATAAACTGAATGAGATAGCATAGTTCAAAATAGACTGGCGTTGCACTCGGGAGGATGGATGTTCCAGTATTCATATGGACACCTGATTTGCAGTTTCCGTGCTTTCCCGAAATTACTTCACGCGAATGTCACGATGATTATAATGAGGTCACAACTGAACCTCTATGTCATTATTGTCACACTGTACTTTTAAGTATGTATATGCCTAATATGAATCATGTTACTTTTATTTTATTTTTTTAGATTTTAATACCACTAGTAACACTATCCCCTCTCCTCTCCCCGTCCACCACCACTCGCCCGGTTCTTGAAAGAATCGAGCTCCCATGCATAAAACAGCTTCAAACGTCTGACTACTTCACAAATTCTTTAATGGGTTAAATATTTGATGTTAAGAACGTGAAACCATTAAGGCTTAAATTGCAAAATGATAATTGTATTGGTTTTACTATTTTAGATTTAGTCAAACATAGACTAATGAAAAAGTCCAGAACCAAACTAGTACACTGTTTCTAAAGTTTAATATTTGCCTTATTATATTAAACCTTTGAAGTAAATTATACAGTAAAATAGTATATGTCCACCGTGTGTGACACTATAAATTGTCAAAATTCGCTCTAAAAGTTGTTTTTTTTATAATAAAATTGTTTTATATATACATTTGTTTGTTTTTTATTTTCATTTCTTCTGTAGTATAATAATGACGCACATGTGAGGGAGAGGGAGGGAGGGAAGGAGGGAAGCAGGGAGGGAGGGATGGAGAGAGAGAAAGAGAAAAGAAATGACTACTTTGTATGAGAGGAAAGCCTTTGTATAAGGAGTGCAGTATTTGGTGTATGAAACATAGAATGTGTGTCTATTCCACTGAGAGGCAAGAATCTTACACAGTTTTATGTAAGTAACACATATTTTAACTTATGACCACTTTTACAGATCAATTTGATATAACGTCGGAGGTAACGTCTGGTTATCATTAAAGTGCAACTACTCACAGAGGTTCGATGTGGGCTGTAACTATCGAATGAGAGCTAAAAGTGGTAGATATTCTAACGTGTTTATGCGGAACCGATTTACAATGAAAAAAATAGTTGCAGTTCTGGCCACCAGGTGCAAATCTGGAGCTGTGAATGCAAGAAAGACTTAAATGTTTCCATATGTAATGGATCAGGAACGGCACGTTGGCAAGAAAGGTCAAACGAGAGAGAAAAGCATAATGTTGATTTTATTATTAACCACCGTTTGCACAATTTGCTCAAAATGAGCATCGGAGACGTCGGCGATATGCTGCATCAGTAAAACGATGTGATCAACAGTTGCTCGCAGCAGTTCCGGTGGAATCTGACACCCAAATCTCCAGATGTCAGACACTCAGATCCATGCCAAACGTTGTGAGTCGATAGAGTATCAACCGAAACACCGATTTAGTTTGTGCTATGTACTGCCGTCCAGTACAACATGCGTAAACGGCAGTTAAAAATAACATCACAACTACGAAGCACAGGAAAAGCGTATCTGTGAGTACTTGTCAGTAGATCTTGCGTAGATGAGTTGGTACAGTGTGAGGTCCCCGTACCACAGATTCCGCCTTTGAACTCCAATGATGAAAATTTTTTTTAACTGTTTGCGCATGAAACTGTTATATGTAATTTGCTTCACTCACTTCTTCGTATACAGCCACTACTGTGAAGCCTTTGTTCCTAAATGAATTACACTTTGTGTGATTGTGTGTGTTTGTATGAGTGTGTAAATGATTGAGTTTGCATTGAGTGTTGAATGTTATGTACTTATAGCACTTATTACTGATCTTGTTTATTATTACTGCTAGTAGTTTTATTATTATCATTATTATTATTGTTATTTCTTTCCTTTCTCAGACGTTATGTCTGGTGAAAAATGGAAAGTGACGCAGACCTTGATCAAGCGTGACTTCCTTTTAACTGTGAGGTGTATGTTAAATTGCATTTAGGAAATTTCGGGTAATTGAACATGTATCAATAATTACAGATTTATGTAGTTGTATATATACATTTGGATGTAGCTGTATTGCGTTGATGTACTGGTGGATATCGTGTGGTATGACTCCTGTAGTTGATAGTATAATTGGTATAATGTCAACTTTATCCTGATGCCACATGTCCTTGACTTCCTCAGCCAGTTGGGTGTATTTTTCAATTTTTTCTTCTGTTTTATTCTGTATATTTGTTATATTGGGTATGGATATTTCGATTAGTTGTGTTAATTTCTTCTTTTTATTGGAGAGTATTATGTCGGGTTTGTTATATGGTGTTTTATCTGTTATAATGGTTCTGTTCCAGTATAATTTGTATTCATCATTCTCCAGTACATTTTGTGGTGCATACTTGTATGTGGGAACATGTTTTATAAGTTTATGTTGTAAGGCAAGCTGTTGATGTATTACTTTTGCTACATTGTCATGTCTTCTGGGGTATTCTGTATTTGCTAGTATTGTACATCCGCTTGTGATGTGATCTACTGTTTCTATTTGTTGTTTGCAAAGTCTGCATTTATCTGTTGTGGTATTGGGATCTTTAATAATATGCTTGCTGTAATATCTGGTGTTTATTGTTTGATCCTGTATTGCAATCATGAATCCTTCCGTCTCACTGTATATATTGCCTTTTCTTAGCCATGTGTTGGATGCGTCTTGATCGATGTGTGGCTGTGTTAGATGATACGGGTGCTTGGCATGTAGTGTTTTCTTTTTCCAATGTACTTTCTTCGTATGTGTTGATGTTATGTGATCTAAAGGGTTGTAGAAGTGGTTATGAAATTACAGTGGTGTAGTCGATGTATTTATATGAGTGACTGCTTTGTGAATTTTGCTAGTTTCTGCTCGTTTTATAAAGAATTTTCTTAAATTGTCTACCTGTCCATAATGTAGGTTTTTTATGTCGATAAATCCCCTTCCTCCTTCCTTTCTGCTTAATGTGAATCTTTCAGTTGCTGAATGTATGTGACGTATTCTATATTTGTGGCATTGTGATGGTGTAAGTGTATTGAGTGCTTCTAGGTCTGTGTTACTCCATTTCACTACTCCAAATGAGTAGGTCAATATTGGTATAGCACAAGCATTTATAGCTTTTGTCTTGTTTCTTGCTGTCAATTCTGTTTTCAGTATTTTTGTTAGTCTTTGTCTATATTTTTCTTTCAGTTCTCCTTTAATATTTGTACTATCTATTCCTATTTTTTGTCTGTATCCTAGATATTTGTAGGCATCTGTTTTTTCCATCGCTTCTATGCAGTCGCTGTGGTTATCCAAAATGTAATCTTCTTGTTTAGTGTGTTTTCCCTTGACTATGCTATTTTTCTTACATTTGTCTGTTCCAAAAGCCATATTTATATCATTGCTGAATACTTCTGTTATCTTTAGTAATTGGTTTAGTTGTTGATTTGTTGCTGCCAGTAGTTTTAGATCATCTATGTATAGCAGATCTGTGATTTTGTGTGGGTATGTTCCAGTAATATTGTATCCATAATTTGTATTATTTAGCATGTTGGATAGTGGGTTCAGAGCAAGGCAGAACCAGAAAGGACTTAATGAGTCTCCTTGGTATATTCCACGCTTAATCTGTATTGGCTGTGATGTGATATTATTTGAATTTGTTTGGATATTAAGTGTGGTTTTCCAATTTTTCATTACTATGTTTAGGAACTGTATCAATTTAGGATCTACTTTGTATATTTTCAATATTTGTAGTAACCATGAGTGGGGTACACTATCAAAAGCATTTTGGTAATCAATGTATGCATAGTGTAGCGACCTTTGTTTAGTTTTAGCTTGATATGTCACCTCTGCATCTATTATCAGTTGCTCTTTACACCCTCGTGCTCCTTTGCAACAGCCTTTTTGTTCTTTATTTATAATTTCGTTCTGTGTTGTATGTGTCATTAATTTCTGTGTAATGACTGAAGTTAATATTTTGTATATTGTTGGTAGGCATGTTATGGGGCGATATTTTGCTGGATTTGCTGTATCTGCTTGATCTTTAGGTTTCAGATAAGTTATTCCATGTGTAAGTGTATCAGGGAATGTGTATTATTATTATTATTATTATTATTATTATTACTCCCATAAGTGTGATAAAATTGTTTCGTTATTTTTCTGTTCTGATAGTATATTCTGTGAAACTACAAATGTACTCTGTACGTTTACTGCTTTCAAAGGAACGAAGCGAAAGCAGACTAAGAGAACATTGGTGTAAACTGCAAGCAGTCCTTTTACACGTCTCAAACATGTTGTTTCTTATAACATATTCACGCGTAATACAGTGAACCCATGACCCTCGGTACGATGATTCAACGCTCTACCAGATTCCCCACGAAAGCTGTACTTAACAAATACAGTTATGCTTCTCCTGTGCTCTGTATTTCCTATGCTACTTTTATTTAATGTTTACGCCTATTTTGCTGGATGACAGCACACAATACGAACTAAATCGGAGGTCTGGTTGACGCTCTATCGACACGCAATGTTTGTACCGATCTGAGTGTCTGACATCTGGAGATTTAGGTGTGAGCAATGTGTTCCTGTACTCGTACACTGGCCTTCATATCAGGTAGAGACCAAACGTGTTGCTGGTAAACGTGTTCTTTTAGATATCTCCAGGGTCAAAATTCCCTGGTATTCAGATTACGTGTTCTTGCATTCCACGAATCTGGAAAATCTTTGGAGGTCACACGTTTGTGGAAGGATGCATTGAGCAGATCTTTCACTGGACTAGCGACATGAGCTGTTGCTCCATCTTGCACGGTAACAGTGGTTTCCTAACAGCTGCGCTCTTCCAGAGCAGGAATTTGTGTTGTATAAGGAGGTCTCGATTACGTCCAGATGTCACGCTACACATGGTTGGACCTGTAGGTATATTCTTTTGAAAGAAGAACGGACCGAGAGTAAAGATGCTTGTGAATGCGCACCACTCAGTCACAAGTCACATACGGCGCCTGCAGTGGCTCTTCGTGCACAACATGCGGTTTAGCACTACCACTAATTCGTCAGTTCTGTGTAATCTCTGCACCCTTTAGTGTAAAATGTGCGTCGTCGCTGCCACATGTCATCAACTTCGATCCATACCAGAAATCGAAGCGCAAATTCAGATCGTTTCTGCGGGTCATGAGGGTTCAGTTGCTGTACAGTCTGGATTTTGTACGGGTTCCAGCGTAAAACAGACCGCAGAGCTTTGCGTACAGCTGACCCTGGGCTGGACGGTTCCCGTGACCCTACACTACACGGAGCATGTGCTGCGTGGTCAGTTACAGCAACAGTTCCCTCCCGTCGATAACTTCTGCTGGTATAGGACGCCTCACTCTTCCGGGTACCACACCAGTGTCACTTATATTTTCTAATCTCATCACCATCTTCATTAAACCACTTAATAACATTGGACTCTCCTCACACCTTTTATCAGCGCTGTAATTGTTGCCGTTCACATAAAATAATTACGCTAAAAGCGCAATCTCTGTATTCTCGATAGCCTTACTGTTGACTCACGCCGTACGATAATTACATCCCACACAGGACTTCACTAAGTAGACGCACTTTAATTATAACGAGGTCGGGAGTAGGTGATGCTTCGCGATCAGCAAAGTTGCTTATTGCACAACGAAGTACTGAAGAGTTCCAAGTGTGTTCCCCAAAGCAGGCACGAATTTATGGGTACGAGCTTTCCTGTTTTTCTCGGCGTGAGCTGTGGATTAGTGACTGTGGACTTTAGGGCAAAGCGTGAAGTCGTTAGCTTCCTGGAGATGATGTTTGGTAAATGTGATCAACTTGGTAAGCAGTAAACTATAGTTGTTTGCGTGCAAGTCTGAGAGTGATGAAGTTTGGTGTGACTCTTCCCCTACTGACTTGCATTGGCCGGCCGTGGTGGCCAAGCGGTTCTAGGCGCTTCAGTCCGGAACCGCGCGACTGCTACGGTCGCAGGTTCGAATCCTGCCTCGGGCATTGATGTGTCTGATGTCCTTAGGTTAGTTAGGTTTAAGTAGTTCTGTTCTAGGGGACTGATGACCTCAGATGTTGTCCCATAGTGCTCAGATTCATTCGAACCTGTTCTGTTGTGGCGGTTATGGCCGAGAGTTGCTGGTGGCCAGTTGGAGGCGCAAGGTCTCTCTTCTAGACAGCCATACCGTTAACTCACGTTATGGCTTGTGACATGATAGCGTGGGTGTCATAACGTCATACAAACAAGTTCCGGTACCAAAGTTGCTCTTGGTGCCCGCAGTTGCAACTAACTGTTTCCCCAGCGTAAATCGGTTCCGCAGGAGCGCATCAGCATATCTAGCAAGTTTCGCTGTAATACGATTATTACACCACACACTGGACCTATGTGAGTGGGTGGACGGTAATTATAACCATCCGGTATGTATATGTATGCAATTTTTCGTAAATAATTGTTACCTTTGAACTTGGCGATGTTTTCACACTTATTTTTAATACTACAAAAGAGGGATGTATGTGTAAGCAATTTTGTGTAAATCTCACGGAAGTAATGTAACTTGACCCATTTTTACACATCATTTTAATATCTGACTGTGACTAGCAGGAGAGGAGGGGAAGGGGTGGGGCATAAAGGACAACAGAGCTAGTTCCTAAATTGGATTTCTGACTGGCTGCTCTGTAGGAGGGAGGGAGGGAAGGATGTTTTAAATTTCCAGCTAGCACAGTTCGGCTATTTCTGCAATCTTGGATGTTTCATTGGCTGTTTTATTTTTAATACTTCGCTGTGATTGGTTAGAAATAGGGAGGGGGGAGACTGGCTAGTCACTGATAAAAATGAAGCCACTCTTAAGAGTCATGACATACTATGTTAATGACTCTGTCACGTGATGTCACAAAGGTAAACAAAGTGTGCTGGAAACCTCATAGATATACTGCTTCACTCAATAACTATATGAAATATTGAAGAAGAAATTTCTGGAAGTTTTTAGATAGGCAACCTGGAAACTCTGAGTGGGTGATTGTTCTAGCCAGTTAGTGATAACAGACGACACGCCCAGCGCCCTTGTAAAAATGATCCATGAATGATTAAAACAGCTAATACTATATTTGATTATTTCTGCAATGGAATTATGTTATTCTGCGGCAGAGCATGCCTGTCGTATTTGGTGTAAGTCAACACATGCCAAAAATGTTCAAATGTGTGTGTGTATTCCTCAGGGACCAAACTGCTGAGGTCATCAGTCCCTAGACTTAGACACTGCTTAAACCAACTTAAACTAATTTATGCTAAGAACAACACACACACACACCCATGCCCGAGGGAACACTCGAACATACGGCGGGAGGGGCCGCGCAGGCCATGACAGAACGCTTTAAACCGCGCGAACACGTGCCAGACAGGTGGATACTGCGCTAAACGAGATATAAGGACTCTACCACCTTGTAGGAATTGCACCACCCCCAGTTCAAAGAGAAAGAGCAGGAAACAGGAAATAACGAAAGTGGAGCAGGAAAAAAAGTATCCAATGCATGGGCAACAATCCTACCCTCAGCGACTAAGGTCAAGGAAAAGTTTCCTCAGAACATCGCAACCACGCCAGGCTACAATTATGGAGGGCTGAGACATCCCACCCTCCTGGCTGGAAAATATTTTCAAGATGGTCATGATGAGAATTGGCCAATCTGGAGAACCTCGAATAGGCTGAGATGAGGAGAGGGCAGATCACAGGTTAACCTGGCAAAATCGAGATACATTGAAGAAAACAAAATCCTATATGACTGCGGGGAAGAAAAGACCAACATATGCTTCAGTATCGACTGTGTCCAGCCGCCTGCACAGCAGCAGGCAACGGAAAATGCACTGGAAGCGGCCAAATTTTGGTCAAAGATTATGTAAACTGTGTTGATCTGTCAACAATTTTATGACCTGTATTTTATGCACGTTTATGACAGGAGAATAACTAAAACTACATTTGATAAAAATTGGGATTGCTGTTTCAGTGAGTTAATTGGCAGGGGCTGGGTGCGAACCAGTCGCAGTTGTTTTTCGGGCTCCATGTGCATGCTGTGTTGCCTCTGCAGTAGGTACTTGCGGAGTCTTGCCAGACAACACAGTCATCTGGAGTGAGAGAGAGCCAGAAATGGCGGAAGGGTTGGGGAAGGTTCAAAAATGGCTCTGAGCACTATGGGAATTAACATCTGAGGTCATCAGTCCCCTAGAACTTAGAACTAGTTAAACCTGACTAACCTAAGGACATCACACACATCCATGCCCAATGCAGGATTCGAACCTGCGACCGTAGCGGTCGCGTGGGTGCAGACTGTAGCGCCTAGAACCGCTCAGCCACGTCGGGGAGGGGAAAGAGAGCCAAATAAGAAGCTCTTGAGCCTGTTATCACCGCCCTCCCTACCAATGAAGAACTCCGTAACAACCATCGGTAACTACTACTTTGTGCACGTGCAACTATCGATGACAAGAGAACCTGTCATGCGTGGGAGCAGGCGACTCCGTTCCCGACCGCTGGCATCAGTCAGACGTGACTGTGGTATGCTGCTACTGCTGCTATCACAGACTGGCATCTTACCTCGACCCTGCGCTCCCCGGGCACGGCGGAGGAGCGCAGCGGCTGCCCGTCCAGCAGCCACGACACGGAGGGCAGCGGGGAGGCGGCCGCCTCGCACTCGGCCGACCAGGCGTCGCCCGGCTGCAGCGTCGCCCCGCTGAACGCAGACAACAGCGCCGGCGACGAGTCTGCGGGCAAAAGCGCACTCAGCGCTCGTGCTCTGCCGGGGGCCGCACCCACATCTACAACGAGTCCTTTTAAGTAAAACAAGTTGTTATTATTTACAGGAAAAGTTACAAAATGGTAAGATTGATAGGTAAGCCACCTGAAGTAATCATTCAGTGGTAAACAGACGAGTAAGTTCATGAGAGACATGTTCCACACGTTTCCATCTAACAAGGGAAGTAGTACAGCTCGAATACACTATGTCATCAAAAGTCCGGACACCTAGCTGAAAATGACTTACAAGTTCGTGGCACCCTCTATCGGTAATGCTGGAATTCAGTGTCTTAGCCTTGATAACAGCTTCCACGCTCGCAGGCATACATTGAATCAGGTGCTAGAAGGTTTGTTGGGGAATGGCACGCATTCTTCATGGAGTGCTGCAGCGAGGAGGGGTATCGATGTCGGTCGGTGAGGCCTGGCACGAAGACGGCATTCCAAAACATCCCAAAGGTGTTGTATAGGATTCGTGTCAAGGCTCTGTACGGGCCGGCCCATTACAGGGATGTTATTGTTGTGTAACTACTTTGCCACAGGCCGTGCGTTATGAACAGGTGCTAGACCGTGTTGAAAGGTGAAATCGCCATCCCCGAATTGCTCTTCAACAGTGGGAAGCAAGAAAGTGCTTACAACATCAATATACCCCGATGCTGTGATAGTGCCACACAAAATAACAAAGGGAACAAACCCCCTCCATGAAAAACACGACCACACCATAACTCCACCGCCTCCGAATTTTACACGCTGGCAGATGACATTCACCGGACATTCGCCATACCCACACCCTACCATCGGATCGCCGCATTGCGTACCGTGATTCCTCACTCCGCACAACGTTTTTCCACTGTTCAGTGGTCCAATTTTTACGCCCTTTACACCAAGTGAGGCCTCGTCTGGCATTTGCCGGCGTGTTGTGTTGCTTATGAGCAACCGCTCGATCATGAAACCCAAGTTTTCTCATCTCCCGCCTAACTATCATACTACTTGCAATGGATCCTGACGCAGTTTGGAATTCCTGTGTGATGGTCTGGATAGATGTCTGCCTACTACACATTACGACCCTCTCCAACGTTCGGCGGTCTCTTGTCAGTCAACAGACGAGGTCGGCCTGTACGCTTTTGTGCTGTACTTGCCCCTTCACGTTTCCACTTCACTATCACATCGGAAACAGTGGAACTAGGGATGTTTAGGAGTGTCGAAATCTCGTGTACAAACATATGACACAAGTGACACGAGAGAGAATTGTCAGAGCACGTGCTTTGACAAGTGCGGAAGTGATAAGGAATATCACTCAATCCATGATAAGAATATTGCAGCGCTTCATTGATACAAATGGCCATCACTTCAAACACCTTCTCTAAATGGACGTTCATACCTCCTCTTCGACATTCACTGACCTTAAAAGACCTTACTGTTACACATAATTGGATTCATCCCAATAGCCGCTGTCAGAAAATAAGTACCAAACTATAGCATGCCACTTAAAAAACAAAGTTGACCTTCGTATCTCTGACGCGATCAAACCTAGCATCAAAAACCCAACGTCATATAATGGTCCCCATTGTCCCATGCAACTTTTGTCCCACAAACTTTTCAGCTCCGATCACACTTTCGGAGTTATTTTAGGTGGCGATAGTTAGTGACTCACCCCATACAACATTATGAGAAATAGCGAATTAGTCATCAGCGTCTCAGTTTTCTGACACATGTGAGCCAGTTTTGTTACAGTCTTAATCATTAAATATGTGATTGGAAAGAGAACATCTTGTCAACCCAAACTTCTTGAAATTTCTCTTCGCACTACCAAATCAAGCGACACTGTCAAAACTCAGCAAGTTGCAGCAAATTTTAATGGAGTAGATACTCACAAAACTATTTTACGGCTACTGCAGCATCGGAGATCGCCGGAAACGAAGATGAGTATTTGCTAATTAACTGTTGCGCCGTGTTATTTTTCACTCTTTAAACTAAGCTACGACAAATATCCTTCGTTGTTCAATCCGAGGTACTCCACTTCCAAGGGCTGTGTTGTCTGAGGGACATGGAAACACTGCCGCTCTTCCTTCCTTTGAACAAAGTCTTAATTCCCTAGCACCTGTCCTCAGCTTTTCCAAAAGTCACTTTGTCATGTCTGCTATACTAACTAGTAAGTCGTATTGCGTTTTCTCTGAGGGGCAGCCATGTCAATTGAAACATTTAATTCGTCATGATGTCGAATCTGTTTTTATAATAGACCCTACATGCATAACAGTTGGAGACTGGCAGTGTTCCAAGGATAACAGTGAGCCAAGGGCTCACTCCGTTAACACGCAGCAGGCAGTGCTGCCTGGAGACACTCACCTCCCAGCCTGACCTCTGCGGTGCCCTGGGCCGTCTCCTCGTTGTTAGACACCACGCACTGGTACATGCCCCGATCTGACCTCTCTACACGTTCTATAAGCAGAGTCTGAAAACAACAGGACAGAATTACAGTACCACAGGTATAACAATATTCCATCATTAAAACAACAGGTATCAAAACGATACAAAGTCAAGCGCCATTTCCATTTCTTAGCATACGTCACGTCTGTAAAATGATGTAAACTGAAACAAATAATAAGAGCCTGATGTGAAAATTGACAGTTACCACTAATAAATAAATTTAATGTAATGTGTGCAAAGAAAAAAGATGCACCCGGTATCATTAGATGATCAATAGTCAGTTTCACTCTAGAATTATTTAAGGTGTAGCGATCCCTTAAGTCTACTCGAAAGGAAGGAGACATCCAAATCAGGCTTACTGCATCTGCACACTGAACGGAAAGGCACACTGTGCAGTGTAATACTTGGTGACTCGCTACTCAGGACAAAATGATTGAATCCATGCCTGAATATTGCGATACTATCTTGAAAGCCACAGAAAACTACAGATAAGGTTTTCAACTGTTGTAATTCACTCTGAGAGGGGTGGCTGATTTAAAAACTCACGGAAATTATTATTGGGTACACAATTATTCTTGACTACCTATTTTACAACTGTGTGAAGTGTTCTTTTAGTAGCATTTACGGTAAATCTACATCTATATCTACACAGATAAACCCCAAGCCACCGCACGGCATGTGGCGAAGGGTCCCTATACCACTACTAGTTATTTCCTTTCCTGTTCCACTCGCAAATAGAGCGAGGGAAGAACGACTGTTTGTATGCCTCCATATGAGCCCTAATTTCTTGTGTCTTATCTTTGTGGTCGTTACGCACAATGTATATTGGTGGCAGTAGAATCATTCGGCAGTCAATTTCAGATGCCGGTTCTCTAAATTTTCTTAATAGTCTTCTTCGAAAAGCAATGTTGCCTTCCTTCCAGTGATTCCCATTTGAGTTCCAGAAGCATCTCCGTAACAATTACCTGTTGTTCGAATTTACCAGTAACAAATCTAGCAGCCTGTCTCTGAATCACTTCGATTTTCTCTTTCAATCCGACCTGTTACGAATCCCAAACACTCTAGAAGTATTCAAGAATAGGTCGCACCGACGTCCTATATGCGATCTCTTTTCAGATGAACCACGATATATGTAACACACTGGTGCTAGCAACTTACCAACGTACGAGAAGATTCTACCTCAGCCTCTGTCAAAATTATCTTGGAACAGAGTGCACTTACAGTCGACATCTTTCAACTGTCACGTGGTTACTCTGTCAACAAATATTGCACTCTCTGTTCAATTTTCGATTTCTCCTATCTTTCTCTTCTAGGTCACAGCTTCATATCAAGTTTTTTTGTGGTGGCTTCGTGATCGGGTGTGGACAACGGTGATTTCTGACGGTCGGGTTTCTTTTTCTGTGAGGTAATGTGCGTTGAGAACTTCGGTTGTTGGTGGAGAGAAGTATGCGGAACCAAGGACCTCCACGGGCAGAGCTGTTCCGACTCAGTTCATTTGGCACTCCCCAAACAGAGGCCGGAACTTCTGCATCCCACTTCGCCTTTCTCCAGCTTTTCCAAACTCCGTTACCGAACCAACCGCCATCGATGGAAATGGGAATGAACGTTTGTCGTCACTGGCCGGGAGGCCCCTCACGGGGCAGTTCCTGCCGCCTCGGTGCAGGTCTTATTACATTCGACGCCACATTGGGCGACCTGTGCGCCAGATGGGAATGAAACGATGATGAAAACACAACATCCGGCCCCTGAGCGGAGAAAATTTCAGACCCAGCCGAGAATCGAACCTGGGCCCGTAGGACGGCAATCCGTGCACGCTGACCACTCAGCTACCGGGGCGGACGTAACTGCCCTCGATGCAGGACGGAGACGCAAAGATACAGCGGGAAATGACTCGGTTGCAACCATAGGGTTCGCTTCAGGATGAAATTTCTAACCCACAAATTGAAATGTTACAGAATCTGCATAAACTACATTAGAAACAGAGTGCATCAAAATAAACCGTTTTGGGAACAAAAATATTTTAACTGCTTCCCTATCGTGCCTATATCATGGGAGTTAGCAGCAGCTGAAAGGTAGACATTTAATCATGTGAGTTACAGATAAGCGGTTAATTCTCTTGACTCTCTACCGACTGAGTGGCTGGTTCCTGTTTGCTTTTCAATTACTGAATAGAACATTACCTTGGGAACAGGCAATACTCTTCTGTCGTCATTTCCAAGCGGTTTCCTCGGCGTAAAATTGCCGAAGTTCCCCCTTGTCTCTGGTACTGCACTAAGCTGTTCACGCCAGTCCAGTGGTATTTATGAAGAGATGTTCCAGATAAGGTGATGTGTGCCACCCAACGTTTTCTACAATCGACAGGCGATTTAGAGAAAATGTTTAATGCCAGTCTAGCGATTACACATTAATTTAGATCAGAAAGTTCTCTAGTGGATTGAAGGAAATTCTAGGCAGAACACACGAATATCTTCTGAGCGTGAAAGATGGTTCGGAACGTGCTAGATGAGAACCAATTACATCCTTTATGATCTAGAACAATTACACCATCTGCAGCCACAATTTTTTTTTTTTTTTTAGTATAAGTCCGGTTTTGTTTCCGACTAATCCGCTGACAAGAGTTTGGTGTGAACGTTATGTCAGGAATCACAGAATGGTTCGCTTGGCTCTTACTCACTGCCGGATCTACTGATCATAGACAAACTGTTAACTATTTTTCATCATCTGCGTCCACAGCTGATAGAGGATGTCATATTCCTTAACGATGTAGGCGTGTAATTCCAGCATGGTGTTGCTCCAGCTATCACCAGTTACTCCGTAAACGAATAAACCATGATCTGACGGTTGAACCATTTCTTGTTTCGCATTATGCCTTTCGCAGTAAGAACATACAATGTTAACAGGTGTCATAAATTTCAGAAACATGATTTCCGTCATAAAAAATCGTCACATATAGAAAGAGTTCCTCCACAACTGTGTTATACACTGAAGCGCCAAAAAGATTCGTGTAGGCATGCGTATTCAGGTACAGAGATATATAAACAGGCAGGAAACGGCACTGCGGTTGGCAACGCCTATATCAGGCAACAAGGGTGTGGCGCAGTTGTTAGATCGGTTACTGCTGCTACAATGGCAGGTTATCAATATTTAAATGAGTTTGAACGTGATGTTATAGTCGGCGCACGAGTGAGGGGACACACAATCTCCGAGGAAGCGATGAAATGGGGATTTTCCCATATGACCATTTCACGAGTGTACCTTGAATATCAGGAATCCTGTAAAACATCAAATCTCCGACATCGCTGCGACCGGAGAAACATCCTGGAAGAACGTGGCCAACGACGACTGAAGAGAAGTGCAACCCTTCCGCAAATTGCTGCACGTTTCAATGCTCGGCCATCAATAAGTGTCAGGGTGCGAACCAGTCAGCGAAATATCATCGATATGGCCTTTCACAGCGGAAGACCCTCTCATGTAGCCTTGATGACGGCACGACACATAGCTTTACGCCTCGCTAGGGCCCGTCAACACTGACATTGAACTGTTGATGGCTGGAAACGTGTTGCTTGGTCGGACGAGTCTCGTTTCAAATTGAATCGAGCGGATGGAGGTGTTCGAGCATGAAGACAAACTCATGAATCCATGGACCTTGCATGACAGCAGGGGACTGCTGAAGCTGGTGGAGGCTCTGTAATGGTGTGGGGCGTGTGCAGTTGGAGTGATATGGGACCCCTGGTAGGTCTAGATACGACTGACAGGTGACATGTACGTAAGCATCCTGTCTGATCACCTGCATCCATTCATGTCCATTGTGCTTTCCGACGGAGTTGGGCAATTTCAGCAGGACGCCGCTACGTTTGGTAGCAGTGGACTGATTTATGTGGGCCACATGAAGAACTGAGTGTGTCGTAAGGCTGTAGATACAGTGGAAGATTTCGTGGGTTCCATTTCAGTAGCTTCAGATATTTTCAGCCAGATGCGGGGAAACTTTGGCCAAGTCACACTGTTCCTCCTGAAAAGATGAGCGTCCTTCTCGAGGGCTTAAGTGGAATTTGTTAGGCCTTTAATGTTGAAACAATGCTCTAGTAATAAAAAGTACTAAAAATGTCGGCTGGTGTTATGATTTTGCTTTATTCTACCATATTTGGCATTCAGGTGTCTAGAAAAAAATGAAAAATATAATTGTTCTGAAGTCAGTTCCTTGTATCAAGTAATGTGCTATCAGTTTACTATCGCTCGAAGTGTGTAGTGCTACTTTTTACTGCAGTCTTTGCAACAGACGGGAGCCAGATCTAATCTCTGTTATTCACCTCAAGTGAGCTATTTGAGGAGATGGATCTACCTTCGGAAGACATACATCCTATATGAAGCACGTTTTCTGTCTCCAACAGCCGTGCATTTGAGTGGTCACTGTCGTTCCATGTTCCGAAATCCATTAGGAGACTGTTTCTAATCATTTCCAAGAGCAAATAATGAGATTACATTTGAAATCTGTGTTCATATATCACTCTATGTGTGAGATGATGAATCTCAAACTACAGGAAAAGAAACACAGGTTATATCTCGGCTACTTACCAAGAATAAATAGCTATGCTTGCCTAGCGACAGTCTTCCTGGCTTGAATAAATCGATAGCATTGGCGTAGGAGGCAAATGATATCGAATTTGACTACCAAGCCGCAATTCCTCTGCATATCTGTAACAAAACTGTCGCAGAGAGTTGCAGGACACCTTCAGTATTGCCATACATTTGACATCCACTGCTGGATGAAAGTTAACTCTTGCAGCTTCCCATATATTACGGTATATGACTACAGTCATACGCGTCCATGTCATAAATTAAGAAAATACAATTTATCGTTTTTCTTCCACGAAAAGGAATTAAATTTGTTACCTTCTACAAAGTTCATTAAAAGTGATTCTTCATAAAGTTGAGTATGCAAAACAACAGTTAGTCCAAATTATATAACGGAAATAAAATAGTTATTGTAAAGGTGGGAAAAGCAACACGCAAAATAAATGTATTCATGTCGAATAATTGTGAACGGAGCTAAAAGACAGTAACAGCTGTTTTGAAAGCAATATTCATCAATATTATGTGATTTCAGCGATTTTTAAGTTCCTCAAAGTACTGGGAAGTACTCTCAGTGCCGTGTGTTGAAATATCTTCGACGTGGCCTTGTCAGCTGAGATTTCACAGCAAGGAAGAGAGAGTAGCTGCGAGGGACCAGGTATTGTTCTGCCCTCTAAAAGGAAATTCATTACGAATGGATAAGGTGCGTGATGGCACATTGTCATGTTGAGGCAAGCAGTTCTTCCAGATCTCGGGTAGTACACGCTCAAAATTCTTCCTCTGTTTCCTGACATTACTGCAGTACAAGCTTTTCATGACAGTCTGGGCAGGTGGAACAGAGAGCTGATGGACGACTCTAGAAATGTAGGAAAATAACTTAAGCCCTACTCTGTCACAACTGACATTGTTACTGCAGACGCACAAGATGCTCAGGTACTTAAACAGCGACGTCATCCACTGCGACGACTGCTGCTTCTGCTTAGGGTGAAAACCACATGTCCGCGACTCGTCGGCAGTACGAACCTCCATACAGAAAAGCCGAATCATAGCGAATGCATATCTGAAGCTCATTGTGCGGAATCATAGCAGAAGGTCGTAATCTCTTTGGGTAGCACTCCCAGGACGAGAAATGAACGTCAGCAGAATTAATCTTCCATGGTTCAAACGCAAATGAGCTTCATTTGTGTGAGAAATATCATTCCCTTTGTGTTATAGACATCGAGACTGCCTTCCTCCTATCCTAATGCATTACCCATCAGGCATCTCTCTGTCACCTCACAAGCAATGCATGACAATGGTTCTTGCAAATGCCTGTCGTTCTCTTTACCCTTCCCCTTCCCAAACCCCTCGCCCCGCCGCCATTTCCCCATTCCTGCCTCCCGTGACACGTTTGTGGCTAAGACTACTGAAACGTTCCTACTTGTCATACATTCTGCTCACCAAAGGCCCCTTTGACATATTGCCAGCAAAAAAAAAAAAAAAAAAAAAAAAGAGCATCTACAAATACGCTACATATGAGCAGCTTAGCTTTGGAGTATATGATTTTTCCGAACTTTAGTGTAGGACTTCCCACGGCATCTGATGCAATGCAGTGGAGGCGTGTTGTTCTCCAGGAAGCAGACATGCTTCCCAAACCTCCTTCTGCTCGTCTCCACCACGGTGGATGCAAGAACAAGTGATGCCGTTTTGCTTTCGGACTGACAGTTTCATGCTTTCCCATCTGTCAGCGAATGGCTGCTCTCTACTTAGTCCAGGCCTTCAGTGAAGCCGTCCTGCTACCGAGATATGACGGTTGTCTCATTCCACACAGCAGTCGTCATTATCCCCCTTTCACAGCCACCTCTAATTGCGTTGGAGGTAAGAGTTTACGCCGTGGCACGATGAAAGGGGAAAAAATTTGTTTCATTATTTATCTTTATGTTTATCAGTGCAGAAGTGTGCACATTGCACCCCCAATTTGTCCCTAACTGGGTTTTGTGTGAATTACCGGAGCCGCCAAACAGTTAATTATTATGATTATATGACCGTGTGCTTAATGGATGAAAGGCTATCTGTTTTTCTGTAGTGGTTTCGGAGGCATTTCAACCGAGTGCGGCTGTTCTGAGACGGAATAGTTAATGATTGAAAGTTTGTCTACTATTAAAGACCATAAAGCCTGCGATGTACAAATTGTATTGCATTTTCTACGAACAAACAAATTCTGAGGCAGTTGCTACCTTCGCCTTACACGTTTAATTACGGTTATATCTTTTTATTGGTTGCTGATTTCAAGTACTTTGTCACACGCAATGATGATGGTTAACATTCACAACAATCCTCACTGCAATCCATGGTTGTTGCTGGCCGACGCGGTTGACGCGAAACACGTAATTCGGCACTTGTCACTTTCTGTTTCATATCACTCGCGAATCGGCATTAGTGAGAGTCAACCCCACGACGATCAGGGGTACGTGCTCACTCGTCATACTCCGGTGAATTTTACCGTTTACAACTCACTCGACCACCATTCTTGCCCGTCTCTCCAGTACCACTTCTCACTCAACACTAGTCTCACTGCCTCCTGCAGCACTCGACAATCGACTCCTGCCTGCAATCGACCTGGGTGTCGGATACTAATATCTATGTTCATGGGATCACGGATCCCTTGCATCGCCGCCCTATTAACCTTCTTTGTAGCCACAGGCGAAAAAGAATAATACCAAAAAATCATCACACAACATATAAATAAAAATGAGGAACATTAGATTCTTGTTCACATACTGAAAGTTACAATCACAAATAATACCCTATTGACTTCGGTAACAAACTGCCCCTACAGAAATATCATACAACATCAATCTATCTTAATAAACATAGCATGGTAAATATTTTTATAAAATTTATCTTACATTCAGTTACCACAAGATCTTCACTTTCAAAGGTTTGTATAGGTCGTTAACTACATATTTGTTACTGGTTAACGCCGTAATCTGACAACAGGGCGTTAAACCCTTATCTTTCCTCTTTTTCTTTCATCCTCTGGTTTAAAAAAGAGAAAGAATCTGATACCATCTGTTTTATCACTTTTGACATGAAGTCGCTTAGGAGATCTACGACCATCTTTAGCAATGAATGTAAATGCGCTAGTCTTCGTCACCAGCATAATTTTTATTTTTCATCTCATCATTTTGCGTTCGGAACATCATCATTATGTTTCGGAATGTAGTAAGAGACGATAGGGCGCTGTGTATTGTTTTTGACATATTAGATTGTTTCAGAACGAAATAGGAGGCGAAAGGATGCTGCATTTTATTTCTGACAGGTCTGATTGTTTCAGAGTGTAATACATGGCGACTGGGTCCTACGCATCGTTTTCGACAGGTCTCATTGTTCAAAATATACTAGGAGGCCGCATGGTACTGCATGGTAGTAGTCGTGACCAAGGCTAGTATATCGTGGGCTTACTGTAAAAACTCGTTAACTCCAATTTTTGACATTTTCGAGTTATGTACACAGACGGTATCAGAAAATGAATATCTTTCGTCTGGAGAAACCAGTCAAGAGCATTTATCACTCTAAGGAATTAGAGAGATATGCCAAGATTCCACTAAGTACATAAGTGATTGTTTTGTACAGTAAAAATTATTCAGGTGCGCTTGAATGATTTTTCCAGTACCCTTCAATGTGCTTGATGAAATAATTTGAACAACGAGAATCCTTCAAGTTTAATTAATGGATTTCAGCAGGAAAAGAAACCACAACTTACTGAATTTAAATTTTATAAGTCGACTGTGCAAGCTTGTATTTCTTACATCAGCTTCGTTTATCAGACTGTGGCAAATCTGTGTATCGTATTTCCAACAACCAAAAACAATGCACATGATTCCACATAGGCTGTAATAATACCATTATACTACAATACGTGAACAATGCAAGAACAGCATTATTGTCAACTACTTCAGTTTTTCGATTATTTCAGTTTGCTTGAATAAGAGTCTATTGTCGCAGTAGCTGCTGTTAGTTCAGTGAGTGCAGTAGCATTTTGCTGTTTCCCTAGAGTGTGTTTAATTCTAAAATGTATTCAGGAAGTGCCCCGACTGTGTCATTGACCAAGAAAACGATACTCACAGCAGATGGTATTGGAGGTAAGCAATAGAATAATATGATACTGTAAACGTTAACTGTACTGTTACAGTATACTGACATATTAAAATTAATAAATTAATTTTATTTGATATTTTTACTTTAAGATAATGAATGTGTATCTCCAAGTGTGTCAACTGGAAGCAGAGTTCATGATGCACGCAGAGTATTCAATGAAGTCCTCATAGAGTCAATTGGGGAAGATAAACCGAAGCTAGAACTGTATAAGGTAAGTTCACAGGGGAAGTGAAAGTATCAATCAAAGTGTGGAGGTGGTTGATTTTGACTCAGATTGCTCCATCAAGGATGCTAACTACGAACCAGATTCGAGTGATACAGATAGTACAGATCTCCTGAGCATAGAAATCAGTGCTGTAAAGGAAACTACTGTTGGTAAACGATCAAGATGGAAGAAAAGTGATCCCAAAAATTGGAAGAAGAATGTAATTAAGAAGTGTAAAACTGAAAACAAAAAGCAAGAGCTAGTTGACTGTGAAAGGTGTAGATGTAAGTGCAACAAAAATTTCCCTGATGAAATTAGGTACTCTATTTGTAGAAGCTTCTGGGAGTGTGATTATGCAAGGCAAAAGGATTTTATTCTTTGCAACACACTGAGTTAAACCCCAGCACAGAGACGAAGTGTTGCTCAGCCACTGAAAATATGTAAAGATTCTAAGGTATACTACCTGAACAAAGACAATAAAAAAGTCAGAGTATGTAAGAAATTCTTTATTAAAACTCTTTGTATTTCGGCTAATGTAATAGGCACTGCATATAAGGGAAAAGGCTAGAGTGGACTGTTTGTAGGAAGTAATAAGAGAGGCAAAGGAATTCCTCGTAATAAAACTAAACCTACTGAAGTGCAGAAAGTTAAAGACCACATAGAAAAGTTTCCTACAATGTAATCTCACTACTCAAGGAAATCCACAAATCGGCTGTATTTAGACTCCAAACTAAGTATATCCAAAATGTATAGTCTACACAAAGAAGAATGTAAGGATTTCGAACCAGTCAGTGAAATAACTTATAGAAGAATATTTTGTCAGGACTATAATCTGGCCTTCTATAAGCCAAAAAAAGATCAGTGTCAAAAATGTGTGAGTTATTAGAAATCAAAAAGTAATGAAGAAAAGAAAGCTTTAGAAGCAGAGTATAATGAGCGTATTGCAAGGAAAAATGAATGCAACCAAGCAAAAGCAACTGATAAAGAAAAATGTAAGGTAGAAAAGACATTTATGTGTTCAACGTTTGATTTGCAATCTGTCTTGCATATACCTATTAGTGATGTCAGCCCAATGTACTACAGCCTGAAAATCTGTACATACAATTTAACTGTCTACGAACTATCTGAGCCACATGATGCATTCTGCTACGCTTGGACTGAGCTAAACGGAAAGAGAGGTAGCTCTGAAATTGGTTCCTGCATCACAAAGTATATTAAACAGCTTCGTCCAGGTGTAAAGCACATTTAGTTTTTCTCTGACATCTGTGGCGGTCAAAATAGGAATCAAAACGTAGCTGTGTTGTTTCCGTACTTTGCTCAGACAACAAATTTAGACATTATTGAACACAAATTTCTCGAATCTGGCCACACCTTCATGGAAGTGGATAGCATGCACAGTGCAACTGAGTGTGCGAAAAAATATGTACCTGTTTATACTATTCAGGATTGCCTTAATATATTCAGACTTGCAAGATCTAAAAAAGTTCGAAACAAGAAAAGTTCTAATTACGCAGTACATGAAATGAAAAATGTAGAATTCACGGATTTCTCTAAACTTTCAGCATCTACAATTAAAAACAGAAGTACTGACATTCACGGAAATAAAGTTAACTGGCTAAAAGTGAAATGTTTTCGCTACCAGAAAACCAATCCAGGAGTGATCGAATACGACCACACATCAGATCATAAAGAAATACGTACATTTGGAAAAGTACGTCCTTTACATATGGCAAATATTCACTTAGAAGATCTTTATCCCAACATGCTGTCAAAAAGCAAAAAGAAAAAGAACTGCCTGATACAGTTATGCAAAAATGGTGTCATTCTTGGTCTAAATCTCTTCCTACATCAGCTGCATCCATTGATACAGTTCCTGAGCCAGGTGTAGAAGACAGCGACAGCAGCGAAGCAGATGTATAGAGTCGAGAAGAAAAGAACCTTCCACAGTGTTTTTCAATTGTTAAGTGATATTATAAAATGACTCATTATTGTGATTCAAATTATTCAGTATTGTGTTTTTTATGTAACTTTGCTCAAGTTGATAAATAATTACTATGTTGACTAGCAAAACCAATTATGTGATGAAATATTTGTATTTCATGTTAATTAATAAAAAGTTATAAAGCATTAACAAGCAGTTTATGCATTAACCTATACTTGATATCGCCATTAGTTAGTTATTGCATTGCAACAATTCATTTGTTGATTTAATTATGTATGGCTCACTAAGGAATATAAAAATCCATTTTTCTCGAAACTAGATAAAACGGAGTTAGTGGGTTTTTGCAGTAAGCCCACGGTATTTCCATTGGACAGCATCTGACTACAAGATTAGTAGCGATAATGTGGATTATGTCAGATCCTACAAATATTTTCGGGTGGTACTAAGAAGCTATATGAAATGGACCAAACACACGAAATCTGTAGTGAAGTAGGTGAATAGAGAACTTAATGTTTGCTGGATGGGTATAAGAAAGTGTGGTGCGTTGTTAAAGAATATCGCATACACGACACCAGTGCAGGTAATCCTAGCGTACTGCTTCAGTCCTCAGAGCCTCTATCTAGTTGGACGACAGCAAAAATCGAGCGAATTCAGAGACGCTCTTGTAGGATCGTAGCACTTTGTTATCGCCTATACGAAAGTGCAACAGACATGCCAAGGGAACTTAAATGGGAAGCTTTGGGAGAAAAGAAGCGAAGTTTAAGTGAAACTCTGTTGGATAAACGTAGAGAAGCAGTATTCGAGAAGCGTATGACAGTTCTGCTGCAACCACCAGATGTGTCGCGTTTGGGGTACGAGGATGAGAGACAATAGAGCGCGTACCGAGGTATGTAGGCAGCCATTTTTACGTCTCTAAATACACGAATAAAATCGGAAATAAATTTGGAGTTACTGATACGAAGTACCCTCCGCGGGTGCTGTACAATGGCATGAGCAGTAAATACACACACACACTACCCAAAATACCTGAAAAGCTCTTGTGTTTCGTGGCAGACAAACGGATAAACAGAGGGCAAGGATTAGGTAGTGACTTACGAACAGTTTCGAAAAAGAGATAGTAATTTATTTACGAAAGGGGTACATCGAGTAGAAACTCTTGGGCAAGAATTAAGAACTTGAACCCAGTAAACAGTATCCATCAAGTGGAGAAGAACTGACAGAAATTTGCAAGATATCTGTGAACGCTTCGAGCATGATGTCTGAACTTTAGTAAGGTTTGTGGTGCTCCATAGACGTCTATGAAAGGAAAGTGTAACTTAATACAGTGGGGATGGAGCAAATGTTGTCAAGAAGCGACCATTCTGCGAGACTGGGAAACACAGTGATCGAAGTTCTGTTCGTCGTTAGCTACGCATTGTGTACTGAAGCTCAACCATGGCACAGAGCGCTTGGATGAGAAGACGTTTCACCTGCTCCGTTATAATAACATGACCCAATGAAAGAAACGGTACAAAATAAAATATTTTTTGTGGATACCAGTTAGCGGGTTCGTACACTGCCCTAACAGTGCACCACGTGAGCGTCTCTTCCAACCACACTCCTGCTCCTAGATCAGGGGTCAGTTATGGTTAAGTGCAAGATCAAGGAAGTAACTGACTTATCACCTTCAAGTAGCAGGGAGTCAGGGCAAACCCGGAGTATTGGCTAAGCATGGTTGCACTTCAGGACCGCGAGCACTTACTAAAAGCACAGAACTTAGCCAGACTTGCCTGATAGCCATTTTAGTGAATTTGTTTTTAAGTGCTAGATTCAGTTAACACAAATGTTTTATGTGTGTAGAGTCTCGTCATAGTGTAAAGTAACTATCAGGGTTAACGAAACCAAAGTTTTGGTTACAGTTGGAAGGCCTTTCTCTGGACCTGCTGCTGAACTGATTCGTCTAGGGTCTTGTAATATTTCGTCATGGCCTCTCAAGTGGGCATGGTAGTACTTGTAAGAGATGCTCTCAATACAACCCCGGTGCTTACAACATATGGCCAATGGCTGTAACCCCAAACTAATAAGTACAGCGATGGCCACAAATAAGTGTAACAAATGACAAGCCTGACATGGATAAAATGCGATCAGTTTTACGGAGTAGAGACATTAATAACAAAGATACGTGTAGCAAGGGCTATGTTATTTACAGTTGTGTTATACAGATGTGAGACCTGAACCATAAGAAGGGCTGAACGATGCAAAACAAACAGCTTTGAACTGTGGTGTTGGAGGTAACTCCTCAGAGTCTATGGACCGCAAGAGAATAAATAGGTTTGTATTAGAGCAAATAAAACCAGAGTGCTGCTTGGAAGATCTGGTACTGAAACGAAAACTGAACTACCGTGAGCACATCATGAAGAATCGTGATCCATTGGAAAAGACGTTAATACTGGTGAAGACCGAACGCACAAGGAGAACAGGGCGGGAAAAGTTGAGATCGTTCTCGATGGCTTCACAGAGTAATGTATTCAAAACTGGAAAGTCTGCGGTAGAAAGTGCATGGCAGGAGAAGTTGGCGTGTTTAGTTCATAGTGCCGGAATCGACTGACCAAATGGAGAGGCAGAGGGAGAGAGAGAGAGAGAGAGAGAGAGAGAGAGAGAGAGAGGGAGAGAGAGGCAGGGAGTAGACAGATGCTCCGCACACAGTTGGCGGGTATGAGGGGGATGTATGTGTGGAGCAGTGTACATCGGCTTGCGCCCCCGGTAGCTGAGTGGTCAGAGAGACAGAATGTCAATCCTAAGGGCCCGGGTTCGATTGCCAGCTCGGTAGGAAATTTTCTCCGCTCAGGGACTGGGTGTTGTGTTGTCTTAATGACCATCGTTTCATCCCCATCGACGCGCAAGTCGCCGAAGTGGAGTCAAATCCAAAGACTTGCACCTGGCGAACGGCCTACCCGACGGGAGGCCCTAGTCACAGAGCATTTACAGTTTAGTATACATCACTGAAACAGGGACGCCAGCAGCCAAGTACATCCGGGAGCACAGGCTATACATTCGAGTCAGGTAGCAGAAGAAATCGGTTGTGGCTGAATACGAGAAAGACGGCAGCGAGATGATAAAATTCGGCAAAACTTGTATACTTGCAAAGCAGTCAGGTACGGAGAAGAGCAAGATGGAGGATCTCACTGACATATTGAAATACCCGTCCTGGACGATTACAGGATTGCGCCGTCCTGGCAGCCAGCCAACAGGACCTATAGTTCGCTATATCAATAAGACACACCCGCGGTGCCATCAAGAAACTGCCGCTGCACGTCCACTGTGCTGTCTGAGGAAAACAGGGCCGACACCTGCCAATCGTGACAAACACTGAATGGGGCAACAGACCACAATAGATTCCCACTACTTTCAACACCGGAAACCAATTTAATAAAGCCTCCAAATCCTGCCACCATACGTCACTGAAGCATTTTTTTTGTTTGAATGCCCTTCCCGGCATTTGGGTTACGATGAAATATGGAAACTCCAAAATCACTATACAGCAGGAGATCCAGAGGATGGCTACTGCAAATGTGAGCAAAACGTCAGTTTTATTTATTCAGAAATTATTTTGTTGAAGTGACTTGAAGTTGACCACAGAACGCAGTAGCCTCAGTACCTGAGGGCAGCACAAAAAGCTGTGGATTAATGGCGCGCGCAACGAGTGGCGCATTTGTCAGGCTTTCCCGCCGTCAACAGCTGGGAGGGGCGCAGCGCGGTGGCGGGTGAGCACCACTGACTCACCTGCGGCGACAGCAGCGCCACCCTGGCCGAGGCGCGCAGCGGCCGGCCGTCCTTGAGCCAGGAGACGGCCAGCTGGGGGTGGCCGGCGGTGGAGCAGTTGAGCCGCGCGGGCCGCCCCACGTCCACCGTCTGCTGCTGCGGGACCACGTGCGCCGACAGCGGCGCTGAAATACATCACGAACGTTAGTCCTGTCTCAAGAAGGGACGTCGAACAGATGTGCAGAACTATATTTCTAACGTCTATCAATTGTAGAATATTGGAACACGTATTATGTTCGAGTATAATGACTTTTCTGGAGACTAGAAATCTACTCTGTAGGAATCAGCATGGGTTTCGAAAAAGACGATCGTGTGAAACCCAGCTCGCGCTATTCGTCCACGAGACTCACAGGGCCATAGACATGGGTTCACAGGTAGATGCCGTGTTTCTTGACTTACTTCCACAAGGTGTTTGGTACAGTTCCCCACAGTCGTTTAATGAACAAAGTAAGAGCATATGGACTATCAGACCAATTGTGTGATTGGATTGAAGAGTTCCTAGATAACAGAACGCAGCATGTCATTCTCAATGGAGACAAGTCTTCCGAAGTAAGAGTGATTTCAGGTGTGCCGCAGGGGAGTGTTGTAGGACCGTTGCTATTCACGATATACATAAATGACCTTGTGGATGACATCCGCTTTTCGCGGATGATGCTGTGGTATGTCGAGAGGTTGTAACAATGGAAAATTGTACTGAAATGCAGGAGGATCTGCTGCGAATTGACGCATGGTGCAGGGAATGGCAACTGAATCTCAATGTAGGCAAGTGTAACGTGGTGCGAGTACATAGAAAGAAAGATCCCTTATCATTTAGCTACAATATAGCAGGTCAGCAACTGGAAACAGTTAATTCCATAAATTATCTGGGAGTGCGCATTAGGAGTGATTTAAAATGGAATGATCATATAAAGTTGATCGTCGCTAAAGCGGATGCCATACTGACATTCATTGGAAGAATCCTAAGGAAATGCAATCCGAAAACAAAGGAAATAGGTTACAGTACGCTTGTTCGCCCACTGCTTGATACTGCTCAACAGTGTGGGATCCTTACCAGATAGGGTTGATAGAAGAGATAGAGAAGATCCAACGGAGAGCAGCGCGCTTGATGATAGATAAACTCCGGTGGAAGACTCTGCAGGAGAGACGGTCAGTAGCTCGGTACGGACTTTTGTTGAAGTTTCGAGAACATTCCTTCACCGAGGAGTCAAGCAGTATATTGCTCCCCCCTACGTATATCTCGCGAAGAGACCATGAGGATAAAATCAGAGACATTAGAGCCCACACAGAGTCATACCGACAATCCCTCTTTCCACAAACAATACGAGACTAGAATAGAAGGGAGAACCGATAGAGGTACTCAAGGTACCCTCCGCCACACACCGTCAGGTGGCTTGCGGAGTATGGATGTAGATGTAGAAGTACCCAACTCCTCTTCAGAAAGGCAACGGATGTACTTGGAAGTAAGAAAGTTATGGTTTAATTTCCCATCGACGACAATATCATTACAGGTAAAGCACAACATGGACTGGGAAAATGCGGAGAAGGAAACTGGCCGTACCCCTTTCAAGGCAACCATCTGTCCATTAAACTTCAGCAGCTTAGGAACGCCAGCAGCAGATCTTGGTGGCTGGACCTGGAACTGAATTGACACTACTGAAGAGCCTGATCTTTGCACAACCCCATGCGGTAAGAATCCGCTTCGTACGAGACTGAACCGTCTTGGGAACGTAGAAATACAGAAACACTCGCGAGATTTTTCAGTTGTTTAAGTTTCTAGAGGCATACATTCTTTAGCGAAATTTGCCCTGTCCGCCACACAACGGGAATATGCCTGAATGAAAAGCATATTTCACGAGCTTTACTAAATACCTCGTAATAAAACAGACTGCACCGTATATCGATCCTACTCCTACGTGTGTACTACAGCAGCCAATCATACAGAGAGTTGTCGAGGGTACAAAGTGTGACAACATCATTTTCCCTCCTTTCTAATCCGTTTGCGGATGGCATATTTGAAGAAACCCTGCCATTATCTTTCTCTATGAACCGCAGTCTTCATAATTTTACCGTTTTTTGTCGTTATGCGAGATGTGTTTTGAAACAAGTAATATGCTTCATGATTCACAGGTCTTTTGGGGTAAGATCCGCGACGCAGCACAACCTTCTTCCTGTGACGTCTCATACTGCGGTTCGTTCGGTATATATGTAACACTCTCACGCTGATTAAGGAAAATCGAGAGGAATATCACAGCTCAGTTTTGAGTTTTTTCTACCTCCTACATTAATTCAGTGTGGTAAGCTTCCCAAGCAGCACTCAAGAACCTATCGAACACGAGTTGTGAAAGCGCTCTCTCGCGTGTGTCACACAGAATGAGCTCCTCATCGTGATTTGCGGCTGCGACTCCCTTCAGCGGCAGTTTTCGGTTGAATCTCTCTCGCAGTTCACGCAGTTTATTTATGAAAACGGACACGTTTAAACTTTCTACTTTAGCTCTATTAAAAAGCGTATTCTTTCCTTGTCCACGTGCTAGCTATGTCGTTCTGTCCGTACTGTACACAAATAAAAAGTTCAGTATCCATGAAAATGAAACTGGGCAAAAAGAAAAGTTGCATATCCAGTTAGTACTGACATCACCTTTTAAAACATGCGTTACAAATAGCTGGACAAGAATTTACAATAGTCTTCCACATAAGATGAAGTAATTTTTATTATTCTCACTTTTAGTACAATACTAACGTCATTCTTGCTACAGCACTGCTTGTATTCAGTACCAGGATTTCTAGAACACGTGAATTCCACGAGACTTTTCATAAGAAAGTGCAAGATCTCCTGCTGTGAGAAGTGCAAACTTTCTTGAAGATAAAGCCAAATAAATCATTTATTTACTGCAACATTGCTGTAAATTAATGAATTGCGATCGAATCAGGCAGGGACGTAGAAAGCAGTCTTGCAGTTCTTTGGTCCACCACCCTTGGCATATTCACAAAATGGAACAAACCCATTCCTGAGAGAGTGAGAGAGCATAAGAGTGGGAGAGGGAAAAAGAGAGAGAGAGAGAGAGAGAGAGAGAGAGAGAGAGAGAGACAGACAGACAGACAGAAATAAAGGTAGGGCAGATGGAGGGAGCTCTCATATATGCATAACATCGAATATTACATGACATACTTCCACTAAATTCGTAACGAAAGTCATAATCTTTTTGAAAATGCGAATCCGAATTAAAACAAAAAAAAGGCATAGTAGGACACAAACTAGCCGCAGTCATCTTCACCACTGTGCACCTCTGTCCACTACACTACAGCGAACTTGGGTGTTGAATGTATTTTTCTTCGATGTTACAACAATCTGAAGTCTTCACTGCTGATACATCATTGACTGGTATTTAATTAAAACAAATCGTAACAAGAACGAACCTTTTTCAATAAAAGTTCAATGCGCTTTTGCTTTGAAGTGGCATACTTTATTAAGGAGCAAGTTATAATACGATAACGCCCAAATACGATGATTTTTTAACCACCAATATAACGTTTCCAGCCTTTTATTACAAAAAATCGTTCCAAAAGCGAAATCTTTTCAAGTCACTATGAATGTGTTGTTGCTTTCACAAGACGCAAGTTTTAATATAAAACCAACCAACTCTAAATGACGGAATCCTCTATGGTGTCTACCACGTCCGGCTTGTGACACAGAACGAGATCTCGCCTCTCATTGGCCACGTTCCTCTTCACGGTGTAAAAATCCGACATGTCTTATTCAATCTTTCGTACCTGACAATGCTAAGGAACGTGAAATTCCACGTTGAGACATTACAAAACTCGACCATCCCCTCGTCCACCACTACTTTTACTTCCTGTTTGAGGAAGGTCTTAGCAATTCTCCAATAAAACTGAGTTTGCCTATCGACAAGATGTATGCGAACAGGTTTACCTTATATCATTCCGGACAGAAACTCTTACGAACCTGGTGGTTTTGGCCGATTCCTGTGATTGATATTAGACCTTTTCATCTGTTTGCGCGCATTACACTACATTTATTGATGTTTAACTTTAGCAGTCAATCTTCACAGAAGGCGCTAATCGCCTGGACTCTGGAAACAACTGTGTTTTCGGTGCTAAGACCTTACGAAACATTTATTAAAAATCTTTTGTCACTCGTGTAATTATCATGGAATAAATAGTTTGATAATCTGCAAACAAAAATTCGTTTGGGCGCCATTTTGATTGAAATTCATATGCTAAATAATTAAACTGATTAATTAATTACCACCTCCCTTAACTTATTGTTACACTAATTGATTTATGACGCTCTGGGGTTAATCCATCCTTCGGAGAAACACCTCCCCACTCCCACTTGCCCTCCCCTCTCCCCCACCCCCTGGAAAATCCCCAACCGCCCTCCGCAGTGCTGATACAAGCACACAATTTTCATATCAAATTAATTGAATAATTAATTAAGTTGTTCAATTAATTGCCTTCTCCCCCTCTGAGAAATACTCAGCCTATCGGAGTGTCCCCTCCTCTCCCCTCCCCCACCCTCCTATTTACAGGAAATACAAAATCGGTGAGAAATGAAAAAATCGGCGGTAAATTCAAAATTGCGGGGTAAATTCGAATTTTGACTGTAAATTCAGATGCTAATAACATTGTACTGCAGAGGACATAATAATAATTAATAATAATATATGCTATATTTATAAAAATTCAATTTGCGTATTGCTGGTATGGAAGAAGGTAGGGTACTCTCTTTATTTCATCATCTTTGGAATACTGACAAAGTCTAACTATGATGTCACAATCCAAGATGGCCGATCCCTCCAACTGGGGGAAATTTTAAAACTGGGAGAAAAATCCAAATTTTTTACTCTGGCTGTGAAGTACGGGAGCTGGGGACGGGTAGTTGCCACTGATCGAGCACTAGGGAGTGTCTCATCAATGATTGCTGGCTGTACAGAGGATATTGTTGATATTAGACTAGGGTGCAGAGTTGCTCCAGCCATTTTTGCCAATAGCGCTATGTCGGAAGGATGAGTAATAATAATAGGACATCAATCTAGCACTGAAGTGCAAGCGAGTAGCTCCTGCTAATTTGGAAGTGAATAGCTGCTGGGAGCGACGTAAGGATGCGTAATAATATTAGAACAGTGATCCACTGTCCCAGTGGACCTGTTTTTCTGCTTCACTGTTACTTCATCCCTATCACCCTATATGGGCAGGAGTGGGGCTGTATGTTGTTTAGTTCCCTACTCTTCAGCGAGGCGAATTAAAAAATTTGCAATGAGAAATATAAAAAATATTTGGGGCTGTTTTCTATTTTAAATTAAAAATAAAAGATGGACTGTTAAAAACAAAGAAAATATATTTTTTTAAAACACATTGCATGAAAGTGAAATTCTTTGGATAAAAAGCACTAAGGCACTGTACATTCACTTATAACATGAAGTAGCTGTACCAGGGTGAGAGGTACGGTTGATGGGTGTGGAGATGAGAGGTAGGCTGTGTGAAGGATAGAGGAAAATACAGTCGATGGAAAAGACAGAGGGTGACGAATTGTGTGTCATGCTGGTAGGGCAGTGGCTGCAAGAGGAAAGGGATGGGGATGGACAGAGAGGGAAAGCAGAGAGAAGTCCTGATGTGGAATGGGACAGGTAGTGAAGAATTAAGGTTGGTACGAGGGATAAACCATCGGGGATGATCTTATTGTCTGAGAGAGGAAGTTGGTTGAAGTTCTGTTGGAATAGGATATGGAGGGGTGTAGGTGTAGGGACGGAGGGATTTGTTTGTGAAGGTGCTATAGCTTACGAAGGTTGGTAGTCAGAGACGAGGCAATGGGGTTATTCGGAACTTCTTTGCGGACACTAGGTTAGTTGCGTAGGAGTTAGATATAGGCTAGGAGGGGTGGGAATTTGATGACATGGTAGAGAATGCATGTGGGGAGGTGGGGGGGGGGGGGGGGGGTCGGCGGCGTAAACAGATGCAGAAAGCAAAAGGGAGTGCATGGCGTTTGAGGATTTGGAGGGACTTATAGAACTTCGATGGGTGGTGATCGAAGCAGTGTGTTACTACAGTTGTGTGCACACCCATACATTTTGTTTTTCCATCATGACTTCGAGGTCTGCGTCAAGTGCTTAACTAGCATTAACACGTTTCGATCCATCGGCTCTCACAGAAAGCTGGACATCACACGATGTAAGTTAAGATGCTGCCACAATAAACAGGATGGTTGAAATAAAAGAGGTGGTATTTCTTATTGACAAAAATGTGGAAGACATGTCAATATAAGGACACTGGAAGAGTTTATGGCATTGTGGAGCTCTTCCAAAAAGCTATCCGATGGTGATGACCTTTACTTTTAATCTTATCTCCCACAGTGACACGTTAGCAGGGGTTTTTGAAGAGATGAAGAGCATTGATTCCTCATACTGGTGGTGAATATTGCACCCAGATATGTGGCCTCCGTTTCTGTAGTCATCCTGACCCCAAAATCTTTGGAGATTGCGTCTTTCATTTTTATGAATTTAAATGCATAACTGCATGTGGAACAATGGGGTATTCTGCAGGACTTAAACGCATAGAGTATAGATAGTATACACCATCAGTTGTCAATCCCACCAGTGGAGGAATGGAATGATTTTCATACACCCAGGCGAGCATGAAAGTACCCTCATCTCTCCACATTTTTCGTCATATTTTCGTCAGTTTTACGTATTTTCAATCAGTTCACGTAATTTTACCAGGCTTTCCGTATTTTCAACGAATTTTACTCTATTACTCGAATTCCAGACTACCACTTTCAACAAGTTGTCACGTCAACAGAACATCTCATCACGTGCATTTCGTGATGCTATCAGGCAGTGTCATTGCAGAACAATTCTCAATTTTCGTATCACTGCTAAAACATCCACTCCATTACTTTGCGATGGTCATATACATGTGGACATATTGCAAATCCTGTTACAGTGCCTACATCACATGACACAAATACTGTTTCTTAGTGTGAGAAGTAGCTGTCACCAGAGAGGAGGTGCCAAGACTATTTTCCTTAACCAAACGACATTTTGTTACGATTTGCCTCTCCCCTTCTGTGCTTCTGTGGATGGAAGTCACAAAGTATACTCACAAGCGTGGCATACATTCGGGATTCAAAGATCTAGCACTCTACCCTGTATTTCGAAATGAGCTGCCCCCCGTTGAACCCATCGTCTAAGGAACCTGCGAAAATTCTAGATGGCCTTTCCCTATGCGTCTCGTAACTCTTCCTCTGTCTTTAACCAACCCTCCCTGCAACACTGCCTCCTTTTTAATTCGAAACTGACCAAAAGTAGGATGGTATTATACCCATTACATTTGATGTCTCGTTAAGGAATAGAGCAATCTGAGTTCCATGTAATCAATACACTTCGCTATTTTGATTTTGCAGAGAGTATAATACGTGATTCAAGCTTGTACTGACCGGCACTGGTGATATTGAAAAGTACTCATTCCTATACCGTAACGGCCGTTCTGTAAACACTGTTCCAACCAATGTTGCTCATGTCATTCATCCAATTGCACATGTTCCCTGTAGCTATTTGCATGCAAAGGAGTTTAGCGTTTCTTGTTGTTGTATAGTAGATACGAGCCTGTTACATATAAGAGTACCGTAATGATATAAGAGGCGGTTTAGAAGACGAACTAACGTATTATTTATGTATAAAGGAGCCCCAGACGAAAGTAGTTTGAAACATTTTACATAAATGTCTTGTGCTATCAATTCTGTAGAATTGTTGTAGTGTTTGGTTTCCATACCAAGGAGGTACTTTCAAGAGAGAAATGATCGTGAAACTATGATGTTAAAGCATTGTGGTTTCCGATATATTAGTTACGTGGAATGAAAGACTGTTATACTCCAATGCAGGAAATTTATTTGCAACATGTGGCGTACATTCACTCTGCAAGTTTTCTATCGCAGTGACTACGGTGATCAGCTTTAAGATGATAAAACTACTACCTTCTACAACAAAGGGGAGAAAACATGGATTCTTTGTGATCTAGCACTATATAGCGTTCTGAAGGTATATAGCTCCCACTGTTGCCATCCGATTACAGTTCAGAAATTCTGTTATGTCCGCATCAGTCTTAAAAGTCATCGTCAGCAACGGAAAATTCATAAAACAACAATATCTCATGATGAATTAGACAAATGCATAGAAGCATAGCAGCGGCGTTTGACACGTGAAATTACATGCCATGCTGTTCCAACTCCATTTCCAGAATACAATCTCTTCCACACACATCTGTCAATCAAATGTATTCACAGGATTGCAGTACCTCAGAAACCCCTTGCACTAGCTCAGAATCACTGCATTTATGAAACTGAGGACCTGATTTATGTCCAATATATGGCAGGGCAAAGAACTACTTCATGTACATTGTCTTACCTCTAGAGGAGGGTGCCAAAATAGGTTTACCACTGAGCTGGTAGACATAATTCACCACACATGTGTTGGCAGTGCTCTGCTGAGAGGGGTATGGAGAGGTTTGCTGTTAAAAATGGCTGGAAGATAGCGCTCTAAATCACACACGAAACACGCAGTTGTATATGAGTCATGTGCAAGTTGTACCATACAACTGATATACACGGAGAGAACAATGGAAAAAATGGTTAACGTATGATAAATAACCTACCACAACACCTCCCTCTCTCGGCAGTGTGAATGAAAATCTTTCCATTCCTCCACCGGTGTGATTGACAACTGATGGTGCACACTATCTGTGCTCTATGCGTTTAAGTCATGCAGAATACCCCATTGTTCCACACGCAGTTATGCATTTTAAGTCATAAAAATAAAAGAAATGAAGATTTGTGGGTCAGAATGACTACCACCTAGGACACAGAAACGGAGGTCACATATCTGGGTGCAATATGCACCACCAGTATGAGGAGTCAATGCTCTGCATCTCTTCAAAAACGGAATACCTAGACGCCTGCTAACGTGTCACTGTGGAAGATAAGATTAAAAGTAAAGGTCATCACCATCGGATAGCTTTTTGGAAGAGCTCCAGAATTCCGCAAACTCTTCCAGTGTCCTTATATTGACATGTCTTCCACATTTTTGTCAATAAGAATCACCACCTCTGTCTTTTATTTCAACCATCCTGTTTATTGTAGCAGCATCTTAACTTACGCCATGTGATGTCCAGCTTTCCGTGAGAGCCAATGGATGGAAACGTGTTAATGCTGGTTAAGCACTTGACACAGACCTCGAAGTCATGATACTATGGGTGTGTACACAACTTTAGTAATACACTGCTTCGATGTGTTACAGAAAAAAATCAAGGTATCAAACTGTTTATGAGACAGCGATACAACAACCCTCTTTTTGTGATTCATAGTCTGTGGGATATGGTCTTCCTCCAGTACAGTTGATAAAACTTTACACAGGTCTGTGCAAATTTTCGATATATTGGAAGAAGGAGACACTGTAATATCTTATATATCAGGTGACATTAGGAATAAACGGGGTGACTATGTCTGGTCGTAAGAGAGGTATAGATCTAATGTCAAAAACTACCATTTCAGCGCATTCGTACCCATATGGGGGATGAAAGATTTTACGTGGAGAATTACATCCAATCATAAGGAGGATATAGATTTAAGGCGAGAATTAATAATTCCAGAGCCACAGTTGTCGGAGGAGCTACTTCTGATACTTCTCCCATTATCGAATGCCACCATATCGGTGCTACAATTGTAATATTTCATTATAATTACACTGATAAATGTGTGGCTGGTTTCGTAGGTCGGTTCTGAATGGAGGCCGGGTGCGTCGCGGAGGTAGCTGGCAGCTGGCGTAAGATGTGAGATTGCCAAACGAGGGGATCGGGGATGTATGTGACCGAATGTATCCCTGAAAAGACGCATATGGGAAAGGACACTTTGACTATAATGTTGCGTACCGTTTTCAAAGATTCTGGCGTTAGTGCACCTATTCAACATTATGCCTTGCCAGACATAACAGATGGACTTCCAAAGCTTTAATGTTCGACAATGTTCCTCTGTACATAATGTGTTCTCCGCTTTGTCATATTACGCTACGTCCAACACTGTCAAACATGATCGTTTTGGTGGTCTTGGTGTTATGGAGTGGGCAGGCATAATTTTGCATGTGCATACTGACCTTCAAATCTTTGAATATCATACACTCAGTGGTCGACGTTATGGTGACACTGTACTCCTGCCCTCTGTACGTCTATTCAGGAATGCATTCAGCCCTGACTTCATTTTTGTGGCTGACAATGCACCACCACATCGAACTGCTCAAGTGGAGGAGCTCTTGGAATGAGAGGGTATTCGGTCAAGGAAGTCCGTTGAGAACGTGTGGGGTGTTTTGGGAAGGTAAACCGCGGCACGTACACACGCACCGACGACCGTCCAGCTGCTGCCAGCCACGTTGTGCTGCCTGAAGACCTCCTTAGCAGTCTATTTGCTACGATGGGAGCCCGTTGTAGAGCATTCACTGACGTTCGTGGTGATCAAATAGGCTATGTAATGTAGCGCCTTTCATAATGCCCTGGGGACCTTCATAAATAGCGGTGGATCCAGTGTAATTGTTGTCTGTGAGTGAAAGTGTCATTTCAGTTCATCTCACTGCGTATTTCTTCCACTTACCTCCATATTACGTAGCAATGACCCATCATGCGAAAGTTACTTTCGTCCGTAAGTTTTCCACGCCGTTTTACATGCAGACAATTGTCATCCATTACCATTTTGGATTCTAAAAACCCCCCTCACTCATTTAGTTTTTCTGGTATTATTTTTTACATACCGTGTAGTAATTCATCTCCATTGCCCTCTATGAATTTCGATCTTCATTGAGGAGGTTCTATGTAGGTCTGCAATTTCTGTAAAAGAAGTGATTTTCTAATAGAGCGAGTTATTAATATCTGATGTCAATGTGCCAGTTCCTTGTAAAAACTTACTAGTCCCCTTTGCAGTCATGTGGTTACATAAACTAACGATCTGCAGCAGGCATAATAATTATTCAACCCCTGTATAACTGCACCAGCCATCATAAATATCTGGCACATTTTACTACACTACGAGTATATATCACGCGACTTTTCTACATTTCTGGACAAGAATTCATATAGCAGACTGATAACTAATGTAGCGTCACTGATAGTACACTGATAGCACACAGGTTTTTATTGTTCAGAGGCCAGAATTTTTGCGTCTAAGTAAGATTCAGAGTTGTTTCAGATTACAGAAACTGCATAAACATATCCGTTGCAAGGAAGATCGTCTACTCCACTCAAAGTTTCATAATATTTACTCCCCCTGAGATCCACTGAATCCCCTTGCAGTACAAAATAATTAATTATTTATGATGGAAATGAATCTGTTTTCTGCTGAGTTTGTGAAGGCTAACTGCTGTCGACACATAACTTATAGTCACATGCGCTTTTCACTTGTACTTGCTGGATAATCAGCAGCATCAGTTACATGTAATCCAGATTCTCTTGGTAGAGCAGTTAATTTAAAAAAAGAGAACAGCTGGCTTTGAATTGGCGACCCTGCCAGGGTTACTATCACTTCACTTTAAATGTTAAACGCCTGTTTTAAGAGGCCGACTGCCGGTACTCACTGGTGACGAGCAGCGACGTGGAGGCGCGCTCGACGCCCACCGAGTTGTTGACGACGCAGACGTAGCGGCCCGAGTCCTGCAGCAGCGCGCCGGTCAAGTAGAGGCTGCCGCCCACCTGGCGCACGCGGCTGCCGCCCCCCTGGAACACTGGTTGGCTGCGACCCTCCGCGCTGCGGTACCACCTGCTGGGCAGGCACCAGCACGTGGAATACAGGCTGTGAATTCATTAAATGTCATTTTAAATTGTGACTATATAACTAAAAATACCCATTACCGAAAAGTAGCATTGTCAGAAAAAAGTCGTAGTTTATCCCATCCCTAGTCTAACTAATCCGGCATCTGGAGAAACAAAGGAATGTCGTTCGACTATCTGGCCTAAGTGAAGAACGCTCAGACGCGTTGGACAGTGTGTGGGGTGATGTGACAGGCTGACAGGCCAGCTGACGACTCTCGGTACGCGTCTGGTACTGAATCTGTGTGGTTCAAGTAACAGTAGTCACGGGACAAGGAAAACCACTGTGTCGAAGAGTTTATCAGCCTCCATCAAAGCGAAAGCTGACACAGGAATGTGAGGTCTTCTGGATACCACGACTGCGTGAGGTGGGTTGTTGCATGTACCAGACACGTGCAAAAAATGGAAAGGAAACAGGTTTCACGAAAACGTCAGTTGCAAACAAAATCAGCAACTTTAAGAGCAGCTATCGGAAGGAGTTACAGAAGGTTAAGGTGTCTATCAAAACAGGCCCATCTGCAGATGATGTTGACACACCAAACCTTTAGTGTTACAAGCTGCTTGAGTTTGTTAATGACCACGAAATGTCCCGAAATTCACAAAGCGGCTTACACAGTGACCACGAGACCAGCGAACAGGATGAGGTTAGCGTAATACTAACTTCAAAAGGACAGACAATGTGCTATCAATGACAACAGTTGCATCTACTTTAGTTCTTTGTAACATAATTGCGGCGACCTTCTGGTGCCAGATCCAGCGCCTTGGGAAAATTCACGCTTGAGTAAGGTTGTATCTTCAGCAACCCTAAGCCTGGTCGCACATCACAAAAATAAGAAGTGCCATGATTGATCCAGTTGTAAACTATGGCTCGGTAATATGGAGCCCAAGTAAGGTGCACAGAAATAAACTTGATATTTTCGAAAGAGGAGTCTTTTAAGGACGCAGCCAAATGGTGCAGCGGACGAGCAATGAAGTCTGTGACATCGTATTCCGAGCATCGAGGAAGGCAAGAGGTTCCAGTGGGCTGGTTGTGTGGCGTGTATGTCTCAAGATACGGTTCCTGTGCTGGAGTAAACCCCAGGGAGAACGAGTCGCGTTTGTTGACCAGGAACCCGTGACAAAGTGAGACCGGAAGAGCACGAACCTAATTAAACCAGGTGTATCACGCAACTCGAAGAGGGAAGGAAGATACAGACTGCAATGGAGGTAACTTGTACGGCAGTGCTTGTCCATAAGACTTGTGATCACTAAATGTTTATGGCGATGATGATGGTGATGAAGTATGCTGAAGAAATGCTATGTTTACTGACTCAATGGAAATTTGTAAATTTGTAGTAAGGAATGTGGGACCAAACTGCTTAGGCCGTCGGTCCCTAGGCTTACATACTACTTAATCTGACTGAAACTAACTTATCCTAAGAACAACACACACACACACACACACACACACACACACACACAAACACACACACACACACACACACACACACACACACAGACACCCACACATGCCCGAGGTAGGAGTCGAACCTCCGACGGGGGGAGCCGCGCGAACCGTGACAAGACGCCCAAGACCGAAAGGCTACCCCGCGCGGCCTCAATGCCCAAAGCGCTCAAGGAAGTATGTTTCAAAAACGTGATCGTAGATGTTGAAGTTACATGAGGTTGAAGGTTCTGACGCTGTTATGCGATTTCAGACGAAATATAAATATTTCTTTACTGTTACGTCTGCCACAGACAGCCCCTGCCAGGCAGACTACACTCAAGACACCCCTGTGTATCATATAACATACACTAGCACTTGCAGGCGCAACCAAGAGGAAAACAATTCAAGACAAAGAGAACTTTCTAGAGACTAATGCGAATCTTTTTCTGCAGAGGTCACCTCACAGGTACAAGGAAAGTTGGAGTACTCCGCCGGCCTCCACCGTCTTTATAAGACCAGCACAGCAGCAGAACAACCAGTTCCCCGTCGAGCTAGGAGCAGCTCCGACAAACCTCACCGACGCTCTACATAAATGGTCGTCTTCAAGTTATTTGTTTTTGTGTGTATATAGTGATTGTTCGAGAAGTGTAGTTCAGTGTCAATAAACGACATTATACTGAGTGTTCTACAATACTGAGTATTCTTCAGTGGCGACGAGTATAGTGGAACGAAGCGACGAACATCATGGTTACGACAGCAGCACCTACGGAATGGCAACAATTGTTTCAAGGACTTCTGCACCAGTTGTTCGAAACTCAGACACAACTGATCGCCAAAATCCAAAGCCTCCACCGCCCCGCGACGCCACTGCCGTTCCAAGCATTCAACGATGAAATTGAAGAATGGGAAACATACGAACGACGTATCCGGCATCACTTCACGATTCATCATGTCACCCAAGAAGACAAGCAGCGCGTTTTTTTCTTGTCATGGAACCAATCGAAGATGTACGTCCTGCTCACGAAAGTACAGCCGCTGGACCTCGACTCCCTCACCTTCACCGTGTAATGTAACGGACTACTGAAACTACCAATACCACCGGCTGGCGAGGTGTGCGGTGCCGTCAATCAACTTGAAGGAGCAAGTGAACTTTAACTACGTAAACATAAAGTGAAATATTATTATTTTGTTACAAAACTGCTAATATGAGGACAATCATGAGGTATATTGCCACAGAACTATATTATAAACACTTTTCATTTTTCATACTATGTTTTTCATATACACGTGCGATGTGTAAAATACCGATATACAACCAAGGTTGGCAGTACTGCACAGTTTGTATGCTCTTTGTACAGGAGCCGGTTGTTGCCGGGTGTAGAGACAATGGGCAATTGGTGTTGAGACGTCTTGTAATACGCTTGCTTTGAGAAGGTCAAGGATAGAGGGAACGAAATGATGTATTGGAAAAACTGTTACATTGAAAATTATTGAATATCGTTACGATCAGCATTTATAAAATAAACGTTGGAAGTTTAAATACGTGTCAGTTCTTACGGAGCAGAATACACACCCTGGACCTCAAATTGATTTAACAAACAGCGGATGGCGAGATTCATCACTGGACCACGAGCGTGCAACAATGACCAATAAAGGTAAGGAAGTTATATTACTCTAAATTCAAATTGTAATGATACCTTTCTTTCTCCCTGTCTTCAACCCTGTATGTACTCTGTTGTTAGAGTGAACAGCGTGACGGGGACTTGTGATCCACTAGGCACACCAGGGAGACCACACAGGTTTAAAATGATAATTTGTACCTTAATATACTACTACTGCTAATAATTAATATTTGTCCCCCGGAGAAAGAGGTGCATTACAACCGCCATCTGTGCGACGTTAAATGCCTACTACAAACGCCGATATCATGTCCACGCAGCCCGCGTCGAGTTCTACCAATGCCGGAAGAAGCCCGAGCAGACCTATCACCAGTGGGCCGCCGAGCTGCAAGGTCTCAGCAGGAAATGTAAGTTTCACACACTTATTTCCAAGGAATCGTACGCTGATGACGTGGTGCGTGACCACTTGATACAGGCAGCGCCAGACGCCGCTTTCCGCCACGACGCCCTCAAGTTAGAAGACCCGTCCCTCGAGCAGGTCATAGAACTAGCCTTTAAGTTCGAGATTTCTACAGCCGCCGATCGTCGACTGGAATCCTGGGCAGATGTAGCAGCAATCCGTGACGACGCCACGACGGACACCGAAGACGTCGCAGCAATCCAGGGCTCAACGCCGCGCTCCTAGCGCCGCCGCGGTCGGAGACCCCCTCCACAACAAGACGCCGAGTCGCACCATCCCGGCCGAGGCCAGGAACCACTGCAGCAACAACACGACCAGCAACGTCGTCGTGGGGATCGTCTCCGCCTGCCCTCCTGCCCCACCTGCTGTTAAACACATGACAGAGCAGATTGGCCAGACCGCTGGGCGCAATGCACGCACTGCGGCAGGGAAGGCCATTTAGCGTCCGTTTGTCGAGCAGAAACCACCACCTCCAGCAACCGCCAGCCCAGACCATATCCAGACGGCTTGAACAACACCCCAATGGACATCAACCACGTAGGCAACTCCTCGACATCAAAAATTTTTATTGACGTAACTATCAATGACAAGCTTCTGCGTCTGCAAGTGGACACAGGCGCAGCAGTATCCTCGATTAATTACACTTCATATGCCAAAATTGGTTAACCACTCCTCTCTCCAGACCCTAAGCGCCTACTGGCGTACAATAAGCAAGAGATAGCTCTCCTAGGACAATTCACGGCTCAAGTCAAGTACAAATCGGTTCACCGTCCAGTCACGTTTCTGGTTGTCAACAATACCTCCACAGCAGACTTATTGAGACTGGACGCCTTCCGCTTATTCGGATTTTCCATTGTGGACGATGTTCACCTAGTGCCTCAGCACGTTCCTTTTCCTGAAGTTGATGCACTCTGTAATGAATTCCAGGACCTGTTTCCTCCGGGCATCGGCTGCGCCAAGGACTTTGAGGCTTCGCTCCAACTCCGTTCCGCCGCCCGGCCCCGCTACTTCCGGGCACTCCAGGTACCAGTGGCACTACAACAGCCGCTCAAAGAAGAACTCCAACATCTTCAAGATGAAGGGGTTCTCCAGCCCGTGCGGTTCAGCTAGTGGTCCACGGCGTTAGTCATCATGCAGAAGCCAGGCTGCCGCCTTCGCCTCTGCCGTGACTTTGTCTACAGTCAACTCTCAGCTTCTCGTTGACGACTATCCCCTTCCATGACCGGAAGATCTTTTTCGCAAATTGGCAGGGGGCTCCTACATTACCAAAATCGATCTAGCAGAAGCATATCTCAAAATTCCTCTTGATCTTTCCTCCCGACAATACACTGTTATAAATACTCCTTTCGGCCTCTTCCAATTAAACCGACTCATGTTCGGTTTAGCCATTGCTCCTGCAATCTTTCAAAAATACCGTGAACAACCTCTCACTGATATCCCGGGCTGTATAAATTACTTAGACGACATAGTCGTCACGGGGTCCTCCTCCGAAGAGCACATAGCCGACCTCCGCCTCCTCTTCCTCCGCCTTCGAACTGCAGGTCTGAAATGTAATATTTCTAAATGTTCATTTATCCAACAATCTATTTCCTATCTGGATCACATCATTTCCCAGAATGGCATTTTTGCATCTTTTTCTTATATCGACGCCATTACTAACCTGCCCCATCCCCGCAACCTTCATCAGTTGAAATCCTTCTTGGGCAAAATTTCCTATTACAGGAAATTCGTTCCTTCTGCAGCTCAAGTGGCAGCACCCATATACCACCACTGCCGCAAAAATGTCCCATTCTGTTGGACCCCAGTCTGCGAGACCACCTTCCATAACCTCAAAAAGCAGCTCCAATCCGCTGCATGTCTCATGCCGTATGATCCAAATCTTCCTTTGATACTTGCTATGGACGCCTCTGAGTACGGTGTGGGAGCCGTCCTGTCTCACAAATTGCCGGGTGGCACAGAGTGCCCCATAGCATACGTCTCAAAAAAATGGTTCAAATGGCTCTGAGTACTATGGGACTTAACATCTGAGGTCATCAGTCCCCTAGAACTTAGAACTACTTAAACCTAACTAACCTAAGGACATCACACACATCCATGCCCGAGGCAGGATTCGAACCTGCGACCGTAGCGGTCACGCGGTTCCAGACTGAAGCGCCCAGAACCGCACGGCCACTAGCGGCCGGCCATACGTCTCAAAAGCTCTCGCTACAGCACAAATAAAATATTCCCAAATCGAGAAAGAAGCACTTGCCATGGTTTTTGCCTGTTCCAAGTTCTATCCCTTCCTCTATGGCAAGTCCTTTCACATTATTACTGACCACAAACCGCTCCTCTCTTTATTTGCGCTTTCCGCGCGATTACAGAACAAAAATCCCTACGTCTCCAGCGTTGGCCGTTGTTCCTATCCCAGTTTCGCTACACCATGCATTTCCGTACCACCTCCCAGCACGCCAACGTCATCGCCTTGTCGCGTCTACCACAAGGTCCGCACCCTGCTTTTGACCAGTTGGACCTCCTCGTTTCTCAGATTGATGATGATGTCCAAGAGGCCCTGAAGGCATTTCCAGTTACAGAAGTCAAAGTAGCTGCAGCCACCGCAGTAGATTCCCTCCTCCGAGTTGTCCGACACTGCGTTCTGCATGGTTGGCCATCCTTGCCGCCTCCTCAGGATCAACGCCACCTCCGGTTGTGCTATTCCATCTGACATCAGCTTTCAGTGGTAGATGGAGTTCTCCTTCACTTAGATTCAGCAGATCCGAGGCTCATCGTTCCGAGATTCCTGCAGCTGACGATCCTCCACATTCTTCATCAAGGCACTGGGCGATCCTTCACACCAAATCCCTTGCAAGAAGACATGTTTTTTGGATCGGCCTGACGTCATCACAGAGATGGTGCAGCGCTGTACCGTCTGTGCCCAACAATTGCCCCATCCCTCCAAAAATTCCTTCGCTGGCCTATGCCGAACGGTCCCTGGGCACGCATCCACCTTGACTTCGCAGGACCATTTCTGGGCCACCAATGGCTCCTAGGCACGGATGCCTTTTCCCATTTCCCGTACATCGTTCGGTGTTCAGCAATCACCAGACATGTTACCTTATCAGCATTCGCAAAAATATTTTCCTTGGACGGATTATCGAAAGCCATAGTCACGGACAATGGACCACAATTTCGAAGCCAGGAATTCCTCTCCTTTTGCGCCGACAACGGCATGCAGCATCTTCTCACCCCGCCCTTCAATCCCCAGTCCAATGAGGAAGCAGAACGCCTGGTCGGAACTTTCAAGACACAAATGCTCAAATATACCAAAGACCACTCCCTTGAAGATGCTCTGACGCTATTCCTCAGTTCCTATCGAGCCACTCCGATAGGGGACAAAAGCGCAGTGGAAGCACTCCATCGCCGCCAACCCAGGACCCTCCTACATCTTCTCTTGCCCTCTCCAAGAATTCAGATTCCAACTGGACAGTCCCAGTTCTTCCGTGGCTCCTTAGTCTGGACCCGAGGTTTTAACACTACAGCAGGTTGGCTGCCCGCCGTCATCGAGCGTTTCCGGGGTCGCCAACTTTTTGCATCTTGGATGGCCGCATAGTCCGTCGCCATCGAAATCAATTGCATCCTCGCTACCGTGTGACACCTGAACCACACCCTACGACACGGACCACCGCCACCTCTACACCCCCTGATGCCATCTCATCGTTGGATGGGTGACGTTTCAGGGCGTCAGTCGCCGCCACCACCACCACCACCACCACCACCACCACCACCAACACAGCAGCCGCAGCCAATGGACCAGCTGCCCAGGCCCTCTTTGGCTCCTCCCCAACACCTGATGGCCACTGATGACGACGAACCGATGCCACTGGTCCCACCCATGCCTCCATCACAACCCGTATGCAGGTCAGCCCGCATCGCAGGACGTACAGCACCATATTCTCCAAGAGGCAGCCTCCACGGCCTCCTCCAGGGAGCCGCAGCCGCAGATCTCCATGATGTAGCAGCTATCGATCTTTCACGCAGCTCCTCCCCCGGAAGGAGGTATGTTACGTCTGCCACAGACGGCCCCTGCCAGACACACTACACTCAAGACACCCCCGTGTACCATATAACATACAGAAGCACTTACAGGCGCAACAAAGAGGAAAAGAATTCTTAAAAATAAACAGAACTTGCTAGAGACTAATGCGAACCTTTTTCTGCAGAGGTCGCCTCACAGATCCAGGGAAAGTTGGAGTACTCCGCCGGCCTCCGTCGGCTTTATAAGGCCAGCGCAGCAGCAGTACAGCCAGTTCCTCGCCGAGCTAGGACCAGCTCCAACGGACCTCACCGACGCTCTAGATGAATGGTCGCCTTCAAGTTATTTGTTTTTGTGTGTATATTGTGATTGTTCGATAAGTGTAGTTCAGTTTCAATAAACGACATTATACTGAGTGTCTACAATACTGAGTATTCTTCATTTACTTTCTACCGACAAAACTCTTACAAAAATACTGTCGTGGCGAAGATGGAAGTAAACCAAGAAAACCAGGAATCAGTTTTGTTGATGGAGAAAAGTGACGTGAAGTTTTTTATTTGTAAGATAGGTAAAATTGTAAATGGTTTTTATCAGGTAGTGCGACTATTTACATATGTGGACGAGACTATAACATAAAACATTGATCATCACCATGGTGCTGCCCACAATCATAAAACGGTGATGCAAAAACGCATTAGAACGTCTCCAAACGAGTTGCTTCTAGATCCCGTTCTTCAGATGAGCGTGATGTAACATTTTTCCTTATACTAGCTTTAGAAAGTGACCTGGAGAGAATAAAGTGTTACGGGGTAAAGAAGTTGTCTGTCATGAGAATGAACTTAGTCAGAGATGGAAACAAATTTCCCTTTTAGAAAGGACAGACTAAATATAGCTGGTAGTGGAGAGTTTATTGCTGTCAGAAGTAATTTTCCATGTAGTGAAATTGAAATAGATAGTTCCTGTGAGTTAGCGTGGATAGAGGTTAGTTATACTTGAAGACCTGAATAAATTAATAATTGGTTCGTTTTACCGACTCTTTGACTTAGATGATACAATTGATGAACAGTTAAAAGAAAACTTTTGTCTTATTTCAAATACACTACTGGCCATTGAAATTGCTACACCAAGAAGAAATGCACATGACAAACGGGTGTTCATTGGACAAATATATTATACTAGAACTGACATGTGATTACATTTTCACGCAATTTGGGTGCATAGATCCTGAGAAATCAGTACCCAGGACAACCACCTCTGGCCGTAATAACGGCCTTGACACACCTAGGTATTGAGTCAAACAGAGCTTGGATGGCGTGTTCAGGTACAGCTGCCCATGCAGCTTTAACACGATAGCACAGTTCGTCAGGAGTAGTGACTGGCGTATTGTGATGAGCCAGTTGCTCGGCCACCATTGACGAGACGTTTTCAGTTGGTGAGAGATCTGTAGAATGTGCTGGCCAGGGCAGCAGTCGAACATTTTCTGTATCCAGAAAGGCCAGTACAGGACCTGCAACATGCGGTCGTGCATTACCCTGCTGAAATGTAGGGTTTTGCAGTGATCGAATGTGGGGTAGAGGCAATGTGCGCGACACATCTGAAATGTAACGTCCACTGTTCAGAGTGCTGTCAGTGCGAACAAGAGGTGACCGAGACGTGTAACCAACGGCACCCCATACCATCGCGTCGGGTGATACGCCAGTTGGCGATTATGAATAAACGCTTCCAATGTGCGTTCACCGCGATGTCGCCAAACACGGATGCGACCATCATGATGCTGTAAACAGAACCTAGATTCATCCGAAAAAATGACGTTTTGCCATTCTTGCACCCAGGTTCGTCGTTGAGTACACCATCGCAGGCGCTCCTGTCTGTGATGCAGCGTCAAGGGTTACCGCAGACATGGTCTCCGAGCTGATAGTCCATGCTGCTGCAAACGTCGTCGAACTGTTTGTGCAGGTGGTTGTTGTCTTGCAAACGTCCCCATCTGTTGACTCAGGGGTCGAGACGTGGCTGCACGATCCGTTACAGCCATGCGGATAAGATGCCAGTCATCTCGACTGCTAGTGATACGAGGCCGTTGGGATCCAGCACGGCGTTCCGTATTACCCTCCTGAACCCACCGATACCATATGCTGCTACCAGTCATTGGATCTCGACCAATGCGAGCAGCAATGTCGCGATACAATAAACCGCAATCGCGATAGGCTACACTGCGACCTTTATCAAAGTCGGAAACGTGATGGTACGCATTTCTCCTCCTTATACGAGGCATCACAACAACGTTTCGCCAGGCAACGCCGGTCAACTGCTGTTTGTGTATGAGAAATCGGTTGGAAACTTTCCTCATGTCAGCACGTTGTAGGTGTCGCCACCGGCGCCAACCTTGCGTGAATGCTCTGAAAAGCAAATCATTTGCATATCACAGCATCTTCTTTCTGTCAGTTACATTTCTCGTCTCTAGCACGTCATCTTCGTGGTGTAGCAATTTTAATGGCCAGTAGTGTAGGTAGCCCACTCATAGAATTATAATTGGTGATGACTTGAATCTACCCCTGATATGCTTCCAAAAAATACAAGTTTACAGCCAGCAGTTGGTGCAAAATCGTCGTCCGAAATTATACTGATGTTTTCTCAGAAAATTATTTCGAACAATTAGTTCAGAAGCCCACTAGAAATGTAAATGGTTACGAAAACGTATTTGACCTCTTAGCAAACAAATAATTCCGAGCAAATAGGGAACATTGTGACGTATACAGGGACTAGTGACCACAAGCCTGTTGTATCAACATTGACAAGGTACACAAAACCGGTCAGAACACTGTTGCAGAATCAACGGAGAAAGCATGGCAAATTTAAAAGAAAGCAAAATCCTCAAGATTAGCGAAGTTAGCGCGAACTTCAATGCTTTTAATATTTTCCACGACGAAACTCTGTGTCGAAATCTGGAAGAAAATCCATAGAGATTCTGGTCGTATGTAAAATACACCAGCGGCGAGTCGCAATGAGTGCCTTCACTGCGCGACAACAGCGCCACTAAAGCATAGTTAGCAAAAACGGTTTTCCGAAACTCCATCACGAAAGAGGACGGAGGAAATATTCGAGAGTTCTAATCTAGAACAGTTGCCAACATTAATAACTCCGAAGTAGATGTCCTCGATGTAGCGAAGCAGCTTTAATCGCTTACTAAAGGCTAGGCCTCCGGTCCAATTTTTATACCAGTCAGGATACTTTCAGAGTATGCTGATACAATAGCTCCATAATTAGAAATTATACACAATCACACGCTAAATTACAGATGCATTTACTAACGTCGATTTAGGGTAGCATTCTGGAAGATGTACTGTGTTCGAACATTATGAATCACTTCGATGGAAACACTTTATTGACAAATAGTACTGATTCAGAAAATTTCGTTCTTGTGAAACACAACTTTATACTCAGAAAGAAAGGAATGATGTCGACAGGGGATGTCAAATTGATTCCTTATTTTTATATTTCCAGACGGCTTTTGACACCATTCCTCACAAGCGTCTTCTTATCAAATTGCGTGTCTGTGGAGTATCACCTCTATTGTCTAAACGAATTCCTGATTTCCTGTCAGAAAGGTCGTAATTCGTAGTAACTGGCGGTAAGTTATCGAGTAAAACAGAAGTTACATATGGCGTTCCCGAAGGAAGTGTTATAGACCCTGTGTTATTTGTGTTCTACATAAACGACTTAGGAGACAATCTCAGCAGCCCTCTTAGACTGTTTGCAGATGATGCAATTATTTAGCGTCCTGTAAAGTCATCAGATGGTTAAAACGAATTGGAAAGTAATTTAGACAAGGTATCTGTATGGTGTGAAAAGTGGCAACTGACTCCAAATAATTAATAGTATGAAGTCATCCACAGGAGTACTGAAAGGAATCCGCTAAATTTCGTTTGCGTAACAAGCCATGCAAATTTAAAGTCTGTGAATTCAACCAAATACCGTACTTAGGGACTACCATACGAACAACTTAAATTAGAACAATCACATAGATAATGTTGTGGGTGAAGCAAGCCAAAGACTCCGATTTACTGTCAGAACAGAAAGTGCAGGAGGTATGCTAGAGAGGCTGCTTACACCGCGCTTGTCTGCCCTCTTCTGGAGTACTGCTTTACAGTGTGGCACTGAGAGGACATCGAAAAACTTCAGAGAATGGCAGTTAGTTTTTTATTATCCTGAATAGGGAGTGAGTTCCACGGACATGATACGTGAATGGGGGTGGTAGTCATTAAAACAAAGGCGTTTTTCGTTGCGGCAGTATCTTTTCGTGGAATTTCAGTCACCAACTTTTTCCTCAAATTGCAAAAATATTTTTTTACTGCCCACCTACATAGGGAGAAATGATCATCATGATACAATAAGAGACATAATATGTCGCACAGAATGATTTAGGTGCTCGTTTTTCCCGCTCGCCGTTCGAGAGTGGAAAGTTAAGCATTTAGATGTAGATGTAGATGAAAGGAAGTACAATCTCACAATGTAACTGGACCTAATGCGTTCAACTCAGAGGTGATTATGTTGAAAAATTATACTTTGTTTAGCAAACACTGTTATTTACGAAGTTTCTTACAAAATTTATCAATTCATCATCGTAGGTTGCTTGAAATACTGTAATTATATTTGTAAATACTGTATTTGTTGCCGGCCGGAGTGGCCCAGCGGTTCTAGGCGCTTCAGTCTGGCACCGCGCGACCACTACGGTCGCAGGTTCGAATCCTGCCTCTGGCATGGATGTGTGTGATGTCCTTAGGTTAGTTCGGTTTAAGTAGTTCTAAGTTCTAGGGCACTGATGACCTCAGATGTTAAGTTCCACAGTGCTCAGAGCCATTTTGAACTGTATTTGTTCATATGAGTTCGAGACAGGTTTGTTTAAGTGAAAATGTACGTCTGAGCTAGAAAACAGGGTGTTGTTTGTCTCAGGCTGACATGAGTATGACTACTCTTTTGGCGGGTTTACAAAGGTGAGGAAAGCCTTTGCACCATAGAGTTTCTTGCTTTGACGATCGGTAGTTCTAAATCTCCAATTGTCCGAGTCCCCTCCCCTCTCCCTTTCCGTACCCGTAACGTATAAGGGACACCTGTTCACCCGCAGGACGTGCGTACACGACAGGTAAACCAGAAGATTCGAAGCCAAGCCTTGCCGCTGCAAGGTGACACCCACCCTCACGTGAGGACTCCGCCGTACGTGACGCAGGAGTGCAGTGGTAGCAAGTTACTTTGCTTGTTGCATTTTGTACAACTCAGCGAGACCGCAAGTCGGAGACAGCCACTTAAATTGGGACGCTCACACAGGTAACGTTGTAGGCAAAGTAAACCAAAGAATGGACAGACGTTCTGCGTCTTCACTGCGGTGGTTTCTGTCACTGTAGTAAAGACTCTCAACGTCTATCCATAGCACATGTGGCCAGTAACGCAAGAAGTGTGATGATAACCTTTCCATTGGCAAAAGTATCCAGATTAGAGCGGTATTCGGATCTCCGGGCCAAGGATGACGTAACCACGTAAAAAATGTAGAATAAGAAACTAAAGGGTTACATGCTAGGAGACGGAGTGTGTAATGTCAGACTTTAAACCCATCGGATTTTCTGGAAAAGTGCATTTCTATATTCTGTTACTAAGTAATAATACGTGAGGCTATGTTTTTGAAATAATGTTTGTAGATGCCCTTATGATGTGTTTATTTACAAAAAAAAAACGATAATCTGATAAAAATGAATAATACACAGCGCATCACAAAAGTATTCGACCACTCTCATTGTTCTTGAAACGTGAAGTTCTCTTCGAAAATTTGAGGACACGAGAAGCAATTGCCGGTCCATTCTGTAGTGTGATTATTGTCTGACGATGTACCACAAGCAGGTAGCTGTATAATATAATTAACTACGCGCAAAGTATATTTGCATTATAAGACACCATAACATGCAGTCACTTTATTATTTGGGCGTATGTCGTATAGGCGGCGGTGGTGCTAACTGTAGACCGAGCAGACGCATTCCTTGCTGCGTTTCCGTGTTGACACGCATGGTGCACCGTACGATGCGGCGGAAAGGAAACAATACGTCATTTGAAAAGAGACAATTTGTTACTTTCCATCACGCTAAAGGACGTTCCGAAAGACAAATTACCACATTGTTACAAATGAGTAAGAGTACTGTAGCTGTCATTATACGAAGATTCGACAGAGAAGATAGAATTGAAGATAAACCAAAAACAGGGCGATCAAAGAATCTGAGTGAGAGAGAAGAAACCGGAGTAGTAAGAAAAATTAAAACAAATCCAAGGTTGTCGGCAACGAAAATTGCTGCCGCAGTGCAGCTGGAATATGGGAAGGACGCGCACCCTGAAACAGTCCGACGAATTATCGGACGATAGGGGTACAATGTTCGAGTAAGCAGGAAGAAACCTGTGATAAATGAGAGGAATAGAAAGAAACGACTGGACTTCGCGAAGCACTACGTAAATAAAAGTGTCAGTTGGTGGGACGAAGTGATTTTTGTCGACCAATATCAAGTGCAGATGTTCTCCTCAAACGGAAGACCCATGATTTGGAGAAAACCACTTGAAGAATTTCAATCGAAGCATGTGCAACCCACAGTTAAATACGGTGATAGAGCTGTCATGATTTGGGGTTCCATTTCGTCATCTGGGGTAGGCGAATTACCATTCATTGAAGGTACAATGGACAAGTATAAGTATTTGAACATCCTAAAAGAGAACTTACCGCAAAGTGCTACAAGTTGCGGGCTTTCGAGGACGTTCAGATTTTATCAAGACAATGATGCGAAGCATAAAGCGGATGTTGTGAGACTGTGGACGCTGTATAATTGCCCTAAGGTTTTGGATACCCCTCCTCAGAGTCTAGACTTGAACCCAATTGAAAATCTTTGGAGCGAATTGAAGCGAAAAGTACGACAAACGCCAGTGACATCAAAACAAGCTTTAAACTAACGAATACTGGAAGAACGTCGACCAAGAAATCCTGATTATAGGCGGAAGCTCCTTCAAAGCATGCCTAAACGCTTGGAACAAGTAATTAAGCAAAAAGGACTGCATACAAGGTATTACAATGTACAAGGTTGTGATTGTTAGCTGTTGACTGTGGCCGAGTGCTCAGTCCGCTGTTAGCAGCGGTGGGGAGAGGTCGTCGTGCGAGTGTTTACTGTTTACCTTCCGCAGCGGTGAGTGTCACGCGTCCGTGTCTCGGTAGTGCCATGGCGCACTCGTACCGCAAGTCCACAATTAAGATCACATTTCAAGCGGACTACGCAAGACCTCGAGCACTTGACATTGAACGTTTCATCCTGGAAGAACTTCATATTGCACCTCAAGACATCATTGGGATCCACTTTTCTATAACACAAAGTGTCGTCTACATAAAACTGATCAATGAAAAGGCGTGCACTGATGTTGTGTGCCAACACACTCATGGACTTAAATTTAAGCATCCTGATGGCCACATAGGAACTGTCACGATCGACCACGCTACATTAGGCCTTCGCACTATGAGGCTCTTGGAGCTGCCATTCGAAGTCCCGCCAGATGTTGTGATAACAGCTTTCAAACCGTACGGCAACATGATAAGCCACCTGGCTGAAAAATGGCAAACGTTTGAGACGTACCCCGTCTTAAATGGAGTGCGACATATTAAAATTGATCTGACGAAGCAGTGCCATCCTATTTAGTAATTGGCGGCTGCAGAGCCATTGTCATGTACGACGGACAACCGCGTACTTGCGCCGGCTGTGGCTAGGAAGGACTTGTCCGATCGGCCTGCACTCAACACCGACTGACTCAGACACCGGTTGGTGAAGTTCCATCCCCGGCGATGCCTACTTCACTCCCCATCACGCATGCAGCGGCTGCAACCGCAACAGCTGTTCCTGCCCAGGATCGTAACACCATACTGCAGTCAGTGGTCGATGACAGTGTGGTGGACAGTACCTCCCCCTCTACGACGTCATCGGCAGACTTGCCTCAAGACGGTGATCAATTGTGCCACCGAGACGAGCCTAAAGAGAAGATGTAAGTAGAAACGGAAATCGTCCCGACTTCTGCCTTCCTACCAATGGAGACCGCATCAGACGAATGCCGCCCGCACTCTGACACAGAACAACATCTTCGTAAACAACGGCCCCTCGTAAACGCAAGAAACGGCGCATACGTCATTCGATGATTCGGATGTGTTACCCGGACGAACATCCGGCGTCGGACGACACTCAGGACTCTACCACCACAACTCACCCCTCCCATCACGATGCTACGGCGGGTACAGTTTCTGGGCCTCGGTCTGACAACACCACTTCTGCTACTGAACATGCGCTCGAGCGCTCTACTGACAGCACTAATCAACAGTTACCAATTGCTGCATCTGATTCTTGGGCGGATGATGTCGAGGACGAGCCACAGCACCAGGAGGACGCCGAGGGCAGAGATGCTCCCTCGGCTGTACCGAGCACCGACCAACCACAGTGACTACGGCTGTATAGTCAGCCTCTGTGGGGCCGCCCCTGCCGCCCGCACCTGGCCTCCTAGACAACCCAGTTTCCGACCTGGCTGATCAAACATACCGTCTAGCGACGATTAACATCGACAACATACGTGCCCGATGCTACAGGATCTGCTCAACGCAGCAGACATCGACATTGCGCTCCTTCAAGAGGTGTATGTCGCAGACTTCAAGGAAGTCTATGCCTACAAGTCATACGTCTGCCAGTGGCAGCGGTGTGCCGATCCTCCTCCGCGAAGGTATATCCGCAGAAGACGTCGAGTATCTCCCTGACACCAGAGGCATGGCTCTTACTATCCAAGGAGTCAAGCTTATTAACATCTATGCACCGTCAGGATCTGGTCGGCGTCGCGAACGATCCACCTTTTTCGGTCATACAATCACGCCCCTCTTTATGGGCCGTCAGGACGCCTTGATATTCGGAGGGGACTTCAACTGTAGCCAAGCACCTAAGGATCAGTTACTACATCATTCTCCCTGCACAGAACTTGCGACAGTTATAAATAATCTTCAATTGGTGAACTCGTTGGAACATGTTTGTGGCGATCGGCCCGGATTTACTCATTACACCAGCCATTCCTCCAGCCGCATCGATCGGATTTACATCTCGAGCTCCATAGCTGTGGGGACGAGAGCTGCCGAAGTTTGGCCCACAAATTTTTCTGACCACGAGGCCTACATCTGCGCAATTACCCTCGGCCGCCAGAAGGTATGGCACAGCCGTGGTCCTTGGAAGTTGAACGTCGCCCACCTAGCCTCTCAGGAATGCCGCCGCCTTATAGAGAACACGTTGGACTCTTATAGCCGCCAGCGTGTCACCTACCGGTCTACACTGTCGTGGTGGTTACTCTGCGCCAAACCAGCCCTCCGGAAGACCTTCATAGGCTACGGCCGAGACGTTGCAGCATGGAAGAGACATACCATGGACTTTTACTACAGCATCTTAAGGGAATGTACAACACTGCCGTACTCACCTGCACTGCAGGTGACGGTGAACCGTGCCAAGGCACAGACCATCAGATTAACACGTTGCCACCTTGAGGGTGCGATTGTCAGAGCGCGCATTCAAGACACGGTGGCTCAGGAGGAACCGTCCATGTACCACGTCATTGCAGAACGACGGCGCAGACGCAGGACACTGATCCAAGCTATCACGACGGAAGAGAGACGGCGCCTTGATACCCAGCGCGACAAAGGAAACGCCCTCATGCTCACTACACTAGGCTGTACTCGGAACATCGACATCCCCCAGAGGTGATCGCCGAAGTTTCTCAACTCACTTGGTCGACTGTGTCAAAGGCCTAGCTAAAGTCGAGTGATCTCTCCGACAGCGGCAGCCGATTTGACTGCAGATGTAACGGAAGAGGAAATCATTGAAGCAATACAGGTGGGCGCTGCTCATAAGTCCCCAGGACCTGATGGCCTTCCTCTGGAATTTTACCGGACATATCAGCAATTGCTGGCACCAGCATGGACTGATATTTGCCGCGTTCTTATGTATCCCACGACGCAGATACCTGGGCCTCTCCTAGAAGGACTGATTGAGCCCATATACAAACCACGAGGGGGATCCAGGATCAGTGATTATCGCCCCTTGACCTTACTCAACAGTGACTCGAAGATTTTCACCCGGCTTCTGGCGGCACGCCTAAAGCGATCGGTACAATGTTGTGTCGCAGGACCAGGCATCGTTAGGTGGCGATCATAATATTCGCACTGCACTGTGCTGATATCGAGATATGATCGCGCTAGCTAAAGCTCGCCAACTGCCAGGAGTTATGGCCTCACTCGACTTTAGCCAGGCCTTTGACAGAGTCGACCACACTTTTTTGATGGAGGTACTGCGACACGTGTGGTATCCGGACATCATAGTTAAGGTACTGATGCGTCTCCTATGCGGCGCGACGTCCAAGGTGTTATATAGTGGCCGTCTCACACCGCCGATACAGATCCAGCGATCGGTGCGACAAGGCTGCCCTCTTTCGGCGATATTGTACGCCCTCGTCTTGGAACCACTCCTCTGCGGCCTCCGACAACGCCTGACTGGGATGTTCCTTGGCGGACACACTTTTTGCTGCACTGCCTATGCGGATGATCTGGTACTTCTTCTTCGCAGTAATGACGATGTTCGTGCAGCACTGGCGTGGGTGGCGACCTACGACGCGGCATCGGGGAGCCATCTCAATCTCCACAAATCGCACGCCCTGTCTATAGGCAGAGGTCTACCCGACGAGAGCGTCGCACCGCTACGAGTCAGTGACACAATCCGCTGTCTTGGCATTGAGTTCACATCTGACATGCCGGCCGCGGTGGTCTAGCGGTTCTAGGCGCGCAGTCCGGAACCGCGCGACTGCTACGGTCGCAGGTTCGAATCCTGCCTCGGGCATGGATGTGTGTGATGTCCTTAGGTTAGCTAGGTTTAAGTAGTTCTAAGTTCTAGGGGACTGATGACCACAGTAGTTAAGTCCCATAGTGCTCAGAGCCATTTGAACCACATCTGACATGAACCGCTCCACAACCCTTAACTACAGGCGTTTATTGAATCAGATGAGAGCAGGAATAAGTGACCACCGTCTTAGACATCTAGACCTCCTGCAACTGACACGATATGCTAACGTCTATTTGGCGTCACGTATCCCCCATTTTGCACAGATACTCCCGTACCACCTACTCTGGCTCACCGCATGTTGGCGGTTTTGGGATCCTTCGTTAATACGGACATGTTATTTAAGATTCGTTACGAGTCCCTAACCCTTCCGAGGAGCAGAGGGGGTTTAGGCCTTTGTCATGTTCAGAACAGAGCGAAGGCCCTGTTCGCCAGCTGTCACCTGCAACTGTGGCGACAAAGCCCGACGTGTCTCACTGGAGGCCTTACGACCAACTTCACTCACAAACCCAGTGATGATATCGGGCATCCCAGCACCTTTCTTCTACATTAGCCAATTCTTCCTTGAAGTAAGCTACATCCGCACCGCACTACTACCCACACGCTTGATGATGACGAGGGCGATATATGCTGCCATGCAAATGAACAGGACGCCGAATGTGATTGAAAACAAACACCCCACTACAAAGTGGTGTACTGTGTGGCAGGCATTGAATGCCACCACGCTTGCTACTGACGTGCAATCTGCATGGTGTATAACTGTTAATGGGAAACAGTTGTGCTAGTTCCGCTTACATCACATCCACCTCGCCGATACACCCTTGTGTGCCACATGCCAAGTGATTGACACGGATGAACATCGTTTCGAATGCGGGTCGGCAAAGGACGTTTGGTATTTGGTGTGTCAGATATTGGCTTTCTCATACGCAAGACTCCCGACACGAGAACTACTCGATCACTTCTTTTCCCAGATGGGGTGTATTTCCCAAGACCAGAAACGAACTCTGTGACGTGGATTAGCGGCCACGCTGTTCACTACCTGTTCGGTAATAGCGAAAAGACAGTACCCGATTTTTGATATTACCTCAACGAACGACATTGTGCGATCGTCAAGAACCCTAAATATAGGCAATATTTTTCAAAATTTTTTGGAGCGCATTCCCTAATCCGCCTCACAGCTGGATTATCGATGACATGAGAAGATAACCATAGCACCTCTTTCCAGTTCATTTTTTTTATGAGATTGAACAAACAGATTGAACAAACAACGGAAACAACACAGCAACGAGACGACAGTCATCGAAAAATTCGCAGCGGCTATAGTATGGAGCATCCTTTGTCGTAACGGGACGACTTCCTATTATTGTGTTTATGTAGCCGAAGAGGAAAGGCTTTCCTTTTATCCATTTGCATAAAAATAAAATAACATAAAAAAATTAAAAAATAAATAAAATAAAAAAGCAGAAAAACAAACCTTCCAAAACCCTTTTCCTTTTTTCATTTTTGATTAAAAAAAGCGGTCTAAAAATGCACAGCGGCCATATTTTTATCGCGCCGCTAATGTTTGGTGCTTTATTTACTTTTTGTTATTAACTTATATTTTCTTTTATTTTAATTCTTTCAATATTCTCTTCGGTAAAAAAGAAAAAAAGATGCTAAAAAGGCTAAAAAAGCGGTCTTAAGAAAAGTGCTTCTAGGCGCTTCAGTCCGGAACCGCGCAGCTGCTACGGTCGCAGGTTCGAATCCTGCCTCTGGCATGGATGTGTGTGATGTCCTTAGGTTAGTTAGGTTTAAATAGTTCTAAGTCTAGGGGACTGATGACCTCAGATGTTAAGTCCCATAGTTGTTAGAGCCATTTGAACAATTTTTGTGATTGTTGTACTTGCCGCCCGAAAACTTTTTTTGCTGTGATAGTGGGAATGTTTCTTTATGTATTATTGTTTATGTTGTTTGAGTTAAGTTTGTAAATAAGAAAATGCTGTTCTGTTACTTATTACATAATCCTATACCATTTAGTGCCGCAACTACTCCTGTAATATGTGTGCCTGTATATAATGAAGTAAAAATAAAACGTAACACTGGTGGCGGAATACCTTTGTGAGTCACTGAATCACTTATTATCTCAAAACCAGCAGTTTCTTGAGAGCATGGTCTTATGACAGAATTAGTTCGGTGGGGGTCCTACTGGGGGCTGGCGACTATGGCGCACAGTCCACACCTCGTACTTACAATCGTGAAACATCGTAGCTGTTCGTAAAACTCTTTATCTTAAGCAGTGTTCATTTGTTTTTTGAAGCGACTGCTTTCTTTCGTCGTAATATCGTTATAAGAAAGTGTTTACGACCATTAGGTTCTCCTAAAATCTGTACTAGAAAAAGTGGCTTTTATTAGTAAATATTTATTAAACAAGATTGCTAGCTTCGCACCAGGTTGGCTGTTTCGCTGATGCAACCGTCTTCTCAGCTAGCCACTGCGCCTCTCCCACAGTCTGCTGGCAACGCCAGATGGTTCAGCGACCACCTATACCAGCGTGGGAACTGAAATCGTACTTCGTTTTATGCGTTCTGCAGGTGTGCCTAAGGTTACTGAATGCTACTGATATCCTCAGGCATAACATAAAATGTAAACCTGAAAAACAAGGAAATAAAATATGGACCGAAAATAAGAGGTACCTTTAATAGGGTAACAAGCAAAACTGAAAAGGGAGGGTAAAGGCTTAGTTTGTATAGTGGGGGTCGACGAAGTGAAATGGGAAGAAGATAAGGATTTATGGTCACAGGAATATACGGCAATATTAACAGCAACGTAAGATTATTTGGCGAGAGTAGGATTCGTTATGAGTACAAAAGGTAGGTCAGAGAATTAGTTACATTGAACAACTCCGTGATAGCGTTATTCTCGTTAGAATTGACAGCAAACTAATGCAAATAACAATAATTCAGTTACACATCCGACGTCACAAGCAGAAGAAGCGGATTTTGAGTACATGATGGCAGTCCGCTGGTAACTCGGTACGGAAAAAGGAGACGACAATTTAACACTCTGCTCATAAGGAGCACTGGAAGGACGTCAACAATAAGGTCGGGTGGAATCGCAGCTGGATAGTACGTACCACGGAGAGAGACTAGCAGGAGTCTGCAGTAAACCCCAGCTGGTAATAGCGAACACAATGTTCGGAAATCAAACGAGGGGAACATATACCTGAAACGGCCTTCAGGCAGGGGAAAATTCCAGTTGAATTAACAAAGTCAGGGCTCAATTTAGTGGTGATGAAGAGTAGGCTTAAGTTTAAGAGAATCGCCAGGAGCAACAACATGGAAAGATGTGGGATACAGAATACTTAAGTAAATGTTCCAGAATTTGAACCAAGAACAGCTGCCAACATGAGTAACCTAGACGTAGATATCCTCGGAGTAGTGAAGCAACTTAAATCACATAATAAAAGCAAGTCTTCTGGTCCAGACTGCGTACCAATTAGGTTCGTTTCAGAGTATGCTGATGCAGTAGCTCCATACTTAACAATTATATACAACCTATCGCTCGATGAAAGATCCGTACCCAAAGACTGGAAAGTTGCACAGGTCACACCAATATCCAAGAAAGGTAGCAGGAGTAATCCACAAAGCTAGAGGCCCATATCATTAACGCCGACATTTGGCAGTATATTGGAAAATATATTGTATTATGAATTGCCTCGAAGAGAACGGTCTATTGGCACACTGTCAACACAGATTTTTCCTGTGAAACACAATTAGCTCTTTACAAAAGCGAAGTGTGATTCCGTATTTCTAGATTTCCAAGAGGCTTCTATTATCACACAAGCGGCTTGTAGTGAAATTGCGTGCTTATGGAATATCATCTCAGTTATTTGACTGGCTTCATGATTTCCTGTCAGAGAGGTCACAGTTCTTAGTAATTGACGGAAAGTCATAGAGTGAAACAGAAGTGATTTCTGGCGTTCCCCATGGTAGCATTACAGGCCCTCTGCTGTTCCTTATCTATATAAATGATTTGGGAGACAATCTGAGCAGATGATGTTGTCATTTATCGACTAGTAAAGTCATCAGCACATCGAAACAAATTGTGAAACGATTTAGGAAAGACATCTGAATGGTGCAATAATTGGCAATTAACCCTAAATAACGAAAAGTCTATGGTAATCCACATGAGTGCTAAAAGGAATCCTGTAAACTTCGGTTACTCGATAAATCAATCAAATGTAAAGGCCGTAAATTCAACTAAATATCTAGGAATTACAACCACGAACAGCTTAAATTGGGAGGAACACACAGAAAATGTTGTGGGGAAGGCAAAGCAAAGACTGTGTTTTGCAAAGACTGTGTTTTATTGGCAGAACACTTAGAAAATGTAACAGATCTACTGAAGAGACTGCCTACACTACGCTTGTCCGTCCTCTTTTGAAGTACTGCTGCGCGGTCTGGGATCCTTAGCAGATAGGATTAACGGAGTACATCGACAAAATTCAATGAAGAGCAGCATGTTTTGTATCATCACGAAGTAGGGGAGAGAGTGTCACGGACATGATACAAAATTTTCGATGGACACCATTAAAACAAAGGCGTTTTTCGTTGCGGTGGAGCATTTTCACGAAATTTCAATCAGCAACTTCCTCCTCCGAATGTGAAAATATTTTGTTGACGCCGATCTACACAGGGAGAAACTGTCATCGTAATAAAATAAGAGAAATCAGAGCTTTTTTTTACTACGCGCTGTTTGAGAGTGGAATAACAGAGAATTATTGTGAAGGTGGTTTGATGAACCCTCGGCCTGGCACTGAAGTGTGATTTACAGAGTATCCATGTAGATGTAGAACTGCGATGTGCGTTTGAAGTTCTCTGAGGCTACATGTATTGCGTGAATAGCTAGTACCGTAGTCATTTCAGATGAAGGGGAATGGGCACCTCTAAAACGAACAATTACAGAAGTTGCACAGAGAAATACAATAACAAGGAAGGTAACTGCGAAGGAATCTGCGACAATGATGAAATACTTCAGTTGCGGGACGAAACAAGAAAGTACAAGAATAGTCGGGAAAATAAAGAAATACAGTAACGTAAGTGGCTTAGTAATGAAATAAAGTGCAGGGAATCTAAGGCGAAATACCTGCAGGGAAAATACGGGGAAATTGTAAAAGAAATAGTGGTCGGAGGTAAAGATTCAGCGTATAGAAAAGTCGGTTCAACCTTCTGTGAAATTAAAAGCAAAATTGTTAGTATTAAGAATGAAATGGGAGTTCCACTGGTAAATGTAGAGAGTGGATAGGTGCTACGAGTACATTGAAGGCTTCTGCCAGGAGGAATACTTGTCTGACGACGTGATACAAGAAGAAATGGAAGCTGATTTGGGAGTCAAAGGAGATCGAGCAATACAATCAGATTTGACAGAGCTTTGCAACACTTTAGATCAAATAAGATGAAAGAGGTAGATAACATTTCATAGGAACTTCTAAAATCATTGGAAGAAGTGGAAACCAAAAGACACTTCCAAGTTTTTGTGCAAAATCTATGACACAGGTGACGAACCATGAGACTTCAGTAAAAATATCGTACATGCAATTCCGAAGATAGCAAGGGTAGATACGTGCGATAACTATCAATCAGTTTCAAAGTACATGCATGCAGGTCGCTGACAAGAATAATCTACAGAAGAATAGGAAAGAAAACATAGGGTATGTTAGATAACGATCAGTTTGGCTTTAGTAAAGGTAAAGGCACCAGGCAGGCAGTCCTGACACTGAAGTTAATAACGGAAGCAAGACTTATGAAAAAAAGACACTTTCCTTGGATTTGTCAACCTAGAAAAAGTGGTCAGTTATGGGAATCCCTTTGACTGTAGTAGGACTGCTGGAGGCCTTTGATTACTGATATGAGAGCCGTGAGAAGTTTAAGCCTCTCTCGCGGGTCACAGAGAGGCTGGAGACGCTTATTTGGTCTGACCTACCGGTGCAGCAGACAATTAATCCTGGCCTCACAATAAATGTTTCCAATTAAACCCGCGGTGCAATACGCCGCGTAATTTGTCTGGCGTTCCGCACGTGGCCACGGAAGCTCCGAGGCACGGACAAAATGAATTTTCCACGGTGTTTGCTCTTTCATCCCATGGCAGACACAAATAAAAGAAATTTAATTTGTATTTTAAGGCTGCAAGACCACAAAGCTCGGTTTCAATTGAAGCGTACCGCCACAGACACCTAAGTAAATATAGCGCTTTCACAAGCCCCTTTGGGGTTTCATAATACCACTGCACGAAGACTACAAGACATACAAAAAGCGGACACATATCAGGTGAAACAGCACCTCCCGAAGTTTTTGTCTCACATTAAAGGTGCTCAATATAGGTTTCATTACTGACATGGCAAATGTCAATATGTGTGTGCCATTCATTAATGTTTCCACAGCGAATTTCCAGGGACGTAGCGAAAGCAGCCCGCTAAGGAAAACTGTTTATTGCGTTGCCTATCTGCAGGCGCGAACTAAATCAGTGTGACGATACGGAGCGGATGGTTTGCCTACGTTTTCCAACACGCTTTTCCCCTCATGCAACTACGCCAAGCTGCGTATTACAGATCGAAACACGCAAATATGATCCATCACCGGGTATGTGTCGTTTTTCAGTATGTCTGGCAGTTTCCGGGCTATTGTCTACTGAAACCGCGCAAATGAATAACCCCATGTAAGTTCCACTGAAGTATGAAGGACGTTACAGTTCATGTCTTTCTTTGATTACTTACTGTGTGGTACTAGTTATTTTTTACATTTGCGGAGAGAATAATTATTTATGTATTAAAACAGGTAAAATGTTTTTGACTGTATGACAATTATTGGCGACTAAACGTTAATGTAGGAAACGTACAGTGGTCTGCTTCGCAAAACGTAAAAGGTGAAGCGGTTTTGATTATACAGTTAATGAATCACAACTGAAATTATTAATGTCATGTAAAGAGTGTGTTGAGATATGACAGACCGACGCGACGGTAGGCAATTAAAACCTCTTAACTCCACTTTGTTAAATTTTTCAAATGAAGCAAAAACAATTTCTTAAGAAAATAATATAAAGTGACATAGGAAGTTGCTACATGCGTAACTGCATAGTAGAACCCTAGTTTTTGCAGATTAGAGAAATCCATGCACTTACAATTCTCTCTTTGATTATGGAATTACTGGTTATTAGAATTACGAGTTTTCGCAGACAGATAGAGTTACGAGGTATTCATTGCCTACCATCGAAACAACTACTGCGTAACTTCATATGTGGAAAAGCAGACCTCAAGCTTCAACTAACTGCACTGGGAAAATCTGGTTGACTGCGAAAGAATGTATCAGGTCAGACTAACAGAACAAGTCGTGTGTACCCAAAGAATGACACAGAAAGTGATAATAAGGTTGTTCTTGGAAAGTGTAACATAATTGTTCAACAAGTCAATTGACAGACCGTTAGCAACACAGCATTAAGAGTCACGCAAATCAATCTGGAAATTTATAAAACAGTGTTCACGGCGAAATCTTCGAATACTTTCAAGAAGGAAAGGTAACACGTAAATCTAATTTAAAATTAACCGGCATCTTTATTAATATTAAACTGTCATATTACAATCCAGTGTCATGTGTTATTTTGGAGTGTCTAGTAACTTACAAGTTTACAATGACACGCATACACTATACACTATACACTATAAAAGACAAAATAAGGTGATTGACAGAGATAATGGCTTTAATGTGCCTTTTATACTGTAAATGTCTATAATTTCTAAATCACAGTCCATTAGGGACGACGTAACACTATGCACCATGGAGCTCTGTAAGGAGCTTTGCTGCTGTGTGATTGAAGGCTCTGCACAGCCCTTGAAACTGTTGTCGTCAATTCTACTTGTTCTTCCTCACGTATAGACCGCCAGCCTACTGCCTCTGAAGTCTCTCTTCACCTCCAGATCTTAGACGTCCCCAACAGTTTAAAATCTGCTTCGACAGACTGATGCGTAGTATTAAGTACATTTGATAGGCAAGAAAAAAATGCCGTATAAATACAGCAAACTCCCGATTATCTAGGTAAACTGATAACGGAAAAACGCGGATAATCTCCAAAATTATCATGTGCCTGTGTCAAAGAGGCCGAGGATCCTGTGAGAATCCTCTCAAGTGCAGTCAGTCCAGTTTCATTGGCGTTGTAAACACGTTCCCAGAGTCAATGTAACTGAAGAAATCATCGCAAAGATAAAAAAAAACCATCACTACGTTTTTCGCTCTGAATAGCAATTGTGTCAGCCATCTTGACGAAGCGCTAGATTTTCCCTGAATCTTCAAAGCTGCGCGTCAGCTCTCCTCCTTCCTCTACTAGAAAATAATGTGGCACGGGTGTTTCTTCTGTTCTCCTGCGCTGGAACCACAAGTTCAGTGCATCAGCCAGCTTCGCCTCTACTGAAGTTTACAGCCACTTACGCAACGACAGTACAGCTTGGCTTGTAACATATTTTGTAGCCACACCTATGCGCTCTCCTTGTAGCTACTGTCTACGACAGGGTCGGGAACTGGAAGAATGAAGCAGGATTTTCAACCTAGAGATGATGGGCTGCTCTTTTCCTAATCCTCAATTGGGTTATGGCTGGAGCCGACATGGGTGGATTACAGGTGAGATAGCCGGTGTTTCCAACATCCATGACAGAGAGAAACTCTCAAAAGTCCTGTTAGGAAGCAGAGGCGCTATTAGAGGAACAGGAAACCCTGCATTCTGATCGTGATTGTGACCGGCTGGAATGCCTGAGTGTTACATACTTTCGTGTACTGATTTGCAGCTAGCTAAATCGAGGACTCGGCTGGCAGCCCTCGTGAGATGTGCAAGTCGTGAGTCTTCTCAGGCGAAGGGGGGGGGGGGGGGGGGGGCAGATGGCGTTTTCGTTGTGTTGTGTGCTTCTGAAGTGGAGAGCAGATGATCCGTCGTGACGAACGAAGTTACGTATTACAGGACGGAAGACCGAGAGAAATCCAGGTGCGTTTCGAGCGGAGACTTGGATTTCAGCTAGGGAATTTTTAACAGTAAGCTTCCATCTTGCGCTAACACAGAGCAGAAATTCTGAAGGGAACCGTCCCTGAAGAAAATATAATTTTTTTCGTTTCCTATCGGCTTTCAATAAAATCGGCCTGGACTTGCTAAATGTGTAGAGCAACGGAATTTACCTGAAGATAAATTAGGAAACAATACAAATAATACTTCAGGGATGTTCGACAGCGGGATTGGAGCCAATAAAACACGAGTAATATGTATTTTCCAACGAAAACATTTCTTCTAATTACAACAAAATACTTCGAGATTCCTTTTTTAAAACTTTTTCAAAAATTGCCAGACCATACACGGAAAGTCGCAAAGACAGATAAGAGGGGACTTGCTTTTGAGCATAACTACAGCCAAGCGAAGTCTACTAGTGACAAGCATAGGCATTAATTTGAGGAAGAAATTTCTGAGAAAGTACGTTTCGAGCACCGCATCGTATGGCAGTGAAACACTGACTGTGGGAAAAATGGAACATAAGACAAAGTATTTTAAATTAGGTGCTGCACAGGAATACAGCAACGTAGCCAAAGAATGAGGTAGGTAAAGAACAAGGAGTTTTTCCGCAGAATCGATGAGGAAAGGACTATATGAGAAACACTGAGAAGAAGAAGAAGGGACAGGATCATAGGACGTCTGTTAAGACGTCAGGCAATAACGTCCTTGGTACTACAGGGTAAAAGTTGTAGAGGAACACGGAGATAGGAAATCATCGATCAGGTAACAGAGGACGTACGCTGTAATTCCTACTCTGAGGTCAAAAGGTTGGCACACAGGTCGAAATTATTTCTATTGAGTTAATATGATACTTGAACCGTGGTAAAAATTGCTGCTTTGAAGAGCGCGCCGCAGCGCGTAGTGTGAAGCAGTCGCCCTCCGTTTCTGGCGGTGGCGCCGCTTTGGTGTCTCCTTCTGGTGGGAAAGGGGAAAGGTTGCCTGTTCTCGTACATTTAAGGGGCGCTATGAGCTCGCTAGTCAGTCAGTCTGGGTCAGTCTCTCGTCCCTAGCTTGCTAATCTGTCTCTCGTCCTCATTTGTTCGGCAGTTAGTGTCTCTCTGTCGTTCGGAGTGCTAGTATGTCTATCGTTCGGATCAGCCTTTAAAGCCGGCAAAATGAGAGTCTTTCCACTCCGCCAGTAAGAGAACTCACCGAGTGGTCGCCCGGTCGGGGCTTAGTTCTTGCATCTGAGTCTGCACGTTAGGCCTCCAGTCTGCTCGAGTTTCCTCAGGTAATGGTCATTGGCGGTTTGATCGAGCGGTTCGTCGGTCGAGCACCGAGACACAAGATGACTTGTCCGTCTTGAGCGTCGGCGCATGTGAGGTCGCCACGTGAGTCCAGTGGGCCGCGGCGTATAGCGAGGGGTAGTGGCTTCGCGGTTAGCACGAGAGCAACGGGAGTCGACCCACGACATCAGTCTGGCCGGTGCGAGCTGCGACGCCGTGAGACGGGAGATCGGCGCGCCTTCCTGCGTCCGTTGAAGCGGCTGGCAGCTGACGGCTCGGGAGAGCGATTTGGGGGTGCTGCGCCAGGTCTTCTCGAGAAATCGCAGTTTATTAGAAGTTAAGTGATTGGTGATATGTTGTTTGATTTACTCTTGTTAAATTCTACTTGTTTTCTTGGTGAGGTCACCAGCCGTTTTGCTTTGGGGTCGTCCCACCATTCTTCTCCATTTGCCCACACGCTAGAAAGTGGTTGTTTATTCATCGGGTCGTCCGTTTTTCCCTTGTGGAGTAGGGGCGGGTTAGAGCAACCTGCGGTTCGGGTTGTTCGGTAATCTCCCTATCATTCTACCGTACGTTAGTAGCTGCCTCTGTCATGTTTGTCGGATTTGGTGTGTTAACAAATTTATTGCTTCGAGTGTAACAGCCTAATACCTGAAACATGTTTTGATCTTTGGAAACTTTGATATTATTGCCTATGATCTTGAGAGGCGGTATCTGTGTACTGTGGAGCATCTTAACTATTGTTTGGCCAACCTTGTAGAATTTTGTATAAGATTGGGCTTTTATTTAAATGATCATTGAAGTATATAAAGTTGCCACCCTTTCACCGCAAGACTTTTCTTAGAAGTTAAAATCAAGTTGCACCTTCGGTGGCAAGGTTAATATTTTAATTGTTAGTGTTTTATACCATTTCCATCCCTCCTACGGGCGGGGTGCACAGTTTGTGTGCTTGTGTAAATTGTTTCTTATTTTAAAGTTATCTGGTGTGTTGCAGATTTGTACCAGTGTAGTGTTTCAGAGGCTGTTGTGAGCTGTCATAGCTACGGCCGTGTCAAAAGGGAGCGGCTAGGTTCTCTGCCCGAAAGCTCACATAGTCAAAACATGTTTCTTTCTGCCTCTGAATAAATTGTAACTTTGATATTTAGAGGGTGCTTTCTAATTATAATTTTAAATCTGTTTCTCTTAAAAATGCTTTTAGGCACTATTAACGTGAATAAAATCCCCATTTGTTAAAAGGAATTTGGTTATGATTTCATCAGTTACTCCCTGGCAACTACTTCCATGCTTACATAGTGTGATTAAATGTGTTAACTTTCTTGATGAATCGCTAGTAAATAAAACAAATTCTTAAGAATATTCTTTGAAAATAAATCACGGTTCAATACTTTTCAAGAGTTAATTTTCACACAGAAAAGAAATTAACTGTAGGGCCATTTGTTAATTCGATTACGTGAGGCAACGAAATTTAATTCGAACTTGTTGGCAGTAGATAATAAGGTAACTGCAATGAAACGTACCATTCGTACCGCAGTAGCTGTTTTTAGAATTAATATAATCTGTATGCTAGTCTCCCATCTCGGCATGACTTCCTTGCACGAATCACCAAAAATTAAAATTCCCTAGGATCTGCAGCATTACGCTGCGGCATTTTGTACAAATTAGCACATAAAGAGGAAGCAGGAACCAATATGCTTTCCTTTTTTCCCTTTCTTTCTGCTTTGATGTTCCGCTTTGCATATACAGTGGTCGGCTGTTCCCTTCACTTTGCATGCACAACAGCCGGCGCTCAAGAAACAAAGCGCAATTTTCTTCGTTACGCCGTTGGGAGAAAGAAAATTACTGCCGCAAGAGCTATCCTTTTACTTGGGGCAGGGGCAGGGAGCTTTCCCGAGTAGGAGCGCCGCCGTGGCGTGCTGTGTTGTGCTGCTAATGAGGCTCTCCGGGCACGAGATGGACGGGCGGCGGCCGCGGCCGTGGCAGTGGCTGCGCCACGCCCCCCCACCAGAGTTACCGCCGCACTCCACGCTCTGCTCTGCTCTCAGCCCAGCGCCCACCCCCGTGGCTGGCCGGGAAGAGGCGCGCGCCACTACTCTGCTGTGGCTGCCCCCAGTCCGGGCACTGCACGCGTGCAGCCGCTCATCCTGCAAGTGAAGTCTAGTTCAGACGGAGACATCGAGTTGCGAAACTCGGCTCTTGAAACCAGCGTTGCAAATAAAGTTTCGTAACTGGATGTCTACACGGCAACATCGGTGCACACTTCAGTTTCGGCAGCCGTGACGGGTAACCGCGCTGTCTTGTGTGCCTTGCCATCGTTCGCGGGGCGTCCCCCGTCGCAGGTGCGAGTCCTCCCTCGGGCACGGGCGCGTGTGTTGTCCGTAGCGTAGGTTAGCTTAAGTTAGATTACGTAGTGTGTAAGCCTAGGGACCAACGACCTCAGCAGCTTGGCCCCATAGGAACTTACAACAAATTTAAAAAAAAAAAATCAGTTTCGGCGCTTCATGAGTGTCGAATCCCCATTATATTCTCTGAAATGAGAGTTGTCGCAGTTACATTGGCACTGGGGGCGTTCAGGCTTACTGCTTGAAACAAGTATAGTGCGCGATCAGAAAGTTTCGAATCGAAGACCACACTAACCCCTTGTCCACACGTCGGTGTTGATAGACCCGCATCGGGTTCGCGCTGGGTTTCATATGCGCTGCAGCAACGCCCTCAAACGGAAACTCTTGGATGGTTCCTTATACAAAACAAAAAGACCTTATAAAATATGATAGTACCTTGCTAAAATTAATCCATATTTTTAATATTTGCTGTAAGAATGGGCCTGGAGGAGTGCAGTTGTCATCCCTCTTTTTAAAACCGGAAAAACGGAATACTGTGATAATTATAGAGGGAGAAAGTTGATAGGCAAAGCTTACAACAATGTGTAGAATGCATTCACGAGGCTACAGATTGTGAGTGAAAGACTCAGTATAGGACAACAGAATGATTAGAGGAAGCAAATTTCGTGCACACTTAGCGTATTCTGTATAAGACAGTTAATAGAGAAAAGGTGCGAATTTAATATGGAAACCCATACAGTCCTTATAGATTACGTAAAAGCCTTCCCCGTCGTGTAAATAGGCAAACACTATGGAGAATATTAGAGAAACACATCATAAAGGGTTTGGAAGTTACGTATACAAACACTAAAATAATGATAGAAAGGGATACAACTACTTCAGATGCGAGACCTGTGAATAAGACAGAAAAGAGTGCAGTTTATCACGAGATTATTTAATATACGTATTGCCGATCTTTTCAGAACATATGAAGAAGAAGTGCATTCTAGGTTACTGATATAATAGTACAGAACGATAAACAACTGACATTTTGTAGACGATCAGTTTATTGTATTTCACGATGGAAGAAACTTACAATGTGCCCTACATGAACTGTATCTGCTAGGAAACAATACATTAAGAGAATCTCAATAAAACGAAGCTAATTGCATTTAAAGGACTCGAACTAATGAGATCAAAAATTGTCATCAATAATAGGATATTAAACATGTTAACAGCTTCAATTATTTAGGAATTCAAATTGGCTGTCAGTATAATATAGATGTGAACAACTAGTTTCATAAGTTTCGTTACATATGTGGTTCCATTAACAGAAGCTTGAAGAATGGCGTTAGAAACGAAACAAAAATAATCTTTTATGAAAATACGGCTATCACGTCTCTGCTACACGGGAGTGAAGCCTGGTTTCTCACAAAAAAGGATAAAAGCAAATCACAGGCAGCAGAATTAGATTTCTAAGAACGGTAAAACGTTGTACACACCGACACCGAATTAGGAACGAACAAATTAGAGGAAAAATTAATCTTGAAAAGGCAAACAACACAAGAGAAAAATATAGAAACGAATTCAAAGAGAATAAGAGCAGAATGTCAGAAGAAAGACTGACGAAACAACTGTGCAGATGCAGGCCGAGAGGAAGTAGAATTCCTGGTAGGCCCAAAATGAAGTGGACTCAAGAATAGTCTTTGATGACGGTACAGGTAGTTAGCGTCATCCCCGGAAGTGATCATGAACATAATGGACACAAATAACAGACGTGTTTGAGTGACGTGTTAGTTACTCTGACACCGTCAATTCGTCGAGTTTGAAAAATTGTTTCAAGTACACCAGTGCTTGACACCTGGTTCTTGTAATGATATCACTAACGTCCCACAAGCACAAGTATCCACGCCTAGTGTAACTGCCCAAAACGCAGCACTTGTGTTGGTTACACACACCGTATCACACTTATTGAAACGGCGTCTAACCTAAAAACACTCACAACTGTTAATTTCGTGTCGTCTACGTTGGAACGTACTGAAAGTGAATAGATCTGCCAATGACTTTCACCACAACATAGTGTCTCCCTGTAAAGTGAGCTTAACGTGCTCGTCTGTGTGAAAGTGACGTAGTCAGAACAGCTTGCACTTTGGTGTCAACATTTGCGTTCTCTAAATAATGGCGCCTAAGGTTTTACAAAAATGATGAAAGAAAATCATTTCTAATAGTGAAAACGTGACTGTTACTTTTGTTTCTCTTCAAAATATTCGTCTTTAAAATGTATACGGTTTTGCTTGCGACTCAAACTGGAAAAAGATTTCCACGCTAATGTTAGAACCTCAGAAACATAGATCTAGAAATAATCAGTAGCAACCTGAGGTGATGATTAATCGATCTACACACATTTTTTGTTTGATACAAGGGAACAAAAAGAAGTTATTTTGCAATAAATCAGGTTAGTATGGGTAATTAGGGATTAACTCCACACTTTCCACCGTCTGCATATGGAATTCTAGGATAAACACTGAGGCACAACTAAACAATTCGATAAAGCTAAACTCCTTCATGTACGCTGATGATCTTGCACCACTGATCTTTTTCTAGAGGCGATGATTTACAAAAAGGAAATTGTGATCTAAATAAAGTGTGTATAGAGTATAGTATTATAATATCTCCTAGTAAATCTAGGTCAATAGCATTTTGTGGGAGATATTAAGTGTGAACCAAGATAGTAGCTAATGTAGAAACAACATTAGAGTTAAACTGTTTTAACTCTCTTGAATGTAGAATATCGTATACATGCCAAGAAGATTTCCAGATTAAGTTGAATACATTTTGAAGTATCTGTGGAACAACTAATGGAATTTTAAGAGCGGTGAAGACATGTAAAAGAACAGATAAAATACGAAACGAATATGTTCGAAAAGAGTTGAAAATCGCGAGTGTGAAAAAAAAACTGGGTGAAAACAAAAACCACCACGTCAGATAAAGAACTTTAAAACAAAATGGAGAAGAGAGACTAGCAGTTGACAGATGAAAAGAAAAGATAAAAAAGAAAAGAAAAAGATGGGTAACGTAACAGATCACCCTTGGCCTAATATTTAATTGCAAAAGAAGAAGTTGATTATTGTATTAGGTATTTCTGCAAATCGTAAAAGACAAATGACAGATTTCCCTTGAAATTTTTTCTCGTTTACTGTGCTGTTCCTTTGAACGTCCACTGCAAACAAATTAGATGGAAAATTTCTGTTTTCAGAAAGGCAGATAACAAATATAAAACAACAGCACTTATGTTGCATTTAATTTGCTGCATCATGTGGCCGTTTATGAAAATGTGAAAGCTCGTATAACGTTGTCTTCTTCTGGGCTGTCACCCTCCCTATTTTCCAGTTATTCTAGGGGTTTATAAATTATAGAGTGCAGCAATCAGTCATCCTTTCTTAGATTTAATTACGCAAATCTAGATTTCGGCTAGTGGCTAGCCATTCTCAATGCACTATTCTAGGGGTAACGTGAATGTCAGCGATGGTTATGGCGTTGCGTTGCACAAAAGCTACATCGTTAGCAAGTGCGGAACATGGCGAGTCTCACTAGCCCACCCGAGCAGACCACAAAAATATTCCTTATCTTTGTAACCTTTTTTAAGGTTCAAAAAACGAAACTGTTTTATTGCATATCATATCATTCGAGTACACAATATATGTGCAGCATTAGAAAAGCATGTAGAATGAAAGGCCTACATTCCTCAGAATGGCTTGGCAGTCTAGCTTATCTCATACATTATGGCACATAACATACTACTGTAAATCGTTTAAAATGAATGTAACAAATATACACAAAAACAGTTAAGCTCATGAAGCAGCTTCCTTAAAATTTTTTGGTAAAAGTATCAATTGTATCATTAAAATTCAATTTACAATCCAAGGTCGATTACCCATCATGCATTCTGCAATAGTCTCACCCAGAAATTTTAGGTACTTTTTACAATTCGTTCCCAGGCTATCTGTTTAAAAGTATAAACACGCAAACTGGTATTTTTTTTTCTTTATTGAATTTCGATTCCCCCCGAAGGGGGTGGGCTGGCAGCAGCTTAGTATGGCGCTCTTCAGTCTACAGACTTTGTTTTAAAAAAGGAGAAGATAATATATAATAAAAAACAGGCTAAAAAATGGGAGACAAAGGGTAACATGGCGAAAAAATCGTGGAACTTAAAACATAGAACAAAGGGATGATGATGCTAATAAAATACATATGAAGCAGACAGGTAAAATAATATACAGACAATTAAAAAACACGGCGACAGTCTGGTTTCTGTTCGCAAAAGACATAAAATTCACACCCAGGGACAGCATGGTTTCTGTTCGCAACACGGGAAAAGACGAAACAACACTGAACAGTCACTGGAACATTGCACTAAAATATGACATAACACAGCCGAGAGCAGGTGGGGGGGGGGGGGGGGAAACTGGATAGATGATGGGAAAATAAAAAATGGGGGAAGGTGAGGAAAAGCGAAGGGGGGAGGGGGGAAAGGAGCCAATGAAGGATGGGGACCCATAAGAGGGGTGGGAGGTGCTGGGCAGATGCGACAGGGGGTGGGGAAGGCAGAGGACGGGAAGACAAAAGGACTCGGGGGGAGGGGGAGAGAAGGGAAGTAGGGAGAGGTTAGGTGGGGAGAAACAGAGTATGGAAGGGGGGAAGAGGGAGCCCAGGGAAAGGACAGAGGAAAGGAGGGGGGATGAGGATCAGAGTTGATAGCAGGGATAAATGGATGGAGAGAGGGCATCATCCGGGAGGGCGAGTTGATGGAAGCCACCTTGGGAAAGGAGATGAAGGGTGTAGAGATTGTGGGTAGGAGGGACACAACAGTGAATGCGTTGCAGGGGGGGGGGGGGATGGGAGAGGAGAGGAGCAACCAGGGGGTGAGGGGGATCAAGGCGGCGGGAGGTGTAGAGGATGCGGATATGTTCGAGGAATAGGAGCATATGGGGGAAAGGAATGAGGACATAGAGGATCCGCGTGGGAAACGGGAGGCGTATACGGATGGCGAGGCAGAGTGCAAGATGCTCAAGGATCTGGAGGGACTTATAGAATTTGGGGGCAAACTGGTAGGAAAACGCCGCACTGTATTGCGAGAGTTCTGAGGTCCGAAGACCAATGGAAACCGTAGAGTAGCTGGGAAAGTCAACAGCGCACGTAATGTATCAATAGAGCATGCTGAGAAAGAAAAGACCCTAAACAAACAAACGTCCAAGTGTGGCAGAGTCTCGGCGCGTCTCGCTTCCAGGCCAGAGAACGCACACTCGAGTGTCGGCGGCAGCCTTACCTTCGCGCCTCGGACACCAGAGGCTCTCGTCTCCATTACACTAGAGAGCCTTTATAGGGAGAGAGTGGCCATAGGTGAAGTTGCCCGTGATTGGTTGATTAGCTTTGGCAGAAAAATGGCGCCAAACGTCTCTCGCGCTTCCTATGTTCGCCGTGCTTTTGAGTTGAAGTTCAGAGGACTTTTGGAAACGATTAAAAGGTATCTGAATTATTGATAGACTTGTTATGCATTGTGCATGCATTTAGTTGTATATCGTTTTTGGTAAGTAATTTGCGTTTTCGATCTTAAATACGAGTTGAAATAATGAAGCGTTTTGCGATGAAGTCGGTAGGCCTACATGTTTGAAGTAAATACGTTAGTAATTGTACAGTATTGTTTTTGACATCTGTAACGATACCAGGTTGTGCTGCATTTGGTTGTTCCAATAGAGGCGAAGGTGGATTTCGCATGTTAGCATTTCCACGCAATGAAGAAAGACGAAAGCAGTGGGCAGCCGCAGTCAACAAGGCTGACATAAATCAAAGAGGAGCCTTGAGGAAAGCAACCAAGTACTCTTATCTATGCGAAGTAAGTCGTTTTTGCTTTTTACTGCATATAAAACAACTTGCAATATACATAGTTAAATTTGAAAACAGACCTGTAAATTGGCTGTGTGAAAATTATTATAACACATTATTCTAATAAACAAAGGCATTTAACGAATGATTTCGCCATATTGTCTTGTGCTTTGTGCTTCGGTGAGTGTGTGCTCCACTACTGGCCATTCAAAAGTCCCGCCCGCAGTTTGGCAGAAAAATGGTCGCCGTACCGTCCGGTTGGCCACTCTCTCCCTATACAGGCTCTCTACGTTACACACGGCGTGGGCGCGCTCTGTCGGCAGGCACCGTAACCAGTTCGCTGGCGTCCAGCGCCGTTGGCTCCGCGTCCTTCGTTGACATGACATTATCGGCAGGCGCGGATACCACAGTGCTTAGTGCAATCAGTTTCTTGTCGCACTTCCTAAACAAAAACATTCTTCCATTGTTCTCAACATTCCTTTCAACTGATGCAGTTACAGTTTTTCAGCCCATGGTTGCTATTACTTTCATCAGTGAATCGAAAATTTTCGGTATATTTTATGCCAGGTGTCTTGCCCTCACAAACAGGCTCTTAAAATTATTGCTGAAACTAAAGTTTGGAAAAGATGTTTTGTCCGTGTAGTGTGGAAGGAAAGCCCGTTTCAAAAGAACTTTCCAGGCATTTGCCGGCAGCGGTAGCCGAGCGGTTCTAGGCGCTCCAGTCGGGAACCGCGCTGCTGCCACGGTCGCAGGTTCGAATCCAGCCTCGGGCATGGATGTTTGTGATGTCCTTAGGTTTAAGTAGTTCTAAGTCCAGGGGACTAATGACCTCAGATGTTGAGTCCCATAGAGCTCAGAACCATTTAAACCATTTTTTTCCAGGCATTTACCTTAAGCGATTCAGGAAAATCACAGGAAACAAAAATGTAAATTGGAGGCAGGGGATTTGAACTAACTATTCCTGAATGAAAACCCAGCATCTCACGACTGCGGCACCTCACCTGCTGTTCTGTCAAGAATCGAACAGCCCTTCTGTCGTCACTCGCCGTGCACACAGCCGGCAGCTTCACTCGACTGCACAGCAGCAGCCCCCACTCGCAGACTGCGCGTCGCCCTGCCGCGCCGCATAGACGACACGGCGGCAAGCTTTGGAAGAGCGCAGCCACGCTCGTGGAAGGTGCTTTTCGGGTTGGTATTCCATTTCGGCAGTGGAGTTCCCCTTATATGCGACAGTTATTCGGATCCTCCGCCGAGCTGCTGTATCGTTCTGGAATCTGAGACACTGTGTCTGGCACAAGGGCGCGTCCTCTTGCGGAGTTCTGTGCTTATTAAATATGCTCGTACGCTGACGTGGTGTCACTCACCTGCATGTTGAACCTTGAAGCCTTCAACCTACACCATGCGATACAATGATCGGCAACTGTTTGTGTTCCTGTTTTCCCTCCTTCCGTATTCACTCTTGACTGTTCTTGTATGCTTCCAATGACCTTGCCGTGTTTTGGACTCTGACTCTAGCCAGCTTTATGTCACCTACAAGTACCTGCACCGTACCTAAGCTAACATGAAAATGAGCGCTACGCACACATCGAAGTGCAAAGTGCAAGCTACAGAGAGACGAGGGAGAACGATGCTTCTGGCTGAAGCACCGCCTGGTGCACCATTCTACTTGCACATTGCTACTGTCGAGGTAGTACTGTTCACCTCTGGCAACTTCCACCATACTATGCCAAGTTTCTTCGACACCCTTCTCTCTCTCTCTCTCTCTCTCTCTCTCTCTCTCTCTCTCTCTCTCTCTCTCTCTCTCTCTCTCCTGCTTTTGGGGCAGTCTGGCATCAAGTGTGCTGATTGATACGGTTCAGGATGTCCTAATGAAGGGCAGCTTGGTCTTTTACTACGAGCCGAGGCATGTCGCTGCACTTCTTGCAGTCTGCTCACGATGAGTGCGTTCATCCGTGTAAATAGTATTCAAATCGAATTTAGGAGCAAAGTGTTGGAAAAATTTCACGTGTATTCAAACCAGTGCGTCGTCTGTTAAATAGATCCATGAAACTTCTCGTTGCTATTAACGCTTCGTTTGTCATAAATGTTTCCATGATACATTTCACTTGAAGCGTCAAGTTATGGGTGCATGAGAAAGGGAATCCTTGTAAAGCAACGGATTTGCGCAGTTAACGGACAGAAATTAGATTCGAAAACCACTCCATAACACTGCCAGTAACGTGGGATATCTTGATATTAGACACTGTGATTTTCGAAAGAATGGAAGATGCAAGTTGATGAGAAAACTAGTTTCAGGATTATAAAGCGGGATACTCCAACAACATTATTAAAGAGGGCGCCTACAAAAAGGCTGTTAACAAGGCACTCCTGCATCTTTGAATATCCTTCAAGCCTGTGGGACCCGTACCAAACACTAAAAAGATAGGATATTGACCTAAGCTGAGACATTGCTTATTCACTTTTCAAGTCAACAAATCGTTACCGGAGGTGAAAGCAGTCTGTACGCGAAAGAAAGGCATGGCACGGATCTGTGAACGCCACACCTTTAGAGCAGCAGTCCACCGGTCCGGCAGCCAGCAGCAGTTAAACGTAGGCACACAGTAGTTTACTTGTGTGGTAACCCGTTTCTTTCCATAAAGCTCCAAATGAGAATGAAGTTGGCAACTTCTCCCTAAAGAAACAGGCTACTAAAATTGAAGTGATAGTGCCACTTGAAGATATAATCAGATGCTACTTCATTTCGTCTTCTACAATATTTTACAGCGATATTTGATGACGAAATCCGGACCGCAGAGGTATCTAGCGGTTCTTGCATTACCGAACTGCGTTTCTTTTACGTCATGAACGTTACGTAATCATCAGAGACGATTTCAGTCTGCTCTGATTTGTTAATTATCATTATGAAAGAAAGTTTGTTCACGCATATGACTTCATCGAAAGAGGCTAGTGTACTCTATTGCATTATCTGCCAATAACTTACAAGTGTTCCTATTAACACCACGATACGAACTCAACAGATTTGTTCACAGGACCTCTTCCACTTGCAGGTTGATGATTTCTTACTGCATCCATCCTGGTGCATTTTCAGGCGAAATGGTAAACGGGTTTCTAAACAAAGCTAGCAATGGTTGTACCTTGTGAAAATCCTTTTGCTCTGGGAACTCTGTCTTTCCCTCTCCCGTCCCTCACCCTGTCCCCTCTCTCTCCCCGTCAAACATACCCACCCACCCACCCACCCACCCACACGCACGCACACACACACACACACACACACACACACACACACACACACACACACACACACACACACACACACACAGCACAGCACAGCACAGCACAGCACTAGCCTGTATGAAGTCATACAGGTGAACAAACTTTCTTTGTATTGAAACTTCCTGGCAGATTAAAACTGTGTGCCCGACCGAGACTCGAACTCGGGACCTTTGCCTTTCGCGGGCAAGTGCTCTACCAACTGAGCTACCGAAGCACGACTCACGCCCGGTACTCACAGCTTTACTTCTGCCAGTACCTCGTCTCCTACCTTCCAAACTTTACAGAAGCTATTGTTTGGTACGGATCCCTCAGGCTTGAAGGATATTCAAAGACGTAGGAGTGTTTTGTTAACAACCTCTTTGTAGACGCCCACTTTAATAATGTTCTTGGAGCATCCCGCTTTATAATACCGTAACTAGTTTTCTCATCAACTTGCGTCTTCCGTTCTTTCGAAAATCACAGCGTCAAATCTCAAACTCTCTGTATACATAGAAATTCCACGTTACTGGCAGTGTTGTGGAGTGCTCTTCAAATCTAATTTCTGTCCATTAACTGGGCGCATCCGTTGTTTTACAAACATTCCCTTTCTCATGCACCCACAGTCGAGCTTGGCCATGCGTGTGCCGTCCCGTCTAGGTGGTTCTCCCCACCTACTCGTATCCTGTACAGATATACATGATGGGCAACTAGCCCAGAAAGTATTCCACGCACTTTACGACAGGCAACCCAACTTACGTCATCCATACCCAGGGCTGGTGACGTGAGTTGAGTTTTCTGTCTTAAGGAACATGTAATATTTATTCTGCCCACTCTAAAGATCCCATACAACTTCTTCCCTGGTTCAGTATGTCCGTAGGGATGCAGAGACTTGTTGTCTTCTCTCTTCAGCCAGTGAGGTAGCAGCCAGTACCGACAATAGTAAAAGAAACGTCCCCAGTTCTGAGCTCGTAGTCTGCGATACCTTTTCACGTAAATTTGCTCGGAGCATTGTGTGGGCGAGAGCAGATGGCCCCATTGGGGAACCCGCAGGCACAGCCGTTACCTCGCGCCCCGTGTTCTCGCTACTGGCTGTCGTATTTCACCAACCAGCCGGCCTCAGGCGGATGCAAATGCCTTATCTGAGTCGACCGCCGCCCGCGCTGAGGCGGCAATGCGTCACCAGCGACAGTCGCCGGCTACGGCCTCAGTTAGGCCTCCAGCGCCTTCCACGGCTCGAGGAGAGGGAGAGCGTCTTGTACAGCTGCAGAGGACATCGGCTCCCGGACTGTGCAGACAGCACACACAGCCACGCGCAGGCATCGACGGCAAGCTGGCTGTGGCGCCTGCTTCAAATATTACTAAGCTGTATAGACGGAAAGGCCGTTCGTGCAGTGATAAAATATCCACCATTACAGAGAAACGACGATAAGTCAATTTAGAAGCACGTAAAACCTTTACTGACTTCGAAAAAGCTTTTGACAGTGTGTACAGAAAGAGATTTCGGAGCGTAACGATTAAAGCTGAATATCCTATACAACTTACTGAAGCTATAAGAAGAATACATACGGATACGAAAAAAAAAAAAAAAATAATAAAAGTAGATAATCAAAACAAAAGTGAACAAATCACTGCCAATAAAGGACTTAAAAAAGACTATACGATATCACCAATCTTATTTAATGTGTACATAAATTATTTGATTAAGAACGGGAGACCGTAAGTAAAACTGGATACACAAATTAATAGAAATAAATATGTTAATGTTGTGTCCTCTCCAGTGGATGCAAACGGAGCTGGCGCTGTGAGACAGTTTGTGACTGACACCACGGCAGCGCCTTGTCTCTTCTGTCTCTATGCTGTTCACTTTTGAAACACAACCTGCGACCAGCCTTCTGCAGGACCTGACCATCATTTTGCAGGACAATGCTCAAGCACGTACAGTGCAAGCCGTTACTGATTTGTTTGACTGATGGGGCTGCTAAGTGCTATACCACCTACTCCACTCCCCTGACTTAAGCCCTCTTGAGTTCAACTCGATTTCTAAACTGAAGGAAACACTTCGCGGCATTCCCTTCAGAACTGCTACAAATTCGTCGGGCAATAGACCGCGCCTGTCGAACTGTCAACACAACTGGCACTGCTAACAGTATCCTACGACTTCCACATCGCTAGCAACGGGTTATACACAATGCTGGTGACTACTCTGAAGGTCAGTAAAACGTTGAAACACGTATCTATTTTGTACCAGCGGTAAATAAATAATTGCCACTATTAAAGTTCCAACCCTCGTATGTGTGTGTCACTAATTTGTTTGCATTGTTACAGTTCCTCCGTGTACCTCAGTGCACCAAAACGTAGTACGACATGTGCGTGCCGTTCTACTCAGATGACCCACACTCATCAGTTGATATCTTTATGTATGTAGCCACTGTTGCAATTTTGGAATAAAGTGAAGACAACCTACAAAAAGTAGGGTACAGACTACGGCAATTCATAAGAACACAACATAAACTTCGCATATCAATACAGACTAATAAAATCATGGCTCATCAGGGCAAATACGCCCTCTCTCCCTGTGACTTGAGCAGATCTCCAGCTTAAATTCATTAGGATGTGATACAAGCTATGATACGCACAAATCTATAAAAATGACAATAACGAATATCAATAGACATGCAGAATGATAAGCAAAACATTCCAAAACAAAATACATTAGGGAACAAAACTAAAATTATGCAAAACCATGGCTATACCTGTATTGATATGTAGAAGTGAATCATTGATCCCTAAAAGAACGAGATATGAATAAACTAAAAGCATCAGAATGAGATCTCTCAGGAAAGTAAGAGGTGTTACCAGGGAAGGTTATATAATAAGTGAAGGTATTAGACATCAATTAGATATTCATAATAGTAACGAAAATTTTGAATAAATCAGAATATTATGGAAACATCACGTGCAAATAATCCCGCGCAGGCCATGTTTTACCAGCCAAGAGAAATAAGGGAAGCAGGAAGATGCAGGAGGAGGTATCAGTGCAAAGTGAAAATGGAATGTGCACAAGTGTCTAAAGCCACAAATGAAGAAGAAGAAGAACACGATAAACCTGAAAGGTTGGAGTAGACACATGTGATATACTCACTGATGGGCAGATGAATGAAAGGTGGCTACTGTGTGGGACAGAGAGCTGCTTCTGGCCTGGCGATCACAATAGTGTGGACTGTCTCATCACTGGAACGTCTACACACGTTGTCCAGCAGGTGTGTAGAGACTTGCTGGTAACGTGAGCCGCAAGCCCGCTTACTGTGACTACCGTAATAAAACTGGTAATTGTGAGATAAATGTACTATCCGATCTTGGATCATATGAAATGACTGATTCCCAAGTTGAAGATTTAAACCCAGAAATCCACTTCTATATAGCTATATCAAAATTTATGAACGTCAACATATATAAACACTTTATGTAATTACGGTGATGATTATGGACTTATTAACAAGATAAACAATGATAAACTATTTTTTGTACTTTGTTTTTGTAATGTATGTTTCAAAGATGATTTTTCACGCAGAGATCGATATATGATGGCATTTTCTTTGCTACATGCTGTAATAGGTTTCTTTGTTCTTGTTCAGTACGAGTTATGTATGTTCTGTTAGCATGGTGGTTGATGTTAATTTGTATTGTGACCGGAAATGACTAAAAATGTATCCATCCAACAACAGCAACTATACCAGTTTTGATATTAATTAACAAAATGAAGCCGTGTACCCTCTAGACCAGTATAAAAGCTTGCATTTCAGAATGGACCACCTGCCTACAACTTTCAACAACGAAGGACGATAAGAGACGAGTGTAATGAAAACTATTCATTCAGATTCTACCATTGCTACCTTCTGCAGCGTGTGTCTATCTCAGCGTGCCAAGTGCTGTAAAAATGTGACCACCCTCCTACATTTAAATTTACTTGAAAATAAATAACTGAGTTATAAGAGTGTGGTGGTGGTCAGAATACGTAAAGGCAGTAAAAGAAAAAACAAACAAATGTACATAATTTCTTTCCCAAATACTCATTTTACTCAACAAATTTAATTACAAAAACGTATTTCTACAGAAACATTATTTACATAATTTAATCTGTAACCTGACACTCCTTTAATTTCACAATTGCTTTGATGTTTGGCTCGTTTTTTACGTAGACAAGTGTAAAAGAGACCCAAATAGGCTTTTGTCAGACGGTTCTTATTTTTGATTTGTTAATGTTCATAATGAGAAAAGTTTTTTCACATATATAAAACTTGATCCCAATAGGATAGCGCAGTCTATTTCATTATCTACTAACTGTCCCTATCAACACGACGATACCAACTCAACAGACTTCTTTCACGAAATGTAATTCGCCGTACCTCATCCACGTGCAAATTGATGAGTTTCTACTGCATCCATCCTGGTGCATTTTCATGCAAAATGGCAAAAGGGTCGCTAAATGAATCTGACTATGGCTGTACCTTGAGAAAATCAGTGCAACGAGCCTTGAAGCCTGATGTCGAGTTTTAGTGGTACCAGTAGATAGCACTGGGTGTAGCGGGTATAAGTGCAGGTATTTCTATTGCTGACCGAGGACGGTGAACTGAACAACGTTACGTCATCTGGAAACTAGTAATTATACTTGTTTCAAGTCATATGCCTTTAGGATGGTTAGCACTCCCATGAATGTGTAGCAAGAGCAATTCTCCTCGGCATCAGGTGATGAAGTGTGGACGCGTGGAGGCAAAGCGGTTAGTCTCTACTGACAGGCGTAGCCCAGTTAGTGATACAGTTACGACGATGCAGAAAAACGTTTGTGACGTGTTTGTAAGAAGACCATTCGACGCAAAGTAAAAACAACCAACATACTCACGCATGTACGTATTAAGGTACCAGAATCTGCTCTTATATCCGTTACACCCTGTACATTAAACTTAGCTTTTAACTTTTCTGACCGTTTCTAGTAACAAGGAAAATGGACGTAACTGACCGACGTGGTTTGGGTTTGAAACATATTTAACTTAACAATGAAAATACAGTATGGGTCTGCCACAAGGGTAAAGTCGGCAACGAGCGTATACACACGACACAGATCAGACCACTTGAGTCTGCTACTTTCCAGACTCCCTTCTAAGGAAGTGTGAAATTCACTGGTATGGGAAACTATCTTTCGATGGCATGTTACTTCGGTGTAACATAGTTCGATGAAATGTAGATCGTATACAGGGTGTTACAAAAAGGTACTTCCAAACTTTCAGGAAACATTCCTCACACACAAATAAAGAAAAGATGTTATGTGGACATGTGTCCGGAAACACTTAATTTACATGTTAGAGCTCATTTTAGTTTCGTCAGTATGTACTGTACTTCCTCGATTCACCGCCAGTTGGCCCAATTGAAGGCAGGTAATGTTGACCTCGGTGCTTGTGTTGACATGCGACTCATTGCTCTACAGTAGTAGCATCAAGCACATCAGTATGTAGCATCAACAGGTTAGTGTTCATCACGGACGTGGTTTTGCAGTCAGTGCAATGTTTACAAATGCGGAGTTGGCAGATGCCCATTTGATGTACGGATTAGCACGGGGCAATAGCCGTGGCGCGGTACGTTTCTATCGAGACAGATTAACAGAACGAAGGTGTCTCGACAGGAAGACGTTCGAAGCAATTGATCGGCGTCTTAGGGAGCACGGAACATTCCAGCCTATGACTCGCGACTGGGGAAGACCTAGAACGACGAGGACACCTGCAATGGACGATGCCATTCTTCGTGCAGTTGGCGATAACGCTAATGTCAGCGTCAGAGAAGTTGCTGCTGTACAAGGTAACGTTGACCACGTCACTGTATGGAGAGTGCTACGGGAGAACCAGTTGTTTCCGTACCATGTACAGCGTGTGCAGGCACTATCAGCAGCTGATTGGCCTCCACGGGTACACTTCTGCGAATGGTTTGTCCAACAATGTGTCAATCCTCATTTCAGTGCAAATGTTCTCTTTACGGATGAGGCTTCATTCCAACGTGATCAAATTGTAAATTTTCGCAATCAACATGTGTGGGATGACGAGAATCCGCACACAATTGTGCAATCACGTCATCAACACAGATTTTCTGTGAACGTTTAGGCAGGCATTGTTGGTGATGTCTTGATTGGGCCCCATGTTCTTCCACCTACGCTCAATGGAACACATTATCATGATTCCGTATGGGATACTCTACCTGTGCTGCTGGAACATGTGCCTTTACAAGTACGACACAACATGTGGTTCATGCACGATGGAGCTCCTGCACATTTCAGTCGAAGTGTTCGTACGCTTCTCAACAACAAATTCGGTGACCGATGGATTGGTAGAGGCGGACCAGTTCCATGGCCTCCACGCTCTCCTGACCTCAACCCTCCTGACTTTCATTTATGGGAACATTTGAAAGCTCTTGTCTACGCAACCCCGGTACCAAATGTAGAGACTCTTCGTGCTCTTATTGTGGACGGCTGTGATACAATACGCCGCTCTCCAGGGCTGCATTAGCGCATCAGGGATTCCATGCGACGGGGGTGGATGCATGTATCCTCGCTAGCGGAGGACATTTTGAACATTTCCTGTAACAAAGTGTTTGAAGTCACGCTGGTACGTTCTGTTGCTGTGTGTTTCCATCCCATGATTAATGTGATTTGAAGAGAAGTAATAAAATGAGCTCTAACACGGAAAGTAAGCGTTTCCAGACACATGTCCACATAACATGTTTTCTTTCTTTGTGTTTGAGGAATGTTTCCTGGAAGTTTGGCGGTACCTTTTTGTAACACCCTGTATAGAAAAAACTGCTACAGTACAGAACAGGAGGTAATTGAAAGAAACGCCCATTGAGACGAACAGAAATGACACTTTTATTCAAGTACAATAATTACACAGAATTCGCCGGGACATGATGGTCCCCTGGACATTACAATTTGCCACTGCTATTGCGAAACATTACACCACGGGCAGCGATGTGTGTTCTGCAACGTGCTCCCACGCTCGTCACCAGATCGTTGAGGTGTTCCTAAAGTAGGGCCTTTCATTGCTTCACCAGCACGGGTGACAACTAATGGATAGGCGTTGGTGCATGCGGAAGTACTGCAATACGCCTACCCAACGGATCCGAAGCCGGCCGCTGTGGCCGAGCGGTTCTAGGAGCTGCAGTCCGGAACAGCGCTGCTGCTACGGTCGCAGGGTCGAATCCTGCCTCGGGCATGGATGTGTGTGATGTCCTTAGGTTAGTTACGTGTAAGTAGTTCTAAGTCTAGGGGACTGATGACCTCAGATGTTAAGTCCCATAGTGCTCAGAGCCATTTGAACCATTTGAACTAATCCGCCACGTGCTCGACACGATTTAAATCGGCGAGCGGGCAGGATTCTCTGTTTGCTCAATGTCCTCTCGTTCCAGAGCTCAATCACATGCATCGTCCGATACGGTAGTGCACTGTCGTCCATAAAAATGAAGTCAGGAGCGGTCGCACCCCTGAAAAGACGCACGTGGGGAAGGAGTTCAGTGTCACAATGACGTTGACCTGTAAGTGTACCGCATTCAAAGATCTGGAGGTCAGTATGCTAAACCAACATTATGCCTCCCTGCACAGCATCTGGCAACATGCTCCCGCATTTTCATTCATTCTTACCGAGTGATCAATATGTTATGTTACTTTATCTACCTCTCCTTTAAGTTTCGTAGAGCAGTGTACACTGATCAGCAAGAACACTGTGACCATCTACTTAATAGCCGGCATTAATACCTTTGGCAGGGATAACAGCGGCAACGCATCGTGGCATGGAAGCAGTGAGGCCTCGGTAGGTGGAGGGAAGGTGGTACCACACCTGCACACACAAGTCACCTAATTCCCATAAATTCAGGGGAGGGGTGTGATGAGCTCTGACGCCATGTTCAGTCACATCCCAGATGTCTTCGATTGCGTTCAGATCTGCCAAGCCAGGGGTCCAGCACATCAATTCAAACTCGCCCCTATGCTCCTAAGACCATTCCATCACACTCCTGCCTTTGTGACATGATGTATTATCTTGTTGAAAAACGCCATTGCCTTCGGGAAGCATGATCTGCAACCAACATACGGTACACCTTGGTTGTCATAGTGCCTTACACAAGCTCCACTCGACACTGGATGCCCACGTAAATGTTCCCCGGCACATAAAGGACCTGCCTTCAGTTTATCTCCGACCTGCAGTACAGGTGTTGAAGAGCTTTTCCCCCGGAAGACGACGGATTCGCGCCCTCCCATCGGCGAGATGAAGAAGGTATTGCGATTCATCAGTCCATGCAATGCTCTACCATTGCGCCTATGTCCTGTGCCGATGGGCATGGGCCCATTTCAGTCACAGCTGCTTATGTCGTGGTGTTAAACTTGGTACAGGCATGGGTCGTTGGTAGCAGAGGCCCGTCATTGGGAGTGTTTGGTGGACTGTGTGTTTTGACACACTTATACTCAGCCCAGCATTAAAGTCTGATGTTAGTTCCACCACAGTTCACTGCCTATCCCGTTTTACCAGTCTACACAGCTTAAGAAAAAAATGGTTCAAATGGCTCTAAGCACTATGGGACTTAACATCTGAGGTCATCAGTCCCCTAGAACTTAGAACTACTTACACCTAACCAACCTAAGGACATCACACACATCCATGCCCGAGGCAGGATTCGAACATGCGACCCTAGCGGTCGCTCAGTTCCAGACTGAAGCACCTACAACCACTTGGCCACAGGGGTCGGCCAGCCTAAGACGACTGGCATCTGTTATGAGGGATGCTTGACCAACCCTACGACGTCTGGACGTGGTTTCACCTCGGTTTAGCCACATGTTGAAGATACTCACCACGGCACTCCTCGAACACTCAACGAGTCCTGCGTTTCAGAAATGCTCGTGCCACCTCCAGCCAATAACAATCTGCCCTCGGTCAAACCCAGATAGATTGTGCGCCTTCCGCATTCCACACATGGACAGGATGCTGACCGATACTACGTGTACCGTGCGTGCGCCTATGTCTCTCTCTCTCTCTAGCAGCCATTCCTCACCACGTGATGCTGCTGTTACCTGAGTGGGTTCATATCTATAGTAGGTTGGTGGTCTTAATGTTCTAGCTGACCAGTGCATGTAGGCCTTCATAAAAGGCAATAAGCTTCGATGATCCCGCCATGTAGAGTACATCGAAGCTAAGTGTCAAAGCATTCTGAATATACTTAGTACCACGACGGGAAAAACATGGGGTATGGATCCCGTAATAGTTTTATAGATATTTGACGCGCTGTTGCGATCTCACCTACACAGATTTCGCCTGCACGTTGTATGGGACAGCCTCCAGACAGCTGCTGCAGACGCTAGACAGATATCAAAACGAAGCACTGCCATTATGCATAGGAGCTCTAGATTCCACTCCGATGAATGCACTGTTACTCAAAACAGTAGAAGCATACTTAACACTACATAAAAAATATCTCAAGATAATATCTATTCTGAAACAACAACAACGTTTTGGGGATGTGCAGACAAAATCTGCGATGCTGCAGTGCAAAGCTATACCAACAGTTACTGGACTCACATGTAAACATCACCACTTGTAGAAAGATTTTCAACGCTAAGCAAGTATCGGGACCTATTTCCACGAACGCTACCACTGCCCTAATTTGAGCAAGAGTACGAACATATCAAACGGGTACTGGACGTACATATTGATAATGACTGTCTCTGATAACCCAGTAACCAATAACAGCAATTTAGAAAGCCTCCTCGATCAATGACTAGGTGCTGCAGGTGTGCATAGCAACGAGTCTAAATACAAGGATTCCGTCAGCTGTGCCCATGCAGAAATTATAAATTAAAAGAGTGAACTATTTTGTCTATCTACTGGGGGAAGAAGGGTTAAAAGTTGGGATTAAACTGTAAGCCATAAGTTGGTGTATGTGTGTGTGTGTGTGTGTGTGTGTGTGTGTGTGTGTGTGTGTGTGTGTGTTATTTCGGTTTAGTACAAATCTCTTTCTTAGTCTATGAGACCAGCGTATTTATTTATGTGCCATTCTCAGAAGCCGTAGCAACGACAGTGTGACGCGTTCAAAGGAAACGCAGCGTTGCAAGTTTGGACTCGCTGTACCGTACCCAAAGGCCACAGGGTGAAGGCAGAGTCCTGCACTTGTTTTCGAATCAGTACTATTGGCCCAAGTACTCCCCGTGACCCACAATTTGAGGGGCTGGGTGGCGGAGAAGTTCCTTGTCGACCAATAAGCGAGACGGAAACGTCAGGAGTGTAGAACTTGTAGTGCCGTGGCACCAGCAAGCGTGTTGAGAGCCACAACGGTCAACACGGGACGTGGCCAAGCTGTACGAGGACATGGACCACTCGGTGAGCGGTGTCCAGACGAAGAACTACAGCCACAGCTAGAGACGAGATTTGGTGAACGAGACCAAACAGCGAGGTCATCGGTCTCACCAGTTTAGGGAAGGAAGCCGGCCGTGCCCTTTCAGAGGAACCATCCCGGCATTTGCCTGAAGCGATTTAGGGAAATCACGGAAAACCTAAATCAGGATGGCCGGACGCGGGGTTTAACCGTCGTCCTCCCGAATGAGAGTCCAGTGCTAATCGCTGAGCCACCTCGCTCGGTAGCAAAGACTGTTGATTAACTAGTGTTGTACTGCACAGAATGCTGAGCGCTTTGATTTAATGACCCACATCTACTGGTGGGCAGCTGGCATTTGTTGTCAGGGTGAAGTTATTGTGTGGTGGGCACAGAAAGCAGTGGGTTCAGCCAGTGGCTGCTGTTGTGTTTACAAAGATCGTGTAACTATTACAAGTTGTGAGACCTATACTCTAAGTCGTGGCTATGAAGGAGTAAGTGATTGATAGCTATATAGCCTTTTGTATTCATACGGAGGTTTGTTGTACAGAGCCATAAGATTTTCTGTGTTACGCTGCTGCCCGTTGTCAGTATATTAGGTAGCTCTGTCTAGTCGCATTGTCTGTAGTAATAATGAAGTATCGGGCGGAGGTTCTGGAAACGGAAGCCTAGCTCTTGTGGCTCCCCACTACACCCATACCCTGCACTACAAGAGGCAAACTTCAGCAACCTTGGATTAATTGCTGTTGGAAATAAACCATATAAAACGAGCATACTTGATACGATTCGATATTCAGTTGTTTCCATTTGAATGAAGCACACACGATGTGATTACTTCAAAAATACCATAGTTGTTGCGGACAGAAAGAGATGGAAATCCGTCGTATCCTTTACACCGCGAGTTAGATCAAGAGCGAATTAACTAAGTAAGTAAATAAGTATTCTCCGACTATAGCGTCAATGATGAACGGTTGAAAAAAAAGTGGATGTTCGGCCTAAGGTGAGACTTGCACCGAGCTCTCATGCACAAGGATGGAGAGAGAGGCGGCCTTTACTTGTTTAAGGAATCATCCTCCAAATTACTCAATGTGGTTTAGCGAAACCACAAAAAAAACATTAGGTCGGAATGAGTGCGCGATGGTTGAAACTCCATTTGACCTTAATGCAAGTCCTCTATCTTAACTCCTATACCATTCATTTACTGGAACCAGTCACAATCGTCAAGCAGGGGAACATAAAGGTAAATAGTTGGGGGAATTCGTCCAGAAGACTCATTCTGGAACAAATTGTAAGGTCCTTCTCTCATTATCGGGAAGACTGCGTGTAGCTCAATGGACGCCATTGACCTACCACTGTTATCCACCTAGAAATAGAGGACCTACAGCTTAACGTAGAACCCTAACTACGTGACCTTTCTGGTGACACCCCACATCGTTCAGAGATGAAGACTAGATTAAAGGCAGACTGCAGATTTCCTTCGGCCGAAATTAGATCGCATGCCATCTCAGTTTCCAGATATGCGTTCTACCGCTATACAATCAGACTCGGCGGGACTACTGAAATGTGATTCCTTGGAGGAAGTATAAGTAGATTTAATCCACTCACGAAGGAGCTGATTTGCAAAACACTTGTCATATTGGCTCTTGAGTATTGTTCGCTTAGGTTCTGTTTAGTGAGAGCGAGCGTGCCACAGAGATGCTCGCCTAAAGCTAATGGGTCTCGCAGCAATGAAGTTGCTTTGAATCACGGTGAGACTTACTCTTACGATACCGAGAGCGGGTTTCAAATCCCCGTCCGGCCAAATCAGATTCAGGTTTTCTGGTCTTCCTAAATAGCTTCCGGCAAACACCGGAAAGGTATCTTCGAAACGGACACGGCGCACTTCCTTCCCCGTACTTTCGCTCTGCGCACAGTGTTGTCGTTGACGTGTGGCTAAACAGTCTCCTTTCTTCTGTTCTGAGTCATGATGCTAATACAGAGAAAACACTATTCGACGGACACGTTTCCAAGTTTTTACAAAAACTACGAAAGATAATCTTCTAAAAATCGTTTTGTTGTTCATCAGTATATTCGCATTTGAAATTAATACATTTTTTCATGTTCTTGAACCAGTTCCAGAAACATCTACTCTGAATTTGATACCACAAAACACCATTTTTAAGAACCGAGGTGATGAAACTTGCTGTCAAGACAAATTTGATTGTCTTTATGGAACGAAAATTAGTAGTTAGGAGATAAATCACTTGTGAATATGTGAGACCTGCAGAAGATTTATGGATGCTGCACGCTATGGCAGTTGGCCCTGAACATAAATGAATCTGACAAATTGCGCATACATACGAAGAAATATCCGCTGTTGTACAACTGCACTACTGATGACAAATTGCTGCAAACAGTATCCATAGAAAAATGTCTAGGAGTAGCTATCCAGAGTCAGCTAGAGTTCAATGACGACATAAAAAAAAACCAGAAAATGCAGATGTGAGACAAATTCTCAAGAAGAATCTCAAAGAGTGTACCCATCCACAAAAGAAGTGGCTTACAAGTCCCTTGTTCAATTAATTCTTGTGTATTATTCATCCATCTGGGATTCTCACCAGTTAGAACTAATAGAAGAGACAGATAAGAGCCGACGAAGAGCGGCAAGTTTCGTCACGGAATCGTTTAGTTGGCGCGAGAGCGTTACAGAGATGCTAAACAAACTCCGGTGGCAGACGTTAAAAGACAGACGTTATGGATCACGGAGAAATTTATTGTTGGAATTTTGAGAGGACGGTTTCCGCGAAGAGTTAGACAACACATGAATATAAGTCTTTCCGGATACATCTCGCGCGATGACCATGACAAGCAAATCGAAAAATTAGCGACAATCATTCTTCCCACGCGGCATTCGCGAATACAGTAGGGAAGGGGATGTGGTACTAGGAACACACTCCGCGACACACCTTTAGGTGGCTTGTGGACTATAATCTAGATATAGGTTTAGATGTAGATGAGACGATAAAAGCGGGTTCTCTTCATTCAACAATGGCTTCAACGACGTACTGTTGACAGCTGGCATTGTCATGATGAAGAACGATGTGATTTTTGTTCTGTTTCCTGATGTCATCGGTGACTTGTAGCGAACGACCTGTTGTATATCATTCAGCTGCTCTAGATCCTCTAAAGCGATGGTTTCGACACGACCAATGTAACCAAAGAAAGATTTTGCTCCTAAGCGCTTTTTGAACAAACCACTACAGCTGGCTTTGGTTCATCTTGGAACTGCTTAATTTCTGGCTCTTACGAATATACCCAACTTCTATCTACAGGTACGATTATGTATATGGATTTTGCCTTTGCTTGGTCGAATGTTTTGGACATTTTTACACATCAATTGAAAAGGGCCTGCTTTTGAGCTCCGATCAACTTGCATGGAATTGATCAGGAGCAGGTTTTTCACAAGTATTGCAGTCTACAATGTGCCTAAGAGCGCATATATCTCACGATAAGTAGTTTACCCATCCTCTTCAGTGGTGTTACGTACAACATAGACATATTTCGGAACAACAACTGATTTTCCTCGATCTTCACAAAATCCATGGCTCACAAAATCACGCCCATGACGAAATTTTGCAGATCAGTTGTGAATAAAGCCTCCTGAAGGTGATTCATTTGCCAACGGCCTTATCACAGTGGTAAAACCCGTTTCCATCAGTAGCGGGGTTAGCCCGATCTTGGCGCATTTTTTGTGTGGGTTGGATACATTCAGCAGGACACATACGTTCAGGGAAAAACCATCCCCTCCCTCTCCTATTAACCTATTGTTCTGCTTATTAATTTATGACACCTTGGTGTTGATTTATGACAACTGGGGATAATCAGTCCTTCAGTTCTCAGCCCATGTGTTGGAAAGCATGAATACCCTATCTCTAACACGATGGATTTTATTCAACGATTGAAGTATCTGAGGCTGAGCCCTTCAGATTTACTAGTGAGTTTTGATGCGGTATTACTATTTACATGAGCCCTTCTGGTAGAGTCTCTGAGTATGATTAGTGAAAAACCATTTTTTTAATGGCAACATTTTAGAACATGATAGCAGAGTGGCTATAGGTAGTCGTTTATCGGCAATTTTTGTATGGAGGACTTTCAGGACACAGCACTGAGAAATTTAGCTTTGCAAACAAAGTGCTTCTGGAGGTACTTAGATGATACCGTTATCATATGGCGTCATGGACGTGTTGCTCTCAACAGAATTTCGGACCACTTCAACTGTCTTCATCCTAGAATAAAATTTAACATGGAGATGGAAAGTAATGAGATGCTTCCATTTTTGACGTCGTGGTTTACAAAAAGGGAGATGGTACTCTGGGACACAGTGTTCATAGAAAGCCGACACACAGCGATTGGTGCCTGCATGCCAAGAGTTGCCATTCACCACACAAATGCAGTGACATTCTTAGGACACTGATACGCACAGCATATACCATTTCTGACGCAGAGAGTTGCACCCAAGAACTTCCATATTTGATGGCTGTCTTTCAGGAAAGTGGATATTATCAGAAGTAGATTCGTTGGTCTATGGAGTTTGGACATCCCTGGGAGTGTACGAAGAGGAGCACAGATCTGTGGCCTTTATCCCTGGAGGTGGGGTAATATAGTTTAAAACTGGAGAATTTTAAGGAATTTTAACATTAAGAGTGTGTTCCATCCACCTTCCAAGATTAGGGCAGTACGTGGCCCTGAGAAAGATGACTTGGAGCTTAGGAAGCCTGGCATATATAAAATTCCGTCTATATGGGTAGGCTTTCATTAGCCATTCGATTCGCACAGTTCAAAACAGGTTCGTGGAACATAGCTGCCGTACGAGGCTACAACAAACGGAAAAATCGGCTGTAGCAGAACATTGTTTAAGCAAGGGACATGGAATCAAATTCAATGAGCTGGTGATAATTGCAAACTCTTCCGGTTTTTGGGACAGTGTTCTTAAAGAATCAGTTGAAATTATGTTGGCAGACAAATTGATTAATAGACACTATGGCCTTTCTCTCAACAAAGCGTGGAACACTGTACTAGCCCTAATCGAAAGAGAACGTTCTTCTATTTAACCGATCAGAGTGAGAAAATAGTCTTTGAGTGCGATATATTGATGACGCCGCTGTTCCATTAAGGGCAGCTCACCCTTGGAGGGCACCAACTGTGATGGGTGGCACATGCACCATGTACAGTTAGGATATCTATAGAAATTGGTACCACGGCTGCAGATCGTCGTCTTATATATAAAACGACGATCTGCAGCCGTGGTACCAATTTCCAGCTGAACTAGCGTCTTCTGAAGACAGCGAACAGTTAGATCGGCCGCAAACCCAAAAATACTTTCAAGACTTATTACACCAGAGAAACCTACGAAGTCACAGACATGCTTGATAGTTCACTATTGAGCCGACTAGAGGGCACCACGAGCGCCGCTGCCCATTCAGTCTACAGTCATTTGACAGTGACCTCACAGTCTCTCTCTCTCTCTCTCTCTCTCTATCTCTATCTCTATCGCTACCTCCCTCTCCCTCTCTATCTCTTCCTCTCTCAAGTGGCTGGTTACTGTTGTAACACCTGTGCCTCAAACCCGCGGATCAAAGTTTGCTCCCACTCCTCCCCCCACCCCCTTCTTCCCAACACTCCCCCACTTGTGAATTCGCAGGATAAAGACACAGTCTGTACTAAGTTGCTCGAGAGCAGGGATGTAAGGTATTATTTACTTTCTTTATTTTTGAAACTGTTGTCCTGGTTGAATTGTCCTACACCTGCCTCCACACTCCACCACCTCTTCCACATCCATTTTCTGTCGATCCCCTCCCACTTTTTCCAATGGTGCATGATGTGTGCTTATACTTTCACCTTACTGTGTGCCCTAGCGCACAATACCACTTGAATTGGCGTGAAAATATTCTACAACTGCACAATTTTTTTTCTTGTCACCAAACCTACATCTGTGATGGATCTGCGACAGGTCTGTGCTTGCAGGACAAAGACTCCCAATATGAGTGGTCCACTGCCTACTCGTTATTGACGTTAACGATCTGTAGGATCCTGCACAACACTTGCACCTTGATGTATGGCACTCAACTGAGCTATTTCACAGAGGTTGTTCGAAATTGACGGGAATGCAGCATTCCACCCTTCTATGCGTGGGCAAGGTGGGGGTCTTTAATTATTTTTGGGGGTAGTATCGTAAAGTGGCCGCCTCCAGCGTCTGACATACATCCCCCTGCAAGTTTCTCTACAGCACACTATGGCGACAAACTTTAAGGTGATAAAACAAAAGCCTTGTACACGAAAGAAAACATTGATTCTTTGTAACACAGCTAGGAATGCGCCATTGCTATGTGCCCTACACAACAATACCACTCGACAGACACCATACTATTGAGGATGTTGTCCTACAGCTGCCTCCACATACCACTGCCTCCACTGCTGCACACACCATATATGTATTAACCTGTGACACATCTCTTGTGCATATGTATCATGCGTAAAATCGATAACACATAGAAAACTCCCACTATTTTGACGTGAAAACTACAGAATGTCTGTGTTATGTAGGAACATCAAACTGAGTAATGGAGAGCTATTTTGGGTCAAATTTTAAGCTATAAACATCTGTTTTTATAAACTATTGTCTGACGGAAACTTTCACCAGAACAGTCATATCTAATGTCAACCTACCTCTCATAAGCTACTAGCTATTAAAAAAAATAACTGCTGTGATAATAAAGCTGTCATGGTTCCACAAGAACAAAGAAATCAGATTTCTCTCAGTTTGATGGACAAAATGGTACAGTTCAAGAGTTTTCAAATTTAGTGTCCGTGGAACTCTTGTAAAAATAAATAAATTGTCATGCACGTCGGTGCTACATGAATTTCAGATGCGATACAGAACAGTGTGTTTCACGTACTTCAGGAAGGAAACCAGACTTATTTTTACGTTCGACAGCAAGCTACAATTTACATCTTACTCTATCCTGGTTATTTTGTAACATCAAACGAAGTAAAATTATGAAGTACTCTTATATCAGCAACACTTTATTTCGAAAAGAGCTGCCCTTTCGTTGAACCTATGAGCTAAGGATGCTAAGCAATATCTGGCCAGTCTCACTCTCTGTAAGCATCTTGTAACTGTTCCTCTGTATTTGACCGACCCACCATGCAGCATTGTGGTTCAAATGGCTCTGAGCACTATGGGACTCAACTGCTGTGGTCATAAGTCCCCTAGAACTTAGAACTACTTAAACCTAACTAACCTAAGGACAGCACACAACACCCAGCCATCACGAGGCAGAAAAAATCCCTGACCCCGCCGGGAATCGAACCCGGGAACCCGGGCGTGGGAAGCGAGAACGCTACCGCACGACCACGAGATGCGGGCATGCAGCATTGTCTCCGATTCAATTTGGAACTGCCCAAAAGTAGGAGGACCCTATACTCGGTGCATTTCGCATTGTGATGGAACAGAGTGAGCTGATTTCCATGTCATCAATAGACATTGATACTTGCACAACTGAACGAAGCTAGTAATATAGAATGGCATTCTCACTCCAGTGCCGGAATTGCCGTTCTGCAAAGACTGTTGCGTACCAATCTAACTCATGGCACCCATGAAAGTACACATGAACTCTCTTGTCACATGCATGCTGACGAGGTTAAACTTCTTATTAATGTGCAGTAGATGTGAGCCTCAGACATCTGAGAGTGTTGTGGTAATGTAACTTATGATTAAGAAAAAGAACAAAAAATCGATGGAGGAGAAACATATGGGTTATACTTGATGGAGCTCCAGACAGAAGGAGTTTGAAACATTTATGTGAATCAACTGTGCTATCAATTCTGGAGTATTGTTCTGGTGTTTGCAAACCATACCAAGAAAGTTTTGGAAAGAGAGAAATGATTGTAGAGGGTAAACACATATTGCTAAGGCTACACCGTTCTACACTTAGACACTGTATAATGTTAAAGCTATGTGATTTTCTGATATATATTAGTCATATGGAACGCAACGCTATTAATACTGTATTGCAGGAAATATATTTCCAATACCCAACATATATTCATCCTAAATGTTTTGTATCTCAATCACTATCGTGAGAAACTTTGAGATGATGAAACTACTACCATCTACACCCAAAAGCATAGATTCTTTGTGAGACATACAATATATAGCTTTCCGAAGGTGTATAGCACCCATTGTTCATGTCTCATTGTAGTTCGTAAATCGTCCTATGCACGTATCTTCCTATAAAATGATCATCAGCAACGGAAAGTACACGTAAAGCGACATCTTTTGAGGAAATAGACAACTGCATAGCAGCGGTGTGTGACATGCTAAATTACACACCATGTTGCACTAACTGCATGATGAGAATATTGTTCCTTCCACACACACACACAACATCTGTTACGGAAACGTCTACACAGGGTTTGCAGCACCTCACAAAAACGTGTCACTGACTTAGAATCGCTATAGTTATGAAACTGAAGACTCGACTTATGGACAAAGCACTTTGTAAATCGATCCTTTCTGCAGTCATGGTGTGATGCTGGAGAATGCAGAGATAGAGGAAACACATTCGCACACCACCTGACTGGTTCAGGTAGGGTCAGTGGCAGCCTACGCCTTGGTCTGGACATGTCCATTCATTCGGTTCACGCCCACGGCGGTCGGATGCACCATACAACGCCATGTCATAAGTCGTGACCGAAGAGCAGGTCAGTTTACTCCACTGTAATCGACTCATCTTTCTCCGTATCGTCATACTGAATTCAAGTGTTGATCACTATCATTCCAGATCGACTATCCATCGTTCTACACTGAATGCCGTCCAAACCCTCGGACGCCACACCTTAAAAATTGCTCAGACCTCATGTTATTGTTACGAATCCAAATTGACATGTGAGGTTCGATGCTATCAATAGTCTTATGATCTCAGTGGCCTATTGTAGCCGTTAAGTCCAAACAGAAACCTGAAAACAGTATTACATTTCTTGTTGGTCAGCTGGCTGTAGGACACGCCAGTTCTCTCAATAATTATGTCCCCTCAAGGTAGCAGGAAGTGTCTCACAAATTCAGTGACACAGCGGTGCTGCCTCTAACGTCGCGAAATGATCCGACAGAACAACATGTAACGTCAGTATAGCTGAATGTGAATAACTGAATTTACAAGTTAAACCTATGTGAATATAAACCAGTACTACTAAAACTACACACAAAATCTACGAATTAACCATGCTATTCCATGCTATGAAAGTATCGCTTATAAATCAACTAAAATGAAGTCACTTTCTAAGCCGCAAAGCTAATGTTCTCTTAGAAAATTGGTGGATTTTATATGTCTTTTAACTCGAGAATATACACAACATCAATCACGCTTATTTTGTCAATCGCACTTAGTAGTAGTAGTGCTGGTGTTGACGAATCCCTCCCTGCTCCATCAGTAAAAAGAATGATGGAAAACGATAATGGAATCAATGTATATTTTCGATCGAGAGAGGCTGGGAAGATATCAAAGCAATTTGGCTACACCATAGGTAGCTCGTTGTTTCTTTTCTTTTTAATTAACTGTGCACGGCAAAGCATCTGAATGGGCGGCGGTCGGGACTTCGTGCATTTGTTTCTGTCTCAGGTTTTTCGTCGACAAGGCTCACGGCCAAGGTTTGCACCTTGCTATTTCCACCAAGTGTTCACACCCACCCTCCCGCTGATAGCAGCTGGAACTTTCATGTCTGCAAATTTACAGCAGCTCTTGTAGAGATTTTCCAGACTAAGTCAACCAATGGCAATGCCTTCTGAGTAGAGATGTTCCCCTATAGATTCAGACAGTACAGTTCAGTTGTAGTTATGGATTCACTAGTTGGTATGTACCCCAAATATGGAACGGAGGAGATATTGTAAGTCTCTCAGTAATTATTCACTTAACAACAGCAACACATATACAAATCTGTCTTGTTTGACGGAATGGGCTGTGTTTCGTTAATCTTCTTTTCGAGCATCAGGACAGATCAACCATGATATCCTTATGTGACGGGGTGGTGGTAATGAGTGGGAAGACACCCTCTCAAATGCAGAAATGAATGAATTCCTGTTCATGCAAAGTGTGTGATATATCAATAGCAGCTCCCATCTATAGATATAATTGTAATTTTGAGGTGTGGTGTAATAGAGAATTTCGCTGTTATCTGCATATTAGCTACAGGCAGCAGCAGCCAGCTAAGAAAGACACAACAATAGGGAAGTAACCGATTTTGTAGCTTTCACGATTTGCTAACCAGGAGCAAATTGTATAACTTCATCTGCATGCTTTGATGTTTAGTTTCTTGAGATTCTGCATGTTAATTTAATATCTAATAGCCATAGTTCATGTGTTTTCGTTTGTGCTGGAAAGTAAACCGATTTTGTGGCATATTACTAGTTCCTAATCAGGGGAAAATTATTTTGTTTCACCTGAGTGCTTCGGCAATTAGGTTTTTTAATCTCTGGGTTTTAATCTGATTTATTAGACACAGTTCCTGCGTTTTCGTCAGCATCTACAGTAGAGTTCTGCAGCATGTGCAGATAGTCCATTAGCTGGGTTGTTTAGTTTTCCAGTGTCTTCATTATTGGTACTGACTGTTACTGTTGTGTGCAGATGCAGGCCCAGTTGGTGACTCTTTGCTCTCAGCTCCAGGCAGTGATGGCTTCAGGGACACAGCTTGAAGCTGCAGTGGGTGGGCACCACTGTTGTGGACTGGCTGTGGGGATCCAACGAACGTCCAGCATGTCTGAGTCCTCCAATCGGTCCCCACCGGTGCCCATCCCAGTTACTGCTCGCACTTAGGTTGACCTCTCACCTGTGGTCGAGTGAGAGGTCAACCCAGGGCATAGCATTCGGCGAAAGACTTCCCATGGAGTCACACGTAACGCCTCCCTAGTTAGCCTGACAAACAGGTTCCAGGTGCTGTCTGTGGCTGACACTGTCATTCAGCCAGATGCTATCACCTGTCCTGTTGCAGAGGAAACCGATCAGCCTGCAAGATCCGGACAATCAGGGAGGGTGGGACTATTGATAGTTGGGAGCTCCAACGTTAGGCGCATTATTGGGCCCCTTAGGAACGTGGCTGCCAAGAAGGGGAAAAAAGCTGATGTGCATACCAGATGGAGTCATTCCAGATGTGGAAAGGGTCCTCCCGGATGCCATGAAGAGCACAGTGTGCAGCCAGTTGCAGGTAGTGGCTCAAGTTGGTACCAATGATATGTGTCACTTCGGAACGGAAGTGATTCTCTCTGGTTTCGAGCAGCTAACAGAAGTGGTAAAGGCTGCCAGTCTTGCCTGCGAGATGATAGCAGAGCTGACCATTTGCAGCACAGTCGACAGGACCGATTTCGGGCCGCTGGTACAGAGCCGAGTGGAGGGTCTCAATCAGGGGCTCAGACGGTTCTGCGACCGTGTAGGCTGCAGATTCCTTGATTTGTGCCATAGGGTGGTTGTGTTTCGGTTTCCGCTGAATAAGTCAGGAGTCCACTACATGCAGGAGGCGGCTACACAGGTCGCAGGGCTGTGTGGCGTGGGGGGTCTCGGGAAAACACAAAAAGGGCTTCAGTCACAAAGGGTGTAGGCCGAACACAGGAAGAACGTAGATACAGGAACCATCGGTATAACTGTTGTAAATTCTCGTAGCTGTGGTGTGAAAGTACCAGAGCTCCAAGCGCTAATAGAAAGCACTGATGCTCAAATCGTTATAGTCACTGAAAGCTGGCTAAAGCCGGAGATAAGTTCAGCCGAAATTTTTGCGAAGAACCTAAACACAGTTTGCGGTGGCGTGTTTGTTGCTTTTAGAAGTAGTTTATCTTGTCGCGAAATTGAAGTAGAGAGTTCCTGTGAGTTAGCATGGGCAGAGATCATTGCTGGCAACCGGAACAAAATAAAATTAGATTCTTTTACCGACCTCCCAATTCGGATATTACAATTGCTGAAAGGTTCAAATAAAACTTGAGTATAATATCAGACACGTACCCGACTCATACAATTATAGTTGATGGTGACTTTAATTTACCCTCGATATGTTGGCGAAAGTTCATGTTTAATGCCGGAGGTACGCATAAAACATCATTCGCTGAAAATTGTTTCGAGCAGTTAGTTCATAAACCCACGCGAATAGTAAACCGTTGTGAAAACACACGTGACTTCTTAGTAACAAATAATTCTGAGTTAATAACAAGCATGAAAATGGATACAGTGATTAGTGAACTCAGCGTTGTCGTAGCGAGACTGGATATTGTAACCCCCAAATCCTCCAAAAATATACGAAAAGTATACCTACTCAAAAAAAGCAGATAAAAATTAACTTGACGCCTTCCTGAGAGACAGTCTCCACTCCTTCCAAACTAACAATGTTAGTGCAGACCAGATGTGGCTTGAGTTCAATAAAATAGTATCGCCAGCAACTGACAGATTTATACCAAATAAATTAACAAACCACGAAGCTGATCATTCTTGGTACACAAAACTGGTCAGAACACTGTTGCAGAAACATCGAAAAAAACACACCAAATTTAAACAGACGCAAAGCTCGAAATTCAGCGCGGACTTCAGTGCGAGATGCGTATAATACTTTGCACAACGAAACTTTGTCTCGAAACATGACAGAAAATCCAAAGAAATCCTGGTCGTATGCGAAGTATGCTAGCGGAAAGATACAATCAATGCCTTTTCTGCGCGATATCAATGGAGATACTATTAAAGAGAGTGCTGCGAAGGCAGAGTTACTAAACACAGTCTGCACAAAAGAAGACGAAGTAAATATTCAAGAATTCAAATCAAGAACAGTTGCCGACATAGTAACGTAGAATTAGATATCCTCGGAGTAGTGAAGCAACTTCAATCACTTAATAAAAGCAAGTCTTCTGGTCCAGACTGTATATCAATTAGGTTCCTTCCAGAGTATGCTGATGCAATAAATAGCTCCATAATTAACAATCATATGCAACCGTTCGCTCGACGTAAGATCCGTACCCACAGACTGCAAAGTTGCACAGGTCACACCAATATTCAAGAAAGGTAGTAGGAGTGATCCACTAAATTACAGGCCCATATCATTAACGTCGATATGCAGCAGGATTATGGAACATATTTTGTGTTCGAAGATTTTAGATTATCTGGAAGAAAACGGTCTATTGGCATACAGTCAACACGCATTTAGAAAACATCGTTCTTATGAAACACAACTAACTCTTTACTCGCACGAAATGTTGAGTGCTATCGACAAGGGATATCAAATTGATTCCGAATCCTGGATTTCCGGAAGGCTTTTGACACTGTACCACACAAGCTTGCCGGCCGGAGTGGCCTAGCGGTTATAGGCGCTTCATTCTGGAACCGCGCGACCTCTACGGTCGCAGGTCCGAATCCTGCCTCGGGCATGGACGTGTGTCATGTCCTTAGGTTAGTTAGGTTTAAGTTGTTCTTAGTTCATGGGGACTGATAACCTCAGATGTTAAGTCCCATAGTGCTCAGAGCCATTTGAATCACACAAGCGGCTCGCAGTGAAACTGCGTACCTATAGAATATCGTCTGAGTTATGTGACTGATTTCGTGATTTCCTATCAGAGAGGTCACAATTCGTAGTAACTGAAGGAAAGTCATCGAGTAAAACAAAAGTGACGTCTGACGTTCTCAGAGTAGTGTAAAAGGCCCTTTGCTGTTCCTTATCTGTATATACGATTTGGGAGACAATCTGAGCAGCCGTCTTAGGTTGTTTGCAGATGCACTGTCGTTTATCGACTAGTAAAGCCATCAGAAAATAAAAACAAATTGTAAAATGATTTATAAAAGATATATGTATGGTGCGAAGATTGGCAATTGACCCTAAATAACGAAGAGTGTGAGGTCATCCACATGAGTGCTAAAAGTAATCCGTTCAACTTCGGTTACTCGATAAATCAGTCAAATCAAAAGGCCGTAAATTCAACTAAATACCTAGGAATTACAATTACGAAAAACTTAAATTGGGAGGAACACATAGAAAATGTTGTGAGGCAGGCTAGCCAAAGACTGCGTTGTGTTGGTAGGACACTTAGGAAATGTAACAGCTCTACTAGGGAGACTGCCTACACTACGCTTGCCCGTCCTCTTTTAGAATACTGTTGCGCGATGTGGGATCCTTACCATGTAGGATTGACGAAGTACATCGAAAAAGTTCAAAGAAGGGCAGCACGGTTTGTGTTATCGCGAAATAGGGGAGAGAGTGTCACAGAAATGATACAGGTTTTTGAATGGACATCATTAAAACAAAGGCGTTTTTCGTTGTAGAGGAACCTCACGTAATTCCAATCGCCAACTTTCTCCTCCGAATTCGAAAATACTTTGTTGACGCCGACTTACAGAGGGAGAAACGATCACCATGATAAAATAAGGGAAATCAGAGCTCGTGCGGAAAGATATAGGTGTTTGTTCTTTTTGCGCGCTATATGAAATTGGAATAATAGAGAATTGTGAAGGTGGTTCTATGAACCCTCTACCAGGCACTGAAATGTGGTTTGCAGAGTATCCATACAGATGTAGATGTGCAACCTTTGCAGTAACTTTTGCATCTCTCTTCTGGCAGATATTATCCACAAAATCCTTAACCCTCGTAAGAAGCACAAACAAGCACTTGGAAATCCACACAGCACGTTGAACCCATGGGCTACCTGTTTCATCACAATATTTCAACCCTCCACCCAATGGAAACACATGACTTCATCTCCGTCGTATAAATGAATCTAGCTTCACTTAGTTTGTCAGAACGTTGCTTAATAGCTAAAGACCAGTCTTTGACAGATGCCAGCCTTGCATTACCTGTTCTATATTATGGGTAAGTTGACCTAATCTCCTGCACATCACGCTTTGAACTGCTTAACGACGCTGGTTGTAGAGACGAATGTAGTAGTATCTCCATTCTGCACAGGTTACAAGTATGGTACAAAACAAACAGGTCGACCCACCAACATACCTTCCCAACCCTCTCAGTCATCAGTTACGTTACAGAGCGATCTACTTTTAAAGCTAACTTTATATACAGCTTACCCTAAAGATCCGAGATACAGACACCTCTGCTCATGTGATCATGACATCACTTCTAGCCACGTATCGAAAATTTGATTGTAACTATAATACAGTTGTAAACACCTAGCGCAACTGCGCTATTTTCTATCTGTGTATCTATTGGTTTCACATGGGGGAGGGGCCCAGACCTTACTCCGGATCTACCGCTGGTGAATGCACTCCCGGCGCGTCTCAGATGTATGTGGCTTCCTTCACCTTTGAAACCTATCTTTCCATAACTCGTGGCGGATCCACCTTTCTACATCTACATCTACACCCATACTCCGCAAGCCACCCAACGGTGTGTGGCGTAGGGCACCTTACGTGCCACTGTCATCACCTCCCTTTCCTGTTCCACTCGTGTATGGTTCGCGGGAAGAGCGACTGCCGGAAAGCCTCCGTGCGCGCTCGAATCTCTCTAATTTTACATTCGTGATCTCCTCGGGAGGTATAAGTAGCGGGAAGCAATATATTCGATATCTCATCCAGAAACGCACCCTCTCGAAACCTGGACAGCAAGCTACACCGCGATGAAGAGTGCCTCTCTTGCAGAGTCTGCCACTTGAGTTTGCTAAACATCTCCGTAACGCTATCACGCTTACCAAATAACCCTGTGACTAAACGCGTCGCATTTCTTTGGATCTTCTCTATCTCCTTTGTCAACCCGACCTGGTACGTATCCCACACTGATATGCAATACTCAAGATGGATCGAACGAGTGTTTTGTAAGCCACCTCTTTTTTTGACGGACTACATTTTCTAAGCACTCTCCCAATGAATCTCAACATGGCACCCGCCTTACCAACAATTAATTTTATATGATCATTCCACTTCAAATCGTTCCGTACCCATACTCCCAGATATTTTACAGAAGTAACTGCTACCAGTGTTTGTTCCGCTATCATATAATCATACAATAAAGGATCCTTCTTTCTATGTATTCGCAATACATTACATTTGTCTATGTTAAGGGTCAGTTGCCATTCCCTGCACCAAGTGCCTATCCGCTGCAGATCTTCCTGCATTTCGCTACAATTTTCTAATGCTGCAACTTCTCTGTATATTACAGTATCATCCGCGAAAAGCCGCATGGAACTTCCGACACTATCTACTAGGTCATTTATATATATTGTGAAAAGCAATGGTCCCATAATACTCCCCTGTGGCACGCCAGAGGTTACTTTACCGTCTGTAGACGTCTCTCCTTTGAGAACAACACGCTGTGTTCTAGTTGCTAAAAACTCTTCAATCCAGCCACACAACTGGTCTGATATTCCGTAGGCTCTTACTTTGTTTATCAGGCGACAGTGCGGAACTGTATCGAACGCCTTCCGGAAGTCAAGGAAAATGGCATCTACCTGGGAGCCTGTGTCTAATATTTTCTGGGTCTCATGAACAAATAAAGCGAGTTGGGTCTCACACGATCGCGGTTTCCGGAATCCAAGTTGATTCCTACAGAGTAGATTCTGGGTTTCCAGAAATGACATGATACGCGAGCGAAAAACATGTTCTAAAATTCTACAACAGATGGATGTCAGAGATATAGGCCTATAGTTTTGTGCACCTGCTCGACGACCCTTCTTGAAAACTGTAACTACCTGTGCTCTTTTCCAATCATTTGGAACCTTCCGTTCCTCTTGAGACTTGCGGTACACGGCTGATAGAAGGGGGGCAAGTTCTTTGAACCCTATACTGGCCATAATTCATCGTAAATCCCTCTTCAAACACTATCCTGGCCATAACATGTGAACGATACACCTTCGAACCCTATCCCAGACGTAATGCATGTTGGATACACCTACGAGTTCTATCCCAGTCCTACTCAAACCTACCCAGTATATTGTCCGCCCGCCTCCCTTACGTGATAAGGACATATGAAAAATATGTTTATAAATATCCGTTTTGACCTGCTTATAAACAATAACGATACTGTGTCTAAATATAATGGAGCAGACACTGTGCGGCTAGCAACAGAATAGCCCTTTGCGGAGTTTAAGAGTGATTAAGTTGATCGTTGTTCTGAATCTAAGCAAGAGTTTCTAGCTGATCCATGCAGAGGGATTGTAGTTAACTTGACCTGTTCTTTGTCTCTATAAAATATAGGAGATGTGCTGGACCGTATATATATCTCATGGAATTTATAAAGTGCTCTGACTAAGGAATCCTCTAGTATTAAGTTTATATTTGCAACTCCTCAGTGATGCTGCTAGTAACTCGCACCGGGCTGCGTAATACGGTTCCGTATCGTGTCCACTACAGAGCACACTGCTGTAAAACGGTTTTCTTTCCTATACTTCGATGTGTACACGGCGAACCAGATCTCCTCTGACATAGTTCCCTATGCTTTTAAGGGACATTTTCTAGTATTTTGGTATAAGGGACTTGTGGCTTGTTATAGAGTAGTAATGGGGCAGTATCGTTTTGCGTTAGTAATGGAGTAGTATGGGTTTGCGATATAGGGATTGTTTTGATAATTAGTTTTACTCCCTCCCAGTACCTACAAATCACTCGTAATTGAAACGCCACCTCACATAAACCGATGTGATTACACACAGGACAAATCTTTATGAGTCATGCCATAACACTTTGTGTAAGGTTGGATAAGTGATAATAGCGTATGTTTTCTTAGTAGTTTTAATGGTGATCGTTTGTATTCACATAGGTTTAACTTGTAAATTCAGTTACTCACATACAACTATACTGACACTTGTGCCATGTTGTTCCGTCAGATCGTTTCACGACGTTGCAGGTGTCCCTGTTGTGTTTCTGAATTTGTGAGTCACTTCCTCCTACGTTAAGGGGATATGATTATAAAGAGAATTGGTACGCCTTACAGCCAGCTGGCCAATAAGAAACGTGATATTGATTATGAAGTTTTTGTTTGGACTTACCACTGAGGTCATGGCATATGTTGAGAGCTTCAAACATCATACGTGAATCCGGAATCGTGATAATAGTATACGGTCTCAAGAAATATTTAAAGTCTCACATATGAGGTGTTGCATGACAGACATCGTGGAACGATGGAATGTGGATGTGGAATGATGGTCATCAATGCCTGATTAAATACGACAATAGAGAGGAAGATGAGTCGATACAGAGAGGTAAACTGGTCTGCTTATCAGTCGTTACTTGCGGTGTGGCGTTGCGTTGTGCAGCTGGCAGTCTCGGGTGCGAGCGGAATGAACTGAAACTTCCCCATCAAGGCGCGGACCACTGCTGAGTCTACCTGAACTGGTCAGGCAACATGTGAGGCTCCTGTTGACCTATGAATGTGTTCCTGCGACCTTTGCCGTGTCTGGCGTTCAACCATAACTGGAGAGTCCTCTGTCCATAAATCGAGTCTTCAGTTTCATAACTGCAGTGATCCTGTGTCAGTGACAGGGGTCTGTGAGGTACATTTTCTTTGTTGTATCTTGCCTACTCGTCAAATATGGGGTGCCTAGGAAACATACTTTATCTGATCGCTAGACAACAATTCAAGCAAATCGTATTAATGATGTTTATTACAAAAAGAAATGATTACAATACTTAACCATGTGTTAAACAGATGTGTCACAGCCAAAGGGCGACAGACAAAATAAGAAATCTCTTCAGTATAGACAATGCTACAAAGCAGAAGCGAAATGACTAGTCTTGATGCTATTCTTGATCTCGCTGCTGTAGAACTCGTAGAACTGGTAGTCTTCAGCTGGGCTGTGGCCAGGCGACGGGGCTCTTATGTCCTCTTCGTGTTGAGGACGCTGCAGTCGGCTTGACTTTACGGCGGAACAGGCTTGACAGTTGTCAGCTGTATGGAAAGACTATTCTTTTCATGAAGTGCAACATGTTGTGTAATTTCACATATCAAACACAGCTGCCACACAGTTGTCTATTTCCCCGTAAGGTGTCTTTTCATGCATTTTCCATTGCTGACGATTATTTTATAGAACTTATGCCTGTATAGCATGAGTTCCGAACTGTAATGAGATGTGAACTGTCGGTGCTGTACACCTCCAATAAGCGATACAGCGCATGTATCATACAAATCTGTATTTTTTGATGTAGAAGATAATTTTATCATCTCAATGTTCCTCACCGTAGTGATTGGGATGCAAAACTTGCAGAGTGAATGTACGTCAGATGTTGAAAATATATTACTGCATTGGAGTATTAGCAGCATTGTATTCCATATGACCAATTTATCGGAAAACTGCAAAGCACTAGAACAATACTCCAGAATTTATAGCACATGAGATTAATGTAAAATGTTTGAAACTCCTTCTGTCTGGTCCTCCATCATGCATAACACATATGTTTCTTCTTCTTCTTCTTCTTCTACTTAACCGTATGATATATGACCACAACACTCTCAAATGCTTGAGTTTCACATCTACTATAGGGCAATCTCCTCTGCAAACACAGAGAGACTGGGTGTACTTGGCTGGGTGCTGTGAGGTAAATTGGTACAGAACAGTCTTTGCAGAACGGCAGGTCTGATATTGAAATCAGTATACCAATCTATATCAACAGCATCATTCGCTTGTGCAAGTTTGGAACCAATTTACGCCCTTTACGAATGCAAAATATTGAAGTGCATTGATTATGTGGAACTCAGCTCACCCTGTTTCATCACTGCATATTAAAAGTCACGCATACTGGTCACTCCTACTTCTGGTCAGTAACAAGATACTTATAGAGAGAGACCGTCAGGAGTTTTGCTCGGAATAGTAGTTAGCTGATAGGTTCATTGAAGGGAGCAGCTCATTTCGAAAAAAGAAAAAAGTCCATGATCTTTCTCCATTGTATGTTACAAAATAACGAGGAGGGAGGAAGATGTGCATTGTAGCTTGCTGTCAATGAGTGTGTTTTCCTTCTGACAGGCGTGAAAGACACTGTTCTGTCTGCACTTGAAATGTATGTACTGCTGATGTGCATGACAATTAATATACAATACTTCCACAGACACTAATTTTGAATGCGAGGCAGGCTCTTTACACTAAACCAATTTGCCCATCAAACTGAAAGAAATAGGTTCTCTCTGTTCTCGTGGAAACATGACTGCTTTATTATCATTGCAATTGTGTTTTCTAATAGCTGGTCGCTCATGAGAGCTAGGTTGATGTTAGATATGACTGTTCCATTGAAAGTTTCTGTCTTGCAATAGCTTATAAAAATAGATGTTTTGCAACTTAAATTTTGAACCAAAATATTTCTCACCTTTACTCGGTTTGATGTTCCCAAATATCCTGGACGTTCTGCAGTTTTCACGTCAAAATATTGGAAGTTTTCGATGTGTCATAGATTAATACATACATGGCGAAAATGGTTCAAATGACCCTGAGCACTATAGGACTTAACATCTGAGGTCATCAGTCCCCTAGACTTAGAACTACTTAAACCTAACTAACCTAAGGACATCACACACATCCATGCCCAAGGCAGGATTCGAACCTCCGACCGCAGCAGCTGCGTGGTTCTGGTCTGAAGTGCCTACAACCGCTCGGCCACATCGAATACATGGCGAGGGCGGCAGTTGAAGTAGTGGTGTATGGAGACAGCTATAGGATAACACCCTCAAAAGCAGGGTGTCTGTCGAGTGGTACTGATGTGTAGGGCATACAGCAATGCCGCATTCCTGGCTGTGTTGTAAAGAATTGACGTTTTCTTTCATGTACAAGGTATTTTTTTATCATCTTAAAATTTGTCACCATAGTGTGTTGGAATGAAACTTGTGGGGTGAATGTATATCAGACACTGGAGGTGGCCACCGTAGGGTACTACCCCAGAAAATAAATAAAGACCCCACCTCGCCTATCCATAGACCAATACAGGTGGATGAGTGTGGAATACATAAAGGCGAGCCCTCTGGAGCAAGCAACAGAAGGATCAACAGATGTTGTGTGAGCCTCCCATAGATCGTCTTCATCAATAACGAGTCGGCAGTAGACCACCGCATTGTGAGTCTTTGACATAGAAGCACAGACCTCTCTAAGGACCTTCATAGCTGCAGGCTTTGTCTTCGGAAAAAGAGGGTGACAATAGGATGGTACCCCAACAATTTCAAATGTTATTGTGGCCTAGGGCACTCAGCAAGGTGAAAGTTTACTCACACATGCACTATTGGAAAAAGTAGGGAGTGGGAGGGGCAGCAGAAAGTGTGGTTGGAGGGGATGGCAGTGTGTGGGGGCAGCTTTAGGACAATCCAGCAGAACAACACGCACAAAAATGAAGAAAGTAAATAAATACCTTATATCCTTCCCTCTAATAGCACTGAGTCTCTATCCTGCCAATTCACATGTGCTGAATTGATGAGAAGTGGGAGAGGGGAGAGGGGAGAACACCTTTGTCTAACGGTTTGATGCATGGTAGGAAGTACCAATGTGAGAAGAGGGGGGGGGGGGGGACAGAGAGACAGAGAGACAGAGAGAGAGAGAGAGAGAGAGAAATTCCACAGGAATTTCCCAGGTATAAAATACCATAGGAAAGCGACTTCTGGTCTACAGCTGCGCCATCATGGTGGGTGAATAGGGAACTAACCTATATGCTAGTTGAGTGGCGACACAAGCAGACACTCAAGACTCAACACGGTGATGTGTAGCTTATGGACAGCATGTGGTGGAGGGCGCTCCTGCTCTCAAATGTCAGTGCATACAAGACATTGGATATAAATATTTAGCACTATGATCTATTTGTGGCTGAAATTTTATTACTTGATATGCAAAATGCATATGTGATTCTCATGTGAGTGTTGCATTATGATCCATTGTTTATCAGTGGTGTTCTTTTTCATGACTCTTTTGATGTTTAAGTTGAGTAGTGAAGCATTTTCCTTCAGTTGTGGTAGCGTTTATTGAACTGTAATCTGTGTGTGTTTGAAACACCAGGACTGTAGGGTAATTGTCAGTTCAGTTGCTCAGAAAATTCTTCCACGATCAGTTGTAGGTCAGTTTTGAGTGGTATTGTGGACTAGGGGCACACAGAAATGCGTTACAATGACGCAATGTTTTCTTTGCTGTACAAGATAGCTGTTTTATGAACTTAAAGTTTGTCACCACAGAACATCAGAGAGAAACAGGATGTATGCCAGATGCTGTAAGGTAACATCCAAAGACTGGAATAGAAGGAATGCTGCGTTCAACCTCTGCTGGCCAGCGGTGATGCTGCATAGAGCACACAGAAGATGGCTGTGCAACTTCTGGTGTGGTCCATGCATGTGCTGGCTTCTCCTGACTGGCACAAATGTGTGAAGATGCGATGTACCAGCCTGTAATTGCCGGATGGTGCGATCGGAAGTTATCTTTCTTCTACAGTTATGGGTTGGGGTGAGTGTTTTAAGTGAAGTTCTTTTCCACAAATTGCAAAATTTCACAAGTCAATCAGTTTGATGAGATATTCCCCACCAAATATGCAAAAGACCTGTTGTGATCAATCACAAGTGCCTCAGTATTTCCAGTGTTTAGGGGAGAAGTCCTGTCTCCCACAAATTGATTAAATAAAGAATATGAAAATTGAAGTGAACAGTATATTATTATGTTAGTTACCACTGATTTCAATTTCATGTTGTGAGATTATTCACACCAACAGCTTAGCATAGACTGAGAATTTTTCTGACCAGTTTCCATATGGGGTGAAAGGGGGAAGTGGGGGAAACAGGTGAAGGCTGGGGAATTTTCCAGGAGCTATACCCAAATGGGTGAGGGGAGGGGAGAAGCCCTGTCTCCTGCAAACTGATTAAATAAAGAAAATGCAAACTGAGTTGAATAACATATCATTATGATAATTGACATTGAACTCAATTTCGTTTTGTGAGATACATTCATACCAACAGATCAGTATAGTCTCAGTCTTTTTCTTGTCTATTTCTATATGGGGAGGGGAGGGCAGGGGGAATTTCCCAGGAGGTACAAAAGTGGCTCAGAACTGAACTAGGGAAAGGTGACAAAAAAGTGTTCCTTTTCCCACAGGGGTAGGGGAGGAGGAGGGTGGTGGGGATTGGGGGTTTCCCAGATAGATGGATTATCCCCAGGAGGTCATAAACCAACTCCCAGGGGGTCATAAACCAATTAGTAGAAAAACAATTTAAGGGGAGGCAGATAATTTACTCCTGAAATGTATGCAACCCACACAAACAAAATGCGCCAGGACCGACTTTCCCCCACTACTCTAGTGACGTTACTGAAGTTGTGTCAGGGTTGGCTAGCACTTGGATGGATTACCATCAAGATCTGCTGAGTGCAATTGCCAAGCGAAGTGCAACTGAACACGACTGGGAGAAAGGTGTGCTGATTAAATATCCCTCCATATCGACATTCAGTTATGTCTATCGGTTCAGCATTGCAGAACAGCCAGTTGGTACTGTTGGGCCTTCTGAAGCAGATTCATATGGAAATTTTGTTTCGTTTTAGAGAGTGGCTCATTACCAGATATTGGACGAAATGAATCGAGACACTGTTGCTGTGGTATACCATTACGAAAATATAAAAAAAGGGCAAATGTAACATTCATATGAAATTTCCCTTATTTTCACAAGTTTCTTTAAGCACGTGCTGGAATCAAAACACTCGGCCAATTACCAGGCTGCAATTACTTTAATAAAATCAAATGGCAAAATTTTCAATGATAATAACGTCAGACGTCACTAGTGCCAGTAGTGGCTCCCCAGCACATTACTCACGAATCGAACACTGAGGAAGGGGTAATACTCACAGCCAACGTTGTAATCTCCGCCACATGCTGTATAATGGCCGGCGCAGTACAAATTTACATGTAAATTGATGAATTCGAAAGCATCTAAACAGGCAGCAGGAGGCACGCTGGTCATTTCCCCGCAGTGATCAGCCATCAAAACATTTCACAATCACGGTAGTGCCACTGGGAATGTGTTCCAGCGTACTAGCATAAACAAGCTCTGTAGAAGAGAACGCATCATCTCTTTGTTTGTGAAGCTGAACTGAGCACTCAGATGAAGCTGAACAAAAGTCTTCCACAGGGATCCGTTCTGGCTCGCCTGTTATTTAACCTTTACATAACGGGTATGTCCGAGGCCACCTCACAGATTTTTGAAAATGCTCACGACTGGGCCCTGGCAGTAAGTCGTAAAGATACACAGGGCTTCAAGAACACAGCAACCAAACTTAAAACTCGCAACAACATCTTGCAGAAAAAGGTCAGCACTTACAGTATTTTATTTATGTAACCTGATTAGAGCCATCAGATCCTGACTTACATCAGACCAGGGTTTCACACGTACAGTATCTATTACATCACAGTTACCAAAGAAATAAAAATTTCAATATGACAATTAGTATTAAACTATTTCATAATACTACTAATTATAATAATAATTGTGTGACGTTAAAAACAATAATGATAATGGCTGATGTAAGAAGAATATATAGATGTACAAAATAAATGTTAACGGATATAGTGAGTTGTGGGTAAAGGGAATTTTAGGAGAATACATCGGCTAGGAATACTGGAAAATGAGGAAGATCAGGTTGGAAAGAGGGATGTACAAGGGTAAAGAGTGAGTGCAAAGACAACTGTAATCTTATTGTTGCTTTGGTAGATATGTCATTACCTGTCTTCTGAAGGTGAAGATGTTGTTTGGTTTCTAGTATAATGTAGGAGGTTGTTACAGAGTCGGGTTCCTAATACTGAGATGGAATTCGAGAAGGTGGCTGAACGATGGAATCGGACAGAAAGGATTTTGCTCTGATGGGCAGCCGTCTTTCTGCTGTGTTGTTCAGACAAGAGCGTTAAGGTCGACGGACAATGTACGCTGATAAGACAGTAGAAAAGAAAGAGGGTATGGCAGCCTCTGCACACAGCCATGGTTGCTGCGCTTATGATGATGAAATGTGATCCAAGAGACGAACATGACAGATATAATTCTATGGGAGTCTTCAGGCTTCACGCTACGGACTTCAAGCTCTCGCTTTGCCCTATCTGGATGTGGAATACTGTGCACCGGTTTGGCTCAACAGAACTCACACTAGCCTCATCCACGTAAAACTAAATCGAACTATGCGCCTCATGACAGCACCAATAAAGGCAACCCCCAACATAGTGCAGCTCATGACAAAAGTTCATGGCTTGTAGAAAATAAATTAACGCTAAATCACAGTAAGACTTAGTTTTTACATTTTCTAACAAACAATTCAAGAAAACGGGACGTTTTAATTTCACAGAATGGGCATATGATCAGTGGAACGGAACAGTTCAAATTTCTAGGTGTTCAGATACATAGTAAACTGTCGTGGAAAGCCCACATTCAGGATCTTGTTCAAAGACTTAATGCTACCATTTTTACTATTAGAAAGGTATCTGAAGTAAGTGATAGTTCGAGATAGAAAGTAGTCTCCTTGCTTATTTTCATTCGCTTATGACGTATGGTATCATATTTTGGGGTAACTTCCGATTCTGAAAGGATATTTCTGGCTCAGAAGCGGGTGGTTCGGGCACTAAGTAGTGTAAGTTCGCGAACCTCTTGTCGACCCCTGTTCACTAGTCTGGGTATACTGACATTGGCCTCTCAGTATATATATTCTTTACTGTCGTTTCTTGTTAACAATATCAGCTTATTCTCAAGAATTTGCAGCTTCCACTCAGTTAATACTAGGCAGAAATCCAATCTGCATTTGGGTTGCACTTCCTTGACTCTTGTGCAGAAAGGTGTACAGTATACTGCTGCATGAATTTACAATAAGCTGCCCCAAGAATTCAAAAACCTTGGCAGTAATCCACGCGCCTTCAAATCTAAATTGAAGAGTTTCCTCATGCGTCACTCCGTCTGTTCTGTCAAGGAGTTTCTTGGAAAACTAAACTGAATCCTGCGTTGACCTCTTGACTGCTTTAGCATAAAGTTATGACTTGTCTGTTTTTTGGGCTCGTAAGCTTTTTGTTTTACCTGTTATTACTTTTATGTTGTAATTTCATCTACTGACACGTTCCTTAACGTTGAAGATTTGCTCGTTAATTTGGTCCCACGGAACTAGACGTGTAAAGTAAAAGTAAAATAGTGGCTAATACGCTAAGCAATATAGTTCTCCCCGCTTCCGACGAGAGAAACCACTTGTTATAGAACTCAAAAAAATACGAGAATAACCATGTTCTAGATTCCAACAAAACATCGCTGACTTGCGCTCTCGACATTCACACCTGAAGAGCCCAACGATTTTGGAGAAAATTGAAGAGTATAACCAATCGCTGGAACGAGGAGTAGGCTAAACTGGCACCCCGTGCCTTTCATAATGTGCCATTTCTCACGACCAAAGCACTCGGATTCGATAAGCCTTGAAATATCTAGTCTACCGTAAATAGAATTTCAGTTGCGATTATGGAGCTACTAGGCAAACCTGTAAATATACACTTGAAGCCTTTTAAGTCCGTCGGTTGCAGCCTTCACTGGAGACCTCTCCGATTTCCTGTATGCTACCGAAAGGCGAAAGAATATGTCAGAAACATGGACATTCGGCCTCAGCTGTGTTTCCAGATATTTGTGGGTTTTTGATATTTTACGTATTTTTAAGTCTACTCTGCTTTCTTTTTATGTAACCTGTATGTTTTTAAAGTCTGTATTGTTTGTATTTCATTAATTCATGCTTTGCACTACGACATATGCTAAATATATAAATTTGTTCATTAAACAGCTGTTAATCGCAACTTATCCCCCTTCTACATCTACATCTACAACTACGTGATTGCTCTGCTATTCACAATAAAGTGCCTGGCAGAGGGTTCAATGAACCACCTTCAAGCTGTCTCTCTACCGTTCCACTCTCGAACGGCACGCGGGAAAAACGAGCACTTAAATTTTTCTGTGCGAGCCCTGATTTCTCTTATTTTATCGTGATGATCATTTCTCCCTATTTAGGTGGGTGCCAACAAAAAGTTTTCGCAATCGGAGGAGAAAACTGGTGATTGAAATTTCATGAGAAGATCCCGTCGCAACGAAAAACGCCTTTGTTTGAATGATTGCCATTCCAATTCACGTATCATGTCTGTGACACTATCTCTCCTATTTCGCGATAATACAAAACGAGCTGCCCTTCTTTGTACTTTTTCGGTGTCACCCGTCAGTACCACGTGATGCGGATGCCACACCGCACAGCAATACTCCAGAATAGGGCGGACAAGCGTGGTGTAAGCAGTCTCTTTAGTAGACCTGTTTGCACCTTCTAATTGTTCTGCGAATGAATCGCAGTCTTTTGTTTGCTCTACCCACAATATTATCTATGTGATCGTTCCAATTTAGGTTATATGTAATTATAATTCCTAAGTATTTAGTTGAATTTACAGCTTTCAAATTTGTGTGACTCATCGCGTAATCGAAATTTAGCTGATTTCTTTTAGTACTCATGTGAATAACTTCACACTTTTCCTTATTCCGGGTCAATTGTCACTTTTCGCACCATACAGATATCTTACCTAAATCATTTTCCAGGTCTTTTTGATCATCTGATGACTTTACAAGACGGTAAATGACAGCATAATCTGCAAACAATCTAAGACGGCTACTCGGATTGTCTCCTATGACGTTAATATAGATCAGGAACAACAGAAGGCCTATAAAACTTCCTCGGGGAACACTGGACATTACTTCTGGTTTACTCGATGACTGTCCGTCTATTTCCACGAACTGTGACCTTTCTGACAGGAAATCACGAATGCAGTCGCACAACTAAGGCGATACGCCGTAGGGACGCAGTTCGGTTAGAAGACGCTTGTGAGGAACGGTGTCGAAAGCCTCCTGGAAATCTAAAAACATGGAACCAATTTGACATCCCCTGTCGATAGCACTCATTACATCATGGGTATAAAGAGATAGTTGTGTTTCTCAAGAACGATATCTTCTGAAAACGTGCTGACTATGTGTCAATAAATCGTTTTCTTCGAGGTACTTCATAATGTTCGAATACACTATATATTCCAAAATCCTACTGCAAATCGACGTTAGTGATATAGGCCTGTAATTTAGCGGATTACTCCTACTTCCCTCTTTGGGTATTGGTGTGACTTGAGCAATTTTCCAGTCTTTAGGTACGAATCATTCTGTGAGCGGGTGGTTGCATATAATTGCTAAATATGGAGCTATTTTATCAGCATACTCTGAGAGGAACGTGACTGGTCTGGACCAGAGGCTTTGCCTTTATTAAGTGATTTAAGCTGCTTTGTTACACCGAGGATATCTACTTCTATTTTTTTCATCTTGGCAGTTGTTCTTGATTGGAATTCAGGAATATTTACTTTGTCTTCTTTGGTGAAGGAGTTCCGGAAAACCGTGTTTAATAACTCTGCTTTAGTGGTAGTGTCATCAGTGACTTCACCGTTGTTATCGCGCAGTGAAGGTATTGATTGGGTCTTGCCACTGGTGTGCTTTATATATGATCAGAATCTCTTTGGCTTTTGTGCCAGATTTCGAGACAGAATTTCGTTGTGGAAATTATTAAAAGCATGACCCAAAGAAGTACGCGCCATATTTCGAACATGTTTTTTAGGTAGAAAGTCATGCCATAAGTCAACATAAAGTCGTTAACATTGAAATGTCCGATTAGAAAAATTATAAATGACTGTGCTTAAACTGACACACAATATTTTTAGTGCAACGCAATCGGACTTTCAAAAATCCCTACAAAAGAATGACCCTGACTAACAATAACATATACCTTTCATGAATCACTTACCTCACAAAAATCTTCGTTATTCGAAACACTGCAACACAGCGAGCGCCAATACTGACAGCTAAATAAAAGATTCAAACTACTGAAGGCACTAACTACTGATAGGCATAGTTAGCAAATGAAAGATTTTGATAGAGAACAAACAATCTATTTACCATAATAGTGTTCAAAAGTCATAGTATATATATCAGTTCATGACATCCAGTCTTACAAATTTACTCTCTCTGATGGACACACGTCCAGATCATCCGCTCTCAAAACTCCGCCATCTCTCTCCCCACATCCACCACTGCTGGCGCCTCACCTCCAACAGCGCAACGCTACGCGCTGTTAACAGCCAACTGCCCAACACTACAATGGCGAATATTACTCCAACTATGCAAACCAGCCACAGACAGCACACAGCACAGTCAGTGATTTTCATACAGAGCGCTACGTGGCGTTACCAACACAAAAGCCTAAACAGCCTACTTACAACATCTTAGTAGTAGAATGTGGTATGCGTATTGTAAATAACAAAAAAATACCTTCAAAAGGGCTTATCAGCTAAACGTATCACTATGAGATTGAAAAGATGACAGCAGAGGACGTGTGACTGGTGGGTGGCCTGCACGCGCTACTCACGTGTAGGTGGGCAGCGGGAATCCCTGGGCGGCGCACGGCAGCTCCACGGGCTGCCTGTAGCGCGCCTGCACGTGGCTGCGGGAGTCCGTGATGCGCGGCGGCACCGAGCTCTGCGGTGACGTCACCAGCAGTCTGCAACATAGCGGGGAGTCCCCACCGTCTCTCACCTTCCTGGCCGTCGAACATTTTGTGGGGAGGGGGCGTAAAAAATCACGTGAAATGGCCGGAAGGAATCATTCGCGAGTTCCAAAGTGCTTCCAGCAGTGCAGCTAGCACAATGACTGTGCGTAGGGAGCTGAAAGGAATGGGGAACAACGGACGACCGGCTACTCACAAGCCATACATTTCATACTACGCGGCCCTTGAAATGGTCTTAAGGGAGAGGCTTCTGACCAGTAGAAGGTTGCAAACTTGTGATTTAGAATGATGTATGACGTTATACCTCGCACCAATCGAATGGAAGGGTTTCAGCATGGCGAATGCTTGGAATTATGTGCAGTGGAAACAGTGTACAGGAGATGCTGTTATTACAGAATGGGGTTGTTTTTGGTGTTAGGGTATGGCCCCCTTATAGCTCTTAAGAAAACACTAAACGCAAGAGGATATCAACATATTTCACAGTGCTGTGTATTGCATACAACAGTGGATCAGTTTGAAGACGGTGACTGACTATATCAGCATGACAATGCACACTGTCGTGAAGCACCATCTGCGTGGCAAAGGTTTCTGGACAATGACGTTACTGAGATGGTCTGACCTGCCCAGAGTACGAACCTGAACCCAATGGAACGCCTAGGCGATGAATCAGAAGGTCGACTTCACTCCATATTCTGGCAAATTTTGTGCAGTGGCCGTTCGTGGGACAGGAAGTGAGGCCGTTAAGTTCAGATTCGTTGGAAAAGGCTATGTTAGTTGCGGGTCGTGTGCAACGTTGACCTTACCACGAACCTTATCAGAGAGAAGTTCCCCGGTGATCCCTTTGAAAGGGAGGCTCCTAAGAGCCCGCTTGGGTTGGCAGCATGGGGGGAGCCAGAGCGAGACATTTCCTGATGTCAATTGCCGAAGAATGCCCAATGTTTCCGCGGGGAAACAAGAGGTCAGCTCTAGCCAGGCGGTGTCACAAAGCAAGCGTGTCGTGCGGCCATCGCCGTGAAGGATTACCCGCTGCCTCCTACGCTGGGCCCGTCCGCCACTGAAATTGGTCACTGGAACAAACCACATTGCCGTATAATGGCAAGCTCTCAGAGCAATTAAGAACCCTAGTGCGTTAGTTCTTCTCGTTTCTCCTACACTCAACAGAATTCCGTACCTTCTTCTCATCACAGCTTATCCACTCATGGTTCAAATGGCTGTGAGCACTATGGGACTTCACACCTGAGGTCATCAGTCCCCTAGAACTTAGAACTACTTAAACCTAACTAAACTAAGGACATCACACACATCCATGCCCGAGGCAGCTCTCGAACCTGCGACCGTAGCGGTCGCGCCGTTCCAGACTGAGGCGCCTACAACCGCTCGGCCACAGCGGTCGGCTAATGCGCTGACACTCATTAAGTACATATGCATTTTCTCTAGAATTCCTGTCTCGATAAATTCAAGATAAGTACAAGTAACGGATTCTGCACTGCCTCTCCATCCATCTTGCAGCTCTGGAATCGATTAACGTGCATCAGTGTTCCATCAAACGCTGCAAGTAGGATCAAACCGAAGTCCTTCGATCCGAAGCATTTCTAGCTTGCTTGTCGTGAGCGGTTACTCTTTCTGATTAATCGTTGTCTGATATTAACCCAGCCACCGAATACTTCAGCTATCCATACGGCACACTCGGTAGAAGTAGTGAATGGCCCGTGAGAGATTAATCAGCTTCAAGGGCTCCTACTATACCTCTCTCGGTAACTTTCTTCATTGGCGTTATGAACAGTTATGTCAGATGAACAGCGTATCTCCAAATACTCATCCAATTAATATTGTGTTTTATTCATACCCACAACAACAGACGATAGCAGAAATTTCTATTAATGCTTAGTTAAAGAAATTTTTTTTTCAAAACATTGCTCTTGGATTAGTTGCGTCTCAACTGCCTCTAGAGAAAGCATCCTGTTTAAGGACTTATCTAATGGGTGTGGTGTGAGTGAGCCACCTCAGAAGTACAAGTGCTAAGCCGATCACGGAAAAGAATAAGCAAGATAAATCAACGGCCAGTTTAAACAGTTAATGGTATGCTTTCATGTGTACAGCCGAGTTACATCATTTTTCTGCGATATACACTCCTGGAATTGGAAAAAAGAACACATTGACACCGGTGTGTCAGACCCACTATACTTGCTCCGGACACTGCGAGTGGGCTGTACAAGCAATGATCACACGCACGGCACAGCGGACACACCAGGAACCGCGGTGTTGGCCGTCGAATGGCGATAGCTGCGCAGCATTTGTGCACCGCCGCCGTCAGTGTCAGCCAGTTTGCCGTGGCATAAGGAGCTCCATCGCAGTCTTTAACACTGGTAGCATGCCGCGACAGCGTGGACGTGAACCGTATGTGCAGTTGACGGACTTTGAGCGAGGGCGTATAGTGGGCATGCGGGAGGCCGGGTGGACGTACCGCCGAATTGCTCAACACGTGGGGCGTGAGGTCTCCACAGTACATCGATGTTGTCGCCAGTGGTCGGCGGAAGGTGCACGTGCCCGTCGACCTGGGGCCGGACCGCAGCGACGCACGGATGCACGCCAAGACCGTAGGCTCCTACGCAGTGCCGTAGGGGACCGTACCGCCACTTCCCAGCAAATTAGGGACACTGTTGCTCCTGGGGTATCGGCGAGAACCATTCGCAACCGTCTCCATGAAGCTGGGCTACGGTCCCGCACACCGTTAGGCCGTCTTCCGCTCACGCCCCAACATCGTGCAGTCCGAATCCAGTGGTGTCGCGACAGGCGTGAATGGAGGGACGAATGGAGACGTGTCGTCTTCAGCGATGAGAGTCGCTTCTGCCTTGGTGCCAATGATGGTCGTATGCGTGTTTGGCGCCGTGCAGGTGAGCGCCACAATCAGGACTGCATACGACCGAGGCACACAGGGCCAACACCCGGCATCATGGTGTGGGGAGCGATCTCCTACACTGGCCGTACACCACTGGTGATCGTCGAGGGGACACTGAATAGTGCACGGTACATCCAAACCGTCATCGAACCCATCGTTCTACCATTCCTAGACCGGCAAGGGAACTTGGTGTTCCAACAGGACAATGCACGTCCGCATGTATCCCGTGCCACCCAACGTGCTCTAGAAGGTGTAAGTCAACTACCCTGGCCAGCAAGATCTCCGGATCTGTCCCCCATTGAGCATGTTTGGGACTGGATGAAGCGTCGTCTCACGCGGTCTGCACGTCCAGCACGAACGCTGGTCCAACTGAGGCGCCAGGTGGAAATGGCATGGCAAGCCGTTCCACAGGACTACATCCAGCATCTCTACGATCGTCTCCATGGGAGAATAGCAGCCTGCATTGCTGCGAAAGGTGGATATACACTGTACTAGTGCCGACATTGTGCATGCTCTGTTGCCTGTGTCTATGTGCCTGTGGTTCTGTCAGTGTGATCATGTGATGCATCTGACCCCAGGAATGTGTCAATAAAGTTTCCCCTTCCTGGGACAATGAATTCACGGTGTTCTTATTTCAATTTCCAGGAGTGTATTTCGACGACCGGAAGAGAAGGTCGTCAAAATATCGTGCAGGAAAATAGAATCAGCAACTGGGTTGAAGATAAAACACTCCATTAATCAATCACACAAAAAAAACTGTGTTGTTAGATCGCCAACGTTGCAGCGGCTGAGCACAAAACATTAGTGGGGCGAAGTCAACTGACTTCCATTGACTTCTGCCGATCCAGAAAGAGAGAGCCCTGATTAAGAACGTTGTGGTCAAACAGTACAATCCAACCAGTATTTCCCTCCCCTCCCCCTACCGATTTTTAAGGAATCTAACTGCAATGCATAAAACAGCTTCAATCGCATGACTGTTTTACAAATGAGTTAATATGTTCAATATTTGAGGTTAAGCATGTAATACCTTTATAGCTGAAGGCTCAAAACCCTAGTTTTTCACGCATCTCAATGTTTATGATGCCATATCTCCATAAGTATGTGTCGTACAATGCTAGAATTTTGCAGATACGTTCAAAGGCTTATGTGGATATTGTCTGCAAAATGTGTTGCGGATCAAATTAGTAGTAAAAAATAACTAGTTGAAACAGCACGGCTGATGCTGACGTTTTACTGCAAGAAAAGCGAAGATTTGGTATGGGATGATTTTTTCCTTTCATTATTTTGTGGGGGTGTCAGCGGGAAAAAGATTCTAAACGATCTGAAATTATGTGTAAATTTGGTGTAAGTCACTACATGCTCTCATTCTCAAATACCAGATGAATGCAGTCCGGGTAGTTAGCGCGCCGTGTGTTGCCTTACCTTAAGACATATACACACTTTGTAACTTTAATACTTGACTTATTGTGTTAAAACATTAATGACAGATAATAATGAGTAGATTATGACAGCACTTTAATTTTTTTGACTTTGGTCGATAATTGTATGACGAACTGAAAATCAAGTTTGTTGCCTCTGGAAGCCGTTAGAAAGGCTGCTATTTACTTTTCAGTAATACTGATGTTCGTTCGACCAATTCTTGAATAATTTCGTCCTTCACCAGAATGATTTATGGTGAGCTACAGAGGACTAAAACAAGAGCTGTTCAGATTGTCACAGGTTCGCTTTGTAAAAGATGGTGGATAGTGATACAGAAATACCCAACAAACACTAGTGGGAATACTCCCAAGACAACTGTCGTGAACCTCGAAAAGCCTTACCAACGTGCAGTAAGTGTCAAGAAACGTATTGCTGTTTCCAAAATACAGCTCTCGAAATGACTGTGACGGTAAAATTGGCGAAATCTGTCTTATACGCAAAGGAATCTACAATAATTTTTCCCGTTATGCCATCCAGGTAGGAGAAGGTAGTGTGAATACCCTCTCCCACACTATGTACGTTATTGTCTTGCAAAGAACGTATGTAGCCGCAGATTCAAAGGAAAGAAAGTACAGAAAATATGTTCCTATATCTATTAAAGGCAGTTACGGTTCAAAATCTTTAAAAATACCTGAAGTTGTAAATCCGCTATACCAATAGTTATTATGATCCATATTAATGAATAAGATGGTTTGTCATATTTCCAGTCAACGGACGTTTTTCGCCTCTTTATCTGAGTCCGAGTCCGGACTCAGCGACCAGACACAGTGGTTATGTATGTGTGAGTTGTGCTTGCTTGAATATGTGTTTTGTACCTTAGAAGAAGCCCTTTTGGCCTAAAGTTCAAATCTATAGCAGTCGTTTTGTTTTGCCTGTCTGCGAGTCATCATCTCTATATGGTGAGTAGCAATCTACATACTGTCGTTGTTCCATCCTGAATTTTCCGTTGTTTGATTTCTCATACTTTTCGTCTCTGTAATAAGTACGCACTGTACGAACTTCTACCGTTCCCAATCAATGGCTAGCATACTGGCTCGTAAGCAGTCTCTGTATGTTCCGACGTAAATATGACAGACATCTGTCCGAAATATTCGATGACATTTCCGTGATATTATTTGCGTGGAAGGCACTACAGAGCCCTTGAGAAGAAAGAGATACCCACATCTACATATAAGTATCCGTACTCTACAAATGACTTTGAGGTGTGGCAGCAGGTACGTATGATTGTATCAGATGTTAAGGTTTCTTTCTGTTCCTTTCGTGCTTAGAACGTGGAATGAATAACCCTTTAAATGCCTCAACGTGCACTACAGTGTGTAATATCTGAGAGTGCCACGTTGTTCACTGGTATTCTGTTGACAGAACAATTCAGAGATTCACTTACTTCGCTCGTAAGTCTTGGATGTGTTCTGGTGTCGCACCACTACCCTTCTTCCTTCGTAGTAGGTGATCAAATTTCGCCGATCATTGCCTGAAGTCTTTGAGTAATTTTCCCGCGGTATTTCATTTTATTGTAAACATCGGTACTACGAAATAAACTTAAGATGGCGGATCAAACAAAACAGCGTTCGACTTGGCAATAGATTTATAGAGTCGCAAAAGGAAATCCTTGTTCTTCGTCATAATACGCCTGCCAGATGATTTTCTCCGTACCAAAACTAGTAGCAAAATACAGTGCTGGTATCAGCACTGCAACTTTTGATTCCAAAATGTCATTCTTTTATGTAGTTTATTAATGTTGCTTTATGTTACCTTTACCCTACACATCACAAAATTACTGTATATAGTTTTAAAATTACGGATTCAAAATGTTATTCTTCGAATATTTACATCTGATGTGGTTAAACAAGGACTAAAAATGTTGTTTAATTTTACTTTAATCTACACGTTATAGATAATGTAGTTTTGAAACTGTGACATTATAAGTACAAAAGCCACCCTAATTTCGGTGTTTGAACATTTGGTCACGATGAATAGTTGGGCCTTTGTGCAGGGAACGCTGTTGTTTGGTCGCCCAAGCCGCTTTTGTTTTATGCGCTGCGCACCGAAATGCTAGCGACAACAAAGTGTTACTAAATGAAACACAAGCACTGCAGCCAACACGCTCATAATGCCCAGCAGCAGTCGCTGTTTGTCCCTCTCTGGACCTCGTGAACAGCTAATATCGTTCTGTGTAGGGCACTGGTCCTCTGTGTGTAAGCTGTTTATCGGAAAATTAAAAAAAGAAAAGTGTCTCTGATGTAAGTCAGGATTCAATAACCCAATAAATAATTTCGGTGGAACCTGCCTATAACCACAGCTTTGCAACTAAGAGTTCACACTCTCAGCAGAAAATGAAGTGTGAATGGAAAAGACAAGAAACAGTTCTAGTGTCTCACCAGAGATTTTTTTGAGAACGTATGCTGTGAAACTAATAATAATTTTGACCTGATCCTGATTTCCTTTCTCGGGATTTTCGCAGTGAAACCCTCCCGCCTCTGTCGGACACATCGGTGACGCTCTCGCGCTTACCAATCAGTCCCGTGACGAAACGCACCGCTATTCGATGGATCTCTTCTATTAATGCAATCTGATGAGAGTCACCGGATGATGTAGAGTATTCAAGGGTCGACAGAAGTAGTGTTTTGTAAGTTGGTTTTTATCGGGGGTGTGTTAGGTCATCTTAGAATTCTTCCATTAAATCTCAACATGACACCTGACTCATCTACAGCTAGTTTCATGTGGTCGTTCATCTTGGGGAACGGATATTGAAACAACACGATCCCACTCGCCGCTCGCGCACTCCTATTAGTAAGTGCAGGTTTTGTCTGAGCGAATTTGAAAATGTGAAGGTACATATCTACACAGCATAACACTGGCGTATGTACACATTTCCATATATTTAGCTAATAACAGAGGCTCCTACCGTAGAAGATGACTTGTTGTCTTCCGAATAAAATGCCAACAAACATAGGATACAGGCCGAAAAGCGGCAACAAGTATGGGAATCATACAGTGATTCAAATGCGGAAAGGTATTATAAAACCATTCAAACGACACAGTATGTGGAAATATACAGTATACAAGTAAAACCTTTTTTGTAATTTTTTGAAGTGATTCTAACTTTGCACGTTTTAGGATAAAGAAATCGACTGATGATGGCGAAATTTTCGTTGAAACTAGTTTGGGGAAGAAATTAAACAAAAGTGTTTTGTATCAAGGTGGACCCACAATCTCCCATTGCCTATAATTATGTGATTATGCGAACCTTCCTGTAACCTGTTTCCTGCTCCAGAGACCTACAATAACCTGCTGTACAAGTGGAGCAAGTTATTTCGTATAAGCTTTATGGGGTCGTACAGACATATTATCAAATAATGGTAATAGTTTTATTCACATGTGGATCACGTTATAAGGATACCAGACATGTCGTGATGTTACAGTTTAAGAAGAAAAAATATGTTTGATGTTTTTAATTTACTTATTCAGTCTAGTTTTAGAAAGATGGGGCAGTTAGCAGGCTGTGGTCTTACACTAGTAAGCATCGCTGCATTTGTCTGAAGTAAGTTAGGGGAAATCAAAATCAAGGTGGCCAAATGAGGATTGAGCTTCCATCCTCATGGATCCAAGACCTACCTGCTGAAAACAGCGTAATCCCATTCGATTTATGTATGGTAAACATTGTAAGATGGCAAGAACTATGACCCTTACATGAAGTCATTAAAGATCACCTAAATCACGTTGAGCGAACAGTAGGGCTGAACAAAAATGACTGACAAGGCACAATGCATCTTGTAGAGGGTACAGTATGGACGTATTGGAATAATTAGTGTTGGGTGATGGTTTTAAATTAATTCACACGACATGAAAACGTTGTGGAAACGCGTCGATTTATTGGAGGCTAGTTTACCCCAGGGAAGTACTCAGAATTGACCGTGGCTGGCGGGGGAGCGGCTAAGGGAAGCGACAATAGGCAGCTTAGGGCGGCTCAAGCTCTGAGAAAGTGGTAACAGGGTGCGGCCTCCAGCCGCCTTAAGATGAGTGACAGTGAGTGGGTGGTTGACCCTGACTCCATGCTGGTGTACCAGGAAACAGACGGAGAACTTGTACGCCTGTTGATAAATGTCCGTAATCCCGTTTTCTGTGAAACATGCGAGAAAGCCGCGCAAAGCTATGGTGGAGCGGTCAACAGAGGTCAAAATATGCGTGTTCGTGACTATAGCAACTTCACACTGAAATCACGGTCCGCAGAGTCTGAAGCAAATCAGGTGAAGAGCGACAGAATGAAATACGCCGGCATCCGATGGGAAGGTAGGACCAAGGAATTTGAAGTACTCTTCTGGGAGTCAGAATTCCGGAAAACTTGGTGTTGTGCAGACGCTAACCTTGATGGATGGCCTGGGAGGAACTAAATAACAGAAGTTGAGAGAAAGGGAAATTTTGTGGGAATTTGTTCACTTCCCAGAGCAGGCATTGGCCGGCACTGGGAAGCAATGCATAATTAACGCGACTTGCGCTGCAATTGGCATAAGTGATTTTGCTGGAGGGGAAACCGAGGCGAAGAGCAGACTGTGAGAAGTCTCTGTAGAGGTCTTACGTTCCCAGCTTGCCTAGAGTGTGGACGTGGCGTTCTTTACTCAACTTGCCTGAGAAAGAGTGAGAATCTCTGCAGTTAGGACTTAGCAAATGGAACGATTGAACTTGGAGATAGAAAGTTTTGTTTGTGCTATGTACTGAGCAAAATACCTAGGAGTGAATAGACGAGTGCAGCCTTGCAGTATCACGAGGTCGGCCGACGTCCACACAACGATGCCACTCCGCCATGCTGTTTTCGGTGATATTGCGCCCGCTCCAGCCACTGATTAATTTGTTGGATCACGTTGGCAGTTTCCATGAGGGTTTCATGGGCCGTGTATTGTAGAATTCTTCTCGCACTTCGCATTATGCCTGGGTCAGTCCATAGGAATTACTTTTGAGTTATCGCACTTTACTCCACGCAAACACAATTTATTACCACTGCCTGATAGGAGAGTCTTGTAATGTGATGATTGAAGGTCGGGAGTTAAAATAAATTTGTGCTAATCGACTGCATCTGTTTTCAATCAAGTAGTTGAAATCTCAAGTCACTTTTTTAATTAATTTTATGTTCAACATTTGCATCTGGTGTTCAATAGCTGTATATAACATCAATGTGCACCCCTATTTAATTGAAAGTTATCAATTCTGAATAAATTAATGTCAATACTGCCACCGCAGTTCAATCAGGAGTCACAGGGCCATATTAATTTTTTGCATTATCCGATATTGCGGCAGTTTTTCACTCTCTGTTGATCTGTTAGTCAATTAATTGGGGTGAACACACGCCAAAATCAGCTAAGTGACGTGTGGAGTGTTACAACATAAGGGGGAATAAAATGAGAACCGACAACAGCCACAACGGACGATAGAATGGTTCCATTCAGAACTAACCGTCAAGTGCGTTAAGGCACTTATCCCACTGGGAGAGGAGATGATCAGTTCCTCTTTCGTAGAACATGGCTGCCCGCTAATAGCTACACAAACGCACCCACTCCTGCACCTCCTCGTCTGACTGAAAACTAAGTCCACGCATGTCTTTCTTCAGGTCGCCAAAGATGTGAAAATCGCTCTGCAGAAGATCTACGCTGTATGTAGGATGTTGCAGTGTTTCCAATTCGAGTCGCTAAAGCTTGGCCTGAGTCATTCCATGTCAAATCAACACACTTTAAATAAAAATTTTACCTCACCCTCTTAGATTTTGCTGAAAGTTGGTATACTTATAGTGGGTGCTGAAACTAGGAAAAATATCAAATTTCAATTTTTTTACCTCAAACCATTCCTGAAATATAGTCATGTAAACTTTTCAAAAACTGGCCATAAATGTGCGAATGGACTTTCTTTAAATTGCCCTAGGAGCTGCCCTAATGTAGCCAGAGAACTGGGAAAGGTGTCATTTTGCAGCATTTTTCATGCTCTTTCCAATGATAGACAAAAACCATAGTTTCTAATTAATAATTTTCAAAATGGTAATTAATATTTTGATTTAATTTCTGTACAAAAAGTACATAATTGAACATTATCAAAATATTTCCATAACTTCTTCATACTGTTGTAAATCACATGGCAAAATATAAATGTGGGATGATGATGGGTACATTGTTTAAAAAAATTATTCCAGACTCTTGTATTTCACTAATGGCCCTAGTTTGACCAAACTGACCTTTAAGGTAGTATGTCAAGAGGACCGTATACATAGGGATTGATGTCTGTACAATAATTCAGAGACTGGAGCCATTGTTGAGATGATGTAGTCTGAATTGTTACTTTCTAAGGCTTTGTGTGTCTACAGCATTATTGTGCACTCTGGTTTTAGTGCAGATCAATTGTTACCTCTGTGTTGACCAGTCTGTATCTATTATATTTAATAGTTCATTTTCAAGTAAATCTATACATTGAAGGACAGTTTATAAGTGGTTTTTGTATTAATATGGAACCAAGTAAAAAGTGCAGTGCAGTAATAATGCAGTGTTGTAATCCATTGAAGAAGTCAAATCATTTTATTAGAGACAGAAAAAAAAAGAAATGTCACAACATGGATGCCCAGATTATTTCCTCAAATACCAAGTGGTGCCAAGATTTGTGATAAATGTAGGAAAGATGTAACCAAATTGAAAAATTCACCAGAGCCCATCAGTGATGAAAGTGTTGAAGAACAATCTTCTGGATCTGAGATAATCATCCGAGACCAAGACCTTGACTTCACTCCCAATTCAGTAGCTGTTAAAACATCTAACACAACACTTCAAGAGCTAGGTGAGTCCCCAATTGACAAGAGAAAACTAACATCTAGGCATTATGCCAAATCAAAAGCGAAGAAAATCTCATCAATGACACAAACTTTTTGTTGCTCCTGAAACTTCTTCGTCAGATACTGATACTGATGAATCCGTTCTAGAAAATCTTAAAAGAAACTTTAAAAATTCTATAAGTAGAGCAAAAAAACTAATTATTCTTACAAGTTTACCTGAAAAGGGGAGTGTCAGGAAAGTAATGAGGCAATTTAATGGTCCTAATTACATTGTTCGGCAGTCCAAAAAGTTTTGAAAGAGAAAGGATTCTTGGAAGGTCCAAACCCAAAACCAGGGAAGTGTTTACCAACAGAAACTGTCAAAACTGTACATTCATTTTATGAAAATGATGAAGTTAGCAGGGCAATGCCAGGTATTAAAGACTGTGACAATTACAGAAACAAGTGGAAATAAAACAAAAATATCAAAAAGACTTATTTTGTGTAACCTTAAAGAAGCTTACAAGCATTTTAAAGACAAGTTTCCTTACATAAAAATAGGTTTCTCTAAATTTGCTGAGTTGAGACCAAAACATTGTGTATTAGCTGCCCGGAGTGGCACACACACTGTCTGTATGTGCACAACTCACCAAAACATAAAATTAATTATAGAAAATGCCAAACTAAATACAGTAACAAACAGCAGCTTAAACAATTATAAGCAGTGCATTGCAAAAATGCTTTGCAACCCATCATCAGTTGATTGCAACATGGGAAACTGTGAATACTGCCCAGGAGAAACTGTCATATGTAAAATTTTAAAAGACTCTTTTCATGAAAACTTAATTGAACAAGTTCAGTGCCAACAGTGGATGTCAGTTGACTGATGTAATCTGGAAATTGTTCAGAAAACTTCTGAAGAATTCATAGATTTATTTTGTAGTAAGATGTCGACTTTGATTCGGCATGACTTCATTGCCAAGGAGAAAACCTTATGGAATCTGAGTTTGTTGTCATATGTGATTTTTCAGATAATTATAGTATAGTTCCACAGAATGAAGCTCAGAGTTTCCATGGGACAAGTCAACAGATTACTATTCATCCTTTTGTTATACATTACAAACAGGAAGACAAAATTGAGCATATAAGCTTTGTCATTGTTTCTGATTGCCTGGAGCACAATACAACTCTCAAAAGAAGCTAATTTCATGTCTAACAAATAAATTTCAAAAGATTCCAAAAAAGATATACTATTATTCTGACGGTTCTGCCGCTCAATATAAAAATAAAAAAAACTTACTGAACCTTTGCCTTCATGAGGAAGACTTCAACATAAAAGCCGAGGGGTACTTTTCAGCCACAGTACATGGGAAAGGGCCTTGTGATGGAGTAGGGGGTTCAGTAAAGAGACTGGCAGCTTGTGCAAGTTTGCAAAGGCCTTACCAAAATCAGATCCAAACTGCACGAGATCTATTTTAGTGGGCAGTAGATAATATCACAAATATTGATTTCGCATATTACACTCAAGAAAACTACACTACTTCAGAAATTTTCTTAAAAAGCCGACTTGAAGAGGCATTGGCAATCAAAGGAACACAGCAATTTCACGCTTTCATTCCCAACACTACATCAAAATTAATAGTCAAATACTTCTCAAGTGATATGCAGAGTTGGGAGAGGGAAGTAACTACATCATCAGACAAACTGAAGTTACAAGATGTATCAGGCTATGTCACCACCGTATATGGCAGAAACTGGTGTCTTGGGTACATTTTAGAAAAAAAACGAAGAACTTGATGAAGTGAAAATAACTTTTCTTCATCCATGCGGACCAGTGAAGTCATTCTCTTATCCTGCACATGCAGATGTTCTGTGGGTGTCAGTTGTGGATGTTCTCACAAAAATTAATCCATTTACTCCGACAGGGAGAACATACATTCTTAATGAAAATGATGTAAACCAAACCCAGTCGGCTTTATTAAAATGTAATATGTGAAGTTCCAAGACAATTTATTGGGAAACAGCTTTCAACTCAAAGCTTAACTTTTGTTTCAGGTTAGTGTTAATGTATATTTTATAGAAAGTTTTTTCAAAATTATTGTTAGTACCTATTGTGTTAAATTTAGCTACATACAGATACCTGTTAGTCAAAAGCAAGCATTGCGTATTTAATTTGTTTAATAGTTCCATTTCAAACATCATGGAACATAACTATCATGTAAATACTTGTACTTATTCATACTTTATTTCAGTTTGTAATTAAATGCTCAATTTCTTGTTTTTGTTATATCAGTTAATATACTGTTAGTGAAGTTGTATGAAATTAAAATAAGCAATCAACTTAATTATAAAATATGCTGATTAGTTTTGGTTTATTAAGGTGATGTTTTGATATTTCTAATACTTTTTTTACTTACCTTTCAGTATATATTAAAGAAATTCCTGTTTGTTAAAGGTCAATTTGGTCAAACTAGGGCTGTTAGTGAAAAACAAGAGTCTGGAATAATTTATTTTAACAATGAACCCATCATCATCCCAGATTTATATTTTGCCATGTGTTTTACAATAGTGTGAAGTAGTTACGGACACATTTTGAAAATTTTGGAATTATGTACTTTTTGTAAAAAATTAAAATTAAATCAAAATATTAATTAGTATTTTGAAAAAGGTTATGCATTAGAAGATATGTTTTGTTGTATATCCCTGGAAAGAGCATGCAAAATGCTGCAAAATGATACCTTTCCCAGTTCTCTAGCTCAATTAGGGCAGCTCCTAGGACAATTTAAAAAAAGTCCATGGACACATTTTTGGCTGGTTTCAGGAATGGTTTGAGATAAAAAATTGAAATTTGGTATTTTTCTTAGTCTCAGTGCCCACTATAAGTATACCAACTTTCAGCAAAATCTAAGAGGGTGAGGTAAAATAGGTGTGTTGATTTGACATGGAATGACTCGCCTTCGCCCTATTGGTAACGTGGGGGCAGGCGTTATCGTGTTACACAATGGTTCCTCCATCAGCATAATTGGAAGCCAACACATACCTAAATACGTTTGTTAGTTCAACACCAAACATAAAGTCAATTAACCAGCGAATGAGAGAGAGGAAGACGAGTGAAGAGAGAGATCAAATCAAAACTTACTAGTATATCAAAGTCATTCAAACGCATTCCATGTAATTGACGTAAGAAGTCCGCTGAGTTCTTATATGTGATGCTCAGTTATTGAACTCAACAGAATAGCGAGGTTTTTACTGCACGATGTGTCGGAGCACCAATGCTACAACCACACGAAGAGGAACCCTTCTTTGTCCATCTTGGGAAGGCCATATAACCTGAGGGGAACAGCGCAATAAGTATTAAAGCTCTTGACAGTCTCCTGCAACAGCGAACTTTCCTTCACCAGACTGTCTTCCTCTTAAAACATTGTGTGGGGGCAGCACCGATACTGCGATACCCCGAATCAGATGATAAACACTGCATATTTTGGATGTAATCCTGCTAGTCCAAAACAACGGTACATCGCCCTTGTACGCGGATAACATAAAAATATCCGGATCAAGTCTAAGTGAATGTAAGGCAGTCCTCTCTGCTGGTGTTGTGTGACTCGTGCCCCACTCAGCACACGACATGCCTCCCTCCTAACCTTCCCTGAACGTTTAAAAGAAACTTGTTCTTCAGAACTAATCAGTCAACCACTGGCAAACGCTTGAGCGTCGGTGCAAAATTTAAACCTTTCCCTATCACGGATAAAGCTGCGTCGTCAAAATATTTCTCCAGGAGATGTATTACAGAACGTCGAGATATGTCATTAGACTCAAAGCCACGGAAACGTCAAAACTTCACCAAATTCCGGGCAGTTATAGAATGGAATTCCCAGTCATGAAACACCGTTCAGCCAACCCCAAGAAAAAGCTATCATTAAATGAAGTGGAAACAATTTCTTGTAAACCAAATCCAAGTGTCGACGAGAGTAACGGATCTTCCCACGAACAAGAGCTAGTCCAGTGCTTTGCTTGATGCGAGTGGCGGTGGGAGAATTGATACGATGCACAACTTTGGCAAATGTTGGAACAGTATTTTGAATCACGACACCTCAACAAAAACGACAGCGCACATTCCAGTCTAATAGTACAGATTCTGAGTTTAACAAAACGTCGCAAGCAATGATATCTTTCCTCTCCTTAGAGATAAACAACGTAAGATCTCAGTTTCTCTTGGAGAGTACAATGTTCGAACAACTTCGGGAACTGCTACGTTGCCCAGTTGCATTGCCTTCGACCTGGGCTCTCACTGACTGGAGTAAAACTGTCTCCAGCGCTCAGTCGCGCTTCGAACTGAGCCCCGATGACCAGCGTAGGCGTGTCTGGAGGCGCCCTGGACAGGGCTGGGAGACGAACATGACTGTCGTCGGCCACACGGCCTGACAACCAGGAGTGACTGCCTGGAATGCCATTTCTTGTCGTAACAGGCTGTCATCCGCAGCACCCTTGCAGCACAGAGGTACGTCTGCAAATATTTCGCCCCGTTTTGTTTCCCTTCAAGGTCGATCATCCCGGGCTTACAATCCAGCAAGACACTGCCCGCCCGCACACAGGGAGAGTTTCTACTGCTCGTATTCGTGCCTGCCAAACCCTACCCTGGCCGGCAAGGTCGCCGGGTCTCTCCGCAGTTGAGGGCGTTGGGAGCTTTATGAGCAGGGCCCTCAAACAAGCTAAGGATTTGAACGATCTAATGCGCCAGTTGTACAGGAATTGGCACGGCATCCCTCTGGAGGGCATCCAACAACTCTATCAGTGAATCCCCAGCCGAATAATTGCTTCCATACGGACGAGTGGTGGACCAATGCGTTATTGACTTGCTCAATTTTCGAAGCCTTTTCTCTTGAACAAATCATCCAACTTATCTGAAATTGTAATCATTTATCTGTCTGTACATCTGCATCACATTTACTTACTGCCGTCCCATTCGGATAATTTCTTCGTTGTGCGTCCTTTTTTGTTGTGTGTGATGTGAAATGTTTTCCAAGCTCCAATAGGGTACTCTTAGGTTTTGTTAAGTATGATACTTGTTTCCGTAAGGCCAGTCTCTATCGTATTCCTTCCATTTGTGGTATTTCATACATTGGTCAAAGTATGAGGACCATGGAGGCCCCAAATACTCAACTTAAGCATCATACACGCTGCTGTAGAATATTGTTTTCGCACCGGTCACCATATGGAATATAACAACAAATAGATTCTGCCGTGTACTTCCAGCTATTGGGATAGTATTACTAAGGAAGAAGTTGAAGCTATATCAGCAAGTACCATTCTAAATATAGATGGAGTTTTTTGCTTAAATACAGCTTGGAATCCTACTCTCTCTCCCTTGTCAACAAACAGAGGGGCAGACGTAATGCTATCTTGCCTGTTGTTCAGTAGCTTTCACTATCTATGACATCTGCCGTCGCTCATCTTTGGTTGGTGTAGTGGCGCTACTGTTTACATTGTGTGTGTGTGTGTGTGTGTGTGTGTGTGTGTGTGTGTGTGTGTGTTTTAACTTGCTCTGCAAACTTAGGTTTTAAATGTCCTTGCAAAGCGCTTTCCTGCTTTAGTTTTATCTTGAAAATGAGAAGATGGTCTGCTATCAAAATATCTGTTTGTCGACGGCGTCACCAGGCTGCATTCCCGTAAGTTATTTTGACACTGTGTACGTAGTGAGATGTGGTGCTAAAGACGAATGTTGTAAATTAGGTGGACTGATAAGGTAAGGAATGAGGAGGTTCTACGCAGAATCGGAGAGGAAAGGAATATGTGGAAAACACTGATAAGGATAAGGGACAGGATGATAGGACACCTGCTAAGACATGAGGGAATGACTTCCATGGTAGTAGAGGGAGCTGTAGAGGGCAAAAACTGTAGAGGAAGACAGAGATTGGAATACATCAAGCAAATAATTGAGGACGTAGGTTACAAGTGCTACTCTGAGATGAAGAGATTAGCACAGGAAAGGAATTCGTGGCGGGCCGCATCAAACCAGTCAGTAGACTGATGACAAAAAAAAAAAAAAAAGTTGTGAGAAACTAGACCTCAAATTTCAATATCAGGTACCTAACGAGAGGAAAACGTTTATCTACGAGTGAGATGTTACTTTTATTTATTTATGTGGCCTGATGCATTTCTTCAGCAGGATGGTCTATTACCTGCAGGGGGAAAAACCGTATAAATTTCGTGCTGTGTGTATTCACGATTCAGCTGTGTCTCGTGTTTCTAAGGCAGGGGTTGGGATGCAGCCTAGTATTTGACCAGGCAAGTGTGAGAACCTGAGAACCCACTAGAATACAGTCTCAGACTGGTTCGTTTAGCTGGTAAGCCGTTGTTGGTCCGGCACTTGTATTAAATCCGGCTACGATTCACCACGCTGTCCCTCAGGCGAACGCTCTGACGTCACCGGTACGAACGCGTTCGATACGGAGCGAAACGATGTGTGGAAGTAGACAGACTTGTGCTGAAGCGTCGCGCGCGATACAACCAGGACGGACGAGATGGCGGAGTCGTCCGCTGTTGTTCTTTGACTGATTTGATCCTCGTGATTGTCTGCTTGAAAAAAGTCGTCTGAACACTTGGCGGCGTACTTTCTGGCTTGTAACAGTCAATTTGTTAACGGAGATAGTTAAGTTAATGAAAACACGAGAAGAAATTCGATGGTCTCGTTATGAACGGCAAAGGGCTCAAATATGGAACTCGGTAAATACAGTATTATACAGGGTGATTCAAAAAGAATACCACAACTTTAAAAATGTGTATTTAATGAAAGAAAAATAATATAACCTTCTGTTATACATCATTACAAAGAGTATTTAAAAAGGTTTTTTTTTCACTCAAAAACAAGTTCAGAGATGTTCAATATGGCCCCCTCCAGACACTCGAGCAATATCAACCCAATACTCCAACTCGTTCCACACTCTCTGTAGCATATCAGGCGTAACAGTTTGGATAGCTGCTTTTATTTCTCGTTTCAAATTATCAATGGTGGCTGGGAGAGGTGGCCGAAACACCATATCCTTAACATACCCCCATAAGAAAAAATCGCAGGGGGTAAGATCAGGGCTTCTTGGAGGCCAGTGATGAAGTGCTCTGTCACGGGCTGCCTGGCGGCCGATCCATCGCCTCGGGTAGTTGACGTTCAGGTAGTTACGGACAGATAAGTGCCAATGTGGTGGCGCTCCATCCTGCTGAAATATGAATTGTTGTGCTTCTTGTTCGAGCTGAGGGAACAGCCAATTCTCTAACATCTCCAGATACTGTAGTCCAGTTACAGTAGCACCTTCGAAGAAAAAGGGACCAAAAACTTTATTGGCTGAAATGGCACAGAAAACGTTCACCTTAGGCGAGTCATGTTCATACTGAGTTGTTTCCCGCGGATTTTCAGTGACCCATATACAGACATTGTGACGGTTGACTTTCCCGTTAGTGTGGAGAGTTGCTTCATCACTAAACACAATCTTTGAAACGAAAGATTCATCTGTTTCCATTTGAGCAAGGATAAAATCACAGAAATCGATTCTTTTAATCTTATCAGCTGCAGACAGTGCTTGAACCAATTTCAGACGATAAGGTTTCATAACTAACCTTTTTCGTAGGACTCTCCATACAGTTGATTGTGGAATTTGCAGCTCTCTGCTAGCTCTGCGAGTCGATTTTCCTGGGCTGCGAACAAATGCTTGCTGGATGCGTGCTACATTTTCATCACTCGTTCTCGGCCGTCCAGAACTTTTCCCTTTGCACAAACACCCATTCTCTGTAAACTGTTTATACCAACGTTTAGTACACCACCTATCAGGAGGGTTAACACCATACTTCGTTCGAAATGCACGCTGAACAACTGTCGTCGATTCACTTCTGCCGTACTCAATAACACAAAAGGCTTTCTGTTGAGCGGTCGCCATCTTAGCACCAACTGACGCTGACGCCTAGTCAACAGCGCCTGAAGCGAACAAATGTACAACTAAATGAAACTTTATAGCTCCCTTAATTCGCCGACAGATAGTGCTTAGCTCTGCCTTTTGTCGTTGCAGAGTTTTAAATTCCTAAAGTTGTGGTATTCTTTTTGAATCACCCTGTATATTTTTCTTTAGAGCTACATCATCTCTGTGAAGAGAGAAGGGCTGTTAGCGCTGATCATTACATCCTCTTTTCAGACAGTATGAAAGTGGCTTGAGAAACATTAAAATATGTTAAATTGGATGTAGTTTAAAAGTTACAGTATCAATGAATTTCTACGTGTTTTCCTGACAAAAGCCGATTTTTTATGAGAATGCAAATAAAACGGATATCTTTCATTAACATTAGGCTTTGTTGGCGATTAGAATCAGTGAGGGTACAGCCCAGCAATTTTCAGTTTCTTTAATATTGTGATCAACGAAGGGTGCGTTTTCTCGCGATTTCAGATTGAAGTCATAGGTTGAGTTGTTAACTATAGCCCATCCAAATACCATGTCTGTATGATCGCTAATTATGGAGAAGATTACAATTTAGCTAAAACAAAATGGATAAAATCCCTCATTGCAGGCTTTTGCCCCATTTGAAACTAATATGGATGACAATGGATGACTGAATAAAGAAAATGCTTGAAGTAAACCTTTGCAACATTGTTGTATAGTAGCTAAGTTGTCCAACATAATACTGGAGTAAACTGCCTCGTAAATTTAAACATCATGCTTAAAAATACTTGCACAAAAATAACACTTTCTTCTCCACGAAAGGAGGATTAGTAGGGTAGCGTGGCAGAGTTCAGTTACCGACGCTACGCTATGTAGGTACCTAATATACAGTGTACTTCTTGTTCTTGTTCTTCTTCTTCTTGGGATACTTCTTAGTCGAATATTAAATCCAATCCATATCTGAGCCACTGTCGTGATGTGAGAAGTCTGAATATGACTCTGAATAACAATTAACTGCTTGTCTGATATGTTTTCTTCCTTCTTTGGTACTGATTTAATGAAATTTAGCTTATGTCCTTTTGTTTCTATTGTATGCTCTTTTCTTTCTTTGCCACGTTATTCCTTCGCAGAAGTCAGCTTTTCTTTTCGCTTGCATTCTTCTCCCGCTGATTCTTTATAGGGCGTCGACGTTAGAAGCACAAATTTCAATGCTTTACCAGCAAGTTTCTCCTAAATCATTATTTTAGGCAGCGGAATTTTGTGTTCAAGTGAGATAATCTCACACAGTTTAGACTGAGTGACATGTTATGCGGGACGGAGGGGGGGTGACAGAGGGGAGAAAGTGGAGACATTGTTATGGAGCTGCGAGGACTTACCCCGAACACCTGCGGGGATTTGCACCATCACCATTTTCTGACAAAAGCGCCATTGTTGATTTTAGGGACCAACTGGAACAATTATCTTCACGTGAAAGTGAAACTTACATGCAGTAGTGTCAACGAGTAATTCGTTTATTCTTCTTTGTTCAAACCCTGAACTAGACAATTTTGAAGTGAAACATCAGAAAAGTTACATGTAAGCAGTAAAAATAAACAGTCTTACCTCAGCTTTCCATCTCCGGAGGACCTGCCGGGAAGGACTGTCATTGAACAATAAGTTACAATAAGACACACCTGCCGTCTGGTAGTCAACTCCTTAATCTATGGCATTCAATTCAAAAAATCAGTGCGGGTTTTATCCCATTCTGGAAAGTATTTCTTGATTAGAGACAGAAGTGAGGAGCAAGTGATGAGGACTTTCGTGAGAGAAAGTTGTTGGGAAGGATCTAGGTTGGATGTGACGAGGGGAAGACGACTCCGAAGTGTGAACCAAGCTGTTGGGAAGGAAGGAACAGCATTGGGGAGAGCGGGAGCTCAGATATGTAGAGAAAAAGGAGAGTTCTGTCGAAGCTGGAAGGGAGGATAGATCTCTGTTCGGAGGATGTCAGCTGGTTTAAGTTTCGTTTAGATGGAGTGTGGAGAGTGAATAAGTGTAAAGTTGGCAATGTGTCGGTACAAGCTTGACAAACTACGAGGAATAATAACCAGGGATTAAACGATTGGGCAGTTGGCGTCAAATTTGGTGTGAGTATGGGAAATATGATGTGTTCAGTGTGGGGGGCGAGAGAGTGGTGAGAGTAAAATGATATAAACCGGTGAAAAATTTTTTTGCACCATCATCATGACTTGAGAATTTTGTAATTTTTGATGAGAAACTTCCTTCTGAATATTGTTTTGGCGGAAGGAAATTGTTGTGTAATGGAGGTAAAACTGAATCTGCATTCTCAATGTAGTTCAGTACAGCGGTTTGTGTCCCAGATAGTGAAAGGGACAACGCGTTTTCTGTACACTGTTCGGGCTGTCGGCATTCCTGACAGGGTCATTTGAAATTCAGACCATGCGCGCCTTGACACATTACGATGTTACGTCACAACTGCACGCTACTGCTTTGGTTGCTGCTGGGAGGGCTGTGCTGACCTATAAATTACGGTTCTATCGCCATACAGTCCATTTGATTCCTAGGCACATCAGTAGAAGTCTCCCAGCTCCGTGGTGCGCCAAGTAGGCGAACGTCAAATGCTAGGGTGGAACCTTGGTCAACGGAATGGGGTTCTCTTCACTAGCTGATTTGGTCGATGTTGATTAACATTGGTAAGGAATTTGCAGATGATCGCGTAACAAGGAACGTCCCAGGAATGATACTTAGAGAGGTGGGTCAATCATGTTTCGGCTGTATCATTCTGATACGTTGGGCTACTAGCGGTGATTAGAGGGGCTGTGTGGAATCGGAGCAGCATTACCCTACCTCTTCTAGAACCTGACAACAGTTCGGCACTGGGTTTGTTTTTCAGGTCCATAATGGATACGCACTGCACGGCCATCTTATAACTACCTTCCTCCAGATGGCAGAAATCAAAGGGAGGCGTTTGGCTTGCGGTATCTGCTGATGCAAATCCGATGGGAATGCTTGAGGCCGACTTGGAACTTTGAGTTCTTAGTCTCCGGTACACTTCTGACATATTGGATGACATCAGGAGGGCTTCCGTCGAAGAACGTGAGGGCTTTTGTCGAAGAATGTGTAAGCTTGACCAGGAGCATCTCCAGCACTAAGTGGAAGATATGCAAGGTAGGACAGAAGCACGTTACAATATATAGGGGCAGCAACATGTTATTGAACGTTAGTCAGTAGTGGATGTGGATTTCACAGACATGAACTTTCAAACAGCCTGCTTTTATTTTTTGTTAATATTTTGTTTTTATCTCACGTTAAAGCTATATTTTTTGTTTCACAAGACTTACTTTTTCATTTACCGCTGCTCTCATATCTAAGCCGTTACCGATCTGCACATGTGCATGTTTTGTTTTATTTCCATTCTATATCCATGAAATTAGAGTGGGCTCTTTTACGTGTGTCATACCAAGCCTAGATGACATTTCAGTAGTTTTACTTCTGGAGGAGGCCGAATGGTTACTATAACACGTATGAAGAATACTAAGTCATTGTAGTAAAACTCTTTAACAGTGAAGGATTTCATATCCACATGAATGACAATATTCGAGGGGTGGTCAATAAGTAACGCAACATTTTTTTCCGAAAAGCAGGTAGTTTTATTCGGGACTCCAATACACCATATTAATCTTCACTCTTCTGGCCACAGAACACTATTTTCCAACAGAACCTTCGTTCAATACGGTGGTCTCACGCCACCTTACAGGGAGGGCCTGTTTGCCCGTGTGGTACGAAGTCGTTGTACTGAACGACGTTGGAGCCAGCGCCTCGCTGCACCAGTATCCTCCCCGCCGTCCACGTACTGCCACCCGCGGTGCGCAGTCTTTATTGGGTCAAACAGGTGAACGTCGGAAGGTGCGAGGATCGGGCTGTGGTGTGAATGAGGAAGAACAGTGCAATGAAGTTCTGCGAGCTCCTCTCGTGTGCGCAGACTTGTATGAGGCCTGGCGTTTTCATGGAGAATAGGAATACGTTTGCAGTTTTCTCCCTACGAGCAAGCTGAAGTCGTTTTTTCAGTGGGTAGCACAGTACACTTCAGTCAAACATTACCGGAGTCACAGCCGTGTGCGGCCTGTCGGCACGTGGGAAATCGCACATGTTTGCGATACATTTTTGCCATGATTACAGACGTCTCGCCCAACGACTCATCGTGCTTTTGTTCACTGCCAATCTCCGTAGATATTCTGCGAGAGCCAATGGATATCTTTGATGATTTGTTTTTATACTCTGGTTTTCCGCCAAATGTAACTCAATGAAAGCTCTCTGCTTCGAACTCAACTCCGTTACAGACGCCACTTTGAAAGCTACATATCGTGCCGCTGTCCATCGAAACTTCATGAAAATGTAGGGGTCGACGCCGTAGTATTACACGATATCCCACAACAAATTCCACATTTTTTTTCAACCGAAATTGGCCAAGAAAGAAATGTGTCGCATTACTTATCGATCGCCGCTCGTAGTATTATTGCAGAACTCGATAACTGTTTAGCACTTTGAATAGTACGGAATGACTGTCAGATATCATTTAACTATAATTTTGGTACACAGTTGTGACTAATGACAGTAGCTCACTGCCTGGAACGGGACACAAATGATACTGCTATCAGAGTGCTACGCAAGAGTGGGGTGAGGGATGCTGCAGTCTGACGTAAGTAGACTTCCAGCAGCAATGGCGTACCGAACCTCTTGAGGACGTGTCTTCTCCGACGCCCTTCATTAGTTGCTGCATGTGGCATCGGCTGTCCTTAGATTCTGGTTCCGTTGTGAGTACCATTTTTACTACAGGACCTCACTTTTCCGATCACACCACAGTCTCTCTTAGCTCTGTCCTACTTCAGAGTCGATGACTTTTCAGCTACAGAAAGAGAAGAGAGCCGATATTGGGGAAGTGGGAGTCCCAACTGGTAATATTTGGGAGGGAATTTCCAATCGTCACTTTATCTTACCCTTGGTCAAAACCAGGGGATGGGAACTATTTTTACTTTAATTTTGGAACAATACGTCCCATACAAAAACATGAAGTTGTATGGTACGTGTAAGTGTACTTGTGTACGTATACTGGATGGCGTGCTGCACGTCTACAGTGTACCTGTGCTGCTGCCAGTCCCAGGTGATGCGATGATGGCGTATGCAGATGGTGCCAGAACTCTTTTGAATAGTTTATTTTGTCTATAGATCATAAGGAAGATAAATCAATGTCGGTTTCTAAGCGCGGATGGAGTATGAAAGGGTCCAAACAGCAGTGATAACAAGTGAAGTCCGGCGTCAGTGGCAGGACGGCTGACACTGGAAGCGGAGAGCATGGCGCTTGTTCCCTGGAGGCGGCATTAAAGTTGCAGGCGGCCGCTGCTCCGGCATTCTGTCGTACGGACAGGGCAGCTGAACCTGCACTTCGGAGTCTCCACAGCCACTGATGCGAGACGATTTTAATGTTTACCTATCCACACAGTGCGAGGTGCAGTCTGACCCGAACAGAGGGCAGCGCCAGCGCGTCACTGGAGCAGACTCTGACGTCACCCAAAAATGGCCAGAGCTGCGAACAGCAACACCGCCGCCTCTTCTGCTTGAGTGGGAGTGACATCAAGCGTTCTTAGCAGCCAGTAAGCTGTTCAGATTCATGTCAGCGATTTTTACTACTATCGGATTGTGTCTGATGTAACAGACACTATAGACTTTATTTCGTTTCATGTGGAGCCCGGACGACATAACAGTGAAGAAGCAGACCCTCATCGTTTGCGGCCTGTAGATGTGCCAGGCCGTTTGACGACGAGTTTTACCCGAAAGCAATCATTCACGATGGTTTCCCTCTCTGTGTCATGATACCTTCAGTTAAAATTCCAAGAATCTGAATCACGCAGTGTATATTACTAAATGGCTGAAGTGATCGCAAAATCCCAATTGCAGATTGCCTGTCTTGTGGCTTCCAGAGGCAACAAAAATTTCATTTTCAGTATTTCACATAATTATTAACCCAATCAAACAATTTAAAATGGTTAAGAAGTAGAGTCTTATGTTAACAGAATGAGACGAGTCTTGAAATTAGAAAATGTGTGTGCATGTTGAGGCCATATAAATCACGGTGCGCGAATTACCAATAGTACAGTATATTCATCCAGTATTCGAGAATGAAATGACTTAGCGACTGCTAAGAAACTTTACTTATTATTTCAAACCATTTCGAAACTTTTTATCGCTGACATCTTCTACAAAATAATGAAAGGGAGAAAGTTCACCGTTTGCTGGATTTGCGCTGTTCATATGGTGACACTTAAGCATCAGGCGTGACGTCTTGAGTTTTTGCTGCTTTACTACTAACTCTATTCATAACACTTTTTCATACAGCATACACATACGCCATAAAGTGTACCCGCAAAATTATATCACTGTACAACCCATAGTTAAGAAACTTCGACTTTATAAGTAATGAAATGTGTGAAAAGCTAGGGTTTTGCTTATTCAGCCATAAAGTTTTCACAGGGTTAATGTCAAATATTTAACTCATTAACTTATTTGTAAAGTAATCAGACGTTTGGAGCTGTTTTATACACATCAGTTCGATTGTTTAATGGAGTTATTGGTCCTTTACAATGTAGCGTTACGAAATGTCAGTGCGCAAGCCTTTATTTATTTCGCTAATGCTTTTCTCAGTCAAGAGGCTTATGAGATACAAACACAACTAAAATGTGTAATGATAGGAAGTTAGCGAAGTGTTGGGCGTTATTGTAAACACGGTTCCAACTGGCAAAATCTTCTTTCAAGCGGTGTTTGTGTGTTCATGAATGAGGTTTTACACAAAGGTCGAATGCAAGAATCTATAAATCTAAGTTTAATGATTCGCGTGAGCTATGTACGTTAATGAGTGATTTTTCTTACTTGTTTTATTTTTTCCTATTATTTAGATGACATGATCAGATTAGGGTCATTTTTCAGCACTGGACCAGGGCTTTAAACATACAGTACTTTTTTACTTCGCAGGTGCTTAAAAATTTTACTTTCAGTATCACACATAGTAATGAAATCGTAATAATAGTATTAAAAATAGTTTGAAACAAAATTTGAATGTAGGATGGAGTCTCATAATATCTGCCACCTTTTAAGTTGTACCACTAACATATCGAGCAAATTGTTAGCATGGTGGACAGAATAGGTGTTAAGCTGTAGCTAGCTGTTGTGCGTGACCAGTCCCACAGACCATTGAGGTTTCTGGCATGGAGTGGTTGAAGTTTGTATTGTGTTCTGAGGAAGTACATATTTGCTTGTGACGCTAAGTATCTGCGCTCTTACAGGCAGGTAAAATCTATCTGTGATTTATATATTTCATTAAACCATTCATCGGGATGTTGACTGCATGTTTTTATGTTTCTTTCTATGATGTCTATTGTTTCTGCTACCATTATGTTGGAATACATTCTTTGTATATCAAATGAGAGGAGTGAGCTGTATGTGGTATATTTATATCTTTTATTTGCTGTATTATCTGTTTAGCGTTTTTAATGGTTCTGTCTTCTTATACAGTAACCTTATAAGTGGGCGATTTTCTGAAAACCAGAATCGGGCATTGGGCTCGCTGGCGTACTCTTTGATCAGAGGACTGCAAAACTATGATCGGATTTCGTCTAGACAATGTATTATGAAAGATACTGATATGTTTCCGTCAATGTTTTAATTAACGATCGGTAATGAAAACATCGTCGTTTGCTTGAAATTATTTCTCAGAAGCGAGGTATTTTTACTTCCTGCTTTGATTCATATACACCAGTTGCTTCAAAAGGCTTTTCTAAACTAACGTCAAAATTAAGATGAACATTGTTCTCGTATCTTGCTTTGCAAGATTAGTTGATAGACTTCATCCACCAGAAAAACTATCTGGCCATTGAGAGTATGACGTTGTTCTGACTTCCAAAACATGGTAGTAAATCTATAGATAGGAAAAGGGACGGATAATTTCAAGTAATTTTGCGAAGTGGCCTAAAGTGTGGTTTAAATTACATCAGAATTAATTTTTGTTACGTATAATTTAGGTTATGGAGAAGACAGTAGTTTACATTTGAAGTAATAACTTCGGAATTGGTGGACTCGTTGCAGTCGATCTTAGATAGATAAAAGCCCGGAAAGTTCAACAGAATAATATAACAGTAGGTAGTTTGAACGATACTCGTTTTGATGGCACCACCTACAGAAAGTGCGTCACTCGAGGGTAACGAATTAAGTATACAAACAGTTTGCATCACAGAAGGAATTTGCCGCTAGAGGCATGAGGCCACCCATATGCAATTCAGAGCACTGGTTACAGCGAACTGAGGACCGCTACTCTCTTTGGCATCAATGAGTTCCATCGGCTGGGATGTGGGAGTTTCCAAATGGAACTTAAAGAAGCTCTTTCTGGAGACCGGCACATATGCTGGAAACAGCTAGTCTCACACGCGGACTCGCTGCTGATTTACAGAATGACTCTGATGATCAGAACCGTTGGGTATGGAGCTCCAACGCAGGAACTTTGTCGATTTTTTATGAGCTTAGATGTGGATTCCTCGACGTGTGCTCTGGTGTGGAGACCTGTAGGGTCTCCCTGGATTGGTCGAGTGTGCCTACACACCAAAGAGGACCATTGGAATAGGAGAAAATGGGTGGATTGTACATGATTTCTGTTTCAAATTAGGTGCAACTCCGAGAGTTTTAGAAGAAAACTGTAGGGTGCCAGTGTTCTGTGTTGGAATTAAGTCGGCAGCACAAGTTATTGACAGCTCCAACGCATTTTAACCCTTTCTTTATTTCCCAACAGTTGAGTACAGAAGACATGTTCCCAGAGCAGGCGCGCGGTGGGTGGTCGGTGTCGAATTCACGCCCACAGGGGACGTGTAGGTAAGTGGTAGCCATTAGTCGCCGACCCCAGCTCGGCTCGACGACGGGGCGACCTCGCGAGGCCAGCATTCCAGCTCGGCCGTGCTGTGCTGTGCTGGGTCAGTTGCTGGCGAGGTGGGTAGGCGGCGTAGCTGGACTGTGGGGGGGTGGCGGATGACCACAGCGTGTGTCGGACATACTGCAGCCGGTGGACTGGTGGCCGTGACAGCCTCAGCTGGACCCAGGCGGTCCTGTCAGGACGGCGGCCTCATGGCGGAAGCTCACACTACAGTGGGCGCCGACTTCATGACTGGTGATCTGATACCTCGGTCAGGCTAGGCGGGCAGTATTCGTACACGCCAGGGAGAGCTTGTTTTGGAGCAGACTCCCAACGTATCAGACACACCTCTCGCTGTGGCGTCCCATGTTAGTTGCTCACTGACGGAATACTGTACTGGAGTACCGAGAGAGGCGGCGCGGCTTGTGACAGGAAACAGCGTGATTAACGGTAGAAGCCCTCGCCTGGGTTTGCGCCGCCTCAAAAACCACGATTACAAAAATAATTTATTATAATCGACGAGATAAGAAATGTGAAGGATGAGATTGACTGAAAAATGACATAATATACTTGAGGATCCAGGAATTCACATGTCTCCTAGAAACTATAGTGTTAGGAACTGAGATTCTCTGCAAATCCAAAGCAGAAAATAAAGTAATGTTTCAGTACATTGGGTGACATACATCGGAAAGTCTGATTAGATTCTCCGGCAGATATTGTATATATAGAACCAACCACAAACGTGGAATCCACTGGTTGAAGTGACATACACAATCTGCTTAACAGACATATTGAGAATATTTCGCAGAAATCAGACACTCAGCCACTCTAACACAAGACCAGAGAACCAGAACAGATCTACAGTAAACAAAGATCAAATACGTAATAAACCGCTGTCTACTTTAAACATCACCAAGTAAAATACACTACTGGCTATTAAAACTGCTACACCAAGAAGAAATGCAGATGATACAAGGGTTTTCATTGGACAAATATACTATACTAGAACTGACATATGTGATTACGTTTTCACGCAGTTTAGGTGCATAGATCCTGAGAAATCAGTACCCAGAACAACCACCTCTGGCCGTAATAACGGCCTTGGTACGCCTGGGCATTGAGTCAAACAGAGCTTGGATGGCGTGTACAGGTACAGCTGCCCATGCAGCTTCAACACGATACCACAGTTCATCAAGAGTAGTGACTAGTGTATTGTGACGAGCCAGTTGCTCGGCCAGCATTGACCAGACGTTTTCAGTTGGTGAGAGATCTGGAGAATGTGCTGGCCACCGCAGCAGTCGAACATTTTCTGTATCCAGAAATGTCCGTACAGGACCTGCTACATGCGGTCGTGCATTATCCTGCTGAAATGTAGGGTTCCGCAGGGATCGAATGAAGGATAGAGCAACGGGTCGTAACACATCTGAAATGTAACAGATCCACTGTTCAAAGTGCCGTCAGTGCGAACAAGACGTGACCGATACGTGTAACCAATGGCACCCCATACCATCACGCCGGATGATACGATAGTATGGCGATGACGAATACACGCTTCCAATGTGCGTTCACCGTGATGTCGCCAAACACGGATGCAACCGTCATGATGCTGTGAACAGAACCTGGATTCATCCGAAAAAATGACGTTTTGCCATTCGTGCACCCAGGTTCGTCGTTGAGTACACCATCGCAGGTGCTCCTGTCTGTGATGCAGCGTCAGGGGTAACTGCAGCCATGGTCTCCGAGCTGATTGTCCATGCTGCTACAAACGTCGTCGAACTGTTCGTGCAGATGGTTGTTCTCTTGCAAACGTCCCCATCTGTTGACTTATGGATCGAGACGTGGCTGCACGATCCGTTACAGCCATGCGGATAAGATGCCAGTCATCTCGACTGCTAGTGATACGAGGCCGTTGGGATCCAGCACGGCGTTCCGTATTACTCTCCTGAACCCACCGATTCTATATTCTGCTAATAGTCATTCGATCTCAACCAACGCGAGGAGCAATGTCGCGATACAATAAACCGAAATCGTGATTGGCTAGAATCCGACTTTGACAAAAGTCGGGGACGTGATGGTACGCATTTCTCCTCCTTACACGAGGCATCACAACAACGTTTCATCAGGAAACGTCGGTCAACTGCTGTTTGTGTAAGAGAAATCGGTTGGAAACTCTCCCCATGTCAGCATGTTGTAGGTGTCACCACCGGCGCCAACCTTGTGTGAATGCTCTGAAAAGCAAATCATTTGTATATCACAGCAGCTTCTTCCTGTCAGCTAAATTTCGTGTCTGTAGCACGTCATCTTGGTGGTGTATCAATTTTGATGGCCAGTAGTGTAATAAAAGACAGCCAATACTTTCCTTGATTTGAGGATACAATTCGGAGAATTTAGAGGAAACAATAATATAAATTGTATAATTTAATTACCGGCCTCTGCAATTGTGACAAAAGTGTCGCTTTATTCTAAACCATCTTCCCTGATCACTCCAACAATATGATTTTTTCTCTTACAATTTTGTTTGCTGGGATCATGAAAACAGTAACTGCTGAAACTTTGTTGCAATGAGAGAACGCAGAGAAAACTTAATGCCAACTCATCGATACGTGTAGCCCACAATAATGTCAGATCCAGGCTTCGTGGTGAATGACACAATGCGCGGTTCGTAAGTTAGGATTTAGTTCGCGTACTTTACCCATGAATACTTTCACTCGGCCTGTCATAAAAGCGGCTGCATCTGTACAAACACTAACGGAATCTTCCCACGTTAATTCGTTAATTGTTCGAAAAAATCGGAAATTATTGCAATTACATATCCACCAACATATCACCCGTAGGAAAGAAGCTGTGCGTGATCGCCAATATCGGTTGACTTGTCATTCGGAAGCGAGAACTTGCGACTGTTCTTTATTTTGTTCTCCTACGTCACTGGACAGGTCACACTATCTCAGCAGCTAATTATGTCAGCAGAGAGAGGAATTTTTGAAACTACAGTAGCAGTTTCTGAATCAAAGTCTATTGTTACCATTTCTTTACATGCGAGTATTAACAAAGTTTCTGCTGTAGTGTGTGGTTTTTTGGCCTTTACAATAAGTTCGGCAACCTTATAGCTAGCTTCCTGTACGGTTACTGACATGGTAATGAGCTTCACTTGTTTTCTATTTTATTCGAACAACCGACGAAAATAATTATCTACACTTAACACAGAGGAGTGTTGTTTTGACAAATGTCATTTTAATTTAATGGTAGCCTTAGCAGATTTACTGAGTTTTTCACCACACGCAACACACTCGGGGATTGGGTACGTTTAGTCATCACTAAAAAAAAAAAAAAAAAAAAAAAAAAAAAAAAAAAAAAAAAAAAAAAAAAAAAAAAAAAAAAAAGCCTTAAAGGTAAATAATTACAAAAAAAATGGTTCAAATGGCTCTGAGCACTATGGGATTTAACATCTGTGGTCATCAGTCCCCTAGAACTAAGAACTACTTAAACCTAACTAACCTAAGGACATCACACACATCCATGCCCGAGGCAGGATTCGAACCTGCGACCGTAGCAGTCGCGCGGTTCCGGACTGAGCGCCTGAACCGCTAGACCACCGCGGCCGGCAAAAATAATTACAACTATATTGCGTTTGACCTACTTTCTGTTTCATTTTATCGGGCTCCATGGTTTCACTGTTTGCACTCGATGACGGACCACTCTGTAGAATGAACTTATCTATATCGAAAAAATAGTTTAATGATACTGTAATAGAAAATACTGGTGTAGCATTCACAGGACTACAGAGACAGCTGTGATAAAGCTAAACTGAAATACTCAAACAATGATAAGTCCAGAGTGGAGTAACAATATTATTGAACTGAAATACTGTATTGTTTTCTGGCAATGTATGCGTCCTTTGGCAGCGAAGTTTAAGAAGCAGCTACAGACTGGAACAAATACTACAGCAGAGCAACAAAAATAATAAGAGAGGGACATTCTTGCCTATCCCAGAATTTTAGGGAAAAGCAGGTACAGCCAGCCGTACACAAAAGACACGATGCTACTAGGTACTCTCACCCTAGTAGCATAGATGGTGCCGTGGGACAGGCGAGAATACAATTAACTAAAGACAAGCAAAGCATGACAACAATACTGTGTAAAAAAATACATTTAATTTTCATGAAAATATTAATCAGCATGTATTAAATAAAGAATAAACAAGCACTTGACTGTTCTATGCCGGTCCCATGCCCGGGGCCTCATGTTACAAGTGATGTGGGGGGAGGAGGCGAGGAGTAACAACATGGTAAAAACAACAGGGCTCACCTGGCCCGGGTGGTGGCGCCCCGTGAGGGCTTCATGTTAGGAATACAATGGAGACTTCAACGGCGGTGAAGGCGGAAGGAACGGATCTTGGAATTGCCGAACTAGCGGAAGAAACAACACAGGAAAGAATCCGCAATGCATCCGACTTGTAAAAACCGGCAAAGTGGTCAGCGTCAGTTCATCAGATGTGCGGCTGGAGACATATTCCTCAGAGCTAACAACCCCGAGTAGTATCTTTAGGCCCGCATCTCGTGGTCGTGCGGCAGCGTTCTCGCTTCCCACGCCCGGGTTCCCGGGTTCGATTCCCGGCGGGGTCAGGGATTTTCTCTGCCTCGTGATGGCTGGGTGTTGTGTGCTGTCCTTAGGTTAGTTAGGTTTAAGTAGTTCTAAGTTCTAGAGGACTGATAACCAAAGATGTTAAGTCCCATAGTGCTCAGAGCCATTTGAACCATTTTAGTATCTTTAGGGGATTCTTCGCCTAACTCAGCAAACAATGGAGATGCACTTTGAAAGAGATTCTACCGCAGGCAGCACCCAATCTCCCATTTCGAAGGAAATGGAAAGTAGGCATTCAGATTCTGAGGGCCTACGATTTCGTGCAAGGAATGAGTCTGAGCATTCTGGAACCTGCCTTAAACAACTTACCCATAAAATCAGACACAGAAACACAAGTTACCTAGCCACTATTATTGTAAGTGCACTCATAAAGACAAGGAAACTTAAAACTTTAATAAACATTCCACAGGAAAAAGTGTAACAATAACAGAACTGCAATAAACAAGATATGATGAACATCCTTTCGATTTAGGATATTTAAGGGAAAACCAGGAAAAAGATTTATGAAGAACGTAACCCAAGTGAGAACAGATTTCATTGTAAACAAAAACGTCTTAAACTCAATAACAGAATTTTAATCATAAAATGAAAGACTTTCTACGATATCATTTAAATCATCAAACAAAGTTTACACTATTTTAAATACATAAGCACCAACAAACGAAAAGAAAAAAAATCAGAATTCAGGAGGAGCAAACAAAAGCATCGAAAAGCACAGTGTTATTACCTGGAGACTTTAATTCACAAAGTGGCAAATAACGTCAGCACAGTTCAGTAGTAGGGTAACTCCCTGCACATAAAAGAACCAACACAAACAGAGAAAGAGTCTCAAGTTTATGCAGCACTAAGATCTACAGTATTCAAAAAAATTCCTACAAAACAAACTACCAAATTCGATTTGAGAGGAAAAACAACTCATTTTTGTGTAAGTAGACGCTCTGCAATGAAGGTATTCAATGGACCAGCTGCCAAGAGCGCTGGTTTAGATTCAGACCACTGCCTGTCTGTCACTAGCTGGGGTATCCAGCTTCGCTCAGGGGGATATGAGATTGTGTGGCAGATGGAATAAAACGACAATCTTTAAAGTGTAAGAAGTAAGAAAAGTATTAACAACATATTGTAACTGTTTATAATACTTGTTTGTAAAAAACATTTTTCATTTTATTACCCGGGCTACGTATACCTAAATTTTTCGAAATTCCTACTCTAGAGCAAGCCACGTTTAGTTGACCGTGAGAGAAGCAGGAGTCTTTGAGGTTGATGCCGCAGTGTTTTAAAGTTTGTCCTATCTCTTTGTTAATTACAAAACTGCACGTCAATTTGATTCGAAATTGCAGTCCTTTAAATTGGAATGGCAGTTGAGTTGAGATTAGAGATATTCAGGGGACATACAGTATAGTGTATGCCCTGTGTTTACTTTCCAGTCATAAGTGCGGCTTCGATGATGTTATTGGATAGCTGCTTGGCAATCTTCCTTGTTTCATTACATGGTTTCAGGCGGGTTGAGATTTCTCAGTAGTACGATCGGAGGTCAAATTTTAATATCCATCGATTTGTGTATTCTCTCTTCACCGCGAATTTTCTTTTGAATATTAATGTTGATGTCGTCGACAATATTATTTTGGGTCACCAGAACTGCCCTTTCAGATAGCCAGTCCAGTTTGGTATAGTTGTGAACAATGTTTAGATAAATTTGGTCCGTAAGTTCATTTTAAGCAGTGGCTATGTTGCAGAAATCACTGTTGACTTTCATGGGACCGATCATCTCGTCGGTAGGATATGTGCCTTCGTCTATGTGCAAATGTTGTTGAGCAAAATGTGCTCTCATTTCGTCTTTCGATAGTTCTACTCTCGCATTTTTTGATAGTCGCAGTATATGTATGTGTGACCAGAGATGTGATTTTTTTTGGTGTTCCACGTATAATACGTAGGGATGTCGACATATAGTAATAATGTTTTCGCGAATGGCTCCATTTGGCACAGTTGGTAAAAAGCTATTAATGTTGTGTTGTGAGGTTGTTAGGTTGAAATTATTCTGGCGGTTTCTTTTCATCATTCTCCAAATGTACTGCTAGATGTTGACAGTTGGTTCGCGTTTGTGTGTGGGAAAACTGAAAATCCACCACGCTGATTCGTTACTGTTGACTTATCTTCCCATTTGGTACATCAGGATCTCGTCATTTCTGTTTTGTTGTCCACTGTCTTTGGCTATTTAAATACTGCCATGTACTCACTGAACTGCATGTTCTGCGCTTATGCGCGCTTGGAACATTTGGGTAAGTAGTGTGCTGAATGGTACTACCCATTGATTCCATTTCGTCACTGGTTCGTATTCGTATTTTTGCTGTGAAGCCACCGTTTTTCGGTGATCGTCTTGTGTATTTGGTATAGGCATCAACTCCGGGTTTGTGTGTCGTCTAAATATGGTTCTGGGTATTTTTTTGTTGTTGTACATTTTCCATCACACCTGCATGGCGCATTAGGGTTTAATGGGCCGTATGGTCGGTGAATCATGTATTTCACTCCTATGTTGTGCAGTTCCCGATCTTCTTGTGGATTAGGAAACTCAGCTTCGATGATTTTGTCGATAACCGTGGGATGAATTCTGTCGAGTAGCCTTATGAGGTTATGTGAGTCAGTCCCCGTTTCTGCCATTCGACTGTGTACATTTACCATCTAACGATGTTTAAGATGTGGTACTTTGTGATAATTTCAATAAATGTCGTGACGATGGATGGGAGCTTGTCCGTATCTTGGTTGTCCTTTGATTTCTGGTCACGGTGAGTCGCTTGTGAATGTTATGAGGAGGTCCGTATTTACCTATGTAGGTCATGGAATCCTGGGTGTATTCGTGCGTATGTCTCGGACATCCTGTGTATGGTGAGAGTAAGATTACCATTGTTCCAAAGTCGTCAAAGTTTCCGTCATTTATCATTGCGTCTCGAAGATGGATGTATTCTTTCGTGCATAGTTTCTTCTGATTCAGTCTTACGTAAAGCATCCGTTCCGCTTCAATTTTTGCATAGGTGTCTACCCCGAATTGTTGGAATAAGCGACGAGTGTTGCGAATGTGAGTGTATGTTTCATTGTTTGTGATCATTAAGCAGTAAGCATGGAATTCCTTGGAAGTGAATTGTTTGTTTGTTTCTATGCCTTTTTCGTTTCGCATTAAAATTATATCCGTGCTCTCCATGCAGCAATAGTAATGGATTTTGGAGGTCATCATACGAACGGTGTGTCTCTGCAATGCGTTGTAGTCCTTCTGTTCTTCGTTGTACAATTATGTCACGACTTATGTTTTAATTTTCCACAATTACGATGGCGACTTTGTCTATTTGAGGTGCATTAAATTGACGTTCGTATTCTCCAGGTGATGTTTTGTCGGCTGAATCATAACTTTATAGTCATCAGAAATCATTCAGTCAAGTGCTGTTCTGAATATGTAAGTCAGTTGATTGTATTTATGTAAGTCACTCTGTACATCTTCGACTGCTTCTCGTCTGAGTCCACTGGTATTTGTAAATTGTTGATCAATTTCTGTTCTTCAGTTCCGATGAAATATACTTGCACAAATTTATGGTCTTCGTTGGATAGTGGTAGTAATGATTGCATGTTGTGATAGATGTGCCCTTGGATGGAAAAAAAAGCACATAATCGATTTCAACTCTGTTGGTGTGGATAGAAGTGGCACACAAAGAAGTCGTTTGGAAGTAGACATTGTACGCTTTTATATTTTGCAGAAAGTGTTTTTGTTCCTGCTTAATATCAAGCGCCGGCACGTCGGCACGGAGCGTAACTGCAGAGAAGGCTGTGAGACGACGTCGGCCAATAGCACGCTGACTAGGACCGCACCACGGCAGGGGCGCCGCTCCTTCCAGCCTCTGCCGCACCGGAAGAGCCGCTCTAGAAGAGAGGCACTGGTAGGAGAGGCACCGGAAGACGAGCCGTCATCCTAACTGTTTAGCTGAGGCTTGTGCCTTAGATTAATTGCTCGCATAGAAATTATATATAACGAAAGACATTGATCATTTGCATGTCGCCAACTGCCTGCGACACTTCATTGTAGAAACGCAAGTTAAGGGTTGTCAACTCAGTTACTGTAATAAACTCGATTACTATGATTTACTTGCATGTCGTCTATCTGTCCGAGAAAACAGCTTCCTAGGCTCCCTATATAACACGAATGGGCAGGATCCCACAGTTTTGATTCTGGACTTTCCCCGGTCATGTGACGCAAAAATTCCTGCAGAGGCGCTTCCAGTGGCGGTAATCGAATTTCTCCATTCATGCAAAGACTCTTGGTGTTTTTACTGAATTTTTTTGTATGGCAAAATTGGCAGATGGTATCATTTTCTTCGATTACGAAATGTTTATTCTTTCGTCGGGTCGTAGTGGAATCCTTCATTTGTTAGGTTCATGGTGTTTACTTGGCCTCGCCCGAGCTTTTCGTAGGGTCCTATTTTCATGGCTGGGTTGAGTTCGCAGTTTCTTATTATAAGATTGTGTATCATGGTTTTTCAGTACGTTCATTTCGTTGTTCTTCGGTTTCCCTGCTTCTCACGGTGCTCATTGCCGCTAGTTGCGAACTTAAAAGTGCTTCGCGCTCTTCGTCTGCTTCGTTTTTTCGCAGTTCTTTTTGTTTTCGCCGTTTTGCCTCAGAACTGGCAACTCTTTTACGTTTGGGCGTTGTCTAAAATATAAATCGAATGTATTTTTTACTAACAAATACACTCATTACACACGTTCCACACTTTACTTTCCATTTATACTCACTGTACCACTTTGACTACACACACTTCATTGTTTTTTGTTTTTTTTATTCACTCACTGCACTACTTTTTCGGTTCCTCCTTTTGTCACTTACAAAAACTGACGTTGGAACCCACGACGGGTCTTGCTTTATATGTCTCTAGCAATGGGTAGTCCCACCAGTGGCGAATTCCAGAAGATACCAAAAAGGCTTCGAATGGTCCATACCGTTACAGAAAACTACACAACATTCGAGAGTGCTCTGCAATGTTCCACAGTGATCTGGGATGTCCTCAGCATTACGGAAGCTTCGCGAATGGTCCAGACTATTCCCGAACATTCCAGAACATCCCGAAACACTCCAGAACACTCTCGACTGTTGTGGAATGCTATCGAATACTCTCGAATCTTCTGGAAATTTCTAGAGCGTGGTCCCTCCCAGCCCTTATTCCTTCAAAAGCAAGCCCTTCAGGCAAAAAACGAGAACCTTCTTCACGGATGGGGGCCAGAAGACTTCCAGACCACATACCTCCCCTGGTCGCGCCGGGACTCGTTTTTGAGTTTTAGGGGCAGGCACATTGTGCGCTTACTTTTATAATATGAGTCGATTAAGTTCAAGATTAGATAAATATTTAGAAAAATGAATAGCAACTGAGAAAGTTTGAAATACAGAAGCTACCTAGAGGAAATGATTGCAAAATGCAGTTGGAAAAAAGAATACCTAAATTCTGGGTACAATTTTCAAGAGCCAACAAGCTTCAAGTATCTGGAACGCAAATAAAAATGGTAATAAAAGGAAATTTTTTTATAGAAGCAAGGAAACATGCATCAAAAGTCTCATAAAGATGACAATACAACGTATAAAAGATCTACTAAGATCAACTCAGTAACAGTTCGACAGTAAAGCAACAGATATAAAAAAAGTATCTTTAACAAACAAAACTTCAAAAGTAAAATTTGCTGGAAAATCGTCAAAAACCTTTTGAAATAAAATCCGGAGTAAGACAGGAAGACGGTTAATCACTTTTAATTTTTAACTGAGCTTTGTAGAGGGTAGTGAGAGAATGGAGAAAATTAATCAATAGTAAGAAAAAACCCAAATAACATCGCCGTAGATTGTCTAGCTTTTGTAGATGACATGGCATTAATAACTGACTCATTGGTTAATGGTTCAAATGGCTCTGAGCACTATGGGACTTAACACCTATGGTCATCAGTCCCCTAGAACTTAGAACAACTTACACCTAACTAACCTAAGGACATCACACAACACCCAGCCATCACGAGGAAGAGAAAATCCCTGACCCCGCCGGTGATCGAACCCGGGAACCCGGGTGCGGCAAGCGAGAACGCTACCGCACGACCACGAGCTGCGGACCATTTGTTAACGCCAAGGAGTAAATCACAGAGCCACAGAAACAAGCAGACAACACATTAAAAAAACATAAAAAACACATTTCATTGCAAATATCTATGATGTCCCTCCAAACCTTAAAATTCATAACAACAAAATATCTAAAACAAATTGTTTTAATTATCTAGGAGAATAGACAACAAGTAACACAAAAGAAAAGGTAGCCACAGAAAATAGAGAAATAAAACGGAAAGGGTGTTGAAAATGACAGAAAACATACATAACAACAAAAGTTTGTCCTGGGACACTGAACTAAGACACTACTAGACAGTGGTAAGGCCTGAAATACCGTGTGCAGGAGAGACACTTAAAATAACACGATTTGGGGATCTTGAAAAACTGGAAAAGTTGACAGAAGAATTATAAGAAAAACACTGGGACCTAGAAGAAATAGTAATGTTGAACATAAATTAAGATCAAACCGAGAACTCTATTCGAAAATGGAAAAGATAACTAGTGTAATGAGGAGAAGAAGACTACGGTTTTAAGGACAGATATACCAAATGCATAATAACAGAATAACGAAGCAGATCTTCAACTTACTAAACAATTACTAATCCAAATCCGCATGGTTCCGCTAAACTGACGGAAATATGGAAACAGGAATTATAGAGGACATAATACATAATGGAACACATTTTAGAGAAACAAAATAAAAGGTAAGATTTCGGGAAAGAAAGAGGTCTGCAAAAGACGGAAAGTGGACCCAGAAGGAAAGGAATCTTGCTCTCGAAGGATGAAGGAAGTTTGGGAGAATCGAAAATTAAACACAAAAAGCAAAACCAAAGCCGATTTATTATACCCTCCAAATGCGTTATTTAAATAAATAAATAAACAAGCACATTCGTACTAAAAATTGAAGGAAATACTTTAATCTCAATTTCTTTAAGAACACAAAAAGTCGCGGTATGCGTAAAATGGAATTCCTTAATTTATTACAATAATATGTAAATATTCGCGTCTGACCCTTCAATTTGGCCGCACACACCTGTGTGCCGTGGTACACCAGTTGTGGGACTCTGCTCGAAAGTACGTTTTTCCACATTCTTGACGTGGCCATGCGATGCCACCGAGAAATTCCAGTAGCCAGCAGCAGTAGAGGAAAAACAATATACCACAACACGCAACTGTGCAGTAGTCTATGCAGCTGTTGAAGTTGACTCACACTAGCTAGACTTTCGTACTTTTCTTGCATGGGCATCTTCTTCATGAAACCTGATTGAAGGATGTATTCACTCCACGTGCGTGTGCTCGAATCCTAGCACGATCACCAAGTGTAATAGTTGCTATTTGTTTCAACGAGTCAAAAGAATTTTTTTCTATCATTGAGCAACATGTTCCACATGTTTGCACCACAAAACTTAATTACTGCGTGGTTGGTTAAGATAACGTTTTATCATTAGATTCTGATCCATCTTTTGATCTCTTATAATGCTGAAAAAATCTAGGAAAGGGATTTTTTTTATCGCATAACATGACTGCTAACTTACATCACTGACCGTGGGCCTGAAAGGAACACCTGAACTGACTGACCACTAACACAGACTTACATACCATTGTTTTCACATAAGAACTTAAGTTTCGGTAGTGGTACGGCTAGTTTCATAACATGTACATGTTCATAATATAGAAATTTGTACTGTTTGCCTGTAATGATTACTAATTTTGTTTACTGCAAGTTCTAAGTCGTCAAATGTAGGCTTCACTAGAGCATCAGTAAGGTCACCTCCTCAACATATCACGCAATTTAGTAGTAGTTTTCAAGGGAATGAAATCAATGCCTATAGAATGGCCTGTAAAGAAATGAATCGATTTCTTACGCCAAGACGTAAGATTGTAGCATGGGGAGCGACAGAATCTTTTACACATTGGTAAAAGGAAATTGCTTACATTTTTTAATTTAAAGTTTGAGAATTGTGAGAGCTTAGTAATTTTATCCAGTGTCGTGTCACTCTTCCTGAAGACTGACTGTTCGACGTGTGACGGTACGACAGAGCTGTGTCCAGAGCGGCTGGCAGCAGGTAGGAGGTGTAGTACGCTCACCTGCCGGCGGCGGCGCTGAGGCGGCTCTCCCCGGTGAGCAGGTGGCTGGTCTCGCAGCGGTAGGCCAGCGCGCCGTCCGCCTGCGTCACGTGCCGGATGTGCAGCTCGCCAGACGGGAATACCGAGTACCGGCCGCCTGGAGCCACAAGAGAAACAGCTTATTAGCAACGCAGACAAACCGGAATTCTGAGAAACATGTGGGGCTTGCAACATTTCATGATATTTACGACCAATGAGAGACAATGTTCTTGTTCCAGAAAGGACAAGACACAGATTGTAACAAATCTACATCTACATTTATACTCCGCAAGCCACACACTGGTGTGTGGCGGAGGGCACTTTACGTGCCACTGTCATTACCTCCCTTTCCTGTTCGAATTGCGTATGGTTCACGGGAAGAACGACTGCCGGAAAGCCTCCGTGCGCGCTCGAATCTCTCTAACTTTACACTCGTGATCTCCTCGGGAGGTATAAGTAGGGGGAAGCAATATATTCGATACCTCACCCAGAAACGCACCTTCTCGAAACCTGGACAGCAAGCTACACCGCGATGCAGAGCGCCTCTCTTGCAGATACCTGCCACTTGAGTTTGCTAAACATCCCCGTAAGGCTATCACGCTTACAAAATGACCCTGTGACTTAACGCGCCGCTCTTCTTTGGATCTCCTCTGTCAACCCGACCTGGTACGGATCCCACACTGAACAGTAATACCCAAGTATAGGTCGAACGAGTGTTTTGTATGCCACCTCCTTTGTTGATGGGCTACATTTTCTAAGGACCCTCCCAATGAATCTCAACCTGGCACCTGCCTTACCAACAATTAATTTTATATGATCATTCCGCTTCAAACCTTTCCGTACGCATACTCCCAGATATTTTACAGAAGTAACTGCTACCAGTGTTTGTTCCACTATCATATAATCGTACAATAAAGCATCCTTTCGCTGCAATTTTCTAATGCTGCAACTTCTCTGTCTCTGTGTCTAGAGAATATAACAGTAGTGGGTTGATACGTTAGTCGTAGCACCTGTGGTCTATGGGTTGTGGCTGTGACTAGTAATCAAAAGGTCGTCAGTTGCGGGTCAGAATCTCACCACTGGTTAAATTTTGAATGAAAATCATCAGCAATGGCTGTCGAAGCCCTCCAGCATAAGATGTCACCTTCAATATGTCAACTGCCTTGTCAAGGTGGGCAAAAGAGCGGACGGGGTTTTGTGGGCACTCTCTTGTCCTTAGGGTAGAAACTGACCCTAAAATGAGGAAGAAGCAGCAGTGACCAACGCTATGAGAATGTGCATAATATTTATCCACAGGACATGTGGCCTGTGATTGAAAGAGTGTCGTCATGATCTCTCCAGTAGCAAAAGATTCCAGACTAGTTCCCCACTCAGTTCTTCGGGAGGGATCTGACAAGACGGAGGTGACCATAAGAAGAAGACTGAATAACCAACGAAGGGGTAACGTTCTCCGAATCGGGCCGTGGAATGTCAGAAGAAGGGAAGCTAGAAAATGTGAGAAGGGAACTGCCAAAGCTCAGTCTGGAATAGTGGAGGTCAGTGAAGTTCAGTGGAAAGAAGACACGAGAGAATAAGAGATCGTGGTAGGGACGAGAGAGCAGAAAGACTAATTGAGTTCTGCAATAAATTCCTGCTGGTAACAGCGAATACTCTGCTCAAGACTCACAAGAGGAGGATGCATACACGGAAAAGGCCGGGAGATGCTGGAAGACCTCAGCTAGATTACTCCATATTCACGGAGAGATTCCGAAATCACATACTGGTTTGCAAGGAGTACCCAGGAGCAGACATAGGGTCAGATAACAATTTAGAAATGACGAAGAGTAGGATGTAGTGTAAGAGAGTTCAGGAAGAATCAATGTGCAAAGAAGTGGGATATGGAAATACTAACGAATGGAGAGATACTTTTGAAGTCCTCTGAGGCTATAGATACAGTGGTAATGAATAGCTCAGTAAGCAGCTTATTTGAAGGGCAACGGACATCCCTACAAAGAGCAATCACAGAAGTTCGAAAGAGAAACATAGGTATCAGGAATGTGATTGCGAAAGAACCACAGCCAATAGAAGAAATGCTTCAGCTTATCGACGCAAGAAGGAAGTACAAAAATGTTCAGAGAGATTCAGACATACAGAAATACAAATCACTTGTAGATGAAGTAAGTAGGATGTGCAGGGAAGCTAAGGCGAAATAGCTGCAGGAAAGATGTTAAGAAAACGAAAAAGAAATGACTGTCGAAGGCCTGGCTCAGCTTATAGAAAAGTCAAAACAGTATTCGGTGATATTAAAAGCAAGGATGTAACATTAAGAATACGGTGATAATTCCTCTGTTAAATGCAGAAGACAGAACAGATACGTGGAAAGAGTACATTCAACGCCTCTATGGGAAGGAGGACTTGTCTAATAAAGTGACTGAAGAAGAAACACGAATCTGTAGGGAGTATGGACTGAGAGTAAACCGAAGAAAGACGAAAGTAATTAGAAGTAGCAGGAAAGAGAACGGCGAGAAAGGGAACATACGAATTAGGGATCACGAAGTAAACAAAGTTAAATAACCTACCTAGGCAGCAAATTAACCCATTACAAAGCCAGTAGGACATAAAAAGAAGATTAGCATTAGCAAAAAGTGCATTCCTTGCCAAAAGAAGTCTACTATTATCAAACATAGGCCTTAATCTGAGGAAGAAGTTTCTGAGAATGTACGTTCGGAGGACAGAATTGTATGGTACTGAAATGTGGGCTGCAGATAAACCGGAACAAAAGGTAACCGAAGCACATGAGATGTGATGCTGCAGACGAACGTTGGTAAGGAATGAGGAGATTCTCTGCGGAATCGACGAGGAAAGGAATATATTGAAAACGCTGACAAGAGGAAGCGACGGGATGACGGGACCTCTGTTTAAACATCAGGGAATAGCTTCTACGGTACAAGAGGGAGCTGTAAAGGGTAAAAACTGCGGGAGAAAACAGAATATGGAATACGTACCGCAAATAAGCAGACAGAAGACTCATGGCTTTTTTTCTTTTCTTTAAAAAAAAAACAGGTGTGTGTGTGTGTCTGGTGTGTCTGTGTGTCCCCCTTTAAGTCTGAGTGTATCGGAGGTCGCAGCGTGCCACGGAACTATGGAAGTCGGAGAGCGCTCCAATCTTTGAGTAGTCAGCTTCTTGTAGGGCTGTGGTGTACATACTGTGCACGGCTGTGGTGACTTTTTTTGCATAGGAAATAGAGGTATGATGAAATTGGGAGTTCATTTCCCACAGATTGTTCTGTAGAAGTACTTCTTTGGTTGTATGCTTATATAACAGTCGTTGGCTAAGTATTCTGTCCTAGTCACTTCTAGTGGTAAGACTGAGTGCGAGACATCGTCAACCGACATAAAGCAGCCAAACGCCTGACCTGCCGTCACCACACAAAGCAGCCAAATGCCTGACCTGCCTTTACCATTCAAAGCAGCCACATTCCTGACTTTTAATCACCACTGTCGCTGCCTTGGCAATCACCTCTTGACATATGGCACTGAAGCCAGTCGATATTAATGATGCAGTGTGATACGTTCCGAAAGTATTCGTCAAAAGCGAACGCAACCGATGTATCTAGCTCTAGTCACTCTGAGAAAATTTCATAATTTGTTTACTAATTTTAAATGCACTTTCTTTTCTCGTCGAGATATGTCGTGTACTCTTCAAAAGATGTGTAGGGGAGAGCGGGGCTAGAAGTTACCGAGATAAGTTGTTCCATTAGAAATAACTCCGGGAGGGAAAAACATATGAATATGAAGTAAACACGTCGTGAAATGAAACGCCACAGCACACTGACGATAGCCGTCGTAAACAGGCGGTCGCTGGTTCACGTACGTAAATATTTTCGTTGTTGTTGTTGTGGTCTTCAGTCCTGAGACTGGTTTGATGCAGCTCTCCATGCTACTCTATCCTGTGCAAGCTTTTTCATCTCCCAGTACCTACTGCAACCTACATCCTTCTGAATCTGCTTAGTATATTCATCTCTTGGTCTCCCTCTACGATTTTTACCCTCCACGCTGCCCTCCAACACTAAATTGGTGATCCCTTGATGCCTCAGAACATGTCCTACCAACCGACCCCTTCTTCTGGTCAAGTTCTGCCACAAACTTCTCTTCTCCCCAATCCTATTCAATACTTCCTCATTAGTTATGTGATCTACCCATCTAATCTTCAGCATTCTTCTGTAGCACCACATTTCGAAAGCTTCTATTCTCTTCTTGTCCAAACTATTTATCGTCCATGTTTCACTTCCATACATGGCTACACTCCATACGAATACTTTCAGAAATGACTTCCTGACACTTAAATCAATACTGGATGTTAACAAATTTCTCTTCTTCAGAAACGCTTTCCTTGCCATTGCCAGCCTACATTTTATATCCTCTCTACTTCGACCATCATCAGTTATTTTGCTCCCCAAATAGCAAAACTCCTTTACTACTTTAAGTGCCTCATTTCCTAATCTAATTCCCTCAGCATCACCCGACTTAATTAGACTACACTCCATTATCCTTGTTTTGCTTTTGTTGATGTTCATCTTATATCCTCCTTTCAAGACACTGTCCATTCCATTCAACTGCTCTTCCAAGTCCTTTGCTGTCTCTGACAGAATTACAATGTCGTCGGCGAACCTCAAAGTTTTTATTTCTTCTCCATGAATTTTAATACCTACTCCGAATTTTTCTTTTGTTTCCTTTACTGCTTGCTCAATATACAGATTGTACAACATCGGGGAGAGGCTACAACCCTGTCTTACTCCCTTCCCAACCACTGCTTCCCTTTCATGTCCCTCGACTCTTATAACTGCCATCTGGTTTCTGTACAAATTGTAAATAGCCTTTCGCTCCCTGTATTTTACCCCTGCCACCTTTAGAATTTGAAAGAGAGTATTCCAGTCAACACTGTCAAAAGCTTTCTCTAAGTCTACAAATGCTAGAAACGTAGGTTTGCCTTTCCTTAATTTTTCTTCTAATGTAAGTCGTAAGGTCAGTATTGCCTCACGTGTTCCAGTGTTTCTACGGAATCCAAACTGATCTTCCCTGAGGTTGGCTTCTACTAGTTTTTCCATTCGTCTGTAAAGAATTTGTGTTAGTATTTTGCAGCTGTGGCTTATTAAACTGATAGTTCGGTAATTTTCACATCTGTCAACACCTGCTTTCTTTGGGATTGGAATTATTATATTCTTCTTGAAGTATGAGGGTATTTCGCCTGTTTCATACATCTTGCTCACCAGATGGTAGAGTTTTGTCAGGACTGGCTCCCCCACGGCCGTCAGTAGTTCCAATGGAATATTGTCTACTCCGGGGGCCTTGTTTCGACTCAGGTCTTTCAGTGCTCTGTCAAACTCTTCACGCAGTATCATATCTCCCATTTCATCTTCATCTACATCCTCTTCCATTTCCATAATATTGTCCTCAAGTACATCGCCTTTGTATAGACCCTCTATATACTCCTTCCACCTTTCTGCTCTCCCTTCTTTGCTTAGAACTGGGTTTCCATCTGAGCTCTTGATATTCATACAAGTCGTTCTCTTATCTCCAAAGGTCTCTTTAATTTTCGTATTTGGTATTTTTGATCCAGGTCACGAATTTTAACGAGTAGCCTTCAATCTTTAATGTTTTACTGTAAGGATTTATCAGCCGTTTTGGAACATAGTGCTTAAATTACCAATGTTTGTAATGTAACCAATATCTTGCTTTTATTTCAACATGTGTGATTGATTATGGTATATTGATAATTGTTACTTTATGAACCATCTGACAGCAACTTAATGTAACACAATTTCATACCATATGCATTTCGCCTTTATTTTCTGCAAGGCATCTTCATTGGAAGATTGCGTGGACGTGGACGATTTCCTACATATTACGCTGCTGTTGCGTTTTGGGTGTTGTTCTTCTTCTTATAAATGACAATTTGCGCTTTTCCCCACATTTCACAGCACTACGAACTGAACACTTGTTTTGAAGCAAAAAACCAAAAGATTTCATCAAAACAAGAGTTTGTTGTAACCACGACAGGAACAGCCGTGGTGTTATGGAGAACGAAAGTGTGGCAGGATCAAACAGAAGTGGCCCGTGAACAAACAAAACGAATGGGGATGGATGGACGCGAACTGTGATGGACGACCGAGCAAGACTTAATGAACAATAATACGCAAATAGCAACAGGGTCACAAGTGAAACCTCACGAATCCACAATGTCCACTCCTACACAGAAACAAAGTAAAGTAAACAGGCTGTCTGTAGGCGAGATGTCGATAGACTAACGCGAATATCAGACTGCCGGCTGAGCTTTTTTTCCTTTATTGTGATTTCATTCCCCTGCCCCATATGGGCAGGGGAGGGCAGTCAGTGGCACAATCCGCCGCTCTTCAGCCGAGTGACAGGACAGCTAATACAAGAAGAAAATGTTACATATAAAGGCGCCAGCTGAGCGAGATGCATTCACTTAAATACGTGATAGAGTATGTCGCTACTGGCTGCTGGGACCACGTACTCCACCGTGGCGCCCTCACATTATACGCGGGCCAGGTGTGTGCGCGCAGCCACGGCTTATGGCGCGACGGCTGCAGAGACCTCTGGTGGCTATCGAGGTCCATGCCGTCTGGTGCGGATTCGAAACACGTGGCACTCAGTACCAGAGTGTACAGTTGATAGTGCTGTGAAATGTGCGAAAAATCCGCAAATTGGCATTAATAGGAAGGACAACAACACCAAAAATGCAACAGGAGCATAATGTACAGAAAATCGCCCACGCAACCTGCTACTGAAGATGCCGTGCAGAAAATAGTGGCGAAACGCAGTTTTCTTGGGTCTTCTCCCAGAAGAAGTAAAAAAGTTAGCTTACTAATGTGCACTGAAATTCAATGCTAGCAATGTTTCACCTTTGTGGCACGACATAAAGAGAGTTGGTCCAGACTGGCCGACTGGTTTTTTAAAAAGGCATCCTCACCTGGCAATAAGAATACCCATGTCAACGAGTGCCAGCAGGGCGACATCATTTAAAAAACACGATTTTACCGAATTTTTTACAAAGCCGAGCACAGTGCTGGATAAATATAAATTTCCACCTTCTAGAATATATCATTTATATGAGACAGACGTTACCACAGTGCTAAATCCGAGCAAAATTATTGCCAATAAGGGAATGAAGCAAGTTGGAGCCATAGTATGTGCTGAACGAGGGACATTCGTTACAGTGAAACTGGCAGTAAGTGCAATATGTCATGCAGTTCGTCCCATGTTTATTTTCCCAAGGTTTAAATACATGGATCTGTTTATGAAAGGTGGACCACCGGAATCTACCAGTGCAAGAAACAGTTCAGGATGGATGACAGCTATGGAGTTTGTGAAGTATGTGGACCATTTTATCAAACATACTAAACCATCACCTGCAGATCCGATTTTGTTGTTGCTCGGTAATCACCAATCTCATAATGACGTAAGTGTGGTGGAAAAATCGAAATCTAACTCCATTATAATGCCGTCTTTTCCGCCTCACTGTACACACCGCCTACAGCCATTGGATGTTGGAGTAAACGTACCTTTCAAAAGATATTGTGCAAAGGCTCAGTGCAGTTGGCAGTGCAATAATCCTGGCAAGACACTGTCGATATAGGAGATCCAGAAATTGTTAGACATGCTCTACCTCGCGCAGTGACTCCCATAAACGTAATGAGCGCTTTCAGAAAAGCTGGCATTTGGCCTTACGACCCCAATGTTTTTACAGGAAAAGACTATGGTCCATCATATGTTACATATCACCCTTTAACCTTAGGATGCATATACAGGGCCACGGAGGCCCTTGTATGTGTTCATTTAAAAAAAAAATTCTCTAATTTTTTGTTTGATTTCAAACTGCTTTCCAGTACTCTTTGACTAACACTGTGTCATTCCTCCTATCAAGTCTGAACGAGATACCTTTTTAAGTTTTTTGTATAATTCAATTCGTTTACCCATACACCGTGAATGCATAAGCAGGGCTTCAGAAGCCCTCACACATTTATATATGTCCTTTAGCCTATATTGTCTTCAACATTTGTTTGGGATCAGTTATCAATTCAACAATAACTGTAGTGGTATTTCCAGCAACAGGAGTGCCAACAGCAGCAGTAGCTGTAGTAGTAATAGTATAACTAAAAAATAATACACACTATTTTCACATATTGGCGATGACGGTGTATTATTGATCTTTTCGCTATCAAATGTTTTATTATTGCATAGTATTGTTATCCTGTGCTGCTCTTGTCAGCCTCATTGTTACTGTAGTTTGTTTGTTGCTGCAAGGCCCATATTATTACAAGTATGACTCGTTTAGTGCAGCACAAGCTGCTATTCGAGAGACACGCCTTTTGCTATGGCTTCGACACGCAAAGCAAGAGTACGTGCAAATGCAGCTAATTTTGAAAGTGTTGTGGCTCAGTGGTTTGAAGAAGATGATTCTTGGGAGGAAGGAAATATTTTTGAAGATGCAAGTAGTGAAGAATCAGCCAATGAACCTGCAGATGTGAATATTGAGGCAGATGACACTCCTTCCGATAATATTACTTCATCAGAGTCTGAAAATGAAGAACCACCACAAAAAGGTATAGAAGATCACACATAGATTAGTCGGAATGGAACGATTTGAAAATTAGATCCTCCTGCAACTTTTCGTATGCCTGTCCATAATATCGTAAACATGGCACCTGATCCAGCCCGTGGTTTGAAAACCCATAAACCTAAGGATGCCTGGGACTATTTCATCTCCAAGCAACTACTAGAGGAAATCATCAACTGCACAAATATTGAAGGCAGAAGAGTGGCTGCTTTACGTGGTAAAACGTGGAAAACGTATCGCTTGCTGAAATGGAGGGTTTTCTTGGTCTTTTACTGCTTTCTGGTGTTGAGAAGAGTTGGGATGTCCCTATTAGAGAATTATTCTTGGATGAAAAGGCAAATCCTACATATAAGGCCACCATGTCAGTAAATAGATTCGAGGATATAAGGAGAATGACTAGATTTGATGACAGGCGTACCCGTGAAGCTCGATATGCAGATGACAAACTTGCAGCTGTTCGCTATGCATGCGAACTATTTCTTGACAAGTGTAGAAATAGAATGATTCCCAATGATTCGCTCACAGTTGACGAAAAGGTAGTCCCATTCCGTGGAAGATGCAGCTTCACCCAGTATGTGCCCTCCAAACCAGCCAAGTATGGCATAAAAATATTTTGGTTATGTGATGCTACATCTGCATATGCTTTAGACGGAATTGTTTACACGGGAAGGAAGCCCCATGAACCTATTCAGAAAAATCTTCGATTGAATGTGGTGAAATACACTCCTGGAAATGGAAAAAAGAACACATTGACACCGGTGTGTCAGACCCACCATACTTGCTCCGGACACTGCGAGAGGGCTGTACAAGCAATGATCACACGCACGGCACAGCGGACACACCAGGAACCGCGGTGTTGGCCGTCGAATGGCGCTAGCTGCGCAGCATTTGTGCACCGCCGCCGTCAGTGTCAGCCAGTTTGCCGTGGCATACGGAGCTCCATCGCAGTCTTTAACACTGGTAGCATGCCGCGACAGCGTGGACGTGAACCGTATGTGCAGTTGACGGACTTTGAGCGAGGGCGTATAGTGGGCATGCGGGAGGCCGGGTGGACGTACCGCCGAATTGCTCAACACGTGGGGCATGAGGTCTCCACAGTACATCGATGTTGTCGCCAGTGGTCGGCGGAAGGTGCACGTGCCCGTCGACCTGGGACCGGACCGCAGCGACGCACGGATGCACGCCAAGACCGTAGGATCCTACGCAGTGCCGTAGGGGACCGCACCGCCACTTCCCAGCAAATTAGGGACACTGTTGCTCCTGGGGTATCGGCGAGGACCATTCACAACCGTCTCCATGAAGCTGGGCTACGGTCCCGCACACCGTTAGGCCGTCTTCCGCTCACGCCCCAACATCGTGCAGCCCGCCTCCAGTGGTGTCGCGACAGGCGTGAATGGAGGGACGAATGGAGACGTGTCGTCTTCAGCGATGAGAGTCGCTTCTGCCTTGGTGCCAATGATGGTCGTATGCGTGTTTGGCGCCGTGCAGGTGAGCGCCACAATCAGGACTGCATACGACCGAGGCACACAGGGCCAACACCCGGCATCATGGTGTGGGGAGCGATCTCCTACACTGGCCGTACACCACTGGTGATCGTCGAGGGGACACTGAATAGTGCACGGTACATCCAAACCGTCATCGAACCCATCGTTCTACCATTCCTAGACCGGCAAGGGAACTTGCTGTTCCAACAGGACAATGCACGTCCGCATGTATCCCGTGCCACCCAACGTGCTCTAGAAGGTGTAAGTCAACTACCCTGGCCAGCAAGATCTCCGGATCTGTTCCCCATTGAGCATGTTTGGGACTGGATGAAGCGTCGTCTCACGCGGTCTACACGTCCAGAACGAACGCTGTTCCAACTGAGGCGCCAGGTGGAAATGGCATGGCAAGCCGTTCCACAGGACTACATCCAGCATCTCTACGATCGTCTCCATGGGAGAATAGCAGCCTGCATTGCTGCGAAAGGTGGATATACACTGTACTAGTGCCGACATTGTGCATGCTCTGTTGCCTGTGTCTATGTGCCTGTGGTTCTGTCAGTGTGATCATGTGATGTATCTGACCCCAGGAATGTGTGAATAAAGTTTCCTCTTCCTGGGACAATGAATTCACGGTGTTCTTATTTCAATTTCCAGGAGTGTATCTTGCTAAAAGCATTGAAGGATCATCAAAAAATATTAATGCTGACAACTTCTTTACTAGTGTGCAGCTGGCAGAAGAGATGCTTCAGAAGCAAATTACTGTGGTGGGAACTATCAAACAAAATAAACCAGAAATTCCTAATGAGATGAAACCATCTGCCTCAAGAGCGATTCATTCCTCTTTGTTTGTATTTAGAGGTGACATTACAATGGTGAGCTATGTTCCCAAAAAGAAAAAGTCTATAGTTCTCATTAGCACAATGTATCACGACAGAAACATTGATGAAACTCATGCAAAAAAGAAACCAGATATAATAAAGTTCTATAACTCTACGAAGGGTGGAGTAGATCAAATGGACCAGAAAATTCGTTATTACACTTGCAAGAGATAAACAAGAAGATAGCCATTTCCACTATGGATGAAACCAGATATAATAAAGTTCTATAACTCTACGAAGGGTGGAGTAGATCAAATGGACCAGAAAATTCGTTATTACACTTGCAAGAGATAAACAAGAAGATAGCCATTTCCACTATGGATGAATATGATGGACGTCCCAGCATCTGAAGTGATAAAAAGCGTTTGTTCCTAAGAGATTTAGCAGAGGAAATGGTAAGACCACTAATGGAACTTCGTATTCAGATCCCTAACCTTCCAAAGAAAATCGTTGATGCCATGCAAAATGTGGTGTTCAAAAAGATGTCATATTGCCGAACCAACTATCTGTTTCAGGAAACAGAAGAAGATGCAATTATTGTCCATATAATAAACACAGGAAAAGTGCTATGACATGCATTATGTGTAAAACCAACATTTGTAAGGAACATAGTGGCTTTCTTTGTGCTTCTTGTTTGTCACATGTTGAAAACTAAGAAAAATGCGATTTTATGTGAACAATGAATAACTTATTGTAAAAATATTGCCTATATACATAATATTCTGAATAATGAGTATGTTTTAATTGAAGAAATTTGTTGTAATAAATGTTATAAGATGTAAACTGCAACTTATAAGTCAATTAATAAAATTACTTGTATATGTTGTATGTAAATGGACGTAATTAATAAAAATTCACTCTTAGAGTTTTTTAAAAAAATTAATAAAGTATTAATCAGGCCCACCAGATCCTGTTACTGTATCTTAGGAATCTTTCAATATGACAATAAATTTCACAGAAATAAATTTAACTCCAAAGAATGATTATATGAGAGAGGAAAATTTTAAATTTGGGCAGGGCCTTGGAGGCCCTGCATATGCATTCATGTGTGTTTTCGGCACCATGCATCCTAGGGTTAACTTTAGTAAACGTATAAAATGTAGTTTAGGCATTTCACATGACATCAACACGAATAGGTCGGAAGCAGTATCAGAGACTAGCATAAACGCTAATGCATCTGAAGATGTAAACATTAGTACAGAAACAAGACAAATCGTTGATGCGCCATGGCCATCAGGGATTGTTAATCTGCCTCCATCTTATAGTGTCATAAAGAACAACTCGAAGATCAAGTCCCTTTCTGCCCAGCAGCAGTACGTCCCCTTCCGAAGGCACCGCTAAGGATTGGAAGAACAAGAGACGTCTTAGAAAATCCGCTATTTTAACCGATACTCCAGTAAAATAAATCTTAGCAGAAGAACAAAGCAAGAAAAGGAAGGTGAACATCAAAAATGAAAAAGTGAGAAAAAATAAGGAACAGGTAAAACAACACAAGGAAATGGAAAAGGCAAAGGGAAGGGGAAGTCTGTTAAACGACAGGTTTTGCAAACGAGTAGCGAGAGTGAAGAGGAGAGAGTACTATTGTCTAGTGTGCTGTGACAATTACTCTAATTCACGTTTTGGGGAAGAATCTGTTCAGTGTCAGCAATGTAAGAAGTGGGCCCATTCCAGATGTATGCAGAATCAAGCCTTATTAATCTACCTATGCCCGAACTGTGATTGCGATATATCTTCTGATGATTAATTATATATGTTTTTTGCCTATGATTTCAACATGATAGATATTTTCAGCCTCAGACAAGGCCGATATGACTGAAGACTGAATTATCAAGGCTGAGTAGTTACAAGTTATTTGATATGCTGTTAATTACTAAAGGGTTAATTACAGTTTAAGTACAAATTATACTTACTTGTTGTATAACATACAAATGTTTATCTGATGATTTGTACGACATTGTTCATCATTACTTAAATAAACAGACATGGTTTAATCATTTATTGTTTTCTATTTCACAAATCATTGCTTTAACAAATATGGTAACAACTTACCCCAGCTTGGTAACAATTTGCCACAAGTCGGGATAAGTTGTTATTTTATGACTTTAGATATTAAAACATTATTACTGAAAAAATCTCACAACAAATGACCCAAATAACTGTCTTGACTTATATAAGTTGATTTTGAGTGCATTGCATGAATACTAAAATCAAGTATTCTGAAAGAATTTTGAGGTCTACTAAAAATCAGAAGTTGTAGTCCCACGCTCCCCTAACTACCTAACGTTTTTGTTAGGTCCGATAATCACAAAATAATTCAACCTATTAGCTGTCCAACAGAGAGTACACAATGGGGTAAAATAATTAACTGAGCAGACATAGGGATTGCATCTCCCACCATCCCGTACACCCACAAAGTTGGCCACAACGCCAATATCAACATGCTTTCCTGTATTCCAGAGTTTTGGAAGTCCCTCCTAATCCACGTATGCCTATCGTTGTGCATCATCTTCACTCTCGCGAAACAAGTATCGATTATGGGAAATGCCACCCATTGGTTTCAATTCTAATTTCCAATCCACATATTCTGCCACACTTAATAACAACACGTCCCCACAAAATGTCGTCTAAATACTGTTCACATTGTATCCAAACCAAATGAGAAATGAGCCTCCTTCCTTCGTTTTTTTTTTCTTCTTCCTTTATTGTCAGATGTTCGGGGTACTCTTCTCAGTCAAACAACCCTCCAATTCTTCGAAACGCTTTTCCAAATATAAACTACAACACCCTTCTACTCTCACAAAATCGACATCTACTACCCACTTCATACTCAAAATCAATAAAATATCAGCACTCATTGACCCCTACACATTGAGAGCCATAAAATGATAGGCCACCGTTATCAACAATAACGGAAAGAATACTACGAGACTTAGAGAGTCAACATTTTATGTATAATTGCTTCAATTTCCTGACGTTCATGCCACCAAACATAATGAGAAATATTCTACTTCTATGCCTCAGTAAAATAAGAGCAGTCGCTATGGCCTGCTGTTTTGAGTAATGAAGTGCGACTGTGTCATTTCCCAAAAAGAATCTGCTAGTCTGAAGGTTTGGTACGTCATCATCTTGTTCATGACAGGGAGAATGTGGCAGGTGGATGTTCCACACTTCTTCTGGGGTGTTTTACCTTTTCCAGAGCAGTTTACTGCGATGCCTGCAGCCAAGGACATTCTGCTGCACTCCTTGTCCACTTCAAATTGTTTAATTACGAGCAGATAGCAGGAAACCTAACGGTGTACGCTGCAACTAAAACCCTGCCCCCTTGGTTCACCTGCTGCGTACCTCCTCCATTGTTGCGCTGCCGAACGCGGTTCTGGATGCTATTTTTCTGCACAAGAGATATGACATATGACGACCAGAAACGTATAAAACAACTTATGTTCACGTGAAATTTAGGTGTTCTGAGATATACCGGGCAATTGATTAATTTCATTATTTAATTAGAAATACAAATCATTGTACACTTGACAGCAAAAAAAGTGGATCACTGTCGAATACAACCAACATAATGTAGCCGTGTTGCAGCTCCTCTAAACACCAAAACCCCATGGGGTACAGTCGTTTGACTACACGCAATGGGTACTGCAAGAGACGACTAGAGACCAAAGGTGTTTAGCCGGCCGGAGTCGCCGAGCGGTTCTGGGCGCTACAGTCTGGAACCACGCGACCACCACGGTCGTAGGTTTGAATCCTGCCTCGGGTATGGATGTGTGTGATGTCCTTAGGTTAGTTAGGTTTAAGTAGTTCTAAGTTCTAGGGGACTGATGACCTCAGAAGTTGAGTCCCATAGTGCTCAGAGCCATTTGAACCAACCAAAGATCTTTATGGCAGTCAGTCTGTCAACTAATATCGTCATACAAAACATATTAGAAAACAAGTTCTTAGCGATGAGACACACTCCATAACAGTCATAAACTAACCTTAATTACAACAAGTGACATTCCAAAAGTTCTGAGAAAACGGATTATTTTACATATATCGTACAGTAATTCTTAGTCAAAATTAAGTACTTGAGACAATATATGGAGTTATAAAGCTGTATGGCGTTTGGAAAAATGCTTTTCGCTCTCGATAAGGTTTCCCAACCACGTGCTGAACGTCGCTCAACGGCGAGCGGCTCTGGAAACTGGATATTGGACGAATCAGTAAAAAAACGCGATTAATGGCAACAAGCACTCTTCGGAAATCTCAACATTAACAGCGAATCACCAGTAATATCATTGTTCTCGTAACACATCAACAGCTAAGTGCACACAAATTTGAACTTTAAATGACATGACCAACGTCGTCCTTTCTGGACCTGGATTCAAACCCGGCACCTATAGCCATTGCTTACTAAGCTAAGCTTTCTTTGTGCCTTATTGAGACCCGATCACTAGACATAAAGACATGTGAAGTATAGACGTTTGCACCAGTAGCAGTTAAAAATTCACATCCTGAAAATAAATGACGAAAATGTTTGTACTGAACTGGAAATCCTGTCATAACAGTTACCTTCCTGGGAACTACCCCTAGCGACGTTTAATGTGGTGTCATTCACAAGGAACAAGGTATGCTCATGTTTAAAATTGAAATGCCATCATGTAAAGCTTGTGACAGGGATGCGAACCCAGCACCTAATCGGATTGTTAACGAAGTACGTAATATCAGAAGTTAAATATCAAATGTTTTCACCAATAGCGAGATGATGGAACCTTAAATGACGATAGAATTGTTTTTGCCTGACTGGGATTCGAACCCAGCATCTAGCACCGTCGTTTTCTAGTCAGAGACAGACGATAAATACCTATTGTTGGTTCACCAGTAGCGAGATGTGCGCATGTTTAGCTAGAAATCAGGCGACGAAAACTTCTGTGCTGAGTGGAATTCAAACACCGCACGCGTGGTCATGAAGACACTTTAACTATCAAATTCTTTTCCAATAATATCTAGAAGTGGCATATTTGTACTTTCAATGATGTGATGAAAAATACTCTGCTGGCTAGAAGTTGAATCCACAACATATCGTCGTTGGTGATCACAACGAACACAACGTCAAACCCAAATCCGTTTTCGCCAGTAGGATGGAGCGTTTGATGTAAGGAAACGTTTGATCTTGTAATGTTGTGATAAAAAGCTCATCATGTGGCTGTGAGTTGAAACGAACACGTTACAGCTGACAACGCACGAAGAGACGTTGAAAATGCAACTATTTTTCACTAGTAGTTCGGAGTGCACATGCTAGGGCTTGAAATGAAATAATGAATATTTTGTGCTGATCAGGATTCGAAACCAGATAGGTGCCTTTCGAGGAGGCGTAGAAGAGTTTGCAGTCTCGGAGAACACAGTAAAATCGAATTCGAATCCCAGTCCAGCACCACAACTTTCAACGTCTCAGTTTCAAATAAAGTAAGAGCCTTGTGAACTTACATGGCCATTGGTTCATTAAATGAAATACGTTTTCTAGTTTACGACGGCTTGCTGGTGACAGAGTCTCTGCCTTCCGGGGTTTCTCCATCTGTCACAGCTCAAACGAATGCTGCTCTGCCCCAGTCGGCAGCGAAGGGATGTTATCTTTACTGCGGATATTGAACTACGAAGCTTACTGGCGTTCTGCACTTGGCGTTACTAGGGGTTTAGGAGAGTTACTTGTGTGTGTTAAAAATCTACGCCTGACGTGAGATGTGAACCTACACGTTTTACACATCAATACGAGATTAATCCACCAGACCACAGAACCCCCCTGCCAAGCGCATAATTATGAACTGAAGAGTATTCATTTAGATGTAGATGCAGATGTCAAGGGACGGGTAACAGGAAGGAGGGCGGGATCTGGGAATGGATAGAAGTGCAGAAGTGCAAAATATAAACATGGGTTCTCCACTTAGAACCGGAAACAAAAGTGTCGTCCATGGACGGAACCTCACCAGCTCTTCTCCGAAGAAAAATTTCTAAGCCGCAACGTTAGCCGATAAAGTCGTGGCGACGGTCTTCTGGGATTCTGCAGGGTTATCTGTTTGACGTCCTCCTTCCTAGTGCAACGATCAGCTACGAAGTGTATTGTGCCACTCTTGAGTAATTTAAGAAATGACTTCGTCATGTTGGTCGCCACAAAAATGCGAACAAATTCCTTCTCCGTGACAATGAAATAGCGTCGCACAAGTCTGAGCATCCAAGAGGAGCTCACAAAACTTCAGCACACTACTCTTTCTGCCGGCCGCGGTGGTCTCGCGGATCTAGGCGCTTCAGTCCGGAACCGCGCGACCGCTACGGTCGCAGGTTCGAATCCTGCCTCGGGCATGGATGTGTGTGATGTCCTTAGGTTAGTTAGGTTTAAGTAGTTCTAAGTTCTAGGGGACTGGTGGACCTCAGATGTTAAGTCCCATAGTGCTCAGACCCATTTGAACTACTCTTTCTCATCCACCGTACAGCCCAAATCTTGCACCTTCCGACCTCGATCGGTTCGGCCCAATGAAGGAGGCACTCCACGGGAAGCAGTACGTGTATGATGGGGACGTTATTGGTGCCGTAAGATGTTGCCTCCGACGTCGAGAGAGTGGTACCATGAGCGCGCTCAGGCCCTTCAAATAATGTGGCGTAAGGCCGTCGTATTGGACAGAAATTATGTTGAAAAACACGATTTTGTAGCCAAAAGAGTGCGGAACAATATGGTGTACTTTATTCCTGATTAAAACGAAATAATATGAACCTGCTTTCAAAAAAAGGTGTTGCATTAGTTACCGAGCGCCCTTCGTACCTCTAACCTCTACAAGGGCCAAAATTTCTGTTATCTCTCTCTCACGATCCCTAGGCATATATGTTGGTGGCAGCATGATGGTCGCACAGTCACCTTGGAATAGATGTTCTCCAAATTTACCCAACAGCGTTTCGTCTTTGTTCCTAAGCTTCCCATTTAAGTTCTTCAAGCACTTCTGTTACATAATAAATGCATACAGGTCATACGGACCCGTTACGATGGTAGCTGCACGTCTCTGAATTTATTCGTCGCCTCCAAACAGCAGAAAAGTGTTCGAGAACTGGTGGCACTAGCATCTCCTCTACAGAGGCGACGCACTTTCCCATAGCGTTTCCAACAGCTCCAGATCTTGCATTCGCCTGCCAGCATTACATGCTGACGGTGACCGTACACTATGGGTGATGTGTGTTCATCACATTACTACTGTGCGATCCTGCCCACTCGTATCTTATAGGCTGCCTAGGAAGCTGCTTTCTCGGATAGCTACACAACATACAAGCAAATCATATTAATGGAGTTTATCACAGTAATTGAACAGACAATACTTAACTTGCGTATGTACAAGGTGGGTCGCAAGCAATTGGGCGACATGCAAATAATCAGTATCCGCTGATAGACACAATTACCATGCAAGCAACTGATGTAGGTCACAAGTCTCAGATAAACAGTTAGGATGACGGCTCGTCTTCCAGTGCGGCCGAGGCTTGCTGTAGTGGCGCTTACGTTCTGTCCGGACAGAGGCCGCTCCTGTCGTGGTGCGGCCCAGACGTCGTCTCACAGCTTTCTCTGCGGTCACGTTCCATGCTGACGTGCCGGCGCTTGATGTTACGCCAGAACAATTATCATGTTTTTATATCTTGCGACGGTGCCGACTTTGCCTACAAATCGCACAAGTTTGTTGGATAGCTGTGTTTTTCAATGTGTACCGGCATCAGCTGCTATCCAAACTTCGCAAACAGGCGAGTGGCGTGCGGGGAAGCCGTCTACGACATCCTGCTACTGGATGCTAAAATACTAAAGCTATAGCGTTCTGCAGTGTAGCAGTCAGCCTTAGTACTGTACTGCGTTTCCACATGCCATGGCACAACGCCGCGACTCCACCTACCTAACAGGGGCCGAGCTCCAGTCGCAACACAACTGCCCAGAGATACTCAGCCACGAATAACACTTATTATCGGATCTCCCACACTCACCGACGCCGTGACACTCCTCGCACCAGCCGATGGTCCATTGGTGCTGAGCAGCTTCAGCCTTACCAAGGAAAGACATCAGCTGGGCCAAGCCGCAGCTGTCGAGCAGCGCCGCTGGAGCTGCCTGCTGCCGGGCTGACGCCGTTCCTGTGCCAGATGGACCTCTTCACTGGCCGCTTCCGACCCACTGAGGCAGCACTGTATACACTCGCCGCCGCGGGCCCGTGCACAGTGTGTTATGCTAGGGTAGCACTCTGCTGACTCGATGAAAACGCCCGCTGCCTGGGACCAGACATCTCCCCCGTGTGTGGAAGTCACGCTGAATAAAGAATGTTGACATTGAAAGAGTTGGCCTGACTCTGTGCTTGCCGCGGTATTTGAAGATCCCAACGAGCAGTTCCCGCACACCCCACTGTGGGCAGATGTGGCCTTCCTGGGTTACAGATGTGACTGATACTACCAATGCTATTACAAAGTGTTATCAGCATTGGTGCCGGCGCTACTAATATGTCCTGCAGCTTGAACATTTCAGAGGTTTCCGATTTGTTCTTCACCGGATTTCCTACGATTCTCGTTTCATTCCCATAGATTGCCGTGCTCCCGACTCACAGTTGCAGGAGCTTTTTCCACAGTTACACATCAATATCTGATACCAGCGGTGCTGTTTTATTGAAGAAAGTTTCCTTCAATCATGCCGGTTTCCTACCGATATCCTCGTTGCTTCGCCATCCTTGACTGTTTTGCTTCCTAGGCGGGAGAATTCTTGCACGTCTTGCACTACTGGTTCATCTCAGTTTTGATGTAAAGCAGGTCGTTGGTCTCCTTTCCACTTCTCTTTAGAGCTTTAATTTTCCCTATGTTGATTTAGTATCTGGCAGTGATGCCGATTCTCCATCTAGGCCTAGCAACGACTTGGAAGAAAGGTCAGCGACAATCAGACTCGATACTGCTGCTCGGAAGGCATCGCCACCCCTGCGTCCTCCTCACATGGGTCCATCCTCTGACGCGACAGCTGAGTCCGTAAATACGCCGCCCGACGCTTCTCTGACAGTTCTCACTATTCCCTGGAGCCTTAGATAAGTGACATTGATAGTACAGTGGTTCACTTCACCTGTGTTTATGTTTCTTGATTCAAATCACTGCGCCCGGGTTCCCGGGTCCGATTCCCGGCGGGGTCAGGAATTTTCTCTGCCTCATGATGACTGGGTGTTGCGTGATGTCGTTAGGTTAGTTGGGTTTAAGTAGTTCTAAGTTCTAGGGGACTGATGACCATAGATGTTAAGTCTCATAGTCCTCAGAGCCATTTGAACCATTTCTAATCACTGCCTGGACTCTTTGTGCACGCTTACAATGACTTTCGGTGCGGTCTGGACTTTGCTTTTGGCTTTTCTTTCACTTCGTTACTCCACTATCATAAAGCATCAGAACCGCCTATTTGTCCCAGCAGTCTCTACGTCACCGCCAGAGCTGGTGATAACAACGTGTGTCCTGTCTGTACACAGTAGGATACACAAGTTTATGCTTGAACCATGTTCTGTGCTGAGTATCCTGTCCATTATTTCAACAGCTCTGAGTCGACTGCCAACCTGAGCACTGGGATCTGTCCCTCTTGCTTTTTTGTCCCCTTCCGAAATTTGCTTCGAATTCTTTCACTGCATTTTCAAAGTATAGGTTAAGCAAACAGTGGTGATAGTTTGGAAACCCACCTTACACCATTCTTAACACGAACTTGCCTGTATTCGTTGTATTGGAGGCCCGAATCCGGTGACCACAAGAATGATAGCGTGACGTACCTTAATGTGGTGTACACACACCTGTCGTCGTTCTGTGGGGCGTCATAAGAATGGATTACGTGGCGATGAGTCACGTTGAGTAACGACGTCGTACTCTGACGGCCCCGTGGCGCCGTGGGTGCTACCTGGTGAACTCTGTTTTTACCTGACGGAGCTATGGCGATAGTGAAGGCAGGCGGAGGCGGCGCGATAGGCTCCCGCCACTGATTTTGGCCGGTGATTAATGAAGTCGAGCCTTCCCGTAGCAACGCGATAAGGCAGGCTCCTCTGTGCAGCGCGGGCAACGGCACGTGACGCTTTGGGGAGAAAAAGCGGGCTGTGCGTTTGATGGACTCGCTTACCAAAAGCCCCTACCTCAGTCACGTTTAACGTTTTTCTGGCTGAACTTGAACGGCTTCGGCTGTCCACACCGACTCCTCTCGGAAACGGGCAAACGGGCAAGCTCCCTGCACCGGAACCTCCTGCTTCATTTTTTTTTTAGTAAAAAAAGTACGGATCTCTGACAGGCTGCTCTGCCTGGCTGCGTGCGGCAGTCACCTCTATACAGCGCCCAAGGAACGTCTTGCGGAGTTTGCAAACTAGCCACGTGTTTGGTATCGTGGGATCCTTAACTGATACGCAAGATAGAGGACAGATTTCGATGTCATGCAAATTACACCTACGTGGGTTTACACTGAATCTGCAGAATGTGTGTAACGCAGTCTTATAGTGATCCAGATATAAGGTGGGGCTGCTAACCTCCCATATAGTTCATTCGGTAAAAAATGGCATGACCGCGTGGCAGTGATGGCTGGGAGGCCGTATTCGGGTTGCAAGTCTTACTTTAGGTGACGACACATTGGGCGACCTGCGCGTTGGTGTGTGATGAGATGATGATGGGGATAACCGAACACCCATTCCACGAGCGGAGAAAATCTCTAACCTGATCGGTAAACGAACGCGGGCCCGCTGCATAGAAGGCAAACACGTTATCACTCAGCTAAGCATGCGGACGTCAGTGCGATAAATTAACTGATCAAAGTTCCCTCCTAAAATGATGATGGGAAAGGATTCTGGTGAGTGTAACTGTTGAACAGATAAATGCCGTCCAAAATAGTTGCAGTTACATTTATATTTCTTACACTGCAATGGAAAATAGATCATGAATTTTTACAAGGTACAATCATGTATATTGAAACTTCCTGGCAGATTAAAACTGTGTGCCGGACCGAGACTCGAACTCGGCACCTTTGCCTTTCGCGGGCAAGTGCTCTACCATCTAAGCTACCCAAGCACAACTCACGCAGGGTCCTCACAGCTTTACTTCTGCCAATACCTCGTCTCCTACTTCCCAAACTTTACAGAAGCTCTTCTGCGAACCTTGCAGAACTAGCGCTCCTGAAAGAAAGTTTTGAAGGTAGGAGACGAGGTACTAGCAGAAGTAAAGCTCTCAGGACGGGGCGTGAGTCGTACTTGGGTAGCTCAGTTGGCAGAGCACTTGCCCGCGAAAGGCAAAGATCCCGAGTTCGAGTCTCCGTCCCGCACACAGTTTTAATCTTCCAGGAAGTTTCATATCAGTGCACACTCCGCTGCAGAGTGAAAATCTCGTTCTGGAATCATGTATCTTAACGTAAATTAAAGATGTAAACACTCCTCACCTGATACAGGTGTGGGCAGGAACCTAATAAAACGATACTGCATGGAATCAAGTGAGCTTCTCTACTACAAGAAGGGGGAGGAAATAGAATTAGTGAAACGTATAACATCAATAAACAAGTGAGTTATCGGGTGCAGTGCCACGATATCAACTGAGGAGGCAAAGTGGTTCTGCAGATGCCACCGCTGAGAAACCTCATTTACGATTTTGGGCAGTTCAAAAATCAAGTGAAACCGCGCAGGCTGTAGCTGCCCCGTGCTGGTGACGGCTGCTACCCGTGGTCGGCTCTGTTGCGTGCAGGTGGGCTCCGCCTTCGAGGGCGATCGAAGTGCGAGGGTGAAAAAACCAAGTGTTTGTTCTCATGGCTTGACAAATGAAACTGCGAATAGAACTATTCTGCAGCGACGGCGACAAAGTAAGTGAGCGACTCCTGCGGCGGCCAGGAACCAGTACCAACTACCTCTGTTCTGCCGCGCACCCAGATATCGATTGCCCCGTTCTGCCAGAACACGAACAATCGTCGCTGATAAACAAAGCTTTCGCCATTTTTGGACTTACAGCAAAGTCGTGAAGACTCCCATTACCGTACTCCGTCAACCTAGGCGCCAGTACCAGTCCTTCCAGACAATTACCGGCGGTGACTGCAAACGTGTGCTGACGTAACAGTCGAGAAACCTACCACTGCCTCCGCCAGGACTTGGTGTGGCGAAATTTTTTGACGATGGGCGCCAACGGTATGTGATAACTGGGCTGGTACACGTGGCGCCATTCTCGCGGTTATCCCGTGGAACTCGGCGACCATTTCTCTGAAACGTTCCAAACAACAGCACAAACGAGGCTATGTGCTGGCGTGTTCCTTCCCAAAACATGCAGTTTTCGCGAGAAAACTGGCTCCAGACATTGTAAAAATAGCGAGCGGCCATCACTCTGGTCCCTGAGACCCGACATCAAAAGCTAAAGCCGCCGAGATTCTGTCCACAATTCCCAGCGACCAGATGTCTCCCCTGCCCCCTGACTGTTCACTGCTAGTGTGAGCTGTTAACCTCCTCACACAACAGATGTTCCCACTCGTCTTCAGCGTGACATGAACAGAAATATGACATGCATGCATCGTCCTCCCGGTCATTTACATGACGTTACATAGCATCCTACTTTGCATGAAAGTGTAATACGGTAGCGAAATGATATAAATCTGCATGTATACAAATTCACATTATACAAGTGCAAGATAGGCAGGTTTGATAGCCATAAATAGGTACCGGGTGAGGTGGCGCAGTGGTTAGCACACTGGACTCGCATTCGGGAGGTCGACGGTTCAAACCTGCGATGGGCATCCTGATTTAGGTTTTCCGTGATTTCCCTGAATCGCTTCAGACAAATGTCAGGATGGTTCCTATGAAAGGGCACGGCCGACTTCCTTCCCCATCCTTCCCTAATCCAATGGGACCGATGACCTCGCTGTTTGGTCCCCTCAGCCAAATCAACCAACCAAACTCAATAAGTGTATGAAGAGGCCAGACTGAATAACCAACCACAGGCCAACGTTCCACGAGACGGTGTGTGGAATGTCAGGAGTTTGAAAGTCGTAGGGAAGCTAGAAAACCTAAAAAGGCTCAATCTAGATACAATATGGTTCAATGAAGTGAAGCGGAAAGAACATAAAGATTTCTAGTCACATGAGTATAGAGTAATATAAACAGCAGCAGAAGTATAACGGGAGTACGAAGGTCGAGCAGAAAATATGTTAATTATGAACAGATCACAGACAGGCTTGTTCTCATCAGAATCGACAGCAAACCAACGCCGACAACGATAGTTCAGGTATACGCGCCGACGTCGCAAGCTGAAGATGAAGACATAGAGAAAGTATATGAGGATATTGAACTGGTAATTAAGGACGTAGAGGGAGATGAAAATCAAATAGTCATGGAAAATTGGAAAGCGGGTGTAGGGGAAGCAGTAGAAGGAATTGTTATAGGAGAATATTGGTTGGTACTAGGAATGAGAGAGGAGAAAGACTACATCGTCATCTGCATCTACACAGGTACTCCACAAACCACCGTTCGGTGCCTGGTGAAGGGTGTCATGTACCACTACTAGTCATTTACTCACCTGTTGCACTAGCAAATAGAGCGAGCGAAAAAAGACTGTCTATATTCCTCCGTGTGAGCCTTCATTTCTCGTATGTTATCTTTGTGGTCCTTACTTGCAATGTACGTTGGCGGCAGTAGAACCACTCAGCATTCAGCTTTAAATGCCTGTGCACAAAATATTCTGATCAGTAGTCCTCGGAAAGAAAGTCGGCTTCCCTGCACAGATTCCCATTTGAGTTCCCGAATCATCTCCATGAGACTTAACGTCGTGTTCGAGCCTACTTGTGACAAATCTAGCAGCCCACCTCTGAACTGCTTGAATGTCTTGCTTCAATCCGACCTGGTACATGTCCAAAAACGTGAGCAGTACTGAAGAATAGGTCGCACCAGCATCCTATGTGCAGTCTCCTTTACATGTGAACCATATTCTCCTAGAAATCCCCAATAAACCGGAGTATACCATTAGCCTACCCAACCACAGTTCTCACATTCTCGTTCCATTTCATGTCACTTTGCAACGTTATGCCCAGATATTTAAACGACTTGACTGTATTCTAACATCCACACTAACTTACATTTTCCATCACTCACAACTAGATGCCATTCATCACACCAACTAGCAATTTTGTCTTAGACATCCTGTATCCTCCTACAACCACTCAACGACGTCACCTTCCAGTACACCACTGCATCGTCAGCGAACAGCCACAGACTGCCGCTTACCCCGTCCGCCAGATAGTTTATGTACATAGAAACAACAGCGGTCCTGTCACACTTCCGTGGGACACTCCTTGCGATATCCTCGTCTCTGAAGAACAGTCGCCGTCGAGGACAAATATTGGATTGTATTACTTAAAAAGTCTTCCAGCCACTCACTTCTATGAACTTATTCCACATGCTCGTACCTTCACTAACGTCCTGAAATGGGGCCCTGTGTGAAATGCTTTCCGGAAATCTAGAAATATGGAATCTGCTTATTGCTCTTCATCCATAGTTCGCAGTATATCATGCGAGAAAAGGGCAAGAGGAGTTTTGTTCGAGCGATGCTTCTTCCTAAGGCCATGATATAATCTTCTCAGTCTCTTCGAACTGAGAATATGGTCAAGTATTCTGCGGCAAACCAAAGTTAGGGATATTGGTCTGCAATTTTGTAGCTCCATTCTTTTACTCTTCCTATATACTGAAGTCACATGCGCGTTTTTCCAGTCGCTTGGGACTTTGTGCTGGGCGAGAGATTCACCACAAATGCAAGCTAGCTAAGGGACCAATGTCGTAGAGTGCTCTTTGTAACACCGAATTGGAATTCCATCCGGAGGTGGAGATTTACTAAGCTACCTGTAATTAGTCAGGACCTTTCTGTACTTCCCAGGCTTTGGAACTATTGCTCTAATAGCTAGCTTCCATATTGTTGAGTTCTACTTCTTGAGGAGGAGGAGGATATTAGTGTTTAACGTCCCGTCGACAACGAGGTCATTAGAGACGGAGCGCAAGCTCGGGTGAGGGAAGGATGGGGAAGGAAATCGGCCGTGCCCTTTCAAAGGAACCATCCCGGCATTTGCCTGAAGCGATTTAGGGAAATCACGGAAAACCTAAATCAGGATGGCCGGAGACGGGATTAAACCGTCGTCCTCCCGAATGCGAGTCCAGTGTGCTAACCACTGCGCCACCTCGCTCGGTCTCTACTTCTTGGTATGCCGTCGAAAGTTCTTGCTTCCTGGGGAAGTTCCTTTACTGCTCTTCCAGCGATTTCGCCCTGCCCTGGTGCCTTGTTCGGTAGGGTTTTGATGCAGCGGGTTTTGATGCAGCTGCGTATCTTGTTGGCAGTTGGCAGCAGTGGGAGGGATCTTCATATCGTCTTCCTGGTTGTGTGCGTCGTCGTAGGTAGTGATGCTTTCTTCGGGCATCCATAGGTGCACTAGATTCATTGTGCCATCCACCGGCTTGAAATTATCCTCGAACAGTTCTACTAATGTTTTATCTGTTGGTGTGAAGACTGTTCCACCTGTTGCTTCGAGTGGCGACATTCCTGGTGATGACTTCGCGATTATTCCAACAGTGTCTGATACGGATGGATCTGGTTGAAGTGACGAAAGTTTGTCGACCCGTCGTCGATTCCCGTAGTTCATGACAGTAGCTTTAATTTACCTTTGATGTATGTGTTTCCTCCTCTTGTCTCGGGGATATCTCGTCATTCGCCAGTCCTTACAAATACGATTTCGTTCTCATATCGATTCTAGTATCTTCCACGGCAACACAGAGGCAGGACGGTTTAATGTTCTTCATGTCGTGTGGACATCACCAATGGTCCGTTCACTACGTTACTGAAATGTTACACAGCTTCATCCACGTCGGTTTCCCCTTCTTCACGGTTCGTCGCCAGAGAGCAGGTGATTTTCTTCCTGTAAACTGTCCAGTTTGTTCTCTTCAGGTTGATCTACATACTCCTGCTGCTGTGCTCAACTTGAATATTATAGGTAGATGATCGTATGGAAGCATATGGTGAAGTTCCACTTTCATTAACTTGTTTATCGCATTAGGAATGGCAATGTCTAGGATCTATGCCCTCCTTTGATCGTGTATCAAGTTGATTCCTCTGGGCCACAGACATATGGATGCACTTTCTCAGCATCTTGTAGGAGCAGACATCCGTTATGGTTGGTGACCATCGAATTCCACACTGCACGCTTAAAATTTAGGCCTCCTGCGACAAACAACGCCCATCATTGATGTAAAAATGCTGCTCATCGTTAAGTTTCAAGTGTTCTTGTGATGCACGATATGGAAAAAACGAATGCCATGACTCCTGTTTACGTCTCCACTGCAGCTGCAGTGATTTATATGGTTCTCTGAGTTGGTCGCGGCTTTGTGTATTGCCTGAGAGAGCTGTCGATATGAATGGCAGTGCATCCTCCAGCAGTTAATCTGTAATTTCGGTAGCAAGTCTTAATTGTTACCTTAGGTCTCAAGCTAGCTTCTAAATGGGCCTCTTTTATTAGAGATGTATTTTGGAAATTTGTGGTAAGTACTATGGGATCAAACTGCTGAGGTCATCGGTCACTATGCTTACACACCACTTAATCTAACTTAAAGTAACTTATGCTAAGTACAACACACACACCCACGCCCGAGGCAGGACTCGAATCTCCGACGCGGGGACCCGCATGAACCGTGAAAAGGTGCCCCAGACCGCGCGGCTAACCCGCGCGGCAGAGATGTATGATTTAATCGATTAGAAACTGTTCGAAATTTTCCAGGTGATGGTATATGCCATCGGTTTGTACGTCACGATGCTGGAGTCATCTGTCCTAATCTCGAACATGATGGATGATGATGATGATGATGATGATGATGATGATGATGTTTGGCTTGTGGGGCGATCAACTGCGCGTTTATCAGCGCCCGTACAAATTCCGACCCTCGGCTCAGCCCAATCTCGCCACTTTCATGATGATGATGAAATGATGAGGACAACACAAACACTCAGTCATCTCGAGGCAGGTGAAAATCCCTGACCCCGCCGGAAATCGAGCCCGGGACCCCGTGCTCGGGAAGCGAGAACGCGACCGCGAGACCACGAGCTGCCGACCGAATATGATGGAAGGCAGTGTCTTTCTTGTTTGTTTTAAAGTGCTTGTGATGACAGCTCCTGCTATAATAGTTGAATGATTCGACGTTCCTCTTCCACTTATACAGGGTAAACCAGAAATGTTGTGACGGAGTTGTAGGGGAAGGAGAACATCGTAAGGACTGAGAACTGCGTATCAACCCATTTCTGCAAACGTCAGGGGATAGTGGTAGCAGAAGTCGAAGATCGGAAAGGACACAATAGAATGATTCACTTGAAACTTTTATTGAACATAATGAGTGCACATGGTGTACGACATGAACACACGGTTGGGCGCCTGCTCATTTTGGACTGGATGTCCTTGGGCATTTGAACAGGTCGTTGGTCATTCTCGCATTGTTTTGTCGAGCGTCAATATCCTTCCATTAGCTCTTTGATGTACGGCGATCCTGTGGATCGCGTCGGAAGAATAGTCTGGGCAGCCGCTACAATTAGAGAAATTCCCGGTCTGTTCGAGCGTGCCCGGCAGTCAATGCTCCGCACGCAAACATCCGAGCATCTGCCGTATCATTAGGGCTGTACTCATGTCATGTACCATGTGTACTCGTTATGTCGAATACCATAGATGTTTTAAATGAATCACTCTCTTATTTCCTCTCCTATCTTCGGCCTCTGCTCTTACTACTGACGTTTGCGGCTTTGGGTTGCTATGCACTTCTCAAGTATGATTTGCTCCATCTAGAAGTTGGTCTCAACATTTCTGGGCCACCCATATACTTTCCTTACCACGACACGCACGCGCAACATCGTCGTGAGGCATACACTCTCACTGTGGGCAGTGTCGTGATGCTGAGGAGTGCACGTAGCAGCTGTTTCCGTGTAGTTTTCGAGGGTTCTTCATTCAATTCCTACGTCACGTTTAATTTACCAACTGCGACTATATCTTAAAGTATCGAATGAAAATTTTGGAAGGAAACTTTTGCTGAGGCGAATTGTCGGCTCTTACATAGGCGTGACGGCAAGTTTCAGAGCGTCGCTATAAAAGCACTGATGGTGACGGGTGAGTGCAATCGATTGAATCGAATCCTGGCACGATTAATAACATCCATTAGGAGGGACCACCAATAAATCGCGCTCAAGTCAAATTCTGCAGCTGCAGACCGACAATTTGGTCCTCCTGGGCAGTGACAAATTGTATTTCGCCTGTGGCTGGACACTCGACCACAAGCAAAATTATTGCGAGAATATTTTGTGCGATAGTCGCCTCTAGATGCCGTATGATACAATTTTAGCTGTTAGTTACAAGAAATACTGGCAATGACAAAACATTTCACCCGCCTAGTTTGACCGGAATAGAACCTGAATACCAAGATACGTCTTAACGGCTGGATGGAATTCCATTGTCTCGTGAAGTGAGGGAACTGCGCGCTGTTACTGGTCATCCGTCTGGATTTCATATCTCTCTCCCACGCCCATCAGAGCGACGCTCGACGTACCACACTATTATCATCCTTCATAAAGCCTACAAGAATTCACTCAATCATCTATCGCAGAATCAAAAGGATCACTGCATCCAAATGGCACAGTTCATTGGTAAGCTGTGGTAGTGTTACCATCAGGGCCTCCAGTGGGTTACATTAAAATAGCCAGTATTCTCTAAAGTAAGCAACTCTTTCAGGACTGCCTGTTCTACAGCATGGAGTTAGTGAAACACGTTGATGTAGGACAGAACCTGAAAGTTAAACACGACCAAGAAGTCAGCACATCTTTCTACAATAGGATCACGGAACAAGAGGAAACTGCTTTGTACAACACAAACAGACCTCTTTCCACTCGAAGTAGTGAGTATTATTGACAACGGATCTCAAGTAGATTTCATTTTCTTCCTCGCAAACTGCTTCTGATCAAATTGCGTGCCTAAGGAATATCGTCCCAGCTGTGCTGCCGGATTCGTTATTTCCTGCCAGAAAAATTGCTGTTCCTAGTAACTAACGGAAACGTATCAACTAAAATTGAAGTTATATCCTTAACTTCCCTAACAATGTGTTACATGCCCTTTGCTGTTCTTCATGTACACTGAAGAGCCAAAGAAATTGGTACACCTGCGTAATATGTGTAGGGCCCCAGTGAGCACGCAGGTCACAATACGACGCGGTATGGACTCGACTAATGTCTGAAGTAGTGCTGGAGGGAACTGAGACCACGAATCCTGCAAAGCTGTCCATAAATCCGTAAGAGTACGAGGCTGCCATGCAGGGTCCAGAGATTCATGAGGTCGTCTCCTTACCCGTACTCGTCCATCCACTCGATGCAATTTGTAACAGGACTCATCCGACCTGGCAACATGTTTCCAGTCTTTTTTTTGGTCATCAGTCTACTGACTGGTTTGATGCGGCCCGCCATGAATTCCTTTCCTGTGCCAACCTCTTCATCTCAGAGTTGCACTTGCAACCTACGTCCTCATTTATTTGCTTGACGTATTCCAATCTCTGTCTTCCTCTACAGTCTTTGCCCTCTACAGCTCCCTCTAGTACCATGGAAGTCATTCCCTCATTCTTAGCAGATGTCCTATCATCCTGTCCATTCTCCTTATCAGTGTTTTACACATATTCCTTTCCTTTCCGATTCTGCGTAGAACCTCCTCATTCCTTACCTTATCAGTCCACCTAATTTTCGACATTCGTCTATAGCACCACATCTCAAATGCTTCGATTCTCTTCTGTTCCAGTTTTCCCACAGTCCATGTTTCACTACTATACAATGCTGTACTCCAGACGTACATCCTCAGAAATTTCTTCCTCAAATTAAGGCCGGTATTTGATATTAGTAGACTTCTCTTGGCCAGAAATGCCTTTTTTGCCATAGCGAGTCTGCTTTTGATGTCCTCCTTGCTCCGTCCATCATTGGTTATTTTACTGCCTAGGTAGCAGAATTCCTTAACTTCATTGACTTCGTGACCATCAATCCTGATGTTAAGTTTCTCGCTGTTCTCATTTCTACTACTTCTCATTATCTTCGTCTTTCTCCGATTTACTCTGAAACCATACTCTGTACTCATTAGACTGTTCATTCTGTTCAGCAGATCACTTAATTCTTCTTCACTTTCACTCAGGATACCAACGACATCAGCGAATCGTATCATTGATATCCTTTCACCTTGTATTTTAATTCCACTCCTGAACCTTTCTTTTATTTCCATCATTGATTCCTCGGTGTACAGATTGAAGAGTAGGGGCGAAAGGCAACAGCCTTGTCTTACACCCTTCTTAATACGAGCACTTCGTTCTTGATCGTCCACTCTTATTATTTCCTCTTGGTTATTGTACATATTGTATATGACCCGTCTCTCCCTATAGCTTACCCCTACTTTTTTCAGAATCTCGAACAGCTTGCACCATTTTATATTGTCGAACGCTTTTTCCAGGTCGACAAATGCTATGAAAGTGTCTTGATTTTTCTTTAGCCTTGCTTCCATTATTAGCCGTAACGTCATAATTGCCTCTCTCGTCCCTTTACTTTTCCTAAAGCCAAACTGATCGTCACCTAGCGCATTCTCAATTTTCTTTTCCATTCTTCTGTATATTATTCTTGTAAGCAGCTTCGATGCATGAGCTGTTAAGCTGATTGTGCGATAATTCTCGCACTTGTCAGCTTTTGACGTCTTCGGAATTGTGTGGATGATGCTTTTCCGAAAGTCAGATGGTATGTCGCCAGACTCATATATTCTACACACCAACGTGAATAGTCGTTTTGTTGCCACTTCCCCCAATGATTTTAGAAATTGTGATGGAATGTTATCTATCCCTTCTGCCTTATTTGACCGTAAGTCCTCCAAAGCTCTTTTAAATTCCGATTCTAATACTGGATCCCCTATCTCTTCTAAATCGACTCCTGTTTCTTCTTCTATCACATCAGACAAATCTTCACCTTCATAGAGGCTTTCAGTGTATTCTTTCCACCTATCTGCTCTCTCCTCTGCATTTAACAGTGAATTCCCGTTGCACTCTTAATGTTACCACCGTTGCTTTTAATGTCACCAAAGGTTGTTTTGACTTTCCTGCATGCTGAGTCTGTCCTTCCGACAATCATATCTTTTTCGATGTCTTCACATTTTTCCTGCAGCCATTTCGTCTTAGCTTCCCTGCACTTTCTATTTATTTCATTCCTCAGCGACTTGTATTTCTGTATTCCTGATTTTCCCGAAACATGTTTGTACTTCCTCCTTTCATCAATCAACTGAAGTATTTCTTCTGTTACCCATGGTTTCTTCGCAGCTACCTTCTTTGTACCTATGTTTTCCTTCCCAACTTCTGTGATGGCCCTTTTTAGAGATGTCCATTCCTCTTCAACTGTACTGCCTACTGGGCTATTCCTTATTGCTGTATCTATAGCGTTAGAGAACTTCAAACGTATCTCGTCATTCCTTAGTACTTCCGTATCCCACTTCTTTGCGTATTGATTCTTCCTGAACTTCATCCTATTCTTCATCACTACTATATTGTGATCTGAGTCTATATCTGCTCCTGGGTACGCCTTACTATCCAGTATCTGATTTCGGAATCTCTGTCTGACCATGATGTAATCTAATTGAAATCTTCCCGTATCTCCCGGCCTTTTCCAAGTATACCTCCTCCTCTTGTGATTCTTGAACAGGGTATTCGCTATTACTAGCTGAAACTTGTTACAGAACTCAATTAGTCTTTCTCCTCTTTCATTCCTTGTCCCAAGCCCATATTCTCCTGTAACCTTTTCTTCTACTCCTTCCCCTACAACTGCATTCCAGTCACCCATGACTATTAGATTTTCGTTTCCCTTTACATACTGCATTACCCTTTCAATATCCTCATACACTTTCTCTACCTGTTCATCTTCAGCTTGCGACGTCGGCATGTATACCTGAACTATCGTTGTCGGTGTTGGTCTGCTGTTGATTCTGATTAGAACAACCCGGTCACTGAACTGTTCACAGTAACACACCCTCTGCCCGACCTTCCTATTCATAACGAATCCTACACCGGTTATACCATTTTCTGCTGCTGTTGATATTACCCGATACTCATCTGACCAGAAATCCTTGTATTCCTTCCACTTCACTTCACTGACCCCTACTATATCCAGTCATCAACAGTCGAATGTCAGTGTTGACGGGGCAAGACGAGGTGTAAAGCTTTCTGTCGTGTAGTCTTGAAGGGTACACGAGTAGGCCTTGGGCTCCGAAAGCCCATACCGATTATGTTTCGTTGAAAGGTTCGCTCGCTGACACTTTTTTATCACCCAGCATTGAAATCTGCATCAGTTTGCGGAAGGCCTACACTTCCTTCACGTTGAACGATTCTCTTCAGTCGTCGTTGGTCTCGTCTTGCAGGATATTTTTCCGGCCGCAGAGATGTCGGAGATTTGATGTTTTACTGGATTCCTGATACTCGCGGTACACTCATGAAATAGTCGCACGGGAGAATCCTCACTTCATCGCTACCTCGGAGATGCTGTGGTAACACCATGTTCAAACTCACTTAAATCTTGGTAACATTCCATTGTAGCACCAGTAACCGATCTAATAACTGCGTCAGACTCTTGTTGGCCTTTGTAGGCGTTGCCGACCGCAGCGCCGTATTCTTCCTGTTTTCATATCTCTGTATTTGAATACGCATGCCAATAATAGAGTCTTTGAGGCTTGAGTGTACATATAAATAATTTAGGAGACAGTATGGGCTGCTTTCTTGGACTGTAGGCAGATGAATCCGTAGTTTACCGTCTAGTAACGACAAAAGAAGATCAAATCGAATTACAAGACGGTTTCAACAAGATGTCTAATCGCTGCAGGAAGTGGAAACTGTCCGTGAACCACAGAAATTGTAAGGTGCTGACATCAATATTAAGAGAATTTCGCAGAATATCTTCGACTCGATGAATGACTCAAATGTAGTAGTTGTGGAATTAACTAGTTATGCATTACTGTTCCAAATGATTTGAAATGGAGTGATCTAGTAGATAATGTTATATGGAAGACGAACCAAACATTCTGTTTAATTAGCAAGTGCAATAAATCTAGTAACATGCGGACTACAGTTCGTATGTGCTTTACTTTCATGAGTACTGCTGTGGGATCATTACCATATAGGAAGTTTGAAGAATGGGACCTGGTTTTGTGGTATCACGAAATGGAGCAGGAAGTATCCAGTGAACAATGGTAGCGATACATAAATCAGAACCAATTTTCGTTTCAGCGAAATCTTCTTACACAATCCGTCCAGCAAACCATGCACAGCACTGTGCTGCTTTCAGGACTGGGGAGGTGCGTCACCTCCAGATCAAATCTGCGTCTTGGATTGAAGAGGGCGAGTGAGACAGCCAGTCTTAATGTGACTTTTGGCCATTACCCTCATCCAACTGGGTAAATACTGTGCTGGTGCTTACATCCTACCCCAGATACACACTACCCAAACATTTAGAAAATCTTCTCACACTCTGCTCTAGACAGAGACAGATGGGGTGCACAAATTACGCAACGACTGTTGTAATCCAAGATGTCGCCTGTGACTTTGACTACCTGGCATTCCAGGCGAGAGAAGCGGGTTGCTTGACTGCAGATCCACAGGGGCTAGCTGGCACTGCTTGTCATGTCCGCCCCCGGTACCTGAGTGGTCAGCGGGACAGAATGTCAAGCCTCAATGTCCTAATCATCATCATTTCATCCCCATCGACGCGCAAGTCGCCGTAGTGGCGTCAGATCGAAAGACTTGCACCAGGCGAGCGATCTACCCCACGGGAGGCCCTAGTCACACGACATTTACGTTTACTGCTTGTGATCATAACTTTAGCTGGCGTTCGCTCAATGTAAATAAAATTGGTGTACTCGCACTGACCCGCCGAAGTGTTTAAAAGCTAGCCTACAGTGGACTTCATAAGAACGAGCGGCGCCAGCATCACGGCACTATATTACCTACACAGATGATGTTTCCACCAAGTGTGGAGCCAGCATCCGTCCACTGGGTACATAAGATTGCATTCTGTGTCTCAGTGAAACCTAAATAGAATAGAGTTCCAATCTCAGCACCAACCACAGAGGATCTCCAGAACACAGCAGCACCACAAGGAACAGCCAGCATTTACTATTGGAACCCTCGCCTCCACCGACCTATGCCGCAGCGGTATACTGTGCTACTGCCATGGTACACGCTGGTAGAAATTAGTATTAGCACCTCTGTCAAGTAATTGCCTTCAGCGACAAGCATCTGACCAGACTCAGGGTAAGTAAAGCGACGTTTTGACCTCAAGTGATTTATAGTTTCTTGTACTTCCTTACTAAGGAAGATTGAATTTCATGTGTCCTTTTGACTTACATGGAATAGCCTTCCCGTAGACATTATTTGCGAATGACACCATTTACTATGTTAAAAACAAAGTCTTTCGTGATTGTACTACCGAGAAATAGGTATCTGCGTGTGTGGTAGCACTCTGGTCACTACACCAGTGGCAGTAGTGGCGTCAGGAGTTGCAACCGGCCATAAACTGCCACTAACATTGTAACAAGTCATGTGAAAAATGCCGACGTCATAGAAAAACGGAAAAGAAGGTAAGGAAGAAGAAGAAGACGATGATGATGAGGAAATCTTCTCACGGATTTTACGGATTTTCAGTCAACAATTTTCTCCTACAATCCCTAATATACGTCGTTGATCTCGCGATACGTTGTGATAAACTGGAATCACATTTCTTAGGATTTTCTGACATGTGGTAGTATTCAATCGTGCTAAACCTGTGGTTTCTGATCTCCTTCAAGACACCCAGAGGTTATGCGATGCAAAGCAGTGTGACGTGACGTGGTAAACTCCACAAGTTGCCAGATCTCTCCTTACAATGAAACCACGGAAACGAGTCCAATGCGCTGCTGTTTACTGTCTTTGAATCAAGCAGGTATCGCAAGAAGAGACTGCTCCTTTCCAGTACAGATAGCACAGATACGTTTTGTGGGAAAATATTAATAATGTCTTGCAGTCTTCGCGCTTCCTTTCTTTTTTTGTGTCATCAGTCCTTAGACTGGTTTGATGCGACTCGCCACGACTTTCTCTTCTCTGCCGACCTCTTCACCTCAGAGTAGCTAAATGGCTCTGAGCACTATGCGACTTAACTTCTGAGGTCATCAGTCGCCTAGAAATTAGAACTAATTAAACCTAACTAACCTAAGGACATCACACAAATCCATGCCCGAGGCAGGATTCGAACCTGCGACCGATCAGAGTAGCGCTTACACACAACGTTCCCAAGTATTTTTTGGCTGTATTCCAATATCTGTCTTCCTACGCTGTTTTTAAACGCTACTGAATCCTCTAGAAACACGGAAGTTGTTTGCTAATATCATAACGTATGTCCTTCATCTCATCCCTTGTTCCTGTAAATGTTTGTATATATTGTTTTCCTCGCTGTTTCTGCGGAGATCATCCTCATTTCTTATCTTTCCTCTTTATACGTTGCTTATTTCCCCTTTTCTGTCACTTTGCGATGCAAATACGTCGAAGGTGCTAAATAAAAGACGGTGGATCGGATCGCCGAATCACCCTCAGTAACCTCACTTTAATCGGTCGTGAGAAACAGATGGGGCTTTACGAGTTACGAATAAATGAGATTTTTCAAGTTTAGACGGGGAAATCCTCACAAGTTACAGAAACTGTCGTGTAGAAGAATATGAATGAATCAGCTGAAAAATGCTCCTGTTGGAGCATAAAAAAGGGCGGACATGCTCCTCTTTAAAATCCTGACAGAAAGGTGGGGAATCAGCTGCCTCGGTCATTGACTTCCTCATCAAAACTCTTGTAATGCGAACACATTCGCGCCAGTTTAACACGGAAAATTCTAATCCCTTTTACCCAGTCTCTCTTTGTATTGAAGCCTCTATACTCAGCATCTCCCTCTCTCTGCCACTGCCTACATTATGTCTCTCTCCCACTGTCTCCTCTTTCTCTCACTGGCACTTTCTCCTATCTGTCTCTCCCATTGATGCCGTCGTCATGCCTGTCTCTCTTTCTTAGCAGTGTCTCCTTCCCTTCCACTTTCGCTCTCTGTCCCACTACCATTGTATTTGTCCCATTCTTCTCTTCCCCATTGACAGTATCTCTTTCTTTTTCGCTTCCTGTCTCCTTTCTTTCTCTTCGACTCCACTGTCTACTCCCCACACATGCTCTTGGGAACGGTTTACTCAGGGTTTTGATCCCCAGACCGAGAAACTTTAACACGCGGACTTAGGGGATGGGGAAAGTAGGCAAATTTTCTCGCATTAAAGTTCGCCAGTCTGGAGCAGTCAGGAGCACCCAATCCTATGGTCTCTACGAATCTCTCTTTTTGATTTCCACTGTCTTCTCCCTCTTTACAGTAGGGCGTGCTGCTTATATAATTTTGTAGATCAGCAAAGCTTTGACAGTTCGTTTACGTAACTCGACAAATTTACATACTTTTACACATACAAACAACAGACAAGTACTCATTATATAAGGTTAACACAAACACTTTACCTAGTCTACATAAGAACGCACAACATTTTTGGGCTGTACCTACTGTGCACCAAAAAATTCAGTGTTTGATATGTAGCTACAAAGAATTTTCAAAGTCAAAATGACTTTCTGTAAGGTGCTTACGCCACCATGTGACATGGAATAACTTCGAGGACAAGGCAGCCTGTAGGGCCGTGGAGTGCCCATTATACAGAGAAACGGCGTCATAAAGATCTATTCGTGAAATAATGGCCAGTAGTTTGGTGATCTCAGAGCCCTTGCATGTGTTCACTACGTCAGACCGGATATTAAATGCATAATTTTGATGCCTAAGTACGGTAACTGAACCTGTGCGTCACGGTAACGGATAATGGTATCAAAAAGTTTTCAGGGTTCCCCAAGAACGTCTTCTCAAGAACATTTGGTAAAATTTTTACGATCCAAAATGAAAAGAAATTACAGAAGTTTCCATCCGCACATTTGGTACTTTTGATGCCCAGCTACCACCGATTTTTTTTCTTCGAGAACCACCCATGGATAAATGGTGCATTTATAACCTGTCTAAGGCCCACGCTCGACCACACCTAATCCAAAAGAACCACCCGATTTGCTTTATTTGCTTGGGGTGGAGTTTAATGTTTAAATTTTGACAGTATACTGTAGGGTAGTTACAGTATACTTGCTTTTCCAGTAGGTATACAAGTGATGAATAGGCCAAGCGCTTTCGAAAACACTTCATCTCTGTGATCAACAGAGCCAAAGATATGACGTTCTGAAATATCGCATTTTCGCGCGTGGCGTTTTGCAACACATTGGTAACGTGCACTGTCGTGCAAGGTCCGATATACTACCAGGAGCCTTAGTAGGCAATGATTGTGTCGCAAAGTGCTCGAATTTGTCTTACGTACCGCAACACAAGATAAGAGAAAATAACTACAAATCAGTTGAAATTTTGTCTCACAACTTGTAGGAACTGACACATATTTGCCCGGGGATGAAATGCGCAGTCACGGTGATTTTTCCCTTCTAGAAACATCAAAAAAGTTTTACATCACCTCGGTTCCGAGAGTTCCGGAACCTACACAGAAAATTGGAATAGAGATCAACATAAACATCATTTTAGCCCTCTTTATTGCTTATTGAAACCACACATTGCATGTTGTACCACCATACAGCGACACCTTCAGAGGCGGTGGTCTAGATTGCTGTACACACCGGTACCTCTAATACCCAGTAGCACGTCCTCTTGCATTGATATATGCCTGTATTCACCGTGGCAAACTATCCACAAGTTCATCAAGGGACCGTTGCTCCAGACTGTCCCACTCCTTAAAGGCGATTCGGCGTGGATCCCTCAGAGTGGTTGGTGGGTCACGTCGTCGATAAACAGCCCATTTCAATACATCCCATGCATTTTCGATAGGTCTCCTGTCTGGAGAACACGCTGGCCACTCTAGATGAGCGATGTCGCTATCCTGAAGGAAGTCATTCACAAGATGTGCACGATGGGGGCTCGAACTGTCGTCCATGAAGACGAATGCCTCGCCAATATGCTGCCGATATGGTTGCACTATAGGTCAGAGGATGGCACGTATCGTACAGCCATTACGGCGCCTTCCATGACCACCAGCGGCGTACATCGGCCTCACATAATGCCACCCTAAAACAGTAGAGAACCTCCACCTTGCTGCGTCCGTCCACCCCACATAATGCCACCCTTTAACAGCAGGGAACCTCCATCTCGCTGCACTCGCTGGACAGTGTGTCTAAGGCGTTCAGCCTAAGCGGCTTGCCTCCAAACAAGTCTCTGACGATTGTCTGTTTGAAGGCATGTGCGACAGTCATCGCTGAAAAGAACTTGATGCCAATCCTGAGCGGTCCACTCGGCATGTTTTTGGGCCCATATGTACCGCACTGCATGGTGTCGTGGATGCAAAGATGGACCTCGCCATGGACGTCGGGAGTGAAGTTGAGCATCATGCAGCCTATTGCTCACAGTTTGAGTCGTAACACGACGTCCTGTGGCTGCACGAAAAGCATTGTTCAACATAGTGGCGTTGCTGTCAGGGCTCCTCCGAGCCATAATCCGTAGGTAGCGGTCATCCACTGCAGTAGTAGCCCTTGGGCGGCCTGAGTGAGGCATGTCATCGACAGTTCCTGTCCCTCTGTATCTCCTCCACGTCCGAACAACATCACTTTGGTTTCCGAACATCACTTTGGTTCACTCCGAGACGCCTGGACACTTTCCTTGTTGAGAGCCCTTCCTGGTACAAAGGAACAATGCGGACGCGATCGAACCGCAGTATTGACAATCTAGGCATGGTTGAACTACAGAAACACGAGCCGTGTATCTCCTTCCTGGTGGAATGATTGGAACTTATCGGCTGTCAGACCCTGTCCGTCTAATAGGCGCTGCTCATGCGTGCTTGTTTACATCTTCGGACGGGTTCAGTGACAACAGTCAAAGGGAATGTGTCTGTGTACAATATCCACAGTCAACGTCTATCTTCAGGAGTTCTGGGAACCGGGGATATGAAAACTTCTTTTGACGTGTGTATATTGTATTAAGGAATATCGTAGACCGATTAGACATTTCACAGATTGAAACCATGGAAAATACCCACGATAAACTTGAATATTCTGGTCTCGTAGTAACTCCTATGTTATTCTACGGGTCACACGTGCAACGCAGCTGGACCGAAGATTAAGTTTTATACATGAGCTGAAATAGTAATCTCAAAACAGTTAGAAGATGATACAGCTTTGTCTAAAGCCGTAAATGAAAAGAAACGCATATCAAACTTCGAGAAGCACTTGAGAGGTTAACAAAGAATACTAAGAATACGCTTAAAACAAAATATTCCATGCAATTAATAATTAAAATAGACATTTGTTTCAAGTTTGTATGCTGTCTTACACATCATTTACGATGAAATTAAATTTTGCTATAGATACTGTTAAACAATACGACATACATCTATGTTAATCCAAGGAATGACTCTACAGTTGTTATGAATTTGAACTTTTTCGGCAGCATCAAAATATTGCTGCACTTGCTTTCAATAACATGATAAGGCTTTCAAAGTTATATGGTTCTTCAGTTATGCTTGAATGTTAATGTTAATCAATGTTTAAAATTTTCCCAGCAGACATTGTGAATGAAGCACTTATTTGTGACTCAACTGCACTTTTATCGCAGTGTTCGTGACAATTTGGGTTGAAGAGTTGGCATACGAAGACAAACCGTAATTCAAGTACGCATCTACAGTTACAGGTTGTGTAGCGTGGTGACAAAAGGTCACGCCGGAATTTTAGGAGGGAAGTTTCAGCGGATTGGTTCAGAGATGGACCTGAAGACACTGCGTGGTTTCCAAGAGCCTGAACACAGGGAGACAGTGGCGGCGGGGTAAGCAGGCGGGAGAGGCGGTGCCCCTCAGGTGAGAGCCTGGCTGGCGTGACGGGCGGCTCTCTCTAAAGCTGACACTGTGGCGCACTCACTGTCTGAACAGCCGCGTATAACGTTAGTGTCAAAGCAACAGGTAACTTACTCTCCACTGGAAGCATCACGAAACTAGAAACACTATTTTCTGGTTTTCGCGCAGATTAATATAAAATTTTGAACCACACATTAAATGTAAACGTTCTTTTTAACATTCATCTCTGAGCAATCAGATTTACAAGGAAATTTATTCCAGTGGCACTAAGGCTGGTGCAATGATGAGCAACTTGTTTCTAGATGGCACACACGGGAGTCCTGCCGGCTAACAGAATGATAAACATACTTCATTAGCCTTTTAACAAATCATTTTCAGTGCAATGGTAACAATGATTGAGTAACATTAAGATAGAATGCAGTTGGGGTGTCCTTTTCCTTGTATCATTCACCCTTTTCTTCCATACTAGCTGCACCCGTGATCTAGCCAGCATGGTAGCTCAGCGTTTTCGGTCAGTGGATTAGCTGCCCTTTGTAATAAAAAATCTGAGTGAATGGATGAACGATGAACTTGAACAAGCATCATCACACGTCGGATCCGAACAAATACAATGAACAAAATGAGATTTTTTTTTTTTTTTAAAAAAAGAAGGGGTAGCGTCTTTGATTAGTAATGAAAACCTCCTCGGTCCCGGGTTAGAGTCCTGCCGCTGCTTAAATTTTGATTAATAATCGGCATTGGCGGCCGAAGACTTTTGGTGTAACAAATCAACCTCATTCTGCCTTGTCAAGAGAGCGGAGGAGCGGAATGAGGCTCAGCGCACTCTCTTGTCCTAGGGGTGGGAAATTGCCCCTAAAGGCGTAAGAATCAGCAGTGATCAACGCCATGAGAGGCAGAAGGCAATGGAAACAACTGAATTAAGGACACGTAATGTGTATCCACAGGACGTATGCCCTGTAATTGAAAAACGGTCATGACGATCTATCCATTGGAAAAAGGTTCCTGAAGAGCCCCCATTCGGATTTCCGGGAGGGGACTGCCAAGGGGGAGGTGACCACGAGAAAAGGACTGGATAACCAACGAAAGGATAACGCTCTACGAGACGGGGTGTGGTTGTCAGAAGCTTGAACGTGGTAGGGAAACTACAAAATCTCAAAAGGGAAATGCAGAGGATCAACCTAGGGTGTAGTACGGGTCAGCGAATTGAAGTGGAAAGAAGACGAAGATATCTGGTCAGATGAGTATAGCGTAATTTCAACAGCGGCAGAGAATAGTATAACTGGAGTCGGATTCGTTATGAAGAGGAAGGTAGGCAGAGAATGTGTTACTGTGAACAGTTCAGTGATAGGGTTGATCTTATCAGAGTCGACAGTAAACCACCACCGACAACGACAGCTCAGCTATGCGGGGTGATTATAGTTAAAGTTAAACTTTCCAAACGCTGTAGAAATAACACCACTGGTCAGAATGAAGTCAAATTGCAACGGAATATTATCGGAGGAGGAGGGAAACGTATGGCAGAGAAAAAGTTCAAAAAATGGCTCTAAGCACTATGGGACTTAAAATCTGATGTCATCAGCCCCTGGACTTAGAATTACTTAATACTAACTAACCTAAGGACATCATACACATCCATGCCCCAGGCAGGATTCAAACCTGCGACCGTAGCAGCAGCGCAGTTCCGGACAGAAGCACCTAGAACCGCTCGGCCACAGCGGCCGACAGAAAAAAAGTAGGGTGAAAATTGATCACTAGATGGCGCTGTATGTGTGAGATTACGTAAATGAAAACACCTCTCATACGCACGACCCATTAAAGTTGGTATAAACACGCCGGGTACACGGATTTTCCTTCTTTCGCGTCTGCGACGTTCGCCATGACTGTCTCTATGCAGGTTCGCGCTCTTCTTGTATAGCTATGTTATAAGAATGATTTCTTTGGAAACGTCACTCTGCCAAATTTCCGGACACTAAAGAGTTTGAAAAAAGGCGAATCGATTCGCCGTCAGTGGAAGCAGTGGCCACGGCAACACAGGATGAGACGTGTAGTGGTAGTGGTAGTGGTTGTGCACGGGGAACTGCCCGAATACTGGACACACCCGTGAGCCCGGTGCTTAAAATCCTACGAAACATCCTTTTTTGCTATCCATTCAAAATTACCCATGTGCACAAGTTGCTTCCTCTTAACCTGCAGCGAGAGAGACCTTTGCTTTAGAATTTCTTGCTCGCATGGAAGTTGACAATGATTGGCCGTGAAAGATTTTGTGGACAGACGAAGCCCATTTCCATTTGACAGGATATGTCAGTACACAGAATTGTCGAATATGGGTAACGGAATATCCACACGCAAATCACCAAGTGCCACTTCATCCTGAAAAGGTCACTGTGTGGTGCGGGTTTACGGCATCATTTATCAAAGAGCCATATTTTTTCGAAGAGACAGGTGCTTCTGGTCCTGTTACCTATACCGTCACTGGTAAGCGCCATGAGTGTCTTCTGCGCGACCACGTCATTCCAGCTCTCCGACAGCGGGGATGTTCGGATGAGATCATTTTTATGCAAGATGGCGCACCTCCGCATATCGCAAATCCAATTAAGCAGCTGCTGAAGCGTCATTTCGGAAATGCTAGAATTATCAGTCACCATTTCTCTACTGCCTGACCGTCCCGAAACCTGATCTTAATCCGTGTGACTTCTGGCTGTGGGGCTTTGTGAAAGATGTTGTGTTCAGTGTCCCTATTGCAGACTTAGCTGCATTGAAGGCACGCATTGCGCAACACATTCTGAATGTGATCCCGGAAACACTTCCATCGGTTGTGGAATGTGCTGTTTCTCGGTTTCAGCTTGTTGTAGAAAACGGTGGGCAGCGTATTGAACGTGTTTTGCGCCAGTCACACGGAAATTAATAATCCAATTTGATTTTGATTGGTGCTTGTTATGTTGTTTTTGGCCACAGCACAACTACAATCTGATGTAATTCATGATTTTTATGCGGTTTTTGGCTTCAGGACAATTAAAAACCGATTTTTCCCATCCGATGTGATATGACTTTGCCGTGGTGGGTGGGCTTACGTAACTAGCGGTATCACACGTGTACACCTATGCACGCTAAGTAGTACAATTGGTTTAACGTCAAACATACACCTTAAGCGTTGTTGTATGATTCATTCCTCGTATGCAGTCGACCACTATTAAATTATGATGCCTACAGCCCCATCTATTGCAACTTTTGTAACTATTTATTTTTCTTCTGCCATACGTTATTCCCCTTCTCCGATAATACCTCGTTGCAATGTGAAGTCATTCTGATCAATGGTGTTATTTCTACAGCGGTCTGAAAGTTTAATATACGTGCCGGCGTTGTAACCTGAAGATGAAGAGACAGAGAAAGGATATGAGGATATTGAAAGGGTAACACAGTACGTAAAGGGTGATGAAAATGTAATAGTCATGGGGGACTGTAATGCAGCTGCAGAGGAAGGAGTAGACGATAAGGTTATAGGAGAAATTGGAATTGGGGCAAGAAATACGAGAGGAGATAGAGTAATTGCGTTCTGTAATAAGTTTCAGCTAGAAATAGCTTGTAATCTGTTCAAGAATCACAAGAGGAGGAGATATACTTGGAAAAGACCAAGTGATACGTGAAGATTTCATTAGATTAAATCATAGTCAGACAGAGATTCTGAAATTGTGTGAATTGTAAGGTCTACCCAGGAGCAAATATAGTGATGAAGAGTAGGCTGAAGGTTAAGACATTAGTCAGAAAGAATCAATACGCAAAGAAGTGGGAAACGGAAGTACAAAGGAATGGCAAAATACACTTGAAGTTATCTAAGGCTATAGGTACAGCAATAAGGAATAGCTCAATAGGCAGTACAGTTGAACAGGGATGGGCATCTCTAAAAGGGGCAATCACAGAAGTTGATCGATGAAAGGAGGAAGCAACAAATTTTGCGGGAAACTCAGGAATACAGAAATACAAGTCGCCTAGGAATGAAATAAACAGGAAGTGCAGGGAAGCTGAGACGAAATGTGAAGAAATCGAAAAAGAAACGATTGTCGGACGGACAGACTCAGCATACAGGACATTAAAAGCAAGGGTGGTAACATTAACATGCAACGATAATTCTACTGTTAAATGCAGTGCCGAGAGAGCAAATAGAATGAGTACACTGAAGGCCGTCTATGAGTGGGAAGAGTTTTCTGATGTGATAAAAGAGAAAACTGGAGTCGATTCAGAAGAGACAAGGGATCCAGTGTTACAATCTGAATTTAAGAGAGCTTTGGAGGACTTAAGATCAAATGAGATGGAAGGGGTGGATAACATCGACAAAACGACTCTTCGCGTTGGTGTGTAGAATGTATGAGTCTGGAGGCATACCATCTGACTTTGGGACAAATACCATCCATTTAAGCCGGCCATTGTGGCCGAGCGGTTCTAGGCGCTACAGTCTGGAACCGCGCGACCGCTACGGTCGCAGGTTCGAATCCTGCCTCGGGCATGGATGTGTCTGATGTCCTTAGGTTAGTTAGGTTTAAGTAGTTCTAAGTTCTCGGGGACTGATGACCTCAGAAGTTAAGTCCCATAGTTCTCAGAGCCACATTTTTGAACCATCCACGCAATTCCGAAGACTGCGAGAGCTGACAAGTGCGTGAATTATCACACTATCAGCTTAATAGCTGATGCATCCAAGTTCCTAACAACAATGATATACAGAAGAATGAAAAAGAAAATTGATTATGTGTTAGATGACGATCAGTTTGGCTTTAGAATAGGTAACGGCACGAGAAAGGCAATTCTGACGATGGGGTTGATAATGGAAGCAAGATTAAAGAAAAACCAAGACACCTTCACAGGCTTTGTCGACCTGGAAAAAACGTTCGACAATGTAAAATGGTACAAGATGCTCGAAATTCTGGAAAAAATGGGGGTAAGCTATAGGGAGAGAGGGGTAATATACAATAAGTACAAGAGCCAAGTGGGAATTATAAGAATGTACGACAAAGAACGAAGTGCTCGGATTAAAAATGATGTAAGACAGGGATGCAGTCTTTCGCTACTGGTGTTCAATCTGTACATCGAAGAAACAATGATGGAAATATAAAGAAAATTTCAGGAGTGAAATTAAAATTCAAAATAAAAGGATACCAGTCATACGATTCGCTGATGACAGAGCTTTCCTGTGTGAACGTGAAGAAGAATTACATGATCTGTTTAACGGAATGAACAATCTAATGAGTACAGAATATGGACTAGAGTAAATCGGAGAAAGGCGGAAATAATGAGAAGTAGCATAAGTGAGAACAGCGAGAATCTTAACATCGGGTTCGATGGTCACGAAGTATGTGAAGTTAAGGAATTCTGCTACCTAGGCAGTAAAATAACCAATGACGGACGGAGTATGGAGGACATCAGAAACAGACTAGCAATGGCGAAAAGGGCATTCGCGACCAAATGGAGTCTATGAGAATCCAACATAGGCCTTAATTTGAGGACGAAATTTCTGAGAATGTACATCTGGAGAACAGCATAGTGAAGGATGGACTGTGGGTCACCCACAATAGAAGAGAAGCTAAGCATTTGAGATGTGGTGCTACAATCTCTACAGAAGAACGTTGAAAATTAGCTGGACTGATGGGGTGACGAATGTGGAGGTTCTGCGCAGAATCGGAGAGTAAAGGAATATGTCGGAAACACTGGTAAGGAGGAGGGACAGGATGAGAGGGCATCTGTTAAGACGTGAGGGGATGACTTCCATGCTACTAGAGGGAGCTGTAGAGTGCAAAACTGGAGAGAAAGATGGAGATTGGAATACATTGAGCAAATAATTGAGGATATTGTTGCAAGTGCTACTCTGAGATGAAGATGTTGGCAGGAGAGGAATTCGTGGCGGGCTGCATCAAATCAGTCAGGAGACTGATGACCCAAATATACATACTAGGTGAGTGCTCAATAGCGCCCCGCTATGGATTTATTCCAATCTCCTCTTTCCCTGTGTACCAGCATCTTTCCCTCCACCCTACCTCCTTCTTCCCCTCCATCTCCCTCTCTGAGCTCATTCTCTCATCCCACTCTCTTTGTCCATCTCCTCTTCCCATTTTCTGTGCCCATCTCCTCATTCTCCCTCTCTGTGCATCCCATCCTCCTTCTCTCTCTGCCCATCTCCTCCTTTCTTTTCGTGTCCAGCTCCTTCGTTCCCGTCTCTATGCTGAGCTGGTCCTCTTTCCTTTCTCTGTCCATTTTCTTCTCTCCGCTCTCTCTATCTATCTCGTCAGCTTCCCTTTCCATTTCCTCCCCTCCTAGTCCATATCCTACACTTTACTTTCGCTGTCCATCTGCCCATCCCGCTCTGTTCTCCTCCTTTCCCTCTGTCTGGCTACTCCTCTCCCTCTATCTCCTCCTCACCCGCAGTCAGTCCACCTCCGCCTTACCCGTCTCTCCTTTCATCTCTTCCCTCCTCTATCTGTAAATTTCCTCTTCCATCTCTATCTTTATCCTTCGTTTCTCTTACTCTGTCCATTTCCTCCTCCTATCTGCCCACCTCCTCCTCTACCCTCTCTCTTGCATCTCCTCCTGATCTCTTCACTCTCCATGTTATCACCCTGATGCCCATAGGAGGTATGCTACAGTTTTTCTTTCCAGATCGTATGCAGGATGTGTGTGAAGTTTGGTTCAAAGTGGTCCAGGGGATTAGGCGGAGAATTTTGCCTGAGGCTTTGCCTGCATACACACATATCACATATATTTCGAAGATAACTGTATTTAACATATTTCGCACATAGTTCAGCTCTATCTCTAATTTCGCCCAGAAGTGTAGTTTTCACGCAGCTCTGTGTTTATGATGTGATGGTTCTTGATCCATTTACCAACATATGTGAATACTGTCTGCGAAATACATCATGACTACAGTTAATAGTAAAGAAGTCATACGCTAAAGCGTCATGTCTGATGCTAAAGTTTTACTGCATGAATAGAAAAAACGCAGTAACCGATAAAATGTTTTTCCTTTCATCATTTTTCTGGTTCTTCAGTGAGAAAAAGTTTCGTAAAGGTTTGAAATTCTGTGTAATGTTTGTAACAAGTCACAAAATGCCCTCGTTCTCTAATACTGGATTACTAATGTCTGGGTATTGTCGTGTCATGGGCTACACTTCTCTTCCACAACCACTCGCACCCCTTTGATGGATAGTTCTCACCCCCACAGCGATTTATTCCAGACAGTAAGTGATGTGTGTTCGAAGTTTGGTTGAAATCGGTCCATACATACGTCTTTTTTTATAATATTGTCAATATTCGCAATTACGTTTGTGTTTACTCTTCGTGTCCTAAACTACGACGGAACAGCAAACGGTGCAATATAAAAAACTGCTAGAAGCAGACGAAACTAAATGAAGAGTAAATGTGAAAGGGCGTATTATTTTTAAGATCTTCTTTGGAAACAAAAATGTCTGATATAATTAGCGCAAAATCGTAAATATTAAATTTATAACTTCGTGAATAAGAAATTATAAATTTTTATTTTTGGAACTTGTACAGTTGTTCCGCAACATGCTGACGGAAAAAAATCTGCCACAGTTGTGAAATGCTTTTATGGACCGAAGCCTTGCCCGGCAGAAGTCGGTATACACTACCCCTGCTTTGGGGTCTTAGCCCCAACCTCAGGTGTCTCTGAAACCTAAAGTGAAACAATAGTTGTAGCCTACTTCTTAAAACAATTAAAAAAATTTTAAAAATCAAGATTAAAATTTAAAATCTAGGAAACAAGATGAAACGATTAAAAAACAGCCTACAGAGCAGTAGTAGGAAATCAAGTTCACACCCACATCACGAGTAGCCAAACATCTACCATAGGTGGACCATCATAATAGCATCCCAAATCGTGGCTGCAAGGAATCCCAACTTTCAATCGCGGCCTGGGACAATGCCCCTTGTCCTAAAATTGCCACCTGGAATGCAATCAGTCTGCAAAAATAAACCCATCGTACCACATTGGGAGGAAGTCAAGCGCTAGGCCAAAGTTAAACTAAGTAACGACCCTGCGCTGCAGAGAACGTAAATCAACCTTAAACCCGATAAGGTGAACGACGAGAAAACAGCGTTAACATTCGAGGCCTACCCTTACCGTACGCTGACACGTCGCAGCCTACCTGTGTGACCTGTGTGGCTGCGACAAGAGGACTGGGCGGTAGCGCTGCGGGACGTATTCGTGGTGAGGTCGCATAACACGGCTTCCAGAGTCACTAAGGTACAAGCACGTTCGAATGCCGAAAATGTAGGTAATAACCGAAGGTAATATCGGAAAAGTACGAGAGATGTTCTATGTAGATTTTATCATGTTTTACGTCTCTCTGCCTTTGGCTTATGCTATTATTTATGGATTCCGCGTCATGTGTGTGTTGCTTTATTGCAATTCTTCTGTTATTAGTCACGCTGTTTCTTCCTATTTGCTTGTTAATGACTAATGACAGGAGAAGTGCAATAAAGCAACACACACGCATGACGTGAAATCCATGAATAAAAGCATAAACCAAAGGCCGAAAGAGATAAAACATGATAAAATCTACATACAATAGCAGAAAAGCCCAACATAGGAAACGACAGGCTGTGAACCAGCGAATGTAAAAGGTCGAATATTTAAAAGATTAAAAAGAAACGATTTTTGAAAATTAAAAAAATTAAAAACTATTTTTTTCAAAATAATTGACTATCTGATGAAGAAATGTTACGTTTTGCAGATTAAAGGGTCATGACAGGTTTATGCAATATATCCTGCACAGGATGTAGGATAAAAGTAGTTTAGTATTCCCCATTACGGTAGTATTTCGGAGAAAGTGGGGAAGTAGTTGAGTGACTTAAATATTATTCCTCTTTTCTTTACTCCTCACAATAATGAGCAACGTCTTATTCGTCATGACGAGGTATTTATTGTGTTAAGTACCCGCAGTGTGATGGCCACTACGTTGAACGAACTGGCAGATGTTTTTAGACTAGGTTTGAGGAGCACTGTCTATGCACTTAGCATTAAATAATCATGAACTAGGGGATTTTAAGGAGAATTTTTCTATATTTTTCGACTTTAAACATTTTGGAAGAGGTCGAGAATTTAAAATGTAGATTTAACAATCCTGACAGGTTTCTTAACGAGCAAGTTGTGCTCCAGCACAAAAATTTCTTGAAAACGTTGTACAATGCTTCCAATGTCATTTCGGATGTATTTTGCCATCTTCTGTATTCCTATTTCAAAACCATGCCGTAACCACTTAATCGGCTTCCTATAACGTTTGTAATCGCAATAGCATCATATGATTAATTGTAAAATTTTATTTTTGGAATTTTTAATTGTTGTATTTTTTTAATCCTTTAAATGTTTAATCTTTTAGTTTCTTGGGTTCGTAACTTGTCATTTGTTTTGGCCTTTTGCCTTATGCTTTTATTCGTGGATTCCATGTTATGTGTGTGCCGCTTTCTTGCATTTATGTTGTTGTTAGTTATTTCTTCTTCCTATTTGCTCGTTAAGACGTACGTCTCTCGTATTGGTCTGCCATTACTATAACCTCGGCCTGTTTTCGTTGTATAGATCTCAAGACGCAGTAAGTATTGCCGAAACTATGAATCCAGTAATTGTGTTAACATAGCGACCTTGGCAAATAAGTTCTTTTTTACAAGAATACTACAGTATAAATACGTACAAATCAGTTGTTATTTGGACCGCCCTGAGATGAGAGTTTCTTGTAGAGTTTTAAGGGAAATCTTGTTTAGAGAGCAGGGGAAGGAGCGTAAGGCTGTTCTGGATGGTTGGAGAAATGCTTCACTGTAAGCGGAGTATGTCATGTCTGATAGAGTCCTTAGCAACTTTCTCTGCACTAACTTAGGAGCTTTCTCTGCAGTAATGGAGTATGTCATGTTTGATAGAGTCCTTAGAAATTATCACTGCAGTAACAGTTAATGTAAAAAACATGATAGTTATCACATGAACAGTGTTTGTTGTAACTTCGTAAGAAGGTGGATTTGCGCTGTCAGTAAAAAGTATGTAATTCTTTCACCACTAAACGGTCTTTATAATCTCTAGAGGTTTATAGAAGGACCTGTAAGTAATTTGTTGCTCTCTTTGTACATAAGGCTAAAAATCTTATCCTTCTGTCTACAAAAGGTTTTACTTATATTTGCTTCCTTACACACTGTGTATCACTAAAAGTTCATATTGTTCTCGCTAACTCACTTGGGATAAAATGTGGTGTGTTTTGTTGCCCTCTAATTCTGTGTGTTCCATGATACGCGAGAGTGAGTGAATCAGTTTTTGCTTTGAAATGCTATGCCTGATACTCAGTATTAGGCAGACGATGTGTTTCAGGAAGGCTTCTAATCTGGACTGGCATATCGATGACGTACCTGACTCGATGTCGGTGAGTATGCGGTCCCTGGAGCCCCTCAGCCAGGAGGTGACGATGACGTAGTCCCTGACGAAGGACGGCACGTGGCAGCGAAGAACCGCAGTGTTGCCAACCATCACGAACTCATCGTACACTTGCACCTCGTAGTACTGCTTCACCACCACTGCAACACGAGAAAATAGAGAACACCCTATTGACGTTTGCAGCCACTGATGAAGAATGTCAAACGCCAGTACAACATTGACGTATGTGGAGGATCATTACGATTCACAGCTCACTTGCATGTCGTTAGCTCCGTGGAGAGGGCGGGGGGCGCAAGGGGTGGGAGGGGGGGGGGGGCAGGAGTTGGGTAGTCGGGCGGGGGCAAAATGCCTGGGGCCCAAGCCTGACAGGGTACCCAAGTCTCTCAAGGGATCGGATACTGCATGGTGCTCAGTTGGCAAACATCAGACTGCTATTATAAAATATATTTTGTATCACAGAATAAATAAGAGAACTTCAAAAAATGGTTCAAATGGCTCTGAGCGCTATGGGACTTAACAGCTGAGGTCATCACTCCCCTAGAACTTAGAACTACTTAAACCCAAGTAACCTAAGGACATCACACACATCCATGCCCGAGGCAGGATTCGAACCTGCGACCGTAGCGGTTGCGCGGTTCCAGACTGAAGCGCCTAGAACCGCTCGGCCACCCCGGCCGGCAAGAGAACTTCACCCAGCACCAGCATTGCCAGTCTACCTTTTGCTTCCCACTTCAATTCTTCACTGTTATGATTCTTACTGGCCAACAGCATTCAATTCTATTTCGTGTTTAATCCTGAACGCACAATATTTTCTTTAGACATCGCGCACTAAACGATCTTCTGAAGGAGTCAAAGGCGTTTTCTTGAAATGTTGTTGGAAATCCTACAAAACATTTCCCCAACAAATGTACACCGCAGCAGCTGCGAAACGTTGTTACAATTTGATAAATTGACAACAACATTCGAAGATACGGCACTTCTGATTCCATCCGAGGTGATTTTAGACGAAATACACAGAAAATCATTTGCATTCAAGAGTAAGCAAAAAATTAAATATACCTATTTTGTGGGGTCCTGCCCACTCGTCTCGTATATGGTGATTAAAGGATATTCAGTTCTCGGAATACTATACAACAGTTTCTAGCAAGTAACATCAATAGTTTTTATTACAAATAACAAGCGATGGGCGACATGCAACACAAATCCGAGTCCTTCGCTGTATACAGTGTTCATGCAAGCTTGAAGCACAGTTTGTGGATCGCTAGTAACATATCGCAGTACTCTCTGCTAGGCCGTGCTAATGCTGTCCTAATACCGAGCCTGCACTGTGCGCCCTAGGCTGGCAGGAGCGGCGCTTATGTTCTCCTCCTGTCGAGGCCGCCTCTCTCATGGTGCGGTCCTAATCAGCGCGGCACTGGCCGACGTCGTTTCACCGCCTTCTCTTCTCTCGCGTTCTTCATCTTCGTTCCGGTGCTTGTGGTTATGCCACAACATATTTTTATACAATTCTCCTCACATTCACGTGAATGTGAAGAGATGAAATAACATGAAAGAGGTAATCTTGCCATGCTGATTCTCGGAAGTAAGTAGGTAATGTTCTTCTTGCGTTCGTCTATAGAATAGGCAACATACATGGGAACTTTCATGTTACTCGATATGATAAAAATGTCAGAGGTTCATCTCAGAAAATTGGATATTCAGATAATAGAAATTTCCTGCGATTATGGACAAGAAGCTGGACAGGTTTAGAAGTGCATTATCTGGTAAGTGATGCTCAGAATGAATTTACTTCTAGTTGTGCCCATCATGTCGGGAGTCCCATCTAGACGTTTCAAGACAGGTGAGATCAGAGCGTCGCCCGCAATAGGCGCATTTCTCAGCCCCAACCTTCCCTTCCCCCCCTGGCGTTGTGCGAGATTCGTCCTGGATGCGTTCTTGTGTTTGATTGATCAGGTCATATTATTCATCTTGCCAATAGAAATACTTGTTAGCAACTTCCGTTGCTCTTCGTTGACGCTTCCAAGGTAAGAAAATGTGCCCACCGACGCTGTTCTCTCACCAAAAACCGGAAAACTGCATTTCACGTTGTGTCGTAAATATTCTGACCTGTCCTGTATCTAATTTGTAGCCTGCTCATTGTGCACTGTCCATGCCGAGATGCCGCGATCCCATCTACGACCACAGTGGCACGCTCTGTTAGCCCCCATGCGACGTCATTGTCTGGCGAGCTGCTTCCTCCCCTTTGTCTGGCCCTGGCCCTACACTCTTCTTGTACGCACGGACGCATTACACTCCCTAGACGTCAGACTGCATCCGCAAACATACGAACATAATTTTTGTTGTAATTTTTTGAAATTTGCGATGGTATTTCTCTCTCTTATATCGGTAATAACATTAGCACGTACACAAATTCTGTGAGAGTAGTTAGCACTTGACACTGAATCTGCGAGGGTAGTTTTCACTCCAATACGGTCGTGACCAGTTCTGCAGACCCAAACATAAAGAAGTTGCTAAAGTAATGGAAGTTACCCATGGGTGCAGCACTCTGTGTCTGTTCTGTGGCTGGCGTCAGTGTTAAGGGTGTGCATTAATTCAGAGTCTCAGTATGAATACAGCCGATAAGATGCTTCTACACAGAACAGCGAATCACATTTTAGTTTTAAAAAATCTGTCAACTTTTTTGTACTGTTGCAGGGTATTTCACAAATTAAAACGGATATATTTCTTAAGCTGCATGACGTACGACTATGAAACTTGGGACACACATTTATGAATCTCTCAAGTTTAGATTACAGACGTTCAGTATGTCATCCACCAGCAACACCACATCGATACTCGAATCCCTCTAAAACTCGGGTAAGCATGTCCACCGTCGCTGATGTTATGAGAATGCGGATACGGTTCTCCAACTCTTCTAGGTTCTGTGGTACTACTGGCGCACAAACGTCGTTCTTAATGAAACCCCAAAGGACGAAGTCATAGGGCGTCAAACCCGGTGACCGTGGAGACCAGCGGAGAGGTGCTATGTCGCTGTGTGTCTGACGACCAGTCCAACGGCTCGGTACAGTTACTTTCCTTCAGATAATCACGCACTTGACTACTCTAATGAGGGGGTGCCCCGTCTCGTTTGATAATGAAGTAGTCCTCGTTCAGCCTCGGCAGCAACCAGTTTTGTAAAGTTTCAAGACACTGCTGACCGTTAACTGTTTTTCCATCAAAGAAGAATGAGGTGTGAACAAATGAATGGGATATCGCACAAAACACATTGACTATGGGTGAATCTGGTACATGTTAATTGCGTGCGTGTGAGCTCTGTAGACCCCAAATTCGAACACTTTTTTTCCCCCTCTAAAGTGGAAAGTCGCTCCATCACTAAACACGACGCATTATGCGAAAGTGTTTCATTCATTGTCAATAACATTCTGAGTTTCATTAGAAAATGCCACAAGTTTGTGTTAGGCGCCATGACGTAACTTGTACGGCTTCATAACCAACCGATGTATCAAAACATCCTAAATTGTTGTTGGCAATTACGATTCCCGAGTTGCACACCGAGTTGATTTTGTAGGACTACGTTGGAAAGAGATTTAAATTCGTGCGACGCTTTCCCCAGAAACACGAGGACAGCCAGGGCTCTTTTTCCCACATACATATCCTTTGTTCACAAACTGTCGGCACCTCCAGCCAATTATCTATCCATTTGGAGAATCAGTTTGGTACCTCAACTGGTTCCATCTTTGCACTGTATTCACGGAAGTTGCACTCCGAAAACTGCGGAAGACAAGATGATTTCTGTCGCGGAGCAGCTATTTTGCAACGTGACACGCCAACCAAGCAAACAGAAGACAACAGACATCTAGAGGCAATGAAAATAAATTGGACAATGTATTAGTTCCTCCAGCAACAGAATCGTGGCGCAGTGGTCGATAATTTTACAGCACAATACTTCTTAATACGTGCACTACTGGCCATTAAAATTGCTACTCCACGAAGATGACGTACTACGGACGCTAAATTTAACCGACAGGAAGAAGATGGTGTGATATGCAAATGATTAGCTTTTCAGAGCATTCACACAAGGTTGGCGCCGGTGGCGACACCTACAACATGCTGACATGAGAAAAGTTTACAACCTATTTCTCATACACAAACAGCAGTTGACCGGCGTTGCCTGTTGAAACGTTGTTGTGATGCCTCGTGTAAGGAGGAGAAATGCGTACCATCTCGTTTCCGACTTTGATAAAGGTCGGATTGTAGCCTAACGCGATTGCGGTTTATCGTATCGCGACATTGCTGCTCGCGTTGTAATAGATCCAATGACTGTTAGCAGAATATGGAATCGGTGGGTTCAGGAGGGTAATACGTAACACCGTGCTGGATTCCAACGGCCTCGTATCACTAGCAGTCGAGATGACAGGCATCTTATCCGCATTGCTGTAACGGATCGTGCAGCCACGTCTCGATCTCTGGGTCAACAAATAGGGACGTTTGCAAGACAAAACCATCAGCACGAACAGTTCGACGACGTTTGCAGCAGCATGGACTATCGACTCGGAGACCATGGCTGTGGTTACCCTTGACGCTGCATCAGAGACAGGAGCGCCTGCGATGGTGTACTCAACGACGAACCTGGGTGCACGAATGACAAAGTCATTTTTCCGGATGAATCCAGGTTCTGTTTACAGCATCATGATGATCACATCCGCGTTTGGCGACATCGCGGCGAACGCACATTGGAAGCGTGTATTCGTCATCGCCATACTGGCGTATCACCCGGTGTGATGATATGGAGTGCCATTGGTTACACGTCTCGCTCATCTCTTGTTCGCACTGACGGCACTTTGAACAGTGGACGTTACATTTCAGATGTGTTACAAAAAAATGGTTCAAATAGCTCTGAGCACTATGGGACTTATCTTCTAAGGTCATCAGTCCCATAGAACTTAGAACTACTTAAACCTAACTAACCTAAGGACATCACACACATCCATGCCCGAGGCAGGATTCGAACCTGCGACCGTAGCGATCGCGCGGTTCCAGACTGTAGCGCCTAGAACCGCTCGGCCACCTCGGCCGGCAGATGTGTTACAACCCGTGGCTCTACCCTTCATTCGATCCCTGCGAAACCCTACATTTCAGCAGGATAATGCCTGACCGCATGTTGCAGGACCTGTACTGGCCTTTCTGGGTACAGAAAATGTTGGACTGCTGCCCTGGCCAGCACGTTCTCCAGATCTCTCACCAGCTGAAAACGTCTGGTCAATGGTGGGCGAGCAACTGGCTAGTCACAATACGCCCGTCACTACTCTTGATGAACTGTGGTATCATGTTGAAGCTGCATGGGCAGCTGTACCTTTACACGCCATCCAAGCTCTGTTTGACTCAATGCCCAGGCGCATCAAGGCCGTTATTGGGGCCAGAGTTGGTTGTTCTGGGTACTGATTTCTCAGGACCTATGCACCCGAATTGCGTGAAAATGTAATCACCTGTCAGTTCTAGTATAGTATATTTGTCCAATGAATACCCGTGTATCATCTTCATTTCTTCTTTCAATGGCCAGTAGTGTATATTCTTTCTGAAACACTCTGTATTTCTAACACATCAACAGGTGCAAGAAAATACGCTACATAATGTAATAATAATATTCATCATCACGACATGCCAAGTCCACAATTACATTTTCCGTACAAGTAGCCCATGATACCTGTTAACCGCAAGACGGCGGGTCATGAAGGGAAAAGAGTGAATGTGACTTTGGTGTCAGCTATTTCTGGCACCATACAGTGGTTGCATCCGGTCACGTAAAATTAATAAGTAATTGAGGTAAATGTCGGAATGGTTCCTTTGAAAAGAGCATGGCCCGTTTCTTTCCCCACGTCTCGCCAAGCCGTGGGCGTGTTCCACTTCTGACGACCTGGCAATCGACGCGACACTACACACCAAGCCTTCCACCTGAATGAATACAAATGTATACGATACAACGGTATACCGTTGTACCTTGTCAGAAGGGTAGGAATACAATGTTGATTAAGAGGAAGAATTAGTGGTATGGCGTTGTTGGCCTAATCCTGGCAAAATGGCCCTTTCGTTGCGTTGTATGAGAGAAGTGTCTTACGAGTACCTGTTAAGAGTAAGTGACTTTAATCAAAGCTTGTGCAGTGTAGCGTCATGTTTGCGTTGCGTGATGATGAGAGAAGGGAGAGTGCAAAACTCTGTGCCGGCAGACAGATTCCTGCCGAGTAGCAGCAGCGGGGCCGGCAGGCTTAAAGTCGGTCGCCGTCCCACGGGCGGATCAGCACCGGCAGCGCCACTGGCCCTTGGTCCATGAGACACTGTGCAGCGGTCTGAAACTTTACCCAGGACGGTGGCGCAACGTCAGGTGACGTGTGACTTTATGCCACAACGTCTTCTTCCCTCGCCGCTCAAATACCGGCGGCGAAACTTTGTTTCGCTGCCAGGATTCGAGCCGGCTTCCTCCATTCCTCCGATTCGAGTGCCGCCGCGGTGGCGCTCGTTAGCCTCATTTTCTCCCCACCGATGCTGGAGATCTTACTTTATTTTTATTTTTTTTACTAGGTTCTGAATTCCTAAATATATCCTAGCCTACAAAAGAAGAAGCTAATGCCACCGCCACTTCTAGCCTATCCTTAACAAGTCCCCCCAAAAATTTTCCACCACTTCTGCCATCGGCCCCTGTCAATAAAGACACTAATAACATCTCCGTCGCATCAGTAGGTCCTCGCAACGACTGGCGAACGCCTTCGACATCAGCGAGAGAAAACCCTCGTGGTGGCGATACGTCAGTAGATCATCGGTGCACGTCTTCCCGCAAGTGTGTATGAAGAACCGTTAAGGTGATCGAATCTGTAAAATGGAAGAAGGGGCGTATTTCATCTGCTCCTAGCTTGGATGATCGAGCTGCGAGGGGATTGGGGGAAGAAATCTGGGAGAAGTTTGAGAAACATTGTTAGTATATAGGGTTCTTAACAACTGCTCAATGTACGTCGTTAAGGTATTGCCAGTAATCGAGGACCGATGTGTACCGCCACCAAACAGGTAGTGGACAGTGTGCCGGATGATCCAAGACACTGAGTGTTTCTTCGCCTGCAGGAAATATCGACGCCCAGAGAGAGAAATATTTGTGTGGTGATTCTGGCAGGAGTCGTGTGTGTGGTGAACTCCAACATCTGGCTGACCAGACGTCAAACATCGCTCGCCTCACCGCAGACAAGTCGATGGCCAACGTCGTCTTGCATGCCACACGCAGTACACAACAGCGATTCCCGCAGTTATATCCGGTGGAGACGCAACTAGCATACCTGCTTCCCATTAACCGTCACGTACCACGTGGACTGGACATCTGACCCATGACTCGGGGCACAACACAGGACTAGAAGGCCTTTTACTTCAGACATATTCGGCGGAAGGCACAATTGCATCGAGGCATACACGATCTTCACCGTCGGCAGACGTGTAGTGAGAAGCGCAGTCCGGATGTAGCTGCGTTCAAGAAAGAAATACCTCAAGTAGAAAAAGGGTGCTGGGATGTCTGTCAGAGGCACTGGGGCAACGAGTGAGCTTGGGGTAAGGCCAATGTGCTGGTAAGGCAAGCCGCAGTACGTCGTCACATATTGGTATGTCTGCTTAGAAAAAGAGCTGTTGGTCGATTTGGACATGACAAAGATTCACGCCTCCTTTCCCTCTCAGAAAGGTGAGAGACCCGCAGCTGACTTACAACATTCCTTGCCTCACAAAGGAATCCAATGCGGCACGGGCAACATTCTTCGTGCCAGTGACGGCGGGATGGGAAAAGGCTGGGCTACGTGCGGGGTTCGCGACGTGACATAAACGTTACCATACCGGGTCCGTTGAAGCATGTCCAGGATACGGAGTCGATGGTAAGGACTTCCACCCGATTACGGCATAATAGGCGCTGTTAAGAGGCACAGATCGCCGCAAGTCGGCCTTAAAGTCGATGACCATCCTTTCGGGGGCGCGCTGCGAAAATTCTGGTTCAGGGTTCAGGAGCGACAGGGGGCGATAGTCACTGACCCAGGTTCCACCACGTACTTTGTGTGCAGCAACAAATCAGCCTTTGAAGAAGACACGAGCAAGCTGTAGCGTGCGGCACACACCAGGTCACGGCGTATGTCCATCCAGGGCAGCGTCCGTAACCGGCGGTAAGTCCTGCAGAACTCTATAGGAGGCCGGCGGGTCCTGGAAGTAATTCCATTTGCACATCCTGCCTTAGTGTGTCATAGGTAAGGCGAGGGATCTCCTCAGTCACGTCCGAGGCATGATGATGTTCCGCCAACATTTCAGTGTAGTGCACATGGAGAGCATCTTCGATGTCACATTGCATAGTGACACGGCGTCTGTCGGCAAAAGTTACAACACCTCGGCTATCCGAGAACGCCTCCAAGCCCGACCCAAACTTCCATATGTCCTAGTATATCGTCCCATACTTTTCACACATTGTGATATTTTCGCACAGGCAGAGGCAATGTTTTGCTTGTCAGATTTTCTTTGTTTTGGCATGAGATATAGTAGTTAAATTGTCAACATTTTAGATTGTCTGTGTAGTTCGCCGCAAATGTCCTTCACACATGCATGGACATCTTCTTCCGCTACCTTCGATAGCCTCAAACAAATACAGGTATTTTATAGCGCTTGCTGTCATCTAAGTTGAGCTTTAATATTTCTTATTTTCAAATGTCTATTAAACTTTACGCAACGAAATTGCTCTTAGGAAGAAAATACTGTTACAGGCTTCACAGACGGAAATAAATATTCGTCTCCCATGTTTCCCATTACTCCTCGCATTCGGCTGTATTGTTGCTGTCAGATGTACATGCTGTCTGTTCAGAGTCTAGTGACTGGTTCTCCAGGCACCTATAAGAGCGCAGGAATCAATTGAAATCCTAAAAGAGAACGTGACAAAACTGTTCAACACTGACCGACACAGCCATTCGTAAATGTGTAGCACGTAAATGTAACATTGATAAAAACAGTTGGATGCGAACAGAAGAAGTAAACACAAAAATAATTTCGCAAATCACATATTTATTTTTCCTCTATAAATTCTCTACCATGTGACGTGCACACCGCCTCCTACCCCGTGGATGCCGCGAGACTGTTGCACGTTTCTGCCACCATTCCTACCTACTAATATTATAAGTTAATCGCCCAGGTGCCTGCCTTGTGCGTATTTCGGTCCTAACTCTCCTCGAGCAGCGTCGCAATATTTCGCGGAGGGCGTCCTGGGGACGAAGCAATCCACAACTAAGCCCACTGCTCGGGGACACCCAGCAGCCGGAACGAGCAGCTCCGCGCGGAAGTACGCCCTTTGTTTTGTTTCGACTCTATATAGTGCGAACCACTGGGGCAGTCAAGGGCTCGTTAAAACTCCTGTCGACCTATCGCACCACTTCAGCTTTTATTTTTTGTTTTTTACTAGCTTGTCTTTCGAACATTTTTACTATTTCATCTGTTGAAAAACCTACTGATTAATCAAACTGTACGCTTTCCATCTACGGGTCTCTGATTCAATACCAGTCTGTAATAGTTGCCGCCAGAGCTATGGTCTTTACTGTCACTTTGAATATAGTCACAGCTACTGCTTCTTCCTGCCCCCTCAAAGCAAATGCTCAAAGATCGTGTTCCACATCCCTAGAAATTTTGGTATTGTTCACGATGCGGTTTCTCTTCCGCCTTTTCCTTTTAGGTTCCGCCCCTGCTTGTTTAGCTTGGTGAGTAAGTGGGCAGATGAGCAGCGACAGCCACATGAAAAGCCCACGGTTTGGTATCTGTTCTACTACAGAATGTTTTTCCGCCATTTATACTTTCCTTCACCTCTGTCATTGATTTGTAAAGGCGGCGCGGTGGATTCAAGTTCACTTTAAACTGTAAGGCGGCAGTCACACTGGCATCGACATCGGGCCATTCCGCTGACTACCGATATAAGGCCGTAAGCGGCGGACCTATGCAGATCAGTCCGCCAGTATATGCGTGTTCCCGGAGCAACCGACGTCAACGCCCGAACGTACAAACTCCGGACAACGGTCGGCGAAATTCTAAGCAGTTTGTTTCCTTAGGCCGAAACGCGAAATACGCATTGTGAGAAATTTCCAAGGTTTGTGCAAGAATAGAGGACTTTTTGGCAGCCTGAGGATGAGGAATATTACAACAGGGTCATGTCTCGGAATCAATTTTCTGAAAAAGCTACTTTATAGCAAACAATTAATAATAATGATTTGAACGTTACTTTACACTAGGATGACTAAAGTCATGGGATACCTCCGAACACCGCGTCAGACCTCCTTTTCCCCAGTGTAGCGCAGCCACTCGAAGTAGGATGGACTGAGCAAACAGTCAGCAGCCCCCTTCAGAAATATTAAGCCATGATGTCTCTATATCGATCCATAGTTGCGTAAGTGTTTCCGGTGCAGGATTTTGTGCACGAACTGGCCTCTCGGTTACGTCCCATAAATGTTAGATGGGATTCATGTCGGGCCATCTGCGTGACCAGATCATTCGTCCGAGTTGCCCACATCATCTTCAAACAAGTCGCGAACAACTGTGGCTCGGTAACATGGCGCCCTGTTACGGGAACATGAAGTCCGTGAATGCCCGAAAATGGTTTCCCAATAGCCGAACATAACAATTTATAGTCAACGATTAGTTCAGTTGCGACAAAAGACCCAGTCCATTCCTTGTAAACACAGCCCACTCCCTTAAGGAGCCACCACCAGTTGGCCAGCGCCTTTTTAACATCTTGGGACCATGGTTTCGTGGGGTTTGCACCACACTCGAACCCTATAATCAGCTCTTACCAACATGAAACTAAGACTCATCTGAGCAGGCCACGTTTTTTCAGCTACCTAGGGTGAAACCAATATGGTCACCAGCCTAGGAGAGGCGCTGCAGACCGTGCGTTCTGTTAGCAAAGGCACTCGTGTTTGTCGTCTGCTGCCATAGCACATTAACGCCAAATTTCGCCGCACTGTCCTAACGGATACGTTCTGCGCACGTCCCACATTGATTTCTGTGGTTATTTGACGCAGTGTTGCTTGTCTGTTAGCACTGACAATTCTACGCAAACGCTTCCGCCGAGAAAACGGAAGACAGAGCACCGTACCTCTTGTGATTGTCTGATCAATGCCTTCGTCGGATGCGTGCACAGGGTGACGATCCTCCTACTGATGAGGCTGTGTCCTAGCTGAGGACGGTGCGGCGTCTCTCCCCAACTCTGTGTCCACTCAGCATCACCCTATGGACACCATCCTTCCCCCGCCTGTATGTGATGGGTAGCCCCCGTTCTATGTTTGACTTTATCTGTGGGCGCACCTCAAATAGTGTTCCCCTGAACCAGCCAGGTGAGATGGTATCCTGAGCAGACGACTTCGATGCTAAGGATGGATGTTCTGGAGATGTACAGAACGACAGAACGTTCAGGGTGGCGTCCTCTCCCTACCCTTCCACAGGGAGCTCCCCACGCTTCCTCTTTGTTTCCACTGCCCGGCCTCCTGGCGATGGCATTTTTCAAACTTACCGCATAGCCAACGTCAGTGTCAATGCCATTCCCGCGTGACATAAACTGGCGTTATTCCATACAAAAGGTGTATGCTGTGGGCGCTGATGCTGCCCTCCTTCAGGAGGTGCATGTTTCCCCTCAGGTTTTAAGGAATATGTCTCCCACGCTTCCCCTTCTGGTAGTGGACTGCCGATCGTCTTACATGATGGTATCCTCGCTGATGCAGTTGCCTATATCCCTGATGCCAGAGATATGGCTCTCACGTTTAGTGGCGTCTGGATCATCGATGACTATGCGCCATCTGGTTCGAGTCGCTGCGTCACGCTCTGTGAGCATTTATCTCTCTCACGATATTGTCGATGGGGTGCGGGCTACTGAAACCTGGTCCGCTGCGCTCTCTGACCATGATGCAAATATGTCTGCCGCCAAAGACTTTGGGCTGGCCGGGGAGTTAACACTATATTACTTCACACCACTTTTGGCGGCTCATCGAGGCCACGTGGACAGTTTGTAGTTGACGCTGTGATGCAAGGACTGTGTCCTGTCACGGTGGGCCCTCTGTGCATATCTTACCCGCTGCTAGGCCTCGATTGGTTGTTGAAGGGACGTCGCGGGGATTTCTCCTTCACCTTTCTCTGGGAATTTATTATGATGCAGTATTCGCCAAAGCGTCAGGCGATGATGAATCGTGCCAAGGTATAGCTCACGGCCCTCTCCCGATGTCACTTTGAAGGAGCTATGCTCAGGTCGCGCACACACGACGGGTTAGCGGAGGAGGGGCTGCCTATGTGCCACGTGATAGCGCAATTGCGCTACCGTCAGAGGATTCTGATTTATGTTTTTTAGATTGATGGTGAGCAATGCTTAGACACCCAGAGTGATTTAGGGTGTGCCCTCCACGCTCATTACATTATACTGTCCTGTGCACAACATCACCACCCTGAAATGTTATGGCAGTCTTCCTGCGGTGTCTTGCCCTCTCGTCGCTAATAGGGTGCTTACGGGATGCAGCGTTCTCGGAATGCTATACAACAATTTCAAACAAACCACAATAGTAGTTTTATTTCCAGAAAAGCAAATTGACAATACTTAACTTTTACTACATTATACGTCACTAGCGAGAGGCAATACGAAAACACTATAGTTCTTGTTATACACCAAGTCCAAAGAACCACTTGATACGGATCTGTACAGCGGAGCACTAATCACGTTGCAGACTCGGACAGATCTCGTGCGACCGAGGCTGGCATTCTGCGTTTCTATGCAGCTGTTGTAGGTCGTGCGCCTTGCGCGGCGCGATCCGATTGCGCGCACCATTTGCCGCCGATTCTTCGCTGCGTTCTCTGGTCTTTCATTTCGTATCCTCGTTTCGGTGTTTGTGGTTACGCCAGAACACTTCTGACTCGCCTTTGGCTCGGTTCCTAGGGATGCAGTGATGGATCTGCATTCCGACGTCACGTAGAACGAAGTACGTGATGCTATCCAGGCTGATTGTACGAACAAATCGGCCAACCCTGAGCCCCCCCCCCTCCCCCCCCTCAGTAGAGTTTTTGGGGCATTTCGTCCCCTGCTGGTGCCGGTGTGGACGTGTCTTTGCCGGGACCTCTTGTCGCCTGCCATGCAGTCCCAGATAGTTTCCTCGACGGTCTCCTCATTCCCATCCAAAAGCTTCAGGGTTCATCGGGGACGTGCGATTACCACCCTATCGAAGTAGGCATACCTATTCAAATAAAGAGATATTTAAACAATCAGAAAACGGTGTTGCGGTCGGCAACGCCTATGTAAGACAACAAGTATCTGGTGCAGTTGTTAGATCGGTTATTGCTGCTACAATTGTAGGTTATCAAGATTTAAGTGAGTTTCAGCGTGGTCTTATAGTCGGCGCACTAGCGATGGGAGACAGCATATCCGAAATAGCGACGAATTGAGGTTTTTCCGTTGGACCATTTCACGAGTGTACCGTGAATATCAGGAATCCGGTAAAATATCAAATCTCCGACATAGCTGCGACCGGAAAAAAGATCCTGCAAGAACGGGACCAAACGACGACTGAAGGGAATCGTTCGACATGGCAGAAGCGCAACGCTTCCGCAAATTGTTGCAGATTTCAATGCTGGGCGATAAGCAAGTGTCAGCGTGCGAACCGTTCAACGAAACATCATCGATATGGGCTTACAGAGTCGAAGGCCCACTCGTGTACCCCTGAAGACTGAATGACGCTTTACACCTCGCCTGGGTCCGTCAACACCGACATTGGACTGTTGATGACGGGAAACATGCTGCCAGCTCGGATGAGTCTTGTTACAGACTGCATCGAGTGGATGGACTAGTACGGGTACGGAGACAATCTCATGAATCCATGGACCCTGATACGGTTAGATACGACTCTTGACAGGTGACACGTACGTAAGCCTCCTGTCTGAGCACCTGCATTCATTCGTGTCTGTTGTGCTTTCCGACGGACTTGGGTAATTACAGCACCACAATGCGATACCCCATACGTCCAGAATTGCTACAGAGTGGCTCCAGGAACACTCTTCTAAGTTTAAACACTTCCGCTACCCACCAAACTCCCCACACATGAACATTATTGAGCATAACTGGGATGCCTCGCAACATGCTTTTCAGGAGAGATCTCCACCCCTTCGTACTCTTATGGATTTATGGAGGGCTTTGCAGGATTCATGGTGTCATTTCCCTCCAGCACTACTTCAGACATTAGTCGAGTCCATACTGCGTCGTATTGTGGCACTTCTGCGTGTTCGCTGGGGCCCTGCACTATATTAGGCATGTGTACCAGTTTCTTTGGCTCTTCAGAATATAAACACGGTACACGATTTCCCAACGGCAGACTACCAGAGTCAATAGTGTTGTGCTTATACTGAACTGGAGATGCTGTCGCAGTGTCCAGCGCTCTAATCTCTCCTGAACGTTCGAGTCAACACTTTGTGAAGGAAGTAGAAGGCATCATTCAGTTGCTGACTCGCAGTCCTTCAACAAACACACGCGAAATTATTACACGTATCGACGCTCGAGATACAAGAATATGATGGACATTACGTATGCACGATCTCTGTCGGGGACATTTATAGCGAATTTAATAGCTTCAAGACTGAAATGGTGGTAGCCCATTGGAAATTTGTCGTTGGCTAGTTGCAAATCACCGAGTTACACTATTAACATTGTTTACTCATAAAGACGCTTGAGACGATATCAGTAACACGTGTAACTCACACTAGTGTCCGACGAATATCCGTATGCCATTGTGGAGACACATTTTCAAGAACGCATCTAAAGCTAACATTCCCCAGAACATAGATCAGCATAAATGGCCACGTTCACATGTCACCAGTGTCGCATTACAAACTAAAATATTTGATGTAGTCAGCCGTGATTTAATTAGTGTTATTTATGTGCGCTTTTGAGGAAATAATTTCAATTTTCAAACGCTTTCACAGTATGACGACTTCAATGTGACGATCGCTGTGTGTGTATTGGTGCATCGCTACGGAAATTGAATTGTAAAACAAACACGCGAAATTTTGTCGTTACTGACTTTAGGCGACGTGGAAATCATGTTTACTTACAGAATTTTGATTGATGTGTTTTACAGAAACTAACACATGCTAATCATCACAGTTCACTTATGCGTAGCAAAAACTGTAACATAATTGCAACAGACATAGAGATACAATGTTCACTACGAAAACAGAAAGTAAACAATGCTATCTCCCGAAACTGGTCACATGGGATATTTCCTACACAAAGGAAATTATGACAGGTAAGTTACATTGTTTTCATACAAAAAATGGAATCGTTAATTCACAATTGCACGCTTTCACAGCTGAAAAATATAAGGATTACGTTTGCTGAACATTCTTATTAAAACATTCTAGAGTTCATTGCATAACTACAGCCGTGGTACGTAAATAGAGTGCTCATATGTAAATGACCAAGAAATGAAGTACATATTTAAGGGGTTCACGATTTGTGACATAGTCGCAGTAAAATTCGCAGTTATCCAGGAAAGTTGTTTTATAATTATTCCAATTATGGACCACAATATGTTACACCGGGTAATTAATTTTCTGTCTATGGACACCATCGTCAACATCTAAGTGCATACAGTTTTTCAACCACAAACGTAGATATGGGTCATGGTAAAGTACTATGCCAAAAAATATTTGTCGTTTTATGTAAACAAAAAAGAGGAAAATTTGTTGGTATATTACTCTCTGACTACCACATTTACGTACGTATGTTGGCTCGATGCGATTTAAAATTTATATGTACTCTGTTCCTGAAGATGGTACACATAGACAAAAATTAACCACCCGGTCTGAAATTGGAACAAATATTTAAGAGAATTATGAGATATGTGAGGATTTCACAACATTTAGAAATTTTCCATGTTGATTCAATGTCCCCTCTGACAGCAGACTGAGGCTAACCATCTGTACTTATTTGGGGCTGTGGATGGTAATGTAGTAATATGGCACTTTTTGGAGGGAAGTGAGGGGTTTGTTTGTTTCCCAAACTAGACTGCAAAGCACCCCAAACCGTTATAGGGATGCAACTGCATTCTGTACAGATATATTACGAACAGTACTATCCTCGGATGTCTCAACACATGTTCTATGATCTTGTCCCTTCTTCTAGTCAGTGTCTTCAACATCATCCTTTCCTCACCGATTCTGCAGAGAAACTCACCATTTCTTATCGGTCCACATAATTTTTAGCGCTCTTCTGTAACACTAAATCTCATGCACTTTTGTTGTTTTATTTTACGTTTATTCACAGTCAATGAGTCACTTCTGTACAATTCATGGTATATACTATTCTCTGACGTTTCTTCCTCAAGCCAAAGCCAATGTTTGATATTAGTGGTCTTCATTTGGCGACGAAGACTGTCTTTGCCTGTCACCTCTGATGGTTACATCTTCATTCTTTCGTCAATTTCACAATATTTTGCCTCCAAAGTATCACACAGTTGTGCCACAGAAAAATATACTGGATGAACATCGAATTTTTTAAGGTTGTTCCCAGCCAGCGGCGAGTCATGTCGAGATGGGCTCGAATACATTATCACATCTGGAAATACGAGCTGGCAGGAGAGCCGATACTGGGAAATATTGAGGCACACAACAGAGGCGATCTTCTCACATATCTCGAGTGAGATGTCTGAATCGCCAATTCAGCAATAGGACATCACAGTGAAAGGAACGCAGAGTCATTCTGACACTACTGCACGCTGTCGTAGCTCTACATAAATCTTACACAAGATAGCCTTTCAGCACACTGACATGCAGAAAGTGCGAAGCTGGAAAGCTGAAGGACACAGACGAGACACCGAGGAGCGCTGAAGAACGCTGACAATCCCGGAAACCAGGCCACATTCGGTCATTCTCGTCAAGGTGTAACGTCACTGGCTCCGGGCTCCCAGGCCCTTCTCCATCCCAGATGCAGTGAGCCAGTTTCAAGGAGGGCCTTTGATGCCGTGATCACCATTCGCCAGGTGACTTCTACCTGCGATACTGCTGCCAGCCTGTCCAGCTGGACTTTAGAGCTTCCGACCTGATGTAAGGACTTAAAGTCTTCTACCACTGGCTCAGCGGTGGCCAAACCTTGTAAGCAGTTCTTCTCGGACAGTTCGCGTGTCTTCAAGTTGTTGCCGGCTGATTTGTCAAATAAACTTGTGATCAATCATGCTGTCCCTCTTTGAATAACGGATGTCAACGATATAGGATAGAAGTTTTGCGGATCACTTCTGTCCTTTCTTGTAGTCAGGTGCGACCTGTGCTTCCTTCCAACTAATACGGACATTTTTTTGTACAAGAAATTGGTTACACTTTCTGTCGATCATTTGAACGATTCTTTTGTCGAATTGTTGTGGAATGAGTCAGTGTACAGAATGCATATACAAGATTTTAAATAAAAATTCATCCATGGAACAGAAACAGTGGTCCATGAGAAATCATTTTAGCTTAAATTTAAAATCTGCTTTGCTACCTGTCACATATTTTATTATATTTGGCAATCGATCAGAAATTTTTGTTCCTGTAAACAGAACTGCTTTCTGAGGCACTGACTGATGTTTCATACAGGTCGTTTATCGCTCTAACGTCGTAGATATTCCTCTAAAATTCTGCCTGATTATTAACGACGAATTTCATTAGCAAATATATATAATATGCAGATGCAGTTAATTCAATGAAGAGATGCCTACGTCACGATTATAGGTTAACACCACGTATTAATCTTACAACTCGCTTCTGTATAGTCAAAATTTTCTTTCTAATTGATGCGTTGTTTCATAAGACACAATGGAGTAGAAATACGTAAAATTTGCCAGGACGTTGATCAGTCAGTTCCCAGGACTAGCACTCATACGGAGAGCAAAACAAGCTAAAGAAACATAATTTTTTGGAACGCCTCAGTAATAGGATTCTTCCAGTTCATGTTTCCATCGATAGCTACATACAAAAATTTGGACTGTCTTTCCTGTTCTCTGACTGCTGTTCATTCGCTATATCTGTTGGTGGTATGACTGTTTGTTGTACAGAACTGAATATAGTGTGCTTTCCCAGTTAATAATTATTTGAAAAAATTAATAATCTCTTCTGTTTCTTTCTCCTTACTGGATTTATTATAACGCTAGCGTCGCCTGCAAAAAAAGCACCAATTCAGTAGTTTAAGTGAAGGTCATTCACGTATATCAGGAATGGGAGTTGATCCTAAATTCCTTGTTCGAATTATTTAGCACAATTTTTTTGTACTTTGTTTGTCAAGTGTGATTGAAGTAAGCCGTGTGTAAAGCCATCAGTTCCATAAAGCTCCAGTTTTCCTAAGAGAGTAACAAGTTCTACACAATCAAATGCCTTGGAAAGATCGCAAAAAACAGCAACTGGCGATCTTTTATTACTTAAGGCTTGTAATATTTGATGAATGAAGGTGTAAATATCATTCTCAGTCTATCAAACCTTCTCGAATCCAGAGTGTGAAATGCTAAGTAAATTGTATCTAATTAAATGTTGTACTGCAATGCAACACCTTTTGAACCATACTGGAAAACCATAAGGACCACAAAAAGCAGATCTCCGTTCACTCGGCCTTATTAGAGGAGAAGACGACATGATGCTGACCAAAACATCAATGTTATTGGAAATGTTAGCCTTCTGATGGGGTAAGTTAGGTGGAAACTGGTTATGGCAATGAAGGAAGGCATTTTATTAGTGGCTGGTTGGGTTATTTACCAGCAATATTGGTAAATGTACAATCGGAATTTCTCCTACCATAAGTAACATAGTTTACTCCTGATACGCAAAAGGGTAAAATTCACTAAATGCTAAGTGCATTCGAAGGACAACCTAGAGTGAGTGTAGCACAGGACGAACAATGACCTCTTTCCGGTCTCCAGTGGAGACGGGGCGGCCAGAGCTGACCACGGCCATCCGCCCACTTAACTTTGGTCCTCCTCTCAGACACCTGGCCTACGGTAGCGCTAAACCTCTCTTCCTTTCCACCGATGGTGATGTTTGGTTTGTGGGACTGTCAACTGCGCGCTTATGAGTGCTCGTACAAATTCCCAAACTTTGCTCATTCCAGTCTCGCCACTTTCATGAATGATGATGACATGATGAGGACAACACAAACACCCAGTCATCTCGAGGCAGGTGAAAATCCCTGACCCCGCCGGGAATCGAACCCTGGACCCCGCGCTCGGGAATCGAGATCGCGACCGCGAGATCATCAGCTGCGGACGTTTCCACCGAAGGTACTACTACTGACATCTGCGCTACCAGACGCCAGATACGTGCCACTCTTACGAAAACTCACATTCACTCACTTCAGTTACGAACAGCGGATTAAATAGTAGGAGAATGATGTAGGAAAGGCACGCAGGTACCCAAATACCAATGGAAATATTGAGGATAGACCTTCTCAGAAGCTTGATTCCTCCGGCGATTTTTAATGCAATAGAGGAATGAGGAATGACTTACAACAGCAGTAAAATACACGTGCTGGATCCAACGGATCAGCCTCAAGCTTTATGCGAACAATTTAGGGATAGACAATACAACAATCCCCTACGTATAGCTGTCTTAGGGATAGAGAGGACAAAATGAGGCTAATTGCGGAGGTGCTCAGAGGCTTTTGAGCAATCATTCTTCCTGCGCCCCATATGTGAATGGGAAGGGAAGGAACTGTAATAGCTAACTGCAGCAGCTGATACAGGGTGTTTCAAAAATGCCGGTATATTTGAAACGGCAATAAAAACTAAACGAGCAGCGATAGAAATACACCGTTTGTTGCAATATGCTTGGGACAACAGTACATTTTCAGGCGGACAAACTTTCGAAATTACAGTAGTTACAATTTTCAACAACAGATGGCGCTGCAAGTGATGTGAAAGATATAGAAGACAACGCAGTCTGTGGGTGCGCCAATCTGTACGTCGTCTTTCCGCTGTAAGCCTGTGCTGTTCACAACGTGCAAGTGTGCTGTAGACAACATGGTTTATTCCTTAGAACAGAGGATTTTTCTGGTGTTGGAATTCCACCGCCTAGAACACAGTGTTGTTTCAACAAGACGAAGTTTTCAAGGGAGGTTTAATGTAACCAAAGGACCGAAAAGCGATACAATAAAGGATCTGTTTGAAAAATTTCAACGGACTGGGAACGTGACGGATGAACGTGCTGGGAAGGTAGGGCGACCGCGTACGGCAACCACAGAGGGCAACGCGCAGCTAGTGCAGCAGGTGATCCAACAGCGGCCTCGGGTTTCCGTTCGCCATGTTGCAGCTGCGGTCCAAATGACGCCAACGTCCACGTATCGTCTCATGCGCCAGAGTTTACACCTCTATCCATACAAAATTCAAACGCGGCAACCCCTCAGCGCCGCTACCATTGCTGCACGAGAGACATTCGCTAACGATATAGTGCACAGGATTGATGACGGCAATATGCATGTGGGCAGCATTTGGTTTACTGACGAAGCTTATTTTTACCTGGACGGCTTCGTCAATAAACAGAACTGGCGCATATGGGGAACCGAAAAGCCCCATGTTGCAGTCCCATCGTCCGTACATCCTCAAAAAGTACTGGTCTGGGCCGCCATTTCTTCCAAAGGAATCATTGGCCCATTTTTCAGATCCGAAACGATTACTGCATCACGCTATCTGGACATTCTTCGTGAATTTGTGGCGGTACAAACTGCCTTAGACGACACTGCGAACACCTCGTGGTTTATGCAAGATGGTGCCCGGCCACATCGCACGGCCGACGTCTTTAATTTCCTGAATGAATATTTCGATGATCGTGTGATTGCTTTGGGCTATCCGAAACATACAGGAGGCGGCGTGGATTGGCCTCCCTATTCGCCAGACATGAACCCCTGTGACTTCTTTCTGTGGGGACACTTGAAAGACCAGGTGTACCGCCAGAATCCAGAAACAATTGAACAGCTGAAGCAGTACATCTCATCTGCATGTGAAGCCATTCCGCCAGACACGTTGTCAAAGGTTTCGGGTAATTTCATTCAGAGACTACGCCATATTATTGCTACGCATGGTGGATATGTGGAAAATATCGTACTATAGAGTTTCCCAGACCGCAGCGCCGTCTGTTGTTGAAAATTGTAACTACTGTAATTTCGAAAGTTTGTCTGCCTGAAAATGCACTGTTGTCCCAAGCATATTGCAACAAACGGTATATTTCTATCGCTGCTCGTTTAGTTTTTATTGCCGTTACAAATATATCGGTCATTTTTGAAACACCCTGTACAAGAGGTAGTGTCCTCTGACATGTACTTCACAGTGGTGTGTAGAGTACGCTTGGGTTATTATCTAATGATCGAGTTAGATTAATCCGTAAAACAGACAAATGAGTTGAAAAGGCATCCGCGACTGTAACCGGAAGCGCACTGCAGGATGTGTGGGACCTGCGCGCCTCACAGAGACGTGCAGAGGACACGGCGGTACGTGAAGACGCGCCGGAGGGCAGTAACGCCACCACAACGGCAGAAATGAGAATAAAGAAGAAGAAGAAGAAGAAGAAGAAGACGCCACGTAGAGGCGCTGCGGCCCCCGGGGTTGGGCTGTGGTGGCGGCGGCAGCAGCAGGCCACAGCGAGATTGCGCGCTGCGTCGCACAACTCTGCACCAGGGCTCCCCAGAGAGCCGGACAATTGCCGGTCGTGTTTCCCCGGCAGTTCTTCTCGTAGCCGCAGGTAAACTTCGTTTCGCAACTCCCCCTGGTGAAGTTATCTGCGGGCCCAAGCATCTCAGTTGAAATGTGAAACCTTTCGTTGCCACTTCTTCAGCGACGCTCGCTCGAGTAATTCTCCAAAGACATTTCAGCTTCTTGTACATTACTGCACTGGTCTGCAAAACTTATGGACGAAAGTTACTTCCTCTTGTTGTCTCATTGCCAAGTAACACAGTTCGCTGAAAGAACTGCTACAGAATAATACACGGGGCAATGAGAAAAAACAGTAAACACATTTTTATTCCAAGACAATAATTACACTGAAGTCACCGTGATTTACGATGGTCCCCTATACATTACAAAAGGCGGGACACGGTTCTGAATGGGTTTGCGGCCACTACGGACAGGAATGCTTGGCCTGCAACGTGCTCCAAGTTACACGCACCTTCCTGTCGAACATCAACGTTGAGCGTGGCGAATTCAAGGGGCCGCTGAACGTTCAGAAACGGTGTGACATGCGCACACGGTACGTGTGGCCCAACGTCGAATACGCGACGGCAACACGCTACTGCGGCACTTGTCCGATGTTTCCTGTTCGTAAATCGAACTGTTTACGAAATTCCTACGCACATTTGTTCCGTTGTCCATATGCTAGTCACGTCGTTCTGTCTGTAGTATACACGAATACAAACTCCAGCATCAATGGACATGATTTAAGGCCAAAAGGAAAGTATCATGTCTAGCCAACAATGACATCGGCTTACAAAAGTTCCATTACAGATAGTGCGATATAAGTTTACAATAGTTCTCCACATAAGATAAAAACTTTAGTAGCACTTGCTTCATCACCGTTCCTATTCAGTAACAGAATACTTACAACATGTGGAATACGAAACTTAGAAGAAAAAAGGGTAAAACATTGTAATGTTGTGTGTAATGTTGTTGCATTAATTTGTTCTGAAAGCTGTGCTGATATTCAAGACCATAAAAGTGGGTTAAAAGCTGTGAGCTGTCTGGGGAAGTTAACCTTGCATTACTGAGCAACTGTTTCACCAGGTATCCAGTTTAGCTTACCAAATTCCCAACCAGACTAACATTAATTATAATCTTTTAATAGTCATACGACAACCGGTGATATATATATATATATAAAAGAGAATTTAAATAAAAAGAAATAAATCAGTTTATATTTGGAAATTTATTTTAACATTGATCACTGAAATTTCAGCATATTAAACTTGATTCATAACTAAACTGGTGCCTTATTTAGGATTGTGAAAATGTGAGTTTGTAATCTTACAGAACACATCAAATATGGAGCCAAGATTGGGAGACTGCATACAACACTGCATTCATAAAATAACACACGAAGAACGTTGAAACATATGCAAGAGGAAATTAACGACAACCAACCGATTCAATTTTCACCCAAAGAAGTTACGTTCGTAGCGCAATCCTGTCCGTCATGTAATTACCACACACTGGTATACTAAATTCATACTAACTCTCTCTGAAATCTTCCCAAAAAGAATAGCTGAGGGCTACTTTGATGATTACACCACATGCCTCATGTGGTCGACTTGGTTTACACAAAGAGTGTAACTCCACAATAATTTTGACAATTAAAATAAATTAGATCGAAAAGCAATTTACAAAAGAAAATCCTCGAACTGGTTACTATCATCTTACTATTAACCTGATGTGTCAAACAATTGTATAAGCACGTGGTACTGGTCTCACAAAGTACACCCCACGTGGGTTGAACATAAAGAAAAGTTGCTATATTCAAAAATATTGTCAAGACGAGACGTTATAATCTCACGCACATTCGCATTTAAGATTGATGATCTTAGAGTTACTGATCAACACGTGGTTCCACTTTACTCACAAAGTAGTGACAAAGCAACTACCGGAAGATATTCTGAACTTCACACTCGAATTACACTGCGTTGCAATTTAAGATAACATTAGATATTTTAGAGCTAAACCTGAAATAAAGGTGATTAAATTTTCAGTTAGGCTGAACTTAAGAAGTCCATTGTCCTATAGACTTAGCAGACACGCGCTTAGCCAGAGATCTTACCACTTCAGACGCTCGCCGTGGACGGACTGACCTGGGCTCCTACCGAGCGTGCTTAACAGATACAAACGGAAGCGACCAAAGAGGCACCTTCCTATACCAACATGACAAGGGACAGACAGGACCATACTAAGAATAGAAACCTCTCTGCTTTTAGAAAGCGTAGCTACCTGTTCCGACGTTGGTCCTACTGTTCTCTACCAGACAGGCTTGTCTGCTACCATCAAGCATGCAACTAGAAATACATTTGCTCATTCATCCTCTCACACAGAAGGGAAGGGGGATGACAGTATCTTATCATATACAGTATATAAAAGACAGCGGATGTAGGTTCCGTATGAGACTGTGTGACATGATTTACATATAAACTGTGTTTCAAAGTGTAGTAGTGTGACAGATCGTTCTTGTTTATGTGTAAAAGTAACACGTTTAAGTGCTCAGTCTCCTCCCAGGTAGTCAGAAACGCCACATTAAATTTAGAAGAGGAATTTATGCCGTAAATGACAACAGATTTAAGAAATTAACATGAAAGGAATCCAACAGACCTTTCAACATCTTACTACAAACAGTGCAAGCTGTCCTGTGGATTAAGCAATCGAACAAACGCACTCTTCAAAAAGAGTGAACTTATATTTACGTAACACCCAATATCATAGTAATACCAATATTAAAGTAATAAGAAAGTATCATAACATATCAAAAACGGGAACGTCAGACAAAAATATTTATATATGCGGGATGCAAACCACCACTTTATCATACCCATCCGTACCGTTACTTATTGCGCCACGTCGTGGGGTGGCGGAGACAACGTGGGCAGGGGTCGCAACCCGAGGCCTGATCACAGTGCCTCCTCCCTCCCATCATCATCCCTGCGGATGCGGTACAAGGGGTGCAATGGTTTTATTGTTTTGAATGTCTATTTAATCTTTTATTTTATTTAACTAATTAACTTGTTCTGTTTTTTAAACAGTAAGTAACTGAAATCCGTAAGTACAGTCATTGCGTCGAATTGGGGTCGAACACAACTGAAAACATACTGACAGTTGTAGCAAAGGGCAAAAAGAAAGAGAACAAAGGGTGAGGCTAAGGAAGCCATTAAATAAAACCTAGGGGTGCAATCCTTACCACCATTAACCGGTACTACATGTAGCATGGCATGGGAAACAAAAACTGCGTAGAACCTTCCGCACTCGGGACAAAAAGAGGACAGGGGGCTAATACTGCTATACAGTGCGAGGGGTCCCGACGAAACTCTCCATCCGCTTTATCATCCAGGTTCGACTTCTCGCAATGACCAAGGCAGATCCCACGTTGTAGCTTGTAGTGTTCTATCATCGTCTTGTAATTTTAGCTTCTCTTACCAGTGATCATCCAGCTGCGTGGAGGGCCGTGGATCGCACTCCACAAGTAATTGTAAAAGTATTGTCGATACTTTGGGTTAAGAAGGACCTTGCGATGGCATTCTTGCAAATAGTTCCAAAAGTGTAAAGTGTCTTTAGTGCCGTCTTGAAACAAATAATGCACTGAATGTCCACGAAGCCATGTCAAGGCGTTAGTTTTCGTGCTTGGGTGATACGTCTCATCCGGGAATAATATAGTCTTGGGTTCGATATGATTGGGCATCACTCCAAGGAAGTACGCTATTTGCTTCACTAAGTGCCACACTGCGGTAGACTCGCCACAGTTAATACGGTGTTCATCGTTGTCTTGAACGCCACAGCTCGTGCACGTGGGTGAGTCCACCACGTGGATCGCATGTAGCCTTGATCTGGTCACCTGCTTACCATTGACAGTGATATAACACATCGCCGTGACGTCAGTGTCCAGTGTTACGTGGTGAATTGTTCTCCACACTGCTCGCCAGTTGACGTTCGGGTGCTGCCTCTCCACGACGTTATCGGGTCGTCGACGCTGCAGGACACGATAAACCGTCCGTGCCGTCGCCAGTCGAGTCGCCGGTAAGGCAAGCCGAACGTAACTGAGTTCGAGGTAAAAGACACCGATGTAGAAGAGCGAGGAGGGGACGTGGTGTATCGCCGCAGGTGGAAACTGGGAGGGTGGTGCTAGTTCCTCTATTAGCAAACTCGCCAGAATGTCCGGACGGCGGTGCCATAGTTTGACTAACGTGCTCACCAATAAATAGGGCGACCGCTCTGTCATGAACGTGATAAGGGCCAAGCCCTCTCCGGTCCAGGGTGAGGGTGAGAGTGTCAAATTTGACCTTGAAAAGCATTCCTGAACTCACGAATGACCCAAAAGTCGCCAGTATACGGCGAGCTAACATCACTGGCATAGTTAATAACTGGGCGATGTGCGGAATGTGTGACGCTAAATGTGTGTTGACATACTGGGTCCGTTGGACGATGTCCAGTGCTCGTAGGCGGTTGATCGCTATCCGTCAGAACATTTCGTAAAAGTCGTCGACAGTTGTAAGCTGCGGTTCGACGCATTTCGTCTGTGAAATCAATGGCGAGGCGTTTCAAAGTACCTCTGAGCTGTGAGGGTGTGTCGCTGTCCTCAGGCAGTCCGACCCCTATGTTCAGCACCACTCGCTTTGCGACGTTGATACGACTACCAGTGGCCATGCTATATGTAGCTATCCAATTCAGTGCGCTGGTGGTGTAGTCGCCGTTGCGGATGACAATCACCAGGTCGTCAGCGTACGCTTTACATCGGAAAGTGTGGCCTCGTAACGTCATACCCGTTAGTCGTTGGCGCAGGCCGCAGAGGAGTCGTTCCATGGCCACAGCGTAAAGTAAAGTGGACAGAGGGCAGCCTTGGCATTTATATTGAGAAATGGTGAAGGGCTGCGTAGGTAGGCCTTTGACGATCACCTTGGATGTCGCGCCACGGAGTAGTCGCATGACGACAGTGACAAATTGCTGTGGGTATCGCATAGGTTGGCGATCGCTTCCAAATAATTGTGGTCCACGCGATCGAAAGCTTCGCTGAAATCGATTGCTGCCAGCGCATCCATAAGACGACATGCCCTCGCCAGTCAGATCAAGTCACGATATTCACTGAGTGCTGTTTGAATATTATTGTCGCCTACTAATGACGTTTGATCGGGTGAGATGACGTATTGTAAGGACCGGTGTATACGCACCGCCAACAGACGAGAAAAGATGTTAAACTCGCAATTCATAGCGTCAGCGGGCGGTAGTCCTGCATCCGTGAGCCACCGGTCGGTTTGTGAATAAGAAGAATTATCAGTTCTTTAGATTATGCTTATCCATTACGGATATTTTAGAACCGTGACTGTATATTAATGTAAATAAATTATACACAACTGCAACCAGTCACTTTTTCATTAATAATGCTTTATTACATTAACCGGTTTTCGAACCCTTTCAGGTTCATCTTCAGATGATTTCGGCAGAATCCGGGAAGTTACATCATTACTGGTAGTAGCATAATGCTGGGTGCTGGGTGCTGTCGCAAACCAGCACCCAGCATTATGCTACTACCAGTAATGATGTAACTTCCCGGATTCTGCCGAAATCATCTGAAGATGAACCTGAAAGGGTTCGAAAACCGGTTAATGTAATAAAGCATTATTAATGAAAAAGTGACTGGTTGCAGTTGTGTATAATTTATTTACATTATCAGTTCTACTAGGGACGCAGGGAGCGGCACTTCTGGGGATGGTAGTCCGCGACAGATGTCTGTCCATCGGGTGGCTAATAAGTATTGAAAAGTCCAGTAAAATTCCAAGGGGAGGCCACCAAGATCCGAATACTTGGTTACAGCTTCTTTTCTAATGGCGCCGATCACTTCTTCTTCCGTGATTTCTTCCATTGCCCGGTTGACGATGCCGTAAATCGTCTGACAGACGTCCTCCAGTGCTGTCTGATCAGGAGTCTGAATAGAGCTGGGAATAATGACTGTAGAACGCTGTGCTTATGTCTTGTTGCGTGATGAGGCGACGACCATATCAGCTCTCTTTGGCGTCGTTTACGTTCACGAAGTACATGGAACATAGGCGGGCGTTCTCTCGCTATCCTATCCTGCGCCCACGAGCGGATGACCAACCCCCCACTATAGGATTCGCATATTAGCGATGATCTGAGCCTTAGCACGGTGAACCGCCGTTTGTCGTTCCAGAGACGGCGTCATAGCATCGCAGTCTCGCAGTATCCTGAAGTAAACATTGTGTGTATGTCAACGTCAAGCAGCATGGTCGCGACCGCAGGTAATCAACGTAAGCCTCAATCCGGTTTGGCGCAGACCAACCGCCAGTGGATCGTTGTGGGATATGCACGGAGGTGATTTTCACATGAATGCCAGGTATCCTCAACGACTTGGCGGCAATCCGGGTTCGACAGGTGAGCTACGTTTAATTTCCCGGTGCTGTAGCTTCTCCGGTGATGGCACAGATGTTAGCTGAGTGGTCCGAGAAAGCTGCAGGCCACAGTTCTGCATCCTGTGTCCCAGCGGTAAGAAAACGTGAGACATAAATCCGGTCGATGCGACTGGTAGAGCGACTCGTGAAGTGTGTAAATCCCGGTCGATGGCCGTGAAGCTGTTCCCAAGTGTCCACCATCTGCAGGTCTAGGTTTACCGTCTCGAGTTCCGGGCACTGATTACGTCGTGAGAGTTGGTCTCTGTGTGCCAGTACGCAATTGTAGTCACCAAACACCGTATGGTCGTGGCGGCCTTGGAAGAGCGGGGCGACGTCTTCCGCAAAGAACCGTGAACGTTCGCGACGTTTGTCCCTTCCGGGAGGTGCGTAGAAATTGATAAGATCGACACCCAGTACTGCGAGTGCTATTCCTCTTGCCTCAGCAGAAAGAGGGTGTCGTCCGCCACAATCCCTTCCCGAAGACGCCGCTGCCTGTGGGGGAAGCTGGAGAGATGCATGAATCGAACCGTATATGCCTGGGAAGTCGCCGACGTACACCTCCTAGAGAAGGACTATATCAATGGAAGCACAATTCAACATATCCTGGAGCAAGGGTAACTTAGCTCGCATCCGTATAATGTTTATAGTCGCAACACGATAAGTTTGAGGTCTATGCACAGCACCTTTGTAAGGGCTGTGTGCACGTGACGTCAGGCTGCCTCATCGCTGTCAGTGATGGTGAAAAAGGTTCAGCACTAGTGCGGTGAATTCCCGCCAGTTTTGTCCGACACGATGGGAAACGAGTTTTCCTCATCGTCGTCCGCCCTGTCGCCATGAGATATCATCGACTGTTGGTGGCTGCTGCGGCACTCGGTGCAGACTCCTTCGGCGCTGCTGGCTGCCTACGTGTTATCCTGCTGTTCTGTGGGGTCGAAGGGACTGGAGCTGTAACCGTGGCGATCTGTCGGGTAGGATGTTGCTGCGGCCTCTGCACCGCCGGTACCGTCGTCAGATTGTTCACAGTCCATGTCAGACGTTCGCTGCAAGTACTCGTCCGATGGAGCACGCCGCCGTCTCTTGTGTTTCCGCGGGGAACGCTGTTTACGGACATGCGTTTCAGTATCCGAACTTGGATGGATCTCTTCAGCTGCTCCGGTGTCTGGAAGGAAAGCCACTGCCGGCACAACCCGTGGGTCAATGCCCATCCTGTCATCCTGTCATCTGTACTCTCTTGCAAGGTCGGTCGGTGATTATCCTCAGCAGGGGGCTCGTTGTAGTGGCTGGATCCGGTATTGCAGAATCCGTCGTGGCCTCACTACCTGGGGCGGCTATCGGACGAATGTGGTCGGCAGCGGAAAGGGTGGCCGCCCATGCAACGCCGGCGTAATTGACAGGAAGGGTCGTCACCATAGAAGGAGGCATAGTTTCACCTGTCGGAATATGAGCAAGCCGTCGTCGGAGTCAGTCCGAACTGACGCGTCCTTCTTGGCCAGAAGCGGAGCAAGTGCGTGGCTGTCCGTCGTACATAATAATCGCCCTACATCCGCCGATGACAAGATAGAATGATACGTGTTTTGTCAATTAAATTTTGATCTGTCGTACCCCGTTAAGAACTGGGTGCGTTGTAAAGGTGGCCCATTTTTCGCCCATGTGGCTGACCACTCTGCCGTATGGCTGGAAAGCCCCGGTGACTACGTCCGGTTTTACTTCGAAGGGGAGTTGGAAGACTCGCACGGAAGCCGAGCCCTACTAGATCGATAGAGACTGCCCCAATACGGCCATCAGAATGTTTGAATTTAAGATCGTTCGCCTGTGCGCGCACGATTTTGTTGCACACCTCGTCACTTTCTACCTTGACATACACAACACTGCTCGTGATAGGGAGATGGATACCGATTATGTCCTGCGGATCAATTTTTTACGTCTTCACGTATAAAACGTTCCACTTCAGACGCTCGCGGCCATGCCTGATCGGGTTAAAAACTAATCTGGATGTTGGTTTCTCTGTATGAATGTGCCACATTACGTCAGTAGAGATGGACTCTAAACTAGCGGCGACGAAGCAGTAACCAACTACGGACACTTGCGGCAGCGCAGACGGGACGTGAGCAGCACGTCCTGGCCGCAGCGCTACAACGCTAAACCGACTACAAATATAGGCTAACCAGTCAGAGCATGTTACCGTCTCGTGAAAACTTTAATCGTAGCTACGTTTCTAGGTGATGTTGAATTATAATAAATTGTACCAAGAACAATGCGCTTTTGATGGATCGTCAACGTGACGTTGCCTTCAAATGGGATACTCTCATAATACGCAAATTACAATGATTCTTTTACAACAAATATGATGTTTATCGTTGCTTTATTACAACGAATCATACAATTAACGACGGGTTTTCGAGAGATTCTCAATTTCCTGGTGCTCAGGGAAGGCATATTCATACGGCCTTCAACTGAATGCCATATGGCGCCTCACAACTCTCTACCGAAGGGAGATGGCGTGATTGAGACATAGGTGGCGTTATGCCATCGCATTTTTCAACCTTGAGACGCACGTTCAGAATATCTGACAAGCTAGATTTTGCTCTGCCTGTTGGTAGAGACTGCCGAAGGCGCTGTTCCACGCAATTACGTTAGTAACTCGGCACGCTCAGCGCTGAACGTTCGGATACACGGTCCGTGTGCCGACACCCTTACCGGAAGATTGGTCAGGAGTTCTTGAGGAAGTACGTTCCAGCCGTCCACTAGCGCCGGCGACAACTACTGCACGGTTGTCGGTGGACGCGCCGCGGTGGGGTTCATGTCGGGAGAACTGACGGGCCACTCCATTCGCCGAATTTCCTGTCGTTTCAGAAGTTCCTCCGCCTGTCTTCCTCCTCCGACCTACAGCGCGGATCTCGCACCTTCCGACTTTAATCTGTTTGGGCCAGTGAAGGATGGACTCTGCGGGAAGCAGTACGTGTGTGAGGGGGAAGTTATTGATGCAGCCAGACGTCGGATCCGACGCCAACCAGTAGAATCGTACCATGCTGGCCTACAAACCCTCCCAGTGAGGTCCCGTAAGGCCGTCGCATTGAACGTACATGATGTTGAAGAGTAGGGTTTTTTATTCAAAAGAGTGGGGAATAATATGCTTCACTGGAATCCTCAATAAAATCAACCTGCTTTCATGAAAAAGATGTGTTGTGTTTGTTACTGAACGTCCCTCGTAGTAGAGTCCTCGTTTGGTTTATGAAGTTCCAACAACGGTTCGAAAGTATTTAAAAATTTGCTCCACAAACTTTTATGCTTTTTCATTCTTCTGCTAAAACACACTAGGTTCTGAAGAAAAGTTTCCTATAGGGAATTCGATAACAGTTTTATATGTCAAAAAGGAAGAATCTGGTAACACACACTATAAATGCTTAGAGAGGTGCAAGAGAAATAAAAGAATCGATATCGGAATTTCTGGAACCATTTGGTCAAGAGAGTGCCACAAGTACTCGTTGCTTACAAGGAGATCCTTGACCTAGTTTCGAACTTACAGCTCGATTAATCTGTTGCCTGTTATTTTGTTATCTTGCGGTTGGCATATTTTATCTACTGCGGTAAGTAGTAAGCTACATTGATTTCTATAACGATTTATTAAATGTCGTACTTTACACAAATGGATATACTGCTACGTGCAATCATTCCTCTCCCCTGCTAGTGCACGTGGAGCATCCACCACGCGCGTTTCAAGAGACATATTTCGCTTCCGCTCTGCTACAGCGTCGACAAACAGCCGAGAAGCGACATTAGTTGTGGGAGCAGTAGCAGAGCCGCCGCTCGCCTTCTGGAAGGAGATACAATAAAATGTGTCTCCGGGGAAATGGAGCGGCGGTATCTGTGATTCAACGCACCGGATGCAGCCGACCAACTCAACAGAAGTCGAAGCTACAAACGTTTTCACTGCCATAACTTGACAGTACGTGACTTCAGCGTATAAACACACGTCCAGCTAGAAACTCAACTTTCCGGCCCGTCAGTCTCACTTGTGCCGTCATAAGGTCTCGCACACGGGAAGCACCTCATCTGTAACGGCTAAATGCGAATAAAAACCGTCCAAAAGGATTGTCCTCTGTGTGAATGTACAAGCGTCAGAGACGATGTATTTCTACCAAAACGTTATATATTTGCTTGAAACGATACCCATTATGAGACAAAAAGAATTATCCCAGTGGGACGGTAATCGATAGATGTGATGCATACGTACATACAAAGGAATGATTACAATCTCAGAAAAACTGGATGGGTTATGCAAGAGAAAGAGCTTCACAAATTGAACAAGTCAATAACACGCTAATCCAGCTACGGCCCTTATGGAAGTAGTTATTAGAACTGAGTGATAGATTGGCGTGCTAGATCGTCAAAATCCCGAACTGATCGGAGGACCCTGCCCATAGGGCTAGAAAAGTTCTCAACTGGGCAGAGATCTGGCGAGTCTGCTGGCCAAGACAGTGTTTTCCTAGCACGAAGACAAGCAGTGGAAACTCGCGCCGTGTGCGGGTGGTCATTATCTTGCTGAAATGTAAGCCCAGGGCGGTTGTTGTGAAGGGAAGCAAAAGGGGGCGTCAAATATCGTAGACGTACTGCTGTAGTGTAAGAACACCGCGGATGACAACCAAAGCGATAGTGGCCGTATGGTGGGTGACAGACAGGTCTGTATACCGGCATTCTCCAGGGCGTCTGAGACACGCCTTCGCTTTTGATCTGGACGGAGTTTGAAGCGGGACTCATCACTGAAGGCAATACTACTGCAGTCAATGAGACAGCAGGCCGAAGATGTGTCCGGTGACCCCCCCCCCCCCCCGGACGGTGATGAGATACCGATCTGACTGTTGCCCACCATACGGTCCGGCAACCACGAGACACGGTCTGAGATGCCACCTCTTTTCGTAGCAGGACCCCCTTTGTTTGTTACCTGTGGCACCCTCAGAGCACAGCGGTACATCGAAGATGTTCTATGCCCTTCATGGCGAGCCATCCGAGGCTTACATTTCAGCAAGATAATGGTAACTGAACAAAAGCGAAGATCGCTAAAAAGGCATTTTGTTAGATAAATTTCCAAAAATTCCTCCTCGCTTTCATATCAGAATATGACATTAGTGCAGCTGCTATACTGAGGAAACGTGTCTTAACCTCTGTCAACAGATTACAGATAACTTTCTTGTTCTGGTCCAGTTATGTCACCTTGCTTGCCAGACGCGAGAATTCCGCTCTCATTCTTGGACTTTGATTTGTTTATCCTTCAGCCGCATTCTATGCATAGTCTGCTCACCTTTGTTTTCCATTGGTCTCTTTGAGTGTTCTCACATCCGATCAGAGGAATTACGTCGTCTGCCAAACATAGCTTGTCCTTTCACTTGTATTACTCTTCCGTAACTTCCTCTATATTTCTTCATTACAGGTTGAGCACCAGTGACGATAAGCTTCTACCCTCCCTTCCAACCTTCTTATACAGCGCGTAAACGTGCCCATGGCGGTCACAACTGATCCTAATGATGTTGGATGTTGGCACCTTCATTCAGCCAACAGCCTCGCCAAAGAGGGCGGAGGAGTGGACAGAGGTTAAAGGCACTCTCTTGTCCTTGGGATGGGAGAAATTAGCAATTGTCAGCGGCATGAGGATGTAGAAGGCAATGAAAACCACTGTATTAAAGGCAAATGTGTGGCCTGTAACTGAAAAAGTTTCGTGAGTGCCATAACGATCTCTCAATTGCCAAATGATTCCGGACCAGTCCCTCACTCGGATCTCTGGGAGAGGAGAGACTGCCAAGACTGAGTAGAACATCAGAAAAAGACTGAATAACGAACGAAAGGATAGCGTTCTACGAGTTGGGGCATCGAATTTCAGAAGCTTCGACGTCGTAGTGAAGCTAGAAAATCTGAAAAGGGAAATGAAGAGGCTTAATATAGATATATTTATGGTCAGCGAAGTGAAATGGAAACAAGAGAAAAATTTCTGGTCAGATGAGTGTAGGGTAATACCAACAGCAGCGAAAAAGATATGACGGGAGTTAGATTCGTTATGAATATGAAGTTAGTGTTACTGTGAACAGTTCAGGGATAAGTTGTTCTTATCAGAAGCGACAGCAAACCAACACCGACAACAACAATTCAGAAAAACATGCCGACGTCGCAAGCAGAAGATGAAGGGATAGAGACAGTTCAAATAGTTCAAATGGTTCAAATGGCACTGAGCACTATGGGACTTAACATCTGTGGTCATCAGTCCCCTAGAACTTAGAACTACTTAAACCTAACTAACCTAAGGACATCACACACATCCATGCCCGAGGCAGGATTCGAACCTGCGACCGTAGCAGTCTCGCGGTTCCGGACTGTGCGCCTAGAACCGCTAGACCACAGCGGCCGGCGATAGAGACAGCATATGAGGATGCGGAACGAGTACTTCAGTACATAATGGGAGATGAAAATCAAACATGACAAGCTGCGACATCGTCGCGAAAAAACAGTGACCTATATATGTAATAAGTTTTCTTCAATTTACGTCTATGGTCACAAACTTTTTGTTAACAGATTACCTGTTTCTGTCTTTAATGACCATTATCAGATCTGTTTCATAAAAACATTAGGACTTTGTTTTTATGAAACAGATTTGATGATGGTCATTAAAGACCGGAACCGGTAATCTGTTAACAAAAAGTTTGTGACCATAGACGTAAATTAAAGAAAATCTAATAGTCATGGGGGGTTGGAAAGCGGTTGTAGGGAAATGAGTATAAGAAAGGGTTACAGCAGAATATGAGCTTCGTATGAGGAATGAGAGAGGAGAAAGACTAATTGAGGTCCGCAATAAATTGCAGCTAGTAATAGCGACTATCCTGTTCGAGAATCACAAGAGGAAGAGATATATTTGGAAGAGGCCATGAGATACGGGAATATTTCAGTAAGATTACATCATGATCAGACAGAGATTCCGAAATCAGATCACAATTAAGTAGTGATGAAGAACAGGCTCACGCTAAGAGACTACTCACGAAGAATCAGTACCCACAGAAGAATGAAGAGATACGATTGATGTTCTCTGAAGCTGTAGGAATAGCTCAGCAGGCAGTCTAGTTGAAGGGGACTGGACGTCTCTAAGAAGGGTGGACACAGAAGTTGTAAAAAAAAAAGTAAGAACAAAGAAGGTAACAGCGAAGAAAATAGAAAATGTTATGAAGAAGGAGAACCAATGGCTGCGTTTTATTGCCAGATGCAACAGATCTACTAAAGAAACTGCCTACACTACACTTGTCCATCCTCTTTCGGAGTATTGCTGCGTGGTGTAGGAGCCTTACCAGATAAGATTAATGAGAGACATCGAGAAAGTTCAATGAATGGCAGCACGTTTTGTATTATCTAGAAACAGAGGAGAGAATACCACGGACATGATACAGGGTTTGTGGAGGACATCATTAAAACATAGGCGTTTCTCGTTTCGGCGCAGTCCTCTCACGAATTCTCAGTCACCAACTTCCTCCTCCGAATGGGAAATATTTTGTTGACGCCAACGTACATAGAGAGAAACGATCATCATAATAAAATGAGGGAAACCAGAGCTTGCACGGAAAGTTGTAGGTGTCTTTTCCCCACGCTGTTAGAGAGTGTGACTTGCAGAGTAGTCTTGTAGATGTAGAAACCGTGGATAACAGAAGAAATACTTCAGTAGGTCGATGAAAGAAGTAAGTACAAAAATGTTCAGCGAAATTCAGGAATACAGAAATAAAAGTCACTGAGGAATGAAATAAATAGGAAGTGTAGGTAAGATAGTCAAAACAATCTTCAAGGGTAGTAACAATAAAAGTGAACAGTGGAACGTGAATTCCACTGTTAAGTGAAGAGGAGAGAGAGCAAATAGGTGGAAAGAGTACATTGAATACTCTACGAGGGGGAGGACTTACCTGCCGAGGTGACAGAATTAGAAAAAGAAGTCGATAGGGGGATACAGCATTAGAATCAGAACTTAAGAGATTTAGAAGACTTAGGATCGAATAAGGCGGAAGAGGTGTTCAACATTCCAACAGAATTCCTAAAATCAGTAGCAGAAGCATTAACAAAACGACTATTCGCGTAGGTGTGTAGAATGTATGAGTCTGGCGGTATACCATGTGACCTTCGGAAAAATATCATCCACACAATTCCGAAGACTGCAAGAACCGACAAGTGCGAGAATTATCGCTCAATCAACGGCTCATGCATCCAAGTTGCTGAGAAGAATAATATACACAAGAATGAAAAGAAAATTGAAAGAAAATTGAGGCTGTGCTAGATGACGATCAGTTTGACTTTAGGAAAGGTAAAGGCATCAGAGAGGCAGTTCTGACGTTATGGCTGATAATGGAAACAAGACTAAAGAAAATCAAGACACGTTCATAGGATCTTTCAACCTGGAAAAAGTGTTCGACAATGTAAAATGATGCAAAATGTTCAAAATTCTGAGAAAAGTATGAGTAAGCTATAGGGAGGCACGGGTAATATACAATATATACAAAAGTCAAGAAGGAATAATAAGAATGGTACACTAAGAACGAACTGCTCGGGTTAAAAAGGGTGTATGGCATGGATGTGGTCTTACGCCTCTACTGTTCTATGTATACACAGGGGAATCAATAATGGAGATAAAAGAAAGATTAAAAAGTATAATTAAATTCAAGGTGAAGGGATAATGCTATCCTCAGTGAAAGTAAAGAATAATTACAGGATCTGGGAATGTAATTACCAGTCTAACGAGTACATGATATGGATGGAGAGTAAATCGAAGAAACAGGAAAGTAATGAGAAGAAGCAGAAATGAGAACAGCGAGTAACATAACATCAGGATTTATGGTCATGAAGTAGAAGTGATTAAGAAAGTCTACTAGCTAGGCAACAAAATAACCAATGACAGACGGAGCAAGGACATCAAATGCAAACTAGCACTGGCAAAATGCGCATTCCTGACCAAGAGAAGTCTACTAGTATCAAACATAGGCCTTAATACGAGGAAGAAATTTCTGAGAATGTACGTTTGCAGCAAAGCATTGTATGGTAGTGAAACACGGACGTTGAGAAAACCGGAACAGAAGAGAACGAAACATTTGAGACGTTGTGCCACAGACGGATGTTGAAAATTAGTAGGACTGATAAGGTAAGGAAGAAGAGTTTCTGCGCTAATTCGGAGAGGAAAGGAATATGTGGAAAACACTTACAAGGAGAAAAATGTTCAAATGTGTGTCAATTCCTAAGGGACCAAACTGCTGAGGTCATCAGTCTCTAAACTTACACACTACTTAACTAACTGACGCCAAGAACAACACACACACACCCACGCTCGAGGGACGATTCGAACCGCCGGCGGGAGGGGCCGCGTAATTCGTGACATGACGCCTCAGACCGTGCGACCACCCGCGCGGCTGATAAGGAGAAGGGACAGGATGATAGGACATCTGTTAAGACATGAGGGCATGACTTCCATGCTACTAGAGGGATCTTTAGGGGGTAAAAACTGTAGAGGAAAACAGAGATTCGAACACAACCAGCAAATAATTGAGGATGTACAGGTACGTTGCAGCGGCTTCTCTTTGATGAAGAGGTTTGGTACAGGAGAGGGATTCGTGGCGGGCCGCATCAAACCAGTCAGAAGACTGATCACTCAAAAAGAAAAAGAAACGTGAAATGTTACGAACTTACCCACAAAGTTTGATGAATATCGGATTGATGCTGCAAGATGTAACAGTCTCAAGTGAACTTTCGACTCAGCCTTTTACGTACCCTTTTCCCTCATCCCGAAATTCTACATTTCTCCTTCTGCACTATCCCTGAAAGTTTATGTCATAATAACGGATACACTGGTATATGTACCGATGTTGCGTACACATATTCCAAATAATGCATCAAAGTGGGATGTTATTTAACGAGGGGATAGTCGTAAGGTTTTTTAATTACCACCTGAAAAATTCATGTTATTTCTTAGTTATTTTGCAGATTCGTGTCTGCAGTTCTGGTGTAGGTAACAATCCCTGCGCCACAGTACCGTGACAGGCCGCTAGAGCAGCTGCTCCGCCCTCTGGCCACCCGCTACTGTGCGGTGGCTCGGGTCTAGCATAGTAGTGTGTGCTAGGACTGCGGACATGCTCCTGCAGGAAAAAAATTAATTACGTTGCTTTATTGAGGTGATAATTAAAATTTTATGACTACCTTCAAATGAAAGTGTTGTCTTCTCGAGACTACATAAAATTGTCAGTACGACGAAAATCTGCAGAAAATGTGTTTAATTCGTACACGTGAGAGAGCTTCCGGCTTCGCCTGTTACGTGGCAGGATCACCCACTGTGCACTTCGCTCAGTCTCGCTATGGCGTCACCAGAGCTATTGTACCGCACCGGGCTGCAGTCCAGATACCAATGATTAAATTGGGGCGGCATGCCGGCTCAATACCAGTTTATCAAAGGCAACACGGGGCGTTCGGTGACGCGCATGTACGGCACCGTTATGAAAGCAATAATGGCTTAGTGCCGCACTAGTATGTATCAAATGATGCGGCGGTGTATTTGCTCATACTCGTTTTATTCTTGTGCTTCAAGATCTGGTAACCGATATTCCATACAAACGGATTGTTATCATTATTATTATTTCTATTGTCACTGTTATTTTTATTTACAGTTTAGAGTACAAATAATTAATTGGATTGGTTTGGGTTGTTTTGGGGGGAGGAGACCAGACAGCGAGGTCATCGGTCTCATCGGATTAGGGAAGGACAGGGAAGGAAGTCGGCAGTGCCCTTTCAAAGGAGCCATCCCGGCATTTGCGTGGAGCGATTTAGGGGAATCACGGAAAACCTAAAATCTACTCTCCTACGACTAAAATAACTGTGAGTCACAGTTACAGTAATTCCACTCAAACAAATACGTAGGTGTAACTATTTTTAGGCATATGAAATGAAATAATCAAATAGGACCGATTGTCGGTAAACCGAAACACAGACTGCGGTTCATTGGTAGGACACTGGGAAAATGCCATCGGTTTACGATTTTGACCCTGCTGGCGCCACTTACAGTGAGGTGTCCGAGGAATGGCAGCCCACTCTCGCTCAAGAACTGCAACCAGAGAAGGAAGCGATGTTGGAAGCTGGGTGTAGAACTAAGCCGACGCCCTAACTTATCTCAATGGTGTTCTGTGGCCTTCACGTCGGGATTCTTGGCAGACCAGGCCATTTCAAGAATGTTACTGCCCACAAACCACTATTCACAGATGTTGCTTTATGAGAGTTGTGTTGTCATACCCAACAAGCAATCACCGAACCGTTTCTCTACTCTACGCAGCACAGAATGCTGTAAAATGCCTTCAAATCTTTCCGCATTTAGCATTCCGCCGAGCGCAATATGTTCATTGCAGGTCTAACAGAAAGACTCGCAAAGCCCTATAAATAGTCACTAAATAAAAGGAGATTTATGTTTTCCGCCAAATTTCATTCGAATATACACTGTGGTCCATTGATCGTGACCGGGCCAAATATCTCACGAAATAAGCGTCAAACGAAAAAACTACAAAGAACGAAACTTGTCTAGCTTGAAGGGGGAAACCAGATGGCGCTATGGTTGGCCCGCTAGATGGCGCTGCCATGGGTCAAACGGATATCAACTGAGTTTTTTTAAAATAGGAACCCCCATTTTTATTACACATTCGTGTAGTGCGTAAATAGATATGGATGTTTTAGTTGGACCACTTTTTTCGCTTTGTGATAGATGGCGCTGTAATAGTCACAAAAACAACATAGCTCACAGTTTTAAACGAACAGTTGGTAACAGGTAGATTTTTAAATGAAAATACAGAAAGTAGGTACGATTGAATATTTTATTTCGGTTGTTCCAATGTGATACATGTACCTTTGTGAACATGCCATTTCTGAGAACGCATGCTGTTACAGCGTGATTACCTGTAAATACCAAATTAATGCAATAAATGCTCAAAATGATGTCTGTCAACCTCAATGCGTTTGGCAGTACGTGTAACGACATTCCTCTCAACAGCGAGTAGTTCGCCTTCCGTAATATTTGGACATGCATTGACAATGCGCTGACGCACGTTGTCAGGCGATGTCGGTGGATCACGATAGCAAATATCCTTCCACTTTGCCCACAGAAAGAAATCCGGGGACGTTAGATCCGGTGAACGTGCGGGCCATGGTATGGTGCTTCGACGACCAATACACCTGTCATGAAATATGCTATTCAATACCGCTTCAACCGCCCGCCAGCTATGTGCCGGACATCCATCATGTTGGAAGTACATCGTCATTCTGTCATGCAGTGATACATCTTATAGTAACATCGGTAGAACATTACATAGGAAATCAGCATACATTACACCATTTAGATTGCCATCGATAAAATGGGGGCCAGTTATCCTTCCTTCCATAATGCCGCACCATAGATTAACCCGCCAAGGTCGCTGATGTCCCACTTGTCGCAGCCATCGTGGATTTTCCGTTGCCCAATAGTGCATATTATGCCGGTTTACGTTACCGCTGTTGGTGAATGACGATTCGTCGCTAAATTGAACGCGTGGAAAAAATGTGTCGTCGTCCCGTAATTTCTCTTGTGCCCAGTGGCAGAACTGTACACGACGTTCAGAGTAGTCGGCATACAATTCCTGGTACATACAAATATGGTACGGGTGCAATCGATGTTGATGTATCATTCTCAACACCGACGTTTTTGAGATTCCCGATTATAGAGCAATTTGTCTGCTACTGATGTGAGGATTAGCCGCGACAGCAGCTAAAATACCTATTTGGGCATCAGCATTTGTTGCACGTCGTGGTTGAAGTTTCACATGTAGCTGAACACCACCTTTTTCCTTAAATAACGTAACTACCCGGCGAACGGTCCGAACACTTGGATGATGTCGTCCAGGATACCGAGCAGCATACATAGCACTCGCCCGTTTGGTATTTTTATCACAATAGCCATACATCAACACGATATCGACCTTCTCCGCAATTGGTAAACGGTCCATTTTAACACGGTTAACGCATCACGAAGCAAATACCGTCCGCACTGGCGGAATGTTACGTGATACCACCTACTTATACGTTTGTGACTAATACAACGCCATCTATCACAAAGCGAAAAAAGTGGTCCAACTAAAACATTCATATTTCTTTTCGTACTACACGAATGTGTAATAAAAAGTGGGGGTGGCAGTGCCATCTAGCGGGCCAACCATAGCGCCATCTGGTTTTCCCCTTGAAGCTAGACGAGTTTCATTCTTTGTAGTTTTTTCGTTTCACGCTTATTTCGTGAGATATTTGACCCGGTCACTATCAATGGACCACCGTGTATAAATTATTCGCTCTCACTCATGCGAAGCATGTATCTTTTACGCCTTGAGTCCCCGTCACTTGCAGTTCTACGTGAACGAATAATACGACACAGTGCAGACACGCCGAACAGTTGCCGCTGGTACTTCTGGAACATGATAAGTGAAGGGTGGCGGGTCACGCAGCTGGTCGTTCCAGCCGTCGGACTACATTTGTGGCCCCGATGGAGTTGCTGACGCTCAGTTTGTCGCTACCGGTTGTCAGTCTTTAATGAAGAACGAGCTAATGAAAGGGAATTTTTAAAATGGCGAAGCGCTCGTGGAGGACCCGAATATCTCGCCGACGATTTACGCGGAGTGAGCGCGGCTGCCCTATTTGGTTGGAGGGCGTTTAATTAAAGAACTCGGGACGCCGGTGCGCGTAGGGGTGCGCAAATGATAGAGTGGAGCAGCTCCCAGCCGGGACTCGGCGGGGTCTCTCCAGTTTTAATGGAGGGGGCGGTGTTGGGCGCTGTGAGCACACGTTAAGGTCGAAGAGGGGAGGGAGGAGGCTGGAGGAGGGGGCGAGCACAGAGGGCGCTGCCGGAGGGCACCTGTCTGGGCCTGACGCGACGCTGTCTAAAGAACGCTGCGCAGAGGTGGACTGTGACCGGAAAAAAGTCCAGCACTGAAAGTAAATATTGTAGAAAATGAAATTTCAGAAATACATTTGTGTAAGTGATTAACATTGCGAGATCTCAGATTGATGTAAACGTGAGATACGTCATTGCTAACGTGAAATGCTGGTACATTAATAACCGGTATGACCACCGGAATGCTGAATGTAAGCGTAGAAACGTGCATGCATTGTGTTGTACAGGTGCCAGTTAGTTTTTGAAATGGAGTTCCATGTCGGGTCAGTACAGGATGGTATTGGATGACGCCGGAGTTGTTGTCCGATAATATCTCATATGCGCTCGATTGGAGACAGGTCGGGTGATGGAGCAGGCGAACGCGGCATGTCGACATTCTACACAGCACGTCGCGTTACAACGGCAGCATGTGTGCGAGCGTTATCCTGTTGCAAACACCTCCTGGAAGGCTGTTCGTGAGTGGCAGTTCCAATTACGAGACTGGCGTATAATTTTGCCGTCCGGGTGCGTGGGATAACAACGGCAGTGCTCCTGCTGCAGTACAGACTTTGCTCCCCAGACCATAACTCCCGTTGTAGGTGCAGTGTGACGGGCAGTAGCCAATTTGGATGCAGGCCCCCAGCTGGCCTCGTTCTAACCAACACACGGCCATCACTGGCACCGAGGCAGAAGCAGCTTACATCACAAAACACAGCAGATCTCTCCACCCTGTCCTCCATTGAGGTCTCGCTTTACAGCGCTGAAGTCGAAAGTGGCGGTGGTTTGCGGGTCAATGGAACGCACACTACAGGGAGTCTGGTTCGGAACTGTACTTAAAGTAATGGATTCTTAACAGTTCGTTGTATCAGTGCGGTGCTAGCTGCTGCTCAGACTGCTGCTGCAGGTGCAGTACGATGAGCCGGAGCCACTCGCCCCACCGTGGTCTTCCGTCTCAGTAACGCCACGTGGCCGTCGGGAGTCCGGTTCTTCTTGTGGCCGCACTTTCCCGGGACCACCGCTGCCAGCAATCATGTACAGTGGCTATATTCCTGCCAAATTATTTTGCAGTATCGTAGAAGGAACATCCAGCTTCTCATAGCCCTATTACACGACCTCGTTGAAACTCAGTGAGGGCTGACGATGGTGTCTTCGTCGACTTTAAAAGGCGTTCTTGGCAACATCAGCTCAGCACGTCCAATCTCAAACGTAACTAACGATCATGAACGTTACAGCGCGAATTTAAGGCCAACATGATTTGCATCCCCGTAGTGGCACCACTCTTAGGCGACTGGCGAGAAATTTGAATGTACGTCATCTTTCAGATGTAGAAACACGCCTACCAACTTTGCTTTATGTCCGACAACCCTTCCAAGCGTTGAAATTTTTTTCTGTCATTATTTTTATACCGTAACGTTACCCTATATTCGGAAACGTTTGACGCCACGTTTCATTTCTATTAACTGAAGAACAAGTGAAATTATTGTACAGGTAACGGCATCCATCCTGAACTCAATCCCACTTTTTTGTAGGCATCTGATAAGAAAAAGAAAACCTTTCGTGAAAGGAAATTACGCTCAGTAGCAAATTATATGAAGCCATGCGGTGCAAGTCGGCGAAAAGCGTTGAATACAACGCCAGAATATTAAACCACTGCATGGCGAAGCCAGAGCAATGTCGACAGCGCCAGAACAGAACAGAAAGGCGAGAGTGGCGCAAGTGAGACTCACGGTGGTTAATGATATGGGAGTAGAGCAAAAACATTGAGATAACCAACACTATTAAACAGAATAGTTAAGGCACTAGAGCGGTGTGACTATTCAGTAAGAATATTATCGAACAAGTTTTATTATAACAAAGTAATGCACATAGTGAAATAAAACTGTGCAGTCAATGCTAAGGTTCCAGATTTGCGATGATGTATGATAACAGTTGGTACCAAAAACAAATTGAAAATAGTAAGTGGTAACTCGAAAGGAATAACGGTAGGTCTCTTATTTCATTTAAGCATTTGCGCAGGAATCGGCTTCAAGAAAAGGTCGACGACTTCAAGCTGAGCTCACCATCATCTTAAACGTAGCGCTGAGCAGATTATACGTTTGTGTAGTGCAACACTGTTTCAAGACAAAGATTCAGGTGTTGCAATGATCCAGATTGAAGTTTGCATGTAGTAGATTCATTCACGAACATTGCACAGCAATCAGATTACATTTTATGAACTGATATAAAAATACGTTAAGGAAACAAACTTAGAAACTTATACTGAAAATTCCAAAAACACTGCAAAATACAGTAGCAGGCACGTTATACTTGCTTTCCTGTCCAGGATGTTAGCACACAGAAATGATATAAACAGTTTATAACTAGTGGCCCCACAATTCCTCTTCCTTTGTGTGAAGAAACTCTGGAGCTGTCATCATACAGTATGTCAAGGCAGGTTTTTAAGTGTTTGATAAAAAATGAAAGAAATATCTTCTTGTAAAAAATCCTTATATCGTATCGCAAATATACATCTTTAAAATTTATAGGGTTTTACGTGTGAATGCCTCAAAATACATGGTTTTCCAAGGATTTAACAGCTTCTCGAGGTTTACTTCTCACGTCAAATCTGGATAGAATCTCGAGCTTATGGAGAAACCCTCCATCGTCTTCGTCAGTAACAAGCGACTGGCGTGGCTGCTGTTGTTGCGATCGTTTACGGCCCACAGACGGCTTGTGCTCGGTCTGCGTACGTCGCTTTTACGTCACGCTGCCAGAGACTGTGTCCACGTCTGCACTGGTGGTGGCACGGGTTGTCCTATCGACTGTTGTGTGCATTCTGTATACATGGACTGTTGTGCGCGACTTGAATCTGCACTGCTCATTGTTCTTAGTTGATTTACAACATCAAGGCAAAATGAAATGGAACTAGATGGTTTAATATTTCCAGCAACATTCGGAATTACTTCGAACTTCAGTTTCTCAGTTTAACGTTTCTGCCCACATGAATTATGTACAATTCATTGGCTTTTATAAAAATACGAAAAACTTTCATTTCTCCCTATTTCACGCTTTTATCCACATGATTTATGCACGATTAATCGGACTAAAAAAATGCCTAGACACTTTCGTTATGGTTATGATTCCTTCATTCAGATATTCGTTACGTCCATGAAACACGCAATAACATCCCACATTCTTTGGATTGCAGCTTAATGATTAATTATTTGACTTTTCTATCCGCACGATTTATGCACGATTCATCGGATTTTTTTTTTTTTTTTAAATTGACTAAAAGCTTTTTTTTACTTTCGTTATGGTTCCTTCGTTCAGACATTCATTATGTTCCTGAAACACATAATACCATCCCAAATTGTTTGGATTACAGCTTAATAATTAATTCAACTGGGATGAGCGTAAGAGATAACTCCTGTCACTTCATTTGTACACATGTATTTACATTTAGCTTTGACGCTATCGGTACAACCGCAAAGATCGATATACGCACTCATGTAGTCGATTTAGGTTATTTACGTCACGATGACGTAATGTTACGTCACTATGACGTAGGGTTTCCCTCACCTAGTGTGAGATGAATGCTACCAGTCTTCCCAGCGTCGAGAGCTCGCTTCCACGGACTTCTGAGACTGTAGCCACTGTCTCCCTTGACGTTATTGTCGGACATTTTAATTTCTGCTACTTCTTTAATAACTTAATTCCAGTATGGAGCAGCGAGGGGGGGAAATATCAGTTTCGACAAATATTTTTCTCTGCATATTTACGATACTATGTTCCACAATTACTGTTTTCTCAAGTTCTCTATTTTTAACACACCTTTGACGTTTTTCACAGCGGTCTGTGACGGTACGGAAAAACTGAACGATGAAGTTGCTTTCGCACTTACAAGGAAACGTATAAATTCCAGAAGCTTTCAGACCGAGACTGTCCTCAATCGAGCGCAGCATCTGTTTTATCTTCTTGGGTGCTTGGAAAACATTGTCCGCCTCCTCTTTCCAGGACGCTACCTGTTTTGTTGCTTGTATACTCGAAGAAATGAGGAAACACAATGGGTTGGTTTGACGCGATTGCACAGTTTCTAGGAGAGCGCTAACTCTGTTTCTCCAACACAATAGGCATTCCTTCGGGACTTTTACTACAGAGGGAAGCGAGCTCTCTACGCTGAGAAGACACGTAGAAACGTGTTGAATTGAGTGCGTCCCAAGGGGAGCTCTGCCTCCACCAGCGCAGACAAGGACGCAACCTCTGGCCTCGCGAGAAACTTTGATCTCATAACCTCTAGAAGTGATTAAAATGGCTACAGCACATTTTTTGCTTTATATAAGCATAAATGAACTAAAATGAACTCTTTAGGTAATAAATTAGACCACTAAGAGCAATGTGAGATTTTTGCGGTGATTTTATCTGTCAAATAATAAGTTGACTTGTTGTATTACAACTGGGAATGCCACTATTGCTACCTTTACAAGCAACGTATATTCCAGTAAGTGAAGAAAAGTATCAGTTACCCATTTTCACTGCACAAATTTACATTTGCACGTTTGGCCTACCCCGTGCTCTTGAGGTAGCGTCTCTGATTCATATTTCAAAAGGTTTTCGGTCCCGGGATCGAATCCCGCCGCAGCTTAAATTTTGAGTAATAATCAGCCTTGGCTGCCGAAGACTTCCGGCATAAGAAATCATCCCCATTCTGCCAACGGCCTTGCCAAAGAGGACGGAGAAACGGGCAGAGGTTCAGGGCACTCTCTTGTCCTATGGTTGGGTTCAAAAATGGCTCTGAGCACTATACGACTTAACTTCTGAGGTCATCAGATCCCTAGAACTTAGAACTACTTAAAAATAACTAACCTAAGGACATCACACACATCCATGCCCGAGGAAGGATTCGAACCTGCGACTGCAGCGGACGTGCGGTTCCAGACTGTAGCGCCTGGAACCGCTCGGCCACCACGGCCGGCCTAGGGATGGGAAACTGCCCCTGAAGGCCGAAGAATCAACAAAGATCAACGGCATTAGGATTCAGAAGGCAATGGAAACCACTATATTAAAGACACCTAATGTGCATCCACAGGACACGTGGCCTGTAATTGAACAGTCATGATGATCTCTGCTTTAGCAAAAGATTTCGGAATAGTCCACCATTCTGATCTCCGGGAAGGGACTACGAAGGGGGAGGTTACCATGAGAAAAAGACTGAGTAATCAACGAAATAATAACATTCTACGAGTCGGCGCGTGGAATGTCTGAAGCTTGAACGGGGTAGAGAAACTAGAAATACTGAAAAGGGGAATGCGAAGGCTCATTCTAGATATAGTAGCGGTCAGTGAAATGAAGTGGATCGAAGACAAAGATTTCTGGTCAGATGACCATAGGGAAATATCAACAGCAGCAGGAATAGTAAGGTAAGTCAGATAGTGTGTTACCGTGAACAGTTCAGTGATAGGGTTATTCTTATCAGAATCGACAACAAACCAACACCGACCATCATAGTTCACGTATACATGCCGACGTCAGAAGCTGGCGATGAAGAGATAGAGAAAGTTTATCAAGATATTGGAAGGATATTACGCTATGTAAAGGGAGATGAAAGGCTAATAGTCACTGGGGACTGGAATGCAGTTGTAAGGGAAGGAGTAGAAGAAAAGTTTACAAGAGAATATGGGCTTGGAACAAATAATGAGAGAGGAGGAGGATTAATCGAGTTCTGTAATAAACTTCAGCTAGTAATAGCGAATACTCTGTTTAGAAATCACAAGAGGAGGAGGAAAAGGCCAGGCGATACGGGAAGATTTCAGGTAAATTACATCATGGTCAGACAGAGATTCCGAAATCAGATACTGGGTTCTAAGGCGTACTCAGGAGCAGATATAGACTCAGATCACGATACAGTAGTGCTGAAGAGTAGGCTGAAGTCTAAGAAATTAGTCAGGAAGAATCAATACGGAAGTTCTAAGAAATGACGAGACACGTTTGATGTTTTCTAAGGCTATAGATACAGCAATAAGGAATAGCTTAGTAGTAGCTCATTGAAATCCTTGAAGACGAACGGACATACCTAAAAAGCGTGATAACAGAAGTTGGCGCCGGCCGCGGTGGTCGTGCGGTTCTAGCGCTGCAGTTCGGAACCGCGGGATTGCTACGGTCGCAGGTTCGAATCCTGCCTCGGGCATGGGTGTGTGTGATGTCCTTAGGTTAGTTAGGTTTAAGTAGTTCTAAGTTCTAGGGGACTGATGACGGCAGATGTTAAGTCCCATAGTGCTCAGAGCCATTTGAACTATTTGAACAGAAGGTAACTGCGAAGAAAGTATGGGTAGCAGAAGAAATACTTTAATTGATCGATGAAAGGAGGAAGTACAAAAATGTTCTGGTATACTCAGGCATACAAAAATATAAGTCATTGAGGAATGAAATAAATAGGAAGTACAAGGAAGGTAAGACGAAATGGGTGCATGAAAAAGGTGAAGAAATCGGAAAAAGATTGTCGGTAGGACTGCCTCAGCATACATGAAAGTCAAAAAAACCTTCGGTGACATTAAAAGCAAGGGTGATAACATTAGGAGTGGAGCGGGAATTCCACTGTTAAATGTTGATGAAAGAGCGGATAGGTGAAAAGAATACATTGAAATCCTTTATGATGGGGAAGATTTCTCTGATGTGATAGAAGAGGAAACAGGAGTCGATTTAGAAGAGATAGGGGACCCAGTATCAGAATCCGAATTTAAAAGAGCTATGGGGAATCAAATAAGGCAGAAGGAATAGATAACATTCCATCAGAATTTCTAAAATCGTTGGGGGAAGTGGCAACAAAACGACTATTCATGTTGGTGTGCAGAATGTATTAGCCTGGCGACATCCATCTGACTTTCGAAAAAACGTCATCCACACTATTACGAAGACGGCAAGAGCTGACAAGTGCGAGAATTATCGCACAATCAGATTAACAGCTCATGCATCCAAGTTGCTGACAAGAATAATATAGAGAAGAATGGAAAAGAAAATTAAGGATGCGCTATACGACGATCAGTTTGGCTTTACGAAAGGTAATGGCACTAGAGAGGCAACTCTGACGTTGCGGTTAATAATGAAAGCAAGACTAAAAAAAAATCAAGACACGTTCATAGGCTCTGTCGACCTGGTAAAGGCGTTTGACTATGTAAAATGTTGCAAGATGTTCGAAAATCTGAGAAAAATAAGGATAAGTTATAGGGACAGACGAGTCATATACAGTATGTACAACAGCCAAAAGGGAATAATATGAGTGGACGACCAAGAACGAAGTTCTCGTATTAAAAAGGGTGTAAGATAAGGATATATTCTTTCGCCCCTACTGTTCACTCTGTACATCGAGGAACAATTGTGGAATTAAAAGAAAGGTTCATGAGTGGAAATAAAATTTAAGGTGAAAGAATATCAATTACATGATTCGCTGACGACATTGCTATCCTGATTGAAAGTGAAGAAGAATTACATGGTCTGCTGAATGGAATGAACAGTGTAATGAGTACAGAATATGGATTGAGAGTAAATCGAAGAAAGACGAAGGTAATGAGAAGTAGTAGAAATGAGAACAGCGAGAAACTTAATATCAGGATCGATGGTCACGAAGTAGATGAAATTAAGGAATTCTACTACCTAGGCAGTAAAATATCAAGTGACTTACGGAGAAGGAGGACATCAGAAGCAGAATAGCAATGTCATAAAGGGGATTCCTGGTCAAAAGACGTGTACTAATATCAAATATCGGCCTTAATTTGAGAAAGAAATTTCTGAGAATGTACGTCTGGAGTACAGCATTGCCGACCGTGATGGCCACTCGGTTCTAGCAGCTGCAGTCAGGAACCGCGCGACTGCTACGGTCGCAGGTTCGAATCCTGCCTCGGGCATGGATGTGTGTGATTTCCTTGATGTGTGTGATGTCCTTAGGTTAGTTAGGTTTAAGTAGTTCTAAGTTCTAGGGGACTGATGACCTCAGTTGTTGAGTCCCATAGTGCTCAGAGCCATTTGAACCAAGAACAGCATAGTATGGTAGTGAAACATGGACTGTGGGAAAACCGGAACAGAAGAGAATCGAGGCATTTGAGATGTGATGCTACAGACAAATGTTGAAAATTGGGTGGACTGATATAGTAAGGAATGTGGAGGCTCTGTGCATAATCGATGAAGAAAGTAATATGCGGAAAACACAGATAAGGAAAAGGGATAGTATGATAGGACATCTGTCAAGACTTGAGGGAATGACTTCCATGTTACTAGAGGGAGCTGTAGAAAGCAAAAACTGTAGAGGAAGACAGAGATAGGAATACATTACGCAAGTAATACAGGACGTAGGTTGCAAGTGTTGCTCTGAGATTAAGGGGTTAGCACAGGAGAGAAATTCGTGAATTCGTGGCGGGCTGATGACCAAAAAGAAAAGGTCTGAATCGATTTTGGAAGCATGGTATAATAACAGATCTTCAGTAGTCAGTTGTTTTGCATGACTGGGCTTTGGAAATCGGATGTCTCGGTTCCCGATGGAGTCGGGACGATAGCTGCCTGGCTTCAGTCAAGTACTTCTCGTCAGTCTGATATTTCCTCTGAATCACTGCACGAAAATTGCTCCGACAGGATTAGCCAACGGTAGGAGCGTGATAACGTGAGAACCTCTGGTGGAAAAGGGTGGACTGTTTGCACGGTAGGAAATTGTGGTAGACGATACCCAGCAGGTAGAACAAAGTTTCTAGAATCAAAATTGGAGTGTTTACACGAGCAACCAGAAGTAGTTAGTTTATGGAAATCGGATTTGGGAGCCATCACAAACGTTTTAGGTTGTTTTCCCTTATACCATGGACGACTCGCGGCCAACCTACAGCTATGTACCATTCAGCGCTAACTGTTCTTAGATCCTCTAAAGCAGTAGTTCCCAATATGGGGTACTTACCCCTGACAGTAAAATGATATTTTCTGATGGGTAAAAACCAAAAAACGTTTAATTGTGTTTCAGTCATGGAAATAAACCATTTTTGAAATATCATTACTATTACCGTAATCTTCTAATAGTACTATAGATTAGATACTCAAATACTAGCATTAATGCGTGACACTATGCAGAGTAGCTTGCAGGTTCCTCAAATAGTCCACTCACTACACGCAGACTTCATGCTTTGTATCATACATCGAAGGCAGTAAAACAGACATTTCGTAACAAATGCAAAATATCCCATGAAAATGTCCAAGTTGTAGATAGTTCCAGCAACAGACAAAAAATTACTTTTGTACTCACTTCGAAACAGCTAGATGAAGCAATTAACATCACTACAAAGAGTAACTACTTAAGGACTATTTTAGTGCTGCATTATTATTATTATTATTATTATTATTATTATTACTATCACTAGAGTGATCAGACGCAAGCATTAGCACGCTGATGTCTTACCACTAATTTCAGTTCAGAAGTCTTGAGTCCAGGAATTAAGTAATAAACAAACGTAAGTATAGTAAACACATTTTAATTTAGTTATTTTTAAATGGGGGTACAGGGTGCAAGTGAGGTAAATGCCGCTAGGAAGAGGTGCAGTTTCTTTTCTGAGGTGGATTTGCACACGCGATGCATCGGAAATTGCTTCAGCATTGAATCTAACACACACAAACAAACAAACACACACACACACACACACACACACACACACACACACACAATACGAAACAACACATGGAAAAGAAATGTGAAATGGTAGATTTTTGGCTGTGATGTCAGTGAAAATGGAAACAAGGAACTGGATGAATCTGGTGCAAGATTTATGATGTGCACTGGCTGGGAAAAACTTAAATATAAAAAAAAAATATTGTTAGACTTATGCAGTACCTAATTGCTTCATCGTGCCATTAGTTTGTGACTTAATAAAAGGACTACATTCGTCTTTTATCGTTTTAAAAATAAAACTTTTCATAGAACCTTGTTTTTCATTCCAAAACTTAGTAGGCGCTAAAGTTGGCGGCGGCGGATGGCGAAAGGATGAGAAAGAGAGGGGACAGTCAAACTAATACCTCATTGCACTCAGGGATAATGGTCTCAGAAAGTTTGGGAACTGTATTATAGAGCAATGGTCGCGAGACGAACAGAGTAAGAAAATAAATAAGCAGTTGCTTGGAAGCGCTTCGTCAAGGAACTACTGTCATTGTTTTCGCCTCATCTTGGTACACACTACAGGTTGAGAGCTACTTAGTTTCTCGCTCGTGCGATTTTATCAAACTTTCTTTTCCTATGTGTCACAATGATTTATATGGATTTCTGCCCATTTTTGAGCATTTTCTTAGAGCAATTAACACGATCCTCTTCTTGACTTCGGTCAAAATGTGCGAAGTACACATCGCTCTCGTAGCAAAATATCCAACCAAAAACGAATGTACTGCAGTCTTTGATGTGCCTATGAACGCTTATATTTCACAGTAAGTCACAAGCCGAACCTTTTCACTCATGTTGTGCGGCGTCAATGAAATGAAGTACGAATAATGGTCGACCTTCACGAAATGATTGGAGAGCACTTCTCATGGTTAGGTCTGTACGAAAATGGCAAAAAAAAAAAAAAAAAAAAAAAATCATCCATCGTTGAAACAGATTTCCGAAAAGCGTTCCACACTGTGCCGTACTACACGGCCTTACAAGGAAGGCCGAGAATATAGAATATGTGGTGAAACACTACTGGCTCACCAGACGCCCCAAGGAGGACTATAAAGAAGCACTCCTGTTCTCCATGTACGTAAAGCGTCTGTCGCATCGAGTGGGCAGCGATCTGAGGCTTTTTCTTGATGACGATGATGCGTACGCAGATTTGTCAACGTTGATTGACTGTAGATTGAGTCAGGATGACTTGAACAGAAATACTGTTGGTACTGAGAATGGCAACTTGTAGTGTAAGTGAAGGCGGCTGGAAAGTAGAAAAGATACTGTGAGTATTAGTGTTGCACTGCTTGACGCAGCAACGACATGACATGGAACGAGTACACAAGGACGGCAGCAGGGAAGGCAGCTGATCGGTTCGTTGCGAGAGTTGTGGAGAAGTCGTGACACACCTGTAAAGCAGACCGCGTACAGAACACTTGGGTGACCGATTCTGGAGTACTGGTCGAGTGTGTGCGACCCCCCAGAAGCTCGGGTTACGGGCACACGTCCAAGTATTCAGAGGCGTGCTGTTAGATTTGCTGCCGGGCATCTCGATTGCGGTACCGTAGTAACTTAAGAAGCAGCACAGGCTCAGGTTTGTCATGGAATAAATACACTCCTGGAAATGGAAAAAAGAACACATTGACACCGGTGTGTCAGACCCACCATGCTTGCTCCGGACACTGCGAGAGGGCTGTACAAGCAATGATCACACGCACGGCACAGCGGACACACCAGGAACCGCGGTGTTGGCCGTCGAATGGCGCTAGCTGCGCAGCATTTGTGCACCGCCGCCGTCAGTGTCAGCCAGTTTGCCGTGGCATACGGAGCTCCATCGCAGTCTTTAACACTGGTAGCATGCCGCGACAGCGTGGACGTGAACCGTATGTGCAGTTGACGGACTTTGAGCGAGGGCGTATAGTGGGCATGCGGGAGGCCGGGTGGACGTACCGCCGAATTGCTCAACACGTGGGGCGTGAGGTCTCCACAGTACATCGATGTTGTCGCCAGTGGTCGGCGGAAGGTGCACGTGCCCGTCGACCTAGGACCGGACCGCAGCGACGCACGGATGCACGCCAAGACCGTAGGATCCTACGCAGTGCCGTAGGGGACCGCACCGCCACTTCCCAGCAAATTAGGGACACTGTTGCTCCTGGGGTATCGGCGAGGACCATTCGCAACCGTCTCCATGAAGCTGGGCTACGGTCCCGCACACCGTTAGGCCGTCTTCCGCTCACGCCCCAACATCGTGCAGCCCGCCTCCAGTGGTGTCGCGACAGGCGTGAATGGAGGGACGAATGGAGACGTGTCGTCTTCAGCGATGAGAGTCGCTTCTGCCTTGGTGCCAATGATGGTCGTATGCGTGTTTGGCGCCGTGCAGGTGAGCGCCACAATCAGGACTGCATACGACCGAGGCACACAGGGCCAACACCCGGCATCATGGTGTGGGGAGCGATCTCCTACACTGGCCGTACGCCACTGGTGATCGTCGAGGGGACACTGAATAGTGCACGGTACATCCAAACCGTCATCGAACCCATCGTTCTACCATTCCTAGACCGGCAAGGGAACTTGCTGTTCCAACAGGACAATGCACATCCGCATGTATGCCGTGCCACCCAACGTGCTCTAGAAGGTGTAAGTCAACTACCCTGGCCAGCAAGATCTCCGGATCTGTCCCCCATTGAGCATGTTTGGGACTGGATGAAGCGTCGTCTCACGCGGTCTGCACGTCCAGCACGAACGCTGGTCCAACTGAGGCGCCAGGTGGAAATGGCATGGCAAGCCGTTCCACAGGACTACATCCAGCATCTCTACGATCGTCTCCATGGGAGAATAGCAGCCTGCATTGCTGCGAAAGGTGGATATACACTGTACTAGTGCCGACATTGTGCATGCTCTGTTGCCTGTGTCTATGTGCCTGTGGTTCTGTCAGTGTGATCATGTGATGTATCTGACCCCAGGAATGTGTCAATAAAGTTTCCCCTTCCTGGGACAATGAATTCACGGTGTTCTTATTTCAATTTCCAGGAATGTATAATACAGGAGTAATATCATTATTGACGACTTTGTTACTGAGAACAGCTACTAAATTATTAAGTGAAACACCTCCAAAATAGATTTCTTAAAATGAATACGATAATTATAAGAAAATTCATCTTGGTTCACATTTAATAATATCCTAAACAACTGTGTCAAAATTCTTGTGTGAGGGATGCAGCAGTACCTAAAGTTCAAAGGTGTGTTACAAAATTTTATAATCAAGATTTGAGTTCTCACTCAAAATTCTAGATATCCTCTATTATCGAATAAATCAACAAGTGTACGTTAAAACCCTGTGCTAACACACAAAAGTTATCAACACGATTAAAATTTAAATTACATAGAATAGATGCGGGATCCACATACTCAATAAGGTACACACGTAATCCTGGCTTGTCCAAGAGTAAAAACCTGCTTCCTTTTAACACATGTGTCCTCTGGCCTCACAGAAGAAGTCAAATTGTAAGCTTGTGACATGAAAGTAACACAGTTCAACACTAATCAGCAAAGGTTGTGCGATCTTTGACTCAAAATTTTTAATCAAAGGAACACTGTTTTATCAGTTTCAATTAACGTAATGCACAATTACCAACCATAAGGTGCAACGACACTCATCAATGCGAAGGAGGTTAATTTGTGCTAACAACAGTGGTGTTCAATAGGTAATCTGCAATAAGCGGCACAATATTAAGATTTCAGACAGCACATAGGTAAGAGAAATCACAGCGAGACACCAAAGGAATGTGGACGCGAAGAAAGTGGACCCTGCGAAAGACAACCGCCAGAAATATTGCTCTGTAGTACTGTGCACTCATTATTGAAGCCATTATGTAAACATAAGTAGCCTGCGCCAATTTCCACCCGCACGGGACTAATCACTTGTGACTTTAGAGTCACTTATCGCTGTGCGATGTTTCATTATTTTCCATTTATTGATATTTTTAACTATGCTGGACAAAAGTACGCCGCTTGTTAGCTCGGGAATAAAGCTCCAGATTGTAGCGACGAAGACGAGCAAATCCAGATGTGTGTTTCCGCTCTTGGTGGCCGGTTTCAGGGCTCTGTGTAAGGGAAATACAGGTAGCTTCCCAAGGGACTGCGGTTTGCGGAAGTTGGGGAGGCCAGACCAGCCGCGTGCTTTTGTCGTCACAGGCGGCGTTCGCCTTTGTTGCCATTGCTAAGCCACCGTGGGTCCCTAGAGAATCACTGAGCTGCAGGCAGATGTAAGGCAGGTAAGCCGTGCACTGTGAGGGAATTAAGCGTCTTTCTTCCTGGTGTTGTCATCCAATCAAATAAGGCCGTGCATGAAGGAACGACCAATGGGTGGGACAGTAGTATCAGCCACAGCACCAACAACTTTCATGTTAAGTCACGTCCTGTAAGCAATGGGTGGAAGAGTTCGGCGAGGTTCCCCCGCACTTCTGTTAATGTAGGAAAATTTTAGCTGGTCTCTGGGGTAAAAGGTCGGAGTCTTCCCCTCCGTGTAGTGTTTTTTTGGAGAGTAAAGGAGCGAGGTTCGGAGAGTACATTCGGTGTGACGTAAGCGTCTTGGCCCGTCAGTAAAGAGAGGTGTCTGGTGTGGCTCGGAACCGACACGCTAGCTGAATTTTTGAGCAATCTTCACTTTCTGTGTTTCAGCTTTCTGTCTCCTGAGCTCCTACGCAGCTTGTGTTGCCCCATCGAGTGTATTGTTTCATGGATCATGACTCCGTTTACTTCGTAAATGTGAGATGCGCAGATTAACAGAGTTTATCGCGTTTCGCAGTCTTCCAGTCACTTTTCAAATATCGTCCAAAGTGTCGTCACGCATTTTAGCTTCTACTGAGCCACTCTTTGCTGTAAATTTTACGAGAATTAACGTCAGTTCACCAGTAACTGTTTATCAGTCATTTTGTGTGTGGTTCATCTCGAACTTTGACTCAATATATTAATATTACTATGTGTAGACTTGCTTTGCCTTTTGTTTTAGTACTGATCCTGATTAGGCGACCGTTAAGTAGTAAATATAATCATTCATTTGCGCATCTAAGTTATTCTCTCACCGTGACGATGTTTCCGTTGCAATACAGATGCCCACATTTTGGAACATTCCGATCATTGGCAGAGATTAAAGTTAGTTTGTTTGACGTCTAACGAGCATTGCAGACGCTTCTACAGCGCCTCAGTGTTGAGTTGGTAGGCAGACAACACACACTGCTGCCGATCCTCAAGTATAAGAAGGAGCGCGGACTTTTCACCCTGCAGGAGAGATTCTCCACAGATATGAGTTTGTTTACACTGAGCAGTCTAATCTCTGTTATCTCTCACTACTCAGGGTGCTAATTTCAATATCTCTCATTTGTCAGTGTGCATGGCAGTCTAACAGTCGCAATCTATTATTCCCATTTGTGAATACATTTTTAAATAAAGGGTTTAATAGTTCATACGCATGCATACGCGTGAACTCGCCAAACACACACACACACACACACACACACACACACACACACACACACACACAGAGAGAGAGAGAGAGAGAGAGAGAGAGAGAGAGAGAGAGAGAGAGAGAGTGCTTCTGTTATTGATGACAGTGTTTGTTCTCATTGGCTCAACTCTAAATGCCACTACCCAGTTTTATTAACTGATTTAGGGCACATAAATTTTGTTTCATCATCGAACAAATAAATCGAGCGCCTGCACAAAGGGCAGTTTTGTATGTGATATCTGTAACCCAGGACACACTTCTTACTTCCATCTTTCTATGATGTCGTCAAGACTGACTATATTAAATAATGTCTCAGAAAAATTGCACCCTTGTCTGGCACCCCGATCACAGTCCCATATCTCAAATTCTTGCAGCTGTTTTAAACGTTATTGTAGTGTCTGTATTCATACATATTAGAACCTGTATGATTTGACTACGAAGGCTTTCCCGGCGTAATAATTGATAATATTCTTCTCGGGTATGCAGCCGGATCATAACGTCTTCATGACACAACTGGCCGCCATCTTCAGGTGAGAGCGCTGGTGTGAATCTCGCCGGAACTGACTTCCCAGCGCAAGCGGCGGCCCCTATATAGGCCGCAGAAGACCCACAACGCGTGCGCGAGAAGATGCCGTAGCTGCCCTCTAGCGCAGTAAACATGCCGCGCCGCCAGTGGTGGAAAGAGGCGAAATCGAGATATCGCTCTCAAAAATAAAAGAAAAAAAATTTTATTCCGACCGTTGAAACACAGACCGTTGTTTCTTAATGTCAGATAACACCGGGTCCCAAGTCTTACTTAAAAGATAACCCTTGTCTCTATTAATAAGATTGTCAGATAAACGAATCTCTATGGATTCTTTTAAAACACAGTCCCAATAGCGTGATGCAGGGGCAACCATTTGTGTCGCATCATATAGCATTCTGTGTCCCTCGGTGAGACAGTGCTCCGCCACTGCGGATTTCTCAGGTTGAAGCAGCCGTGTGTGCCGCTGATGCTCAACACATCGGTCCTGAATGGTCCGGATTGTCTGACCAATATAAGCCTTCCCACAGTGGCAAGGGATCTTGTACACACCGGGCTTCTTCAAACCCAAGTCATCCTTAACAGAGCCAAGAGGCGCTCTAATCTTGGCTCGCGGACGAAAAATAATTTTGATATGATATCTTTTTAGAATTCTTCCTATCTTCGAGGAAATGCTCGCAGCAAAAGGCAGAAAAGCCACCGATTTACAGGTATCTTCTGGTGGTTCAGGCGATGGTCCAAACTGGAAAGCACGACGGATCTGTTTATCTGTATAGCTATTCTGCTTGAACACAACCTTAAGATGGTCCAATTCTTGTGTCAAGCTTTCACCATCTGAAATGGCATTAGCTCTTCTCGCCAACGACCGCAGGACCCCCGTGCGCTGGAACGATGGATGACAGCTAGAAGCATGCAGGTAACTGTCCGTGTGCGCTGCTTTCGATAAACACTGTGTCCCCGTGTCCCATCATCCTTTCTGTACACCAGAACATCTAGAAATGGAAGCTTTCCATCTCTTTCCACCTCCATGGTAAACTTGATGCTAGGATGCAGGGAATTAAAATGATCTAGGAGGCGCTCAAGAGCTTCTCTCCCATGAGGCCACACCATAAACGTGTCGTCAACGTACCTCCAGAAACAGGTTGGTTTTAAGGACGCCGTCTTCAGCGCCATGTCCTCCAAATCTTCCATAAAAAGGTTGGCGACTATTGGGGACAATGGGCTCCCCATAGCCACTCCGTCAGTCTGTTCAAAATATTTGTCATTGAATAAAAAGTACGTCGACGTCAGTACGTTGCGACAAAGCCTGGTTGTTTCCTCATCCAGTTTCTCACCAATTAATTGCAAGGATTCTTCCAGAGGAACCCGGGTAAAAAGCGACACGACATCAAAGCTCACAAGCAAATCGCAGGGACTAAGAGACAAGGACTTCAATCTCTGAATAAACACCATAGAATTGGGAATGTGATGTTCACATTTACCGACGTGAGTGCCAAGAACAGATGCTAACTACTTGGCTAAAATTACATATTTATCGTAGTTACTTAGATTTTTATGACTGCATTTATGGAACGAACACACCAACGCTACAATGTGGCTGTTGTTATGGACAGGAATGAAATCTAAATTGTGATGTGCCAGCAGACAAAACCGCAAAGTGTAGCCGGCCGTTGTGGCCGAGCGGTTCTAGGCGCTTCAGTCCGGAACCGCGCTGCTGCTACGGTCGCAGGTTCGAATCCTGCCTCGGGCATGGATATGTGTGACGTCCTTAGGTTGGTTAGGTTTAAGTAGTTCTAAAGTCTAGTGGGCCGATGACTTCATATGTTAAGTCCGACAGTGCTTATAGCCATTTGAACCATTTTTGCAGAACGTGTTCTCCATTTGCTCATCAAAAAGGTCACCGCAATCAACTTTGGAATCCGTGAACAGATTGCTTAAGGAAGCCTGCTGGCTGAGAATCCCTAAGATAGCAAGAGCAGATAAGTCTGATAACATCTCATGTATCCCAGTTGCTAACAAGAATAATATACATAAACATGGAAAGGAAAAGCGAAGCCGGCCGAAGTGGCCTTGCGGTTCTCGGCGCTACAGTCTGGAACCGAGCGACTGCTACAGTAGCAGGTTCGAATCCTGCCTCGGGCATGGTTGTGTGTGATGTCCTTAGGTTAGTTAGGTTTAATTAGTTTTAAGTTATAGGCGACCGATGACCTCTGAAGTTAAGTCGCATAGTGCTCAGAGCCATTTGAACCAATTTGAGAAGTGAATATCTGTTAGCTACCGATCAGTTTGGTTTTCGGAAAGGTAAAGGCAACAAAGAGGTAGTTCTCATGTTGCACACGATAACGGAAGCAAGACTTATGAAAACCAAGACACACTGATAGGATTTGTTCGAAAATATTAAATGGTGCAAGTTGTTGGAAATTCTGAGAGAAATAGAAGTAAAGTATTGCGAAACGTGGTTAATATACAATAAGTACAAGAAGCAACGAGGGACAATAAGAAAGGACACCAAGAACGAAGTGCTCAGGTCAGAAAGTGTGTTGGACAGGGATGTCGTTTCTCGGCTCTACTGTTCAATCTGTACCTAGAAGAAGTAATGTTGGAAATAAAATATAGCTTCGAGAGTTGGTTTATAATTTCAAGGTGAAACGATATCAACGATGAGATTCACTCATGACATTTCTATCATTAGATAAAGTGGAGAAGAATTACAGCACTTGCTGTTGAATAGAACGCAGGTTGTTGAGTACAGAATGTGGATTAAGAGTAAACCAAAGGAACATAGAAGAGATGAGGAGTAGCAGAAACATGATTAATGAGAAGTTACGATTAAAACTGGGGACCACAAAGGAAGCAAAGTAAGGAAACCATGCTACTTTGAAAGCAAAATAGTACATGACGGATGTGTCAAGGAGGATATAAGCCGACGCTGTGGCAAAGCGGTTCTAGGCGCTTCAGTCCGGAACCGCGCGACTGCTACGGTCGCAGGTTCGAATCCTGCCTCGGGCATGGATGTGTGTGATGTCCTTAGGTTAGTTAGGTTTAAGTAGTTCTACGTTATAGGGGACTGATGACCTCAGATGTTAAGTCCCATAGCGCTCAGAGCCATTTGAACCATTTTGAGGATATAAACCCAGGACTGCAGATGCAAAGAGAGCATTCCTCGTTAAAAGAAGTCTGCTAGTATCAAACGTCGCGATTAATGTGAGGGAAAAATTTCTGAGACTGTACGTTTATATCACAGCACTGTGTGGTAGAGAATCACAGAGTGTTGGAAAAGCGGCACATAAAAGAAACAATGTGTTTAGATGTGGCGCTATAGAAGAGTCTTAGATTGACTGATAAGAAATGAAGAGGCTATCCGCAGAACATACGGAGAAACGACCATGTGGAATACACTGCCAAAAACAAGCGGCAGGATGATAGGACACATCAGGGAATAATCTCCATGGTAATCGATAGAGCAGGAGAGGGTAAAAATGGTAGCAGGAGACAGAGACTGGAATACAGCGAACAAACCATTTGGTTCGTAGGATCCACGTGCTGCCCTACGATGATGAGGTTGGCAAGACAGAGGAATTCGTGGTGGGCCGTGTCAAAAAACTCACAAGAATGATGGCTCCAGTGAGCGGTGGCTCCCACTGCCGCCTAGCCCACACACTCCACTGCTGACGGCGTTCCGTCATCAGACCAGAGATGGGCGACCCTCTGCTGTACTGATTCTGAGAGCCGAGACCTCCTGTAGATGGTCGTATAATTAGAGCGCTTAAGTGAATTCAGGGTAAGAATTTTTCAGTAATGAAGTTCGTTAAAATGTGAAGGAATACTGACAGCCAGACTGTTACATTCTGTCGCGCAACTCAGTTGTATGGTACGAAGACGCAAGTCAGTCGGCGGAGCACCCAGTTAAGCAACAAGGAGGAGAGGAATGTGGCACCGACCAGCAGAGGACACGACTAGAGGAAGCTCGCCGCACGCCAGTGTGTCAACATCTAGGACACTAAATGGGTCTGTTATGCCAACTGAGCAACACCAGAATATACCACCGACCTTCTGTGCAAGAAGAACCGCAGACATCAGCAGCAGAAAGTCCTATTTAAGGAGCAGAAGCCAGCTCGCCATCGTCGACCGTCCTGAGGCGCTGAAGTCTGTATCTGTCACCACCACCACCAGTTTGGCGTCGTCACTGCCATCGCGGTCATCATAATGGTCACCGTCGTAAAGTATGTCGTCGCCTGGGAGGTGCCAGAGTGACACCGTCTCTGTGGTCATCTCCATCACTATGACTATCGTCGGTCGCTGTCACCAGGAAGCCAGCTATAACGGGAGTCACTGCCTGGGTGCACTGCGATAACGCACTGCCGCCATCGTCCTGGGACTTTGCCTCCACAATCACCATGACTGTTGCTGGAGAGAAGGACCCCGCCCCGCAGAGGTGAGACAGCTGCCACTGGGGATGGTCGCTGAGCCAGGGCACTGACCTATCCCACTGCCGCCATCCCAAGCCGCGATTACAGCAGTGGTCTGTGGCGCGTGGTTTCAGCCGCCGTGTAACGAACAAGCAGGGCAGTAGGGGCTACTGCGAAGGCAGCGATTTAAAGTTGCGCCACCACAGCTGCAGTCACAGCAACGGGCACACGTGTAAGAGTCCACTGACCGCCTTAGTCTTCACCGAAACTACTACGAGCAGATGCAAACTTCGATCAGAGGGCTAGCAACCATTGTATTGCAGTTAAGGGGGGTAGGACTTCAAACGAGCCGACTTGGAGCAGGACAGGCACCACAGGACATTTTAATTTCCACTGTCTATACTTTTAAAAATAAATTCATAAAACTTTAACAGCATGACCAGGAAGGATTGAGGACTCCCACTCATCGCAGTGGATGTTCAAAAACGTAGCAAAATACCATTTTTTTACATGTGAAATTTCATCATTTTTTTCACTTATTACTGGTTGCATTTGTTACTATAGGTACACTTTTCTTCTAAGTAAGAGAGATTCTTCGATGAATTTTTCATAGCATACAAACAGTAGTTACAGGTGTATGAAACTCCAGAATTTTCCAAATCTATTAAAAAGTGTGGAAGAAATTGAAATAATTAACTATAAAACTTGAGTTTTTTCTAAACATGAAGCTTAAAATGTAACTTTTCATTCATTTTTTCGTAAATTAAATAACTTCTAGACTTTCATACACCTGTAACTATGGTTTGTATGCTGTGCAAAAGTCATCGAAGAATCTCTCTTACATAGAAAGAAAAGTGTACCTATAGCAACAAATGCACCCAGTAGTAAGTGAAAAAATGATGAAATTCCACATGGAAAAAATGTGTTTTGTTACGTTTTTTAGCTTCCACTGCTATGAGTATGAATCCTGAATCCTTCCTGGTCATGCTGTTAAAGTTTTATGAATTTATTTGTAAAAGTATAGACAGTGGAAATTAAAATGTCCTGTGGTGCCTCTCCTGCTCGAAGTCGGCCCGTTTGAAGTCCTACCCCCCTTAATCAATAAATGTTGTTATTCTGTCCTCTGATGCCATTGTAAACAGGCACAGAACTCCACCGCCCATCACCGGATTCGAATTCGGTTCTCTGGGCGCATGTGGAACAGAATGTGTCCAAGGATGGCTCAGGCAACCCACTTGCATCACGGTACTGAGCTGTCCAACAGAATGTAACACACATACGACTTATGGCTCCCAATCTTCCATCACATTTTAAGTAATTTCATTACTGTAAAACTCCTACCTTTAAGTAACTTAATCGCTCCAACCATTTGTCTATCTACACTCCTATGTGGTGAGCAGTCGGTGACTCGGAGAAAAGAGCGGTAGGTCTTCAGATCCGAAATGTCACTACAGTGGCGTCAGTGAGTGGAGAGAAGATTATAAAGCAGGCTGGCTGCTACAACAGCCTTCCACGCAATGTGCTGGATTAGTCACCATGGTACGGACCATTGTGAAACCAAACGTCTCCGAAACTGAAAAAATACGCTATGGACTATTTGTGTAGTTGTGTTCATATACACTGAAGTGTCGAGTACACAAGGTATATGAGGGCAGTGCATTGGAAGAGCTGTCATTTGGCCTCCATGAAGCATGGACCTTGCCGTTGTTGAGGAAGTTTACGTTCCTCAGCGATACAGATGGCCGTACTGTAGGTGCAACCACAATGGAGAGATATCTACTGAGAAGTCAGACAAACGTGTGGTTCCTGATAAGTGCAACCACAATGGACGGGTATCTGTTGAGAGGCCAGACAAACGTGTGGTTCCTGAAGAGGGGCAGCAGCCTTTTCAGTAGTTGCAGGGGCAGCAGTCTGGATGATTGACTGATCTGGCCTTGTAACACAAACCAAAACGGCCTTGCTGTGCTGGTACTGCGAACGGCTGAAAGAAACGAGAAACTACAGCCGTAATTTTTCCCGAGGGCATGCAGCTTTATTGAATGGTTAAATGACGACGGCGTTCTCTTGAGTAAAATATTCCGGAGGTAAAATAGTCCCCCATTCGGATTTCCGAGTGGGGACTACTCAGGAGGACATCGTTATCAGGAGAAAGAAAACTGGCGTTCTACAGATCGGTGCGTGGAATGTCAGATCCCTTAATCGGGCAGGTAGGTTAGAAAATTTAAAAAGGGAAATGGATAGGTTAATGTTGGATATAGCGGGAATAAGTGAAGTTGGGTGGCAGGAGAAACAAGACTTCGGGTCAGGTGAATACAGGGTTATAAATACTAAATCAAATAGGGGTAATGCAGGAGTAGGTTTAATAATGAATAAAGAATAGGAGTGCGGGTAAGCTACTACAAACAGTTTAGTGGCCAAGATAGACACGAAGTTCACGCCTACTACAGTAGCACAAGTTTATATGCCAACTAGCTCTGCAGATGACGAAGAAATTGATGAAATGTATGATGAGATAAAAGAAATTATTCAAGCAGTGAAGGGAGACGAAAATTTAATAGTCATGGGTGACTGGAATTCGATAGTAGCAAAAGGAAGAGAAGGAATAGGTGATATTGAATGGGGGTAAGTAATGAAAGAGGAAGCCGCCTGGTAGAATTTTGCACAGAGCATAACTTAATCATAGCTAACACTTGGTTCAAGAATCATGAAAGAAGTTTGTATACACGGAATAGGCCTGGAGATACTGGAAGGTTTCAGATAGATTACATAATGCTTGCACATAGATTTAGGAACCAGGTTTTAAACTGTAAGACATTTCCTGGGGCAGATGTGGACTCTGAACACAGTCTATTGGTTATGAGCTGTAGATTAAAACTGAAGAAACTGCAAAAAGGTGGGAATTTAAGATGGTGGGACCCGGATAAACTTAAAGAGTCGGAGGTTGTAGAGAGTTTCAGGGCGAGCATTAGCGAACGATTGACAGGAACGGGGGTAAGAAATACAGTAGAAGAAGAATGGGTAGCTCTGAGGGATGAAATAGTGAAGGCGGCAGAGGATCAAGTTGGTAAAAAGACGACGGCTGATAGAAATCCTTGGGTAACAGAAGATATATTGAATTGAAATGATGAAAGGATAAAATATAAATATGCAGTAAATGAAGTAGGCAAAAAAGAATACAAACGTCTCAAAAATGAGATCGACAGGAAGGGCAAAATGGCTATGCAGGGATGGCTAGAGGACAAATGTAAAGATGTGGAGGCATATCTCACTAGGGGTAAGATAGATACTGCCTACAGGAAAATTATAGAGACCTTTGGAGAAAAGCGAACCACTTGTATGAATATCAAGAGCTCAGATGGAAAGAAGGGAAACAGAAAGGTGGAAGTATGTAGAGGGTCTATACAAGGGCGATGTGCTTGAGGGCAATATAATGGAAATTGATGAGGATGTAGATGAAGATTAAATAGGACAGATGATACTGCATGAATAGTTTGACAGAGCACTGAAAGACCTAAACTGAAACAAAGTCCCGGGATTAGACAACATTCCTAGAACTACTGACATCCTTGGGAGAGCCAGCCCCGACAAAACTCTACCATCTGGTGGGCAAGATGTATGAGACAGGCGAAATACCCTTAGACCTCAAGAAGAATATAATAATTCCAATACCAAAGAAAGCAGGTGTTAACAGATGTGAAAATTACCGAACTATCAGTTTAAAAAGTCACGGCTGCAAAATACTAACGCGAATTCTTTACAGACGACAGACGAATAGAAAACCTGGTAGAAGTCGACCTCGGGAAAGATCAGTTTGGATTCCGTAGAAATGTTGGATCATGTGAGGCAATACTGATATTACGACTTATCTTAGAAGATAGGTTAAGGAAAGGCAAACCTACGTTTCTAGCATTTGTAGACTTAGAGAAAGCTTTTGACAATGTTGATTGGAATCCTTTCAAATTCTGAAGGTGCCATGGGTAAAATGCAGTGAGCGAAAGGCTATTTACAAGTTGTACAGAAAGCAGATGGCAGTTATAAGAGTCGAGGGGTATGAAAGGGAAGCAGTGGTTGGGATGGGAGTGAGACAGGGTTGTAGCCTCTCCCCGATGTTGTTCAATCTGTATATTGAGCAAGCAGTAAAGGAAACAAAAGAAAAATTCGGAGTAGGAATTAAAATCCATGAAGAAGAAGTAAAAACTTTGAGGTTCGCCGATGACATTGTAACTCTATCAGAGACAGCAAAGGACCTGGAAGAGCAGTTGAACGGAATGGAAAGTGTCTTGAAAGGAGGATATAATATGAACGTCAACAAAAGCAAAACGAGGATAATGTAGTATAGTCGAATTAAGTCGGGTGATGCTGAGGGAATTAGATTAGGTAATGAGACACTTAAAGTAGTAAATGAATTTTGCTATTCGTGGAGCAAAGTAACTAATGATGGTTGAAGTAGAGAGGGTATAAAATGTAGACTGGCAATGGCAAGGGAAGGGTTTCTGATGAATAGAAACTTGTTAATATCGAGTACAGATTTAAATGTCAGGAAGTCATTTCTGAAAGTATTTATATGGAGTGTAGCCATGTATTGAAGTGAAACATGGACGATAAATAGTTTGGAGAAGAAGGGAATAGAAGCTTTCGAAATGTAGTGCTACGGAAGAATGCTGAAGATTAGATGGGTAGACGACATAAATAATGAAGAAGTATTGAACAGAAATGGGGAGAAGAGAAATTTGTGGCACAACTTGACTAAAAGAAGGGATCGATTGGTAGGACACATTCTGAGGCATCGAGGGATCACTAATTTAGTATAGGAGGGCAGCGTGCAGGGTAAAAATCGTAAAGGGAGACTAAGAGATGAACACACTAGGCAGGTTCAGAAGGATGTAGGTTGCAGTACGTACTGGGAGATGAAGAAGCTTGCACAGGATAGAGTAGCATTGAGAGCTGCATCAAACCAGTCTCAGGATTGAAGACCACAACAACAACAACAACAACAGTTTTCAACGTGATTGTGGTCACACAATGGGAATTAACGGACTTTGAATGCAGAATGGTGGAGGACGCTAGACGCAAACAACATATCATTTCAGCAATGAGTATTTTGAGATGCACAGTGTCAGGAGTGTACTGGGAACATCAGACTCCATTACCTCTCACGCAGTGATCGATGGCCTTCGATTAACGGCCGAGAGCAGTGGCGTGTGCGTAGAGTTGTCAGTGCTAAATGACAAGCGTAAAATATCCGCAGGAATGAATGTGGGGCGTACGAAGAACGTATGCGCTAGGACAGTGCGGTGAAATCTGGCCTTAATGGGCTATGGCAGCAGACATTCTACCAGAGTGCTTTTGCTAGCAACTCGACGTCGCCTGGAGCGCATCTCATGGGCTCGTGAACATATAGAGTTGACCTTTGACGACTGGAAAACCGTGGACTGGTAAGAAAGTCCCGATATCATTTATTAAGTGCTGATGGCGTGGTATGAGTGTGGCGGAGACCTCACGAAGCCAAGGAGCCTAGTCGTCAGCAAGGCACTGGGCAACACGAAGCCAAGGAGCCAAGTTGTCAGCAAGGCATTGTGCACGCAGGTGGTGCCTCCAAAACGATTTGGGCAGCGTTTACACGGGATGGACTGAGTCCTCTGGTACAACAGAACCGATCATTGATTGGAAATCGTTACGTTCCACTACCTGAACACCATTTGCAGGAAAATAACGATGGAGTTGTCATGGATGACAGTGCGCCCTGTCAACGAGCCATAATTGTTCGCAAACATTGTGGACAATTCGAGCGAATGATTTGGCCATCCAGATCGCCCGATTTGAATTCCGTCGAACACTTAGGGACGTAGTCGAGAGATTAGTTGTTGCACAACTTCCAACGACTTGTTGAGTCCATGCTACGTCGCGTTGCCGCACTCTGCCGGGCAAAAGGAGGTCTGACACGGTCTTGTGAGAAATCCCAGGACTCTTCACCTCAGTGTACTTTGCCGCTGTGAGCAGCTTTCAGGTGTGGATACTACCTGCATAATGTATTGCGAATCGAGTTACCGGTTGCGGTAAAGGAGTAAAGAATTAAAATGCCATCCCCCATGCTGAAGTTTTACTGCACGAACTGCGGAAGTACGGCAAGCGGTAAACTTTTGATTCACTGTTTTATGGGGAATACCAGCGAGACAGTTTTTCAAATAGGTTTGAAATTAGCCGCAAAGTTTGTGGATACAGCTAACTGCTCGCATTGTCAAAAGCAGTGTGAATTTAATGTCGGTAATTTGCGCGCTTTCACTTACACTGCCTCGAGACTTACGCGCATTAACTAACTGTAATACTCGCCTCATTGTGTTAAAAGCGTCAGGTCTCAGTTTTAGGAGACAGTGATTCGTGCAACAATTGTGTTCCGGTGGAAGTAAATAAATGCTCGGCGAAAAGTAATAATAACACAGAGGCCCTTCTTTCGACATTTTGAGCGATTTTTTAAAATTTTAATACGTTCCCTGTATTATTATTTGTGTTTTAACATTGAAGTAGTTACTAGATAAAAGAAGTTTTGGACATTTAAAAATTTTATTATGCTTCGAAATAAACAAGTTGCTCCATCACCGCAAGAGTCTGAAAGTGTTACGTCAGAGGAAAAGTTTTGGAAGCGCTGCTTTGGACAGGCGACCTTCAACTGGGACAGTGCGCCGCTTGAGACGCCTAGCAATACATTTTTGCGAGTCTTATGACAGCTGGAGTTTTGCCAGCTTCAGTGCATAGCGTGACCTCGCCGAGCCAAGACAGGTACGAATGTAAAGCGTGCCATTCGCTACCAGAAGTGTACTGAAATGTTTCTTTCTACAGTTCTATGAACTTGTCACATTTCTGCAGCAGTTCATTCACTTACAAAAACTTTGCGCAGTAAAGTTTTTCAGTCTTCAGCTAGGAACTGCAGCATAATGTTCAAGTGTTGATGATGTGGCGATCGAGCTCGCAGACCAGTCTGTTGTACCCACACTCTGACGATGGCGCTTTACTTCACCAATAGATTTACTCCTCCATTATGGTCACTCATTTCGAAGTTAGCAGAACACAGTCGTGCGTTGCGGCGGGTCAGTTTCTGCTCCGCAAACACCGAAGGGGCCATCGAACTTGAAAAAGTGATCACACATTTTATAAGCTCCTTTACGGGAATTTTGAATTTAAAAAATCTTATGATGGAGCGGCAGGAAAACTAGAAGATACTTCCTTTCCAGTCGGTTGCAAAGGGGTTGGCTATGAAGGAGGGTCTAGTTCCTGGGTGTGAGTTTTAACTGGGTGAGATTGTTTTACACCCATGAAAAGGAAAGCTTTATTTCATAATCGTTAGATAATGTAATGTAGCAATAACTATTCACGGTTAAGTCCAGGGATCATTTTAAGTAAAGAAGGATAGATATTTCGCAAACACCTTTCAACTGCACGGCTACAGCGTAGAAATGGAAGCTATTATCGATTATTTCATATTATACAAACAGTTCGCGAGAAAGTAATTAGGTTCTCCTTATTCAATGATATACCTGCAAGAGAACTGGGCTGACGCTGAAAACTTGTGATATTGGACTAATAAGAGATTGCTCTCACTTCAGCTACTGCACTCATTTTCACTTCAGCTACTCCATTGTACACTCCTGGAAATGGAAAAAAGAACACATTGACACCGATTTGTCAGACCCACCATACTTGCTCCGGACACTGCGAGAGGGCTGTACAAGCAATGATCACACGCACGGCACAGCGGACACACCAGGAACCGCGGTGTTGGCCGTCGAATGGCGCTAGCTGCGCAGCATTTGTGCACCGCCGCCGTCAGTGTCAGCCAGTTTGCCGTGGCATACGGAGCTCCATCGCAGTCTTTAACACTGGTAGCATGCCGCGACAGCGTGGACGTGAACCGTATGTGCAGTTGACGGACTTTGAGCGAGGGCGTATAGTGGGCATGCGGGAGGCCGGGTGGACGTACCGCCGAATTGCTCAACACGTGGGGCGTGAGGTCTCCACAGTACATCGATGTTGTCGCCAGTGGTCGGCGGAAGGTGCACGTGCCCGTCGACCTGGGACCGGACCGCAGCGACGCACGGATGCACGCCAAGACCGTAGGATCCTACGCAGTGCCGTAGGGGACCGCATCGCCACTTCCCATCAAATTAGGGACACTGTTGCTCCTGGGGTATCGGCGAGGACCATTCGCAACCGTCTCCATGAAGCTGGGCTACGGTCCCGCACACCGTTAGGCCGTCTTCCGCTCACGCCCCAACATCGTGCAGCACGCCTCCAGTGGTGTCGCGACAGGCGTGAATGGAGGGACGAATGGAGACGTGTCGTCTTCAGCGATGAGAGTCGCTTCTGCCTTGGTGCCAATGATGGTCGTATGCGTGTTTGGCGCCGTGCAGGTGAGCGCCACAATCAGGACTGCATACGACCGAGGCACACAGGGCCAACACCCGGCATCATGCTGTGGGGAGCGATCTCCTACACTGGCCGTACACCACTGGTGATCGTCGAGGGGACACTGAATAGTGCAAGGTACATCCAAACCGTCATCGAACCCATCGTTCTACCATTCCTAGACCGGCAAGGGAACTTGCTGTTCCAACAGGACAATGCACGTCCGCATGTATCCCGTGCCACCCAACGTGCTCTAGAAGGTGTAAGTCAACTACCCTGGCCAGCAAGATCTCTGGATCTGTCCCCCATTGAGCATGTTTGGGACTGGATGAAGCGTCGTCTCACGCGGTCTGCACGTCCAGCACGAACGCTGGTCCAACTGAAGCGCCAGGTGGAAATGGCATGGCAAGCCGTTCCACAGGACTATATCCAGCATCTCTACGATCGTCTCCATGGGAGAATAGCAGCCTGCATTGATGTGAAAGGTGGATATACACTGTACTAGTGCCGACATTGTGCATGCTCTGTTGCCTGTGTCTATGTGCCTGTGGTTCTGTCAGTGTGATCATGTGATGTATCTGACCCCAGGAATGTGTCAATAAAGTTTCCCCTTCCTGGGACAATGAATTCACGGTGTTCTTATTTCAATTTCCAGGAGTGTATATTGTTCCCTTTGTGAAGCTGCAGCAGGTGAGGCACAACAAAACAGACTGTAGTCAAGTGACAATATATTTATGGAAGCAACGCATCTGGGCTTTCTCTAAAGAAAAAGATGCTACGGAGACAAAGGTTCCGGAGAAGAATAAAGCGCTTGAAGAGAAGACTGTCGCAGACAAAAGAGCCTCCGAAGTTCAGTGAGAGTAGTTGGCTTGGAAGACGAAATGCGTGCCCGCACAACCTGAGGTTGGGTGTGCAGGCCAGACGGGGCAGTCTCTGGCTACACACTCCAGTCGCGGTTTGTTCGCGCACGAGGCGCCGCCGCAGCTGCAACCACGTCACGTGGAGCCACCCACTGAAGAAGAGTACGTACAACACGAAATAACGAGTCAGCTCTGTAGCAGGTGAACAAAAAACATTGACAAAAACAAGATGCCCAGGAAATAGTGTGAAAACCATTTACTTTGGAAAATACCGTACATGGAACACCAGTGGTGCTTCGCGATTAAAATCAATTAAAATATAGCGTATTGTAAAGAATTAATTCATTTCCCCAATGGCTCACTAACTTGCTTACAAATTGTCAAAAATTTTAAACAGACACTAAACCCATTGTGCAAAGGGGCTAATTCAACTTCAAATCTTAAAAGGGAATACACTCTAAGGAGAGGGTTGGTTACAGATACGTAAATGGAGTTCAGATGACGTGAAACTGGATCTCACAACTTCAGACGATGTATATAAGGAATTCAGAGACACGAACCTAAGTCACACTCCGAGTACTAACTTATAGTATTCGCAAACTTCCGGCCAGTAGAGAATAGCCCCGTCTCACACCCCACACACGGGAAAACTCGGGAGAACTCGTTGCCTGCAGGTTCTGCTTCGGAAACGACCAGCAGCCAGCCAGCCCTGAACCAAACTGCGCTCAGTCTCGCCGTATCGCAAGTGTGGGCTTCCTCGTTGCCGCTGTCCCACCACGGCAGTCATGGCGGGCGCGCAGTCGCATCCGACGGCCTTTTCCTCTGTTGTCGCTGGCCGGCCGCTTGTCGCTCGCTCGCCCCGCTCCCTCCTCTGCAGACGGTCATCGCGGTGGCCCCCGTGTCGCGATGGACGTGGCCCAGCGCAGCCACCGTCAATGAGTTCCTCCACCATCCGTGCAGCACCGGTGGAACGGATTTTAAAGGGTCACGGCTGCGTGACGTCTTGTTGTCGCACATAACCACATCCATATATTTGCCAGGTATAGTCCACTCAGGGAAAATTGTAGTCTGGGCGGGGGATATGAGTATTTTCGTGCAGTGGTAGGAGGGAGAGTCACGAACATCATACTAAAACACTGACCGGTGGGGTGGAACCACGGGGATGGGGGAGCGTTTAGAGATCACAAAAAAATGGCTTTGAGCACTATGGGACTTACTTCTGAGGTCATCAGTGTCCTAGAACTTAGAACTACTTAAACCTAACTAACCTAACGACATCACACACATCCATGCCGAGGCAGGATTCGAACTGCGACCGTAGCGGTCGCGCGGTCCAGACTGTAGCGCCTAGAACCGCTCGGCCACTCCGGATGGCCTTAGAGATCACATTTTAGCTTTTTCTTGAATATCTCCGAAACCGCGGCTTCTAGCAAAATTTTCCCTGATGCAAAATTAAACTAATTACATTTGGTACAAAAAAGAAATAATAGTTCCCTCGTTGCAGAGCATGGAATAATTGCATATTATTAGAACAGCATCGTAACTGTAAAAAACTGACGTTTGTTACTAAATGAAGTGAGTTAGGAACAAACATTGAATGTTAGTACCACATCTTAATGTAGTAGAGCCGTGTTAAGGCATAATCTCTGATCTGCATTGGTGCTGACCCTAGCATTCAGTGGTCCGTGTCACTCCCTTTCTGAGTCATCCCAATTAACGGGAGGCTTGGGCATCCACCAAACCAGCTAGTCCCAACTGTGGTGGAAGTGACGGGGAGGCATCTATTTCACTGAAAAATCCTTCCTTTCTCTGGGAGTGTAATCCCCTGAGACTTACCTCCATAATCTACGACACTGTCCTTTCCAGCGTTTATCACCTCACTACTTTACTAACAGACAACCCTCAACCCCATTTTTGAAAGGAAAAAATGTTGTTATGGAGTACATTGCAGGCTAAGTCAGTGAATGTCAGACTACGAGTACGAAAAGATGCAGTGTTCAGTCCTCATTTGCTGCTAGGACTTTTTCTGTCGCTTAACATTTCTTTCATATCTGTCAAATGTCAAAAAATGCAGTTTTGGATTCTGGTTGAGAGCCGACATTTAAAAGCAGTTCGCCAACAACAGGCGGGGCAGTTCAAGATTCCGATGTTGACAACAGCATACCATCTATAATATTACACTGTCTGGCAAAGCAATGCTGTTTTCAAGTCATCTTTGGGTTGAGGTCTGGTTTACCTTCACTTCCTCACTGTGAAGAAATTTGTCACCACCACTAGAATCACTGTATAGTGAGAAGACGTCAGCATTTCTTGTCAGCATTGCAACCAGGCAGTTCGCTGTAGTTCTCGCGGGATGTCCAGAGGTTAGTGTACAGACAGAAGGCGAAGTCCGCACGGCACGCACAGCTTTGAGCACAATCGGCAGCAGGTTACTCACCAGCCCTGACTTGGACACGCCGGCTGACGATGGTGCCCACCGAGTTGTGTGCGGCGCAGCGGTAGGCGGCGCTGTGCACCTCTGGGCGGTACTGGTCTGCCGAGAAGGGCGCCAGCAGCAGCGTGCCGTTGTCCAGCAGCTGCCGCAGCCCGGGCACGTCCAGAGCCTCGCTGCCGTCAGACACCAGCCACGAGATCCTCTGCAAAACACAGGCATAGTGGTTGTTAGTGAGACAGCACGGTCGGTACTGGTCCGCCGAGAAGGGCGCCAGCAGAAATATAACGAATGCAACTATGACGTACAGGGTGTTAGCCGTAGTCGCTGGTCGCCGATAGGAAAACCGTGGCCTAGTCGTACGAGTCCCGACTTCAGATGGTAAGAGCTGATGATAGTGTTCTTGAAACCGTGGACCATGCAACAAGGTAAGGTGGTGCTGGCTCCATAAGCAGGTGCTTATTACTCCAGTTGTGTTCTGTGACTACACTGATACTTCACAAGGGGAACTCAGTCACATCCTGCTTCCGTATGCAAAAGGGGAGCGACAAAGACCATCGTTTTTGCAACAATTAGGTTGTCTGAAAGTATAGTTTCCTCCGAGTGCCGCCACTCTTTTTTCGAGAAATGCGGCACATAATAAAGAGCTTTTTGAATTTTTACAAGCTGTCGATATGTCTTTGCAGTAAAAATGCATCACTGGGAACAGTTTTAACCCTCTTGTCGTGTTAATACCTATTTTATACTAGTAGTTTACGTTTACGTGGAATGGGCTGGGTCCTATGATGCAACTGAACCGATCACTGTTTGGCTATTCGGTGACCATCCGCAGTCTTTCGTGGACTTCGTGTTCCCAAACAACTATGAAATTTTTATGAATGACAGTGCGCCATGTCACCGGGCTAGAGTTGTTCACGACTGGTTTGAAAAATACTCTGTACAATTCTAGTGAATGATTGGGCACCTAGATAGCTCGACCTGAATCCTGTAGAACAGTCATGGGACATAATCGAGAGGGCAGTTCGTGCACTAAATCCTGCACCAGCAACACTTTCTCATTACGGACGGCTGTAGAGGCAGCATGACTGTATTTCTGGAAGGGACTTCCAACGCCTTGTTGAATCCATCAACTACGACGGGCAATCCGAGGTCTGGCACGATATTAGGGGGTGTTACATGAATTTTATCATCTCAATGTACATCATAATGCCATTCCTTTTGAACATAATTCCGAATAATGTCGCTTGCCACTTTATCAATTAGAATCACAGGAAGCAGAACTGTACAAAGAACCCGATGGCTCTGATACTGCTTCTGAGCGGTCTATCAACTTCGAAAGATTTTCTTCCAAATAGCCAGAAAGAATCCTACACGGCAACTCACTACTCCTCAAAACTCGTATGGAAAAGCACTGCCAGTCATGCTGCACGCGTCTTGCACCATCGTCCACGCCCTACGGACTCACGGGCTAACCTCAGGTATGCATGGAAGTCAAGTAGAGGTGGGTAACACCCGCAGCATGATGCGATTTTTCCGAAGTCTGCTCACTGTGTAGCGTTCGGGTGCGTTTCCCTTGACACACGATTTGGAAGGTCATGCAAAAATTTTCCATTTGTTAGCAAAAGAACTCTTCAAGCTATTTCTTGCTGTGTGGCAGTAATTCATTAGGTGTACAACACAAATCTTTTCGTACAGCCAGGACAATGTACAATGTCAGTCGCTTAAAACTTAAAATCCCTTTTACTCCGTTAACAGATCGAGATATCGAGACGAGGCTTTCGGCTAATTATGGTACGCAAGGAGGCACTTATTGTGGAGCTTGTTACGTTCTCGTAAATCTTGACTAGCCAAGCACTTTGATTTTTAAAGTGGAACGTATTATCTTTTTTAACGAAACTGGAAAGCTGTTGGATCATCGAGTACAGGCACATAATGCTAACGGATGTGAGCACTGAAATTTGTCGCAATGGCATCGGAGTAATGTGATAAAATTTGAAGGCAAGGCACGGTACCGGCTTTTGCGGTGTGAATGCAACCTAGCGGGAATCTCGTGATAGGCTACGAAGTCTTTCGACTGCTCTATTACTTCTGTAAGAGCTGTCCAGTTGAACAGGAGTAGGAACACACAATGGAAATACCTTACTTAAGCCTCTTTGATTAGCTAGAGGTTGATATAAATTTAATTTGAAAAAATTATAGCTAGCACCGTCTCTGTGTAGTATAAAGTATGGCCGAACTCATTTCAGTTCTTCAGGAGAATATGTTATGCGTGTATTCAGTTCGTTATTTCACGCAGATCCTGGTTTCGGGATGTTCGCCTACCCAAATGGCTGATATGCATTTTCTACAGTATGAGATCCTACCACGGATGTTTTCCGATGCACATCCACCTCACTGGAATTACTCCAAATGTGTTCTGTGACTGCACTGATACTTCAGAAGGTGAAGTCAGTCACATCATGCTTGCGTATGCAAAAGGGGAGCGACAAAGACAATCGTTTTTGCAGCAGTTAGGTTGTCAGAAAGTATGGTTTCCTACGAATGCCGCCATTCTTTTTTCGAGAAATGCGGCACATAATAAAGAGCTTTACGAATTTTTACAAGCTGTCGATACATCTTTGCAGCAAAAATGCATCACTGGGAACAGTTTTAACCCTCTTGTCGTGTTAATACTTATTTTATACTAGTAGTTATTTCAGCTGAGGCACTTAACATTTATACCGCTGTTGTATCAATCCCTATAATTTTACTTCTTAAATTTGTGGTGTGTGAACGGTTAACTCTGTTCAACTACCGTGGAAAATACTGCACAGGCGTTAAACAGCTTGTAACACCGAAAATGCAGATAAAATACCTTCAACACCATCCAAAATTTTCGCCGTTTAATATCCATTGATAACTTGTACTGTGCTTATTATTCTGAAGCTGTAAGCTTTATCACAGAAACTACATTTAATACGTAATAGATGTAGTAGTGTATTTATTTCTTACTGTATGTTACTGAATACAATTATAATGAAAATATTGTAAATTGCTGTGTAATAGGCCGGCCAGAGTGGCCGAGCGGTTAAAGGCGCTACAGTCCGGAACCGCACGACCGCTACGGTCGCAGGTTCGAATCCTGCCTCGGGCATGGATGTGTGTGATGTCCTTAGGTTAGTTAGGTTTAAGTAGTTCTAAGTTCTAGGGGACTTATGACCACAGCAGTTGAGTCCCATAGTGCTCAGAGCCATTTGAACCATTTTTGCTGTGTAATAGCCAAAGGAACTTTGTTGAAATGTACTGGTAGCAACGACGAAATGGTAATAGCCGTGCCGTTGTTTATCTTTGCGTATGGAGAGTCTGTGTCGCGTTGCGAGCATAGAGGAGGCAGAGCAGCCTGAGCCATGAAAGAGTGCAGAGGTGTTTGTTGGGAGCTTCTGCAGACGCGGGGTGCGGTTATGCCTGCACCAGTGTAGACGCGCTTGGTCTGTTAAGCCGCAAGTATTGGGCGCATGGTAGGAGCTGAAATTCCGACTGTTGCCTGTTCCATAATTATCTGGACGGGGTTCTCATTGAGCAGCAGCAGCTCAGCATTGTCGTCAGCTTCATTCTTCGCCGTCCACGTAGCTACAACGTTGTAAGACTGTTAACTGAAAAATTATAAACTTATGTAGGCATTACCTAGCAACATTTCTATTACATAGTATCGGTGAGATGAATAACAACCTGCAATAATTAAATCATGTAGGGCACCTGTGTCTCCTCAGACATTATTACAAAGCAAGGTCCCCTTTCTTTCCATGCAATCACTGAGTATCGTAAGAATATGAAAATTGATCAACTATTTGCTGCCAGTTTTGTGTGTTTGCTAATGACCAGCTTTAGTCTAAATTTTGTCCCTCAGAAACTGTTCATTTTGTATTGCATAACAGAGACTACTTAGAGTAAAGTAAAATTTCACTGGAAAAACTAATAACTAAAGATGCAGCACAAATTAAGATTGCGAAATTTAATTTAGTCTGTATTTAGCTTAGCGAGTAACTTCTGCTGGCATGGTATGTATTTTATTATTGTTATTCTAAAAGTAAAATCAACTGTTGTTTGGTTGAAGTAAATTCAATTCAGTATTTCAATAATCAAGACTAAATTGCTTGCCTCTTTCTAAGTTGTGCATTATGTTACACTGAGGTTACTGAAATCAATTTTTTTTTTCGTAACAAATTTTAAGTTTAGCCAGTTATTTATTTAACTAGTTACTTCATTTAATTTTACTTTGAATATTTAGTATTTCTGAATACATAACTGTGAACTCAGTACTTTCTGATTTTTTTTATTTTCTCGTGAACTGTTGTGTTGTAGAAAAGCGTGACAATCTTCTGTTACCATACCAGTGACTATTTGCTTAAATTTCTTTGCCATTACCTTTCTCACGATTCTGAAGATTCGTTGCCCTAGTGGGCTGGCGACCGTGTAATTATCCTTTTTTTAAGTTAATCAGTGTTTTCTTTGTATTATCAGTCATTTTTCTAGTCAATATTACGTAGTACATTTTTTCTCCTTGTGCAGTTGGTGAGCGATTGCACTATATTCCATCAATTTCAAAATTACCAGTATTTAGATTAAGTTTAGAATAGATTCTTCCTACAGAAGAGTCTGTTGTGCACTTTGCTCCAGCTAACAGGCGTTATTTTCATTCGGTAACGATGGCCTTAGTCACTTTAATATTACATTAGCATCTGCTATCACAGTCAGTTGTATCGCAATCTAGTAGGTCGATTAGGAAAGGGGGTAGGTTAGAAACTTTGTTAAACGTGTACGTGTACCTTTATTAATTTCCGTGCCACACCATCGCCGATAAGAAACGAACTTCAGATATAAATAAAACGCTGGCTCGCTATTGAACGAGTGGTTTGCATGTCTGTAGGTTGTGCAATGCGTTATTTTGACAATTTACAACCAGCAGGCTCGTGTGCAGAGCATTATACATGAGTTATTTATGAGTAGTTAGCAGGTCTGTATGCTGTCTGGCAAGTCAGAGTGTGTGTCTGTATCACTGTGATAAATATACTCCATACAAAATAAATTGTTACAAAATAAACAAAGTACGCTACTTCCTCTCTCCACCAGCCCAGTGCAGGCTGAGTCCTTTTCCCACCAGTCCCTAGGAAGAGGTGTTGGTCAGGTGACTTAGGTTAGTGGAGGTGAGCTTTGTTTCTTGCAATTGCCTTAGGTTGGTAGAGAAACCCCAAGTGACCTTTCTTTACCGCCAAACTTAAAACTTTGCGCCAGTTCCTAGGACGAGGTGGCGTTTGAGTGACTGAGGTTAGTGGAGGTAGTCCAAGTGTCCTTTCTTTGGCGCCATTTTCTTAACATAGCGGAGATATGCACATTGACCTTTCTTTACCATCAAAATTCAAACTTGGCGCCAGTTCCAAGGAAGAGGTGGCAGTCGGATGACTTAGTGGAGGTAACCCAAGTGACCTATCTTCCCGTCAGAATAAAACTTTCGCGCCAAAATCCGCCATCTTGGATGACGTCACAACCGCCATCTTGGATGACGTCATTACCGCCGTTCTGGATAACTGTACTTTGAGGTAGAACATTCTTTGTCCCAATACTCCAGACGTTTCTCCTAGCCCACTAGGGAACATCTTCTAGCATCCGTGGAAGTTGTTCTATTAGGAGATTGAGATACTTGTGCGCAATCCGTGTTCCATCTATGAAAAACAGGCCTACAAGCAGATGGGTCACCATCCCACACCACATGTTTATACCCCATGGATGCTGAGAGTCCGACTGATGAAGCATACGAGGATCCTTAACAGACCAATAGTGTATGTTTCGGCTGTTTACCTGTCCATGGTGTGTAAATGTGGCTTTAACACTAAACAAGAGACATGATATCTCGGGTGTGTACTATCTTAATGCCCATATACAGAATGTAACACGATACTCATAATTGTTAAGCAACTTGGATACATTAGCTGTGAAACTGATTGTGCAGTAATGCTCGTACTTCTAAGCTCTTGCCGTCTTCGGAATTGTGTGGATTATGCTTTCCCGAAAGTCAGATGTTATGTCGCCAGACTCATACATTCTATACACCAACATGAATTTTTTTTTCTGTTCTTCTTCTTTTGAGCACTATGGGACTTAACTTCTGAGGTTATCACTCCCCTAGGACTTATAACTACTTAAACCTAACTAACCTAAGGACATCACACACAGCCATGCCTGAGGCAGGATTCAAACCTGCGACTGTAGCGGTCTGGCGGTTCCAGACTGTAGCGCCTAGAACCGCTCGGCCACTGTGGCCGGCGCCACTTCCCACAATGATGTTAAAAATTCTGATGGAATGTTATGTATCTCTTCTGCCTTATTTGATGTTAAGTCCTCCAAAGCTCTCTTAAATTATGATTCTAATACTTGATCCCCTATCTCTTCTAAATCGACTCCAGTCTCTTCTTCTATCACATCAAATCTTCCCCTCATAGAGGCTTTCAATGTATTCTTTCCACCTATCTGCTCTCTCCTCTGCATTTAACAGTGAAATTCCCATTGCACTCTTAATGTTATCGCCCTTGCTTTAAATATCACCGAAAGTTGTTTCGTCTTTCCTGTATGCTGAGTCTGTCCTTCCGACAATCATTTCTTTTTCGATGTCTTCACATTTTTCCTGCAGCTATTTCGTCGTAGCTTCCCCGCACTTCCTATTTATTTCATTCCTATTTCTCTATTCCTGAGTTGCCCGGAATATTTTTGTACTTCCTTCTTACACCAATCAATTGAAGTATTTCTTATGTTACCCACGATTTTTTCGCAGTTACCTTCTTTTTACCTATGTTTTCCTTCCCAACTTCTGTGGTGGCCCTTTTTAGAGATGCCCATCCCTGTTCAACTGTACTGTCTACTGCGTTATTCCTTATTACTGTATATATAGCGTTAGAGAACTTCAACAGTATCTCATCATTTCTTAGAACTTCTTTATCCCATTTGTTTGCGTATTGATTCTTCCTGACTAATGTCTTAAACTTCAGACTACTCCTCATCACTACTATATTGTGATCTGAGTCCATGTCTGCTCATGGGTATGCCTTACAATCCAGTGTCTGATTTGTGAATCTGTCTGACAATGATGTAATCTAACTAAAATCTTCCCGTGTCACCCGGCCTTTTCCAGGTATATCTCCTCCTCTTGTGATTCTTGAACAGAGTATTCGCTATTACTAGCTGAAACTTGTTACAGAACTCAATTAGTCTTTCTCCTCTATCATTCCTTGTCCCCAGCCCATATACTCCGTAAGCTTTTTTTCTACTCCTTCCCCTACAACTACATTCCAGTCTCCCATGACCATCAGATTTTCATATCCCTTTACATACTGTATAACCCTTTCAGTATCCTCATACGCATTATTTATCTCTTCATCTTCAGCTTGTGACGTTGGCATGTATACCTGAACTATCATTGTCGGTGTTGGTTTCATGTCGAATCTGATAAGAACAACCCTATCACTAAATTGTTCACAGTAACACACTCACTGCCCTGATTCCTATTCATAACGAATCCTACTCCCATTATACCATTTTCTGCTGCTGTTGATATTACCCTATACTCGTCTGACCAGAAATCATTGTCTTCTTTCCACTTCACTTCACTGACCCCGACTATATCTAGATTAACACTTTACATTTACATTTTCAGATTTTCTACTTTCCCTACCACGTTCAAGCTTCTGACATTCCACGCGACTTGTAGAACGATATCCTTTTGTTGATTATTCAATGCTTTTCTCATGGTAACCTTCCCCTTGGCAGCCCCTCTCAGAGATCCGAATGGGGGACTATTCCGGAATCTTTTGCCAATGGAGAGATCATCATGACACTTCTTCAATCACAGGCCACATGCCCTGTGCATACACGTTACGTGTCTTTGATACAGTGATTTCCATATCCTTCTGCATCTTCATGTCGTTGATCATTGCTGATTCGTCTGAATTTAGGGGCAGTTTCCGACCACTAGGACAAGAGAGTGCCCTGAACCTCTACCCGCTCCTCCACCCTCTTTGACAAGGCCGTTGGCAGAATGAGGAGTGACTTCTTATGCCGGAAGTCTTCGGCCGCCAATGCTGATTGGCCAAAATTCAAGCAGCCGCGGGATTCGCACCTGGGAGCGAAATTTTTTTATTATGAATTAAAGTGAAAGATTCACTGTGGAAGTGTTCTTCTGGATGCTTATTAATCGGTTTAATTGCAGTTCCCTTCTTATGGCATTTTACGGTTCAACTTGTCGTAGCGAAATCGCCAATAGTATTTTCATGATTAGTTTGGGACGTCATTCTGTGGTTTGGTGTGGCCCTCTCAAGAGTTTGAAGTCCCAAATATTTTCTTACTGCCTTGCTGAGGCTGCCTTGCAAAAGTTGTTGATTTGTCTCTTGCCTACCCCACCGTACTGCCGTTTGGTGCGGTGCGGTATAATAGAAATGTTCAGTAGTACCGCAGCTACTCCCTCGCCTGTTTTAAGATTTGCGAGCCGCATCCACATCGACGTATAATCCCAGTATGCAGTTTCTGTAAGTCGGTTTTGTAGAGCGTAGAAAATCTTCCCTGTCCCGCATGTGACACTGAAGGAGAGCACGGTGCACAACAGCGCATGACGACGATATCAAAAGGTATGGATTGTACATTTTTAACGTATATAATCACTGAGTTTAAGATTTGTTTTTTGTGTTTTTGTATTTATTTTGAAAGGAAAAGATTACACACCTGGTTAATTATAATATCTATGCTTTATTGTCATAATCCGTTGGGTGTAGCATGCATCGCTTGAAGGAAGGTTTATGGTGTAAAGTGTTTAAAAGGAAGGAAAATATTTTGTGATACGGTGCGCATCGTAGAGGCTACAGGGTTTGAGTGTACGTTGATACTAATCGGATTTTACTGTGGTTAAATTGTTTTGATTAACAATTTTGTGGTAAATATTTTATTGCCTTTAGAAATTACAGGTGGTACGAAAACTTTCGTATTGCCATGTGGCGTTAGAATCTTTTATTTAACCTCGCACTGTGCAATTTGCATTTTTTTCCTTTGCTTGAAAAGGAATTTTGAGTTTTAAGCGTTGTAACTTGATTCTGAAAGCTGCTCTATGATCTGTTAAAATAATAGTTCAAGAAATTTCATTAACAAACTATATTTATGTTCTTGTTGTTAATGATAACGAATGTGCACCTGCTATTTTAAAATCAAGTTAATAAATTTGTAAAATTTTAAAGTTAAAAAAAGGGTCTTTTACTAGAGAAACGGTGCTTGCCCGTACCCCCACAACTTCCACGTCTTCAAAGCACTGGTCTTCAGGCGTTGTCTGATGTTTTCCCAGGTATCTACCCCCAGATAACGTTTACGGGGCCATGTCACCTTCTAAAACTAAACTGACGATTACTTGACATCTTACAATGAGTCCTATTTACCGATCCCTTCTTTTAGTCACGTTGCTCCACAAATTTCTTTCCTCCCCTGTTCTATTCAGTCCCTCCTCTTCTACACTTCTAAAAGTGCTCGCAGGAAGCAGCGTCTTACAGAAGCGCCGCTAGTGAGCAGTAAATGTCAATGAAAATACCTACAACCTGCTCCTTATACTGATAATTTTGTGGAGCGGCCTGGAAACCGGCCATTCGCCCTTATGATGTGCGAGAAGTGGACTACCCTCTGGGGCAGATGCAGCGCTTTCGCAATGTATGTCAGATGTTGGAGAAAGATGATCCTTAATAATCATCTGAGCACTTCTTGAGAAGTTCCGAAAGTGCATTTGCATACTTTATTCAGTGGAAATTTAAGAGTAATGTGTGCTTGTGGCTGTTTCCCTGTTGATTTTAGACTGTACTCCTGTTTTTTGTGTGTGGTTATTATCGGTAGAAATTGCTAGCAGTCAGGTTGAGAAGGCATACTCAACTATTAGCGGTGAACATACTTGAGTGCAGTGGCCGGATCTCGGAAATTTTGCTGAAAGTACTGTAGTAAAATCGAACTGGTCAGTCTCCCAGTTTCTTTCATTCAACAACTCGATACATTACATATATCTACAGTATAATCCAATAAAGCTCAATAGCAACCTCACATTTCTTATAGTTGAAATTCAATAGTAAAATAGTTCTGTGAGTTGTGTACAGTGTGGGCAGCTGGACAGAAAAGTAGTGCTTATGTTACTAGTTTTTGTAATTTTTCAACTACCTCGAATTTTTTTCAGATCTTGAATTTACATATTTATTGAAAAAGAAATTTTGTCACATTCGAAGTTATTGAAACTGTTAGCCAAAAACTGATGTGTACCTATCTATTCCTCACTTCGACTGAGCCCTAACGCAAAGGCATCCACTGCCTACTCAGGGGTACAGGGTGTCGCTGCAACAGAAGAAACGACGCCGAGGAAAGCGCAAGTGTGTGTGTGTGTGTGTGGTGGGGGGGGGGGGGGCGGGGGGAAGGGGGGGCGTCGGAGGCTTTCGACGTGGTCGGTGAGTCAGCTGGCAATTTTCCTCGTGTCGGGGTCACGAGCTGAGTCCAGCCCGACGCGGCTAGGCAGCGTCAGTGGAGTCTTGGACCGACTGGCGACCACAGCGTACGCCGGAGTGAGACACAGAATGTGAGAGAGAGGGGGGGGGGGGGGGGGCAGATGGATGGCGATTGTGTTGGCGGCCTACTAGCCGTGGCGTGTGGTGCTAGCGCCCTGTTGTTTCGAAGGTGTGGTTTGACCTTCCGTCCTGCTGTTGAATCAATGTTGGGCGTTCGCCGGATTCCATCTAGGAGTACACTTTCCTATAGCTCAGGGAAATTGTTTGTTATTGGCACTGGTTATATACCACTTTACTTCGGTTCCGTTGGCGACAAAATGTTGCTTTTGTTGGAAATGTTCGTCCCCCTGCATTCTTCTTAACGTTAATCTGTAAAGAGTTTCCCGAGGAGTTTTTGGAAAAAAAAGAGGGGCCTTTCTATAACTGTCCTAATTAAAGATCTTTTCCTGGTTACCAGGTCATGCCTCTTTTGAGAAGTCCTCTAACCGATTATTTAATGCATGGTGCGGCCCCATTGGCAGTTTGGACCAATGAAAGCCCGAAAATTTTGACGCTACCCCAGTGACATTGAGCAGCCGCCGATTTAAGGATAAGGAACATACCTCGTGCTATGTGTTAGCATGTCTGGATAAAGGATATTGACCGTATTCATCTTCCAAGCAGTTGTCTTGATGAGTAGTGTCATTCCTTTGTAAGCTGTGTCTTATTATACCTGGTTTCCTTAAGAAAATTGTAAGCCTCAGTTGTAAGCCTCTGAAATTGTAAACCATGAAATTTTTTGAGAATGAGTGCTACGAGTTCATTGGCTACTGTAGCCAGACTCTGTTTTGTGCTAAATGTGTAAAATTTCCTTAACGTCTCACTGCAGTAAAATCTGGTTTGGTGCTCTCTGAGAAAGTTTATGTGCTGAGCCCTGAGAGGTTTTAGAAACTTAACTGTTTAAAGCATAAATGGGCTAGGGCTCGTATCAAAGTAACGTTAATTATAGAGCAAGTTCTCTGTTGCTTTAAGGAGCAGAAGCTTGCTGTGTGCTTAACTCCTTTCGGCAGAAGCCCGTCAGTTTTTTACCGAAAATTCTACTAAGTTTACAGTAAGGCTTTAGCGCATGCAAAGATAATGTAAATTGTGGAACATGTTCTCTGTTGCTTAAAGGGGCAGAAGCCCATTACTTTCTTTTAAAATAATTTTTCCCAGATTAAAAAGGACTAGGACTCACGCAATAGTAACGTAAATTTTAGAAGTTGTCTATTGGTTATAGGACCGGGAAGCCCGTTAGTCTTTTAAAAATAATTTTGCTCATATTGAAGTGGGTTAGGGCCCGCGCAAATGCTACGTAAATTATGGGTCATGTTCTCAGTTGGTCTAAACGCAGCAGCCCGTTAATGTTTCTTTAAATCGTGTTTGCGGGCCGAGGCCTGGTTGTTTTGTAAGCCTATTTCGTTAAATCGTAAGTGGGCTACGACCCTCTTAAGGGCTTGTTGTTTTGACGGACAGAAGCCTGCTCCATGTGTGTGTAACTGTTTGAGCGGAAGTCCGCATTGTTTCTTTTATAATTTCGTTGTGATTAATTGTACTGTGAACCAAAATAACTGCTCAAGTAACTAGGAGGTATTTGCTGCGCAAATAAATTTTGTAAATAGAAGTTCAGTAACTTACCATTTTAGCATATCAATATACAAGCAAACCTGCTCCTTGGTTTAACCTTTATTAGCACCATGTGAAAAACTTTCAAACTCTATTTAGAAGGGAGATAGGTAAGTAATTTGTTCACGTAGAAAGAAGATTGTCTTTGAATTATGTTTTAAGTTTGTCCTCTCTAGCAGGTCGGATTTAGTAGTTGTTGTCGTCGTCGAGAATTGAATGGTGGAAGTAAATTTTTGCATTGCACATGCTGCGTTGTTAACAAAACTATTTGCTTGAATTAAGTCTTTCGGAAATATGAAATAAAAGCGATAAATGATGACTATAAACGCGACGTCTTTTATTAATGATATTAATACACAGAATGAAACTTATCCAAAAAAAATTCTACACCACGTAAGAACAAAGCATACATCAGCATGAGGTGCCAGTACTAAGAGGAAGATGTAATGGTCATCCTGAAACAACGTAAGTCAACAAATTTATTTACAACTTTCTGACTGAAATGAAGAGCTTCTAATCCGTCGTCTTTTAGCTTCAGCTCTTCCAGGAGCTGAAGTTCAATGAGCCAAAGCAGCTCCCTGTTAACGTAAGGTTTGCAACAAACATTGTAATTTTACGTTGTCAATAGAGATGGAGCGCGCTTTCAACTAACGACTTTATAGTCGAGAGAGGTTCAACCTTGTATCATGAGCGAAAGGCATGCTGCCGACCCTCATTTAAACTTATTGTATAGTGTGGCAGTGCACAGAACTAATTCTAGTCCACCAATAAACGTTTCTAATTGAGTCCACGGAGCAACGGGCGTGGATTTGATGTCGCTCGCCGCACACCACCAAGGGTGAGTTATTTGGCTGCTGCCCTGAGTGTGACGCTACAGAGCCCCAAGCAACAGAAGAAAGAAGAGTTTCTGAGTGATTAGCACAGTTTTTCTCGAGAAAGGCTATTGCTGTTAAGGTGGAAGTCTCCGCGATCGATGTGCGCCTTCGGTGTAGCAGCTCTGAGATTCATGTTCATTGTCGCTTAGTTCTAATGGCGGTTCTGAGGCGGCAGAAATGCGCCTAACGCAGCGTGACTAGCGCCCAGACAGCCACTGCGTGGGTTTGACATTGTATCAACCATTTTCTTTCTCAAATTTTTTGTATTCTCATCCTGAAATATTTGATAGCTGAAACAAGTAAAGTACATTACTGTATGTGAAAAAATTGCAACACCAAGACGGAAACATGTGGTTATAATGAAATTTATTCCGCAGATTAGGAATATGACAATTCACAAATCATCAGAATTACGCAACTGTACGTAGACTCTGAGTGAGAATTAAGTACTGTGTGAAGCCGTCGCATGGTGCAGTCAGAGCCTCTAGACGTTGTGGCATGGAATGAAAGACGGCCTGGAAATGCTGCTAGTGAGCGGACACCCACAGGTTTTGCAGGAGCGTTTACAAATCATCGATAGTGGTAACAGGAGGATCTAAACGAAAAAGTTGCCAAGCAAACACACCCCGGACATGTTCGACAAGTGGCATATCAGGCGAACGTGCAGCCCAGAGAAGCAGCGGTACTCGTCATTCTTCGAAGAAGGCTCGCAAATTCCTCACCACATGAGATCGGGCATTGTCCTGCTGAACTAAGGCATGTTGAGGTGTGTGCAGGATGTGCCACGCCTCGGTCTCTCAGAGCTCTCGGATGTAGTACTTGACCTTCAAATTATCCTTAACATGTAGGAGATGAGATCGTACGTTGTAGCCAGTGGCACCCCGAACCAAAACGTATGGAGTTTGTTTTCTAGCATGCAGTCTAACCGATAGCTTTCACCGCGGAATCATCTAATAAATAATACGTGCTCATCACTGAAGTCGGAATTGGTCTCATGACTGGACTCTACAATTTACCACTCAGCACGCCAGTCGCGTCGTTCACAAGCCTATTACCACCCGATACGTTGGTGGTTTCTGGCCAGTGGAAGCCGACACCTGTCTAGTCCTCAGCAGACAGCCTCGAACCGTCGACGTAGACATGGACACACCCGCTGCAGTGCTCCATGTCGAGCCAACACTGTCAGCTAAGATAATCTGTCAGCAATGGTAATATGGACAAGAAGGCGGTCATTCCGAGGTGTGGTAATATTGCATGGCCCAGAGCCCACTCGTCGCTCTTTAAGAGCCTCTTCTGTCCACCGATTTGACGCAAGTATCATAGTCGTAGCAGCGTGCCCTATACGAGACGTGATATCACGGTACAACTACCCCATTTCCCGGAGACCATCATTCTGCCCCGGACGAACACACTAACATGCTAATATTTCGCCTTTTGACGTCGACGAAACGTACCCGCAACTGCTTGCGCGTTTCCACTTTGACGGGTCTGTGCCGACTAGATATGGCGTAACACAGGCCTGTCCGGTCATACAAAAGAGCACGCCACTGGGTATTTATTATGGTACCACTGTTCTGCGCTTCCTTCGACTCTAAAGTGATTCAGGCCATTCCTTCTGGATGATGCCATTTTCACAATCAGCGTAAATAAAAAACATAAAAAACCTCGCTGTAAAGGTTGGTACTCCCGCTCAAGTTAAACAGAAGCAGAAATTGTGGTTTCCTTTCAGACCTTTACTCTACCATCAGCCGTGTTAAGTCGTTGCGCAGTGATTAAAAAAGTCCTCCAAAATTCTGTATTTAAAACAATGCAATACAAATATAGCAAGCGGGAATTAAACTGAGTATTGAATTATATTGAGGTGTTGAGTATCGGAAGCTCCAGCTGAAAAGTACTGTGTCCAACAGGAATCTATAGTTGATCCTTTCCTATTTCATTTCGTACGCTTGACTTGGATAACGTAATCTACAAATCTGAGAACAGCTTCCACACAAGTAAAGGGTATTAAGACAGAACCTGTCGTACTGCCATAAAGAACTGGATCAAAGCGGAAGACTGTGCCCAGTTGTCTGCTTGTTGAAATGCAGCTCAAGGATTTCAGTAAAATAAGGAAATTGTGAGACCTGGATGAGAATTTGAGAATTCCAAGAGAGCATGGACACCGCGTGTTTGGTATCTAAAGGGACATTAGGTGACGTGTTTTTGCTTTTACTGAAAACTAATTAAACAGTTTAATTGAGCTGCATACGAAGTTGTTTTGAGGTTAAGGCTGATCCATAGACATGTCAGGAAGAGCTTGACGTTAACGATAATAAGATCACTGCCCTTAGAATCACGTGAATTTAATTACTTCCTGAATGTAATTTATTGAACAGGTGTGGCCTAGTACAGGTGAAACGTGGGTGCTGTAACTCACAAGATGATAGAAATAGGAGCTTCAACAAATCTGAATGAAACAATGATCACTATATACTCCTGTTTGTTACAGTGTGCTCTGGACTTTAAGTTAAACCCTAGTGCACAAGGACACGAAGCAGTTCCGCTGGTTGTTAACGCAAGTTGCAATGGATTTAAAATAACAGCGCCTTAGCAAATTTCTGGTAATGAAATAGAGGTGAAGAGATTAAAATCAGAACTACATTTTGATTGAACATTTAGATTCACGGAAGTCGCACAGTGGCTGCCGAATGTTAATCAGAGTGGAGCGACAGAAAGAATCATACATTCAACTTCTATTTTGGTTGAGCACAGAGTAACTTCGACATTGCTGATAAGCGTGCTTGAATTAGGAAAGTAAAGGCCCTAATATAACACTGAAAACTCCGCACATGCCCTATCATTTGGTTTGCGAACGCTGCAGTGGACCACCATATTTAACGTGCAAGTGACGGCTGTGGTCGCTGAAAACTCTGTCATGCGGCCTGCACCGAAGGCTGCTCTCCCCGAGAGCCTGGAGGAAGTCCCTCTCTCGGCGGCTGAAGCGTCTCCTGGCAAGTCCCGGGTGGAATTAAGTTCCACAGAGCGCTCCCAGCAAGAAGCAGATTTTTTACTCAATCTTTCTATGTACAAGCCTTGTGTATGAATTTAAGCACCTATGACAGTGATGCTTCCAGACCGATTGTAAGAATTCGAAGATCTCCTTTTCATCCTCAGTTTAAACTGACTCAGCTACTGACATGGCTCTTTCAAATGGTTCAAATGGCTCTGAGCACTATGGGACTTAGCATCTGAGGTCATCAGTCCCCTAGAACTTAGAACTACTTAAACCTAACTAACCTAAGGACATCAGACACATCCATGTCCGAGGCAGGATTCGAACCTGCGACCGTAGCGGTCACGCGGTTCCAGACTGAAGCGCCTAGAACAGCTTGGCCACACCGGCCGGCCATAGTTTTTTGGTGCACGAGTTATAAACGAGCAGCTTCTTACTCCTACCATCTACCATGTTGTGTTTCAGCGAACCAGGCCTTCCGAATGTACATACACTAATTTCATTCTCCCAGTGTAGAACTTTATTTGCATTATCCGGTTGTTCCCAGTAGCGTGAACAACAGGACAGTTAACTTGGCTCCGTGCTCTGAAACACAAAGAAAGCCGCACGGCATCTTGTTTCACTCCACTTCAGATACCTCGTCTTTGCGCTCATCCCGTCCTTGGGTTTCGCAGAATACTGGCTTCATGTGCAGGGCACTGCGGTACTATGGTCCCACACTGTATGCTCGCGGCGCGTCTCCATAGGGTTACTGGACCGCCCATATTAAAAACACGATACAGTGGCTTTACGTCGTTTAGGAAACGAAACAGACGGCGTCCCTTTGGCAGACGTTTAGCCTATATGGAGCATACTGTCCCATCTTTCTACCTGGCTTCCCAGCCCCTCCTGATGGTGCGATGCTTGTCCTTCAGAAAGCGCAGTGATCTATTCTAACGGTAGGACGCTGTCTCCCTCCCCTGCCTAGCTCCCCTCTGCTCAACTTGCAAAGAGTCCCATCTACATTCTGACAGGCCTCCAGAAGAATTTAATGAGGAAATGTGGTAAGTAGTTTTGGCAGTCACTGACGTTAACTTTAATCATACACGTACACTCGCGTTAGCTTGAGTTTAAATTAGATTCTTTGGATTCATTCATTTTTGGAGTCTGGTTGTGGTATATGGCAGTTCTAACAAAAACGGCCACGTAAAATTCTGAATCGCGAGTTTGTGGAAACAGATATTCACAGGTGTTAATCGCGACGCGTAATAATGGCTTGGCACTGCTCGGCTGGCTTCCGCAATATCTCTTAGTGGCCCCACGAGGAATGTCTTGCGGAGCTCAAGGATTTTGTCTCTTGAGAGCCACCCGGAGGCCTTTGTGCGAATTTCAGTAACGAAGGCGGAAGCCACAGTTGGTCGCCCTCCACAGTGGAGACTGGTAGCTGGACGCTGTTTGGTTCGCAAAGTTGTCCGCAGGTCGTCACGCTGTTGCGCACATTTGGCTGAGATCGCTGCACGTGTTTCCACGCGTGCTTCGCTATTTCCACGCGTTTTCCACTAACATTTCTTGCAGGACGTGCTGTTTTTCGAGTTCTATAACAAGCGGAGTATAGCATATTTTCAGCTCCACGGTAAGTATTGAAATTTCCAGTTGTCACTGAATGCAACTACGCCGGCAGCCACAAACTCAAATCAGTCGTCAACGAAATTTCGTCGACAGTTATTATCGTTTAAGAAAATTCATTTCTTGGGTGTTTAAATTCTGGTCGTACAAATCGCAATTATATTTGCTCAGCACGTTTTCGTCTGATGGTCTGACTTTCATTACCCCTGCAGATTTCAAAGTTACGATGCATTAATCAGTATGTTTCAGAAATATATCTGTGAAACCTACTTTGCACTGCTAAAGTTTAATCGTTTTCTCGCTAAATCTTTCGGGTTAAATATTGTGACCACAGGTTTCCGTCTGAAAAATGGCCATAAAGCTATTTAAAAGTTGTTAAAAATATCTGTTCGACATTTAAGTAAAGTTATAAGACAACGATTAGCTACCAGAGTGCGCTGTGAGAATTACGAGAGAACAACATTTGAACTCGCGTCTATACCTGTGAACTGGAAGAAAACTGTGTACACTGAAGGGAAAGAGAACTCCAGTGGTTTCTAAATGATTAATCCAGAATGCTGCTCTCAAGCAAATAGCCAGAGTGCGGGCAACAAGACCTCTAATGATTTTAAAACCTTTGTGTTCCTTTTGGTCATCAGCTGGCTGGACAAAGTTGCCTGCACCTAATTCCTTTCTAGCGCGATATTTTCTTCACACCAGTTGACACACAATACAACTGCGTTGTTGTTGGCATTGTTTTCGTTTCATTACGAACGGGCGAAGCCTTTCATGGTTTCTTTATCAGTTCACTTTAATAAATGTTATGCTGCTAGGTTTAAATTTACTACCGTAAAAATAACGTAATGTTTTAGACACTGACGAGAGTAACTCGTTATGAGTAATATCAAAAAATTTTTGAAGTAAATTTTAGTAAATACTTCATTACACTTGGCTAGATCCATTTACTTGAAAAATAAAACAATAATTCCCGAACGGAGATATAAACTACCCTACAGCCGAATGCGTGCTCAGGTTTTCAACCACTACTCCCCCCCCCCCCCCCTCTCTATCGGAAACCAGAACGGTACAGTGCGACGAATGAGAGAGCCACACCGTTACTGCTGCATCTGTCCCTAGCGCCGGTCCATATCGCGGGTTGGAACGTGAACATGTAGCTGAATGATCGGCAGCTCCGGCTAGAATGAGGTATGGAAGGAGACGGTGGCGTCCGGATTGACAGCAGGACGTGTTTTATAGATACTCATGGAAAAATTCCTGTGGTAGTTGGTGTTACAGCTGCACCTTTTTTACATTGAAGTCAGCTGATAGGTATACCTGTTTAAAGGAAGTCCCTCTAACTAAGGGCTCACCTTCCGAGGATGTAATGTTTCCAAGTAGAGAAGGAATTAGCATATTTCATCAAAATATAAGAGGTATTAGGGATAAAGTTAGTGAACTGCTTATAGATGTTGACTCTGAAATTGTCGATATTTCAGAGCACCATTTAAATAATTTGGCAATTCAGAGGCTTCCTTTACCAGGATACAGATTAGCTGGCTGTTTCTCAAGGAGTCCCTTGCGGGGTGCGGGACTGGCTATTTACGTTAAAAACAATATTCCATTTGAGTCCATAGACTTATGACGACACTGCACTGAACAGATATTTGAATGTTTTGCAGGGGCAGTTAAATTTAGTGAAACTTAACTTCTAATTGTTTATAGGTCCCCTAACTCCGACTCAGAGCATTTCCGCTCAAGCTATAGAGGGTTCTTGATTCACTTTGTAGGAAGTACAGAAACTACTTTTATGCGGTGACTTCAATATTGATTTGTATATGATGATGCAAGAAAAACAATGTTGGTAGATGTCCTAAATTCATATGATCTGATGAAGACTGTTTTTTTTTCAGCTAGGTTGCAGGGAAACAATAGCACTGACAATATTTTTATTGATTCTTCATTACTTGATGGGCATTCTGTTAGTAAAAGCTTGAATGGCCTTTCGGACCATAATGCACAATTTTTAACACAAAGGCTTTTGTACTCAAACAAATGTCATATTTAACTACCAACTGTGTAGGAAAGTTAATCCAACAGCAACAGACAGTTTTTTAAACCTCGTCAAGAACAACAGTGGCAGGATGTTTATAGTGCCGATAACATAGATGAGAAATACAATGCTTTCCTTAACACATTTCTCATGCTCTTTGAGACCTGCTTTCCATTAGAACGTTCTAAACGGGGTACTAAGGGTAATAGGCAGCCTAGGTGGCTGACTAGTGGGATAAGGATATCTTGTAGAACAAAGTGGGAATTATATCAAAATGTTACAAGTAGTCACAATCAAGCTACAGTAGCCCATTACAAACAGTATTGTAAGATGTGATGTTTAAAGCTTTCCCGGCGTACTGATTGTTCCATAAAAACACGGGAGAACTGCCGGATATCAGTAACGTCCTGCCACGATATTTCGGCGTAGAGTCTTCTGGCCATCTTCAGGTGAATGCCACTGTAGTAGTACTGTTTCTCAAGGTGTTCCTTGCAGGGTGGGGGAGTAGCTATGTACGTAAAAAACAGTGTTCCATTTGAGCCCATAGACGTATGACGACACTGCACTGAACAGATATTTGAATGTTGTGCAGGGGCTGTTGAATTTAGTGAAACTTAACTTCTAATTGTTGTTGTTTATAGGTCCCCTAACTCCGACTTCAGAGAATTTCTGCACAAGCTAAAGAGGGTTTTTGATTCACTTTGTAGGAAGTATAGAAATTACTTATATGTGGTGACTTCAATATTAATTTTGTGTATCTTGGTGCAAGAAAAACAATGTTGGTAGATGTCCTAAATTCATACGATCTGATGCAGACTGTGTTTTTTCAGCTAGGTTGCAGGGGAACAATAGCACAATAGCACATCTTCACCTGAAGATGGCCAGGAGACTCTGCGCCGAAATATCGTGGCAGGACGTTACTGATATCCGGCAGTTCTCCCGTGTTTTTATGGAACAGAATTGTAAGATGCTTGAAAATGTTATTAGAAAGGCAAAGAGTATGTGGTATTCCAATAGAATAGCTAATTCACAGGATAAAGTTAAAACCATATAGTCAGTCGTGAAGGAAGTGTCTGGTCAGCAGCACAAGGTCGACGATATAAAGTCAGTTCCCAGTAAAAATATTTCTGTTAATGATAAACCAGATATATGTACAGTATATAACAATCATTTTCTGAGCATTTCTGGTGAACTAAATAAAAATTTAGTTTCTACCGGAAATCATACAACTTTCTTGACAAATGCCTTTCCGAGATTGATGTCTGAAATACTCCTCTGTGATACAGACAAGAGGGAGATTGAGTCAGTAATTAAATCATTGAAGACTAAGGACTCTCATGGTTATGATGGAGTATCTAGCAGAATATTTAACTACCGTGCTGCACATGTTAGCCCTGTATTAAGCCATGTTTGTAATTTTTCCTTTAGGAATGGTCAGTTTCCTGAGCGAGTAAAATAATCACTACAAAGGCCCCTTTATAAAAGGGAGAATTTTAGACCTGTTTCTATGCCATCAGTGTTTGCAAGAGTTATTGAAACGCTGTGTATGTTAGGATAATTGATGATTTTTTGTCACACGATTTGCTGTCAAATGCACAGTTCGGCTTTAGAAGTCGTTTAATAACTGAAATGCTATATTCTCTTTTCTCTGTGAGGTACGGGATGCGTTAGACAAAAGGTTTCACGCACCTCACGGAGGTGCGTGAACACTTTGCATGTTTTTTGATTTAACTAAGGCATTTGATTGTGTTGATCACAAAATATTGCTCCAGAAGTTGGACCATTACGGAATACGGGGAGTAGCTCACAATTGGTTCACCTCTTACTTCGGCAACAGGCAGCAAAAGCTCGTTATTCACAATGTTGATAACGGCTGTGATGTGCGGTCTGAGATGGGTACGGCCAAGTGAGGGTTTTTTTTTGTTTTTGTGGTTTTAGGGCGCACAACTTCAACCGTCATTAGCGCCCAGACTACAATAGGAATGCACCGCGAGGCACAAGTTTAAAACAACAACTAAAAGGGAAAACACGATAAAAGATCGACAGGCATAGGATTAAAAAAAAAAACAGCATAATAAATGTCCTTAGACAGGTTGATCAATTTGATAAAATGAAGAACGCGAGCAGCTGCTCCTCGGTCATCCGCTAAAATGGCATCGAGAGTACATGGCAGGCCAAGATCAAGACGCAGTGGAGTAAAATCCGGACAGGAAGTTAAAATGTGGCGGACCGTCAGCAAGTGCCCACATGGGCAGAAGGGCGCCGGCGCAGCCGTCAGCAGATGGCGAGGGCTGAACCGGCAGTGTCCAATTCGTAACCGGGCCGAAACGACCTCCTCCCGCCGAGAGGGGCGTGAGGAGGACGTCCATGCCGCGGGAAGAGGTTTCAAGTCCTGAAGCTTGTTGTCCGTAAGTGCAGCCCAATCGGCATGCCACAGCGATAAAATGCGCCGACAAATGACCCTGCTACAATCTGATGAAGGGACACAACAAGAAGCTGTCCGAGGTTGGAGGACCGCAGCCTTGGCCGTGGCATCTGCAGCTTCGTTCCCTGGGATACCAACATGGCCAGGAACCCACATAAAGCTAACCGGAGAACCGTCGTCCACCAGCTGCTGAAGAGAGTGTTGGATCCGGTGCACGAAAGGGTGAACCGGATACGGATCACTGAGGCTCTGGATGGTGCTCAGGGAATCAGAGCAGATGACATAAGCAGAATGTCGGTGGCGGCAGATGTAAAGAACAGCCTGGTAGAGGGCAAAGAGCTCAGCTGTGAAGACCGAACAATGGCCATGGAGCCGGTATTTGAAACTTTGTGCCCCGACAATAAAAGAACAACCGACCCCGTCATTTGTCTTAGAGCCATCTGTATAAATGAAGGTCATATTAATGAACTGCGAACGAAGTTCGACAAAATGGGAGTGGTATACCGAACCGGGGTAACCTCCTTTGGGAGCGAGCTGAGGTCAAGGTGACAGCGGACCTGAGCCTGGAGCCAAGGTGGCGTGTGGCTCTCGCCAACTCTAAAGGTTGCAGGGAGTGAAAAATCAAGGTGTTGAAGGAGGCGACGAAAGCGAACTCCAGGGGGAAGCAGGGCAGAGACATACAACCCGTATTGATGATTGAGGGAGTCGTCAAAAAAGGAACGATAAGACGGGTGGTCGGGCATGGACAGTAGCCGACAGGCATACCGACAAAGCAGTATATCGCGCCGGTAGGGCAGTGGCAATTCACCGGCTTCAGCATGAAGACTCTCGACGGGACTAGTATAAAATGCTCCGATCGCAAGACGTAAACCCCGATGTTGTATGGAGTTGAGGCGGCGTAAGATGGACGGCCGTGCAGAGGAGTATACGAAGCTCCCATAATCCAGCTTGGAGCGGACGATCGACCGATATAGGCGAAGTAGGACGGTTCGATCCGCTCCCCACGATATACCACTGAGAACACGGAGGACATTTAGAGAACGGGTACAACGTGCAGCCAAATAAGACACATGTGGAGACCAGCTAAGTTTCCTGTCAAATGTAAGACCTAAAAATTTTGTTGTCTCCACGAATGGGAGAGCAACGGGACCGAATCGTAAGGACGGTGAGAGAAACTCTTTGTAGCGCCAGAAGTTAATACAGACCGTCTTCTCGGCAGAAAAACGGAAGCCATTGGCGACACTCCAGGAGTAAAGATGGTCAAGAGAACACTGAAGACAGCGCTCCAGGAAACATGTATGCTGCGCGCTGCAATAGACGGTAAAATCGTCCACGAAAAGGGAGCCTGATACATCAGCTGGGAGGCAATCCATTATTGGATTGATCGCTATGACGAAGAGAGCGACGCTCAAAACTGAGCCCTGTGGCACCCCATTCTCCTGGCGAAAGGTGTCCGACAGGACAGAACCTACACGTACCCTGAACTGTCGATCCATTAAAAAGGAACGAATAAAATGAGGGAGGCGACCGTGAAGGCCCCATGTATGCATGGTGCGGAGAATGCCCGCCCTCCAACAGGTGTCGTAAGCCTTCTCCAAATCAAAGAACACAGCCGCGGTTGGGCGCTTCCGCAAGAAGTTATTCATAATGAAGGTTGACAAGGTAACCAGATGGTCAACAGTAGAGATGGGGGATGCACTCTTGAACTAATTCATAGAGTTGAATCTTTCAAAGGAGTGAACAATCAGTGATTCAGAAAAAAAGAACGGTAGCTCCAAACGTTTCCCACGGCAGAGAGAGAGAGAGAGAGAGAGAGAGAGAGAGAGAGAGAGAGAGAGAGAGAGCATGTCAGCAGCGCCTCTGCTGGTCACAGCACAGTGCACGCCACACAACACAGCCAGCTCCGGCCTTTGCCCTGCTTCTACCTTGGCTGCCTACATTGTGCAGTGCCCCATTGGATTTAGTGTTTCACATATGCCGTGCCGTCTCTGTGCGTCGTCTGCCGCGCGCAGTGTCTGGCGCAGCTTGACTTCGCATCGCACTCTGTCGGCGATCGTTTCAGTCGCACGTCCTGCCCTCTGGGCAGTTGATGCGAGCAACAGGACAGAGAGCCACCTAGCGGATAACATAGGAACTACTTGCAACAACCTGCTCGCAAGAGAACAGACGATTTGTCTCGGAGCGGGTGAGTTCACCGCTCCCCCCACCCTCGGAACTCGCCCGCTCAACGCTCACCCCACCGTCTCGACTCTAGCCAGAGCGTTGAGCAAAGCGACTCAGGTGTCACTCTGGTCTCTGCGGTCTCGGCTCACGCAGTAATACAGCTCGCGGCTCGACCTGCTCGACTCAGCGGCTCTGCATCGGAGTTCGTCTCTACTGGATATTGTTCTTCGTAGTAATACCGCTACGTATATTACATTATTATGTTATGTATACATCATTTGTTTTCATTTTATTTTTATTTGTTTAAACTGATTAGATTAGGTTCCTGACGACTCCTCTTACTATAGGATTTTTATTATGGACACTCGAATTTACGCTTTAATTACGAGCGAACCAATAAACGTATCGCAAAATGTGATACACCAATATTTTCCTTGTTTTATTCTGCGTAAGGCTATATGCAGCACTTTCGTTTTACAGTCAAATTTATAGTTTTTTTCTTATTCTGGTACGGATTTTGCGATTTTAGGCGTCTTCGGAAGGAAACGTTCACTTTAAAAATATATGGCTTGCGATGTATTTGTATGAGGTTAATGAAATTTTAATACATTGTAGCCAAATATATTGTTAATGTAAATCTCAAGTTACAACATTTTCCGATCACCCAAAAAACCACGATAGTGCAAAATAAATCAATAATCAAAAACTTTGTCATATCGTGGAAATTTCAATAAACAATACAAAATTCTTACTCATTATCTGTGTTACTTCAAAATAGGATCAAATAAGATCAAAATACAGGTATAGTACTGGAATAAACCAAGTTTAAAGGGCAATGTGCCTTCCATTTATTTTCTATTGTAAATGAGTGGTGAGTCATGAAAAAGAGCTAATTCATTTCAGGGAGTGAACAGTTCTGATCCGATCTCTGAAAAGAACAGTTTTGCCCATCTCTAGTCAACAGCAGAGCGGCGCCTACGAAATCCACATTGTACATTGGTAAGTAGGCGCCGAGATTCGAGCAGCCAAACCAAACGAGAGTGAACCATGCGCTCCATCACCTTACAGACACAGCTGGTAAGCGAGATGGGTCGATAACTGGAAGGCAAGTGCTTGTCCTTCCCCGGCTTAGGAATCGGTACAACAGTAGACTCGCGCCAACATGCGGGAACATGTCCCTCAATCCAGATTCGATTATTAGTACGAAGAAGGAAACCTTTACCCGCAGGAGAAAGGTTCTTCAGCATCTGAATATGAATAGAATCAGGCCTTGGAGCGGAGGACCGAGACCGGGCTAGTGCATTTTCGATTTCCCGCATCGTGAAAGGGGCATTATAACTTTCACGATTCGAGGAGCGGAAGTTAGGTGGCCTAGCCTCCTCTGCCTGTTTTCGGGGGAAGAAGGCAGGGTGGTAATGAGCGGAGCTCGAAACCTCTGCGAAAAAGCGGCCGAAGGCATTGGAGATATCCTCAGGGGCCACAAGGACGTCATTCGCGACCGTCAAGCCAGAAACTGGTGAGTGGACCTTAGTGCCAGATAGACGGCGCAGGCTACCCCAGATAACAGAAGAAGGAGTAAAACTGTTGAAGGTGCTTGTGAAAGCAGCCCAGCTGGCTTTCTTGCTTTCTTTAATAATACGACGGCACTGCGCACGTAATCGTTTATAATTGATACAATTCGCCACTGTAGGGTGGCGTTTAAAGGTGCGTAAAGCACGTCGACGAGCACGTAAAGCGTCTCTACATGCTGCGGTCCACCAGGGGACCGGTACGCGACGTGGAGAAGAAGTGGTGTGAGGGATGGAGTACTCAGCAGCAGTGAGAATGACTTCCGTGAGGTGTGCGACCTGACTATCACAGCTTGTGAAGGTTTGATCCTGAAAGGTCGCCCTGGAAGAGAAGAGCCCCCAGTCTGCTTTGGAGATGTTCCAACTAGCTGAGCACGGAGAGGGGGTATGATGCAGGAGATGGATGACACACGGGAAGTGGTCGCTCGAATATGTATCAGAAAGGGCATACCACTCAAACCGGCGTGCAAGTTGGGTAGTACATATAGAGAGGTCTAAATGGGAATAGGTGTGAGATGTGTCCGAAAGAAAAGTAGGGGCGCCAGTATTGAGGCAGACAAGATTGAGCTGGTTGAAAAGGTCTGCTAACAGGGAGCCCCTCGGGCAGGATGCTGGAGAGCCCCAAAGGGGATGGTGGGCATTGAAGTCTCCAGTTAACAAAAATGGTGCAGGTAGCTGAGCAATAAGTTGAATCATGTCTGCCCTGGTAACGGCAGACGACGATGGAGTGTAAACGGTACAAATAGAAAATGTAAAAGTGGGGAGAGTAATTCTGACGGCAACTGCCTGCAGGCCAGTGTGCAATGCGATGGGATCGTAGTAAATATCATCCCGGACCAGCAACATAACCCCTCCATGAGCCGGAATACCTACCACAGGGGGTAGGTCAAAACGCACAGAGGTGTAGTGTGCCAAGGCAATGTGATCGTATGGGCGGAGCTTCGTTTCCTGGAGGGCTACAACGAGCGGACGGTGCAAGCGGAGCAGCAACTTCAAGTCCTCTCGGTTGGAGCGAGTGCTGCGAATATTCCAGTGAATAAGTGCCATCGTGAGAAAAAAAGGAAGATGAATGAAGGGGTCACCTCGAAGGCTGCTGAGGGCCTGGCTTCGAGCGAGTACTGCCGCCGCTATCAGTAGGCGGACAGTCATCGTCCATCGGTTCTACAGGTTCATTGGCCATCTCGTTAAGATAGCCGGGAGGAGGAGCTTCCTCCGCTGGGGAATGGCCAGATGTTCGGCTACCAGCAGTGCGGCCAGGCGAAACGGACGACGGCCTGGGGCGGCAACCGCTGGGTGGCGCAGGAGAAGAAATGCGCCGTGGAGGAGAAGGAGAACTGTGCTTCCTATGAGCCTTCTTGGAAGGTCTTTTAGTGGAAGTACTGGTCGTCGGCTGGGAGTGCGAGGGATGTAAGAAGTCTGCACGGGACGGTTCCTTCTTAAAGGCCCGTGCATCTGATTTCTGGGTCTTCGTCTTGGCAGAAGCTGATGAAGGTGCTTGTGTTGGAGGGGCGACGGGAGGAAGAGGAGACGTCGACCGCGCGATCTTAGCACTGGCCGAACGGACGACCGTGGTGCCGAAGGTCAGATCGCATGTCTGCGTCGCCACCTCCCTGGTAGTCCGAGGAGAGTCGAGGACAGTACTGTACTTTCCTGCTGGGAGCAGAGCGGGCTTCCTACTAGCAAATAGCTTGCGAGCAGCCGAGGTGGACGCTTTCTCCTTGACCCGAATTTCGTGGATACAGCGTTCTTCCTTGTAGATGAAACAGTCGTGGGAGGACGCTGCATGGTCACCCCGAAAGTACACACAACGAGGAGTTGGAGGTGGACAGTCTCCCTCATGGGCATCCCTGCCACAAGTGACACATTTATCTGCATTGGAACAAGACTGGCGAGTGTGATTAAAACGCTGACACTGGTAGCAGCGCGTAGGTGTCGGGACATAGGGGCGAACAGAAATAACCTCGTAGCCCGCTTTGATACGCGACGGCAGCTGAACACTGTCAAAGGTCAAGAAAAGTTTCCGGGTCGGTACAAGGTCATTGTTGACCTTTTTCATGACCCTATAGACAGCCGTCACGCTCTGCTCAGCGAGGGAAGACTGAATCTCCTCGTCAGTCAATCCGTCAAGTGGTCGAGTATAGACCACACCACGAGACGAATTCAAAGTGCGGTGAGTCTCCACCCGGACAGGGAACGTGTACAGGAGTGTGGCCCGAAGCAGTTTTTGTGCCTGAAAGCCGCTCTCAGTTTCTAGCAATAAGGTACCGTTACGCAACCTGGTACAAGATTTGACAGATCCGGCTATGGCATCTTCGCCATTTTGGATAACGAAAGGGTTGACAGAGGAAAAATCCTTTCCGTCCTCAGATCGAGAAACGACGAGGAACTGTGGGGCAGGCGGTAGTACTTTTGTCACTGGTGGCTGGTCAAGTTTCCGTTTTTGGGCAGAAGTCGAGAGAGATGGAGTGAAATCCATTGCGGAGGAATCCCCCATGATTGCCAGTGTCTCCGATGGCGCGCTCCTTCCTTGTGGGGACCCTCTCAGAGGGCACTCCCGCCTTAGGTGAATGTTTACACCTCAGGTCACACCTCCCGAGAAACAGACGGAGGGACCAATCGGGATGGTCAGAAGGTATCAGCTCAGGCAATCACCCCTCCCTGGGCCTGACCTTTACCAGGGGGTACGTGCGTGCCTTACATGTCTACCCAGGGGCGGGGAATTACGCGTTACCCCGTCACCGGCTACGCGTGCGAACGCGTGGGTCGGCCTTCAGGCGCGCACAGGGAGGAAGGAAGAAGAGGAAAAAGAAGAGAGAGAGGGAGAGAGAGGACAGACTGTCTCAAACGCCGAGGCGGAGACCAGAGAAGGCAAGGAGAAGAAGGCAATGAGAAGGCAAGGAGAAGAAGACAAGGGAAAGAGTAAGGAAGACAGTGAGATGGAGAAGAGCAAAGGAAGGAACCAACCAAAGGAAGGAAGAAACGAGAAGTGAAAAAGCAAAATGACCGCAAATAGAGGTCGTGGAACCGTCCGTCTCCGGACGCAGGCGCTAACTACCCCCTTGATGGGGAGGGACTCCTTTTAGTCGCCTCTTACGACAGGCAGGAATACCTCGGGCCTATTCTAATCCCCGGACCCGCAGGGGGGGTCAAGTGAGTGTGTGCCCCAGGAATCAGTGTTGGGGCCACTCATGTTCCTTATTTATATAAGTGATATGCCCTTTAGTAATATGGGTAGCTCTAAAATATTTCTGTTTGCTGATGACACTAGCTTGGTAGTAAAGGATGTTGTGTGCAGCATTGGCTTGATTTCAAATAGTGCAGTACATGACCTAAGTTCATGGCTTGTAGAAAATAAACTAACACTAAGTCACAGTAAGACTCAGTTTTTACAGTTTCTAACACACAGTTCAATAAAACCAGACGTTTTAATTTCACAGAATGGGCGTATGATTAGTGAAACTGAACAGTTCAAATTTCTAGGTGTTCAGATAGAAAGTAAGCTGTCATGGAAAGCCCACATTCACACGTGTGTGTGTGTGTGTGTGTGTGTGTGTGTGTGTGTGTGTGTGTGTGTGCTCGCACCCTCGCAGAACAGAACTTTTAAGAACATAGTATCATTTACACAGCAGAAAATATTTTGAATGGGAGATTGTACTTGACTGATTGAAATAAAGTTACAGAGATTGGCGTTGTTGGTTCTATCGGGCAGTCTGGTAGGTCAGTCTGATAGGTACCGCTAACAAAACTGCAGTTTTAGACCATTTACAAACCTAGACTTCCGCTCTGACTGAGTTTGTGCATTCGCAGATGTGTTAAACATGACAAGTCGCTTTTGTAGTCGAACAGACTCGCTACTTTTGTTGCTGAAATTTGAAGCGACCGCCGTGCACTGTAAGTCATAAACACACACAAATAAAGGCGGAAAAAAAATGAAAAGAATATGAGACCACATCGTACTACAGCTCAGAGATGATGTGCTTGACGTCATGTCTGGCACTGGTGATAAATACAAATATCCGATTTTTATTAGTGAAGAACGATGATGCTGTCAAAAATGTGCTAATCGTTTCCTGAATGCATACATTTTGCCAGCTAATTTGAACCTATTCTTCGTGCAGAAGCGGGAGTGCTGGATAGTCGAACTGTTCATTAAATTCTGTGGAAAGCTCACTACTCTGAAAATCGTACTGACGATATATGTGAAGCAAAGTAACATATCAAGTACTCGGTGGAAATAAGCGAAAGTGCGGGAGCATGTGGCCAGAGATCTCCCAGTCGCGCACAGGAGACCGCACTTCGTATGGCATGAGGTGAGCGTGACTGTATAACAGCATGGTGATGGCCTCGCAACACGAGGCAGTTGAAGGGACGGGATGCGACACTTTGTGTCAATGAGCGAGGAGTTATGGTGCGCTGTGGTGGTGTTCCTCAGTACTGTAACGCCCGAAGACCAATACCTGGGTGTCTTCACACGGGAAAGAATGGTTGGTTGGTAAATTGAAAGGAGGACGAAGTGTGACGAGTATATCGCTCGAGTTTTATATTTCTCACTGCAGTTTCACGTGCATGGAGGGCGTTCCAAGCCACAGGCATTGCTATCCGAAAGAAACGAGGTAAAAATGAAATGATCGAGTGGCATTGTTGGCCGGGATGTCCCACTCGGGTTCGGCCGCCAAGTGCAAGTCTTATTTCATTCGGCGCCACAATGTGCGACTTGCAGCCGATGATGACAACACAACACGCAGTCCACGAGCGGAGAGAAACTCTGACCCGGCCGGGAATCGAACCCGGGCCCAGTGCATAGGAGGCAAGCACGTTACCACCCAGCTAAGCTGGCGGACAGCTACTGTGTGCAACAAGCAAGAAGGCATCCACGTCAAACAGCGCGTATAACTACATCCTCATTGGACGCGAATGCAAGGCGCACCGCCTCACGCTACAGTGGCACGGCGACTGCGTGGTGGGCTGGCCTCTGTGCCCGACGGCCTGTGCTTTGGGTTCCTTTGACACACGCAAATCGGCGGCAAGGTTTTGCCATGGCGCCGAGATCGTAGAGTCTGAGCCGGATAGGAGTGGGATCGCATGCTCTTCTCAGATGAAAGCGGATTCTGTGTGAGTAATGATTCTGAACGTACCGTTACATGGCGAGAGATGGGGACGCGTAACGCAGCCAGGAAAATTGCCGAACACTATCGCTTTGGTGGTCCAGATGTTATGGAGCGAGGAGACCTAAGGTTGCTTGGGAGTAGGGAACTTCAAATCTTTGAAAACGGCGCACTCACTTGTCAACATTATTGTGACACCGTATCCCTTTCCCGTGTGCTTCTTTTCAGGGGTCCACTCGCTCCTGACATCATTTTTATGGATGAAAATGTGTGATCGCACTGAACACCCCAGGTAGAGCACCTCTTGGAACGAGAGGATATTTGGCGAATACACTGGCCTAACCGCTCCCCCAACTTACAGCACGTGTGGGATGCGATGGGAAGACGTTCATTCAGAGCTGGTCGAGGAATAGAACATCCTGCCACAGGAATTCCGCATCTGTCTTGTGGCCAGCATGGGAGCACTCTGCAGGCATGACTGTCGTCCATGGTGATCGCACACCCTATGAAGAACCATGTCCCGCGCTTTATAATGTCCAACGGACCATTATCAATCACGGTGATTTCAGACACGAAAGTGTCATTTCCGTTAGTGTCATTGTCTATTTCTTTTAGTTGCCTCCTGTATTATCTGGAGCATTAATTTCTGTGGGTAGTCCAAGTTTCATCGAGCAGTGCGACCTGACAGTGACACATCACGCCAAAGTTACTTTCGCCCTTAAGTTTTGCGCACCAGAGTATAAACGTTATTACGAGCCCTATAATTAATTTTTTTATATTATTAAACGAGTTTATTGTGATTGGTGTGTGAAACAGGTAAGCCACCGGATCCAATACCGTACTTGATACAGAACGCACATGACATGCTGCTTCAAAAAATAAAGGCTGTGAGGTGAATGTATACATTCACTGCGATATCGCGATACGCAGAGAGTCAATCTCTACTATTAAATTGATATGTTATATACCACGGTACGAAACGACAATTTAGGTGTTTCTGTGTGGGAAATCCGAGGGCGTGCTGAAAACTAATGCATCCGTATTCTTTCTCAACATTATCACTCTGGCTCTGAAAACATTTCACCCTACGAGACACCAGTTTGCTGATACTGTCGTTGTGGAATGTTAGCTTTGTTGACGGTGCCACAGCCTCATCTCTGGTCGCACCATTCCATCACTATCAACGTTAACTCCTCGAAAGTGTTTTTTAGCTATTGGAACAGATGAAGAAGGGATGGGTCAAGTCGGGACTGTCTGGAAAGCCGATCGATGACAGTGAAGCCAGGACATCGGACTGCGCAGACATCGCGGCGCTCGTGTGTTGTCTGGCATTGTCACATTGAAGGAGAGAGTGCTCCATGTGTGGAAGAACTCTTTGAATTCGAGAGAGGGTTGCACTTTGCGTCAGCGATGCAGGATAAGTCCACTCAGTGTTATGCATGCAATACCTCAATCGATATTGAAAGCAGAATAAAAAATTCGGAGCCATTACTTTTCTGCACGCCTTCATACTTACGTACGCTACTGGCACCACCAACAGCTAAACGTTGTTCCCGAAATAGACTTCAGTATTAAGGAGATTCTGCTGGTTATTGGAACTCAATGACTAATTCGTCGTGATGAGAGACAAAAGAGTGGGAAATGATATCTATTTAGAGCATTTCTACGGAACTTTTTTTAGTTACTTTCACTCATATGATTTATTTCTGTTCAAAGCAAATGCTCGAGTTATCAATTACGTTGTCATTTTGACAGTGCGGTATCGATACAATTATAACTCACTGTCAAATGTATTAAGCTCGGACTATTGGTGTCAAATGGTAATGACGAGGACAGAGAGGTCGCATAATAATAAAAATCATAATGTATATCTTGAGCACCACACTTTTAAATCAGGCTGAAAACTATAAAATAATTTCTCGTAGCCCTACATAGACTCATAACACCGTACAGATAGTTCTGAAAATTTTTGATTGCGAATATTTATCAGCCATGGAAATACTTCTGAGATTTAATGCTAAAAACGTGGAGAACGTGCAGTACATCATAGTCAGAAGGTGAATTATTCATACATCAATTATCTATTCCATTTGAAACGATTTAGTCTTCTGTGAAATTTTTCAGTCGATTTCAAAGATTTGGATGAAACTGCAATAGCCACATGTAAGTATCAGGTTTATTTCAGTTTCTCTTCACCTCACTCGACCAACATGTTGCTTCCCCCTAGATATATCTCGCGAAAAAACAATGGAGGTACAAATGAGCGGCCGGCCGCGGTGGTCTAGCGGTTCTAGGCGCTCAGTCCGGAACCGCACGACTGCTACGGTCGCAGGTTCGAATCCTGCCTCGGGCATGGATGTGTGTGATGTCCTTAGGTTAGTTAGGTTTAAGTAGTTCTAAGTTCTAGGGGACTGATGACCACAGATGTTAAGTCCCATAGTGCTCAGAGACGTTTATGTACAAATGAGCGCCATACGAGCCCATACAGAAGCTTAGCAGAAATCTTTCCTCTCTCGAAACATTTGCAACTAGAACAGGGAAAGGCAGATGGTTCAAATGGCTCTGAGCACTGTGGAACATTTGAGGTCATCAGTCCCCTAGAACTTAGAAATACTTAAACCTAACTAACCTAAGGACATCACACACATCCATGCCCGAGGCAGGATTCGAACCTGAGACCGTAGCAGCCACGCGGTTCCGGACTCAAGCCCCTAGAGCGGCTCGGCCACCACGGCCGGCGGCAGGGAAAGGCAGAAATGGCAGTGATAAAGAAAGAACACTCCGCACCACACCATACAAGAAAGCGAGATAATATCGCACTATTATCCCGTTCTGAGCTATATTTAAAGTTTCAAGTATCTAGTTCGTCGGGAAGTTTGTTTAAAATAAATTGCAATGTTTGTGTCGAAAAGCTCATCAGACAGGGAAGCGACCTAATAGAAACGTGGTAAAATGTGCGAGATCAGACAACATACATCGTTGTCGGATGGAGTGAAGCAAGCAAAAGGGCATAATCTGTGCTGCTGAAAGCTATCAGGTCACGCGTCACTTTTTATACTGCATATATTCAATAGCTAAAGTGTTATGAGGATATAGTACAGCTGATCGACTATATGAAAGCGGTAAAATTATCAGAATATCAGAAACAACACCAGAAATTAATTATAACACAAATTTTGATGCAGGTAAAAGTAATTTTTGATAAAATTACAAAACTAAAAATCGAGTAAATAGTTAAAACACTCAAACCTGAACCGGTTACCCAAGTAAGAGAGCGAACGCCAGAAATGGAAGTATTCTAGTTATTAACTTTCAGGAAATAGTCATCACCTAAGAGGAAAAGACGCAACTGAGGAACGAAATGCTTAAATGTAAGTGGAAAGTGGGTACAGAAAGGAAGTATCGAGATGGCGTATCTCCATCGACATTTTACTGCTACTGTCGTCGCTGTAATTGTATTTTGACCATGCGAACGGTGAAGCCAGAAAAGGTTCGTGTTAAATAACAAACCTTTCGGCATTACAGGTGGCATTATATTATGTTTGTAGACAGCAATTACTCTTGCTTCAGCGTAACCGTCAACACGCTGTACGCCGTACGACGTGTCCACTACAGCTGTACGCACGCAGCCTCGTGTACTTCTCCCAGTTCTCGACGCAGTAACACAGTGGGTGGGTAAACGTGCTTCGTCACTCGGCGGCCGACAGCCTGTAAAGCCCCAGCGTGCATTTATGAGCCCCGTATTAACAGCATCCATAAGTAAAGGCTTACATGCAGGTCGTAAATCTTCATTACCGTCGGCTTTTCTGCTAGCAGCAGCAACACTGGGCAGGATCCCAAGTCAGGACCATCATCCTGTTAATGAAATTTTGTAAGCCCTGTTACCTTTGGACTATACTCATTAATCACACAGAGCAGAGTGTCGTTTCATTATTTCGAATGAGGCTAGCCTGTGTTACGCGAATACTTCTACACAATGAAGAGGAACATTGTAATAAAATCGTCAAATCAAAACAAGTCCGATAGAATAACTTATAGGGTACAGTACACCAAATTATGAATATTTGAATGTGTTTTCCTATAAATGGCATTATTTTTCTTATTCATCAAGTGATGGGTTTCTTCTTGTGGACAGTGTTTTAGTGCACCCAGCGTCCTCGGCCAAGTCAAGTAATCCAGACCGTACATGTAGCACAAACGAGAAAACTCTGTACTGTGTATCGTCACAAGCCTAGAGTTTGTTCAGAAGGAAGGTAGGAACATTTAATGCAGTCAGAAAAGTTGTCGAACATCGTTTAATGGAAATTGCAAAGTTTGCATGGAACAGAGAGTCAGACAAGTGCAGGTGTTACGGTGTTGGGAGACATAATGTAACTTTATTGTGACACTGTACTCCTCCCCCTTGTGCGTCTGTCGCGGGCTGCATTTGGCCCTGCCTTGAGTTGTGTGGAGGACAACGTGCGACCGCATGGTGGAGTTCTTGGAGTGAGAGAATATTCGGCGAATCGACTGATATGCCCGCTCCTCGGATTTAAATCCCATCCACATCATGCGAAAGTTACTTTCGTCGTTAAATTTTGCACACCAGGTTATAAACTTTATTATGAACTATATAATTCATTCTTTAATCAGTTTATTGTCGTTTTGTCTTCTTAGTGCCTCGATTTTGGGTTAACATTCTATGTTCAAGGCACTGATATTATTCCTTTTGACGGTTTCATTTAATGTCATACTACAATACAGATAATATGTCAGCTCATTTTTCTACATCTGTTTAACATAGCCAGAGCTGGCTGTGACAACACCGTGGCCGCTGGAGGAGGGGCACAGCGAACGGGATGGACAGTGCGGCACCACGTGGTGTATGCTTCAATGCTTCAAGTAACTCAACGAGGCTACCCGAGTGGGGGGTTTGACGTTTGCGTGCCGAGCTGGGCTTTCTTGAAAGCCGTGGTGGAGTTCTGAGAGCAAGTTCTGTGGAGAAACCCTGGGATCTCTTCTAAATTGATGGTTTCACCTTGTGAAAGGCCACTGCAATCTATGCAGCGAGAATCAACTTACGTAAGAACCAGTTGTGGTATGACGAAACTAAACACTCATTTTCATTGTCACGACTCGAAGAGCTCATCGGGACTACACAACATTCCGTGTGGCGAATGCTGGCACAATTACGGCGTGTTAGCTAAATACATTATTACATTAACCAATAAAAATTAATTGCATTTACATCCTCATAACTACAGACTGCTGTCAATAGCTACATCCACCCAAATAACTCGGCGACTCATTGAGCGGTTAATACAATGAAAGGAAATAGAAGTAAATGGTATGGAAATTGAGCCAAAGCGTCGTAACTCAGACGTGTACACGTAGTAACACAACAATACGACGTAAACACACCAATTACTTACCTTCTTAAGTAGAAATGTTGTAGCTATAGGACTAAATTAACGGTAATATTAACATTTATTTGCAACGGCGGTCAATTAAACTGACGAGACATGAGACCGGTTTTTGTAACGGATTAATTTGTAGAAATCAGTGCCTTGTCACGCGTTAGTCTGCTAAAATCCACGGTTTTCAAAGAAAATGAAAAAGCTACCCACCCAGTACAGCACCGACATCTAGACACGCACTCAGTATATGACAGACAAGAACAGGCAGTGCATATTTAAAATGCATGATGAACTTAACATGTGTGATAGCCACGTATCAGCTCGTTTCACAAGTGTCGACAGAACGTAATATGTGATGATGAAAGTTAAAAGCATAAAAGCAATTTAGAAGTGCAACTGGTCTGCCGGTAGCGCACTTGCCCGAGAAAGGCAAAGTTCCTGGTGTCGAATCCCGGTCCGGCACACAGCTTTAATTTAAAATGAAGTTTCATATCAGCGCATACGCCGCTGCATAGAGAAAAAACTGAATCTGGAAGAATCCCTCAGGCTGTGGCAGGGACATGTCTCTGCAACGTCCTTTCTTGCAGGAGGGTGGTCAGCAAGTGTGGAAGGTAGGAGATGAGACGCTAGCGGAAGCGAAGCTGTGAGGGTGGGTCGTGAGTGGCGCTTGGGTAGCTTAGTCTCATAGGTCCTAATTTCGAGTCCAGGTCGTCACACATTTTGAGTCTGTCAGGAAGTTTTGAATTTAGAGTATGGCCAAAGGCCCAGAGTGGATCACAAATTCTTCACATGAGAAGCTGAATATCGCATCGCAACTGGGGGGGGGGGGGGGGGGGGGGGCGCAGTGCGATGTCACACGAAAGTAAAGACGATTTAAAATAAGACTGAAAGCGTAAAATACAGAAATGTGAGATAACTTGAACAAAAATGCAAGAAAGTGGGTAGCATTGTAAAGGTAGGATTAAAATAAGACGACGCTGAACGTAGAAATAGACATAGCTGTCCAGTAGACGTCAGACAACTGCCTCGGCATCTGCATCTACATCTACATACATACTCTGAAAGCCACCGCATGGTGCGTCGCGAAGTGTATATTGTACCACAACTAGTCTTTTCCTTTCCAGCTCCATTCGCCTAAAGAGCGGGAAAAAACAACTGCTATATGCCTCCGTAGCAGCTTCAGTTTCTCTTACCTTTGTGGTCCTTAAGCAAAATGTCCGTTTGCGGCAATAGAATCGTTCTGAAGTCAGCTTCAAATGTCGGTTCTCAAAGATTTCTCAAAATTGTTCTGCGAAACGAACATCGTCTTGCCTTCAAGGATTCCCAGTGGAATCCAAGAAGCATCCCCGTAGTACTCACGTGTTGATTGAACATATCGGTAACAGATCACGCAGTTTGTCTCTATGTTGCTTCGATGTCCTCCTTTAATCTGACCTGGTAGGAATCCCAAATACTCGAGCATTACTCAAGAATGCGTCGCACTAACTTTCTATACCTGATCTCCTTTACAGATCAAGCACCTTGTTCTAAAATTCTGTCAGTCAACGATGTTGATCATTCAGTGTCCCTACTGCAGTTCTCACGTGCTCACTCCATTTCACATCGCTACGCCTATATGTTTAATCGACGTGACTGTGTCAAGCCGCAGAATACTAACGCCGTCTTCCAACTTCATGGGACAGCTTTTCCCATCCAGTAGCATTAACTTATATTTTCTACATTAAGAGCAAACTGCTGTTTATCACACCGATTAGAAACTTAAATCGATGGGCCGCTAGGATGTTAACTCAGTGAACGACTTCCTATAGTAAGGTGGGAGCGGCTGAGATGAACTATCATACGACTAGACAGCATCCAGAAATGCTCTCTCATGGCAAATCCCTAAAACATCAAAACAGCTGCAGTGTTGGAACTCACATACTACAGTTACAGTCTAGTAACCTTGTCATGAAAAGGGGGGGGGGGGGGGGGCGGGAAGCTAACTTGCATCAAGTGGTGGTAGTAGGATCCGTTTCTTTATGGGATGACGTGACTGAGATGCTAAATCCAAGTTTTCGACATCGGTAGCCTCCCAGATCACTTTGGATATCCAAGAAACTGCTAAATTTTCGCACTATTTTCGCTTTTTCTCTTTTTAAGCAAGAAGGAGCACGTTTTCGACAAAGATCATTCGACACATTTTTAAATTAGACTGACTTTGAGATCAAAAGGCTCTCTGAGATACAGCTTTTCAAAGTTTGGCAAGTAATACAGACTTCAAAATTCTGAGTTAATTTTCATGTTTCGTCATATGCAGTTGTCTTTATATCTTCAGTAACGTGTCTGAAATGTTTTAGTGAAGTAAACATTTTCTTCAATTCAGTATGTTAAAGAAGGAGGATACGTACATATAGGAATGACGATATATGGTGAGAAATAGAAGCTAATATCATAAGTGAGTTGACAAAAAGAACTACCAGTGGAAATGAGATCATCGATAATTACGTGAGACGAAGCTGACTGTGCCACTGATTTTGAACTACCCTCCATCTCGTATTTCATAAAACGGACATGATAATATGAAGCTGGTATCTGTACAGATATCATTAGTGATTTGCAGCTCTCGAAGAATGAAATTATAATTGAATCTAGACGTCCTTAAGCAGTGGAGCTGTAGGTGGGGGTGGGGGTGGGGTCAACTCTCATATGGCAAGAGGAAGAAAGCAAAGTTGAAGGTTGTAGGGGAAAACTTACAAAACGTGAAATTCGATGGTAAAACCAAAGTTATGTCTCTTTCCTGTGTTGTTCGTACTGTTGCTGTTCTCAACAGACAAGGGACTACCGACCCACTCTCTGTTGCACGCATGCACTTTGAAAAAGTAGGATGAAGAATTTCTTCACGTATGAGATTTCACCATTCCCAGTGTTTCTATTAACTCACTATACTCACTCTTTCTGTATGGGATTTTGTGGGGTGCGTACTGTAAGACCTTCGGTACACACACCATCAGATTATTTGACTTGTCGCTCTAACGAAGTAGGCGGATGTCAGCAATATGTCTCGTGGTCTTATCGTGGCGTGTTTATCCTCTGCCGTTAGGTCAGACGATAGAAATGCCACTTGCACACTTAGAGTAGCAGATTGACGGTGACCAACTTTAAACAGAACTTGATTAATTTTCACACACATTTATTAAAATAAAAAAAGCATAGAAGTAACTTAACTTGGTTCTGGATGCTATTTACAATTGACAATCTGAAGTTCCTTTGGTCTTGGTATGTTAATCTTATTCTCACATGTCTCTGATACTTGACAAAGTGTCTATTCATTTATCTTCATGGCTAAGTACAGGAATATGATAATCTTATTAGGCGCAGACTGAAACTTGACTATAGACGGGTACAGACTGATGCAGACTGACTAATTGGAGGTCTGTACACTCGTTATAATACCTCGCGCGTTCAGGTATCACTGCGCGAGTGTGATCCGCGAGGAGAAAAGGTTCTACGTTAGCAGCAATCTCATTGGGTGCATTACATATTTATACGCGGATCGGCGGAATCAGAATTTGGTCCGTCTCTATGGCAGCGCCATATCGTATTGCGGAGACGGACGAGCGCTGCGCCTGCGCTGTTGTGCTTAGCAGGGCGCGCTCTAGTGGGAAAGTTGTGTACGCGCTGACTACGCGGAACTATGTACACAACAGATTTCAACCAGTAAATACTCATGAGTCACGAGGAAAAACCAAATTTGTTGCTATAGATGGTGGTCATCTCCTTCACAATAGGGCGAGGCCCAAGCACTCTTCGTTTGAGTTGATAGCTGCACGATAAGTACAATATCTCGAGGTACGGTGTGGTCAGAACATAGCTGGAGTATTCGGTGCTTATCCGACAGATCCTGACCAAAACAGTGGAAAGAGCTCTGATCTTAATCGCCGAGCTCAGACACATTGTCCTCCTGAGGTGATCTTAGAGGAAACAACCACTCCAAATGTTTCCCAAGAAAATTTTTCATCCAGTGATAAAATGACGTTAAGATTCATTCAACGGCAGAAGATGAAATTTGAAGCCAAACTCTTTGATGTTTTTCAGGATGAAGAAGACGCTGACACGCTTATCATCATCACCACAGCTATCACAAAGTCCTCTCATCTTGAGGTCGTGCTTGCTTCAGGAGAAGACGTAGACTTGCCAGTCACGCTCACTAGTCTCACAGGTTCCGAACAAGGCACCGTGTACTTTTAGAAGTATGGAAGAATAAAACCCAAGGTGTCTTCTACTCAACCACATAAACATTCGCTAACAGTAACTTCATCACTTTCACTTATACCTCCAGTGGCCGTGATTCAACCTCGTACTTCTTTGGTCAGGGGCATCTGAAGTTGCTTCAAATACTACAGGGACGTGTAGACTTTAAAGAGACAGCTACAGTTTTTTCTAATCCAGCTGCTACACGTGCCGTAGCAGCAGAAGCCGGAGAGAAAATCCTCGTTCAGGTGTACGGTGAAGAAAGGTTCAGTCAGATCCTCAACGACCTGCGCTACCAGTTGTTAAGAAGGGCTGCAGCCAAGAAGGGTTTCAATTTGGCCACATTTTCTCCCACGCAATATGCTGCAAAAATACACTCGTTTCGCACGTACCACCATGTGCAGCAGTGGCTGGGTTACAAAAAGAATCCACTCCTGGTTTACAACAGCCCAAGGTATTTCCCCAAAGATGTAGTTGAGGGAAGTAGCCCCCTAAAACCTGCTAAACATGTTTTCCGGCAGTTGCAAGAAAGGTTACAGAAATGCTTGCAGCTGCAGGAATGCAGCTTTGAAGTGTCCAGCTGCCTGCGGAACCTGCAATGGCGAGTTCTGCGAAAACCTGCCCGAAAATAGGGTAGACGTCGATTTTTACACCCACGAACTGGACGACCTCGCCGGCCACGACGACGAGGTGGATAATAGGCCGCTCGGACAAGTCGAGGACCAACATCAGGTGTACCTACACTCGTGTTGTTGTTTAAAGTTACCGTTACGTCCGTTAATTAAAACTTAAACAGATGTTATAAATAAAATTATTTTTATAAATTAATACTTAACAACATGTGTGTTCCATTTAAATGAGGATTTAAATGAGGATTTTTTACCTGGGGATAATCAACAAATAATTATTTGCGTTCCATTTCAGGACGTCCAGGACTGTGAAAATGGCACTAAAGAAGGCGGATTGGGGTACTTGCTTGGCCCTGGTACTTCGAAGAGGAGGAAACATCCTTAATAGACATTTCATGTACACACTCATTCACTTCATTTACACTTTTTATATATATCCGACGTAAATGTTTGTCAAATAAATTCTTATGTACACTTTTCCTTCAATTCCAGTCACCTTCTTGTGAAAAGTGACCTCTCACCAAATCTTCTCCCCCCACCGCCATTCAAAATGTTAAATTTAATAATTGTTTACTTCACTGAATCATTTCAGACAGGTTAATGAATATATAAAGACAACTGCATTGAAAATTAGCTTAAAATTTTCAAGTTTAGAAAATTTTCCAAACTCTGGAAACCTGTATCTCAGGAACTATTAGGTGTTCCGTGCCCGTTTTGGTCCCAAACTGTTGCAACTTTAATAAAATTTAAAAATGTATCGAATGTTCTTTGTCGAAAACGTGCGCTGTCATGCTGAAAAGGGGAAGAGAAAGTGCGAAAATTTAGGTGTTTTTGGGATGTTCAAAAGCTATCCGGGTGGCTGTCGAAGTCGAAAACTTGGATTTTGCATCTCAGTGACATCCTACATAAGAAAGTAAAAAGAAAACTTACTCTCTCCACTTGATGCAACTTACGATATACTAGGTTCTCGATTATTAGTGCTCATGTAGTTATTTTTCGATTAGTATAGGTTGTGATTCTATTGAGTGTAATTCGAATGCAGAATAGTATAAAGACTGATATTAACAATGAAGAGCGATTAAAGGTCCTTCAAAATGACATGACGTGCTATTCAGTAGAAAAACTGTTTGATATGTTTCCTTTGTTCGACTCATGTTTGATGGATTTACTATTTCTGTGATTGTGAGAGAACCAGCAGATGTAGAAGCGAGTTTAAGGTCCAAGTAATATGTCTCACACCAAGGAATTATCCTTCAACTTGAATCCCTGGCTTGAAGAAGTTTGCTTTGACAAACTAGGTAACTGAATAAATATTCGTTACAAGAGCTTATGGTGGTTTCATGCTGTCTTTCCTTAATGCAATATCTGGCTAAATTTAAATAAATTTACGCTGATCAACTGAATCAAGTCGGCAGGGAGCTGGGGCGTGTCTGGCTTTGGAGCAGCACACACTGCGTCAGCAGGCACGCCGCTTCCTGACCTGGCAAAGCCGTAGCGTGACTTAGCAGAGACGGCAGAATGTTTGAGCGGGTCACTGAGTAAGTGAACTTTGCCAGAAATTTTCGCGGATGACGCAACTGAACTCTGAGCATCGCGCGTCAGAGCTGGACTGTCGTTTTCGCGAGAGACGGATTTTATGTAGACAAAAGTCTCGAAGGTCGTACGGGATTTTGTGTTACGTGGGCATGATTTGGTCTTGGTTGTATTCACAGCCAGGCCACCAAAAGTAAACTTGAAGTGGCTTGTGATACTTCAAAAGCTCGCGTTAAGATGACTTTGTGGTTAACGGTAAGTTGTCTTTTTTCGTGCTAGTGTACTGTGCTATAGGAAAACTGCAGCGGCTGTACTTGCACGATACTATGCATTAAACTATGGTCCATGATAACGAGAGATATGTTTCTGAAAGCTACACTCGCTAGGTGTTTCAGAATCAGTTTGTGTAATCGGAACTTGATACAATATGTAGAAAGTACTACCTGAGGATTTGCAACTGCATGCGACTTATGTGTTTATTTGTCGAGAGATGTTCACAAATGTAAAATTACTGGAAAGAAGCGTTAATCGGTCAAGTTATTCACTACGTGCGCCTTGGGCTTTCAGTTGTGGATTATTATTTGTGAATTACATCCCATAAACCAGGTACAGTAACTTGCAAAGTACACAACTTCAGTGACAGGATATCGCTATTCAGCTGAATAGCGGATGTCCATTTGTAGCGCGAACGTATTTTTTCCTAATTTGGAGTCACCCTTACCCCTTGGTGAGAGTTGGTGAGAAGTGGTGCGACTCCCACTCCCCCCTAGCCCTCAAGCGTGGTTTACCCCATAATCGCGTAAAAATATAAAAAATGAAATTTCTTATTAGTTTTAAAAATTGATTAAAAGTGTATTGAGCAGTGTAGCATTTTCACAGACAGACTACAACAGACGGACGAGAAGGCTCCACAAAAATAGTATTAACCGTTCTGATGAATGCCCAAGAAACTGACCTTTTATTGATACATATGTACGTCAAATGTCCTCGGATTTTTACTTACTTTGCAGATGAAGGACAGCGCTGGTTGTACCTTCCTTCGAATCGTATGATCACTAATGGAATTATTGTCGGTGAACTTTAGCTTAGCTTCGTTCCACAAACAATTAATTTCTTGCTCGAACGTGTTTTACTACTTCGTCTGCATGTCGCTTAACGTAGGCCTTGGTAAAGTTTTGATATAAGTTCATGTTGAGCACAATAACAACGGTTTTATGTACGTTGCAGAATATCACGACTGACTCACTGACAGGCAGGGAACTTACGGAGTGAAAGCTGACACTTGCGCGGCACCTGTTTCCAGATTGGAAATCTCGGGCATGCACACTTGTAAAACATTCAGTTCAGTTCACAGAGGCCACAAAGACATTAACAATGTCTACACTCGGGTTTAACTGTGTGAAACAAAATGTTATCATTTCTAATAATGTTTATTCACTGGATTAAGAAAGTTGACGTGAGATTTTCATTGCCCCTCCCCCTCCACATTAAATGAATGAGATTTTGCCGCCTCACCCCTCCGCCCTCTATTTTCAGCTCTATTTTAGTTTTCAGTGCTACTATCAAACATACTCTGTTAAGTTACGTCATTAGGTTTTTAGTTCCTCTGTACTACGGGCAAGACTTACAATGTTCGTATTGGTTTATATGTCCTTCAGTGTGCCAATACAAATTTAAACACCAGCCTCATTTTTCAAAGGGTGTTGGCACAGACTGCGCTCAGAATGACTGTAGTTTTCTCAAAATCTTAGAACCCGGTCTAAACTGTGTCTGTCCAATGGACGTGGTCCATCGTGCTACAACTCTTTCTTAAGTTATATAGTTTGTTTGACTGATGAAAAGCTAATGCGTATTGCTTGCAGCTGGTGAAAATGTTACTGAATCTCCTACTGCGGATGCGGAGGCGGATAGGTCTTTAGTTGTTTAGGGCTTGCATGTCTCCCTCGTTCTGAAGTAGAAGATTCTTTCCCAGAAATTCAGTCAATAATTCTGCAAGTTCATGCTGATTTACTTAACTCGAGTATTGATGGTTGGACATGTTTGTAATTAAGGTACAAGGTGTAATTAAGTTACAACTTGTACAACGCGTGAAGAAGTCTACGTTCATTCCTTCTGGGGCTCCTGCTCTCGGTTTGTCCGGAAGCGCACATCGCATCCCGCAGCCCTGCAGACGTACAGCAGTTCCGGAGAAATCGCAGCTGAGAGGCGAACAGCAACTGCTGAAAGTAAGCTGAATTTTCCAGCGCTCGAGTTCAGCCTCTGGGGAATCTACCGCGTCGGTCACAAAATTACTGCTTTAATAATGTATGCGATTTCTGCCCCTATGAAGCAGCCGCTCTGCCGCTGCTGACGTATTCTCAGCACTACAGTGGGTCTGAGTTGTTCCACCACAAACTCATGCTGCTGCTACTGCCTGCAGCTTCCTGATGTCAGATGGTCACTGATCACCTAACGGGATCACAACTTAACGTAACTTTCTAAATGCTGTCGAGACAATACAGTGCTGCTAATTATACATACTCCAATCCTGTATCTGGGTCCGCAAAACTAGTTACTGGCGACTGGCAACGGCTAAACATATAACTGTCGTGGCAAGCACCGTGGTGGCTGTCTTTTGAATACGTTGCACTTAAAATACGGTGCTCACAGTCGTGAATGTTGGAACACATAAGTAATGCGCTATTTTGACGCTTGTCTTTCGCTGCTTTGTTCGACCACTGACGACACGACTGCGTCTCTTAGCTTGAGCGATGTGTCACGCCAAATGAGCTCAGAGCTAATACTGAACCCCCAACAAGCTCAGTGCTGATACGGAGACTGCTGTAGGGCGTCTGTCAATGGTAAAGCGTGACGGTCACTGGCGGAACCGCCATACTGGCGACTGCTACCCCGAGTTCTTGTTGGCGCTCGCGCTTGTGATTTTAGAGCGATTCTTAGTCTTATATTTCAAGAGGTGACGGTCGATAACCGTTTCACACGGTAGAAATAATGAACTACAGTAAGTGGCTTTCATTTCTACAGTTAAGTTACGTATGCCATACAATAGAAACTTATGTCCGAGATACACAACTAATGATACAAATAAGTGGATAATCTTCGCAGATTTCGTCACTCGCGCGCAGATTTAAGAAGAAAAACAAAACAAAAGAAAATGTGCGTGATGCACACTGGGAAAATAGACGCCGTCAAAATATACCGTCAGTGGTAGCGGCCACTTTTGCAAAAGACTCTACATGCTACGACCAAGAGCTGATGTGGTGGTGCCGCAAAATAACACGTACCGATTTATTGAGTCTTCCCAAAACATTTGCTGCTGAGAGTTATTACGTTTGTCAGTTTAACTTTCGTTTAGTAAATATTTATGTACTCCAATGAAACAAGAAATTAAGTAACAATGTGGATTACAGATAACGTTACCATGTCGCAGCTGTCATTCCTAGGTATTCAGTTGTATGGACAGCCTTTATATTTGTGTGGTTTATCGTGCAATCTAAATTTAACGGAACCTTTAGCACTCATGTGAATTACTTCACATTTTTCCTTATTTAGAGCCAACTGCCACCGTGTTAAGTAATTTTCAGATCTGTTCCCCTACTGAACGCAATACGTACTACAGTACCGAGCGAAGTGGCGCAGTGGTTAGCACACTGGACTCGCATTCGCGATGACGATGTGGGTGCTGCAATCCTGATTTAGGTTTTCAGTGATTTAACTGTATCGCTTCAGTCAAATGCTAGGATGGTTCCTTTGAAAGGGCTCAGCCGATTTCCTTCCGCATCCTTCCCTAATCTACATCTACATCTACATCCATACTCCGCAAGCCACCTGACGGTGTGTGGTGGAGGGTACTTTGTGTACCTCTATCGGTTCTCCCTTCTGTTCCAGTCTCGTATTGTTCGTGGAGAGAAGGATTGGTATGCCTCTGTGTGGGCTCTAATCTCTCTGATATTATCCTCATGCTCTCTTCGCGAGATATACGTAGGAGGGAGCAATATACTCCTTGACTCCTCGGTGAAGGTATGTTCTCGAAACTTCGACAAAAGCCCGTACCGAGCTATTGAGCGTCTCTCCTGCAAAGTCTTCCACTGGAGCTTATCTATCATCTCTGTACCGCTTTCGCGCTAACTAAATGAGCCTGTAACGAAGCGCGTTGCTCTCCGTTGAATCTTCTCTATCTCTTCTATCAACCCTATCTGGTACGGGTCCCTCGCTGCTGAGCAATATTCAAGAAGTGCGCGAACTAGTGCACTGTAACCTACTTCCTTTGTTTTCGGATTGCATTTTCTTAGGATTATTCCAATGAATCTCAGTCTGGCATCTGCTTTACCGACGATCAACTTTATATGATCATTCCATTTTAAATCACTCCTAATGCGTACTCCCAGATAATTTATGGAATTAACTGCTTCCAGTTGCTGATCTGATATATTGTAGCTAAATGATAAAGGATCTTTCTTCCTATGTATTCGCAGCACATTACACTTGTCTACATTGAGATTCAATTGCCATTCCCTGCACCATGGGTCAATTCGTTGCAGATCCTCCTACATTTCAGTAGAATTTTCCATTGTTACAATCTCTCGATATACTACAGCATCATCCGCAAAAAGCCTCAGTGAAGTTCCGATGTTATCCACAAGGTCATTTATGTATATTGTGAATAGCAACGGTCCTACGACACTCCCTTGCGACACACCTGAAATCACTCTTACTTTGGAAGACTTCTCTCCATTGAGAATGACATGCTGCATTCTGTTATCCAGGAACTCTTCAATCCAATCACACAATTTGTCTGATAGTCCATATGCTCTTACTTTGTTCATTAAACGACTGTGGGGAACTGTATCGAACGCCTTGCGGGAGTCAAGAAATACGGCACCTACCTGGGAACCCCTATCTATGGCCCTCTGAGTCTCGTGGACGAATAGCATGCGCTGGGTTTCACACGACAGTCTTTTTCGAAACCCTTGCTGATTCCTACAGAGTAGATTTCTAGTCTCCAGAAAAGTCATTATACTCGAACATAACACGTGTTCCAAAATTCTACAACTGATCGACGTTAGAGATATAGATCTATAGTTCTGCACACCTGTTCGACGTCCCTTCTTGTAAACGGGGATGACTTGTGCTCTTTGCCAATCCTTTGGAATGCTACGCTCTTATAGAGACCTACGGTACAGCGCTGCAAGAAGAGGGCAAGTTCCTTCGCGTACTCTGTGTAAAATAGAACTGTTATCCCATCAGGTCCAGCGGCCTTTCCTCTTTTGAGTGATTTTAATTGTTTCTCTATCCCTCTGTCGTCTATTTCGATATCTACCATCTCGTGCGACAATCTAGAGAAGGAACTACAGTGCAGTCTTCCTGTGTGAAACAGCTTTGGAAAAAGACATTTAGTATTTCGGCCCTTAGTCTGTCATCCTCTGTTTCAGTACCATTTTGGTCACAGAGTTTCTGGACATTTTGTTTTGATCCACCTACCGCTTTGACATAAGACCGAAATTTCTTAGGATCTTCTGCTAAGTCAGTACATAGAACTTTACTTTCGAATTCATTGAACGCCTCTCGCATAGCCCTCCTCACACTCATCACAAGACATTCAGCTTCGCGTAATTTTTGTTTGTCTGCAAGGCTTTGGCTATGTTTATGTTTGCTGTGAAGTTTCCTTTACTTCCGCAGCTGTTTTCTAACTCGGTTGTTGTACCACCGTGGCTCTTTTCCATCTCTTACGATTTTGCTTGGCACATACTCATCTAATGTATACTGTGAGTCTGCTTTAACCGTGACCTTCACCCAAATTATTTCACATTTCGGATCTCCGTCAATTTCCTTCGATACTGTTGTACTTTCTTATCGCTATAAACATGCCTCCCCTTTCGCTGTCCAGCATGTCTCTGCGGTATACATTCCAACCTGAGTTTAGAATTCCATTACTGTTTACATCTCGTTTCAGCCAACTTTCCGCCCCTATGGGCATTGTGACCGTTTATTAATGAGAGCAGTTCTGGGACCTTTCTATAGACGCTCCTGCAGTTTACTATTACCACATTAATATTGTTATTCCCCGTTGCGTTTTGCCTACTGCTACCTTGTCGAGTCTCAGGAGGCGTCTTGTCGGGCCTAGGGAGGGAATTCTCTAACCTAAAAAACCCACTTGTGCACTCCACACGTACTCCGCAACCCTTGTAGCCGCTTCCTGCATGTAGTGCACGCCTGACCTATTCAGGGGGACACTACATTTCTCCACCCGATAGCGGAGATAGAGAAATTTGCACCCCAGATCTCCGCAGAATCGTCTGAGCCTCTGGTTTAAGCCTTCCACTCGGCTCCAAACCAGAGGACCGCGATCGGTTCTGGGAACGACACTACAAATAGTTAGCTCAGATTCCTCCCCGCGAGCGAGGCTTTCCGCCTTCACCAACTACGCCAACCGCCTGTATGAACTGAGGATGACCTCTGAACCCAGGCGGCAGGAGTCACTGGTGCCGACATGAGCGACATCCGACATGGGCATCCGATGGGAACGATGAGCTCCCTGTTTAGTCCCTTCCCCCAAATCAACCAACCAGCCATATTACTGTAAAACACGTTGATATTGTTTGGTATTCGGCGTTTCTTAACCGCAATAACGGGTCCACTCACTAACCACGAAACTTTCCGCATCCCAATACCGAAACTCCATCTCCTCTGTACTTCACAGCTGGCGCTGCACGTAATAGAGGTACCGTTCTCCAGACGTTCGCCAAGCCCAGTCGTTCCCATCGGATTGCGGCAGGGTACAGCGTGAGTCATTACTCCAAATCTGTCGTTCCCAGTCATTCACTTTCCAGTGGCTCCACCTCAAGCGCCGCTCAGCGCTGACTGGAGAAATGTGTGACTCACGAGGGGCTACTCGACTGTTGCAGCCCACCCTTTGTAATTCCCTACGTGCAGTCAATCGTTATGAGTAGACTGCTAGCAGCTTGGAACTCACGAGTGGCTCTTTCCTCTGATTTCATGCACCGCCCTCCGCAATGCGCGACAGTTCTTGTCTATTACTGTCTGAGGTCTGTCTGGTCATGATTTGCGAGGTGGCGCAAAATAGGGCTCATAAAGTTTTGCCCACTACAACATAATATGGGGTCATACATCTTTGATATCATATTTACGTTAGTAGACAACATGAAACTTAATACAGTAGGTTTTCAGGGTGCTCTCCTTCTGCAGCCATGAGCGTGTAGTACCTTGAACTGAATTCTGTGATGACTTTCAGCAGAATATTATTTCATATTGCACGAATCTCTCTGGAAACTGCAGAACCAACATCTTGCAGTATTGCACGTGTATCTCTGAAGACCCTGGCCTTTGGAAACCTGTTAATAAATACTCACAAGTGTTGAGCTCGAGACTGTAAGGGGGACGTTCCACACCATTTCCAGTGAACGCTAAGGCGTCCAGGGCCACGATATCACCTCTGGGCGTCTCCTGAAATAAATTGAAGAAATCCGCAGTACGGTGTGGACGTGCTTCGTCCTGCGTGAACCAGCAGTTTTTCCGAGCATTCGGCCGCGTCGTGTAGCCGGTACATCTTCATGTCCCAGTACCTTCCTGTACTTGGCTGCTGTGACATGACACAATAAAAACAACCCCAATAATGCATTATGTACTGATTGCGCACCGAACACTGACTTTTGGCTGTAGCAGCAGATTGAACGTTACCATTCTCAGTAGCCCAGTGGTGCCATTTCTGTTTGTTGACGTACCCATGGAGATGGAACTGTGCTTCAGCACTAAACCAGATTAATACGTATCTGCTGTTCCATTTCCAAAGGCCTCAGTCAGCTCATTTTGGTAAGAATACCGCCGCTTCGCATCCCTGTCCTTCAAAAGTTCGTACGATTGAATTTTGTGAGGGAAATGGTTAAGTTTCTCTTTCATTATCCTCTGGAGAGAATATCGTGACATTACGAGTTGCTGTGCTGCATGTCCTGTTCATAGGTAGTTGTTTTCTCATTGAATAACGTTCGCAGTCGTTCGACATTCAATAGGGTTAGAATTGAGGCTGCCTTACTGGCTGCCCTTCCTGCACTCACGTAGGAATCTGGTGTTTTGGAAACACTTCGTTAACCTGTTAAAAACAGGGAAAGCATTACACAAATTCTGTTTCAGGGGATGCTTAAATACTGTCATCACAGATTTACTTCTGTTCTTTACCGTAGTCTCACCAAGAAATAGACTGTCGAATCATGAAACCTTTCAGTTGTCTAAATTTGCAGTTATTATTTCATTGAGAAACCATTTTCGGCGATATATTACGCCATCTTCAGGCCCCTGCGTGCAGACAACAATGATAACAGTGCGAAACACTTAACAAGAGGAGGCGATGCGAGTCTTACAGAAAGTGGTAATTTCATGAATCAAACTGTGAATCTACGAATTTCCACTAAACAATAAGTATTGAAATATATGGAAAAGGTTATGACCAATGTTATCATGAAAGTGGGGTAAGTCTGCTGGTAAGAAGATGTGTGGTTGGGTGATACACCAAACGATATATTATGAAGTAAGTCCAAAAAAAAAAAAAAAACTGAAGTACATGTGCAGTATATTACAAAGACAACAATTACAATCAGAACAACCAAAGACACGTACCTCTATTCGTCCCGCAGCCTTTACGCACAAGAGGGCAAAGGAAAGTACGACCTGCGACAGAAAAACAGCCAGAAAACATGTGTCAGGGTGTACTATACAATGTGCAATATGCCAGTTGGTCCCTTCATGAGTAGATGGTTAACTGAGAATAAGGATGTCAAGGACTATACGTCTCGTGTAGTATCAAGGCATTAGAGGTACAGGTGTGCAATCTGAAAAAACACCCATGTCAACTAATGAAAGTTGTAGACCCGTGAAAACGAACACCTGTCGCGAACCATCAAAACAATGTAAAAAGGGAAGAACTCAAAACACTAACACCAGGATGCCAACAAACGTAGTGTAGCAACCATGGTGGTTACATGTTAGCGAATAAGTCAACGGAACGTTACCTTGCGGCATACAGGACTTGTGAAAAAACTAGGAAGGTACTGAAACCTACAAACATCTATGTTATCTCAAGAACAGTAATTGCACGATTTTAGTGCAGCCTAGAAAAATGACGTTAGAAACCAAGTACGAACTATGTGTAGAGAAATATTTCTGTTTGTTGAAGACCAATGAAAACTATCTTGTGGAGTTACACGTCTATTATATGAAATTGCTATCGAGAAGCACAACAGTCACAATCTACAATTATGTACCCCTCGTAAAGTGGTGTCTCAATGTACATTACACTTGAAACAGTTGCAATCGGTACTGAGTCATAATAAGGAAACTATGTTAATGTGTTCTAATATGCAGGAAAAGACAAATATAAAGTAGAATCCAATTGAAATTGTCAATGAATTATATGATCAGACATTTAAAACTTCCTATCTGTTGTTGTTGTTGTTGTGGTCTTCAGTCCTGAGACTGGTTTGATGCAGCTCTCCATGCTACCCTATCCAGCGCAAGCTTCATCTTCCAGTACTTACTGCAACCCACATCTTTCTGAATCTGCTTAGTGTATTCATCTCTTGGTCTCCCTCTATGATTTTTACCCTCCACGCTCCAACCTGTTGTACATTAGTCTAAACCATACTTGGAAATCAAAGCCCGTGTACCTCAGCAGACCAATTTTGAAAGAAAGAAACTTGTTGCACCAACCATCAACGGTGCTCATGGCATAGAAAAACATTATGTTAACAGCCTGGCATGAACTAAACAATGGGGGAAGTATCCGAAAAAGGAAGTGCAGCCATATCAGATTGAGAACAATACGCATAACCAAGTTATCCGTGTTAGAAACTACTAATAATAAATTAAGCGTTGCAATGTGAAACTGTTAAACCAAAATCACGAGACTAATGTTATCAACGTGGAAAGTGCTAAAGACATCGCAGTGTTGTTTAAATGACAAATGCTAAGTCAACAAAACCTTTTGAATCCCGGGTGATAACTGTAAAAAAACAGGTGGGGAGGGGGGGGGGGGGGGGGAGTGGACACAAACACACAAACCCAAACACACACACACACAAACACAAACACACACACACACACACACACACACACACACACACACACACACACACACACACACACACACACAAGACATGAAACATGACGTTGTATTTGGCATTACAGTACAAAACTAAGGGAGAGAAACACCCGTAATCAACTGGTGGAGATTACAGAGTCAGTAAGAGTAGTCCCATTACTCCATGTCAAATAACATACTGAAACTGATATGCTGAAAATCCTCAAATAGTAGCATGATTAACGATCAGAGTATCGTGCGGGGACGTAGGTCCCCCTGTTACACATGCCACACTATACGTAGACGTACGATAAACGGTTAAGCCACAAAAATATAAAATCAACAAACCCCTTTAAACGAAAACCACATCAGAGTAAATAATCTATATTCTGTATAAGAAAGGACATAACGGTATATATCGAGGGTGTCCATTGAATAAGTGTGAATACTCAAAGGAAAAAACTGTCTATTGAAAGCTGAGGAGCAAAGACATACATCCAGAAACTAATACTGCTAGGGATACAGCCCAAACAGGTGACGTAAAGCTAAGGAAACGAGCACATCAGTAAAAAGAAATTAGTTTCAGTGCGCCTAGCCAAACCAGCGTTTAAAAAAATGTGTTAACAACCATCCAACAAGCCCCTGGGACACTGGTATCGTCGAAAGGAATAAAGCAACAAACCACAACATCCGTCATCAACCAGTAACGATTGAGGACTAATCAGGCATGGTGCATGAATGAAAGAGGGAAATATATAATAATAACTCGTGACACCAATAGGGTAAACACCAGTCAAATATGAAAACTTAATGAAAGCAGTACTGCATTAACGTTAGTTAGTTTAAGTAAAGTTCAAACGAGTAAGTGCTATGACATCAGTATGAACTCACGAATGAGTGAGTAACTAAATGATGATGTATCTATGAAAGAGGTAAATACCATGTAGTACAAAAACCACAAACACAGAAGGAACACAGAATGGAAGATAGCCTCAGATGCTAATGCATAGCCAGTATTTACGACTGTTCAAAAAAAAGGTTCAAATGGCTCTGAGCACTATGGGACTTAACATCTTAGGTCATCAGTCCCCCAGAACTTAGAACTACTTAAACCTAACTATCTTAAGGATATTACACACATCCATGCCCGAGGCAGGATTCGAACCTGCGACCGTAGCAGTCGCGTGCTTCTGGACTGAAGTGCCCAGAACCGCTCGGCCACCAACGGCAGGCTTTACAACTGTTGTAAGGGGGAAATGTACTCTGGTATGCTTTGTACAAACATTGCTGCATCCCTAATTACATGAAGCGAGAATTCTAATGCAGTTACCTACACATCTAATATCCTTACTCATAATCGTGCTCGTTATACTTCTAGCGAAGAAGGAATAAGTAAAATAGAAAAACTCGGTACTGTGAAGGTCGATATTGTAAAAAAAAAAAATATCGTACTCCTCATTCTTCTAACGAAGAAATGAAAGGAAAAAAAAGGTTGACAGATATAAAGTATCGGTAATATGAACGGGCATATTGTGAAGAAACCGGGTCATACGAAAGCTTACCCTGACCGACGTGTAGGAAGATTCCCACCTCTCGTCCAGTCGATGTAGGGGCCAGCACTCAATGACTGGTATCCGTAGATATCTTCTGTTCAAGAGAAATAAGACGCAGGAAGTAACAAACGAAATGAGACCTAGCTGAAGGGACCACACAAGACAGAAAATAACGCATGTACCTCACTGACACAGCGATCGCTTCGATCATCGTTTGCCGACGGTTTGACAAACATTCAAACCAAACCGGTCAAAAATGAAAATCAGCGTAATTTCCAAAGACTTAGGTCCCAGTCAAAGAAAGACAGCTGAGGTGTATGTCAGTATCGATCTTGGGGACATCTAGCAAAACTCCCGTAGTAATAATGTGGTCAGAAATACTGCACACTGAATCACCCCGAGAGTACCGTACGTGCAAAAGAACCGCAAAACAGGAAATTTCCATGTGTTGATTACAATAACAGTACCGCTGTGACAGTGAAGTACGTTGAGCACCCACACTGGATATCCTACTAGGTAAACCGTCATAACAGGTAGCCTGGGAAGTACTGAGAGATTAAAACAGTGGAGATTCGCAATGGTTCACAATCAAATATGTGCATACAAATCTAAGTCCATAAGAAATTACGAAAACAGTCGAAAAACCATTTGTTCTTGGAGTCTGTATGGCCTTTCAGTAAGTCATAGACTCGTTGTTTAAGTGCAGATAGATTTCTGAATCTTCTAAGAGGTCAGCTGCGCCTCCTTTGCCTAAAAAATGTAAAACCTTAAGGTATTCATTGATATCTGTGGCAGTGTACTTCATTTTTTTAGATGTTCTTTAAATGTAGATTATTTAATCGTGTGGAGGGACGTTATCTTCCCGGTATCTTTCTAAAAAAAAATGCATCTGTTTGAGCGGAATAAATGGAGTTGCAATTGTCACAGATTATTTTGTATATACCTGACATTAGCAGTGGGTCAATATGTCCCTACTGTTAGTAATTCGGGTGCACCCACTTATAAGATGGCGAAGTAATTATCATCTGTTCTCAGTCCATATGTTGGCAAGTGTGAACACCATATATCCAATTCGGTGGATTTTATTCGACAATTGAAATCTTTCTGGCTGGGTCCCTCAGGTTGATTAGTGAGTTTTGATGTGGTATCTCTGGTTAGACGAGTCCCTCTGGAAGAGTCCCTTCGTTTGATTAGTGAAAAACTGAATGAAGAGTTGGTAAAGCTTTGTCGTGATATGATGACATGTAGGTATTTTTTATTGAACAGCAACACTTTTGAACAGCATGACGGAGTGGCTACGGGTAATCCTTTATCACTCGTGGTCGCCAATTTATTTATGGAGGACTTCGAGGATATGGCAGAGAGGACTTCGGCTTTGCAAACAACGTGCTTCTGGAGGTATGTGGATGATACATTTTTCGTCTGGCCACATGGACGTGATGCTCTTACCGAATTTCTTACCAATTCAACTGCCTCGATCCTAGCATTAATTTGCTGTGGAGGTTGAAAGTGATGGATTGCTTCCATTCTTGGACGTTATTGTTTACAAAATAATAAAAAAAACAGATGGTGCACTGGGACATAGTGTTCACTGAAAGCCGACGCATTCAGACGGTATCTGCATTCTATGAGTTGTCATACACCATACCAAAGCAGTGGCGTCCTTAGCTGTCTGGTACGCTGAGCACATACCATATTTGACGCGGACTGCTTAACCCAAGAACTAGGGTCTTTGATGGCTGTTTTATAGGGAAATGGGTACTCTGAACAGCAGATTTGTCGGGGTATGGAGTCTGAACCGACAGCGGAGGTGCATGAAGAGGAGCTCGGATCGGTGGCCTTTATTCCTTATGCTGGAGGCATATAGTTTAAGACTGAAAGAATTTTAAGAAGTTTTTGCATGAAGAGTGTGTCCCGTCCACTTTACAAGAATAGGGAATTACTCGGCTCCGTGAAAGATGATTTGGGTCTTACGAAGCCTTATGTTATAAAATTCCGAGTCAATGTGGGAAGACTTACACCGGCCATTCGATTCGCATGGTTGATGACAGGTACGTGGAACATCGTCATACGAGGCTACAACAGCCGGAAAAATCGGCGGTAGCAGAACATCGCTTAAACGACGGACACGGTATGAAGTTTGACGAAACTGTGATAGTTGGCAACACTTCCGGTTTTTGGAGCAGTGTGTATAAAGAGGCAACTGAAATTAGTTTGGCCGATAGTGTAATCAATAGAGACAATTGGTTTCCTCTCAGCAGGACGTGGAATCGTCTTATCCTGCACCAAAGTAGAACGTTCTCGGCGCAGCGATTCCGAGTGTTCTAAAATCGTCTCTGAGTGCGCTATATCGTTGCCGGCGGCGTTCTACTAAGGGAGGCGCCCCCTACCCACTGTTGGAGGGCAGCAACTGTGATGGGCCATTTGCAACCTGGCATCATTTCTCAGCGGGACTCATCAGCAGAAGCAACGTTCTCCTGAAGATACAGTTGGATCACCGAAATACTGGATCGAATTGATTTTAGGGTCCGGCAGCAAACCCGAAGAGACTTTCAAGTTCATGGAAACGATTGTCTTGTAGCTTGGCATTTGTGTATAATCAGCGTTCGAGGCCTGGCGTGGCGTTCTGACGGTGGCAAAAATGTCTGCTTATTGCAATGCCTGTAAAAACATGTCCTTTGTCTAGTGGACGCAGTAGTTAAATTTCTTTCTATCGATTCCCTTTTAATATTTACGCTATTTTACAGCTAGTGCGGTGAGGATGGGCAAGTGAGAGGCCATTAGGCTCCATACGAGGTAAGGAAGCGGAAATAAAACAGTAAGTGAAATATTCAAACTTCAGGGTTTGCAGCATGTCGTCGTTTTTTGCTACGCCCCATGATTAGTCTGCTGGGCACTTACCAGTCACATTAAGGTGAGCCATCAAAGTCTTCGGCGGCTCACCTGAGTTGAAATGTCGTGGAATGTAGCAAACAATGGCCGAGTACAAGTCCGAAACTTCTTTGAATGTGAAATTCTTCGGAAAAAGTTACTAATATTTGAAATATATGGATATTCTCTGCCTGTAGGATAAAGTGTAGACAACAAGATAGCACGTAACAGGTGCTGTCTGCTGCCCCGTATGAAGGAGACACGCTCTTGGCCTTTACTGGCTTACCGGGTACTCTCCTGTTGGTTGCATCTTTCACCGTGAAGTGCGTGTTTTGGTGGTACGGAGTGCTACGTGCTTTGACAACGCTGAGGAGCTCTTTGGAAGGAATCGTTAGCGCTAGGATTTCACCCGGAACAAGTCCCGCCCACTCACCCCCGGTTTTCCCGGTCTTTGTTCGGCAGCTGGGCATCGTTTCAGTTGACCCACGAGGTTTACCGCGTTCGGCTGCACTTGGAGTGAATGTTAAATTAATATCTTGCTAGGTCTTACATTTTGCCAGATAGTTAAAAGACACGTTACAAAAAACGTGCACAATCGGCCTCAGCTGTGCCAGGTACTTCCACAGCAGACATATGAGAAAACATTTTAACACTGAATTCTTTAAATACGAGAACTCAGCATTCAGATGAACACCCGAAGCTACAACAGGAAAAACCTACCCTCAAAGAATAATTTGCTTGAAGAAAGAGGAACCACAGTATACTTTACACTTGAGTTTCAGAACTCAGACAGTATATCTCAAACAAGCACCAATGTTCACTATACCTCCAGAGGGCATCAAAATTACTTTGTCCTTGCTAGATCGATCCAAGCTGTTTTGGCGTGTTATTGACTGAATAGTTTTGCCGAAAAGTTTTAGGGGTGGAAGAACTAGCACAGCATGAAGGACTTTTTAGAGCCACGAAACACTGCAGCATTTATTTCCTCCATAATTGCTCTGTGACAAACATGCACATCATCATTATTATTTTAAAAAAATGGTTTGAATGACATTTACGAAATTAATAACTCTTTTGGAAAACAGACAGGACAAAGAATAACGACAGATTATTTTTCTGAGATATTTGCAACAGCATGTAGGACACTAATCACACAGAAACAGCCACTATTCTTTAAAACCTCGTTTATAATTCGCAGGTATGGCATTGGAAGAATTTACAAGTTAAAATTCACCCATTACCCATGCAAATACTAACGAAATATGTCATATAAGCAAATATCTTACTGCTTTCATTAGGCATTTCTACTTTATGGCATTCTTATTATTCTTTAATTATCGTTAGCTACTATGACGGCCTACATAAAAAAAGGACTTTCACTTATTTCTGTATAACGTTGATTTTAGACAACAGAGTTAGTCGACTGAATCCGTGGCTTTACTACGACATGAGATATTCAAGACCACTGTTTTCGCATTGTATGTTTGCTCTGCTGATTACCTCAAATAAACGTATTATAATATCTGAATTAGTTAATGAAAATTTGTCCTTATTGCCCTTAAATAACATCACGTTATTTTTTGTTTTCTATTGCTGGCAATGCTTTCAATTCTCTATAAATATTTTTATTCCTTTAATAATGCACATTCATATTATATTATTATCCAGAAAAACTTAAATTTATTATCATTACTGAATCTCATCACAGTGTAACATGTGTTGGGCTGTGACGATAACAACGCTGATGTAGCTTCCAGTTTGCGGAACTGGCGGCTGTATAGGGGAGGGCCTTACACTATGGATAGGCATGGGGGCGGGGGGGGGGGGGGGGGGTGAATGGGCGGGACTTGCTCCGGGTGAAATCTTAGCGCTAAGGGCACGTCTCCTTGGAGCAGGTGCAGCTGAGGCTGTTACGGGTGAGTAACGGGCAGGCAGGCGGCAGCCAGTGGCGCAGGGACTCACCGGCGGCGGGCGTCCGTGCGCGGAGCAGTGCAGCGCCACCCCCGTGGAGTTGGAGAAGCGGGCGCGCTGCGGCGGCTCCTGCAGGAACACCGGGCCCTGCAGCCCCGCCTGCTCCCCGGCCAGCGCGGCCGGCAGCCCTGCAACACACACTCTGCTCAGACACGGCCGCCACACGAGGCGTCGCGGCGGCTACCCGCACTGCTCAGTGCCAGTACCACCGCTTGCGGTAAAAAGTACATAAGCAACAGTTTTTATGTCCTGTCTTGATGTGTTTTTTCTCCTGAGACTATGTCATACGACTTCAATACTGAGAGGTTCATGACATACTACTGGTAGTTAATGCTATATCTACGATATCAGAAGGCATAGACTTTATCTCAAACACCGACAGAGATCCCAGTTCCTGTTTCACGCACGCTTTAAGGGAACTCTTGCGGTCGTACCACCCACGAAATTTTTGCTGATCCAAATATTGTTAAGTGCGTCCGACAGCTTTTATAAATTGTTCACCCATACTGGAATTTGAATCTTTAGTATAATGTCAAGTAATATTGTTACTGTGTTACATAAGGCCGTGAAAAGTATATATGCGAAAATTTCACAAGAGAATGAGCTCTCTCACATTGTGCTAGACTTGCAATTTTCATTTTAAAAGAACTGCTCGAATTGAAAAAAAAAAATGAAAATTTTCCTTTAGCTACAATACGAACAAGTCGCAGTTGGAATTAATCAACTCATACACAGATACCTGGGTGTATCGGTTTCTGGGGATATGAAATGGAGCCGGCCGGTGTAGCCGACCGGTTCTAGGCGCTACAGTCTGGAACCGCGCAATCGCTACGGTCGCAGGTTCGAATCCTACCTCGGGCATGGATGTGTGTGATGTCCTCAGGTTAGTTAGGTTTAAGTAGTTCTAAGTTCTAGGGGACTGATGACCTCAGAAGTTAAGTCCCATAGTGCTCAGAGCCATTTGAACCATATGAAATGGAGATATCGCGTAAGGCCCGTAGCAGGTAAGTCAGGGGCAGGCTTCAAACGGCTCAAATTGCTCCGAGCACTATGGGGCTTAACATCTGTGGTCATCAGTCCCCTAGAACTTAGAACTACTTAAACCTAACTAACCTAAGGACATCACACACCTCCATGCCCGAGGCAGGATTCGAACCTGCGACCATAGCGGTCACGCGGTTCCAGACTGAAGCGCCTAGAACCGCAGGGCCACACTAGCCGGCGGGCAGACTTCGGTTCATCGCTATGGCAAAGGAAATTCTACATATTCTACAAAGGTGATTGCGTGCAAAATACTTATTCGACTCCTCCTAGAAAACTGCTTAACGTTGTTGGGCCCTTATCTAATATAATTAACAGGCCATACTGAACGTGTGCAAAAAAGGATAGCGTAAGTTGCGACAGGTTTGTTTGACTCACGAAATAGCTGAGAAACCTGAGGAGGATCAAGCACCGTCTCAGCGAATATGCCGATATCTTATATCGCAATTAAAACGCAGAAAACTACACTCTCAAATGAAATCCGCTCAAATAATTACACATTTGACGCCTCTTCCATTATAGCGTCGAAAACATGCACTACGACTTTAAAATGTTCCAGGTATTCTTTGGGTAACTTGTCTGCAACGGCGTTTGTAGGCTAGAAATGCAAGTCAAATTAAAGTAAGATTGCAGGGGCTCAGAAGAGCACTGATTCTAGTCTCTGACAGCAGCACGAAACTTAGAGTCCTCACCTGAGATATATTGTGTCAAATTGGTTGTAACTCACCTAACATCACGCCTTACGTCAATATTTTTAGCGTCATTACCTTCTCCTGGAACATCCTTGCTGCAGGAAACTGGTGTGAGAGGGGCAGGTCAAAGGCAGGTCATCCCTTGTCTCGCTGATCAAATAACACGAACAGCTGGGCCAGGGGTTTATTTACTGCAGGCACGCGGATGTCGGTAGCGTCAACTCTCAACAGCTCAGAAATGGCACGACTCAGCTCCGAAAAGTTCTTTCATTCTCTTCCAGAGCATTAAATGATGCTACTGCTGTGTTTAGATGGACAAACCACTGTTCAAACCCGTAATTACCTTCCAGATGTAAGGTTTTTCGAGAGGAATGGCATGGCACAACAGAATTAGGCAACAGAGCTTGAGAACAATTTAAAAATGTTTCACCCCTTCCAGGATATGGTCTGTCGAGCCATTCAGGGGAGTGATTACATCAACTTTTCACAAAAAGTAAAAAAGTGTCTTTTGGAAATATCAGCGTTTCTCATCCCACTAGGGATTGCAGTTTTGGTGTCGGTTATCAAGTGGAACAGATAAAAAATAACATAAACACAGGCTACAATTTTAAATTTGTAACGTGTCGTGATTCTGGCTAAGTAGTCCTGTATTTATTCAGTGAGTAACGAGGCATCCAAGGCATTCAGTGCTACAATATTTGGTTCGTGGTTAACTTTTAATTGTACCACACTATCAGCTTTCTTTTAATTCTTACACAACTTCACCGGTAATCAAGTCGTACAGTAAACGGTTGAAAGGATATCAAAGATAAGATTCACTAATGGTATTGCTGCCCTCTGCCAAAGTGACAAAGAATATCATGACTTGTTGAATGAAACGAACAGTCTATAGAGGACTTAACAGTCTGAGCAGCACAGGCAGACAGAGCATTCTACCAGCGTCAACAGCGCTGTTCATTCAGAGATGAAATTTTTGAAGATGTACATCTGGAACAGAGGACTGAATGGTAGCAAACTGTAAGAAAACTAGAAAGGAGGAGAATCGAAGATTTCAACATATAGCGTTACAAAAGGATACTGAAATTTGAGCAGAGTGATAAAATAAGAAATAAGGGTGATCCCCAGAGATTCAGCGAGAAAACACTATATTTGGGAAAATCTGGTTAGGAAAAGCTACAGCACGATAGGAGGTGTGTTAAGACCTCCATGGTACCCGGGGAGAGACACAAAGAAAATGTTTTAGTGGAAGATAGCGATTGGAGAATATTCAATAAATAAATTAGGGCGTTGGTTCTAAGTGCTGCTCTGAGATGATGAGAGTGGCACAGGAGAGCAGAACGTGGCGCACCGCATGCAGCCAGTCAGAAGACTGAGCGCTAAAGGGGGAAAAGTATGAAAAGAATTAAAATCACTGCAGGTGTGTGCCTCGCTCGATGGGTCGTTCAGAGAGACTGCCATCTCTAAAGACAGACGTTGGCGCAACTGTAAACTGTCTCTCTTCCCACATAATGGTAGGTGGGATTTGCAACGGTAAAATCTCGACCGAGGACTCTATAAGACGAGTTCTTCTTTCTCAGGCAGGCAGAACCATTCAGTAAAATACACTATTGGCCATTAAAATTGTTACACATGAAGATGATGTGCTACAGACGCGAAATTTAGCCGACAGGAAGAAGATGCTGTGATATGCAAATGATTAGCTTTTCAGAGCATTCACACAAGGTTGGCCCCGGCGGCGACTCCTACAACGTGCTGACATGAGGAAAGTTTCCAACCGGTTTCTCATCCACAAACAGCAGTTGACCGGAGTTTCCTGGTGAAATGTTGTTGTGATGCTTCGTGTAAGGAGATGAAATGCGTACCATAACATTTCCGACTATGAGAAAGATCGGATTGCAGCGTATCGCGATTGCGGTTTATCGTATCACGACATTGCTGCTCGCGTTGGTCGAGATCCAAAGACTGTTAGCAGAATATGGAATCGGTGGCTTCAGGAGGGTAATACGGAACGCAGTGCTGGATCCCCACGGCCTTGTATCACTAGCAGTCGAGATGACAGGCATCTTATCCACGTGGCTGTAACGGATCGTGCAGCCACGTCTCGATCCCTGATTCAACAGATGGGGACGTTTTCAAGACAACAACCATTTGCACGAACAGTTCGATGACGTTTGCAGAAGCATGGACTATCAGCTCGGAGACCATGGCTGCGGTTACCCGTGACGCTGCATCACAGACAGGAGCCCCTGCGATGGTTTACTCAACGACAAACCTGGGTGCACGAATGGCAAAACGTTATTTTTCCAGATGAATCCAGGTCCTGTTTACAGCATCATGATGGTCACATCCGTTTTTGGCGACATCGTGGTGAACGCACATTGGAAACGTGTATTCGTCATCGCCATACTGGCGTATCACCCGGCTTGATGATATGGGGTGCCGTTGGTTACACGTCTCAGTCATCTCTTGTTCGCATTGATGGCACTTTGAACAATGGACGCTACATTTTAGATGTGTTGCGACCCGTGGATCTACCCTTCACTTGACCGCTGCGAAACCCTACATTTCAGCAGTATAATGCACGACCGCATGTTGCAGTTCTTGTACGGGCCTTTCTGGATACAGAAAATGTTTGACTGCTGCCATGGCCAGCACATTCCACAGATCTCTCACCAATTGAAAACGTCTGGTCAATGGTGGCCGAGCAACTGGCTCGTCGCAATACGCCAGTCACTACTCTTGATGAACTGTGGTACCGTGTTGAAGCTGCATGGGCAGCTGTACATGTACACGCCATCCAAGCTCTGTTTGACTCAATGACCAGGCGTATCAAGGACGTTATTACGTCCAGAGCTGGTTGTTCTTTGTACTGATTTCTCAGGATCTATGCACCCAAATTGCGAGAAAATGTAATCACATGTCAGTTCTGGTACAATATATTTGTCCAATGAATACCCGTTTATCATCTGCATTTCTTCTTGGTGTGGCAATTTTAATGGCCAGTAGTGTAGCTAGATGCAAGCGTACTGTGCATGCGATACAGCTGCCGATTAACCTCGCGACTTAGCAACAAAACTCGTCAGCTATGCTGTAAATGAAGTGTTCGTTAGAAACAAACGGTGAGCCAAAGAAGCTTTCTGTGTCGGTTAGTTCCCACCCAGCTCCAGCTAACAGGATTACTCTTGCAAGGAGGTACGTCTGGAAGTAATCGGATTTAATTGTGCTACTTAATTGCTTGACGAAGCGCAATCTGCCGGGCTTCATTCCTTTTGCGTGTTTGTTTCCGATTTCACGCTTGAAAATGAGGTAATTATTACGAGCTCCTTGCTGCTGCATAATTAAACTGAAAATGTTTAAATGAAATATTTTGTTAAATTAAATTTTTAGGAAATAAGAAAAAAAGGAATCAGCTAGTAATTTTCTAATGTACTGTTTGCTCTGGGCCACGGGAAATACTGGTATGTGCACGACCGTTTGAGTTAACAGACACCGTGATGCAGATTTTGGTGGCTCGAGTGTACATAACACGGCGCTCTCAGTAGATGCCATGTCTACGCCTCACTGCCGTCATCAGTCTTCTCCAACTAGAGCAAAATGTGGTTATTCTTCCTGTCCTCATATTTGTAGGGCTGTATACGCGGTTGCAAGAAATAGAGCAGGTCTCGTGTATACGACAGATTCCAAACGAAATGAAGTTCTAATATTCGTACTCTTTTCGGCGGGATCCATGTCTTTAGAATTGTCAACATAACAAAAGAGGATAAGCGCTCTTTCTTCCGCTCCACTTCCGTGTGGAAAGAAATGTTTAAACATGCCGTCTCCAAACTCAAACTCTTTTTTCTTGCTATTTATATGGAACACACGTTTCGCCTTTTACATTAAGGCGTGGATTTCGTATGAAAAAAAAAATTTCGTTTTTATATTCGCTAATTATTTATTAGGAAACAGTTCACATCATAATTGCTATGTTGCTAATTTATTACTTACAGTTTTTCGTTTTTCTGGCCAAAATTTATCTTTTGTCTCATCTGATAATAGGCTAGGGGACACACTGCCTCTCCTTTTATTAAATATCGACACATTTTCACATCACAGTATTTTTGTTTTGTAGTTTTCATACTTCATAAGCTAAGTGCTGTGGAACACTTATCTGGCACTAATTGCATATTTTCCTTACACGAACCGTGTGCAATTTCTGTCGTAACCGTATCTGCCCATTTTATTTGTTTACTTAAGTGTTGCCAGCCTAACAGAGAAACTGTTGGCAAACTAACAACTGCTCATTTCCGTCCCCTCTCTCTCTCTCTCTCTCTCTCTCTCTCTCTCTCTCTCTCTCTCTCTCTGTGTGTGTGTGTGTGTGTGTGTGTGTGTGTGTGTGTGTGTGTGTGTGTGTGTGTGATACGTGGATAGATAGAGAGAGAGAGAATTTGTGTGTGTGTGTGCGTGCACGTAGTTCATTTATTTGGTTATTTTGCAGTTATAAATGCATTAATATCAGTTCAAAACTGGCAACTGAGTCACACGTTCGTGTGTAAGAAAACATAAACCTGCAAGTGATGTCGAATAAGTGTTCCCTCAGTGTCGAAACATTTATTCGTACGTAAGATCTATTATGAACTACTTCTGGATTTCAGCGACCAGTTTTTAAATCTGTTTCCACATTTCGACTTACATGACCACATCTTGTCTACGTTTCTGTTTGCAGGCCTATAATTATTCAGGAATTTGTCCATCATTTATACCTTTTCGTATAAAGCGCTACGGTATTTACTTAGCACACATGAAGTTATTACACTTACATTTTTTATCCTTTTTGTTCGCGCTAATCTTTTTGTTCTTACACGTTGTACTGTTATTATCAAATGATATAACCCTTGTCTCGGTCGCTACAATAATTCTGTTCTTCATTTCATCACGCGTCTCAGTAGAACCCCCTCATCAGTTCTGTGACACGAAGCACACGACACAGTACGGTGTATTAAAAGGGACAAACTGGAACAATGGAGTGAAACTGAGAAACGTACCTGTTAGAATCAGTCCGGAGTCTCTCGTCACTTCCTACTCCGTTTGGTAACACCATCAGTGCCCAAAATGAAATGGACCGCACGACGTGTTGTGCGGTAAGCAATTTGGACAGCAGGTGGTGTTACTGACAGTAGTGCCCGAGATCTATTTTGTATACAATGCTTGTATTGTGTTGAACAAGGGATCTAGAAAAGACGGAGAACCTTTGTCCCCGCCATAGTCCTCAGTGGTTCACAACCCCACCGCCGCCCCACACCGAAGCCAGGATTATTGTGCAGTTCGGTTCCCAGTGTACAGCCTCGGGAATGTCTCACACCAGACGAGTGTAAGCCCAAATGTTTGCGTGGCAGAGTAATTGTGGTGTACGCGGAGACTGTTTGCGCAGCAATCGCCAACATAGTGTAACTGAGGCAGAATAAGGGGAACTAGCCTGTATTCGCCGAGGCAGATGGAACACAGCCTTAAAAACCATCCACAGGCTGGCCGGCACACCGGACCTCGACACTAATCCGCCGGGCAGATTCGTGCTGGGGACCGGCACGCCTTCCCGTTCGGAAAGCAGTGCGTTAGACCGCACAGGTAACCGGGCAGGCTATACAACGCTTACTATACATAGAATAAATTTTTTCATAAAGGAATCAGACTGTACTAACAATGTCGTGGCTGTAACATTCCAAAGCAGCTAGAATTTTAAGATAGAAAGTAACACAAATAGAAATGTTTCGGTAAAAAAAGTTCAACCAATATGTTAAAAGAATATTATTTCATTAATAAATCAAAATTACAAACGGATCAATAAACATAAAACTTAAAAAAGGGCGAGGGAATGGAGCAGGGACACTTATTATGGTTACAAGGAACCACTACTATTTCTGACGTAGTAGCAGGTAATGCATGTGACATCGAGATCGGTCATTACAATTATACTACAAAAAAATCAGTTTGTAACACTATTGTCCCTGATGCATAGGTAACATTCTAAAATTTTTCTGTACAATCTATCTTATAAGAATCGATCGTAAATGTTATGGTTTATTTGTGAAAATTAATAGCTTTGAACAAAACATCTATAAATCACATTTATTTCTAATCTGTAAAAAGCTGAATTTGTGCAGCCTTAAGCACAAACAAGTAATATAAACGAATAGCTTAAAAACAAAATGCTTGTATAAATGACCAATTTAAAGCACAAACTAAATATGTGAAGAAACAACGAGGTTAAATCAACATGAAACTCGAAAATATAGACAGCAAAGTAAATATCGTAACTACTGAAGGTAAGAACGTGAAAACAGAGATTTACAACCTCAATAAAAATTTTGAAATCTTGCAGGAAGAAATCAACACTATTAATGGAAGGTTTGACATTGAAATAGAGAAAATCCCTGAAAAAGTCGAACCAGTCGTAGAAACGAAAATTCAGCAAAATATTTCGGCATTGAAGAGGACAACTTCTAAAGGCAATGAAAAGCATATTTCTCAAATGAGAACTATTGTTCGCGAATCTGAGAAAATACTAAATAAAAAGGTAGAAGAATGCGAAGAAAAGTGTATCAGCTAATCTTGGGGAATTTAGGGAAAATTCTATGATATGGAAAGGAAAGGATTGCGTACAACAAAGTTTTAGTTGGCAAAGAAAAATTCGGCCCTTGCCGAATAAAATAGTGGATTATCACCAGTAAATTTCATCAAAAACTATGACAAACTGATAATCTCACTGATTAGGGAAAAGTAAATATCCTTATTAGTGGTTTAGCAGAAGATGCTAAACGGTGGAGGACCAACCTAAGCAATGAAAAAAATTTTATTCAGTAGGATTAGACAAAAGTTTTTGGACTGATATTGGTCTGAACAAATACAGAATAGTCTTTGGAGAGAATTTATTGTTGTTAGGATGTTCAAAGCAAAAGTCCGAATGACCATGAAGCATGTTTGTGAGTCATGGTATAGGAGACTGGCTCATTTACGAAATTGAAGATCGGATTTCGAAATAATTTCGTAACTCTGGAAAAAGTTACCTGAAGACTCAAAAAAATATGTAGTTACCAGAAATTCATTTCATTATTCATAGAAAGAGTGGTTCATGGTGTGGGTTCCTGTAGTCATGTCCTAGTTCATGAACCACGGGCAACGTATGAATGGCCAAGTAAGTGGTCCCGACAGTCGGGATCAGGCTGGGCATCTCGAACATATTCTGAGTCGTGGTCACCTTTGTTCTCAAACGGCAAAGACTACCAAATCCACCAGTTAGTCCCTCAGCCGTTAGGGGTAAAACCCAATGGGACTCGGGGCAAGTAAGGCAACCAACCTGCTTCCCTGGTATTTTAAATATGATGCTGGCAACAATCAGAGCAAAATGCCTCGGACCTTTGGAGGTGACGGAGTCCCACCTCTAACTGACAAACCAGAGACTCCTAAGATTCGACTTGGCAAACAAATGGTAATGAGATGGGGAGCTATTAATATCAATGGGGGCTACTCTGGGAAGAAGGTAGAGCTGGAAGAGGCTGCAAGTAAGATGGGGCTGGACGTTTTAGCTGTTAGTGACATTCGGGTAAGGGGTGAGAAAGAAGAGGAAGTGGGAGAATACAAGGTCTACCTGTGAGGAGTCAAAGCAGGAATAGCACAATGGGGTGTAGGGCTTTACATCAGGAAAGAAATGGAACCCAGCGTAGTTGCAATTAGGTATGTAAAAGAACGACTGATGTGGATAGATTTGACAGTGTCTAACAAGAAAATTAGGATTGTGTCAGTATATTCGCATTGTGAAGGGACAGATCAAGATAAAATGGATAGTTTTTATGAGGCACTCAGTGATGTAGTTGTTAGAGTAAAGAACAAGGACAGTGTTCTGCTCATGGGTGATTTTAACGCCAGGATTGGAAATCGAACAGAAGGGTATGAAAAGGTTATGGGTAAATTTGGAGAGGATATGGAGGCCAACAGGAACGGGAAACAACTCTTGGATTTCTGTGCCAGTATGGGCTTAGTAATCACAAACTCCTTTTTCAAACATAAGAGCATTCACCGGTATACTTAGGAAGGCAGGGGAACCAGATCTGTCATTGACTATATAATAACACATCAGGAATTCAGGAAGGCTGTTAGGGACACACGTGTATTCAGGGGATTCTTTGATGACACTGATCATTATTTAATCTGCAGTGACATTGGGATTGTGAGGCCGAAAGTGCAGGAGGTTAGGTCCATATGTAGGAGGATAAGAGTGGAGAAATTCAGGATACGGAAATCAGGCGCAAGTACGTAACAGTGATCTCAGAAAGGTTCCAGTTAGTTGTATGTAGTCAATTACAGTCATTAGAAAAGGAATGGACAAGGTACAGGGACACTGTACTAGAAGTGGCTAAAGAATGTCTTGGAACAGTAGTGTGTAAAAGTAGGATGAAGCAAACAGCTTGGTGGAATGACACAGTTAAGGCAGCCTGTAGAAGTAAAAAGAAGGCGTATCAAAAATGGCTACACACTAGAACTCAGGTAGACAGAGAGAGTTATGTTGAAGAAAGAAACAAAGCCAAACAGATAATTGCAGCATCCAAGAAGAAATCTTGGGAAGATTTTGGAAGCAGGTTGGCGACTATGGGTCAAGCTGCTGGAAAACCATTCTGGAGTGTAATTAGCAATCTTCGAAAGGGAGGTAAGAAGGAAATGATAAGTATTTTGGACAGGTCAGGAAACTGCTGGTGAATCCTGTGGATGCCTTGGGCAGATGGAGGGAATATTTTGAAGAGTTGCTCAATGTAGGTGAAAATACGATCAGTAATGTTTCAGATTTCGAGGTAGAATGGGATAGGAATGATGATGGAAATAGGATCACATTTGAGGAAGTGGAGAAAATGGTCAATAGATTGCAGTGCAATAAAGCAGCTGGGGTGGATGAAATTAAGTCGGAACTCATCAAATACAGTGGAATGTCAGGTCTTAAATGGCTACACAGGATAATTGAAATGGCCTGGGAGTCGGGACAGGTTCCATCAGACTGGACAAAAGCAGTAATCACACCAATCTTTAAACATGGAAATGGAAAAGATTGTAACAACTACAGAGGTATCTCTTTAATCAGCGTCAGCGTCAGGTATTGTTGAAAGCAATGTGCGAGTATTAGTTGAGGACCAATTGGATGAAAATCAGTGTGGGTTTAGGCCTCTTAGAGGTTGACAGGACCAGATTTTTAGCTTACGGCAAATAATGGAGAAGTGTTATGAGTGGAACAGGGAATTGTATCTATGCTTTATAGACCTAGAAAAGGCATATGACCGGGTTCCTAGGAGGAAGTTATTGTCTGTTCTACGAGATTATGGAATAGGAGGCAAACTTTTGCAAGCAATTAAAGGTCTTTACATGGATAGTCAGGCAGCAGTTATAGTTGAAAGTAAATTGAGTTCATGGTTCAGAGTAGTTTCAGGGGTAAGACAAGGCTGCAACCTGTCTCCACTGTTGTTCACATTATTTATGGATCATATGTTGAAAACAATAGACTGGCTGGGTGAGATTAAGATATGTGAACACAAAATAAGCAGTCTTGCATATGCGGATGACTTAGTTGTGATGGCAGATTCGATTGAAAGTTTGCAAAGTAATATTTCAGAGCTAGATCAGAAATGTAAGGACTATGGTATGAAGATTAGCATCTCCAAAACGAAAGTAATGTCAGTGGGAAAGAAATATAAACGGATTGAGTGCCAAATAGGAGGAACAAAGTTAGAACAGGTGGACGGATTCAAGTACTTAGGATGCATATTCTCACAGGATGGCAACATAGTGAAAGAACTGGAAGCGAGGTGTAGCAAAGCTAATGCAGTGAGCGCTCAGCTACTATCTACTCTCTTCTGGATGCAGGAAGTCAGTACCAAGACTACGTTATCTGTGCACCGTTCAATCTTTCGACCAACTTTGTTGTATGGTAGTGAAAGCTGGGTGGATTCAGGTTACCTTATCAACAAGGTTGAGGTTACGGATATGAAAGTAGCTAGGGTGATTGCAGGTACTAGTAGATGGGAAAAATGGCAGGAGGGTGTCCACAATGAGGAAATCAAAGAAAAACTGGGAATGAACTCTACAGATGTAGCAGTCAGAGCGAACAGGCATAGATGGTGGGGTCATGTTACATGCATGGGAGAAGCAAGGTTAACCAAGAGACTCATGGGTTCAGCAGTAGAGGGTAGGAGGAGTCGGGGCAGACCAAGGAGAAGGTACCTGGATTCGGTTAAGAATGATTCTGAAGTAATAGGTTTAACATCAGAAGAGGCACCAATGTTAGCACTGAATAGGGGATCATGGAGGAATTTTATAAGGGGACTATGCTCCAGACTGAACGCTGAAAGGCATAATCAGTCTTAAATGATGATGATGATGCTGATAGAGAGATCGACGAAGAGCACGGACGTGAGGATCATAATTTCCGCCAGAATGAATACCATATGAGCCACAGAAACAACAACCATGAAGATGATAACTACAGATACAGAGGAAATATGGCTCAAAATGGAAGAAGCAGGGGCTGATTTACGTAAAATAATCGTGGTAAGGGAAATGTATCATGTTATGATTCTACAACTTATGAGGTGCAAAACAAAGATCTGCAGATGTTATGCGCAAGACAGACACTGGACTTGATACACTGCCCAGACGAAGGAACAATGTTCGGATTTTAAAGCACAGCAGTATTGTGCTTAAGCGGTGTGTGGCAATGCTACTACCGCAACAGACGCTCAGAGCCATGACTCAAGGTCGGCTAAGAGCAGGAGTTCTTCTTGAGCGAGAGCAAGGGTCTTATTCTGTATCTTTCCGCCATTTTGCCGATCGTTTCGGTAAGCGAACGCTCCGAATGGTCTTATTTTCAAAACAAAGCCACAATATTATTCAGTAAGCATTTAGAGAGCGATGCCGAAATGTTCCTAGCGGACTGAAACGCTGTTGTCAGTTCTCCTCTCGCCAACCAATGATTAGCAATCTGCCTCAGATCCGCGCAAGCGCACTGCAGCGCCACGAACTCGAAGCGGCTAGAAGCGGACACAGGCATGCCATTCTTCACAGTACTGAAAAGTGTGGCTAGAGTACGTAATATTGTTCAAACTTCGCTGACGACAGGCTTTCATGAATGCATGATAACGATAGAATATTGACTGTGTTCTGGGAAGTGTCATAAATGTCACGTTATGTCATTATATTCTCAGTCACATCGACGTCATGTTTTGGATTTTACGTTTCGAAACATGAGTTAGGAATGAAGTGTAGTACCACACTGTACAAATACGTCCTAAGGAGCCCCCCAAAAGTTCCTCATTTTTTCTGTTTTCCGTCGTTCCTTAGTTGCTTCAAAATTCATGGAGGAACATTCCGTCCATGCAACTAATTGAAGGCAGTTTGTTTATTGCCATACGCGCTTCGCTTCCTTTATTCGTCATGATGCTTCATAAATAAAAGAAGCGAAATGCTTATGGGAATAAACTGCCTGCAAATAGTTGCACAGACGCAACACATCTCCACGAGCCCAGAAAATTGCTTAAGAGAGTGTCAAAGAATAAGAAAATGCATAGAATGTGGTTGTAGTTCGCTCCTAGAGATACCAATGATGAAGCAGCCCACTTCCCTGTATGATACAGCAACGATTTGGTTCATAAAAAAAAAAGCTAAAAATCGTATTTTTGAGAGCGATACGGACATTAGACATAAATGCATGAAATTTTGGAAGGTTTCCTCCATCAGACTTCACTAAATTCCTTTTCATTGTTCCTTAAAAGTTTTAAATGCGTTTCGATAATTAATAAGTAAATCATTTGCGGAAAAAGTACGTAATTTCAGCTAACACTCATGTAATATACGTAAGCAGAGCCGATGTCTTGATATTTAATGATCGTTAAACTCTTAATTGCATAAAAATAACAGGTATTTTGAGAGAATATTGACCTAAAATTTTTTTTGCTGTTGTGATCATTCACTGTAACAACCTAACCTAACCATATTTCAAACAAAGGAAAACAGTCTATTATGAACTCACTTTTCAACTGAACGCCTCCTGTGGTGATACTTTAGTAAAATAATCATTAAATCCAATGCTAGAACCGCTCAATACGTTTAAAATAACACATTATAGGTGTAAATACCCATAGCAAACCGAACGACAAGGCCATACCGAATTCGAAAACTTCTTGGTACCGTTGTCGAAAAATCGGCAGGAGGACCGTTTGGTAACAGGTGTCAGAAAACGTACTCAATAGGAAAGAACCGAAAATAACGTCACTATCGAGACTAATCTACTGCACCGATCGGTATGGACGATATAAAGTAGCGCCCCAGAACGGCAGTAGCGATCTGAAGCAGAAACACTGGTGTCAGTAGCTGTGCAGGCTGCTTATGACGTCACAGGAGCATACCTTGACCTAGAGCCGATAACAGGTAATGTTCAGTAGAGCACGCCAAGCGGAAAGTGTTCCGCTCGTAGTGAAGGACCTTAACGCAAATGACAATAATGAGAGTGAACAAATATTAAAAGAATCAAGGAAAGAGTTGTTCAGAATTGATAAGTGATGCTTACAGACGTAATATCTGTATAACGGTGTACAGAAATTTAATGAACAAAAATGCCCCGTTGAAACGGTGAAAATTTTGGAGAACGAAGAGATAAAGTGGAGAGAGAGATTATTAATGGGAGCCACCCAGAGTTCATGTGCTGCAGACAAAAGGAAAAGGCTTAGCCATCATGGCAAGAAAAGATCACGAGCTACAATGGTCAGCGAAAATAATAATGTTGTGGATAGGCATTAGGTGGAAGAATAAACGATAAGCATTGCAGAAGAACCAATCCTAATAACAAAGAAAGAAAGATAATGAAGTTCAAGTTAACGTGATACGAAGAGATGAAGACAGTTTGCATGACGAACTTATCATAAATGAAAATAATGTTGGTTCTCCAGAAGAAAAGAAAGAAGATCTCGTTATAGTAGAACGCTGTCAACAATGCATGGATTACAAAACCAGCACTGATGTGTAGTTTGCGAAAAGATTAAGAAGAGCTTTTATGCTGGAACAAGAAAACGAGTTTGAAGAGTCTGACTCAGATGAAGGTGAAGAGACCGACGAGATAGGTGATTATAAAACAGACGAAGAGAAAGTTCATGAAATGTCAGTTCTGTAGAAATGTTAGTACAAGAGGAATAATTTACTTTGTATGAAAAGTTACCAAAAGAAGACATTAAACAAGGAGACGAAATTTACGAAGGAATATAATGTTACCAGAATGTGAAAGAAGAAAAGAAGAGCTTATGTCTACCCAACGACGATAGGACATTATGGATCCAAAGAAGGTAAAACCACTGGACAAAAATTTCTTTTTTAGCAACTAAAGAATATTGTGAAAGAATTCACAATGAAGAAGAAATAGAAATGAGCACCGTTTAGTGAGATGATCTAATGGTGGAACAGTGTTTACTGTGGGTAGACGAAAAAGATATGGATGTGAGAATGACTAAACAGACTGTTATTCGTCTAGAAATTTGTGGTTATAAATTACGAGCACTGTTAGACACAGGATCGAAAATCAGGGCATTATCTCAGTCATTTTACGAATATATAGAAGTCAAACATGGATTAGTAACTATGTCTGCTCAAGGAGTCAGGATTATAGTAGAAAAAGGCAAAAGAAGTAAATCTACTAAATACAAGTATCACTGGAATTCAAAATAAAAAGATCAAATACTTAACCATGATCTCTTAGTGATTTCACAATTGAGCGCCGAAATAATTATTGATATTGATTGGTTGTATAAACATAAAGTAACCTTCAATTGTGTCAATGAAATTATTGGCATAAATATGAAGCAAAAACTATGAATGTAGATTTTGAAGAAGAGAGTGTAGAACAGGAATTTACCTCCATGACGTTACAAATAGTCATGGAACACGATGTGTTATCTGAAGTGTTTGAAGTTATCACATAATCCATAGATTATTGTAAGCTAGAAGGATGGAGGAATGTGGATAGTCATTGATGCCAGAACACTGAACGAAACTATGAAATGATAAATAGATTGGCCAGAATCGTTGGACGAGAAGTTGCTAACCTTCTGTAACATTAGATATTGAACCAATCTGGATCTGACAGCTGGGTACTGGCAAATCGCCCTTGATGCTCACTCTAGAATATATACCGCTTTTCCCTTCGCTGGAAAGTGTTATCATTACGAAGCGGTACTATTCAGTTCAAACATGTCAGTTTCTGTATTTATATGTGCATTAGATAGGGTATTACGAAGAGATTTAAGTACAAAACTCACAGTTTATAAAGCCGATTTTTTAATACCTACATAGCAATGAAAAGAATGTTGTGAATTGTTAGAACAAGTATTCATTACTCTACAAAAAGAGGGCATGACTTTGTGACTCTGAAATAAAAAAGGTGAATTAGTCACTAGAGAAATAAAATTCCTAGGACATATCATTACGACTAATGGAATAGAAAAGGACTCTGAGAACCTTAAAGCCATTGAAAAGTGTCCTACTCCGATAAATAGGAAACAATTAAAAGCTTTCCTCACATTATGCGGATTTTATAGAGAGTATATTAAGGATCAAGTGTTTAACAGTCAATCTTTAAACTATTTACTGAGAAAAAACAGCTCATTTATTTAGACTACAGCATGTCAAAAGGATTTCGAAGAAACAAAGTAAGAAGTGTTAATGAAGAACGTTCTCCAATATCCTGATTTAGCATTCCATTTTATATGAGTACTGATGACAGAGTAGAAATATTTCAAGAAATAAAGAACCTGGGATAAGTAATCCACAAAACACTTGCTTTCACAAGTCAGACTTTTACGAATTAAGAACGAAATCACACGATTTCTGAACAGGAAGAATTAGCCATATTTTAGGTACTAAAAAATTTCGCAATTATTTATAGGGTCACAAGGTAATAATATATACAAGTCATAATGCATTTACCTTTTTGAAAGATTATTGAACCATTGGGCTTTATATCTCCACCAGTTTGATTACCAAACACATTACGTAAAAGGCATAGAGAAACAGGTTGCAGCTGCACTTTCAAGGCTCCCAAAAGATAAAAATCAGCTTACCCTGGAACATCATGAGGAAGGAACTTTTGTACTGTTTGATTTAAACGGTGTACCACGTAGCAACATAAAAGAGAATATTTGTGGGAACATATTAAGTTCTAAAATGAACATAATGTCTGGAAATCTGTTAAAGTTAAGCTTATAGTTCAGGGTATCCTTCAAAGTCTTAAGTATTATAAACTCTTTAAACGTGTGTTGTGTAAGAGAAAGGTAAGCAATAGCGAAGAAATGCAAGTTTGCTGCCCATCTCAATTTGGAGTAGAACTTCTACATTGTTTTCAAGTAACCTAAGGACGTAGTGAGGCAGGGTTGGGTTGTTTGGGGCAAGAGACCAAACAGCGAGGTCATTGGTCTCATCGGATTAGGGAAGGATGGGGAGGAACTCGGCCGTGCCCTTTTAAAGGAACCATCCCAGCATTGGCCTTGAGCGATTTAGGGAAATCCCAGAAAACCTAAATCAGGATGGTCGGACGCGGGATTGAACCGCAATCCTCCCGAATGCGAGTCCAATGTGTTAACCACTGCACTACCTCGCTCGTTGTGGAGCAACAAAGTGTAATGAGAAAATAGCAAGTGTAATCAGTATATTTCATAACGCTCTGAAAAATGTAACTGAATGATTGATACCTTGTGATAATCTCCAAAGAGCTGAGGTAACTGCTAACACTAACAGAAACACTACACACGGTTTAAGACCAAATGATAACCTTCAGTTAATACCAGTAGACTTATATGGAGCCCTTCACAAAACATTAGGAAATTTTTCATATGTATCAGTAATTTTGGATGCATTTCCAAAATTTATAAAATTGGAACTCTTTAGAAAAGCGACAGCTAGAGCAGTGTTTCATAAAATGTTAGAATAATTTAATAAAATAAGAACACCAAAAACAGTACAGTTGGACAGCGGCCTCTGTTTATTGCTAAACTATGGTTCGAGGGTATGGAGAAAAGAGGGGGTAGAAGTAACACAGATATCAGTGTTTCACCTATCTAGTAATCTTGTGAGTCAGGAAGATTATGTGGAACTTAGTGTCACATAAATCATAGAACTTGGGGCAAATTTATTTCAAATTTTGAAGTGATCTTGAACAAATTACACCATGAATGCATTGGTTTCACAACTGAAGAAATAATGTTAGGCTACAAAAGTAAAAGTTTAATCGAAGTAATACTTGTATTTGCACCAAGGAAATAGATATGTCTGGATTGGAAAAAGAAATTGGTAAGGGAACTGATAAAAACAAAAGCAGAAGCTAGAGCTAAATGGCATGATGAAAAATTAAAAACTGTAAAATTCACTATAGGCTATTAGTTCTCATTAAAATGTACAAGAAATTCAGTGAAGTAAATAGTGAAATTTTAAAATTTAAATATATTTATTATGTACCTTTTGAACTACAGTGGATTCCAGACCCAAATGCATATTTTCTAGTGCTCCCTAGATCCGAAAAACCATGCGGAGTCCGAGATGGAGTCAGCCTGATAGACATTTAACTAGAATGGAAGTGGAGGTTTTAATATTTGATGATGATAATTATTTAACTATTGTGTTATGTTACAATGCAGAACTCTAACATTTATAAAAGTTTCAAATTTCAAAATACATAGTCTATCTATATGGAACATGTAAAAAATCCCAAAGTGTCCCACAGTAGACTGCTCCGCAATGTTTTGTGCAATCAGATTAGTTTGAAACGGGGGAGGATATTATGTGCCAAAGAATGGACTACCTAGTTTGTATCTATAAGAACAGCGGTAAACCAGTGAAGTGCAGTGAGGAAGAAATTTGAAAAATGTATTACTTAGCTCTTGTAAAGGGACAGACAAGTGTTGCGCAACGAAAATATTTTTTTGTGTATACGAAAACAAAAAATGAACTGCCATTGTATCTTTGTATGGGGCAAAATACATCTCTGATTTTAAGGATATGTGTATATTGTATATAAATAAATCGGTTTATTCAGTTTAAACTATCGTATCGTGTTATATTGTAATATTAGAAAATAGGCGAATGTGATGATTTTAGTATGAAAAGGAATAAACAGTTTTAATGAATTTTCTCAGTAAATATAATGTGTTTCAGAAATTATGTTGATAAATTATATGTGTGACGCACAAGAATGCTATTTTGAAAGATATTTGTAGTTAAAGATAACAAAGGTGCAATTTTGTGCTAGTGTTTCAGTAATGATTAACATGTAGGGAAACAATAGCTATGAACAAAACTGCTATAAAGCATATTTATGTCTAAATAATAAAAATATATATTTGTAAAAGATTTTTATGTAGCTTGTTTTCAAAGCAATTTATTTCTGAATAACACTTATGTGTTACAAGGAATACTGTCACCTTGAAAACAAGTTCATGCTGAGGGCATTAGAGTTGTATAGGCGAAATGTGAAAGTGTTCGTAGTTCCCAGCTCAGATGGAATGTAAGGTGGGAATGTGAAAAGGTGGAATCATTTGATGTGCTGCATCTAAGTAGAACAAAGAGGAGTGAAGTTAGTCTGTAGGCAGCATGATGGAGGCCATATTTTAGCCTTAACGTGAGATTGGCTTAGGCGCCAATGATTGCCTAAACAGCCGCAGATTGAGGCTGCTCTTTTATAGTAGCAAGGCACTTACAACTGGGCTATGTTATACGAATAAATCGACGCCAAGAAGATTTCGTTAAGCCAAAAAACATCGAGTGGCTTGGCTGCTAATTCACAGGCTCTGTAAACGCAACATTGGAACGCCACACCCGTCGCCTACAGCGAACAGTTAAGAACTTTATTTAGAACTGTAATAACAGCTTGAGTTAGTGACTTATGTGTATGTATGTTTTTAGAAATAATTGTTTGTTGCTATTATATACTTGTCCAAATACTATCATTTTCCTAAGACAGATACATAGACAGGGTTCTATCCTAGTGAAAATGATTCCGAGTATCCTAAAATTACAATGAACGGTAATTTTGCAAACTTAGACCCGTAAAATATTTTTAAAGTGTTTTTTTATTTAATCAGTAAGTACTGTATGTGCAGCATTGAATTTAAAATTTTCTGGAATTTTGCTGAACTCTACATGTTAGTTATGAAATGGAAGGAAATATCTGCTTAATAAAAGCAAAAATCAAAAAGAAACTTATTTATATGAAAAAGATCTTGTTATTTTGATAAACAACTTCGTTTCTGATCATACACCGAAGCGCCAAAGAAATTGGTATAGGCGTAAGTATTCAAATACAGGCAGAATACGGTGCTGCGGTCGAGAACAAGTGTCTGGAACAGTTGTTATCGATTACTGCTGCTACAATGGCAGGTTATCTAGAGATAAGTGAGTTTGAAAGTGGTGTTACAGTCGGCGCACGAACTATGGGACACATGATCTCCGAGGACGCGATGAGTGGGGATCTTCTCGTACGATCGTTTCACGAGTGGTTCAGATGGCTCTGAGCACTATGGGACTCAACTGCTGTGGTCATAAGTCCCCTACACCTTAGAACTACTTAAACCTAACTAACCTAAGGACATCACACACATCCATGCCCGAGGCAGGATTCGAACCTGCGACCGTAACAGTCGCGCGGTTCCGGACTGCTCGCCTAGAACCACGAGACCACCGCGGCCGGCGTTTCACGAGTGTACCGTGAAGACCAAACCTTCGGTAAGACACGAAATCTCCGACATCGCTGCGGTCGGAAAAAGATCCTGCAAGAACGGAACCAACGACGACTGAAGAAAATCGTTCAACGTGACATAAGTGCAATCTTTCCCCAAATTAGAATGAAATTGCTGCAGATTCCAATGCTGGTCCAACAGCAAGTGTCAGCGTGCGAACCATTCAACGAAACATAATCGATATGAGGTTTCGGAGCCGAAGGCCCACTCTTATACGCTAAGTGACTGCAAGTCACAAAGCTTTACTCCTCGCCTAGGTCCGTCAACACCGACATTGTCAGCAGGCGACTTTTCAAGCTGGTGGGGCGTGTGCCGTTGGAGTGAGTTTAGATACGATTCTGACAGGTGACTCGTACGTAAGCACCCTGTCTGATCACCTGCATCCACTCATGTTCACTGTGCACTCCGACGGTCTTGGGCAATTCCAGCAGGACAATGCAACACCCCACACGTCCAGAATTGCTACAGAGTGGCTACAGGAACACTCTTCTATGTTTGAACACTTCCGCCGGCCACCAAACTCCCCAGACATGAACATTATTGAGCATATCTGAGATGCCTTGCAACGTGCTGTTCAGAAGATATCTCTACTCCCTCGTACTGATAGGTATTTATGGACAGTTCTGCAGGATTCATGGTGTCAGTTCCCTCCAGCACTACTTCAGACATTAGTCGAGTCCATGCCACGTCGTGTTGCTGCAGTTCTGCGTGCTCGCGGGGGCACTACATATACACAATATTAGGCAGGTATATCAGTATATTTGGCTTTTCAGTGTATAAAGTAATGTAGAATAATGAAAGTGGTCGCAGTAAAAAGTACTACACTGTTGTATAAAAAAGACTTATCTGCTTAAATCCAGCGGTATAATCAAAATAGAATTTAGTCGATTTGTCTTATTTTTTCGAAAAGTGTTTAGGGAAGATTTAATGAGAGTTGAAAGTTTTTACCATTCTCAGGCAAAGTACAGCTTAAGGGCCACCATTTGGTTAATTGCTGAGATGGGCCATAAATGAAATGATGATAATTCAAAGTGTGTGTTAATATTGTGTTAGCATCATAACATAGTAATTTTTCTTAACTGAGTTAGGATAATAACTGATTCTTCAAATCTCAATTATAGGGACGCCACATCACCGATTTTTCTTTGCCTACACTTAAATAATATTATCTGCAGAATGAATAGAGGAAGTGCTAATGTATCTGGATGCTGTAGTACTATTACTCTGGAGATAAAGTAAGAATGAAAGTTAGCTGTTGTGCCGTAGATGAGAAACTGGCTCTGCTTTCCTAGGTACAGTAAGGTATATACAAAATAGCAGATCACAATTACACTTTAGAATAACCTAATTAAGGTAACTTAGTGTGTAATTAGGCTGGCAATCGGTCATAAATAGTCTTGACCATACAAAACACCTGGAACCAAACGTTTACTAGTTGGATCCCTCACTGCCTGTAATATTGCTCCATACCGGAATCCCGTCAGGATACGAAATAATAGTCTGATATTTTTATCCATTAGAGATACACTACAAGTCAAACAAACTCTTAAAATTCCTGTACAAAGGATAACGTCAATTTAGAGAAAGTGAGATGAGAATCAACGTTGGGGGTACCTTTTATAGGAATTCTTTAAGAAGGAACTGGTTCGAATGTAGTTTTTTTCCCGTAGCAGTACTAATAACAATGTAAAACAGTTAAATATTGTAAGTGAAGTACGAAATTCTACCAAGGAGGCTGTAGGTGCAGAGCTAAGAGCTGCTGGAAACTAACACAGAAGTGTGTGGCATATGGGAATATTCAGTACACAAATATAAACCAAGCTATTTAAAAAACAATGCCATATGACAGTCAAAATTACAACAAATCTATTTAAAAACAACAGTGCGCTACAGTCAAAATAATTAAAGATCAAAAATAGAATTTTAATAAATGTCGAAAGGAAAGAAGCAGGATCATTTATTACGTTGTTGCGATGTTTTATTATCTTCTTACAGTGTGTTTTCCATGTCACTGCTCTTGATGATGTGGTTCTCCCGTATGGGGTCATGAGATTATAAATAACATTATTTTTTTGATGAAAGCAAGTGTATTACTATTTTGTGACAGTGAGGTCACTTTTAGTCTAAAATTATATCGTTATTGCCCATAGACGTTATATTGTTATTACCCATAGACGCGTGGAATGACTGGCAGAAATGGACCTGAGGGGAGGTAAGTTTGGGTTCTGAATATATATAGGAGCACGAAAGGGAATACTGACCGTATAACGTATGGTCCAAACCGTCGAAACTTATCCTGAAATTTTTCACACAAGAAAAATACACCGAAAGAAACGAAGATTCAGTTCCTAAGGTGTGCTGCAAGTACATTTAAAAAATGTTAAAGTTACGCAGTTTAGTCACACAAAGAATCGCTTACAACAGCGGTTTGCACAGCCGTTCCTGTTCCGCAATGCAGCGTTGATGTTACATTACAAACTACTCCCATTAGTCGAGACTGTAATTTGTTGACACTAAATATTTTATAACACTTCCTGTAACACAGTTCTTATGATAATTTCTGAATGGTCTACGTCAGCCAACTATGAAACAGCACCTTATTTATTTCCTGTAAACGTCACAAAAATGCAAAGTGTCTGGTGGTGAAAACAAACATTTTCCTTTTACCAGGCATACATGATTTATAAAAAAATAAAAGCAGTGAGGCACTTCAAAGTAATTACTACCTTTATTTATACAGAACTGGAAGGTAGTAAGAGATGTTCGTGGCCTTGTTCTGCATATTGTACCAGGCATCAAATTTGTAAAATGTGTCGATGTAAACTGACAGTGCAGAACTGATTGAAGTTTAACAATATTGTTTTACTAACAAATCTGAAAACAGAAATAGCTTTCTTAACTTATGTTGTTCGATAATTTTCTGAAAAATGATTTACAATATTGAAAAAACAAAAATTATTCAGAAGCTGAATCCCGATGGAGTCCGAATTACACTCCTGGAAATGGAAAAAAGAACACATTGACACCGGTGTGTCAGACCCACCATACTTGCTCCGGACACTGCGAGAGGGCTGTACAAGCAATGATCACACACACGGCACAGCGGACACACCAGGAACCGCGGTGTTGGCCGTCGAATGGCGCTAGCTGCGCAGCATTTGTGCACCGCCGCCGTCAGTGTCAGCCAGTTTGCCGTGGCATACGGAGCTCCATCGCAGTCTTTAACACTTGTAGCATGCCGCGACAGCGTGGACGTGAACCGTATGTGCAGTTGACGGACTTTGAGCGAGGGCGTATAGTGGGCATGCGGGAGGCCGGGTGGACGTACCGCCGAATGGCTCAACACGTGGGGCGTGAGGTCTCCACAGTACATCGATGTTGTCGCCAGTGGTCGGCGGAAGGTGCACGTGCCCGTCGACCTGGGACCGGACCGCAGCGACGCACGGATGCACGCCAAGACCGTAGGATCCTACGCAGTGCCGTAGGGGACCGCACCGTCACTTCCCAGCAAATTAGGGACACTGTTGCTCCTGGGGTATCGGCGAGGACCATTCGCAACCGTCTCCATGAAGCTGGGCTACGGTCCCGCACACCGTTAGGCCGTCTTCCGTTCACGCCCCAACATCGTGCAGCCCGCCTCCAGTGGTGTCGCGACAGGCGTGAATGGAGGGACGAATGGAGACGTGTCGTCTTCAGCGATGAGAGTCGCTTTTGCGTTGGTGCCAATGATGGTCGTATGCGTGTTTGGCGCCGTGCAGGTGAGCGCCACAATCAGGACTGCATACGACCGAGGCACACAGGGCCAACACCCGGCATCGTGGTGTGGGGAGCGATCTCCTACACTTGCCGTACACCACTGGTGATAGTCGAGGGGACACTGAATAGTGCACGGTACATCCAAACCGTCATCGAACCCATCGTTCTACCATTCCTAGACCGGCAAGGGAACTTGCTGTTCCAATAGGACAATGCACGTCCGCATGTATCCCGTGCCACCCAACGTGCTCTAGAAGGTGTAAGTCAACTACCCTGGCAAGCAAGATCTCCGGATCTGTCCCCCATTGAGCATGTTTGGGACTGGATGAAGCGTCGTCTCACGCGGTCTGCACGTCCAGCACGAACGCTGGTCCAACTGAGGCGCCAGGTGGAAATGGCATGGAAAGCCATTCCACAGGACTACATCCAGCATCTCTACGATCGTCTCCATGGGAGAATAGCAGCTTGCATTGCTGCGAAAGGTGGATATACACTGTACTAGTGCCGACATTGTGCATGCTCTGTTGCCTGTGTCTATGTGCCTGTCGTTATGTCAGTGTGATCATGTGATGTATCTGACCCCAGGAATGTGTCAATAAAGTTTCCCCTTCCTGGGACAATGAATTCACGGTGTTCTTATTTCAATTTCCAGGAGTGTATATTAACAGGCATTTTGTTTTCTTCCTAAGGAAGTCTGTGTCGTAATGTCCAGGCAAAGAGTCGAACAAAATCAGTGAATTAATTTCCGCAAATAGTAGTAAGATTGCCTTGGATTCCTGAATACAGGTGGAAAACTGTGGAAAACAGTAATCCATTAATACATATCACTGCAATTTTTGCATACGATTTGTCATAACATCTGTCAACTACAGAAGCGGCCCTGTCGTTTTCTTCATTCGAAACAATAAAGTGCCGTCTGCACGTAGCTCTACAATTCTTAAACTCACAGCCCCTCTTTTATGATACTGACGATTCTTTCATGCCCCAGGACGTATCCTATCAAGAGAAACTTTCTTTTCGTCAAGTTGAGCCGCAAATTTGTTTTTTCCCAATTCGATTTGGTACCTCTTCATTATTTACTCGGTATACCTATCTGTTCTTCAGAATTCTTCTGTATCATCACGTTTAGTCTATGTTCCATTTCCTTACAAGGCTACTCTCAACAAAAACACTTTCAGACGAGACATCGTAGCACTTAAGGTTATGTTAGGTGATAACCAGTTCCCCTTTTTCAGAAACGCTTTCCGTGCTGTAAACAGCATGAGCTTCATATCCTCTCTTCTGTGTCCATCATCATTTCAAATGGTTCAAATGGCTCTGAGCACTATGGGACTTAACAGCTGTGGTCATCAGTCCCCTAGAACTTAGAACTACTTGAACCTAACTAACCTAAGGACATCACACACATCCATGGCCGAGGCAGGATTCGAACCTACGACCGTCACGGTCGCGCGGTTCCAGACTGAAGCACCTAGAACCGCTCGGCCACAATGGCCGGCCCATCATCATTTACTTTGCTACTCAAACCTCAGCATCACCTAAATTAATTCGACTACATTCCATTATTCTTATTTCGCGTTTATTGATGTTCTTATAATTTCTTTTGGAGACGCTATCCATTCCATTTAACTGCTCTTCTAAGTCCTTTGGATCTATAACGGCATTACAACGTCATCGGCAAAGACAGTTTTCAGTTCTCCTCCCTCAACTTTACTTTTTGTAAACTTTTCCCTAGTTTCCTGTACTGCTTTTTTCAGTGCACAGATGAAGAAAGTGAGGGATAATCTAAAACCACGTCTCACTCACTTCTCGATCATTTCTTTCCCTTGCATGTCCTTCGGCACTTATAACTGCAGACAGGTAACGTTCAAGCTGTTTACAACTTTTCAATACTTTCTTTGCCCCTGCTGTCTTGAGTATTTTAAAGATTGTTTACTCAACACTGACAGGAATATATTGTAAATTGAAAAATGCTGTGCCGGCCGAGCGGTCCTAGGCGCTACAGTCTGGAACTGCGCGACCGCTACGGTCGCATTTTCGAATCCTGCCTCGGGCATGGATGTGTGTGATGTCCCTAGCTTGGTTAGGTTTAAGTGGTTTTAAGTTCTAGGGGACTAATGACCTCAGTAGTTAAGTTCCATAGTGCTCAGAGCTATTTGAACCATTTTTAAAAATGCTGTGAAGATAGGTTTGCCTTTCGTCAGTCTTAAGTATGTCATATGGTCAGTATTGCCTCGAGTATTCCCCCATTTTTCTGGAAGCCCTTACTGATCCGTCCGAAGGTCGGGTTCTACCAAGTTCCTCAATCATCTGTAATAATTCGTGCTAGTATTTCTCAAGCGAGACTTATAAAAGTGATAGGTCACTAGAATTCACGCATCTCAGCATGACGTTTTTGCATATTACATCCTTCTCCAAGGGTGAGGGTATTTCGATTGTCTCACATATGTTGCACACCAGGTGCAAGTGTCTCTTCGGTTGTCAGTATCTGGCTATACAGGGAGATTCCGTGATGATATTACAAATTTTCAGGGATGATGGAGAAGGGTAAATGTATCAATCTGAGGCATTGAACTCTGTCCGGCAACGGCCGAGTCGATTGTTGTATGCGAAAATCCTTCTGACATCTCTACAGTGGATCTCTGCTGCAAAAATGTCTTTGCTTTCAGAAAGAAGGAAAAACGTCTAGTAAATACGTGCTGGAAAATGGTTACTTTAAGATCTAAGAGCTCTTCTTCAGCAGATGTTTTTCACAGTACTGGAGATGAAGGAGTGCTCATAGTCCTTAAGGTTACATTTTACAGGCGATGTTTACCGGATATTTTTCTTGTTTTGGTCCATACTACCACCACCTCCGCGTGTTGCCTACCGTAAAATGTTTGCAGGAACAGTGTCGGTAAATGTATTCCACTGTCAGAGGTGTCGGGACGATATTCGCTTATAACTTTCGACTCGGATGTTTTCGGACCAGAATCCCTTACCTCAGATTGCTACATCCATGAAACTTTGTAACATCATCACAGAATCATCCCGTGTATTTGTGACAGGTAGTGCAAGGGACAGCAGTCCGTGCTGCGTACAGCCAGAGAGGCGCCGCTGTTTCCCGGCCTGCCATTCGCCTCGCCTGCTCGTCGGCAATCGTGGTGCCGCGAGAGTGGAGTCGAGCAGTCAGATGCTGCAGCAGCGCCGTTACAACAAAGGGCCGGCCATCGAGAGCAGGACAAACAGCGGCGGCGATCACTCAGGGCCGCGCCGCGCCTTGCTCCACTGGGTAAACAAGCCCTCCGTCTCACTTGTAGTGAGCGATGTAAACAAGTAGGGCCGCCGGTCAAGGCGAGAGCGTTCGAGATGGGCGCGGGGGTGGGGAGGCACTCCTCCTGCCGAGGATGCGTGTCGGCAGGGCCGCGTTCCACGTCGTTCCAGTCTAAGGGGGCCGACCGGGTGTAGTCCAGCGTGTGTCCTTGTAGGAAGTCCGCGTGCAGGTGAGGTACCGAGGAGACCATGCGTATTAAATTTCCTGGCATATTAAAACTGCGTGCCAGACTGGGACTTGAATCCGGGACCTTTGTCTTTCGCAGGCAAGTGCTACCAACTGAGCTACCCGAGCATGACTCACGACCTGTCTCCACGGCTTTCCCTCCGTCACTACCTCATCTCCTGCCTTGTAAAGTTGAGAGAAGTACTCCTGCGGGATTTGGGGGACTAGCATTCATTGAAGAAAGTATGCTCAGAGACAAGGCTCAGCCACAGCCTGGGGCTTGTTTCCAGAACGAAGCTGCAAGCAAAGGTCTTCAGTTTTGCTCGGCTAGCTCAATTGGTGGGACATTTTCCGACGAAAGGCAAACGTCCCAATTTCGAGTCCCAGTCCATTAAACAGACTGAATCTGCCAGAAAGTTTCATATCAGAGCACACTCCACTGCAGAGTGAAAATTTCACTCTGAAAGCTGTGTATATGTCCCAAACATACTGTCTTGGATTACACTTACTCACTGGTTAGTATTCAAGTGAAATTAAGACTCGAAGCAGTCAGGTTTGTATCTACAGCTCTCCTGCGAACCTTGCAGAACTAGCACTCCTGAAAGAAAGGATATTGCGGAGACATGGCTTAGCCACAGCCTGGGGGATGTTTCCAGAATGAGATTTTCACTCTGCAGCGGAGTGTGCGCTGATATGAAACTTCCTGGCAGATTAAAACTGTGTGCCCGACCGAGACTCGAACTCGGGACCTTTGCCTTTCGCGGGCAAGTGCTCTACCAACTGAGCTACCGAAGCACGACTCACGCCCGGTACTCACAGCTTTACTTCTGCCAGTACCTCGTCTCCTACCTTCCAAACTTTACAGAAGCTCTCCTGCGAACCTCCAGTTGGTAGAGCACTTGCCCGCGAAAGGCAAAGGTCCCGAGTTCGAGTCTCGGTCGGGCACACAGTTTTAATCTGCCAGGAAGTTTCAATTCTTTTTCTTTCCATACCTGTTTAGACAGATGTACGCTGCCATCATTGGATCTCGTGACATCTAATAATGTTACAAGATCAGATGATGACAAGGTAGATCTGTCGAAACCGATCATAGTAATGAAACGAATTGGCGAGGATCCTGGAAATCCTGGTTCTTCAAGAAAATATGGAATATCTGCAAAGAACCAAAGGGAAAAAATAAGAATTGGTCACCAAAGGAGAACTGCCGATGTTGAAAATGGCATGAGCCAAGGGTGCAGACTTTCAGCGTTACTGCCCAACTTGTACATCGAAGAACGAACAGCGTCAAGTTGTTGTTCATTTGTTGCTGTGCAACTTATAGAAGTTTTAAATACGTCATACTAATAACTATCTGTTTGGCGGAAGCTGCCTGTTGGTAATACTTCGTTTCACTGGATTAGTTTCGGGTGTTGCCCATTATAAACGATATCAATATTATGCAAAAGACAGATTATAATACGTTAGTTACGATATACATAGCAGTGTTTTATACGTACGTGATTTTTCATTTCATTGTAATAAGGTAAATAAAAGAAAGCTACTGGAGTGGCTTCCAAATTGTCCGTGAAAACATATCAATAATTCTCTCATGCTCTGCTGTCCTCACCCAAAGCGAGAAGCCATTACAGCAGCTGTTGAAAGGAGTGAACAGTCTACTAAGGACATATTATGGATTAAGACTACACAAAATGAGGCTTGTAGTATTGGGCAGTAGCAAATGTGAGGTCAGAGGTAACGTAACATGAGAACTGGAATCCACGAAGGAGATAAAGTTGAGGAATTTGCTTACGCTGGAATAAAAACAACGCGTGACGGACGATACAGGGAAGATACGAGAAGGAGAATAGTACAGTCAGAGAGAGTATTCCTTCCTTGAAGAATTCTACCAGTGTCAAACATAGGTTACAAACTTTGGGGAAGATGTTTCTGAAAATGTACGTCTCCTGCCACAGCTCTGCATGGAAGCGAGTCGTGGGCTGTATGAGGACCGGAAAGGGAAAAGATCGGAGCGCTCGACGTTATATGTATAAGGGGCAATGAAAACGTTCCCGTCTGAGAGCTATGCTGCAGCGTAACGCAAGTGGTATACAAGCACCGACACGTAGACAAGGCATTAGTGTGGCATTCGTGTAAATCGGAATTGCGTGCGGTAAATGGGGAAACGTGAACTACCGTGACGTTATGACCACACGCGTCCAAACAAGACCAAAGTGCTGTTATTCTTTTCCTGGCTGCACAGGTACGAACGCCGGTAGACATCCACCAAAGAATGAAGAAGTTACGGGCAACATGTCTGTCGGAACCACCGTTGTGGAGTGGTGTGCTAAGTTCCGTGTTGCTTCACGATAACACACGTCCCCACATCGCACATGTTGTAATGTAGAAACTACGCCAACTCAGGTAGCAGACATTCGAGCACCTGCCCTATACTTCTCAGCTCTCCGCAAGCGATTATTGAGCTTTGAGTAATGTAAAAAAAAAGTCTTGAAGAACTTGCGATTCGTGTCGGACGAGGCTGTGCGGCAGGCAGTTACAGACCTCTTGACGCAGCAGCAGCAGCAGGCGGTGTTTCAGCAGACGGACGTCTTCAGCCTGGTGCGCCATTGTGGTGATTGCCGCAATGCTCGCGGAGATTCGGCGTCGTTGGCGTACGGATTCTGCACAGTATGGCCTTCGAACGGAAACTTTTTGATCGCGCCTTATAATGGCAGGATGCTCAAAATTGAGTTGACTGGTGGGAAATGAGGACGTTATCCGCAGAAAAGGCGAGGAGAGGAATCCACCGCCGCGACCTGTGGTGCCCGCTGTGCGGTGCACTCGCTGCAGTCTCTGGCTCGCGCGCAGCGGGTCGCCTGTTCAGCCCCGACCACGGGCAATCATCTGGTAGCAAGAATGCACCATTCGCTGACGATTCTTGCAATTTTACGTTAGCAATGTTTACATGTTCTGAAATACTGGATGTTTCTATAAACAGCCGCACTCATCGTCCAGAAGCTCAGTTCTCTTCAGGCTGTACGTTTGCGTCAGTAATAAAAACGATTTCAATTCCAAATGCTGCACCTCGCTGGCGACCGTCACCTCGGGTTTGGACCTGACTGTGGTTACGACGTGACGTAGTTTGTTGGAGACGTCAGATACTCCAAAACATCTATGTCACCGTTCCTCCAACTGAGCAATGTAAAAACCATCGCCTACAAGGAGGGGAACCGGAACACGAATCGTACGTCCTTCCAAAGATCCGAACATTCAGCACACAGGTGGATTCCCAAACAGCAGTAAGTCAGGTGCACATCAGCGATACATCTGTGCTTCCTGAGACGCTGGTCAGGACCCTACGAAAGGGCTGGAAGGATTCAACTGAGTTGTCACACAAAATAGATAAGGTGACATGATGTGTTTGGAAAATGTATATTTTTAATTGCACGGCAAAGCCCAGCAGTGGTTCGAGAGCAACGGAGAGGAGCTCAACAGCCAAGAAAAATTTCAGACCAAACTGAGGAAAATCTTTGGCGACGATCAACAGCAAGTCCGCTTAGCGGACGAACAATTGAAGTTCAAGGCCTAAAAATGTAGAGAACCGGCACAGTCGTACATACAGAATGTTTTGTCGCTATGTCACATCGTAAACCCGGATATGACAGAAGCCTTCGAAATCTCACACTATAGAAAAGGGGTCGCTGAAGACGTCTATCCAGCTTATCTGGTAAAGAACGTCACAATGACAGAGGAATTCACAAGGTGGTGCCAGCGAATAGTGGAAACGTTACAGAAAAAGAAACTGATGAAAGAAGAGTGACGCCGGCCGCGGTGGTCTAGCGGTTCTAGGCGCGCAGTCCGGAACCGCGCGACTGCTACGGTCACAGGTTCGAATCCTGTCTCGGCATGGATGTGTGTGATGTCCTTAGGTTACTTAGGTTTAAGTAGTTCTATGTCTAGGGGACTGATGATCTCAGATGTTAAATCCCTTAGTGTTCAGAGCCATTTGAACCATTTTGAACACGCTCCGAGAACAGATAGAACAGTGTACGGCAGCCAGGAATGTCGGAACGAGTACACAAGAGACACCAGCCATGATCTCCGACACCATACGTCAGTAACTAATAGAAAATGTAGAAGATGACACCCCAGTAGTCTGATGCTATCCTTGAATGGGCCTACATGAAGGCATAGACTGTTGAAGGTCAGATCTCCAGATCGACGAAGCTATTCCAAAAAAAGATTGTTCTGAGCGGTCATTTGCCGTTGAACAAATTGTTATCCCGCCACCATCAACAAGACGAGTTCCAGCCGGCTGTCGAGATGCTGAGGTAAAATGTGAATCTCTTATCGGCTGTAAAAAACTATTCAGGCTCACAAGGCAAGTCTACACAACGACGGTAATAAGCACTGTAGGTGACCAAAATGGACTTTGTATCATTAACTGTTACAAGAAGCCACAGCTCGTCCCTAAAGTATGGGCAGGGGGGCAGCCGGACTAATCCAGAAAGTGCAACGTAGTGTCATCAATGAAATATCGTGCTTTGCCACCATTAGAGACAATACAAGGGAGAAAGCTACTATCGAATTACAAACACGATCTGGCCTGACCGAGAAAACACGTTGGTGAATCACAGCCATTCTGCCCCAATTTTCGGAGAACAACTCAGGAGGAAAGACAGACCAAGAACCTCATGTTGAAACACCATATCATCACTCTGGCTCATCCAGCAATTAGTTAGCCCTCATATGGCAACTAGCTGGCTCAACGACACATAATCTGAAAGGAGGTGGAGGAGACGGTGTTATTATGACATCATTGAACATTCAGAAAATCCTTGGTCCTCTTCCGTGCTTCTTGTGGAGAAGAAGGACGGAACGTGTAGTTTCTGTGGCGACTACTGATGACTGGACAAAACCACAAATAAGGATGTGTACCCGTTGCCACATACTGATGACACCTGGACCGCTCTTAAGGAGAAATGTGTTACTCAGCTATGGACATGTAGACAGGCCACTGACGAATAGAGGCCGAAGAGACTCACTGGGAAAGACTACCATCATAACACCTGGACGCCTGTATGACTTAATATGAGGCCGTTTGGATGTGAAACACTTCACCCACCTGCTTTGACACCTCAAATGGAAGATATGTTTCTGCTACCTGCTTGATACTGCCGTTGTTCCACAGATATTTGAAGAAAATACGAGATGCCTAGCAACTGTGTTGGAGTGTCTTCAGACTCCAGACTCAACGTAAAAAATTCCTCTTCGTCGGCCAAGAAATGAAAATCTGGGGACACCTAGTGAATATCGATGGAGTCAGAAAATAAGAGCAGTCACAAATTTTCTAACTACTTGGCACACGTGTGATCTGAGAAATTTTCTTAGAAAGTTAAGAACTTCTTTACCAAGACACTTCTCTTGCAAGAACTGTGCATGGAGACTCCACGTTTTCCTGAAACGAGGACCAAGAAAGATCTTTCCTTGTGCTTATGGAGGCGCTAACATCTCCCACAACTCTACTATTGTATACGAAAACGTCGAGACAGAACTTCACACCAAGGCAAGTGGTTTTGGAATAGCGTCCGTTCTAGTACAAATTCAGGGAAGTGCTGAAAAGGTCATAGCTTAAGCTTCCAGAGTAAGTCAGTACATTAAGTCAGACTGGTCTTGGATCAGCTCTGCTTGTTCCTTATCGTTGCCACTTCACAACCACACATCACCTGCAGCAGACTTGGGCAGATTTCGAAGGATTGCAATGTCTCTGACGGACCTTGTTATTCAGGTGACATCCAGTGACTGGTCCACGTTCGAACTCTCTGAGCTTTCCTGACCGACCCAATCTTCTATTCCTGCTTCTGTACTGACAACAGAATACTCCTCGCCTCCGTGTGTACTGTGGACCTCTCTCTCGTGACGTCTAGTCCGTCAGTTACTCATTACGGAGTAGCGACCGGATGGTTTTGATCTATTCTTTGTAAAAATTTACGCTGAAAAGTAAAGCGGCGTTTAGGGAAGTCTTGTTCCGGGGACTCCAAATCTCTCACATGTATAGAACGACTGGTCAAAAAACATCCTTAACGTCTGCAGCGTAAGTTTATTGACAGATTGCGTGACCTCAAGGGCTTCACGAAGAGAGTAAAGGCTTTACGGTTAACAAGTGCGACAGAAGGATGATAAAGAAGTAGCTGAACATGGACCAGAGCCAGTAGTCTGCTGTCTTGACGAGAATACTCAAGAAGGCTGCCGCAAGTCCAGACGTACTGTTGGCCACACATAGAGCTGCCGTGTGTGAGGGAGAGGAATGAGCAGACCACTAATGCTGCAACAAAACTATTGCGAAGCTACTATGAAGTGTAGTAGATTCAGAATTTTTACCTTTGCATTGAGTCAACTTGAAATTAAAAGAAAACTCGACGGGGCATAAGGATAACGTGGTGGGCTGAGCCACATCACAAATAGGTTACACTCATACTACACATTTATTTAAGGACATCACGTTACTGTGATACATTTAATATGCATAAAAACTGTTTATAAAGTCAAAATTGCTTTTGGATACTATATTCATAGAACGATGCCATTTTGACTAGTAAAACATCTTTATGAAACAGTTATTTGGAAAAGAAACAATAAAAACCATACTAAGAGAAAGATTCCAAATCCTAAAACTTTAAAATACTTTCACACGAGTTTTGACTTACAAATCATTCTACGTCTCAGGCATGGTCTCTACATAACCCACCTAAACAGACTGCAACCTCGCAACCTGCTCTCTTGGAGCAAGTCTTAACCCAAAACAGACCAAAATATTCTTAGATGAAATCTGCAAATGAACTCTTGCAAATATCACACAATATTAATGTTAACCATCAAAAGGGGGAACTTGCGATACACACAACTGCTTTGACACTTAAATAACTTGGCAAGTAAACTGAGTTAAATTAATAATTTACTAACTAAAACATATTGCAGTTCAGGTAACTTTGCCATAGAAGTTTTCCTTATTGGCCATACAACCCTTTCGGCCACAGGCGTTCCATAGCAGCCAATAACACGTTCACTTTACAGTACGATCCAGGGAGGCATCCATAGTTAGACTAAAATTACGTGCTAGCAATTCACCTTGTAGATACAAAACAGTGTAAGCACGATGTCTAAATGACTGTAGAGTCTCATGTATCTTGTAAAGACAATGATGAATTGTTCTGTGTACACGTGGCAAGTCAAACCAACACGACCAACCACATACAAAATGTAACTTCACTGCTGGTCAACAAACAACCTCCCCCACAAAACCCAGAGCACAGCTACAGACCTTGCTGTACACGCCCACGCCTTCCCACTCAACACAAGCACCGCCGTCCAACAACCCCGTCTCGTGGCTTTCAAAAGCGGCTCCACTGTCGGCAAACCGCAGACTCGCTGAGAGTGCGCTCCACTGCCGAGGCCGAAACGACTCTCGCCTTCGCTACGTGAGCCGAACCTGTCCAGGCCACTGTGTGGCCGCCGTTCCCCGAAGTGGACGTGGCAGGTAGCGTGGCAGGTAGAAATATGGGCGGGCAAACCGTCAGGAAAGGAAGCCGAACTCTTGTCGGTAGACGAAAGCTTGACCAAATACAAACGAGAGTGGTGACAGCTATCCGATAAGGACTCAATAAAGTCGGATGTGCTGTCTTACCAGCAGAGTTGTCAAAAATAACCTACACAATTTTAGTCCTACGTTGGTACTGAAGTAAAGTCTTCTGTCCGAATGCTCGTGAATCATTATGGCAGCGGGAATAAATATGATAAAATTAAAGCCGAAAATGGAAATACTTTCATCCAAAACTGCTTCACCGTGTAAGATGACATGTTCGAGCATATCGCGGACGTAGGTGTAGAGGTGAGCGTGGAACCGAGAGATAGCTCACACCGCTAGAGAGAGGGAAGCCTTCAGGACGTGGTGGGGAGCCCGCTGTCCTCTGTATGGAACACGTGGGGCAGCGGGTGGCCCCTCCTACAGCCTCAGTCTACCGTGGGACGCAGCGCACCACTGGTTAGGCCTAGGTCGCTCCAATTTCTGAGGAAGCTGCACAAGTACAGAACGTCTCACTGACGTTGTGGTGTCACCACCAGACACCACACTTGCTAGGTGGTAGCCTTTAAATCGGCCGCGGTCCGTTAGTATACGTCGGACCAGCGTGTCGCCACTGTCAGTAATTGCAGACCGAGCGCTACCACACGGCAGGTCTAGAGAGACGTACTAGCACTCGCCCCAGTTGTACAGCCGACGTTCATAGCGATGGTTCACTGACAAATACGCTCTCATTTGCCGAGACGATAGTTAGCATAGCCGTCAGCTACATTTGCTACGACCTAGCAAGGGGCCGTATTCAATTGATATTTATTATATGAAGCATGTATCATCAAGAGCGATGTTCTACAATTAAGGATTAAAGTATTCCAGAAGCTACGTACTTTTCTTTATAGCATTGATTACGTATCCTGTTTCAGACCTCACGCCAGCCTGCGTGAGTTTAAGCGCGTGCCTTTCGGCTTCCTCCCATTGTGTCTAGGCTGTCTTGTCTAGACACAACATTTTTGGCGACGAGTCTCAAAAGAGGATTTCGCGTTCGTATTGCCCTAAATTACTTGTGTCATGGCTTCGCCACAATCTCCAGATGTACTGTCCGAATTTTATCGCTTGCAGAATCAGCAGACGCAGGCGTTATTGGATGCCCTTGGACAGCTCGTCCAGGGTCAACGTGCAATGCAAAATGATGCGGCCGCCGCCGCTCCACCGCTACTGCAGCCATAACACGCAGTTGCACCACCTTTTCGTCAATTTGATGCGGCAATGGAAAGCTGGACGGAGTGGTCACGCCAATTTGGATTCCATCTCGCCGCCTACAGAATTCAAGGTAACGAGCGGCAGCCTCACTTATTGTCGTGTGTAGGGGTGCAGACGTACCGTGTGATAGTGAAATTATTTCCCCGACGCGACGTAGCAACTCTGTCCTACGAAGAAATTTTGTCGGCATTGGATGCATATTTCAAGGAATCAGTCAATGTAGTTGCAAAACAGTATACGCTCTTTCGTACAAAACGTACGGCCGGTCAAACTAATCGGGAGTGGGTTGCAACTTTGCAAGGCCTTACTAGGGATTGTGCTTTTGAGTGTGAATGTGGACTCCCTTATTCAGATACTATGTTGCGTGATGCAGTTGCACAGAACGTTTCTGATGTTCGTATACGGGAGCAAATTTTGAAACTAGTCAATCCCTCCCTTCAACAAGTGATGGACATATTGGATAGGCAAGACACACTTGACTTTGCTCAGGAATCATTTGGAACTTCGCCAGCCGTGTGTCACATTAACCGGCCCGCCGGGCGAGCTGCATAGAACTGTAAACAGCCCTCGCGCTCGTCGGCACAGCTGCCGCCAAGCTCTCAACCACGTGTCCTGCGGCAACAAGTAAATGCAGTGCTAAAATCATGCCCGCGGTGTGCAACCAGACATTCGCGTGAGAATTGCCCGTCACGCCAAGCTACTTGCTTTTTCTGTAATAAAAAAGGACATGTTCAGAGTGTTTGCCAGAAAAAGCTCAGATCGGACACTAACAACCATTCCAGGCCCTTTGCTCACGCCGGAATCGGAATCGAACCAAGAATACTCAGGCTCGTGAACCTTCGCCCATGGAAATTCATGTAGTTCATTCCACTCCGCCCAGTGCCACTCTCTCTTACGGTGACTGTGTTCGTCCCACAAATAGTGTGCGTCGACATCGCCGGAAATCGCGTCAAGTCGCAAGTGATTCTGTACCAGTGTCTGTTCACGTTGCACAAGACAGTCGCTCTTGTCGTCAGCAGGACAATAAACTTTTTGTAGACTTGGACATTCATGGCCACGTGATACCACTCCAGCTCGATTCCGGAGCTGCAGTTTCATTGATCAATAAAGACACGTACCAACAACTGGGCGCACTTCCGTTGCGTGCCGCAAATGTTAAGTTAAATAGTTATTCTGGTCAGAATATCTTTGTGTTAGGACAGTGCAGCCTTCTTGCCACATACAAGGGACAAACAAAACTTGTGTCATTTTACATCCTTCGTTCTTCTTCTGCAGTGAACTTGTTTGGTTTAGATTTATTTCAGTTGTTTAACTTGTCTATAGTCAATCAGGTCCTATCAGTGAACCAGACTGTGCCCTCAGACAGTGTTTCTCGTCTATGTGAAGAGTTTGCAGACATTTTTGCACCGGGCCTTGGTTGCGCTAAGAACTATGAAGCACATTTGGAACTGAAAGTAAACGCGCAACCGAAATTTTTCCGAGTGCGCAATGTTCCCCACGCATTGCGTGATGAGGTCGCGAGAACATTACACGATTTAGAATCACAACGTGTGATTGAAGGTGTGCAGGCTTCTCTCTGGGCATCACCCTTAGTCATTTTGCCAAAACCTTCCGGAAAATTGAGACTTTGCGTGGACTTCAAGGCAACAGTGAATCCAGAACTAGTGATTGCAACTTTTCCTTTACCCTGCCCTGAAGATCTTTTTGACAAACTGTCGCCGGGTAAATATTTTTCGAAGTTGGACCTAGCAGATGCGTACTTGCAAATACCGGTGGACGAAGAATCCCAGCGCGTATTGGTGGTTAACACACATCTTGGTTTGCATCGATTCAAAAGACTGCCATTCGGGTGTGCATCCGCCCCTGCATTGTTTCAGCAGTATCTGCAAACTGTTTGTGCGTCGGTCCCTACTGCAGCAAACTATCTGGACGACGGAATGCGAACGCGCCTTTCGCCAGTTGAAATCGGCGTTGCTTTCCAATACTTGCCTTACGCCATTCGATCCCCAGAAACCCCTTTTGTTGATGGTGGATGCATCAGATTTCGGGATCGGTGCTGTGCTTGCGCACAAAGATGGATCGCATGATCGCCCTATTGCCTTTGCGTCCAAATTGCTCTCGTCTGCGCAAAGAAATTATTCACAGATCGAGAAAGAAGCTTTGGCTCTCGTATTTGGTGTTACTAAGTTTCATGATTTCTTGTATGGTCGTCACTTTACCATCATCACAGACCACAAACCTTTGACATCGCTTTTTCATCGAACAAGCCTGTACCTCCACGTACAGCGCAGAAATTCATTCGCTGGTCTATTTTCCTCTCGCCGTACCGCTACGATATCTTGTATAGGTCCACTGCTAAGCACGGAAACGCCGATACGTTGTCCCGTTTGCCTGTTGCTGAGGATAGAGCATTCGATTCTTCCGAACTTGCTTGCATGTTCATTGATGCGGAAACCGATGACGTGGTCGAATCGTTTCCGATTGATTTTCGTCGTGTAGCTACTGCCACAGCTGCTGACCCTGTCCTTGCTACCATTTTGCGTTTTGTTGCTACGCAATGGCCCTTGTCGACATCACGGATCGCGGATCCGTTGGTTCACCGATTTTTTGCACACAAGGAGAGACTTTTTGTTCGACGTGGTGTTTTGCTGTTGCGTTCTGATAATGATCGGTCTAGAGTCGTGGTTCCACGTTCGTTACAGTCCTCTGTCTTACGGCTTCTCCACCAAGAACATTGGGGTATAGTGCGAACGGAACAACTTGCTCGTCAGCATTGTACTTGGTTCGGAATCGATGCTGCGATTACGAATATGTGCTCTTCTTGCATGGCGTGTGCCGAACAACAATCCGCACCACCGCGGAAATTCTTTGCATGGCCGAAAGCCACTTCCCCTTGGCAACGCTTGCACATCGATTTTGCTGGTCCATTCTGGAATGCTCAATGGTTGGTTGTGGTCGATTCTTTCAGTAATTTTCCTTTTGTTGTACGGATGTCTTCCACGTCGTCATCTGCCACCATCCAAGCGTTATCCGCTATCTTTTGCATTGAAGGTCTTCCACAGACTATTGTTTCCGACAATGGCCCACAATACATGTCTGCAGAATTTCAGTCATTCTGCAAGGCCAATGGTATTCAACATCTGACATCCGCGCCGTTTTCGCCTCAGTCAAACGGTGCCGCTGAACGATTGGTCCGGACTTTCAAGTCACAGATGTTGAAGTTGAAAGAGTCGCATTCTCGGGAGGACGCGTTGTTGCTCTTTTTGTCTTCGTATCGCCCTCAGCCCCGAGATGGTCGCTCGCCGGCTGAGTTACTCCACGGTCGTCCTCATCGAACCTTGATGTTTTTGCTGCATCCGCCGCATCAGGTTACTGTGCTGCGGCAGCCACCTGCTTTTGTTCCAGGCGACGTTGTATACTATCGCAACTATCGAGGTTCACGGCGTTGGCTCGCAGGGCGCATTCTTCGCTGCCTCGGCCGCGCTCTGTATCTGGTTTTGGGGGCCACTGGTGAGGTGCGTCGGCATCTCAATCAGCTGCGCCTCTGTCGTCGCACGGGTTCTGCCGCTCCCCGTCTGCTTTCAGCGACGGTGCCGTCCGGTCAGCGCCCTGGGGACCCATATACTGGCTCGCCTCATCCCCAGGTGTTACCAAGGCAGCCTTCCATTTTGCCACATGGAGACGCGCCGCCGCCGCCGCCGCCGCCGCCGCCGCCTGTTCTCCCGCCGGCGCCGCCCGCAGTGGACGCTTCGCTGCTGCCGCCGGGCGCCTCCATGGGTCACGCGCCGCCGATCGCTTCCCGTGACCAGCTGTCCTCCGACATGGAACTCTTGCCCGCTCCGGACCAGATGTCGTCTTCGTCCGTCGGGTACCCCGACGCGATGGAGGTCGAATCTTCGGCCCCTCCTGTCTCTTTACGGGCACATACACCGCATGTTGGCGTGCACCCTGGACTAGGTTTTCAGGCGTTTCCTAGCTCCCCTCGGACCGAATGGCCGGGTGCGGGTGGCACAGCCTCGCCTGTTGTTAGGCTCCCCACTTCGTCGCATACGTCAACATGGGGTCCTCCCCACGGCGGGCGGAAGCCTTATAACACAACCGTTCGCCGATTTTCGGGGGAGGAATGTGGTGTCACCGCCAGACACCACACTTGATAGGTGGTAGCCTTTAAATCGGCCGCGGTCCGTTAGTATACGTCGGACCCGCGTGTCGCCACTGTCAGTAATTGCAGACCGAGCGCCACCACACGGCAGGTCTAGAGAGACGTACTAGCACTCGCCCCAGTTGTACAGCCGACGTTCATAGCAATGGTTCACTGACAAATACGCTCTCATTTGCCGAGACGATAGTTAGCATAGCCGTCAGCTACATTTGCTACGACCTAGCAAGGGGCCGTATTCAATTGATATTTATTATATGAAGCATGTATCATCAAGAGCGATGTTCTACAATTATGGAATAAAGTTAAGTATTCCAGAAGCTACGTACTTTTCTTTATAGCATTTATTACGTATCCTGTTTCAGACCTCACGCCAGCCTGCGTGAGTTTAAGCGCGTGCCTTTCGGCTTCCTCTCATTGTGTCTAGGCTGTCTTGTCTAGACACAACAGACGTCACCTTCTTGTAGGGCAACGGTGTATACACTGTGCTAGGGAATGGTGACACTTTTTGCGTACAAATAGACTTCGTTTCTGTAATCACCTCTTGTGTGGAACACAGCGGGCTCTGTTCGCCTATAAAAACCAGAAAACACTGGGCAGCGGAGGTCTCCTAAATTTCCCAGAAAAGAGAGCTCACTCGTCGTTTTTACTAGAGAAGCCGTATGAGTACGTTACAGACGGGGCAGCAAAACTTCAAAGAAGAGCGATCCATTTCGTAATGGATTCAGGTGTCGGTCTTTCCGCCTGTTTATGAGTGATACCTGTTTAGGTAACTTAGAAATAAAGCGACAGGGCATAAATCAGAAGGTCTGAGATTCAATACGCTATTGGGTCTGAAAGTTTTCGCGTTGATTACCGTTTCATTCGTGTCTTGCACTGATCTACGACTGGGAAAACGGTCACAATGCGGCGCGGTTCGGAGCCCACGTTAAACTATACGGCTCCCTGTAGCTGGCCGTGTGAAGAAGGCGGAGACACAGCAGCTCTGTGGGACCGTGTCCAGCAGGGCAGAGTGCGGCCCAAACCAGCCTTGCTGTCGAGCACAGCTATACTTACTCACGCTACGTTTATTCACCTTCGTGGACAACTACTAATCTGTGAGATGGCTTCCCGCATTTGAATACAGTGGTCTTCGATTGCAACGTTCCTGCTACTTCACAGTGTCATTCACAAACGTCGTCAAGATACGCACTTGCTCGTTTAGGATGAAAATGGCTCTGAGCACCATGGGATTTAACATCTTAGGTCATCAGTCCCCTAGAACTTAGAACTACTTAAACCTAACTACCCTAAAGACATCACACACATCCATGCCCGAGGCAGGATTCGAAGCTGCGACCGTAGCAGTCCCGCCGTTCCGGACTGCAGCGCCTAGAACCGTACGGCCACCGCGGCCGGCCTGCTCATTTAGGCCCTGTAACCCTCGCTTAAGCAGTTTCGAAGTAACTTTTTGCACCCGTGAGTCTTGTCTACTTACGAACGACGTGCTAGATTCTATCTTGTACATGATTTCAAGTCCACTCCACTGATAATCGTTAAGCTAATATTTTCTTCGCTGAGCGTCAGCGCGCAACCGTATCGAGTGGTCTGTGAAAGTCAAAGAATACGGCAACAACCTGGGCCCTTCTGTCTGCCACTCTCTTGATCTGATGGCCGGAGTGAGCGAATTTCTTTTATGGAACTCGTATTGATCCCTATAGATGGGAATTTCCTTTCCAAGAAGACTCATAATACGCGAAGATTGAGGTGAGAGGCAATGTTTGGGTAGGTGTGTGACGGCTGTCTAGAGGAGGAATCAATGCTTCAACCTCACGGTTCAAAGTACAGGCAGGCAGGTTGAAGAGGGTAGAGGATGGTCCGTACACTTTTCCGCTCCGTCGAATGCCGATGATTGTACAACAGCGAATTTTGTGCACGAAACTGTTAGAGACAATGGGTGGAACGACATGTGAGTAGGCATTTCCCCGGTAACGGCCTCCCGCATTGTCGAACGGCTATAAGAGTAGGAGCGCCTCAGTTGCCGGGCGACAGAATCCAGTGGACAGGAGGGACGCGGGGCGTGGGGAGGGCCCGCACTTCCTGGCCCTTCTTGTGGGGACTCGCCCGCGCCCCGCACCTTTCTCCAGCACAGCTGGCGGCGCCGCTGCACCCAGCCGTCGCCCGGCTGCGCCTCCTGCGGCGCAACAGCTTCCATCCAGCAGTGGACGGACGCCTGCCGCAACTCCGTGCGGTCTCCGTCTACGAGGACCCTCGGACACCGGCGTCTCACCGGCCGGCTGAGGCGACGCATTGGCTGCAGGCGGACGTCGACCGTCGTAGCGGGTGAGTAGCGTTCACTCCTGTCTTACAGAGGGTGCGAGGAAAATACGACAGATACCCTGACCTACGTAGCAGCAGTGTTAGAAGAGCGGCGCGTTTCTGGTGATTGCAGACGCTGTCGGTGTGGAGGCGCGCGCTCGCAGACGGCGCGGCCACCTCGAGGGCTGGAGCTGCAGGCGACGCTGGCTGCGAGGAGAGGCCTCCCTGAGAGCACGCGGTCCACGTGCACTCGGCCAGAGTCGGAGCACCGAAGCAGCTGGCCGACCGTCTCAGACCGAGCACCGGCTGCTCCCTCCCGATCAGAAGCAGTCGACGGCGCCTCCGCTGCTACAGCCGAGGACAGACCGTCCGAGCTGAGGCCGAGGCGGGCAAGTCTCCGCGCTATGCGGCACATTTGTTTCCGTCTCGCGCCGAAGCGGTGACAGACGGTTCTCTCCGAAGCTGTAGCTGTAGAGGGTTTGCCTCCTTATCCTGCTATGGCCCCGGGAAAGCCCGTCCTAGCTGCGACCGGGACGTATTTATTTCTGTCCCGTGTCGAAGCGGAGACAGTGGGTTTTCCCGACCTGCGGTATGAGGAGGTGTACCCCCTTGCCGTGGCAGAGGATGGAGTCGTAGCCTCAGCAGAGGAGGGATTTCCGGAGCTGGAGCGTGGGTGTGGTCCTTTAGCTGTGCACGGTGTCGGCCAGTTTAGTGCGTCGACCCTTGCTGCAGCTAACACAGGGCCTCTCCCCACGCTCTGGCCGAGGTTTCTCTCCGATGCTGACACAGGCTTCCGCTCCATCCGATGCTGCGGTAGGAGGATCACCGTCGATGCTGCTGACCGAGGAGGTGGCAGCCCCTGCTTACAGCACGGAGTGTGACGGTATTCGCATTAAACCGTATTCGTGTAACGCGAGTACATTACGTTTAATGCGAGTACCGTCGACTCCGTGTTTAAAGGTCAGGGACCGATCGGCCACTCCTTCGCTAGTTCTGCACTTCCCCGAGTGCTGCTGAAGATCGCTGACTCCTCGGGGTGGCAGATGACGTTGCTGACCCACAATGAAGGGCGGTCTGTTGCTGCCCAAGCCTATACATGGGCTGTCTTCGTCACCCCTCCGTGTACACTGGATTACAAAATTCTCAGTAAAATATTTTATAGAAAAGAAGCTGTGCCTTTTTTATTTCCATCTGTTAAAATATAACACATTTCCACCGATCAACATGTGACGTCAATAAGAGATTAAGAGGCAATGCTACGAGACATCATCTTTAAGTGCCACGTTTGTGTGTGAATGCTACAAAAAGTGAGGAGGCTACGCTCATCCCTAGATTTCACATGTCGCATACGGGATGTTCCATGATGATACGAACTGTTACTGCATCCACCATGCACTTAAGTATGATGTAACATAGCATTTTCTTCTCTGGTTTGTGCAAACTGGACATCGGTGCAGTTAAATGGATTGCCTACATATAGACACACGTGACGTACGATGTATCGAATGATGCGAATCGAGTACCGGTCTCAGAGTCTGGTACTGTTATCACGCCTCCCACACATTGCAGTCTAACTGAGATCGCTCGTTGCCGTTATGCAAACCGCGCATCGGATAATGCAACTGGGTTGTCACAAACAGGCGTTTACGTCTTACCCTCACTGGACCTGTCCAGAACAAGCGTCTAAGATGAAGTCACTGGACCTCGCCAGAGCAAGCGTCTAACATGAAGCTAGTGTACCCGTTTCCTACCTGTGTCCACTGAAGGTGTAAGCGAGCAGTAACAGATGCTGTAGATGTTGAACACCAGCCTGACCAGATAGAGTGTTCGCAGGCGGCGCTAACGAGGCATACCTGCCCTCTGGCGGGGCTCACATCGGTAGTGTCACGTGACACGACAGTTTCTTAGAGAGTTCCAGCCGCCGTACCCTGTTTGAGGCCGCTTTGATTCGTAACTGCGCGTTCGATTACATGCACGTTCTCGGGAATACATCACAAACTTCTGCGATGTTCACTGACACATTGATTTTCGCAAAGTAGAGCAGCGTGGTGAATCTTCTAACGCATAGTATATTCCAATTTCTCCTTTCACAGATTTTCTGGAAGTACTAAAAGCGAGCAAATGCATAAGCCTACCTTTCAATCTGCATCCAGATAGTAGATATCCGTGTCACTCGCACAGAAGCAGTAAGAAACAGCGGAGGCTCAACAGACGCATCTTGTGTACGCAGCAGTTCACAGAACTGGGCTACAGAGGTTCAGCCGACATTACTGTGAATCACAAGTTCGCTCGATACAAGTATCCAGTGGGGAGGTGACGTGTTCAGAGGCATTCCGCACATCCATCTTCTAATGGGTAACGGAACATCAGCTGTGTGTATTAAATTTTGACTGGTTTCAGTGATACAGTCCACCACCTACGCTTTCAAAGGGCATTATAAACGTATCTCTAAAACGAGAAGCAGATGCGAACGGTGTCCGCGGAACTCCTCGTTCACGGCGCTTCCTTTTGCAGCACATCATCTCAACTGCAGAGGTGAGGAACTCCTTACGAAATGCACACAAACTTTAGTGGGTGAGTAACCGAAGCAAGCCTTGCAAGGTGAAGAAAAACGCGAATAGAAGTAGCGTAGCTCGCGTTAATAAACCAAAGGGTTCGACTTCATTTGATTACGGCAACAGGTACCAGTCTCTGGAGCAAGCGATAGCCGTCAAGTATGTCAAAATTCTGTCCCGACTGACTGAAGATGGACCGAACACGTAAATGTAGTACGACAGACGACACATGGAAAAACCTTCTTCGATCCAAATAATGGAATTAAGCTTTGTTTATGGATTTGTTTTGTTTGATGGGAACAGGTATTCAAGAAACCAGTTGGCGACGCTACAAGAAAGCAGTAATATTTACCGGTCACCTTACAGAATTTCGAGAGCCCACGTTGTATAATGAATGAAGAAAGCTATCACTTAGTTCAGCAAACATCTCGCTTATTGACCGAGAGGCTAAAATTACAGAAAAGGAGCTCATTTGAGTGGCTGCTTAGAGGAATGTCATAGCTTGTGACACCGAATGCCGCATAGTTTTTCTGTTCAGTGTGTGTTACAGGCGCTCTGTAACTGAACAGACGGCCCTGTGAGCAGTGAACGTGTACAGAGGGGCTGTTTATTCCCCTGGTTCCTTAATGCCGTGTGGGTCACAAGAGCGAACCCGCCCTTTCTGGCTGCCGACAGTCGAACGCTGTCATACTTACCCAGATGACATCTACACGATGTCAGCAGAGCCAGTAGAAATTGTCCGCAGGGTTGCATCGAAAGTTTCATGTTGGACTTGGCAAGACAGCCAAGCCACTATGAGATAGCCGAAAGGCACGCGTTTAAGCTCACGCAGGCTGGCGTGAGGTCTGGAACAGTTAAAAGAGTAGAGACTAGCAAAAAAGGTACGTAGCTTCTGGAATACTTAACTTTAATCCATAATTGGTGAACATCGGTCTGACGGTACATGCATCACAAGATAAATAGCAAATGATAATGGCGCCTTGCTAGGTCGTAGCAAATGACGTAGCTGAAGGCTATGCTAACTATCGTCTCGGCAAATAAGAGCGTAATTTGTCAGTAAACCATTGCTAGCAAAGTCGGCTGTACAACTGGGGCGAGTGCTAGGACGTCTCCCTAGACCTGCCGTGTGGCGGCGCTCGGTCTGCAATCACTGATAGTGGCGACACGCGGGTCCGACGTATACTACCGGACCGCGGCCGAGTTAAAGGCTACTACCTAGCAAGTGTGGTGTCTGGCGGTGACACCACATTTCATCTCACAATTTTTGAAAGAAATCTGGCATTGGCCAGCCGGCCGGTGTAGCCGAGCGGTTCTAGGCACTTCAGTCTGGAACCGCGCGAGTGCTACGGTCGCAGGTTCGAATCCTGCCTCGGGCATGGATGTGTGTGATGTCCTTAGGTTAGTTAGGTTTAAGCAGTTCTAAGTTCTAGGGGACTGATGAGCTCAGATATTAAGTCCCATAGTGCTCAGAGCCATCTGAACCATTTGACATTGGCCGCAGCAGCAATTACGACACATTGAGGCAGCTTTAAAGCGAGCAGCAAGGGCAGAGCCAGTTGCAACTGCGAACGAGGACCAGAAGCAGCAAGAGACGGGGAGCGGTTGCCGCCACCAGTCTGATGCTGGCCCCGAGATGTCATTAAAACTGACTGAAAACAGGTCGCTTCCTGTATTATTCCGGTCGCCAGCTCACTAGCTACGTAACCCAAACTACGTGGGTTGGTTGCGTTAGTGTCAACCTAGAAGACAGCAGAAGCTACTATCTGTTTCTTTAAAAACGCTGTCTTCATACACAAGTTTTTATGCATAAGTACCATCTTTCTGTAGAAGATTTTTTTTTTTTCGGAGGAAGACATAATTCCTGTCATCCCATATGATGATAGCGCTTACGTGTAAAGCGGTACAGTAAGAAGCGCAGAATGAACGGCAGGAAGGCTGTGGCCGGATTGTCTCTGAAGGATCAGAAACGAATTGACACTGAGTACAGAGAGGACTCCTACCGTCCCGCCGAAGCCTACGCGAGACCCCTTCCGGACTGTCGCATTAAATCCCTGCGCTAGGGTCGCCCTAGTAATCAGTCAAATAGCCAGAAACGGCGTGCTCACTCTTCTGGCCCACACGGCGTTTACGAACCGGAGGACTAACCAGCCCCTCTGTACACGTTCATTGCTCACAGCGTCGTCTGTTCAATCACAGAGTGCCTGTAACACGTGCTAAACATAAAAAATTATGCGGCATTCGGCGCTAGAAGGTATAACATTCCTCTAAGCAGCTACTGAAATGAGCTCCTTAACATACATAGACGCCGTCAAAAGAAACCTTTACAATATTCATGGGATATAAACCATTTCGCGGAGAACAGCGAGTTGTCTGATGTCTGTCGACAGTATGAAATCTCAACAATAATCATACTCAGATCGCTCTATGAGGGATAGAACGAATGAGCGCAAATACAAATAATAGCTCTGCTACGAAAATACACAGCTTGGGCAAAATCGCCTGGAAAATGCTTCCAGCACTGGGGAACCCAGCTTACATTTCTGGACCAGGGAGCAGATGACGTAAGTAGGGTAGCCTGTCTTATGGTGTATTAAGAATTTTCTGGCCCAACTTGTTTTGTCCAAAGTTCACTGCCGGAAGAAAATGTATCAGCCTCAAGCACAATGTCTTTTTATTGACAAGCGAAGTGACAGTTCGTCATTCGGACGAAATGAAACACACATGTCGCAGTAAAGGGTTCCTAAGCAGTCGGATCAATACATAGCGTACCACCCCCCGGCAAGGCGAGCGTGTATTCTTGCATCCAAACAAACATAACGATCTTGCGAAATCATAATCACGATCTTGCGCCTTTTATTGTAATTGGGCAGTGGTGCCTCTCGGGCCTCCAGGCCAGCTTCATCAGGTCCCACACGTTATCAGCTGGTCAGAGATCTGGTGATCTTGCTGGTCACTGCGGTTGTTCGCAACGAAGGAAACATCGCGTTGCAGCGTCTTACTGGATAGGCACACCTTCCTGTCGAAGAAATGGCAGTGTGTAATATAGTGGGTGCTGGTCACTTTAACCTGCAAAAGCACCAAATGTGACCGCGAGTTTTAACTGATGGGTTGGTTCAAATGGCTCTGAGCACTATGCGACTTAACTTCTGAGGTCATCAGTCGCCTAGAACTTAGAACTAATTAAACCTAACCAAGCTAAGGACATCACACACATCCATGCCCGAGGCAGGATTCCAACCTGCGACCGTAGCGGTCTCTCGGTTCCAGACTGTAGCGCCCAGAACCGCACGGCCACGCCGGCCGGCAACTGATGGGCCCCAACCATAAAGCCTGGGCTGGGACGTAAGTGTCTTCGGCGAGAGCACTCTGGAACAGGTCGTTCACCAGCTCTACGCCACACACGTGTAAGGCCGTCACTCGCGTGCAGGTAGAACCTACTCTCACCACTGTAAACAGCAGAGCGACATTCCACTCCGCAGTCAGCTCTCTCACGACACCAGCGTAGCCACACCTCCGCGGTCGCGGTGTCAGTGATAGCCTGGCCAGAGGCGCACGTCATCCAATTCCTGCAGAAAGCAGAAGGCTCCCAGTGGTCGCTGATGACACAGCAGGTACAGCGTGCGTCCGGGTTTCGTTTCTGGATGACGTTCGGTCGGCCACAGCTGCTGGCACAGTGCGTCAATCCTGACGTGCGTCTGTACTACGCGCACGTCCAGAACCTGGTCTACAGGTGTGAGAATGTCCCACCGATCACTGTTGAAAGCAGCGACACACCAGCGATACATTGTAACCAACATGTGCAGCAATCCACCGATGCGTCCATACAGGATCACAGTGCTACACCGTACGAATTGCTGAACTGTTCAGCGGCAGTGGTGCATGGTTGTGTATAATAATGAATGCTGCAAACACTGTTCACCCCTAAACTCAGAAAAGTTAAAGCCTGTGGAGTCCAAACAAAGTTTGCACAGGTAAGCCTGCTGAGCACCATATGATTGCCAATGACCGCGGCAAACGAATCATTAACACTACCACCTCTCACATTCCTTCAGGATATTGCACTTTTTTCAGCAGTGTATAAAAAATAATCCTTGCGATCAAAACCTTGATAGAAACTCTACATACTGAAGCAGTGGTCGCTATAACCTTCATTGTGACTATGTCCCATTTCATCAACTGAGTGGAATCATACTTCCAACACATCAAGAGGTCACCGTGAAACTCTGACGGCTCCAGAGGAGACACTAAACAGTGTTCTGCGAGAAAGACCACATTTGTACCAGATTTTTTCTCCCCTTCCTGTTTCCCTACCCTGTGCTGATCGTCTCGTCTGAGCATCCTCTGTAATCCGCGCTGCATATTCTAGTCTTTGCTTTTGCCTGTGTGACCCAGTGTGCAGCCTACTTCCGCAGTGGTCGGGATCGGAACTGTGTGTTCCAGCAGTTCGTGACTAGCCAAGCAGCGAGCAGGCAGCTGACCGACCCGACTGTGAGCAACAAGTAGGGAATCGGTGATCAGGAATTCCTTAATGGTACAAGTTGACCAGTGGTTAGTAGAACAGGTGCAACTTGTCAGGTGCTAGGCCTATGTTCGGCGAAATATGCACAGAAGTGATGACCGTATTCCATCGATCACCTGAATTTAAAACAATGACGCACGGTTTGAATTATACATAGTTAGACTGCACAACAAGCCTTTTGAAACTTGTAGTGATAATGAGAAATGCCGTTAATAGGAGGTCAACTTACACCGGTTTATGCCTTCAGGCTGCCAGTTGTCACTGTCTGGCTCAGGAATCCTGAAAGACAGCTTAATTAGCCTGCTGTGATGTTACCTTTCGTCGGGATGGATACAGTGAGAGACAGATCAGAGGCACATACGGCTATCGACTCGCCCTTAGTCGGTCGAATGACGAGAAGAAACATGTAGCATTTACGTCTACAGCTCTCTTACCTCGTACAGGTCGTATTGCTAGGAAACGTGCTGTGTAGCGTGTTTTTCCACCACCGTCTAAGACTAGGGTCCTTTCATTGGTCTCTGAAAGATCTCAGTTTACGTCAGGGGCGGGCAAACGTTGCACGCGGCTTATGAGCGCACAGCGCTGCACGCGTGCTGCTCGCGTGCTATCGTCGACCTGGGCTGTGGCGACAGCCGGCAGGTTGCGGCAGTGTAGTGCCAGGCTAAGCCGCGGACGTTGATGCGAAGCGACCACTACGTAGTGAACGTCATATTTCAAGAACTGAAAAATGCACAGTGAATCAAGGGAACGGAGTAGTGGAGTTTTGCTATCTTTTAAAGAGTAATGGGAGAATCATTTTTTCTATGTTCAAAAACGTGAAAATTCGAAATGTTTAATATGTGACAGTATTCTCGCTGGTAAGCGGAAGTTTAGTATTGAACGCCATTATGATAATTTTCTCAAGGCCGAGTACAATTTATTGCCGGATTCTGAGCAGATGGGGAAATTGACTGAGCTTAGGAAGAGCGATCTGACGACACTAGATGAATCTGACGTAAGTCGCTGTTGTCGCGAGAGATCCGCGACCTTCTTTCCTCATGTCTCTCACCTAACTGATTTAACATTTTATGGAGCACTGTTTTCACTTTTTCAGGACGACAACAATGATAGCCCAGCGGTACGTGCAAGTTATAAGATTATATAAGATTATATAGCGAGAGCTGGAAACCATTTGCTGAAGGTGAGTTTATAAAGGAGTGCATCAATGGCGGCTGATTTACATTGTCCACTGAATGCAAATCGGTTTCGAGCTATCACTCTTTCTCGGCGGACTGTAAGTCGTATAAGTTTACCGTCAATTAAGGAGTGCAGTGCAGGAGTTTATTGCATTTTCCATCGCACTTGACGAGTCCACAGATATTTCAGACACCGCGCAATTAGTGATTTATGTTCTCGGCGTGGATACTGTTGAGCACCGGTGCGGACACCCTAAAAGCCGTTGAAGAAGCTGTCGATTCAACTGGCTTAAACGGGGAACGTTTGGTGTCAGTGACAACAGACGGAGCACCTGCAATAAAAGGGGAACAAATGGGATTTGTTGGATTACTAAGAAAAAAGCTACAGCGTACAGAAGAATATTGTACAGCATTCACTGCATTTTTCACCGAGAAGTACTCTGTGCGAAAGCATCAAAACTGGGGGACGTCATGCAAGTGGTTATTCGGGCAGTTAATTATTTGAGACCCCACGGGCCTACACATAGACTGTTTCACACATATTTAGCTGAAATTTGGGAAGAGTACAGTGACATGCCATACCACACCGAAGTCCGCTGGCTTAGCTGCGGTAAAGTAATCAAAGGATTTTTTGAGCTGAAAATACCAATAAATCAGTTTTTAAAGGACAAAGGAAGGTACGACCCCAAGTTAGAAGATCCAGAGTGGGTTGCCGAGCTTACATTTTTAGTGGATATTACCGGACACATGAATGCACTGAACAAAATTTTGCAAGGAGAAAATCACCTAATTTGTGAAATGGCTGAAAAGGTGCCAGCTTTCGCTAGCAAGCTTGAGCTGTAGGAACGACACCTCTCGTCAAGGAACGCATTCTGTCTACTGTGCGAGAACATAACTGCAAAGAATGTGTTTCCGTAATTAGTGCAATAAAAGAGGAATTTCTCAAGCGATTTATCCGAAGCTTTTGAATGCTTCTCAAGACCATTTGCTGTTTCTGTGGACTGGTTAACGTCCCCTCCAGAATCACTAAACGTGAACGAGTCATGGCGTATCACACCCCAGACCACGAGGCCTCGAGGGGGCCAGCATTGCTTGGAGGAATACGAGGCAGTGCTCACCAGGTCTACTCCGTTTTACGTTTTTCCCACAATTTTGCGCCTGTACCCAGTGACACCAATTATGTCGTGTCACGACGTCGCGTAACAGTGTGGCGCCGAGTGACGACAGGACGTCACATCGCGTCGCCTCGACACCACGATGTTGTCAGCTTTAGTCCCGATGATTGCGTCATTGCAGAGCCACCAATCCATTACTAGTGTGTGTCGTCATAGTATTAGAAACCAACGCTTTGGTAGACATAGTGACCTCATAGACGGTTCTGTATGCAGTTCCGATTTCTAACCAAAGATACTGTCTAAGAAATACCACACCACATTACTATACTGTGTGACGTCACAGTAAAATTCTGACGCCTGGAACCAAAGATAGCGTATTTGTAGCAGTGTGCCAACCCCAGCAGTGTGCCAACCTGCTGGAGGGTGGATCACCGCTCAGACTCCGCCGTGTGTGCGAGCAGCCACGAACGCTGATGTCTGCGGACACAGTGCCCAGCAGCTGCCGAGTAAGTTACGGCTGGTAGCTGACATGCTGCTACATCGGCTAAAGACGAGATAATTCCCCTCCGTGGTAATAACGGCAAACAGATCCCGAAACGCTGCTGAGAATAACAGAAATTGGGCACACCTAGATAACGAGGAACTCTGCCGAGCATTCCCTTCTTAAATGAGTCCAGTGAGATGCTGGTAGCAAATGGAAATCCTCGTACGATCCTGTCCAGCACGGAAACATCCACACGTCTGTCCTCCAGTACGACAGACCACCTCCCCAGGCGTGGTAGACAAAAAAAATGGTTCAAATGGCTCTGAGCACTATGGGACTTAACATCTATGGTCATCAGTCCCCTAGAACTTAGAACTACTTAAACCTAACTAACCTAAGGACATCATACAACACCCAGTCATCACGAGGCAGAGAAAATCCCTGACCCCGCCGGGAATCGAACCCGGGAACCCGGGCGTGGGAAGCGAGAACGCTACCGCACGACCACGAGATGCGGGCTGGTAGACAAATTTGCACAGTATTTGTCTAATCACCTCAGACCTAGTACCTGCTCGCCGGGGTGGCCGAGCGGTTCTAGGCGCCACAGTCTGGAACCGCGCGACCGCAACGGTCGCAGGTTCGAATCCTGCCTCGGGCATGGATGTTTGTGATGTCCTTAGGTTAGTTCTAGGGGACTGATGACCTCAGAAGTTAAGTCCCATTGTGCTCAGAGCCATTTGAACCAAGTAGCTGTCACAAAAGGCGCTACGTCGTTCAAAGAGAGGGTGTCTTCAGACTGAGCCGCTCACTCCGTAGATAACTGGACGATATACAGCAGAAATATTAGAAGAAGAAGTGAAATTTATGCTGCTGCACGCCCGAAATTTTGTGAAAGGATCACTGCACCGCGCAAAATATGAAGATGCACATCAAGTACCTCTTTGGGGTGGAGATGGTTTTAAGTGTTCGCTGAGTAGGTAAGTTAAGACGCTTGAGAGCGAGGCTACTGAGGCGTTTAAGTTTTTTAATTAAGTTGCCTTGACCATGGAATAGTGCCGTGAATAAGATTTTAAGGATAGCTGCCGTTGCTATTGTTGAGGGCAGAACACGCTTTACCCGTCGATAATAGAACCTGGTTTCTGAACATCTTTATCGCCTCCGTTTGAAAATGTCTGTGGAGTTATGTCACAATTCATGGAACTGGACTGATGGTATAACGTCGACAAAGTCAGACTGGATTCCTGAGGTTGCCACATCGAGACAGGAGGAAATGTTTAGCCGGCCTGAGACGTCTTCGCAGCAAGAAACTATTGTTCGGCGCTCCGTCATTTAGTATGACGGATAAAGATTTGGACGGCGCTAGGTTTTAAGTGAAGAACTGAATTTTGCACCCACGTCAAAGGCTTTATCAATACCTGCGTTCATCAGTGCCGTTGAAGAAGCTGTCCGTCCTTATTTCTGTGAATCAGCAGAAGAAATAAGACGCGAAACTTGTCATGGAGTTATGAAGGATCGCCCACAAAAAACATGTCTGTGGCAGAGTGGGCTGCATTACTTAAGCTCCGCCAGGATAGTTGACGGTGGTTCTTCCAGCTGAGAAAGGTAATGCCACTTTTTATATCTGGTGACGACTATAATGACAAAGTGAACTGTTTACCACGTGACAGCACGTACCGGTAGATCAGTGAAGGCCCCATCAGCCAGGTGGTAAGGAGCACTGCTTTGCTTCTGAACGCTTCGCCCTTTCCACCAGAACTTGTGCGATGATTGAAACGAAGTGGTGTGGTTCCTCCGAGGCTCTATGGACTTCCAAAGATCGATAAGAATGGTGTTTCTCTGCGTCCGATAGTGGCTCTTCATACAACGACTCTGCCAAACACTTAACACGGAGGATTTCGAGGAGAAGGCGCTGGAATCTGCTAGCTTGAAGCCCACAGTATTTTGTCGGTATGTTGATGACACGTTTGTAGTGTGTCCCCATGATGAAGAGTAGGGGAAGGTTAGAGCAACCTGCGGTTCGGGTTTTTCAGTAATCTCCCTATCAATCTACCGTACGTTAGTAGCTGCCTCTGTCATGTATGTCGGATTTGGTGTGTTAAAGAATTTATTGCTTGGAGTGTACCGGCCTAATACCTGAAATATGTTTTGATCTTTGGAAACTTTGACGTTATTGCCTATGATCTTGAGAGGCGGTATCTGTTTACTGTAGAGCATCTTAACTATTATTGTTTGGCCAACTTTGTAGAAATTTATATAAGATTGCATTTTTATTTAAGTGATCATTTCAGTATATAACGTTGCCACCCTTTGACCGTAAGACTTTTCTTAGAAGTTAAAATCAAGTTGCACCTTCGGTGACAAGGTTAATATTTTAATTGTTAGTGTTTTGTACCATTTCCATCCCTCCTGCGGGGGGGGGGGGGGGGGGGTGCATAGTTTGTGTGCTTGTGTAAATTGTTAAAACTCTTAGTTTAACGTTATCTGGTGTGTTGCAGATTTGCACCAGTATAGTCTTTCAGAGGCTGTTGTGAGCGGTCGTAACTATGGCAGTGTCAAAAGGGAGCGGCAACGTTCTCTGCCCGAAAGCTCATAGAGTCAAAACTTGTTTCTTTCTGCCTCTGAATGAACTGTAACTTTGATTTTTAGAGGGTGCTTTCTGATTATAATTTTAAATCTGTTTCTTTTAAATAATGCTGTTAGGCACTATTAAAGTGAATAAAATTCCCATTTGTTAAAAGGAATTTGGTTATGATTTCATCAGTTACTCCCTGGTAACTATTTCCATGCTTACATAGTGTGATTAAATGTGTTAATGTTCTTGATGAATCGCTAGTAAATAAAATAAATTCTACGTTTCTTTGAAAATAAATTGCGTTTCAGCAGTTATACATCAATATCACCGTGTGGATCGACCGTGCAGCCAAAGATCTAATTTGAGGCATATGAATACACTAAGCAGACTCATAAGGATGTAGGTTGGAGTAGGTACTCGCAGATGAAGCACCTTGCACAGGATAGAGTAGCATGGAGAGCTGCATCAAACCAGTCTCTGGACTGAAGACTACCACCACCACCACCACCACCAGGGGTGTCTGGATAATTTTGATCAGAGAATGTAATTACGGGGTCAACCAGGACTCCGTCCAAATTTAGGAGGTTGTTCTTCAGTTATCTTTTCTGAGTGTTTTCGTGTCAGACTGACCTGTAATTCGTTACCAACTAATAACGTAATTTTGATTTTTGTTATACCAGTTACCTATGTTTCTATGAAAAAACCTTCTAAACAGGAAATGGGTGTAATTTGAGCTCAGCAAAATGTACAACACTAAATCTCGAAACAGGAAGCCCCAAACGAAACACACACACACACACACACACACACACACACACACACACACACACACACACACACACACACTGTCATGCGGCTGTCCTCGCTGTGGGGAGAGCTCACCACAACGATACTGTGAGGCTCCTCCATGGAATGCAGTGAACCCACACAAGAGGTTCATACCGGCCAACACTTTATCAGTACAACCTGTTCATCTGCTGTGTGGCACTGTTAATGCACAACTAACACTGCAAGCAAATCCGAGACAGAACTGTAAGAATCAGCCAGATAATAGCCCGATAGTAGGGAATTTTATGTTATTCTTTATTCGCTTTCAAAAGTCACTTTTTTCTCAAGCAGTAGCCTGCAGCTTCGGCTGTCTGTAACTTTCCCATCCCACAGTCCAGCAACAGCAATTCAGCACCGGCGTAGGCAATCTGGATCACGCGCCTCCATCGTGTGCTGACAAAGTAACGCTGCCTCTGCGACGGTGAGCAGGCCACGCTCTGGAAATTTCCATGCCGCCCCCGCGGGTTCCTCAGCTTCTGACCAATCGTGGCTGAGGAAGCCGCGTGGCCGTGCTGGATGTACTCTGCAGCCCTTCGCCGGGGCTCCCTCTCAATCAAGCGCCCTGTAGCAGTAAACATCTCCTGAACTTCCCAGTGCTGCGGCACGGCGCACTTTGTTTTTCCGTAGCTGCCACGCCAGTCGGACTTGTCCGAATGACAGACACCGCTTTTCCTTAACTATGCGAACTACGTTTCACCCCTGACTATGCTCTGGCTCACCCTCACCTCCCTAATCCTGAGTATGTCACCCATTTCAATGCTGTTTTGCTAATAAAAGACGCAGTAGCTAAAACCAACCTAATGGTTTATTTCTGCCCACCTCCTTACAATCCGGCTGTCCTGTACAAAAATTGGCGTCAGAAGCGGGATGCGTTCCCATAGCGACTTTGTCGCAAATCCAAATTATTGCGGCAAAGTGCTGAGCATCTCACACACAGTGCGCTGACTGGCCGGTTTGAGGAATGAACTCACCACTTTTCAAGGATTTGCAGATTTTTTGTTGCGCGCATTGAAACCCACAACAATCTTGGTGTATTTAGATGAAATTATTATTTTTTCTAAAAGCATCAAAGGACATGGAGAAAGGCTGCGGGATGTTCTAGAAAGGTTGAAAGGAGCTCACTCGAGTATGAAACTTGAAACGTGTGCCGTTGCCCAATCGCAGCACAATATTTGGGATATATAATAAGTGAAGAAGGTGTCAAACCGGATCCCGTTTGACCACAGCAGTAAAGGAATTTCCAACACCGACAAATATCAAAGAATTACAGTCATTTTTATGCCATGCCAATTATTACAGACGTTTTGTGAACAATTATGCTGCCATTGCTAAGTCCCTGAATAAATTATTGAAAAAAGGAGCTAGTTTTACCTGGGCCAAGGAATGTGATGAAGCAATGCAACAGATCCAATATGTTTTAACTAGAGCCCCTGTACTAGCATACCCAGATCGTGAAAAACCATTCATTCTGTCGGTAGACGCCTCCGATTATGCTGTAGGAGCCATCCTGTCACAAGAAATTGATGGAGAAGAACGACCAATTGTTTATGCGTCTCGACAGCTTAACAAAGCGGAATTAAATTACAGTAAAACTGAGAAGGAACTCTTAGGGCTCATGTTTGGTGTAACCTATTTTCGATTCTATTTGTACAGGAGAAAATTTACTGTCATCACTGATCATACTGCACTACAGTGGCTGTCAAGTTTAAATGATCCTAGTAGCAGGTTGACTCGTTGGGCTTTAAAATTGAGCGAGTTTCAATATGAGGCAAAACATAAACCGGGCAAGTTGCATCAAAATGCCGATGTATTAAGCCGGAAAGTTAGAGTGATTCTTACCAATGATGTTCCTATTGAAGAATTGAAGAAGCACAGCAAAGAGATGTTGGATGCCAGAAGTATGAAACTTTGCCTTAATTTTCTGTTGAAGATGGAATTTTGTATCGAAAAACCCCATTTGGTAAACGGGTCGTAATTCCGAAAGACCTACGTCTCAAGATAATAGCGCAATGTCATGATAGCCTGCAAGCATGTCATAATGGTCTTCGCGCCACTAATTTTCGAATAGCCGCCTGCTATTTCTGGAAGGCAGACGGAGAGATGTACAAAAGTATATTCAAAATTGCTTGCCCTGCGTTAAGAGGTCATTGCCAACTCAAACAAAGATACCCTTACAGCAAGTGGCAGAAGCCACTTGTCCTTGGTCTTTGGAGCAGCAGATATAGTTGGTCCTTGCCCTTTCAGTCCACGAAATAACGGATATATATTGTCCATCATAGATAATTTTTCCAGGTTCTTAATTCTCGTTCTCTTACCAGATATGTCCGCAGAAACTGTAGCTTGTGCATTTATCACCCACTTAGTGTTACCCTATGGAAGCCCTGAAGCTGTACTTACAGATCAAGGCACGAATTTTATGTCCGCATTGTTTACAGAAGTCTGTTGATTGTTGCGAATCAAGAAGTGGAGCACGACACCATTTCACCCAAAAGCGAACGGACGCCTGGGACGAGTCCACCGCACCGTTACGCACATGCTCTCTTACTATGTCAATAAAAATCACACTGACTGGAACAGGTATGTCCAATACGTCACGTTGGCATATAATAGCCATGAAGCTACAGGAAGTGGTATATGGCCGACCTATGAATTCGCCTTTTGAGATTGACAAACTGCCCCCTAGAATTAAATCCAAAGACGTGAAAGGTTTGGCACGACGCCTAAAAGCCACTTGGAAAAAAAGTGAGAGGGAACAAGGCAAAAGCCACTGCCCAACAGTTAAAGAGGGATAATCAGAAAGCAAAAATGCCTGAGTACAAGGTAAGAGATTAGTTATGTTACGCAATCCAGTAGTAAAAAAGGGAAGAATAAAGAAGTTTACACCTATTTATGAAGGACTGTAGCGTATCACGCGGCTTATTTCGTCCGTAAATGCGGAAATTCAGTTAGCAGAACGCTCAGTGATCGTTCATTTCGACAGGTTAAGGTTGTGTAAGGGTACCGAGCCACCCCTGCTCGATAGTGAAACGGAGCCTGTTACGCCAGTAGTTCCACCCAGAAAGCAAGAAACAAGGTCGTACAACCGCCTAGACCGCAACATAAATATGCTCTAAGCTCAAAACACTCCTATGGGTTACGTTCCAGGGATGAGGTCCCGTATGACTTGTAATCAGTTGGAGAAGTCCTGAATGAGGCAAGAGAATTAATTGATGGAAACTATCATCGTAGAAAGCGGTAGAGAACTGGAAACACAAACAATCCTTAGTAACGGAGCAAAAGGAAAAGTTGTCTTTGTCAGTGGAACACGCAGAGACAGGAATCAATTAATGCAGTATATGTCAAGGGATTTACACTTCACCTGTTGACTCAGTGAATAGCCAACAGAAACAGCTGATAAAGCTTTACCGCAATAATATGTTAGCAACAAATTTTTGTAACTGCCATTAGATCAGCGACAACATGCTGCCATCTACCTGCCATTTGAAATACGCCCCATTACATCTATGTTTATGCTAATGATCATGCACTGATAATAACAAGAATATGTACACCTGAGTTAAAGAACAAATATGTTACTTTAAAAGTAAAAGGAGTCTTCCTTAAGTGCTATTCTGTTGCTTTCATAATGTGATGCTGAATAGACAGCAAGGTAAGTTTTTACGATGCTACGTGTTTCTGTATAATAATGCCAAACAGAAAGTCGTGTAGTTACTGCCAGCCTGAGCCTGCCGGCCACAGCTGTTTGCAAATAGGAACACAGTTGCATGAGCTGACAAAACATTGAGTAAAACAGTACAATGGTTTGAATCAGGTAAACATGTTAAATGTCTCTGGTTTTTTAGACGTATGCACGTATCCTCCCCACCGCTTGGCGACGCTGCACCTCCTTCAGCCCCCTCCTGCCACCCTGCCAAGTGAGCGGCCGTTAGGATTTCGCCCCTCCCTACCACTCCGCAATCACACGAGCCTGTCACCTGCTGCATCTCCAGCGCCCTAAGCAGCACTGGTTCTCAACATACAATTGCAAACCACTCTACAACGAACATTTTGTATAACTTTACACACATTTTCTACACTAAGGAAATTTCTTTCCTTCCTATACCTTCTACATTTTCACAACTACACTCTAATTTTATTACAAACAAAAACGCCGAATGGTAAGTTTGGTCGACGTCAACGAGAAGCAACCAGTACCAGTGTCAACGAGTATTAGGAAGCAGGTAAGTGAGAAAGTTAGCAAAACAAACAACAAACAAAACTCAGCACAAAAGGCTAGGGAACTGCCAACAATCAATCTTACCTAGTTATGAGACCAGAAGTACAAATAACGCAGGAAATATTATACCAAATGTTTAATAATAATAAAGAAGGTAATGGCAATTATCGATCTGATAACTGAAGGAGACATCGAACCACTTTAAATTAACACTTTGATAACTGGAGTATTAACGTAACACTCTACTATTTCGCAGCATTACTAGTATCACTGGCACAACTTAACGACAGCACTTGTGTAGGTGGACATTCCAGAGACGTGTCATTCGCTGTGGAGATGAAAACAAAAACATACAAATAATAACGGAGACCTTTTACACTTATTTTGCTACGAAATGTAACTGGAGAATAAGGAAGTTCTGTGTAAGGGAAATAATATTTTGTACTTTTGCTTCTATTGTGGTTTTTCTACTGCTTGTGTCACTATAATGGGTCGCCAATTACTTATGTCTATGTATTATTTTTACTATCGTTCATTTGGTCTATGTTTCATTACCAGTTATTGGAGAGTTTTGCTAGATCTTTTCCAGCACCAGTAATTTAATATTTGTGTCAATGAACCTAATGTTTCCATGTATCTCTGTGTTACTAGAATGATGAGGATAATTATTTAACTTGTAGGATTCCAAATATGCCAGAGTCAGTAAAGATTTTTTTTTATGTGAGAGATGTCGAGTTTTAAGAAGAAGTATGTAGCAGCTATCCTGGAATAGCAGAATTGTCGTATACACAGTTAAATAGGCGATGCCGTTGTGTCAACGATCCGCCGTGAACTATACCTTTATAAAGGAAAAGTCCTTCAAAATTATGCTCAACTTAGTCATTTCTAATTCAATTCCTTATGCTTTCTGTTTCCTGTCTTTTGCGTCTGTCATCTTTCCTTAGAACTTAGCGGAATAGTGTTTCGGCTAGGTGACACCGCTGCAAAGGGCCAGCTGGTGCAAGATTTTTCCAACCGGAAGGCGAAATCAACTACACTGCGTGAAACGTCCTTGAAGGTTGATTCACGGGATAAGATACCATTTGGCTCAGGAAAACTTTTTTGGATGACCGTTGACCCCGGGGTACCTACAGATACAATGTGTCTAATAGAGCCATTAGAGGAAAATGAGGAATTAAATGCATCACATTGTTTTGTATGTTGAAGTGTTGTATGGGTTAAAGACGTTGAGGGAGAAAGAAAAGTACTGGTACATATTGACAATTTAGGAGTGGAGGACGAAGAGTTGCTTAAGGGAATATTAGTAGCTACAGTCAGTACTTTTGAAGAAGAGGATTTCATTTGGTCAGATATTACTGATGGTCAGAAACCAGACGCCTATAAAACCGCATTACGCCAGAAGATTGAGAATTTGAAAGGAAATGATAGAGACACGATAGAAGCAGTTTTAGTTGAGTTCCAAGATTTATTTAATGCTGAAGGTCCACTGCCAGCAATAGATATCACACAGCATAGGATCCCAACAGGAAATAGCCCCCCAGTTTATAGGAAGAAAAAAATGGCTCTGAGCACTATGCGACTTAACTTCTGAGGTCATCAGTCGCCTAGAACTTAGAACTAATTAAACCTAACTAAATTTATAGGAAGCCTTATAGAGTTCCGCATCACTTACAGCCAGTACTGGATGAATTTTTAGAACAGCATCTAGAAGATGGAATTATAGAATATCCTGATTCGCCTTATAATTCAAATATTGTAATTATTCCAAAGAAGTCTCCCGACAGTACGAAACGATATAGATTTTGTTGTGACTACAGACCCTTAACAAACAAAATATCTCAGATGTTTATCCTCTTCCAAACATTACAAATATCATTGATAGTTTGGGTAGCAGTAAATATGTGTCACCGCCAGACACCACACTTGCTAGGTGGTAGCCTTTAAATCGGACCACACGGCAGGTCTAGTCTAGAGAGACTCCCTAGCACTCGCCCCAGTTGTACAGCCGACTTTGTTAGCGATGGTTCACTGTCTACATACGCTCTCATTTGCCGAGACGACAGTTTAGCATAGCCTTCAGCTACGTCATTTGAAGCTTAACCTCAGGTATTCTGTTATTAAAATGAAACATGTACAGTGTTTTGCGTCTCCATCTTCACAGAATGAACATGGACATGATGATAACAACCCTGACAAACTCTGGCAAACACTACGAGCAGTTAAAGAAATTCTTAAAAAGCCTACAGAAACCAGTAATAAGTAGTTCAAGGAAATGGCGATCTGGTAAGGCATAAATAGTGAAAAAATACTTATTAGTATTTTACTGCAACTGAAGAAATTGAGTCCCATTAACTTTGCAGGCACGAGTGTCAGGAAACAAGAAACGGAAGATGATGATAAAACAGATTTACGTCTTGAGCTATAATGTGATACAGATTTTCAGGTTCTGTAAGACTCAACCATAATAGCTAAAACAGGTCGCCAGTCTACGTCACAGAAGAGAACTTGTATGAGGTGCATGATCACAATGTATACCTTAAATTAATAGAACTGAAAAGCCTTTGATTGATAATGTTTAGTGCGACCTGTCAGTTCAAAAAGTTTCGTGACTGGCTTAATAAAAATAACTCAGAAACATTAAGACGGTAGTTTTAATGCAGCAGATTTTGTACGAAGCATCCTCGCAGTTGAATGGAACACACAGAGCGTTAATACAACCATGCGAAACTACCAGAGAAGTTCTTTTTTTGGGCTGTTACACAGCTCTCACGATAGGTTCATAAAGGTAACACCATGTTTCCGCACTGGCGGTGACTGGTTCCAGGAAATAATTCTCCGCTTTGCGAAGTCGTAGCTGGCGTCCTTATTTACCAGACTTACTGCGCTGTCTCGCCTATGCGCCAGGAATAATATGAGTCACCGTAATTTTGGATGGACAATGTTAATAAAATGAAAAAAAGAGAATTTAGAGAAGGGTGCAACTCACTACAACTTTCGAAGGAGTGGACCTGTCATAAAAAATGAGTTCGTGTTAGTGGGACAGTACCCATCCACACATCATTGAAGCACGGCAGGAGTCTACAATTTCGGTGCTGGGTGTACCACGGTGTTGCTTTAGCTGCTTCCGTGCCGGCTAATGCTGGGTTTATGGTGAGGCAATCGATGGCAGCCGGCGCCCAGCTGGTGGAGCGAGATAACCCGCAGCTGCAGGGTGGGGGCCCACCGCTGCCGGCCGCAGGCTGTCGCCCCCGCCGGCCCCAGCCACTGTGCGGCCAGCGTACCGGATGCCTGGTGGCGGGGGTGTGTGACAGCGAGACCGCGATGTGGCATCGTGAAGGCGGCTGTTACAAGCGGAACCTCTGGAAGCCGGTCCGCTCAGATCTGTGCGTTACTCCGTGGCTACAAGCCATCTCAGCCAAATTGTCCGTCGCACGCTCAGACAGTGATCGTTAGGAAAAATACACAAAGCTCTGGTAAACTTAAGGACTAAAGTAACTTTCTCTCGATACATCGCTGCCATGTAACACAACTCTATGGAACCAGAAACCATTCGTAGAAAGAACTGTACCAGTACAGCACAGCACAGCACAGCACAGAAGATAACCGAAAGAAATATGCAATGAGACGGACAGAAGCGAGAATTTTTGTTTTTTCAAAGAACATAATTTGTGGTGGTCTCCTGGACATAACAGAAGGCGAGAAACGGTTGTTAATACGATGTGTGGTCACTACGGACTGTAATGCTCTCTCTGAAACGTACTCCAGTGTTTGTGCAGGGCTGGTGAGGCGTTCCTGTGGCAGGGTGCTCCACTCCTGCACTAGCGCCGTTGACAACAGCTGGACGGACGTTGGTGCATACGGACGAGCTGCATTACACCTCCTCGATGCATGCCACACATCTTCGGTGGGATTTAAGTCGTTACCAGTCCAGGCGCCGAATCTCCTGTCACTCAGGAACTCCTCCACATGCGCAGTTCGATGAGACCGCGCATTGCGACCCTTAAGATGAAGTCAGGGGCGAATGCAGCAGTGAGGAGTACAGTGCCGTAACACCGTCGTCCAGTCACTTTACTGCGTTCAGAGATCTGGAGCTCACTACGCAGCTGAAACATGATGCCTCTCCCCCCACCATCTGGCCCACCAACACGCCCACGTTCGACACTCCCGGGTGCATTATGTGTTCCCACATCTCAGCATTATCCAACACGATGGGTTTGGTGGCAAAGTGGTCCAGCTGTTACGGTGTAGGGAGGCAAACTGTTGCACAGGCCTTCTGACCGCTAAATGTCTTATCACGGTACACTCAACGATCAACGTTGTTGTGCCACTGTACTCTCTCCCAGGTGCGTCTTTCGCACGGGTGCCTTTCGTCGTGACTTCACCTTTTCCAACAGCACAGGTGGAGAAGTTTCTGGAACGGGAGGACATTCGGTGAATGGACGGGCATACCTTTTACCGCCGATTTAAATCCCATCGAACACGAGTGGCACGCGTTGGGGAGAAGCGCGGCAACACGTCCGTCCATATGCAGCAACGACCGTCTAGAGATGACAACCCCAGTAGCGGAGGAATGGAGCGCTCTGCCACAAGAACTCCTTACCAACCTTGCGCCCAACAGGGGAACACGTTTCAGAGCACGCATTACGGTTCGTGATGATCAAACACCCTATTAAGAACCATTTCATGACTTTTGTAACGTTCAGAGGTCCACCAGAAGCTCGGTGACCTCAGTGTAATGATTTGGTTTGAAAAAAATGTGTCATTTCTGTTCGTCTCATTCCGAATTTCTCTCAGGTTCCGTCTGTTCTATACTATAGCAGTTCTTTCTGTGTATGGCCCAAGTTTCATCGAGCTGTGTCAATTCGAGAGACATACCATGTGATTGTTACCATCGTCCTTAAGTTTTGCGCAGAAGTGTATTTTGTCTGCATCAAATATTTGGAAAGAACAATATTTGAAATAAATCCCAATACTTACTATTCGTAAACATATATAAAGCCTATGACAATATACCTTTATGCACTTTGTGAAAAGCTATAAAATCATCAAATATTAATTCTATCATAATTGAAACTATGCAGAACCTATATGGAAACCCAGAAGAATAATAAATTGCGAAGTTCTCTCCCTCCTGGAATTAAAGTCACAACATTATTGCGCCGGGGATACAGTCTATCATTGACATTTTACAAAATATATGCAGAAAGAATGATGGGAAAATGGAAGATGAAATATAACGACATGGAGATTCCAGTAAATGATAGTATCATGTATTCATTACAATTTACTGATGACCATCTAATTTTGGCGTAGATGAACAAGACATTCACTACATTTCCAGAAAATTATTGGAGAGGTATTAAATTGGAACTTCAAGTCAACCTGAATAAAGCAAAGTACAAGGTAATAGGAGGGGCAAGTATGGGCAGATGAATCCCAGTTAATGGAAATCATTGCCGAGATGAGAATGAGATGGACTTTTAAATTAGGTATGCAGGGATATCCAAGAAGAATGAAATCAAAAATAAGGGGCAAACTTCACTTCCAACTATATCAATAATTGTAGATGTCGGCTATTGTTTCATCAAAATAATAAAATTTAAATATCTTCCGTAATTCTACTTTCTGCTTTTTTTCTCATCACTCTTCCACCTGTCTCCTACATAACACCCTCCTCCAGTTCTCTCTGTCCTTTTCCTCATCTCACTGTCTTTCTCCATCTACACCTTACCACTCTCTCTGTCTCTCACTTCCTCCCCCTCTCTATGTCGATCTCCTCTTCCCCATACCATCTCCTCTTCTCCCTTTGTCTGTCCACACCCTCCTCCACCCTCACACTGTCCTTCTCCTCCACTTCCCCTCTCTGTCCTTCTCTTCCTTTCCTTTTCGCTGTCCCTCTTCTTCTCACCACTACATATGTTCAGCTCCTTCTCCCCATCCTACCTCAATTTTCTCTTCCCCTCTGTCCATATCCTTCTGATCGCCTCCTCAGTCTTTCTCTCCACCCTCTCATTTCATCTCCTATTACCCACTCTCTGTCCACCATCTCCACAGCCTCTCTCTAACCATCTCCTCTTTGTCCCGCTCTTTGTCCATGTCTCTCTGCCCATCTGATCTCCTGTCCTATGCTGTCTCTCTGTCCATCTCTTCTTCTCTGTTTCCTATTCTCCTCTTTCTCTGTCCATCTTCTTCACCCCCTCTCTCCGCCCATTGTCTCCTACCCATACTTCCATCCTCTCCTTCCCAGTATGTTCATCTCCTCTTTCTCCCTCTCTCATTCTGTCAGCTACTCCCCTCGCTCTCTGTCCACATACTCTTTCCTGCTGTGTCCATATACTCCTTATCCCTCTCTCTTCTATCTCCTCCTCCCCTATCTCTCTGTCCATTTAATCTTCCCCTTCTCTATATCTCTTCCTCCCCTCTCTGTATCCACCTCCTATGTCACTCATTTTCATTCCTGCCCCCAACCTTCTTTCAAGACCATTAGTCCTATATATACCAAGTTTGGCTGAAATTGATCCAGTAGGATTTACAATATACATTCGTGCATACATGCATACTCGCTCTTCACCTGTGGCTTTGGGCATGTACATGTACGTCACATATATTGCACACATATATACCTCTTTCTCAGCTGTTGTGCACCATGTGACTCCAGAGAGGACGTTATATTTATCACCAGTACTGCTGTGCGGCATGATCTTAAGTCTCGATAAACGTTGACAAAATTATTGGCTCATTCCTCGCTGCAATTCCGTTGTCTGACAGTAACAGCACAAACCAGAGGAAAACTGCGTTTCTTACTTTTAAAGTTTCCAAAATCAATCAACAATGGTAGATGTAAGCCATGGTTTCATCAAAATAAGTTAAATATATTCCTTAATCTACTTTCCCCTGTCTATTTGTCCCTCCTCTCATCCACCTACTTGGTCACACCCAGTACTTCTTCCACATGCTCCTTTACTTCGTGTCCGTCTTCCACCTGCCTCTTCACGTTATGCACCTCTTCCAGCTGCCTCCTGACGCTGTGTCCACCTCAACATACATCCCCATAACATCTCCCCATTTTCCCTACCTCCCAACACTCACTCCCAGTCCTACCTGCTTCGTCCGACACTCTCCCTCATCCACCTCACACCCTCTCCCTTTGCCACCTGCCTACTAATCCCCTCATCTTTCACCTACCTCCTACACCCCTTCCCCTTCCCCTTCCCCTTCCCCTTCCTCTTCCTCCTCCCCTTCCCCTTCCCCTTCCCCCCCTCTTCCCCTTCCCCCCTCTTCCCCTTCCCCCCCTCTTCCCCTTCCCCCCCTCTTCCCCTTCCCCCTCCTCTTCCCCTTCCTCCTCCTCTTCCCCTTCCCCCTCCTCTTCCCCTTCCCCCTCCTCTTCCCCTTCCCCCTCCTCTTCCCCTTCCTCCTCCTCTTCCCCTTCCTCCTCCTCTTCCCCTTCCTCCTCCTCTTCCCCTTCCTCCTCCTCTTCCCCTTCCTCCTCCTCTTCCCCTTCCTCCTCCTCTTCCCCTTCCTCCTCCTCTTCCCCTTCCTCCTCCTCTTCCCCTTCCTCCTCCTCTTCCCCTTCCTCCTCCTCTTCCCCTTCCTCCTCCTCTTCCCCTTCCTCCTCCTCCTCCTCTTCCCCTTCCTCCTCCTCCTCCTCCTCCTCCTCCTCCTCCTCCTCTTCCTCCTCTTCCTCCCCTTCCTCCTCCTCCTCCTCCTCCTCCTCCTCCTCTTCCTCCTCCTCCTCCTCCTCCTCCTCCTCCTCTATTTTCTCCTTCCTCCTCTTCTATGCCTCTCCTCCTGACCCCTCTATCTGTCAAACTCCCCCTCAGTCTGTCCATCTCCTCCTTCCCTCCTCTATGTCCAGTACCTATATCCCGCCCCCAACCCCTACTCTACTGTGAGCTAGATTTACTGAAACAGTCACACGGAGACAGAGGACGGGAAGACGGGAAGAAATGCAGAAAAGTCTCAAATGGTTATCTATGTTGCTTAATATGACTGAAACACGAATAGTTTCACGTTAGGTAACGGTGGAATCCCCTCGAACGCATCTTTACACACAGATGACTTGAGAAATTACTTTCGGAGGGTATTGTGCTGCATGAGCTACTTCTTTTGCTAACAGAAGGACTTCAGACGCCTTTTCGTTCAGGGACCGAGCCTGTTACAGCCCCATTCCTAGTGTGACGTGGCGAGCTATGAAAATGATTGTGACTCCCTAAAAAAGGTGAAGCTGTCATCAACAGTTACGTTTCAACGGTACTGTGCTTTACTAGACGTGGTCCTAGTGGAGGTGGAATGCCGTTGCCTTCTTCAAACTTCTCAGCTGACTCAGCCAGCCAGTTATAAGCCTGTATGATTTGAACGTAGACGTCGCGTCTGTAGCAATGCGCATAACTCTATTTTGGCTTTAGGTAGTTATGAGATGTTCGGAAAACCTTCTGTTATTTCGATTAATTCTGGCAATGGACGTGGTACTTTTCAGTTTCTGTTCAACACTTTTGCTAAACATATCGCAGTATTTTACTTGATTTAATATTTTCTATGAGGTCAGAACTGTATTTGGTGCATTTTTCTGTGAATGTTTACTTCTTTCTATAGGTGTGTTCAAATCTTAGCTCCTTATGCGGCTAGCCGATTAAGAAGCAATGTTCTTAATGATAAATATATTATTTCAGTATGTAAACAATAACAGCCCAATTTAGATATATGTTTTTTTTTAATCATTGTTACTGTTGTAAATGAAAATTAATGTATTTTGCTTTGCAGGTCTACGTATGTTTCTCGTTAGTGCTTTTTTTAAAAAAAGACAGTTAATACAAGTGTAAACTCGTTTTATATTTGTTTTTAGAAAACTGGGGAGGTTACGCGGCATACACATAAATGGCTCTCATATTTTAAGCTAAGTAAGATAATCGTTTTTGCTCCAAGACAACTGGAATTCTGCATTCGCTTGTGGAGCTTTCGGTTAATTAGTTACTTTTACTTAAAAACTCTAATATTTGACCATGATAGATGTGTAGTGTCGCAGGTCAATGAACAGTGAAGCGTGTTATGAGTTTTGTACAGGGTGATGAAATGAATCTGACCTGGAAAATATTTCACGCACCTTAGGATAGGCAATCCAACTTATATCAATCACCACCGGGAAAGGTGATTTTTGTCGGGCTACCTACACTAAGGTGCATGAAATATTCTCCGGGACACTTTTGTTTATCTTTCTCTGTAACAAGTGGTTGCATAGAAGTGAATGTAGTGGGTTGACTAGGGGTGGGGGTGGGGGGGAGGGCAGAGTGGGGGTTGGCGAGAAGTCGAACAAGGCCGGTTCCTGGAGTTACAATTCAGGAGATGTCGTGGGAGATAGGAACATATAAGTTCCTAATATCAAAGGAAGAGTACTAGATGGTTACTATGTTTCCGAAAGGCAGTATGACCATCCAGTGTGAGTAACAGTCTGTGCCCTTGAGCGACAATTTGAAGAATCTCGACATGAATAGTGGAGGCTATGGAGGCACCCTGTGATGATAGGTAGGACTGGCAGAAGCAGAGAGGCCGTAAGGAGCAAGACACACTCCGCTAGTTTTATTTTGGATCCCACTAAAACCTTTAGTCACTTGCAGACTAAAGCAGTTGTAGAACCACAGGCGATATAGCTGACTTCCACTGTTAAAATGTCAAAGTTATATACATATTTTAAAACAATGCTTATACGTTTATACAAATTTAGACCATAAACGACCATCCTCACGAACAGAATCGTCACCTTAACGTCCCTGTCTACAATCAGCTATGATGGTCAAAATGGCTATTTTGTATAGAATCAATTATTACGTCTAACCCGCTTCAGAAAATCGACCACAGCTCGTGCCTCGTAAAGAAGTGTTAAGTTCCTAGTGCTGTGAAATGTGGGAAACAAGAACCGCAAGTGGCAGTTAAAAGAAGAGGAACACCACCAAAAATGCAAACATAATATGTAGAAAATCGTCCACGCAACCTGCCACTGAAGATGCCTTGCAGAGAATAAAGGCGAAACGCGTATGGTACGAAAATTGTGTTTCATTCAGCTGTAGTTATACGGTCCAAAAGTAAAAATTGTCAATATACGGTAATATTACACAGAACTGAGGAAGACAGGACTACAAAAGTTGAAGATGACAACCATCATATTAATATAGGAATTTCGTAGAAGTTAGGTTAGCTGTTCTACAGTACGTGTAATTCTACTACAAGAAGTCGTTCAGTTGTTAAAATCATTGCTTGATTCCATCTATAAACGAGGAGACCTGCGACGGGCGTCTCTACTTCGCATATCGCTTAATGACAAAAATTCAGCTTTCTGCACTCCATCACTTGGTTTCCAAATTTAATACGAGAGATGTATGGCATGCACGATCCGTATGTATCTATTGTCTAGGACAGCAAAAGACACATCCGGTGTACCTCAGGGCACTATGGTATGGGCGGTGTTATTCACGATGCATGCCAAGCTACTCTTCTAGGCCCTCGGAAATGTCTCCTTCACAGTGGACAGGTAACTGGTTGAAGAAAATTTCCATGCTTTGTGTGTCCAATTGTTCAAAGGGTTCAAATGGCTCTGAGCACTATGGGACTTAACGCTACGGTCATCAGTCCCCTAGAACTCAGAACTACTTAAACCTAACTAACCTAAGGACATCACACAACACCCAGTCATCACGAGGCAGAGAAAATCCCTGACCCCGCCGGGAATCGAACCCTGGAACCCGGGTGCGGGAAGCGAGAGCGCTACCGCACGACCACGAGCTGCGGACATCCAATTGTTTAGTCAATAACTAGCGTGAGAGTAAAGCTTTTGAACCGGCTGTGAGCAACACGGGACCGCGCGTACACCTCGGAACAAGCTGCCGCATGAATGACTTCTAGCTTACTGACGACAGTGCGCAGTAGAAATCTATAAAATAAATTTATGTTCCACTCACCTGATAATAATAGTAGCGCTGCTAAACCCCCAGTGAGTAAGGTGTTGGGAGCCTCTTTCGTTTGGTTCAGCACTGAAACGGTTCGTGAGTTGTATGTCCTCTTAATTTGGGGTCTCTGAGCAACAGAAACATAGCGATAGATCCGTAAATACCGGTTTGAGCGAGAAAAGGTACTTCACAGACGATATGGTTGCGTACAGGTAGTGGTAGCAGTAGAAAAGTACTGCGGAGAGTGGAGAGACTGGCGGGTTATCAGCGTCTGGTCTAAAGTTCAACAGCTGATTGCAGTTATGAAGGAATGTAACACAATGCCGGTAAAGGGATGAAAAGATTCTATATCGATGCACATCGGGATCGCCGACGCCACTGGGACCACCCACAGTGTCCGAGTAACTAGGAGTTTCTGCCCAGAGCTGCGTAACGTGGGGGTCTAGATGAGAGTAAGGCAGATTCCAGACATACTGGATTATACTGGATGTCGTATACTGGATTCATGTGCAAAATGTTTGTCGTTCGCGAACTGTTTCAGTGCTGAACCAAACGAAAGAGGCTCGCAACACCTCACCCAGGGAAAAATAATTGGAGGTCAGAAGAGTTAATCAGTCAGAGGCCTTTACCAAATCAGAGTAGCCGAAGATACACCGCACGAGTGTGACTGATGGTAGCGAAGTCATGAGATGAAATTAATCATCTATCCAACCACCAAGTGCCGAGTATATACCCGTTCAAAACATATATTCGTTGGACAGCTACTCTAAGGGTCTTGTGTACTGTTGCATTGCGCCTCTATGGAAGCATCCAGTGACTATATGGGAAGACCAAGGAAACAGTCAGTGAATGATATTCACATCTACACGACTACTCTGCAAATCACAGTTATGTGTGTGACAGGGGTCCCTTCGAACCACCTTCAGACTCTTTCTCTACCTTTTTCACTCTCTAACAGAGCGCAGGAAAAACGAACACTTTAATCTCTTATCCTATTACAATGATAATTTCTCCCTACGTAGGTAGGTGTCAAAAATATTTTCGCATTCGGAGGAGAATGCTGGTGACTGAGCTCTTATGGAAAGATCTCTCCAAAAAAAAAACGCCTTTTTTTAATGATTTCTACCTAAATCGCTTATCATGTTCATGACACTCTCTCGCCTATTTCGCGATAATACAAAATAAGCTGTTTTTCCTTGGACTGCTTCATTGTCCACCGTCGATCCAGTCTGCGTGGATACCAAACAGTACATCAAAACTCTAGCAGGGGACAGTCAAGCGTCGTGTAGGCAGTCTCTTTAGTAGACCTGTTGCTTCTTGTAAGTATTCTGCCAGTTCTTTGGCTTGCCTTTCCCAAATCATTATCTATGTGATCGTTACAATTTAAGTTGTTCGTAATTATAATTCCTGGTAATTTAGTTGAATTTACGGAGTTTATATTTCACTCGTTTATCGTGTGACCGAAGTTTAAGGGATTCCTTTCAGCACTCATGTTGATGGCCTCACAATTTCTTTATTTAGGGTCAACTAACACTTTTCGCACTATACAGATGTGTTGTCTAACTCATTTTTCAATTGATTTTGAGGTTGTGATGACTTTATTACACGACAAATGACGGCATCATCTGCAAACTATCTAAGATGGATGCTAAGATTGTCTCATAAGTCGTTTATATACACGAGGAACAGCAAAAGTCCTATAACAGTTCTTTGGGAAACCGAGATAGCATTCTGTTTTACTTGACGACTTTTCTTCAATTACTATGAATTGTGATCTTTCCGAGAGGAAATCACGAATCTAGTCGCACAAATGCGACGATATCTGTATGTACGCCATTCGCTGAGGAATCGCTTGTGAGAAACAAGACTAAAATCCTTTGGGAAATGTGGACATGGAACGTGAATTTGAGATCCTCTGCCGATAGTAGTCTTTACTTCGCAGGAACAGAGAGCTAGTTGTGTCTCTCAAGAAAATATTTTGTGAATCCGCACTGAATATGTGTCAATAGACCATTTCCTTGGAGGTAATTCATTGTGTACGAGTGTTCGAATGCAGTGTGTATACATCAAAGTGTATATAAAACACTCGAATGATATAAGCGATTAATTAAAGGAAAGGCAAAATAAAGGTTATGATCCCTTAGCATATTTGTGTAGGTGAAATATTCTACTGTTTTTCATTGTGAATTTATTCGCAAAAGATTCAAATTTACTTTGAATGGTGGCCCTGCAATTCATTTGCAGTCCATTAATGCAGAGATTAATTTTATCAATGGCAGAAATTATGCTTCTTAGCCGACCGAAGTGGCCGAGCGGCTCTAGGCGCTACAGTCTGGAACCGCGCGATCGCTACGGTCGCAGGTTCGAATCCTGCCTCGGGCGTGGATGTGTGTGATGTCCTTAGGTTAGTTAGGTTTAAGTAGTTCTAAGTTCTAGGGGACTCATGACCTCAGAAGTTAAGTCCCATAGTGCTGAGAGCCATTTCAACCACTTTTTATGCTTCTTAGGTAACTGTTTTACGCTAGATATCGGAAATGCCGAACCCTAGCCGGGTTGACAACTTAATTATACTTATCTTCATTATATTTATCTAATAGTTGACAGCAAGCGATATCAGACAGTGTGCCGAATGCTTTAGCAGCGTACTTGTAGTTTTTGTTACCGTGTTTATTAATCGTTTCACATATTAACGGTAATGAACGTGATAATACTTATTGGAGAAAGACGGTGATAATTTTACTGGACTCGTCTACTTATTGTGATTTTAGCGCTGTCATCAGATTTTCTATAGCTCTAATGGAGGTGATTTCAGTGTTTGTGGTGAAAGTATATACATTTTTTTGTTTGCGCGCAGTCAGAACCTCGCCATGTCCCTCAGCTTCCATAGCCACGTGGTACCTCAGTTTCGCCCCCTTCCTCCGCGGCAAAATTCAGGCGATATCTACTCTGCAGCTTTCCAGTCACATATCGCTCAATTAAACTCACTGTTCCTTGACCAAAATACTTATAAGACCTACCGCTTATACCACCTGAAATAGATGAGAAACTTTGACCGAAGAACTGCAAGTACTGTCCTTTGTTTGTTGAGTCAACGAGGATGGGTCACAAGAATGTTCAACTAACTGCAGTGCGAGATGTTACGACTTGGACCACGGTGACCCCTACCGACGAGAGCAGTGTGCTCCCCCACGCCCTTCCGTATCCCATCCGCCCGTCGCCAGGTGGCAGTGGAGGACACGGCGAACTGCAGGCGTCGCACTGTCTTCTGGGACTGATCTGATGGCAGTGGTATGTTCTACATAGACATCCCCGGCGTAGCATTCGCGCATGGAACAGGGTGATATGATGCTTGTATAATATGTAACCTTCGCCACACATCGCGCTATAGAGTTAGATAAGAGTACAACTGTAAAGCTAAATTAAAGCTGCTAGGGCAAATATATTGTCGTGGCCCGCCCAAATCTCACAAAGTAGAGAACAGAGGAATGACAGCACACATTACTACAACGAAAGCAGCAAGAAAGAACTTAATAATAGTATATATATATTAAAGTGGTGCTACTCCACAGGTAGGAAATATTTGAAAACCGCAAAGACCTGCTGATAAAAATGTCTTCATTACACAACCATTTTCGGTCCGCAGACCATCATCAGTTATTATAAAATGTTAACAACAGCTCACGAGGCCGGTTGACTGTATACTTAATGAATTGAAAATCTATTTGCGGTTGCTGCTGTGAGGCCGGTTGACTGTATACTTAATGAATTGAAAATCTATTTGCAGTTGCTGCTGTTAAAAAGTGTGAGCTTGTGAGGTGACATGATCAACGGTGTTAAATAATACAACAAAAATGACGAATCGCGGGTCTTACATTGACGGAAAAACCGCAACACCAAAAAATAATTAATGTAGAATAATGAAATTTTGGGAATACATTTGCCTAGGTAACATCCTTAAGTGATTAAAACTGCAAGTTCGCAGGTTAATGTAAGGGCGAGATGAGCCACTGCAAATGTCAAACGCTGGTCATTAATAATCGATACAACCGACAGAATGTTGAATGAAAGCCTGCAGAGGTCACGCGTTGTGTTGTACAGGAGCGGGTGTCAGTTTACAGGGACGGACTTGCGTGCCGGTTGCACTTACTCATCTACACAGTTAATACGGTTGGGGGATGACACTGTGGTTTCGTCCGATGATGCCCCACATGTGCTTGCTTGGAGACAGATCTGGTGATCTAGGAGGCCAGAGCAACATGTTGACATCCTGTAGAGCTTAATGGGTAACAACAGTGGCATGTAGGCGAGCGTTATCCTGTTGGAAACACCCCCTGGAATGCTGTTTGAGTGAAAGTACAGCAGAAAGAATCATCGGATTGACTTACGAAATTGCATTCAAGGTATGTGGGATATCCACGGGATTGCTCCTGCTGTCATACGGAATCCCATCACAGACCATAACTCCAGGTGTAGCTTCAGGTTGTCTAGCACGTAGACGGCTCGGTTGCAGGCCCTTAAGTGGCTCCCTTCAAACTAATGCACAGCCATCACTGGCACCGAGACAGAACCAGCTTTCATCAGAAAACACAACAGATCTTCACACTGCGCTACAATGAGCTCTCGCTTGACAACACTGAAGTCGCAAATGGCGGTGGTCTGGGTTCAGTGGAATGCACGGTGCAGGGCGTCTGGCTCGGAGCTGTTGGTAACACTGCACTGAGTCATTGCGGCGCTGCTCAAATTGCTTATGCAGATGCAGAACGATGAGCCAGAGCCATACGCTGAGCACGATGGCCGTCTGGGGCCCTGTCGTCTTGCATCCTTACATTGCCGTGACGACCGCTGCCAACAGTCAGTACTATGGCTATATCTCTGCCAAGTCTTTCTACACAAGCGCAGCAGGAACATCCTGCTTATCGTAGCTACATTACACGACCTCGTTCAAACTCAGTGTGGTGTAGATGGTGGAGTCTTTGTCGCTTTGAAGTCATTTATGAATGACATCGACTCACTACGTCCAGATCAAAGGTAGGACACACTCACGACCCTTACAGTGTGTGTTTAAAACTAACTTGATTTCCACCCTTAGGCGACTGGCGCGAAATCTTAACAAACATCAAATTTCGTGTATGTCGCCCAAGTCCTTCTCGGTGCTGCGATTTTTTTCTGTCAGTGTGTATTATTTGTTACTATTCATCCTATATCACCTCGTAAATTGTTAATATTTTATGATAGCTGATGATGGTCTGTGTACCGATAGTGGTAGTATAACAAAGAAATTTCTATCACCAGCTCTTGGCGGTGAATCGTGACATTTCTCAATTATTTGAGTCACAACAGAATAACTGTTAACACATGGAACAAAGAAAATGAAATTTAGATTAAGCTGTAAAATTTAACTTCCGTTTAAAAGATATTGGTAGAGAATACGGCTCGTCGAGAAGTGAATGTATAACGCGGGGCAGGTCAGAGCCGTCGTATTTAAGCGGGCACCTACTTTTTAGAAAGTGAACAGCTGGTTACAGTTCCATTTTGTTTTTCCCATTTCTCTGGAGAAAAAGAGCCGGTTGTCTCAGGAATATTTCTGGGCGATTCATCAATCATCCTAAGACTGCGTGCTGACTGAAGGTTCCTTCGCGGATAACACGGAAAAGCGCTCTCGATCAATCAATTGCCTTTCATGTTCTGCATTTTTCCTTTTCTACCAGATTCTCTCGAGGAGACCTCCGGCAAATGTTTTCTTTCTGCTTTGAAGTTACGTTGTACAAGAGCAGAACGACGTTCGATTAGAATTGAATGAGGGTAAACCTCAGAATGAAAATTGTCATTCCTGATGTAGAGATCAACTTATGGTTAGCGGGTGCAGTGAATGGCGAAATTTTGTGGTGTGCAGTTTATTTATAAAGATGGATTATGCACAGGTACTGGTTTTATGCGATTAATTGAAATAAATATCACAGAGGAAATGGGAATGTTTTCTCTACACGCATACATCGCTCTGCAAGTAGCTGTACAGACGGTAATGGATGATGTTTCGTACTAGTTGTAGCGAATTTCTGTGGCGTTGCGTTGGTGTTCTGAACGAGGGAGAAACTGTCCATATATGCTTCTGTGTGTGTCCTAATGTTATTCGTATGGGCTCTAGCGAACCATGACAGTGGGACAAGAGCCGTCAATGGGCTGTCAATGGTCTGAATTTACTCAACAGGGTTTCGCGAAAACTACATCGCATGTCTTCGAAAAATGTCCGTTTAAATTGCCGGAGAATGCCCATTATACTTTGGTACGGCCTATATGATTGTCTCTGAACGACCAGGAATGGAGAGAGCCACCATCGGCATATACACTCCTGGAAATGGAAAAAAGAACACATTGACACCGGTGTGTCAGACCCACCATACTTGCTCCGGACACTGCGAGAGGGCTGTACAAGCAGTGATCACACGCACGGCACAGCGGGCACACCAGGAACCGCGGTGTTGGCCGTCGAATGGCGCTAGCTGCGCAGCATTTGTGCACCGCCGCCGTCAGTGTCAGCCAGTTTGCCGTGGCATACGGAGCTCCATCGCAGTCTTTAACACTGGTAGCATGCCGCGACAGCGTGGACGTGAACCGTATGTGCAGTTGACGGACTTTGAGCGAGGGCGTATAGTGGGCATGCGGGAGGCCGGGTGGACGTACCGCCGAATTGCTCAACACGTGGGGCGTGAGGTCTCCACAGTACATCGATGTTGTCGCCAGTGGTCGGCGGAAGGTGCACGTGCCCGTCGACCTGGGACCGGACCGCAGCGACGCACGGATGCACGCCAAGACCGTAGGATCCTACGCAGTGCCGTAGGGGACCACACCGCCACTTCCCAGCAAATTAGGGACACTGTTGCTCCTGGGGTATCGGCGAGGACCATTCGCAACCGTCTCCATGACGCTGGGCTACGGTCCCGCACACCGTTAGGCAGTCTTCCGCTCACGCCCCAACATCGTGCAGCCCGCCTCCAGTGGTGTCGCGACAGGCGTGAATGGAGGGACGAATGGAGACGTGTCGTCTTCAGCGATGAGAGTCGCTTCTGCCTTGGTGCCAATGATGGTCGTATGCGTGTTTGGCGCCGTGCAGGTGAGCGCCACAATCAGGACTGCATACGACCGAGGCACACAGGGCCAACACCCGGCATCGTGGTGTGGGGAGCGATCTCCTACACTGGCCGTACACCACTGGTGATCGTCGAGGGGACACTGAATAGTGCACGGTACATCCAAACCGTCATCGAACTCATCGTTCTACCATTCCTAGACCGGCAAGGGAACTTGCTGTTCCAACAGGACAATGCACGTCCGCATGTATCCCGTGCCACCCAATGTGCTCTAGAAGGTGTAAGTCAACTACCCTGGCCAGCAAGATCTCCGGATCTGTGCCCCATTGAGCATGTTTGGGACTGGATGAAGCGTCGTCTCACGCAGTCTGCACGTCCAGCACGAACGCTGGTCCAACTGAAGCGCCAGGTGGAAATGGCATGGTAAGCCGTTCCACAGGACTACATCCAGCATCTCTACGATCGTCTCCACGGGAGAATAGCAGCCTGCATTGCTGCGAAAGGTGGATATACACTGTACTAGTGCCGACATTGTGCATGCTCTGTTGCCTGTGTCTATGTGCCTGTGGTTCTGCCAGTGTGATCATGTGATGTATCTGACCCCAGGAATGTGTCAATAAAGTTTCCCCTTCCTGGGACAATGAATTCACGGTGTTCTTATTTCAATTTCCAGGAGTGTATCACCATTTCTGAGTGCATGTAGGAATGAAGGCCCAGCTCTTCTCGTGTATCGAAGATCTGCTGTGCTATATTATAGAAACATGAGCGTCCTCTGAAATTTCGTTGACTTCTTATGTACATTACCATGAATTAACTGCGCGACTTTAAGTCCAAAATGCTGATACTGGTAGGACAGTTTTCTTGGAAGTGTGAAAGATTTATCTGCGAGTACATGAAGCAGCCTGCACCTCTCTCGGCAGACGCTGCGAGGAACCTGGCAGGCGGTCAGTGGGCGTCACTCACCGGCCAGCAGCAGGCTGAGCAGCGCCAGCGGGGCCGCCGCGCCGCCCGCAGTCCGCCACCTGCAACACGAGGAGACAGCCGCGTTACAGAGGCGGGCAGCTCTGTAGACTTAGGTTACATTTGGCGAGCATTTGTCGTATCCGAAGCTTGGAACATACATACAGGGTGCGTCCACCATGCGACAGTTACATGTCGTTGGACGAACGATAGCAGCTACAGAGCCAACGCAAACTTATCTTTTTCTGATTTTTGTCATTATTTGTAGGCTTTGTAAATGACTCATTTACCCAGTTTTCGATGCATGAAATGCTAAAAATTATAGCGAGTTCAAACGTCACAGTTTTACGCTTCATTTAACTGACTGATTAATTTCTACATGTTTAATAATTCATTTTACGCCGAGAGCGCCCTTTCAATGTTTCGTCTAGCTAATTATCCTCTGGATTCAGGAATGCTACCGTGTATAGTTTTTCTTCTGTTGGTGTGACGCCTCCTCTCTCATCCTTTGACCCTATGATGTATGTGGATGGATAAACTAATTATGTATGGAGTATATAAGAATCTGGGTTAGACAAACATGGCACCAGTAGGGTAGTTTAGCACCAACATAACAACGTGAGAAGATTCGGCAGACAGTTCGTGATTCCAAAGATAGTGGGGATGAGCAGGACAGTTTGTGAGGTTGGTTCTCACTGAGGTCCTACCTCCACCACCAGTTTTTTTGAACGGTTGGCGGTTGGCGGTTGGTCCTGGAACGCGCCATGAGAGGGACACTCTGGGGCCGCAGATTGAACGAGACGGACGCAGGGGTGCGGCGCTCGTCACTGATGGCGAGAAAAGTTATTCGTAATGTAGGTTTTTTTGGGGTAACAGTGATTATGAAGCATGTTCGGGTGTGAATTAACACCGGGAAACGTTCAGCGATATGTTATTTGTAGAAATTGTTCAGATTGATGTGTCTCAACTAGCGGACTTGGGCGCGAGCTGATTGAGGGCATGAGCCAAAGGCCCTTGTTCTTAGGTCAATAGCGGATAGGTGCATTAATGTTTCATTTGTTGCTTAGTTTCGCTCTGGATATAAGCAATATAAATTTTTCATGATTCAACGGTTTATTTTACTCATTTCATTGTTGTCGACTTGGCCACGTGTTGCCAGCTGTCGTAACGGTAGTCACTGGATTTGCCATTCGTTAATCATAGTGTGAATAATGTGGAGTCATGAAGCCTGGGCTGGTTTGCTCACGTTGCATTGCGGTTGCATAATACGCGGTTTCAGCATGAACTTATCCGCATGGTACTGCATGTGTAGCAACACAAGTAATGTTTGAGAGAATGGAAGGTAATATCCTTCCCTACTCCGCGCGTTAAATAGGTGTGACAATAACTAAATGGTGTTAAGAGGCCACCATTCTGTAACATGCATTCTCACCCATTTTAATAATTAGTAGATATAACTGGCGACGAAGTGTTCTCTATGTTTCCGGTATGACGAGATGCAAGAGATAGTGAATAGATTTCTTGAATGTTTTGTCACAAGGAGTAATATTTTCCTTAAATACTTTGTCACAGAGAGTAATACTTTTCTTAAATATTATCGAAATAAATCAGAATGATAATTGAAATTCTCTCTTAGCGTTATTTAGTATCCTTCATCCATATCACTGAGATAATGGCTATATTTTTTGAATTTTCAATCCAGGCATGTCCATTGTATGCATTATGCACTTCCCTACCTCGGGCATGGATGTGTGTGATGTCCTTAGGTTAGTTAGGTTTAATTAGTTCTAAGTTCTAGGCGACTGATGGCCTCAGAAGTTAAGTCGCATAGTGCTCAGAGCTATTTGAACCATTATGCACTTCATGCGACTAACTGAATTCATAGTATCAGAAAAAGAAAGTCTTGCCGTCCCTAATGCGCACGCATTGTTCCATGGCCATTCACCCATGTTGCGTTATCCGTTGCTTCATTTTTAAATTAGAATACTATCTTTTCTAGCGGATTTGATTACCCATATCTCAATTTATCGGGCCTAATTGAAAGAATTACACACATAGCGGTAGAAATGGGAACCAAAGGAGCACTGCGTCCGCTTATATTAAAGGGAGATACTTCTTACATGAAAATTAATCAGCTTAACAAACAAGGGGGTACACTTTGAGAGTGACACCATTAATAGTAACAATTGTGTGGCTCATAGCGGAATGTAAATTTTTCAATTGGACGCCATTTCGGTGAACTGTGTGTCCCTAGTCTACTGCAGATATCCAGCCGTAAAAAGGGGGCTACAGCTTAACGTGGAAGCCGAACCGAGTGCTCCTGGAGACTCTTCACGTCGTTGAAGGGTGAAGGTCAGATTACAGTGAGGCCGAAATTTTGCGTACTCCATCCGGGATTCGATCTCGCAACCTGTGTTTTCATGGGTGCACCTTACCGCCGGAATCTGAACAAATAAAAGATACATTCAATCACACACGCACACACACACACACACACACACACACACACACAAACACACACACACACACACACACACACACACACACACACACACACACGCGCGCGCGCGCACGCACGCGAGCGCGCAAGCACGCACGCAAACGGCTCATATTACTTCAAGCATAAAACATTACCATTGGTTATACATATATTTATAACATCATAATGCGTTCAGCCGCGAAAATGTTACAGATTTATATAGTGACACGTCGTTCTTTGTAAGTAGCGTCTTAATGCTGGTGAGTAGCTGTCATCAACGCTCTGGCGAACCAAAAATTACTTGAACGCTGTCCTGACCTGAGCATCTGTCACATAGCTGTGAGTCAGTCAGTAGCAGACGACAGAGGTACAGTCGCAACTGCCCGCCGTTACAGCGGATGCGGAAGATGGTAACCGAGACACTTTGAGGGACGGCCTCACAAACTAAATTAACAAACGCTACTAGACTAGTAACCAAAGTGTACGAGGCAAATTATAGGGAGAATGATGAGCAGTAGCGGTAAGTGACCTCCAAGATTTATGCGCTAATCACGTACCACGTCGCTCCTGAGGTTTAGTTATTCGATTCTAATTTGAATTTCCGTTTTTCTTCTTTTGTTTGGGATCTAAGGGGAAAACTTTTCCACATGTACGTCGTCTTTGCTGTTATTGACCTTTCACACAGGCCATATTTTACGGAGATCTGTTGCGCCTGTAAAATGCCCCAGTGTAGCTATAATACACAATCTGAACGAATGACCCTGCCATATTTCTCCGAGGAAAGGTAGCTATCGTGGTTGCCAACATGGGAGAACGTTTCACGTTGGTGAGCTACAGATGACCCTGCCCTTGTTGAAAATGTTGCCTACTGCCTTCGCTTCTCTCACCCCCCTCGCGGTCGTCTTCCTCCCTACCCTATTGTTGAAGCGGCTTGCCGAGTCAGCAGTTTGTAGCCACCTGCACGGGCGCAAAACGACTTTACTGCAAAGCAGTTCCGCTCAAAGGTCTCGAATGTCGGATCCACCCAATTGACTGATCGTAGGCGCTCTGTTTATCAATGGGTTTGTTACATGCTATTACTGTTTACTGTAGGTATGCATAATTTGATAATTCAGGAAAGTTAATTCCATTTAAAACCTGAATTATGGGTTGAGCAATGTAGTTGTAAAGAGACCATAGTCAGAAAAGTTTTGCACTGTGTGAATCACAAAAGTTCATTGTATTTCTTGTAACCGGTTTCGGTATCGGTTATTTTTCGAAACAAACAAACAAGAGAGCTATTTTACCCACAGATGATATACACGAAGGCAATTTTATGTAACTCATATGTGTGGTAAAACAGAATGTACATTAAAATATGCTCATTGCAATATTCATCTAGTTAAAATACCTTGTGGTCTACATATAACGTGCAGGATTGCTAAAGCATGTGATTGTCTCCGAACTTGACAGAGTCCTCTAGTAGCCTTGTATTCCTTACTTTAGATAAAACGTAGGAAGCAACACGACATCATCCCACTATTTTGTGCACTGCACACAAAAATATGACATTACTCTGTGTCTTCTTAACTAAAACTTGCAATTTAGGAAATTGCAGTATGTCATTGAAAATGCTTAATATACGAGTATACACACAGACATTAACGCAATTTGGACGTGTACGTAAGATAACGAAAGGTGACGTTTAATACCATGCTGTCGTAGAGTAAACGAATTATCATTAATTGTACAATATACGTTCAGTCTGTCTATCAGAGTTACCAGACGGGATAAAAACACTGGATGAACGGATTTGGTGGAGCACATTGATGCTCACAGTGCCTAATGGTATGTCTGAGATCGAACTCCGGATTGAGAAGAAATTCAAGTTGCTACTACATATTCAAATGTGGGAGCCACCAAAGGGATAGGAAATCAAACCCCTCATAGTGATGTATGTAGATCATTTCTCATTTTAGACAGTAAATTTCTGTGTCGAAAATATTCAGAGTGTTGTCCTTCACAAACCTTTAAATTTTCGAAAACTGTATCAGTAACTCTCCGTGTATGTAACGCCTACAGGGTTATTCGCACAGGCAAATACTTGTGGGGTTTCAGAAGATGATTTTTCGTAAACTGCAGGACATACAGGAAAATCAGACGTATCAGTGATCGGATCATCTGTCCAAGTTTAGAATCGTATGACGGAGAAGGGAGGAGGGGAGGGGGGGGGGGGTAGTTACTTAGCGTACCATTAAGGCGCAGGTGTGTCGGAACATACACCAGTTATCCACTCTGTCTGTACAGTAGCGTCGAACTAGTTCGCGATTGAAAATCGGCAACCCAATGAACAGGTTTCCACAGCAGGCTGCATTGCGCCTTCCTGCAGTAGATAGTTCAATGAAAAGCACGCACATATTGAGGTTTGCCGTCTTAGAAACGTCACCCATACAGAGCACCAGTAATGTGAGCTAGAACCTTGGAGAAGTGCTCTATCCATTGATGTGTGTCTATTTTCTGTATGTGCTGTAATTTTTGCGCATATGTCTTCCGACATCCTGTGGGTATTTATGAGTAATCCTGTATAGATGACGCTGTGGATAGCGGCAGTCGCTCTGCTGAAGGTGTGTACGGGGAAGCTCCAACAGAAGAAAATGGTTGGTAAAGGAAATATTACCTGCAGGGAACCATTTCTTGTGGTGAAGACTGTCTAATGACTCTTAACCTAAATAAATGTAAGGTAATGTTCTTCATTACCCAAAAACTATTAATATCGTTTCATTACACTGTCATCAGCCATTTTTCTAATCAGTAAGAACTATAAAATACTCGGCTATAAGGATGGCCAAATTATCGCTAACGAAGAGGGCATTTTCCAAAGAGAATCATTTTAATAATCCTAAAACAGTACAGTTCGTACATGAAACAATTCGCTCGTTAAGCACCTCATTGTGGGACACTTGCCAGGCTGGGAAATGCCAGAGATTCAGAGGAACATGTTTTTGTTGGCGCAAGAGTCCAATACAACTAACCCTGGTGTAAGACGACGGTAGTAAAACAACACAGAAAGACTTCATGTTAAAATTCCGAGAGTGTACGTAGCAATACAAATCAAGAAGCATATAACTTTCTGCCTGCCGCGGTGGTCTAGCGGTTCTAGGCGCGCAGTCCGGAACCGCGCGACTGCTACGGTCGCAGGTTCGAATCCTGCCTCGAGCATGGATGTGTGTGATGTCTTTAGGTTAGTTAGGTTTAAATAGTTCTAAGTTCTAGGGGACTGATGACCACAGATGTTAAGTCCCATAGTGCTCAGAGCCATTTTGAACCATATAACTTTCTCCCACATACGTCACGCTATGATCTCGTGACGGAAAAACAAAAAAATTGCTTGAAGAGCTACAGAACACGGTTCTTTAGGCATCTTAAGTAGTTAAGTAGAGACAAGGTACGGTATGTACCATCTGACAAAGACGTTGATGACGTCACCGAACCTTAACATCTCTACACCTTTCCACTCTGGTTCCACCCATTTCTCTCTCTCTCTCTCTCTCTGTGTGTGTGTGTGTGTGTGTGTGTGTGTGTGTGTGAGAGAGAGAGAGAGAGAGAGAGAGAGAGAGAGAGAGAATGTTTTGTTCTGCATATGTAACAAGAAGGAATAAATCTGTTAAGAATATTTTGAGTACTGTAATGAATTGAGAATTGTTTGATCTCTTATCTCTTGTATTAACCGCCAGTGCAGAGTAGTAGGTAGTTATATTGCCCCACATTGGGAGCCAGTAATTAAGTGATATCAATAATTAATTCCACCTTTGATACGGAACGTAAGAAAGCTCGGGATGAATTTGCAAGGCAAGGAAATCATTTAGTGTACAACGACTGACAATGACGAGACGTTTTACTGTGGCTGCTTGTCACTGAGAGATCGTATCGTACATCGTCAGCTCGTGGTGGATGGGGGGAGGGGGAGGCCCAAACGAGAGGAACGTCGATCGATAGCCCAGAATTATGCAGAGACGGAATCTGTCCCACTGCTGCTGTGGTTTACAACCAAGTGTGACAGTTTCGATTGACGGTCTAATCATTACAGCAGTCGATGCTGCATTTATGGATTAGAATGAGATGTAGCTCTGCTAATATGGAGTCGAGCCTTTGTGAGGTGTGGCTGGAAAATGGTGTACTGCGGGGCAAAGTCAATTCAAATTTGTGTAAATAGATATACGATAGTAACAACATTGCGAAAAACACCTGACATTGTAGTATTGCAATACTGTCATAGACTGTTTTACGTACCAGATAATAAAGTAAAATGTACCATTAGCACATCATCCTAACGATAGCGTGGGTTCTAACATTACGAGTCAAGATAGATGTAACGGAACTTGAATAGCGTATTTGCCTCTATTGGTTACGGTAGAGAGATCGATATTTCGGTCCTGTCTGTATATTTATATATAATATTGCCTGAATAAAGGCTGGGCGAGTGTAAAGCCGTCGTTAAAAACGCACGCCGCGCGATTTGTTACGATTTGGTCGGTCATATTAATAATAATATGCTTTTGAATACAACTAAAATATAACGGCGATACCTGTTTAGCGTTATTGGAAATAATATGTAGTAAAACAATGAGTGGCCGGCCGAAGTGGCCGTGCGGTTAAAGGCGCTGCAGTCTGGAACCGCAAGACCGCTACGGTCGCAGGTTCGAATCCTGCCTCGGGCATGGATGTTTGTGATGTCCTTAGGTTAGTTAGGTTTAACTAGTTCTAAGTTCTAGGGGACTAATGACCTCAGCAGTTGAGTCCCATAGTGCTCAGAGCCATTTGAACCAAAACAATGAGTAAGGTAGCCGATCCTATAAGAAGAGGTAAAATTGGGCATATTAAGGTGTTTTGCTTTATATCGACGAAGCCGATGATACAGCGTCTTTTTTTCCGTCTACTCTTAGAAATAAACAAGTAAAGAAGTGCTAATTGTGCGTAGTGAAAAAATATAGGGGCGAGTTTTAAATAACTATGGTATACTATCAGACCAACAAATGAACATTTGGTTACACGAAATCCTGGATAGCGAAGTGTGGTCATTAAATTGAGTACACCTACAGGGCGGTAAATTCCGGGATAAATCTATAGACTATGCATCTCACGAGGGACGCGGTATTGACAGCGGTTTTTTTTTTTATTATATCGCGGAGAGCGGGCTTCAATTTATGAAAAGGAGGAAAAACTGTATCATTATCATTGACGGTTGGTGTCAAGCAACCAAAACTGTTCATCAAAGGGTTTCGGTGAATGAGTGGTGAATGCGAAATAAAACTGTGAACAAAGTTATGTTAAATAAAGCAGAAGAAACAAGACAGTTTGGTCGTATCTGTTATTCTTCCACAAACTGTAACATTTCTTATCGTTGTACGAAGCCTTTATAGGCGATCGTTATGACAATTTTCTTCGAAGGGATCTCGTTACGAGCTAAGTTTTGGGGACCTGGTCAAGAGGGGGTAGTTCGTAGATCCTAACTACTGCAGCTGTTCTGGAATCAGGTGCTACCGTGACTGTTGTGTGTTGTCATTGACTTAAGGTTACCACATCTAATGCTCTAAGATCGACGCGCCTTTCCACTTGGTATACCGGTACCTCACGGCAACAACGACAACGCCGCCGACGAAGGAATATACGATAGAGGGTGATGACGTAAAATTATGGTTCTCTGGCTGTGGATACTGTTATATGCCTGGAGGATTATAATAATTTAAATTACAAAGATTTAAACACTCAAAATTAAACATTGTCTCTTCAACCACAATCCTGAGTGTAATAAATTTTTTGTTGATAGGACCCGAAAAACATTTTTATTATCTGTATTATGACTTTATTTTTGGCTACAATAACTGTACATGAACTAAAGTGTAGAATGATATTGGAGGCAATCAACATATCCTTACCAAATTAACACAGGAGAAGAAACATAAATCAAATGTAACTTAGTTTTCTCATATTGAGAACTGAGAAGGGGTGATCTATGTTTTACTTCGGAAAAAAAACATTTAGTAACCGCCTGGATCCAGGTCCGTCGCATACTTCGGCTACTGTGGGTCCACAACATATGTAACATATCACGTAAACAGGTACACAAATGTGCATTTTACTATATATCGTGGGTCTAACAGTTATCAAGCCTCTCTGAGTGCAATGTATGCGAACATGCCTATGTGCACCAGTTTTTTTAACTGTAAAAAAGTTTGTTTTTGACAAATCTATGTATAATGTGCTGCACCTTATCCACCATACACCATACACCATTATGACAAAATAGCGTGAAGTACTAACGCACAGTTGGACGTGTTTTATAACAATAATTTTCTAAAACTAGAAATTAAGAGCTACAAATGCCGGAAGGGGTTTCGACGATCAAGAATAATTTATGCGATCTTCACGATTGAAACGTTTTTCTATGAACAACATTTTACAAAGTAGTTCTCCGTCTGTATTGTGCAGGAGCTAAATGTAAGTTTTAAATAAGGAACAAATAAACTGTCTTCAAAGTGCACAATGAAAATTTCAAATGCTGATGGAAATGTAAAAGGACAGACTAAGAAATGAGAACATTAAAGATAGACTTCAGGTAGTCAATACATAAAAAATATAAGAAAATGTAAGAAATATCTAAAGATCATATTTCACGAAAGTTTATATAAAAACTTGGAAATTTCATCTCTGTTGGGAAAAGATTGTGGCAGATCAAAGGAAATATGGAGACAAGTACAGGAACAGCCCAATAAGGAAACTGAAGAACAGCCAGAGAAACGGATTTATTTGGGCTGAACCGATCTTTCATTAAGAAAAACTTGCAGGATCGTGAAAAAATACGTTAAAACTCCGGATAATGTGAATTATCTTGCTGTATTGACAAAAATAATTGACTGATATCACAGCAAGAAGGTGATGAAAAAACTAATTTCGTATACAGATAGAGTGATAAAATTTATTATGTGTCAGCATTTTTTAAAAGTATTTCACACAAATATGTTTGAACATTGCGTAAGAAATATTTAAGTAAAGGTATTACGATATTTGAATAGTTGGAAATAATGTGTTTTGATGTGACGAAGAAAAATGCTTAGTAGAAGCTATTTGTTGTGTTCATTAATACAGTATTAAAGAACCAGAGGTATCTTATTTGAGATACCTTTACAGAAAAATCAAGATATACGACAAACTGAAGAAGGTTAACACAGAGAGACTGGCAAAATAAATAAATTATTCTCTCAGGCCACTAACCAGGTCATTAGCAACCAGATTTATACTTTCTACTTAGGACTGAAATCTACATCAAAATTAATCGTTGAAAGGTAAGTTTAACAAAAAAAGGCAATTTTTGGCACATGAAAATATGGAAATAATGAAAAACGAGGGGAAAATAATGTGAATATAATAAAATGGATGTAAAAGTATTTCACAATGGAAAACGTGATTTCGTCAGAGTTCGCAGGGGAAGTAGAGCGGCGCTTAAGGTACTGGGATTTAAATAACAAAAAGCGAGTTAAAATCAGCTCCTGTCCTTCCTGAATTCCGCAATTCCCTAATGAATTGCAGGCGAATGCCGGTATGTTGTTTTGGACAGGACTTGGCTCTTCCTACCTCGATCCTCCACCAGCTTGGTGTATGCTCCAACAGAGCCGAGGTCTGAATGATAACTTGATCTCATTACGAGAGTGTACTCGGTTGGGTAACTGGTACAATTCAAATTTGATGCTTTTATTAAATTTCGAAAAACTTTCAGTTCAGTTTCAAAACAACGTCTACTAAATAAAATACCTTGAGTGGAATATCTCCACAGATCTAAAACTAGATTATGACTTCTTTGACAAAACGAAAGTTGAAAGTTTTCCTAAATTTAATATCATCTACACTAAGAAGTAGTTTTATGCGTGCTTCCGGAGAAGTCATTGCTGTACATTTGACATGTTAATGAACTGATGAATAGACTCGCACATTGTAGTTGTATTTCAACATCTTCGCGCATCATTTTACTGAAGCAGAAGTGTTATGACATAAAAATTCTGGTAATATCAAATCAAAATTATCGAGACATCAACCTGATGTAAAAACAAACGAACCCTTAATAAGGTTGTGTCCTTAATGGTTAATAATTCGTATCTGGATTCATATCTGTCAATAATAATGTGTGGGCGTATGAAAGGAAACAATCGCACAGGCTCGGTTGTGGATGAAGCAAATGAACGATTCTGATTTACTGGTAACCTATAGTTTTCCTACGGAAGAGACTGCTCACAAATAAATTTTATGTCCTATACTTGACGTGAATGAGTTCAGCATGAGATCGGACGAATAGGCGATGTCGATCGTACGGAAATAAGTTCGTTTGGTCGCAGAGCGGTAGTGCTCTAGGCAGAGAGATACCTTGCTAATATTAAAGATAAAAAGTGATCGAAAGAAGTTGTAGTTACTGAGTGCGAAAATTTGAATGTAACTTTATGTGTGTTATGACGATAACATTGTAATGATCTTTAGATACAGGGCTATTTTTTCCTGATTTTGCGGCTAAATAAGTGTTGTCATCAATGAGTTACACATTATAGCCAAGATGAAGAGTCACACTACAGCGGAGCCTTTGTGAGGAGGTGTCCACACCAGGCGCAGGGACGCTCCTGCACGATGAACTTGGTGGTAAAATGTCGCCAAGGCTGGGAAACAAAACATCAGAGACCCGGTTAGTTTGGTCACAAGAGGTTTTCCCATTCTGGTCGGCAGACAGTTTTCTCTGGATACGAGTCTTGAAACAGGATACTAGGGGAAGAGATACCCTTTCTTTTTCGCCGGACTTATAAGAGAGGGCACACGTTTCCGCTATCGTAGTCTGCGAGCCAGGCCACGTCGACCTGAGACGTAGGCGCCATGTTGGCAGAGTTTTTACTGAGAACCGAAGCCTCCGAAGAACAGGGTAAACACTACTACCATGGGCCATCATTTCGTTCGTTTTGTTATTAGTGTCTCGCGGTAGTAGTTTGGCGAATTTAACGATGTTAGCGTCAATACGTGATCGAAACCGTGCGTCGAGATCTACGCGCTGCCTCTCAGGTAAAGCCAGAATGATCTACTGACGTTGTATCGTCACTTCTCTCTCTCTCGCTCGCTCGTTCGTCTCATTATCTGATACGTCTTATTCCAGTGAACTTCTGTTTTTTATTGAAATATTCGAGCAGTGCCTTCCAGATTTCGATGACAAACACTCTTTGCAATATTTCTGTGCTATTAACACTATTAACTTGGTGTGCTCTGTTTCTACGCATGTCTCAGGAACATAATATCTGTTTGATCTGACTATAAATACGACACTCATCAGACTAGTGTTCGCCTCTGACCCATATTCCTCCCTCCGCCCCCCCCCCTCAATCCTAGCTTCAATCATATGTCAGTGACAAAAAACACTATTATAATTTCACCCTGCCAGCAGCGAAAGGAATAGGAAGTTTTGCCACCACCCCCTGGACAGGAAGTATCCAGGGAAGTTTAAAACGCCACCAACTTTTCCTATCTTTGAGACAGACCGACCCTCAAACTGCGGCTACTTGATTAGTTAAGAGAGTTTAGCAAACGTTAGTTCAGCTTTCAAATTTTTGACGTAATCTTCGATACCTTCGACTGTACCACGACTGTTACTGTATTAGAACTCTTCCGCACTATTTTGATTAAGTATAATTCACTGACGAGAATCACAATTTTCCGACTGCAATTAACAATTTAATACTTTCGCCTAATTAACAATAATGCTTTTATAGCAAGATTTCGCTACACTGTCAGAAATACTTGCCACATTAATGCTCAGCGTAGCCACAACTGACCAAAATCAGCCGGAAGTACACCACATCTTTCACAGATTCTGGTTACCACAAGACACTTCAAACCCAACTAACTACGTCCTGGAGCTGTCTTGCTCTCCTCTTATGCCTGAATCAGATAAGCAAGGGAACACACACTCGCATTCACTCTTACAAAATAATAAATGGAAATATGTACATACGTAGATACATTCATACATGCGTCGAAGTTCTGTTGCAGGTTAATGACTGATGGTTAACTTTTTGTTATTGAAACTGGATACTTTAACAAGTAATTCAGTTGTGTTTGGTAAGGCTGCTACGCGGAAGTTAAGTGAACAGAAATACTTTTCCGATACGTACTAGCAGTCAATTTTGCGTAAGATATGCAGATCAAACGTTACAACAAAACGACTAATGAAAATTTCAGTTGTATTGGAATGTGTGAAGTTTAACAACAATTTGATAACGCTGCATTCAAATGGCGTTTAATACACTGATAGACTGAACTCCTTTACACTGTGCTTTTAATTTTGTACACTTTAACTCAGTAGCTTGTCGGCATCCTGTTCTCATGCGGCGTAACAACAAAAATGGCGGCTCGATAGTAATCTGTGATCTCCTGATTCTGATCTCCTTGTGAAGTAAACCCTTTGCTGCCATGTGATGTTGCTTGAAGGCCTCTGGACCACAGCAAAATGGCGGCGTCAACCACGTCAAATTAAACAATTAATTACAAAGATAATATTTCTGCGCCTGCACGTAAGTCTGTTGTATAATGCACTGTAAATAAACATTAAACCGTTTCCAAATATGATGTGGGATAGAATGTCAGCGTAATATAGTTAGCAAACACTAAATTTAGCCGAGCTGGGTACCCGTGCGGTCTGAGGCGCCTGGTCACGGTCAGTGGGGCTCCCCCCGTCGAAGGTTCGACTCCTACGTCGGGCATTGGTGTGTGTGCTGTCCATAGTGTAAGTTATTTTAAGTCAGATTAAGTAGTGTGTAGGCTTAGGGACCGATGACCTCAGCAGTTTGGTCCCATAATACCTTACCACAATTTTTCAACTTTTCCATTACATTTTGTCCAAGTGAACATTTCTAGAGGAAGACATTAACAATAATCTGCGTTTTTGCACAGATCTTCCTTATACCTTTCTAAACAACATAGGGAAAGTTCCCACCGATAGGGCTAGAGCTTCGTCCGCCATAATGAAAATGGCGGCGAAAATCGCCTTTCCACATTTTTATAGAATACGGTTGTATTTATGAGCAAAATACTTCAGTACAAAAGTAAAGAACACAAAATTATGTACAAAAACATCGTATGTACCTTTTTCATATAGTTAACAGTGCAGCTCCAAAACAATTTTTATAAAACTGTTCTCACTTTGTCTGCAGCTCGTGGTCGTGCGGTAGCGTTCTCGCTTCCTGCGCCCAAATTCCCGGGTTCGATTCCCGGTGGGGTCAGGGATTTTCTCCGCCTCGTGATGACTGGGTGTTGTGTGCTGTCCTTAGGTTAGTTAGGTTTAAGTAGTTCTAAGTTCTAGGGGACTGACGACCATAGATGTTAAGTCCCATAGTGCTGAGAGCCATTTGAACCATTTTTGTTCTGACCTTATAACGGACTGAATACGCCAGTGTAAATGCTGTAGAAAGAGCATGGAATAACAGCTAATAAAGCTTTCATAAACATTTGTTGATCACATTTTAATTGTTCATATATACTGAAGAGTCAAAGAAACTGATGCTCCTAACTAATATCGTCAAGGGCCCCCGCGATCACGCAGAAGTGCCGCAACACGACGTGGCATGGACTGGACTAACGTCTGAAGTAGTGCTGGGGGGAAATGACACCACGAATCCTGCAGTTCTGCACATAAATCCGTGAGAGAACGAACGGGTGGAGATCTATTCTGACCAACACGTTGCAAGGCATCCAGATACGCTCAATAATGTTCATGTCTGGTGGCCCGCGGAAGTGTTTAAACTCAGAAGACTGTTCCTGAAGCCACTGTGTAGCAATTCTGGGCTTGTGCTGTGTCGCATTGTTCGTCAGAATGCAGAATGGTCATGAATGGATGCAGGTGGTCAGACAGGAAACTTAAGACCGTGTCACCTGTCATAATCGTATCTAGACGTATCAGGGGTCCCATATCACTCCAGCTGCACACTCTCCACACCGTTACTGAGCCTCCACCACCGTGTAAAGTCACGTTCTGACATGCAGGGTCCATGAATTCATGACACTGTCTCCATACCCCTACACGTCCATCCGCTCGATACAACTCGAAACGGGACTCGTGCGACCAGGCAACATCTTTCCAGTCATCAACAGCACAATGTCGCTGTTGACGGGACCAGAAGAGGCGTAAAGCTTCGTGTCGTGCAGTCATCAATTTGACAGCTACCAACCACTAACATGATGGCACGTTTAAATGATTTGATTGTTTCTTGTTATTACTGGTGATGAGTAAAAACGTCCATCATCAGATGGGCGCATTCTGTTTCTCGGACGAATTACTGGTCATCAATTGGTCGTTGTTGAGTGCGAAGGTGCCGTTCAAGAAAGAATAATTTTTTGGTGATAAAGACTGGAAACGAATATTTAGGTAGCAACTAAACTCAGTGTTAAGCAACGAAGTAAACATACAGACAACGTAAAACTAGACTCAATCCAAACAGGCTTTGCAAGGCCCACCGGAACTGACCGGCCGCCGTGTCATCTTCAGCCCACAGGCGTCACTGGATGCGGATATGGAGGGGCATATGGTCAGCACACCGCTCTCCCGGCCGTATGTCAGTTTACGAAACCGGAGCCACTATGGCTCAATCAAGTAGCTCCTCAGTCTGCCTCACAAGACAGCCAAGTGTAAGTAAGGTTAAATTTTCCTGTTTCTTCTCGAAAATGTTCCGCATTTACGCAGCATAAAATTTGATATGGTGGTCGAATTTCATTGTAACATATGCAATCAGTTCTACCAGCATACTCACATATTGCTTTAACCTATAATAGGGACTGGGATAGAGTTTTGTAGATGGGAACTGAACAGCTCAATCCCTCAGGTCTCGACATTTTTCAACGCAAATTGATGGCAGAAAGATATGTAGAAATGCATATATATATGTTTACTTGAAGTGTCAGATAAAGGCTGACAGATTTAACTATAGACAATAGCGTAAACAATACAACTGAGCTGCACAAACCACAACAAAAAATTTATGTGGGAGGTATTAATCTAGCACGCCCAGTGTTTCTGGAAGAAGTTAATTGAAAATATATTAATTTATATGTAGTTGTAAAGAGAGTGCTTTTAATGTTTTTGATATATAAGTATAATTATGACATGCCTAAGGATTGATTTCTTTGTTATTTCACTGTGATCTACTTTAAATGTCCTTCGGAATATTTGCTTTCTACGACTTATATTTTGGGGCAGGAATCATGTTTTCAGACGTAAAGTATAATCTTGACCACTTGTGGGAAGAGACTGAGGTGCCAGGGTAATCTACGACTTGTTGCAGGTTACTTTTTGTGTAAAAACCAATTTTTTATGCAGATATAAGGAAAGCTTCATAGGAATACTCTTGTCGTAACAGATTCCTTTGGTAATGTGGTGACTTCAGTTTTCTGCTACCCGTTTTTATTTTATATGAAAGTTAATCCGTGAGAGAAAGATTATGTCCGTTGTTTCAAGTGGGATTTTGTGCATCTGGTTATCATTGATCTGAAATATACTGTTTCGCGCCGATCTGACTGACAGGAAGTGTTTTTGACGCTCCCGTCAGTAGCTTTTGTTACTGTCATAAACCGCCTTGAGGTACAGTGTGTAAGTATTCTGCCGAGTTCATCTGCGAGACTGTTTTTTCACTTGCTCTACTGTCTGTTGAGTAAAACGACTGTAGGCTTTCAAAATAATTGTGATTCTATGGAGTTAGATTAATAATCGCACGTTTCTATCGGTGGTGCAATGTACACACGTTGTCGTAGAGTAATTGAAAGATAAGCTAAACTTGGTTACACGGATATAGTCTAAGGATATTTCGTACTAATTTTCACATTCTCTTTATCGACCGGGGAAACTACGCTTATCTTATCGGCGGTAAGAACACACAGTCTTGCAATGTAAGCACTCTCAGAAAACTACCTCGATCAAACAATCCGACAGCCAACATACGACAAAAAAGTTTTGTAGATCTCAAACATACCCGAACTTTCAGAGACGAGACGATCACCTAAGAAAGAAAAATTAGTGGTCTTCTACATCTACATCTACATCCATACTCCGCAAGCCATCTGACGGTGTGTGGCGGAGGGTACCTTGACTACCTCTATCGGTTCTCCCTTCTATTCCAGTCTCGCATTGTTCGTGGAAAGAAGGATTGTCGGTATGCTTCTGTGTGGGCTCTGATCTCTCTGATTTTATCCTCATGATATCTTCGCGAGATATACGTAGGAGGGAGCAATATACTGCTTGACTCTTCTGTGAAGGTATGTTCTCGAAACTTCAACAAAAGCCCGTACCGAGCTGCTGAGCGTTTCTCCTGCAGAGTCTTCCACTGGAGTTTATCTATGATCTCCGTAACGCTTTCGCGATTACTAAATGATCCTGTAACGAAGCGCGCTGCTCTGCGATGGATCTTCTCTATCTCTTCTATCAACCCTATCTGGTACGGATACCATACCGCTGAGCAGTATTCAAGCAGTGGGCGAACAAGCGTACTGTAACCTTCTTCCTTTGTTTTCGGAATGCATTTCCTTAAGATTCTTCCAATGAATCTCAGTCTGGCATCTGTTTTACCTACGATCAACTTTATATGATCATTCCATTTAAAATCACTCCTAATACGTGCTTCCACATAATTTATGGAAGTAACTGCTTCCAGTTGCTGACCTGCTATATTGTAGCTAAATGATAAGGGATCTATCTTTCTATGTATTCCCAGCACATTACACTTATCTACATTGAGATTCAATTGCCATTCCCTACACCATGCGTCAATTCACTGCAGATCCTCCTGCATTTCAGTACAATTTTCCAATGTTATAACCTCTCGATATACCACAGCATCATTCGCAAAAAGCCTCAGTGAACTTCCGATGTCATCCACAAGGTCATTTATGTATATTGTGAATAGCAACGGTCCTACGACACTCCCCTGCGGCACACCTGAAATCACTCTTACGTCGGAAGACTTCTCTCCATTGAGAATGACATGCTGCGTTCTGTTATCTAGGAACTCCTAAATCCAATCACACAATTGGTCTGATAGCTCATATGCTCTTACTTTGTTCATTAAATGACTGTGGGGAACTGTATCGAACGCCTTGTGGAAGTCAAGAAACACGGCATCTACCTGGGAACCCGTGTCTATGGCCCTCTGAGTCTCGTGGACAAATAGCGCGAGCTGGGTTTCACACGACCGTCTTTTTCGAAACCCATGCTGATTCCTACAAAGTAGATTTCTAGTCTTCAGAAAAGTCATTATACTCGAACATAATACGTGTTCCAAAACTCTACAACTGATCGACGTTAGAGATATAGGTCTATAGTTTTGCACATTGTTCGACGTCCCTTTTTGAAAACGGGGATGACCTATGCCCTTTTCCAATCCTTTGGAACGCTACGCTCTTCTAGAGGCCTACGGTACACCACTGCAAGAAGGGGGGCAAGTTCCTTCGCGTACTCTGTGTAAAATCGAACTGGTATCCCATCAGGTCCAGCGGCCTTTCCTCTTTTGAGCGATTTTAATTGTTTCTCTAGTCCTCTGTCGTCTATTTAAATATCTACCATTTTGTCATCTGTGCGACAATCTAGAGAAGGAACTACAGTGCAGTCTTCCTCTGTGAAAGAGCTTTGGAAAAAAAACATTTAGTATTTCGGCCTTTAGTCTGTTATCCTCTGTTTCAGTACCATTTTGGTCACAGAGCGTGTGCACATTTTGTTTTGATCCACCTACCCCTTTGACATATGACCAAAATTTCTTAGGATTTTCTGCCAAGTCAGTACATAGAACTTTACTTTCGAATTCATTGAACGCCTCTCGCATGGACCTCCTCACATTACATTTCGCTTCGCGTAATTTTTGTTTGTCTGCAAGGTGTTGGCTATGTTTATGTTTGCTGTGAAGTTCCCTTTGCTTACGCAGCAGTTTTATTAACTCGGTTGTTGTACCACGGTGGCTCTTTTCCATCTCTTACGATCTTGCTTGCCACATACTCATCTAACGCATATTGTACGATGGTTTTGAACTTTGTCCACGGATCCTCAACACTATCTGTACTTGAGACAAAACTTTTGTGTTGAGCCATCAAGTATTCTGAAATCTGCTTTTTGTCACTTTTGCTAAACAGAAAAATCTTCCTACCTTTTTTAATATTTCTATTTACGGCTGAAATCATCGATGCAGTAACCGCTTTATGATTGCTGATTCCCTGTGCTGAGTTAACTGTTTCAAATAGTTCTGGTCTGTTTGTCACTAGAAGGTCTAATATGCTATCGCTACGAGTCGGTTCTCTTGACGTTTTCACAGCAGCGATAGGCACCACAGCGAATAAGGGCAGCAACGAAGTTCGTCGAGTGCGTTTTGTCGGACTGATAGACAGTTTCTTAAATGACGAACTACGAGTACTAGGGCAAAATCAAACAAACACGTGACAGCTGTGGTTAGACCTCATAGACATGATGAACGTCTGATATCGACATCTGTTTGCTCAAAGCCAAGCCTCGCAAATGAGTCATACTGATATCGGGAACCCCTTTATTTGAACACGGCACCGCACCAATACAATAATCCTGTAATATCACACGTTCACTGCGCTGCGGAATCAGTGTCATTCCTAGGTCATGTTAATCTAGAAATTTATTAGCAGCGAATAGTGCCCCGTGACTAAAAAAGGCCATAGGTCACCCTTGTTCAAAAAAGTGTGGAAACGTACAGAATCACAGAGCAGTATCATCAACGTCCATGCCGTTGCAGAATCTTAAACCACAGTCTATGTTCTACGAATTTCCTAGATGAGGAAAAGAATCTCCCACAGAATCGTCATGGAACAAAGAAGAACAGTAATCCACAAAATCGTAGGTTGCATCACTCGTAATCCTCGAAACAGTAAACGCAGAACATCCGATTTGTTCCGTCCCTCTTGACTTCCGAAAAATGTTCGACATTGGTACGATATGGTCGACTAAGAACAAAAGTATTATGTTCAGAGTCTCCACAGACTGACTTTTTGAATTTTCGACAAATACGAGGATTACGTTTTTATCAACATCCGATCGGTCCCGAATAAAAACCGCACTCAAAATCCGATGGAGCTCTGTGTTGATGTGTTGCGCGGTGTTTCTCGTACGGCTGTTGACCGCCTCACGTTGTACTTTTCGGTTGTGAGTGTGCAGTGGGCACGTAAAGATACTAAGAGCAATAGTGTCTCCCACCGAGTGTGACGTGGATGCTGATAGGCTCAGCGCCATCTCATGCAGCCCACGTAACGTAGCTGCCACGCGTGTCATCCTGCTTGAAAATTCTCGGCCGCACACGGAAGGGGCAACGACTATGCTCCTGCAGCGTTTTCCATGGGAAGTGTTTGATCAGTCTCCATACAGCCCGATCTTGGCTCCCTCTGATTTTCATTCCTTTGCTCACGTGAATCGCTGGCTACAAAGCATTTTGGAACAAAAATGAGCTGCGGAGCGGCATAGGGGACTGGCGGAAAGCACAAGCGTGTTGGAAAGTTGACACCACGCTGTGACAAATGTCTAAGTCGGGGAGGAGACTATGTATGTGGAATGTGTAGCTAAATGTCACGAATCAAATTTTTGAGTTACGTTGCGGTTTCCACTTCGTGTCCGATCGGAAGTTGAGGGAAAAAATAAAACAGCGTTGCTCTCGTAGAACATGGTACAAAACAGCAGTGCGTTACCAGCAACCTTCACCCCCAACTCTATCAAGAATGCTGTCACGTGTAACAACTGCTTCTAACGTCTATTACTTTACAAAAGACTTCATGTGTTAAATATTTGGCTTTAAGCATGAAAACCCATTAGGGCTGAACATGGGAAAGCTATTTATGTTGGTTTTATTAATTTCAAATTACTCACCCATACACAGATGAAAACCGGAAGTTGTACTTTTACTGAAATGTTTGTTTTTTCCTAAACTACATGTCATACAATGATACAATTTTGTAGGTATCTTCAGCGCCATTTGCGCCTACTTGTAAAGAAAATGGGTAGCAAACAGACTTAGTGAGAAAGCAATACTAAATGAAAATGTCTTTCTTCATGCTGAAGTTTTGCTGTATAAATAACGGACATTTAGCAGGTGTTAAACTATCGTCCCTTTATTAATTTGTGAGGCTGTTACGAAGAAAAAATTCTTAGAATGTCTGAAATTCTGTCCAGCTCCCACTGACTCCTCTCGCTGTCACTGTCTGCTCATTCGGGAGGACGATGGTTCAATCCCGCGTCCGGCCATCCTGATTTAGGTTTTCCGTGATTTCCCTAAATCGCTTCAGGGAAATGCCGGGATGGTTCCTGTGAAAGGGCACGGCCGACTTCCTTCCCCGTCCTTCCTTAATCCGATGAGACCGATGACCTCGCTGTCTGGTCTCCTTCCCCAAAGAACCAACTAACCACTGTCTGCTTCTCGTTGTCTACACTGCTACTCTCTCTCTCTCTCTCTCAGTCCTTCACACTACTGTTGTCTCTTCTCATTGTCACTACCTCTCTCCTCCTCAGCGTCGTTGTCACACACTCTGTGTCTCAATATCACTGGCTCTCACGAACTACCACTTTCCCCTTCACACTATCCCGCTCCCATTGGCGCTGCACTCTTTTTCTCGCACTATTCTCTCACACGCTACTATTTTCCATCGCCACCGTGTCAATCTCTTTATCACACACTGTCATTAGCTCCTTCGCTCTTTCTATACTACATCCACTGTCTACTGTCCTCCAGTATTTATTACTTCTCCGTCTTTGTTAGGTTCGTAACAGGTCTGTACAGCCCATACCAGCCCGTGACGGGGGTGCTATGGGATCTTTAGCAGATATCTATTTAGAATATCAACCGAAGTTCTCACGCAACCCTGTTCGTAAATTTAGATAGGAAGGCCGTGCGACACAGAGGTGCTGCCAGTGGCGTATTTGTCGTGTAGTGACCGTGGAGGTAACGTGTGGGAGGTTAGTGCACGTACAGCTGGACAAAGAGGGAGAGTCGCGTGAGTCGTAACAGTACTTTTATTTCGTGAATAAATGCCAGATACCAAAATGTAGTTATCGGCAAATGACAGTACAGAGCGTCACTTAGTTTTGCTGTGGAGTACTAATCTCCAAAACAACCCATATGGTTCAAATGGCTCTGAGCACTATGGGACTCAACTGCTGAGGTCATTAGTCCCCTAGAACTTAGAACTAGTTAAACCTAACTAACCTAAGGACATCACAAACATCCATGCCCGAGGCAGGATTCGAACCTGCGACCGTAGCGGTCCTGCGGTTCCAGACTGCAGCGCCTTTAACCGCACGGCCGCTTCGGCCGGCACAACCCATATCATGAAGCGACTGTGGTATTATAAAATGAAACCAGTCTGGGAAACATTTGATACACCGTAAGACAGGTAACCCAACTTACCTCATCCGCGCCTGGGATGGACGATTTTTTGCCTACCTTAACGCGCATGAAATATTTTCCGGCCGGATTTCATTTTCCACAACCTCTTCGTTTTAACGGCATTTCATAGCTCTTGGAAAGAACAATACAGTGCTATAGTCATTGTTACGGGTGACATTCAAATTTTTGCAAAAGTACTTCTGAAATGCAAGAATCCTGTGATGCGGCGTAAACAAAGACGTCCGGGGCTCTCAAGGAAGGCTCCGTGGTTGTATGCAGACAGAAGGCAAGCCTAAGCTTATAAGAAGAAAGGTTTTCTCCTCTTGGTTCCTAATTTATACGACACAGAAATAAAGGCAAGCTACTATTATTAGGAATGGCACTAAGCGTTAACCTGGCCGATAAGAAGGCGGAGTCCGGTATGGGAGGCCCACTGGGCGATGTTTGCACTGTAACAGCCGAATGTTGCCGCGATGCCATTCAGTTTTCACACAATTCCGGATATTTCTGCGAAGACAGTGGCGACTGTAAACAAGCGTTTTATTACTGTAGTCCTCTTTCCAACCGTTTTTCAATGCTGTTAAAAGATGATATCGTTCTTGTGGTGTCGTAAGCAAAGCACACACCATCAGTTAGCACCACAGGCGTCGATAGGTCGACAACCCACTCCAGGGACGGCGCGTACCGCAGCGACTGCCGCACCAACAAGTCGCACCCAGAAGTGATATGTGACGCGGCGGCGCCACAGCAGGGAAGGGCAGCTCGACTGCCGAGAAGTCCGCCTTCTGCCTGTGTACTTCGCGTCGCATCGTCTGCTTCTAGCGAGTCCACATCACCATGTCTTCAGGGTAAATTCCAGTGATACAAGGTCTAATCTGAAGCGTTAGCTTCTGGAATATCGTTGAAATTGAGCAACTGCTGCCTGAGCCGATTTGTACAAAGTTGAGTATTCGTCAATATATGTGTGTGTTCTTGTCACTATTCGTTATCAGTGTGCCAGAGTTCTCCTCGTTCTCCTCTTATAGTGTTAACCTCAGCGCACTATAAATAGTTGCGGGTGGCGACGAGTAAAATCTCCTTCTGTGGCCGTAACTAAAGTAGCACACAGCAACTGGCGACGGGGGTGGGATACGATCTGCGCAAGTTACAGGATTTTGGTTTTTGCCTACCCATCTTCCCTTATCGCTCGTTACTTATTTCTTCCTATTTATTGTTGTATATGTAGTACATCAGTGTGCGAACCTTTGACTTAGGGCGGATAGTACTATTGGGACTAGTGTGTTATTTTATGTGCGGCGTTTAATCAAATTCCCTCCAGTTCACAAGATGGTTTTCTAATGCGTGTTACTCACTTACAGGGCGACCAATACAGTAATTGTTGCAAGCAGAGACTCAGCCAACACGATAGTACCAGAATCTACAAGCAGAACAGCAGCCTCAACCACAGCTTCCACCAGCCGTTCCACCATTCCGCAGTATCAACAAACAGCATGACAACTCTTAGAAACACTTAGCTCAATTGATGAATCAAATGGAGGCACGCCAGTCGCAAGGTACGAAGAGCAAAGCATATTTTTTGATGTAGATGGCACGGAAGTTTACAGTCTGGGAGTGAAAATCGTTTCCCGACAGAAAAACCAGACCAGTTGGAGTTTGAGACTCCAGTCATCAAGTTAACCATTTGCTTTGATGAAGAAACACTCGTGGATGCTGCAAGGTCAAATTCATGAACAGCTGGTCAGCCGGCCGCTGTGGCCGAGCGGTTCTAAGCTCTTCAGTCCGGAACCGCGCTGCTGTTACGGTCGCAAGTTCGAATACTGTCTCGGGCATGGATGTGTGTGATGTCCTTAGGTTAGTTAGGTTAAAGTAGTTCTAAGCTCTAGGGGACTGATGACCTCAGATGTTAAGTCCCATAGAGCTTAGAGCCATTTGAATCATTTGAACAGCTGGTCAATGAATTACAAGGTTTAACTACGCATTGCAAATGTTTGTGTCGTTGTGGAGAATCATGCAGTCTTCACATACTGCTTGACGCTGTTACTCAAAATATTTATGGCCACAGAATTCGTGCTGCTATTTCGAAACAACCTGATCTTCTTTGGATTATCATAGGGGCTCAAGACACTTAAGATTTAGCTAAGTGTGAGATACGAATATCAAACACGAACGAATTGCAAAGTGGCAGTGTGTTAGTAGTGCTGCGGGACGTAAACACTCCTGTGCCCGGCCGGCCTGTGTGACACAGCGTGTGACGTCATATGCAGAGACATGCAGTTGCATGCCGCGCCGGTAGACGGGAAAACATAGCAAAGTCTTGCCCAAACTGCTTTAGTCACGATAAGCGTGCTCTGTGCCCAACTCGCGATTATACTTGTTATTATTGTAACACGAAAGGTCACGTTCAGTCATGGTGATCAAAAAGCTGCTTGGGCAGGAAATTTCCAAGAAATATGCCTCTAAACCAGTTCAAATCATTAAAGATGTCACTGCACAGCCAGCTATCGAACAGCGCGACCCGGTGGTTGTAGCAAATAATGTGAAAGATCGCCGAAGCATAAAACTTAGGAAAGACGGTTCAGGTGATTTTAATGTGCAAAACAAGTCACGCCCACGCAAACACAGGTCCACTAATGAATCTTTGCGCACTTCACCTGTCACGCATTTCTAGTAGCTCACAGTAACAGGAAGGAAGTCGTAGTTCTCTCCTAGATGTGGAACGTAGTCTGGACAAGGTGTTTGTTACTTTGATAGTACGTAAGAAAGATGCCAAATTGCAACTGGACACGGTGCTTCACTTACACCTCTGAACCAACTTACTTATGAACGATTAGGTCCACCAGTACTGAGTCCAGCTACACGTGTCATATCAGTTTGTAACGGACATGAAATTCCAGTTTTAGGAACTTTCAGTATGCAAGCCACTTTTCAAGGTGTAACGAAGGCAGTTCTATTCACAGTGCTTTCTGCCAAATCTTCGCAGAATATTTTTGGCTTAGATTCTTTTGATATTTTCGGATTGTCATTCCATAAGTCAGTGTTGCAAATTTCAGCAGACGTGCCTACACACAAGCTTCAAGCTGTGTGTGACAAATTTAGTGAACTTCTTAGCGACGATCTTGGTTGTGCGAACAATTTCTTAGCTCATGCGTCACACAAAGACGACGCACAACCAAGGTTTTGTCAAGCTAGGAAAGTGCACATTGCCATTGGGGCCAGGTCGCTGAAGAATTACATCAATAGCAAGCTGATGGAGTGATCAAGCAAGTCGGTGCAAGTCAGTGGCCTTTCGCATTAGTCATCATTCGGAAACCTTCAGGACGTCTTCAATATTGCGTTGATTTTAAGTTGACTGAACTCCCAGACAGTATAGACACTTACCCTTCACCCAGCACAGAGGAAATTAAGGACAGATTTGGCAAGGGGCATCATTTTTCAAAGACAGTGGATTCTGACCTCCAATATCCTTTGAATGACTAGTCAAAGAAATTTTTGGTTATTAACACTCATCTCGGGTTATTCGAATTTCAATGTCTGCTCCTCGGTAGTGTCTCAGCACCTGCGGTCCTTTAATGCTTTTTAGAACGAGTGACTGCCAAAGTTCCCTCTTGCTCAAATTACCTGGATGACATTGTCGCATCTGGACTTTCTGAGTGCCTTTTTCAAGTTTGGTTATCGGCAGGCCTCAAGTCTCGCGAAGACAACTGTTCTTCTCCCAGACGGAAATGGAACATTTGGGATATGTCATTAATGTGCAGGTTATTCACACTACCAAGACTCATTTGCGAGTCATCAAAGAGTTGCTGGCTCCCAAACATCTGAAGGAACGGCAAGCAGTGTTAGCCAAACTGAACTACTACTACTACTACAAATTTATTCCTCACGCCTCCCAGATTGCAGCTCCTCTTCACAAGTTATGGTGTAAGGATGTTCCGTTTACATGGAATAAGGAATGTCAGTTGGTTTTTGATCAATTAAAACGAGCGCTACTTTGTAACACGTGCCTCACACATTCTGATGTGGCTACACCTGTGGTGTCAGCGGTTGATGATTCTTCTATTGGTCTAGGCGCCGTTCTGTCGCATTGTGTCAGATCAACTGATCGTCCAATAGCGTTTGCCTGCGAACTTCTGCCTAAGACTCAAACAAATTACAGTCAGATTGAAACTGAAACTTTGGGGATAGTTTATGGTGTAACCAAGTTTTATCATTACCTCTATGGAAGGATGTTCTACACGGTCACGGATAATAAGTCACTTACTTCGCTCTTCCACCCAGCTAATCCTATTCTGCAGAAATTGCTGCGATGGGCGTTGCTACTGTCGAACTAAAATTATGAAACCTTGTACAGACTTACGGTTCAACGTTCCGACACTTATGCGTTGTGAAGGTTACCGGTGGACAAGGATGTTCAGTTCGACTCCTCCGAAGCAACGTGTTGTCAGATAGATGCTCTGGGCGCTTCCGTAGTTCACAGTATTCCAATGGACTTTCGTCGCACAGCGCAGGAGACAGCTGCAGATGCAGATTTAAGCATTGTGCTGAATTTTAAATGCGCACAGGGTGGCCAAGGAGAGCGAAAGACGTTGTTCGGCTGGAAGTACGTCGATACTTCGCTGTCTGTCAAGCCTTGGCAGTTCGGCGTGGTGTTTTACTATTACAAATTGAAAATGAGCGGGCCTGAGTCATCACCCCATGCAACCTTCAGCAGGATGTTTTAAGGTTTTTGCATGAGAGACACCGAGGACAAGCAGCTCCCTCGACGCCATTATTTTTGGCCAGAGATCGACGACAATATTGACGACATGATGTCACGCTGCGCCACTTTCAAGGACAAACAGGCGGCTCCACAACAACGCTTCTCTGACTGGTCACGCCTCTGCAGTCCATGAAAACGCATCAACATTGATTTTGTCGGACCTTCCTGGAACACATAATAGCTTACTTAGTGGATGCATTCAGTCGTTCTCCCTTTGTGGTTCCGATGAAATCTACGTGGTCAGCCAGTACTATCAGAACACTTACTTCAATTTTCTGCATCTAGGGCTTGAAGGAGATGGCAGTGTCTGATCACAGACCACAGTTCACCTCACATCAATTTGAATAATTTTGCACGGCCAGTGGTGTTGAATATTTCACTACAGAGCAATTCCACCCACAATCAAATGGTGAGACTAAACGTTTCGTGCTAACATTAACGGCGCAGATGAGTAGATTTCATGGAACCCACTCACGGGAGTGGGCCTTGAAACTCTGTTCCAGCCCACTTACAGTGCGATGCCTCGCGGTGGCCCTATCCCAGCCGAACTCCAGCACTGTAGCTGGCATCGCAACCTGTCTCATCCGCTACAACGACCGACTAGGTGTACCGGTCAGTGCAAAGATTCTCATTTTCAGATCCAGGACGCAGTACTTTCAGGACTTTCCGGTCGAGACAGCGATGGCAACAGGTAACCGTTCTGTTTGTCCTTGGAGACATGTTCTTGGTTTCTTCCTCTACAGGGTCGCTGCTCAAAAGACAGTGCAACCAGCTTCTCCCTCTGAGACTCAGTTATCCTGCTGCTGGGTTTCGTTTTACAGACTCAGCATGCAGCCAGGAGCGAGGGATGCGGCCCTCCGGTGCGGACCAGATGGTATCTTCAGCCCGAGGCGCTTCCCGTGAAGGTGGACCCACCTTGATCCCTGATACCACCATCACAGCAGTGAGGCCTCTCGCTCTGCCGCCTTCCCCTCCGTGGGGGGTCCTCCAGCGTTCGACTCCAGCTCTGCATGTAGGTGTGCGCGATGTTCGCCAGGCGTTCACGTTGGGGATCAGGCCGAATGTCGGACCGCAGACAAGAGTCTGTCGCCGGCTTCAGCCCCGGTTCACGTCCCATCTGCTGCACCTGCACCCAGACGTCTCCCTCGCCGTCGTTTCTCACTGCAACTATATGTGACCAGTGCCAGGATATTGGGGGGAGGTGGGAGGGGAGTGCTGTGTCGTAAGCACAGCATTCACCGCCGGGCAGCACCACAGGCTTCGATAGGTCGAGCGAGGACACTCCTTTCCAGATACGGTGTGTAGCCCAGCGATTGCCACACCAAGGATCCACAGTCGTGGCGCCGCCAGAGAAGTGGTGTGCGCCGACGCCCCAGCAGGCAGTTAAGCTCGACTGCCGAGAAGTCCGCCTCCTACTTGTGTACTTCGCGCCGCCTCGCCTGATTCTAGAGAGTCCACACCAGCCCGTCTTCAGTGAACATTCTAATGGGACAAAATAACTGTGTACTCTGCAGCCTTAGCTTCAGGAACAGCAGTTAAACTGCAGGATTTGGCGCCTGAGCCAATTTGTACGAAGTTGAGTAATCGTCAATAAACGTGTGTGTTACTGTCACTATTCATCATCGATGTTCCAGTGTGCTCCTCGGTCTCCTCTCATAGTGTTTCCCTCAGCGCACTATAAGTAACTGAGTGTGGCGATGAGTAAAATCTCCTATGGTTGTATCAAAAGTACGATACAAAAATTCCGTTCAAGAAAACTCATACTTGCTTCAGTATCTCGGTTTGTACAAGACGTAATAATTTTAAGCATGGGACGCAATTAGGTGTCCGTCGCTGTACTGACTCTTGTCAAAAAATATCGTTTCGGTATCTTGAACAGTTCGTGAAGTGAAAGGAATGTCAGATCTTACGCGGCTCTCACAGTAGGTACTCATTTTACTCTCCCTTAATACCCAAACTGTAATAGCACAGAAAATTGTTAAAATTGATACTATTTGATACGCTCTAATTCCACCACCATCAAGCACCATGCAGTGATTTGAGAAGTGTCCAGGGTTATTTAAATGGTAGTATATTTATTGAAGAAGCTGAAGAGTAGTCGAGATAAAACAACTTTGGAACAGAAACTTATGGTCATGGGAGTAATCGTGAGGCAGTGAAAGCTCTGAAATGTCAGTAAAAACAAGGACAATTAATGGACACTAGCAACGCTAGTGTTTAGTTTATTGTACAACGCTGTACTTCAGAAGTAGTTTTCTAAATGACAACCATCACATGGAATAAAGCCATAACATATTCGTAGCAAATTGAGGAGCAAATTGAGGAGCATTCTAGCAAGGACAGTATGCATCGCAGTTAACATGCTGCAAGTGTCCTGTCGAGAAATTTTTCTTCGTAGGGAACTGGTGCAGTGCAGACGACACTTTTGATTGCTCCCACAAAAGCGTTAGTCAGATAGAAACAGAGAGGTAGAGAGTGGCGTCCCATCAATGGAGCGAGGCTGCCATGATACTGGAGCTGCCCTTCCAGTCCCGCCCCTCGGATGTGTGGCGCTGTATTGGCATCGACATGGGTGGACGCACGTTAAATGGTACATTCACTAACAGTTTCTGAACTTACCGAATGTATCCATTGCTGTATTTGTAGATCCTGACAGTCCAAATTTTTTACTGGCTCAGGATTACTTACAAGACCACAATTTCCTATTCCAATTTGTCGTATTTCTACTCCTGTATCAATTCCTCTAATTTTTGTGCAAGTTTTCAATTACCCTTTTGTTCAGAATGATCAGTATAAAGCTGTAGCCTGGGTTCGGGAGATAGAAGTTGGCTTGCCTATCTCAAGTTACGTGAAATATTTTCCAGAACAGTTTCGGTTAGTCTAGCATGCATGTAGACGCAGCAGGAGGCTGTAGCTCTCGTGCAGACATAAGCGGCGTGTGCAGCCGTCACCGTGCCCACGAGTCCACTGCCGCTGTGAGACACTGCGAGGAGCACCGGTGCGTGGCTGTTGTACTGCGGCCACTGAGCGCGGCTACAAGAGGTAGCGGCCGGCTGCCGGTGCTCTACTGGAATGGCGCTCTCTCCAGCATGGGCCTCCGTTGCTGGAGTACCACGGCCATCGGTCTCCATCCCGGCGGCCTGCGGCCCCGATATCCACAAATCACCCGGCGGCGCGCGGCCAGCCGAGGCGCTATTAGCGCGGCCGTAACTGCTGGAGCGCCGCTGCCCACAGCAGCCTCACCTGCCCCGATGGGCCATCCACGCTCCCAGCCGTTCCCCTGTGGCTGCTGGACGGATGTCTGGACATCGCAGCAGTTGGCGAGCGACCGCTATGAAGGGTCGGGCTCTTAGTGCAGTACCCGCCTTCACATCGACAGACACACCCAGTCCTGAACCGCCTCTCGTTGGCTCTGTCAATGCAACTCCGCACGCTGCACTCTATACACAAAGTTAGAAGCTGGATATGGCAGTAGCTGTCACTACATACACTATGTGATCAAAAGTATCCGGACACGTGGCTGAAAATGACGTACAAGTTCGTGGCGCCCTCCATCGGTAATGCTGCAATTCAGCATGGTGTTGGCCCACCCTTAACCTTGATGGTAGCTTACACTCTCGCAGGCATACGTTCAGTCATGTGCTGGAAGGTTTTTTGGGGAATGGCAGCCCATTTTTTACGGAGTTCTGCACTGAGAAAAGGTATCGATGTCGATCGGTTAGGCCTGGCACGCAATCGGCGTTCCAGAACGTCCCAAAGGTCTTCTATAACATTCACGTCAGGAATCTATGCTGACCAGTCCATTACAGGGATGTTATTGTCGTGTAATCATTCCACCACAGGGCATGCATTATGAACACGTGCTCGATCGTGTTGAAACATGCAATCGCCATCACCGAATTGCTCTTCAACAGTGGGAAGCAAGAAGATACTTAGAACAACAATGTAGGCCTGTGCTGTGATAGTGCCACGCAAAACAACTAGGATGCAAGCACCCTCCATGAAAAACACGACCACAGCGTAACACCACCGCCTCCGAATTTTACTGTTGGCACTACACACGCTGGCAGATGACGTTCACCGGGCATTCGCCATACCCACACCCTGCCGTCGGATCGCCACATCGTCTACCGTGGTTCGTCACTCCACACAACGTTTATCCACTGTTCACTCGTCTAATGTATACTCTCATTACACCAAGCGAGGCGTCGTTTGGCATTTACCGGCGTGACGTGTAGCTTGTGAGCAGCCGCTCGACCATGAAACCAGAGTTTTTTCAGCTACCGCCTAACTTTCGTAGTACTTGCAGTGGATCCTGATGCAGTTTGGAACTGCTGTGTGATGGTCTGGATAGATGCCTGCCTATTACACATTACGACCCTCTTCAACTGTCGGCGGTCTCCGTCAGTTAACAGACGACGTCGGCCTGTACGCTTTTGTACTGTACGTGTCCCTTCACGTTTCCACTTCACTATCACATCCGAAACAGTGGACCTAGGGATGTTTATGAGTGGGGAAATCTCGAGTACAGACGCATGACACAAGTGACAGCTGACCACGTTCGAAGTCCGTGAGTTCCGCGTAGCGGCCCATTCTGCCCTCTCACGATGTCTAATGGCTACTGAGGCCGCTGATGTGGAGTACCTGGCAGCAAAATGCACCTATTATGAAAAACGTATTTTTTGGGTGGTGTCCGGATGCTTATGACCACATAATGTATTTCGCTACTGCCTGTACAGGGTGTAAATATTATAAGCTGCCAAAAAATCCTGTTAGTAGAACATAAGTAATTGATTAAAAATGTCTAGTCACATGTTTGTCCACTTCTTTCGGTTTCCACAGAAAAAAACCAGTTCATTTCGGAACAGTGTTTGACATCGTGAGCATGAGTCGCAGACACGTGGGCCACAACGTGCCTGAGTTACTGTAACGTGCCTGAGTTACTGTAACGTGCCTGAGTTACTGCAATACGCCGACAGTCGGCAACCGTCGAGTTCCTCGTGCAGACATTATTGCGACTCCGTTAAATGTTAAGATGGAAGGGAGATTTACTGTCACTGAACTATGTGACATTCATTTAATTTATGGAGAGGCAAAAGGTGCTGCGAGGGCAGATATACTAATTTATCGAGAACGCTTCCCACAACAAAGACTTCTTGCACGCGAGACATATGTCGCTGTTGACCAGAGGCTTGTATCATCATAATTCTCTGCTTTTACTCGTTTATTCGCTCTTAACAAACTACAGTAGGTATCTTTACCTTTAATTCTGTATGCGAAACGTATTGTCTTTTCTGATACGCTTTCGCTTTATTATTAAGTAAATCACGACAGAATATAGCTCATTAGTACTTATTTAATTTGAATAGACAGAGGTAACGGCTCTTTACTACACACGCGGAAGGCAGAGGCCCACAATGGATGAATGTACATTGGAAGCTAAGGCACAAATTCTGAACTGCATCCATGTAAGATCCGCTCAGAGCACTAGATGCATCGTCCGCCAAGTGGGCGTACCGCGGGTGTCGTTCATCGGACTTTGAAAGGGGAGCGCTTGCAGCCTTATCGTATACAACGCGGCCAAACGTTGGAAGACCAAAATTTCCCTTGTTACAAAGTGCGCAGCATGATTTTGGTAACAGGCATGATTTTGGTAACAGAATGATCGTCACAGATGAAGAGTGTTTTACTCGCGACGGAATAACCAATTTCTATAACACGCACACGCGGAGTGTACACAATCCGCGTCAAGTAGTAGCAACACATTTTAAGTGCCGCTTTCCCGTAAATGTACGGGGCGGCTACTCCCTACAACTACAACACTGGGCCTTAAGTTTTACCTTCACAGTTGAGTGGCAACAATTACCAAACCTTTCTAGAGGAGACAATGCTACCAACATTAACAGAAATTATTTCGTTAGCCGTACCGCATAACACGTCATTCTTCTACGATGGTGCCCCGCCACATTTTGGTCACAGAGTATGAAGATTTTTGAATAGACGATTTCCAGGACGGCGGATAGGACGTTATGGTCAACGTCGATGGCCTGCACGTAGTTCTGATTTAAATCCACTGGATTTTTACTTTTGGGGCGATATCAAGAAACTTATTTATGCTCAGCAAATAAATAATGTAGACGAACCTACCCAGAGAATTTCGAATGCTCCCAATACCATGAAGGCAAATGTGCGTGAACGAGTGCTGCCATATTGGGTTCACCGTAATGAATCATGCGTCGAATCCAATGGGGGGTATTTTGAACACTTATTGTAGTATTAGTGTAACAGGAAACAAAGAAGTGTGGCTTTCATTTTCGTCACGGTACTATTATAGAAAAGGAAAATAATCTGAATTTAATTTTCGTTATAGTACTGTTTTAAAAAGAGGGAAGGATTGTAATTACTAATAACGTACAACAAATTACGCGGTAATTTATTTCTTTTGTATTAAGGGAAATACATTGTACTTGATATTGGCTTTTCTCTACTAACACGACCTTCGTCACTGCAGTATTGCAAAGAGAGAAAACGTCTGGTTCTCCTTATTCATTGTTTACGTGAAACGAACAACACGTTCCTGACCACCCAGTGGCTGTCTACTTCGCTTGTTTTGGCAGTTCCTGGCGGCCGACACGCGTCCTCGCACGTGTGCAATGTTTTCGTCGCTCCGGTTCGTCCATCACCTCTCTCTGACCGCCGCGTCGATGTCGGAAATATGCAAGGAAGATCGTCTGCCGTCAGCTGACAATGTACACAAAAATGCGTCGACTATCAAACTTACAAATACCTGTTTTTTACAAATACAAAAATAAAGAACGTGATACGACATTTCATTAGACATTTTTTGTAAATCACTCCGAGATATACCGTCTGCGTAATTCTGGAAGCTTATACCTTTTACACCGAGCGTAAAGTATTTTGACGATGACAGTAGGGACGCAATGAGCTGTACTTATAGATTATTCCAAGTGGCACCAATTCAGCCCACACCTTTAATGTAATTCCCAAATAGACTGCTCTCATGGATACACTTATCTTGTGGTATTTGGTTCTTCGGGGATGCAGGTCCATGGATCAATTTTACAGATCCCTACCTCAGTCGGTAAAAATGGAACCCTTATAGGACCATTTTGTTGTCCGTCTGTGTCTGTCTGTGTGTATGTCTTTCTGTCAGACTGTGAAGAAACGTTTCTCAAGAATCGGTAGAGGTATCAAGTTTTAATTTATGTCATATACTAAGCTCTACCTTCCCTTGACAATGTAAAAAGTTTACGCTTCAAATTCAACACAATAAAAGGATACTGTGGTCCCTTGGCAGCGTAAAAAATTAAAGCTAATTCAATACAGTCAAAAGATAGGACAGTTTCAATCACATATTTTAAGTAATTACTATTAAAAACAGTCTTGATCACGATTTATTTAACAGGGTGACCGGTTTCGACCACTACTGTGGTCATCTTCAGACCTACAAGATGTATACAAAGCACTAATTAGAGGGCTACATGCATTAATGAAAATACATAGAGTTATACGGCTATATGGCTATAAAACGTTGAATTACCATTGAGTAGGAACCCCTTTCTGTTGGAGAATCACAACTGGAGAAACCAGTGCACGTCTTACTTTATATAATGGAGTCTCCACCCACTTCTGACTGCATGATGTCATTATTAACCAATGAGTTATAAGTCGAATTACAATTTAAAATTTCTTAGTTAAAAGAACATTGTCAAGAATTAGAAATAAATATACATTAAACTTAGCTTATTTAACAGCTATTGTCAATTAAAAAGCGTTAAAAATATTTAAAAATGTAGAAAAATGAACTTCAGTTTGGCAGTACATGGGTTGCCCTCTCGTGGCCTGTCAGTGAACCATTTGGAACCACTGGTTGCTATGGTGAAGTTAGACGCCGTTGCAAAGATGAAGGAGCAAGCTTTTTCCACTGAAGTTGTTGTAGAGTCGATAGTTGAACTAGTGGTTGCCATGGTGAGGACAAACGCCGATGCAAAGATGTGGCAGCAGGCTTCTTTCCAACGAAGTTGTTGTGAAGTGGAATGGAAAAGACTGTGGCGTCAGACGATGTATTATTGAGCAGCAACTTGTCTTTATTGAAACGAAAAGAGTAAGCTACAATAATCTGTAGCTGATATATATACTACATGCTGCATAAATACACTACGAAGTAGTTGACCGTATATATGAAATATTATCTGTGAAGTTAGTATGTAGATTACAAGTGCCATTTTTTTTTATAAGGCATTGCTATTCCTCAAGTTACATACCAGTCATATAAGCAAATAAAATTGAAAGAATTTAAAATTATAAAATTATTAAATTATGAGCCATTGTCAATAATAAAATAAAACGATGTGAATTAGCAGTCTAAAAGCATAAAAGCAATAATTCTAAAACAGATAGTCAATCATAAAATAATGTTTGGTAAAATACAATTACAATGTAAAGATAAAATATTTGCTAAAAGTCTTAATAATTTGAAAGACCTTTTTTTAAAATAAATACAGAAGAGTAAACATTCTAAAGCAGATCATCGAAAAGCTCAAAGAACTGTTTGTCTTTGAACTGAAGTTGTTCGTTTAAAACAGATAATGGATTACTTTTGTGAAGTGAAAAAATTTCGATTTCTTCTAAGGTATTTAGCAGTGGTCCTTTTGGCACAGTATGTAATATTTTCAAATTGCTAGAAATGCAACCCTCAGAATGATTGTATTCATCAAGATGTTGACCGAATATTGATTTGATACGTGCAGCACCAGTAGTATGTTCTCTGAAACGTGTTAAAAAGTTTCGGCCAGTTTGGCCAATATACTGTTTCTCACAGTCATTACATATTATTTTATACACACCTGACTTTTGGTATCTATTTGAGTCTCCAATTGTGTGTTTCAGTTTCATCTGTAGGGGGTTATTAGTTTTAAATGCTATTGCCACGATTGTGTTCTTAAATAATTTATTTATTTTATCTGAGATAGGTCCCATGTATGTCATTTGTGTAAATCTCTTCTTCGAATTTATAACGGCATCATTTTTTTCTTGTAATTTTTTATATAACAGATCAACCTGACGGGAATTATAATTGTTAGCAACTGCTATCTGTTTTAATGTATCAATTTCCTTTTGGATTGCATCATGTTGGAGAGGTAATTTCAGTATCCTATGTATCATAGTTTTAAAAAATGCCATTTTGTATCATAATGGATGGCATGATGAAGCATTTATTATTACGTCGGTTGATGTGGGTTTTCTATAAATAGAAATATTATGTCTTCCATTCTGTTTTGTAATTGTGAGGTCAAGGAAATTAATACTATTTTTACTTTCATGTTCTACTGTAAATACAAGTTTTGGATGTAAATTATTTAAGTTGTTAGCGAAAGCGTCAATTTCTTCCTTAGAGCCGTTATATAGATTTCTACATGTTTTGTCTGTCTGTCCGTTTTTCTTAGAAACAGTCAGAAGCGTCAAGTTGAAATTTACGTTAAAAATCTAAGATATTGTTTCCTGGCAGTGTAATAAACTTAAGATTCTAAATCGATGCAAACGGAAGATAGTGTCGTTTATGTCACATATTTCGATACCTGCAAACTCATTCAAAACCTGTAGGTTACTTACCGTTAACCCAGCATCATGAAATTTCGTTAGAAGCAAAGTTTTACAGTACAAGAAAAGGAAAAATATCCGAAAATTGTTAATTTGTAATTATATCACATCATTTTTTCCTGACTGTGTCTGTCCCACCACCTGTGAAGACCCCTTTTCTCTCAGGAACGTGTATACGTATCGAGTTGAAATTTATGTCACATACTGAGGTTTATAGTCCCTTCGCGGTGTACTACATGTAAGCTTCTAAATCAATTCAACAAAAAAAATAAAAAATAAAAAAATTATGTCGTATATTTTGATAATCGCAAACTGACTCAGCAAAACTTAAGGGTATTTACTGTCAATCTACTGTCATGAAATTTGACAAGAAGCTACATTTAACAGTACAAGTGAAAGAAAGAATCAAGAAATTTTAATTTCTGATCACACACCATGAAAGAGTGTGTCGTTTGTTAGCAGAAATTAAACGTAAAACGTGTTGAAAACCTTGGAATTCCCGGGACCGAAATCGTCCCGGTGCCTGTGTCCGTAACAGGCATAAATTGTGGAGATTTTCGAGTACTTAGATGGATGAACTATTTATTTACATTCTTCTCCAAATTTAAAGCAACAAATCGCTATTTTCCCGTCATGCGCCTAATTCAGGATATAATCATACAAACTATCAATAGATGTCTGTACGATCGTCTCTTGCACTGAAGATGGAATCTCAGTCAGCGCACAACCACGTCAACGATGGTGTCAGGGCATCTATCAAATGGGGCAGTGTTTTCCCGGTAGTCCCACATACGCAGTCGTTGATACACAGCCACAGATGGTGGAGGAAAGCACAGAGAAAACGCCTACCAGATCCTGTGCGGTAGAGGGCCGTAGGAAGACTGGAAGCAGAACAGTCGGAAACTGATGTGACCCGAAGGCTTGGTATGAATCGTTTTTCAGATATGGTGACACGTTATAGAGCCTGAAATGGACTCCGCAGACCAGGACAGGACCGACCACGTGGGACATCGGAAACAGAGGACCTTTGCTTGGCTGTAAGGTCACGACTGTACAGTCTTATTGCTGTACGGCAACTGGCGTCTGACCTGGCAGCATCCACTGGACGTGTTGTGTCGAGGCAAACGCTTCGGAAGAGAGGCGTTTACTGTCGGATACGCGTCTTCATAGAAGGGAACGTTTAGAGTGAAGCCATCAACGTGCCACCTAGACGGTCGAACAGCGGGCCAATGTTCTCTTGACAGATGAGTCCCGATTTGGTCTGGAGAGTGAGTCTCGACGGATTCGCAACTGGAGGGGAAGTGGAACACGATTTGGAGATCTAAACATGGTGGAAAGAGACCAAATGTGGAGGAGGATCCCTGATGTTGAGCACTCAACCACCTCTTCATGAAGTCCTGCGGGTGAGTCGGCGAGGTTTAACCGCTGTCAGGTATCGTGACGAAATTTTGCGATCTCATGTGCGGTTGTTGCGCAGTGCTGCGGGCCGAGATTTCGCACTGATGGGCGATAAAGCTCGGCCTCATAGGGCACAGGTGATTGTAGTTTCCTCAGAATCAGAGAAGCTCCTGCACTCGTGGCGTGCTCTGCTCGCTCTCTGGATAAGAATCCAGTAGAGCATGTCTGGGATGCACTAGGGGGACGGGGTGCATCACGCAGCATCCAGCAACCATTCTCCGAGACGTGCGAGCATCTCTGCAAGAACAGTGGTCGTTATTGCCTCAGCGAGATATGGATGACATCATTCACTGCATGTCATACTTTTCAGGCCCTTAATCGCTGCCAGCGGTGGTCAGACTCCATACTGAGTGCATTAACCTGTTGGCGGAATGTGTATGCAAATCCGTTGTCTCGAAAGAAAAAACCAAGAACATTTTTGTTCACCGTTATGGACATTACACTTGCTTACGTCTTGTGTTATTTACATTGTTTCTAATTTACTGTCACCTGTTTATACTGTTTTGTGGCAAAACAGACATAACCTTGCAAAACTACCGTTTGTTGCTTTAATTTTGGACAACAGTGTACACAGTTAAGCTTGTGCGGAACCCCCAGAGCGCGAGTCCCACTCACGCCTGGCCAGTTTTTTTATGTTAGAGGAGATGTTTTAACTTTATAAATGTCAAACATAAAGTTCGAATAATCTTGATTTATTACTGTTCTGTACGTATGCGATGACACGAGATCGACGCACAGAAATATCTAGCTGCCTCTAAGAGGCACCGTTGCCACCTTAAACCTGGACAAAGACCTCGGACTGCCATCTTGGAAACCCTCAGACTGCCACCTTGGAAACATACGGGCATCTGCCATTTGGTAAACCCCCTTCGATGTGTATCAGGCTTGCCACCATGACGGCCCACGCAAGCGCCACTGCCGCTGCCATCGGCTGAAGCTGCTGCTTTCATCCTGGTGGTCAGTGGCGTCAGTTAGATGGCGCAAGTGGACATCTACGTCAGGATCTCTCAAGGTAGGGCGTAAACTTAAGTTATGCTGATGGCTAATAATATAGTTTGCACAGTAGATCCAGATGACATGAAGAGGGCCTCACAAATTGCCCCTCCTTGTGGCACACAAATTGTGTTTGTAATGGATTGACTGGAACCGAGTTAAAGGGCTTAAAACATACCAAAACCAAAATCACTACACAAATACCATCCGTAACATCGAACAGAATGCTATCGTAATGAAAATCAAACTATTGCGTTTGATCAGAGGATTACGAAAATAAAATTGGATTTCGTCTAGAGAAGGTAATAGGAAAGGTATTATTATACCTTTCTCGACATTTTAATTAATTATTAGTTATAAAAACATCGTCTCTTAAGTGAAACTAGATGGCAGAATCGACGTATTTTGACGTCCTGCTTTGACTGATAAATAGCAATTTCTTCAAAAGGCTTTTCTAAGAAACCGGCAGAATTAAAAAAAAATGGCTCTGAGCACTATAGGACTTAACTTCTAAGGTCATCAGTCCCCTAGAACTTAGAAATACTTAAACCTAACTAACCTAAGGACATCACACACATCCATGCCCGAGGTAGGATTCGAACCTGCGACCGTAGGGGCCGCGCGGTTCCAGACTGTAGCGCCTTTAACCATTTGGCCACCACGGCCGGCGCGGCAGAATTAATGTATGCAGTGTTCTAATATTACGCTTTGCATAATTAGCTGACGAAAGCCATACACCACAAAGCGTATTATGTCATTGCGTGTGGAAGGTTGTTCTGACTCCCACGGAATCTTAGTGAGGCTGGGGAGATAAAACAGAAACAGTCCATCTACAGCAAGAAAAAAAGTCACTATAAGTAAAGACATTGATATGGAAAGTAACTGATAATTTCAAGCAGCTTTGTGAAGTGGATGATGGTATGACGAACGAATCAGTTTTTATCTGAAGGAATGGATCTCAAACAGATCGATACGTCATAATCGATCTCAAATTTCTGAAAAGAGCAGCGATTTCAATAGGATTAAATCGCAGAAGCATTTCGTTAGCTTTATTTGACATTGCCATTTAAGCTTATGTACATAATTTTCTTGTAACTGAGAATGATCAGACGATTAACAACGGTTGTAAATAAATTATAATACTATCAATATGTGTTGCTGGTTTTAAAATATGCAGTTTTCCAAATATACAGTCTATTGTTGCCTTCTCTTCATGTTGATTATTTCACAAATTAAAGACAAATATTGTGGATTTCCACAAAAATTCCCTAGTGAGGGTGTAATGTTGCATTGGTGCCATCCCACAGAAAAGTGGAAGCCTGTTGAATTCTATTGCCGCAATCCTTTTTATTTTTAAATTTAGGTTTATACAAATTTTAAATTGCTTCACATCAACTTTACTGATCGGACGATTACATCGCAGGTTGTCAATAGAAGATTACGCGTTAGTGCCTTTCTTATGACTGTATGAGTAATAGTGAAACTTACTACACTTATGGTCCTGCTGCTCGGGGATTTAAACAGTTTGTGAACATGTGATCTGAGAGACTACAGCTCATATTAATAATGGAGTTCGTACTTATACAAGAACGTAAAATGCCTATCGCCTTGTTCACTCAAAGCCGGCAGTTATGGAAAATTAGCGGTCGCTATAATGTCTACTCAATTTGATTTACAGCATAAAAAGTAATAGCCTTAAGAATCTGTTGGTAGCTACGGTAGTCTTTTTATTTCACGGAAGTACAGCCTTCTCCAACTCGACCTCTCCAACCTAAATCAAAACACCTAACTCTGAGGATTACTTTCACGCTCATATCCCATTTAGATATTGACTCTTAAAAAGCACTCCGTCTGCAGGCCACGAGTGGCCTACCGGGACCATCCGACCGCCGTGTCATCCTCAGTTGAGGATGCGGATTGGAGGAGCTTGGGGTCAGCACACCGCTCTCCCGGTCGTTACGATGGGCTTCTGCGACCGGAGCCGCTACTATTCGGTCGAGTAGCTCCACAGTTGGCATCACGAGGCTGAGTGGGCCCCCAAAAATGGCAACAGCGCATGGCAGTCTGGATGGTCACCCATCCAAGCGCCGAGCACGCTCGACAGTGCTTAACTTCGGTGATCTCACGGGAACCGGTGTATCAACTACGGCAAGGCCGTTGCCAGATATTGACTCTTGGCGAGCAAAAACTAAAAATATATCCACTAGTGTTCGGGTGTGTGCGCGCTTTGGCTGTGACAGTTTAGTAAAGAAGTCTAAGCGTGCGATAGCTGTCAGTACAGTTACAATTTTCTCGTTTCTACTCGAGCTGCCGACGACTTTCACTTTCACGTTACCATTTACATGAACTTACGTCTAAGAAATTTAATGTAGAGAGCTGATTCTCTTTTCCCGTGATAAATACATTACGAAGAGTTGTAGAAAGTGAGTTCCATTGTAGACGAAGCTTTTTTGGACACATGTAAATCTAACAGAGTCTCATCTTTAACAGGTAAAGAATGTGTCCCTAAAGTTTGGCCCCACTTTTGTGTTTTGCTCCGTGAATTTAGAATTAATATTTCCACCATATATACATATCGAACAGACTGTGTTGTCATTGTCCTTTGTCTGGGATATCATTTCTACATAAATTAATAACAACGCACGATGTTACAGGTACATTCGGTAAATGACTTCTCGCGCGATTCTAGGGCGAAAATTTGTTGCCACATGAAACTGGACTCTCGATCTGCTTTGTAAAATGGATCTGAGCACTATGGGACTCAACTGCTGAGGTCATTAGTCCCCTAGAACTTAGAACTAGTTAAACCTAACTGACCTAAGGACATCACAAACATCTATGCCCGAGGCAGGATTCGAACCTGCGACCGTAGCGGTCTTGCGGTTCCAGACTGCAGCGCCTTTAACCGCACGGCCACTTCGGCTTTGTAAAAGGCAACGGCGATACCCGGCATTGCAAAGTCTCCAGAGCCAGACAAAATTATGTAGGCTGTCAGTATGATTTTCTGGCAGATCTTAAGGAAAGGCAGAGAGACACAATGTCCATTCGTTGTAATCAACAGCAGCTCTTTAAATGTAGGCAAGTGTAAGACGATGCCAAAAATTACAAGGACAGAATGCCATTTTCACTCCTCAGCGGAGTGTGAATTGATATAAAAATTCCTGGCAGGTTAAAACTGTGTGCCGGACTGAGACAGACTCGGGACCTTTGACTTTACAGAGGCAGGGATCCCGAGTTGTAGTCTCAGTCCGGCACACAGTTTTAATCTGCCGGACAGTTCAGTTACAAGGCTATATTAGTAGTTAATAGGGCCCTATCACATCTTGAGAAAACACAATGAACCTATACGAAATGTAAAGTAATCTGTAGAAGCAGCAAGTGGGAGGCTGATATTGTTTGATACGATTCTGGAAAAAGTGCAACTGCCAAACGAGTCTTGTACGAAGCCCAATGTGAGCAGATCTGGAACACCGCTCCAACGCTAATAGTCCCTTTAAAGCAGGCGTGCCAGCGGACATCGAATGAAAGTTTCGACTTACTTACAGAACAGCACAGTCTATACGAAATTGTAGTGGGGAGACTTGAGAAGCTTAAATGAGAATCTCTGAATGAAAAGTGACACTGCCCTCGTGAAACCCTGCTCAGTTAGTATGAACAACCGATGTGCAAGAAAAACTGTGCTACACTGCTTCGTATCTTGTATGGGAACTACAAGATTACGGCACAAATGGACGAGGACAAAGTCGAATATCTTGGAACCGAGTACCCTCCGTCCTGGCTTCTACGATCTGCAGGTGGATTTCGTTCTCGCATTACATGAAAGGGGACTCCAAGCTTCTTAGATATTCAGACGGTTGTATCAGTGCAATTATGGACAAATTATCTGACACAGTGGGACTCTACAGGTAGATGCGGGTCCCGCACATGATGTTTTCCGCTCATACTGATGCTCATAAACCCTACCCCACCAACTCTCCTGTCTATGTTGTCCAGTATCTTTCAGAAAAAAATATATTATAGAAAACATCTTACACCAGTGCTAATCAGTTGCCTAATAGTTTCCAGAGCAGTAAAAAGAATATTTTTTGTAGGAGCGAAGACCTCAACGTGTAAACTGCGGAGGTTCAGTTCCCTCTGAGAACACAGCGTTTCTGACATTAAGTAACGAAAACTGAGTGTATGGAATTTCCTTTGGAAGAATGGAACTGAAGACCCACAACGCTGTAATTGGATCCCAGAGAGCCCGTTTATTAAACCGGCAACTGTTCGGCGTTCCACTTAGTCACGACAGAGCCAGACGCCGTGGCCATAACACCACGTAATTAACGTGCTGTGATGGATGAAAACGCGGGAGGCAGATTTTGTCCATTGACGCAGTTTAAACAAGAGAGAGAGCATTTATCTTTGTCATAACGCGGAAGACGAGAAATACGCGTTATCCCTACGTCACTACACTCTACCAGACACTGGACGACATTAACGTGTGCATCTTGCAGCCGATTCACTGAGATACATTGTTACAGTTCTGACATCATGCTTCTACTGCCTATAAAATCTTTCTCAGGCATTAACAAGATCTGGTGCAGAGAGTCGCTGTCGTTTCTCATACATTAATCGATATGTTTCTTTCGTTTTACATCGTAGTCGTGTCATAAACAGCCTTGTTACATCACAGAAGTGTGGTTTATGAAAATTTTCTGGCGCTCCTCTCAGTTGCTTCTTAATGTAATTACAAATAAGCAATTCGGCACACAACTATGCCATAGAATCAGCATCGAATAATCGTTAGTAATATATCAAAGTGGTTCTCCTATAAAAGTAGCGTACATCAAATAAATAAAACGTTTCTTTTAAGTGTCATTTGGATAGAACGGTGTTGGGCTTAAACTATGATTCAGTCTGCATACTTTTTTATTCCCAAGTGTTTCTACCAAATAGTTCACTGCAGTTGTGATTCATTAATCGTATAATCAAAGTATAGCACATTTTCAGTTCTCATGAACAGATTTACTGGTACGCAACTTTCTTTGCAGTTACAAATATTAGTCCTGACTTGCAGTGGTTTCTGACGTGCTGTTTTCAATATTTTATTCGGATAAGGTTTCTCTATGTGTGTTCACATCATCTTGAAAATTACGAGAATGCAGTGCAGTCTGACAATTCACGAGCAGTGGTACCCCTATAGTAATTTTCTGATACAAACATGCATTTACTCTGCGCACGAGTATGCATGCAGAAAAACATCCTTTCCGAACTGTTTTGACACTGAAATTTCGGCAAAGGTGTCGTCACTGGATCGTAATTTCAGTTCTACTTCTGGCCAGGACGTGTGAGATCCGTGGCGGCTTGTCTGTACCAACAGGTACATGGTGAGTCAGGAGGAGAGGTACGTGCTTTGAGGAGTCATAGTGGTTCTGAACAAAGAACTTCATATGAAAATATGCCCAGTGCCGAATGGTTTCCGAGATAGAACACACTTAATATCAATTTTGTACGTTTTTCTTGAATAACTCGAAAACCGCGCCCTCCAGCGAAAATGTGTCGCAGTGAAAAATTAAACTGTATTAAATTATTTTCTCTAGAACTAATGGTTTAAGCGAAGAGAGTGCGAGAATGTTGAAAACCTCGCTCGACGCGCATGCGCTGTATCTTACGTACTTTTTGGAGGCCAATTTGAGGTAGTTTCACGACTTGGTGGACCACAAGTGTTCCGTATCCAACAGTTCGTCTCAACTTTCTGCCTCAAATTAGCCAACAAAAATTACGTAAGCTACAGCGCATGCGCGTCGAGCGAGGTTTTCAACATTCTCGCGCTGTCTTCGCACAAAGAAAAAAAAATGAATAGGACCTTTTTTGTAGGATATTTAATATACTTTAATTTTGTACTGCGACACTTTGTCGCTGTAGAGGGCCGTTCTCGGGTTATTCAAGAAAAACGTACAAAACTGATATTAAATGTGTTCTATCGCGGAAACCATTCGGAATAGGGCATACGTCCATACGAAGTTTTTTGTTCGGAATCACTAATACTATCACCCCTCATAGCATGTATCTTTCCTTCTGACTCACTCTGTATATGTTTTTTTCTGGCTGTACACAAAGGTACGCTTTTCCTGCACCTTTTTCTTTAGATTTCAAAATGTGTTCGATATATTCAGAGCAAAATGTATTATAAGTATTCCGATACATGGCACTGTCTTCGTGAATGAAAGGAGGCAAAAGAAGACAGCAAAACAAGCAAAACAGAGCGGTGTCTTTACGAGGGTGTTTTCAACGTTATACGACTTTGTTATTGATTTGGGTCTTACGTGTGATTCTCTTCAAGAACATGGCGAACTGAGTCTAGGTGTACAAGAGACCAATGTAGACCTGTACAAAGCACACAGTAGCATGGTGAACACAGTCTAAATTTTTAAAGAATGAATTGAATATCCTGGTCCGTACTGCAGTGTCTCTCTTCATAGTAAGACGATCATGAAGTTAAAAAGAACGCAACTCCAGGAAAACAAAGGACAAAGTCCTGCTATTAGTTCATGTCATTGGTATAAAAGTCGGATAGCAGCTGCTGGAGAGCGTCTGCTGCAAGGACATGATGTCGACTTCCTTGAATGCGAAAATATATTAGATTCCAAGTATTGGCCAAAAAATCCTGGGAAGCATGTGACATTTGGTAAAGCTGAAATTAAGAAGGTAGCCCACAAATTTCTCTTAAATGAAAGAGAAGCAATTCGTGGTTTCTCTGGTTATCTTCAGGAAAAGCAATTCACAGACAGACTACATCTTCTGAAGCACACTTTGGGCATGATTTCAATATCTTCGAACGAGGATGAAAAGGATTTTTCTCAAATGATTGTTATAGTTATTTCATCTAGGTAACCTACGCTTGTAAGACAACTTCTGTGCTTCTCTTCATCATTATCGTAGAGCCTCCACTAACCCATTTCGAATCTAGCAAATATGTTGGTTCATGGCTGCTCCAAGACCATAATCCTGCAGTTGATAACAAAAGCAAGAAGCTGTTTAAAAACAATGGGTGTATATCTGAGGATATGTTAAAATTGTGGAAGTTGCTGGAATAACAACTTCTTTGTGAGTACTTGTGCGGTTTTCTTCCGTGAAAAAGCATATGCATATACAAAATTTTAGCGTGGTGAGAGGAATAGGATATGAAAGGAAACACTCTGTTATGTTACAATAATGTCACAGGTGAACCGTTTCCCCGAGAAGGGTCATTGAATGGTTGAACACTGGAATTCCCGTAGGCCAACGCTCAGACACAGTAAACACGTCTGGACGTTTGAAAATATTAAGGCAAATTGTGTGTTCCACAGAGAGGTCTGGTATCGTTCACGACCCTCTCACTGGGCCGTGTCTCCTGCTTAGCACGTTTAGTGGAGGACATTGCCGCACACATTCCGTGAAGTAGTATGGAATATGCTGGAGAATGTCCGGCCAGCGGTCAGGTGGTTGTGGTTACGGCGTGACAGGTCCCCACTACCCTTTGCTGTTGATGTCAGAGGGCATTTACACAATGCTTTTCGCAGTAGCTGAAATGGGAGTGGTGGACGAACACCGTGGTCTCCACGTTTTCCAGAACTCGCTCCTGTGGAATTCTTTTTGTGGGGTGGGGGTGACGAAACGTTTGGTGTAACAAACTCTCACAGACATTCCAGAAGAGCTACTTGGACGCTCGGCTGAAACAACAGCCCTTATTTGTAACATGTGTTTTCTCTGAGCTTACTGGACAATCAGTAGCAAGCATTGCATTTATTTAAACGAGCGACTTTTGAGGAACACTTCCAAAACAATTCATTAGATGACAGAACAGCGTCTGTGAACAGTAGCGGCTAAACCTTGACGTTCCCGTAGCGGTGAAACGATGCACCTGTGACACAGTGTTTCTTTACGTTCGATAAACACAACAACATTTGCCATCTGTCCCTCCTAACAGTCGTCAGGCGCACTTCCTCTTGTGTTTCGGCGGGTGTTTCGAGTTCCGTTCTTTGCACTGTGCGTGTGGAGTCGGCGCTAACAAGTTCTGCTCGTCACTCTCTCGTGCAAGGCCCAGTGTGAACGGGAAGCGTCGCTTTGTTTTCTGTTACAAACAAAAAGCGGTATGTGTGTCATCGATGCATACTGACAGGGGCAGTGAGACACGGAGGGCAGCCGGTGGTACTCCAGGAGCGACACCTCCGCCGTGCAGCAGCAGTCAGACTCCAGGCCGGAAACGCGTCTGGTGGCGGCACGAACAGCGGTGGGGTACCAGCCGGGAATAATGGCCTGGGGTGCCATTTATTTTCATAGCAGGATCCCTCTGGTTGCCTCTCGCGGCACCATTACTCAACAGCGGTACGTCGACAGTATTATTCGTCCCTGTTGTTGCCCTTCGTGGCAAGCCATCTTGGGCGCACATTTCAGCACCACAATGCCCGCCCACACACAGCGAGAGTTTCTACTGCTTGCCTTCGTGCTTGCCGAACCATACCTCAGCCAGGAAGGTCGTCGGTCCGCGCCCCAGTTGAGATGCGTTGCGTGTCTGAAATCTTATGGGACTTAACTGCTAAGGTCATCAGTCCCTAAGTTTACACACTACTTAACCTAAACGAACTAAGGACAAACACGCACACCCATGCCCGAGGGAAGACTCGAACCTCCACCGGGAGCAGCCGCACCAGCCGCACAGCCGCACAGTCCGTGACTGGAGCGCCTGAGACCGCTCGGCCCAGTTGAGATGGTTTGGTGCATTATGGGCAGGGGCCTTCAGCCATCCCGGGATTTTGAAGACAGAATTTGGCACGATAACCCTCATGAGGACATTCGACAACTGTATCAGTCATGCTAAGCCGAATAATTACTTGCATAAGGGCCAGAGATGGACCAACTCGTCACTGAATTGCTCAATTTGTAAACTTCCAGTTTTCTGAAATTGTAATCATTCGTCTATCTGTACAAGTGCATTTGTGTAATTCCTTCGCAGTGCGTCCTTTTTGTCTTAAAGTTTATATATGTATGGTAATTTTGCTAAATGGAGCAAATTACAGGAAAAGACACACAAGAGGATAAGGAGCACGAAGGTATGGCCGGAAATACGTCCCAACGGAAGTACACCCAGTTGAAGGTGGCGGTAAAATAGCTTGGAAAGTGTAGGTTTCTGTGATGTAGAACACATCGGGAAAGTGGAAATGTTCCGTGTGTGCTAGCGTTTCAGCTACAGACTCGAGGGGACGCACTCACACTTTTCTACTAGGAGGCGTGCCCTTCGCTGCCGCTGCCGACTTACTCTAGCGTGGACGTGTCTCGTGTGCTACAGCAGGGAGCGACGATGGGCCGGTATACCGACAGGAACAGGTCGACATAGTCTCTGAACAGGGAGAGGAAAATAAGAATTGAAGGGTGACAACAACTGCGCCATAAACTGTTTCCAACAACGTTTTGTCGCTTCTGTGAGACAGGCTAGTTTATGGGAATGACTGGCTATGAAGGTAAGGTATGTACATACGCTTTGGGTGTACAGGTTTTAAAGACTGTAGAAAACGACCCCAGTATCAGTACGACACAGATGGCCCGCCATCATAATATAAGCCAGAGGGCCACAACTGCCACATACAACGCGTGTGGGCCTCATTACGCAGGGGTTTGCCTTCACGGTGATGGTTTTGTCACTCAGGCCGTCATAGTGCTCAGAATTCTGTCATCCATCCTATTCACAGATGAGACTACCTTCACGAGGGGTTGTAGCTTCAACCTTCGCAATACCCATCCGTGGGCTACAGAGAATCCCCATGGTATGATGGCAGCCTTTGAATGTGACCACCAATATTTCGGTTTTGCAAATGTTGACCCAACTATTTGGGTCAATGTTTGTAAAACTCTAATTTTTCTCTCTCAAACCCCACCCCATGGCGAGAGAGGGAGAGTTTTAGGTTTAGCGAATCAAAATTTACGTAGTAAATAAGTATTTTATTTATCGGTAACCATTTTGCACGTAGAAATGAGAACATGGATTTTCTTTAATTACAGCGCCAACTACCAATAATCAAAACGAATGTACGTAGTTTTTGTGTAGAATCTGATTCTGCAATAAATAATGGGGGTTCCCATTTGAAATTTTAAAGTTGCCTCCCGCCCCACCCCCCAGGGGGCTGGGGTGGCGGGCTAATTTTAGCACCAGCAGATCTCCCCCTCGCAAAATAATCAATTTAGATTCTACACACTTTTTCGTGTGAAGCTTATTTTTCGAGTTATTCCGGTTTGTCAACTTAAAATTTACACTTTGTGTATGGATTTTTGATAAAGAAAAATACAGGCAGAGGGAATTTTATAGAGGAAATTTAATATGGACACCTATGAAAAGGTAACATATTTATATCAGAAAGGAAAATTTTTAAAAGGGTTTTAATGGTAACGAGATGAGATGACCATTTTAAATAACGTTTTGTAAAGAGGATTTTATAAAATTGTCTGTGTGTAAATTGTAACTGAATTTGTAACAAAGTAGAAAATAATCACTGTTAAATAATTGTAACTTTGTCATACTGTAAGCACTGCCATATCACGAAAGTGACTGTTAACCGTTTACCTCCCTTCCAGCGTATAATTATCCCTAAGAGCCATTCAGTTAATTGAACGGTGCATCGACCCATTCCTTCAGGTTCCCTTCACCCAGTGTAATGTTTGGAACAACAAACATGTTTTTCAACAAGTCTTTTCAGTTGATAGGTTCAGCGTATAGATGTCCCGTACATGGTTCCTACTCTGCCCATGCTACACAGCTTTATTCCTTCTACTTTAATATTCCACGAAAATATATTTTCTATATCACGTCTTTAGAGTGCCATTTTTAAACATGTTTACCAATGCATTTAATTCTGTGGAACAGTCTGCTGACAACAGATATTGCCAAATTATGATGTTCAAATGTGTGTGAATGCCAAAGGGACCAAACTGCTGAGGTCATCGGTCCCTAGACGTACACACTACTTAAACTAACTTATGCTAAGAGCAACACACACACCCATGCCTGAGGGAGGACTCGAACCTCCGGCGGGTGGGGGTGGGGGGAGGGTGGGGCGGGGGGGCACAATCCGTGGCATGGTACCTCAAAATTATAAACGCTGCTGTGATTCACTAGGTGTGTGCTCCTGCATGATACGAATTAAATTTAGAAACGTTACCATTTTTATATTTTAGATTAGGATTAGGATAGGAAATACGCTGCACGCACCACTAGGACTATTTCTCACGTCCTTGGCCCCAGAGACTATATACAAGGACTCTGCGGCGCTGTGGAGGACAATTGCTTAATTACTTGGATTGGGAACAAAAGTGTTCCATTTCATTTGTAAATTTTATTCCTTTCGGCATGTGTGTAAATAAGGAATCCAGAAGACAGTGTCAAAGAAAATATATCTTTTAATTTAAGAGAAATGGTCATGAATTTCAGTTTTTACAAGAGGGTGTACGGGATTCGATCGCCAGGAACCTAAGACAAATCGGCGTTTACAGGTGACAGTTGTTAGAAACAGTCGTCATTTCTGTGGGATTGATACTCAGGGAGAAACGCTTTCAGCTTAGCCCCCACGTTATAGAGCGTCCACAACGGCACCAAGCACTGTACCCCAAGTGAGATTCGATTGCTAACCTGGGCATAGTTATTTTGGTCAATGTTTTTCCAAGTTGGCTTGAACATTTTGTCCAGAATCAAAATTTAAAAAAAAATAAAAATAAAAATAAACAAAAACTTAGTCCAGCTTGTAAGTCGGGAGATTGGTCAACCGGCAAGGTCCACTTTCTTGCAACTCTGTTCGTTACGAAGTTATGGACAGCAATAGGTTCTTTTTAAATAGTGCTCTTTGTTTATTTCGGTAATTCACTTCGTCTCTTCAAAACCAGTTTCAAAACGTACCACAGGGTAGGACTCGCGTAAACACGGCGGTGTTAAAGACACACAACTGACTGACTCTCCAGTACCAGAACAGAAAGCAGGTACCCGGGGTAACGTAATACTCCTAAATACTGGAGTTGATAGTAAACAAACGGAACCTAATGGAAAAATGTACGTCGATCGTTCAGTTAACAGTCTTCAGCTGAAGGTTTGTGTGAATACAATGCACACAGACGAAGATGAGGTAGAAATCCTGCTCATCAAGAGAGAAACTAAGTTATCAGAACATTAATTCCAATAAACGAGAATAATGGAATGTAGTCCAATTAAATCGGGTGCTGCTCGGGGATTTAGATTAGGAAACGAGACGCTTAACGTAGTAAATGAGGTTTGCTATTTGAGGAGAAAAATAACTGATGATGGTCGAAGTAGAGAGGTTTTAAAATGTAGACTGGCAATGGCAAGGAAAGCGTTTCTGAAGAAGAGGAATTTGTTAACATCGAGTACAGATTTAAGTGTCAGGAAGTCGTTTCTGAAAGTATTTGTATGGAGCGTAGCCATGTATGGAAGTGAAACATGGAAGATAAATAGTTTAGACGAGAAGAGAACAGAAGCTTTCGGAATCTGGTGCTACAGACGAATGCTGAAGATTGGATGGGTAGATCACATAACTAATGAGGAGGTATTCCATAGAATTAGAGAGAAGAGAAATTTGTGGCACATTCTGAGACCATATTCTGAGGCATCAAGCAATCACCAATTTAGTACAGGAGGGCAGCGTGGAGGGTAAAAATCGCAGAGGGAGACCAAGAGATGAATACACTAAGCAGATTCAGAAGGATGTAGGTTGCAGTGGGTACTGGGAGATGAAGAAGCTTGCACAGGATAGAGTAGCATGGAGAGCTGCCTCTAACCAGTCTCTGGACTGAAGACCAACAGCAACAATTCCAATAATAGCATCTTATTTACAATACGAGTACATACAGTTTAGTGCTATGGTAAACTACGTCCTGACACCCTGTATGCACACATAGTCGCAGTGTTTCCGGAGCACCCCCCGTTGTCGGACGTTGAGCTCTGCAGCAGACCCAGGCGGTTTCCCACACTGACTCAACGGCATCGTCAATCACACTTCCAGTGGGCATGGGATCATTGAATTAATGGAAACCCTGTCAGGTCGACGGCCGTGGCGAACGGATGTTCGAAACATGCTCCATGCCACGGACGTAGTGTGGTACGGACAATATTATGTCACGTGGGACATTCACCTGCACTTAGTTATTCTGCTCAAAGTTTTCCCAAGTTTTCCATAAATTTAGTTGAAATTTCGCTGTTTGAAGTCTACAAGAATATCTTATTGTTGGATAACACAGACCAGGTATTTGAAACGGGTGATATTTTTATGGTGTGAGTGCCGAGAATTATCCTTGTGCAACATGGCACAAAATACAGATTGGCATAATGATTTTTTAAAATCTTTTTTCACATTTCGAGAGTAATTTGAAGCACATTCCTAGAGCGCAGTAGCTGATTTTTACACCGGAAAGCCGCTGTTTACATTTGGAAAAAACGATCAGTATACATCGCAAATTGTGTTTACTTTTCTGGTAACCGGTTTTATTCACTATCTTTCTATGACTGATACCAGACGTCAGCGAAATTATCATTTCCGGTCTAGACTGTTTTCGATAAATTATCATAGAAAGATCACTTTTCGCAGTGTGAAACCAATTACCAACTGACTGCTTTTGTTAAATTACCACAAACAATTGCTGTTGCTCCAGTTATGAGTCAAGAAAGAGTTCACTGTTTTAATGGCCAGACCCTTGGATTTTAGTAGGGTTCCACTTACCTATGTTCTGTTGCTAAGTAGGCCTTTTCGCCAAATTTTGTCAGAAGGAGGAGGAGGATTAATGTTCAACCTCTCGTCGACGACAAGGTCATTAGAGACGGAGCACAAGCGAAAACTTGTGGAGCCCAGTCACTACTTGCATATGGATGACTCCTTAAATCATCCGTGCCATGAAAACGGCACTTTCTGCGAACTTAAGTTCAAGATGCAGCTCACACTTCTGAACTTTCTACTTTAGATTCTCGAACATACGCATTGTGCCATATTTATGTCTTCAACACAATCTCTGACTTTCAGGTGCTCCGCGATATGTGCGCAATCAACAACTCTAAGTGGCCAAAACTCGTAGAAAGACACTGGATGTGGTACCGGGGATCAAGTGCTGAAGCTTACGCAGAGCACTTGTCTCCGTACAACCCTGGTAGACGGGGCTTCCTGACGCCACAGATTCAAAGGGGCGCCGATCTGATTCACAGTAGGATGTCGATCGTCTCATTGGACTTCGTGGAATCGTCGCGCCGTGTGTTCGTCAACCAGTCGTTGTCTTACTCTTACGGCAACATTATGTCTCTCTCTCTCTTTTTTTCCCCATCAGTCTACTGACTGGTTTGATGTGGCCCGCCACGAATTCCTTTCCTGTGCTAACCTCTTCATCTCAGAGCAGCACTTGCAACCTACGTCCTCAATTATTTGCTTGACGTATTCCAATCTCTGTCTTCCTCTACGGCTCCCTCTAGTACCGTGGAAGTCATTCCCTCATGTCTTAGCAGATGTCCTATCATCCTGTCCCTTCTCCTTATGTTTTCCACATATTCCTTTCCTCTCCGCTTCTGCATAGAACCTCCTCATTCCTTACCTTATCAGTCCACTTAATTTTCAACATTCGTCTATAGCACCACATCTCAAATGCTTCGATTCTCTTCGGTTTCGGTTTTCCCACAGTCCGTGTTTCACTACCATACAATGCTGTACTCCAGACGTACATCCTCAGAAATTTCTTCCTCAAATTATGGCCGGTTTTTGATATAAGTAGACATCTATTGGCCAGAAATGCCTTTTTTTGCCATAAACAGTCTGCTTTTGATGTCCTCCTTGCTCCGTCCGTCATTGGTTATTTTACTGCCTAGGTAGCAGAATTCCTTAACTTCATTGACTTCGTGACCATCAATCCTGATGTTAAATTTCTCGCTGTTCTCATTTCTACTACTTCTCATTACCTTCGTCTTTCTCCGATTTACTCTCAAACCATACTGTGTACTCATTAGATTGTTCATTCCGTTCAGCAGATCATTTAATTCTTCTTCACTTTCAATCAGAATAGCAATGTCATCAGCGAATCGTATCATTGATATCCTTTCACCTTGTATTTTAATTCCACTCCTGAACCTTTCTTTTATTTCCATCATTGCTTCCTCGATGTACCGATTGAAGAGTAGGGGCGAAAGGCTACAGCCTTGTCTTACACCCTTCTTAATACGAGCACTTTGTTCTTGATCGTCCACTCTTATTATTCCCTCTTGGTTCTTGTACATATTATATATGACCTGTCTCTCCCTATAGCTTACCCCTACTTTTTTCAGAATCTTTAACAGCTTGCACCATTTTATATTGTCGAACGCTTTTTCCAGGTCGACAAATCCTATGAAATTGTCTTGATTTTTCTTTAGCCTTGCTTCCATTATTAGCCGTAACGTCAGAATTGCCTCTCTCGTCCCTTTACTTTTCCTAAAGCCAAACTGATTGTCACCTAGCGCATTCTCAATTTTCTTTTTCATTCTTCTGTATATTATTCTTGTAAGCAGCTACGCTGCATGAGCTGTTACGCTGATTGTGCGATAATTCTCGCAGTTGTCAGCTCTTGCCGTCTTCGGAATTGTGTGGATGATGCATTTCCGAAAGTGAGATGGTACATCGCCAGACTCATATATTCTACACACCAACGTGAATAGTCGTTTTGTTGCCACTTCCCCCAATGATTTTAGAAATTCTGATGGAATGTCATTTATCCCTTCTGCCTTATTTGACCGCAAGTCCTCCAAAGCTCTTTTAAATTCCGATTCTAATACTGGATCCCCTATCCCTTCTAAATCGACTCCTGTTTCTTCTTCTATCAAATCAGACAAATCTTCACCCTCATAGAGGCTTTCAATGTATTCTTTCCACCTATCTGCTCTCTCCTCTGAATTTAACAGTGGAATTCCCGTTGCACTCTTAATGTTACCACTGTTGCTATTAATGTCACCAAAGGTTGCTTTGACTTTCCTGTATGCCGGGTCTGTCCTTCCGTCAATCATATCTTTTTCGATGTCTTCACATTTTCCCTGCAGCCATTTCGTCTTAGCTTCCCTGCACTTCCTATTTATTTCATTCCTCAGCGACTGGTATTTCTGCATTCCTGATTTTCCCGGAACATGTTTGTACTTCCTCCTTTCATCAAAAAATGATTCAAATGGCTCTGAGCACTATGGGACTTAACAGGTGTGGGCATCAGTCCCCTAGAACTTAGAACTACTTAAACCTAACTAACCTAAGGACATCACACACATCCATGCCCGAGGCAGGATTCGAACCTGCGACCGTAGCAGTCGCGCGGTTCCGGACTGCGCGCCTAGAACCGCGAGACCACCACGGCCGGCCTTTCATCAATCAACTGAAGTATTTCTTCTGTTACCCATGGTTTCTTCGCAGCTACCTTCTTTGTACCTATGTTTTCCTTCCGAACCTCTGTGATGGCCCTTTTTAGAGATGTCCATTCCTCTTCAACTGTACTGCCTACTGCGCTATTTCTTATTGATATATTTATAGCGTTAGAGAACTTCAAACGTATCTCGTCATTCCTTAGTACTTCCGTATCCCACTTCTTTGCGTATTGATTCTTCCTGACTAATGTCTTGAACTTCAGCCTACTCTTCATCGCTACTATATTGTGATCTGAGTCTATATCTGTTCCTGGGTACGCCTTACAATCCAGTATCTGATTTCGGAATCTCTGTCTGACCATGATGTAATCTAATGGAAATCTTCCCGTTTCTCCCGGCCTTTTCCAAGTATACCACCTCCTCTTGTGATTCTTGAACAGGGTATTCGCTATTACTTGCTGAAACTTGTTACAGAACTCAATTAGCCTTTCTCCTCTTTCATTCCCTGTCCCAAGCCCATATTCTCCTGTAACCTTTTCTTCTACTCCTTCCCCTACAACTGCATTCCAGTCGCCCATGAGCATTAGATTCTCGTCCCCCTTTACATACTGCATTACCCTTGCAATATCCTCATACACTTTCTCTATCTGCTCATCCTCAGCTTGCGACGTCGGCATGTGTACCTGAACTATCGTTATTGGTGTTGGTCTGCTGTCGATTCTGATTAGAACAACCCGGTCACTGAACTGTTCACAGTAACACACCCTTCCTATTCATAACGAATCCTACACCTGTTATACCATTTTCTGCTGCTGTTGATATTACCCGATACTCATCTGACCAGAAATTCTTGTCTTCTTTCCACTTCACTGACCTCTACTATATCTAGATTGAGCCTTTGCATTTCCCTTTTCAGATTTTCTAGTTTCCCTACCACGTTCAAGCTTCTGAAATTCCACGCCCCGACTCGTAGAACGTTATCCTTTCGTTGATTATTCAATCTTTTTCTCATGGTAACCTCCCCTTGGCAGTCCCCTCCCGGATATCCGAATTGGGGACTATTCCGGAATCTTTTACCAATGGAGTGATCATCATGACACTTCTTCAATTACAGGACACATGTCCTGCGGATAAACATTACGTGTCTTTAAGGGGCTCCAGAAAGGCTCAAAATCATGAAAAGTTCAATTTTTACTTTTTTGCTTTTTCTGAATCTGCAGACTATTACCTTTTAATAGATACATAATTTATTCAATTCCGAAGACTACAACTATTTTTAAATTTTTTTTGAAATGTGTTCTACGTGGTCGTGACCCACTGTGGCGCTGTTAAACTGCTGTCAAATGGTGTTATTATTAACGTCCGTATTCATCAGGTACATTTTAGTGATGTGAGATAAAGTATGTGTTGTGGCTTACCTGTGATGGTTCAATATATATCGCTGGTGTGATTGTCGATTGTTTCGTGTTTATTTACTCTGTCGTTATCTCGAAAATATTCGTAATTAATTCTGTTTCTTGAGTCTCTGTTTTGTTGAAGTATAATAATGAGTAAAAGTAAAGTTATTAGAAATCCTCTGAAGGCTTTTAAGAAAAGGAGAAATGTTGAAAAGCCAAAGGTATGTGTTATTACTGTAAACAATAAAGACGATAACCAAGTGAGTGAACCTAACCTCTCAAGTACACCTGCCCATAGCAGTCAAAGTGGGAAAGAAAATACTTCACAGAAGAAGCTTGGTTCAATGAGTGAAAACTATGAATGTTTTATGGGCGAATCGGATGTGAATGAAATATTTGATATGTCGGTTCTCAAAGGAATTTTTTCAAACTGTGTAAGATGTACTCATTGTAGTGAAGTTGGTCTGGAACTCTCCATAATAAAGCACGTAGGACTTGCTAGTGAAATACAACTGAAATGTGATAAGTGTTCATACATGACCACCTTTTGGAACAGTGTTGCAGTAACTGCAACTGAAGAAAATGGTAGCAAAATCTATGAACACAACAACGAGCGATGCTTGCTTTAGACAAGGAACGCCTTCGGGCTGCAGACAGGACTGTAAAGAGTCTAGAAATACAAGCAAGAGTAAACAGGTGGAGGAACAAGAGGAAGCTGGAGGAGGAGTTTGCAGAGGATGAAGATAATCCATCCTATGGACCTGGAATGCACTAAAAAGTTAATCCAATCTTTGTCGCTCGATTCCCAAAACTTTTATTTTCTCATACTAATTGCACGTTTTCTAAGGATCTTCCAAACATATTTGTTTCAAACTCTCAGTAAATGTTACACAGTACCTTCTGCATAATTTAACACAGCCTTTTTCCAAAAAACTGTATATTTTTGAATATATAAATAAAAAATTGCAAAAAAATGATGTGAATTTTCATTACAATTGAAAAAAAATCATCTTTAATAACTGAACTAAAATTTTGTAAAATCCCTGTGTTAAGTTGTAGCCCATATTCCAATAAATAATCTGTAAAAAGTTTAAACTTCATACCTCAAATACTTTGTGTGGAAAGATGTAATTTATAAGCGTTATTTTAACATTGCAAGTATAGGGCGTTCCGGAGCCCCTTAATGCAGTGATTTCCATTCCCTTCTGCATCCTCATGTCGTTGATCATTGCTGATTCTTCCGCCTTTAGGGGCAATTTCCCACCCGTAGGACAAGAGAGTGCCCTGAACCTCTATCCGCTCCTCCGCCCTCTTTGACAAGGCCGTTGGCAGAATGAGGCTGACTTCTTATGCCGGAAGTCTTCGGCCGCCAATGCTGATTATTTATCAAAATTTAGGCAGTGGCGGGGATCGAACCCGGGACCGATGACGTTTTTGATTAGGAATCAAAGACGCTACCCCTAGACCACGGGTACTCATCATTATGTCTTACCATACTGGAAATACTGTCAACTTCGGAACCCTGAATTCTTATAAAACGCCCGATATACCACCACCGCTGCGCGTTAGACTTATTATCATTCAGCGATCAGAATGAGTGAACTCATATGTGCTACCATGTTCACTGTCCACTGGTCTGTAATAGAATGCTCTGATACCATACGCTGCCTCTGACACCGATATTCTGGTCACGTCACATGCAGAAATGTGACAACTATGCCCGATACGTTTGGCCATTCAGTTTATATTTGCCGCAATTTACTGCATTTGTCAGAAATTGACTTGAGGTTTTCCTTTTGTTTTACTTTAGGGGGCAAAAACAACTAGATTCATACGCGCCCAAGTCAAAACTATAGAACACGAAGGCAGAGAGGAGATGAAAGCAACCGTACGTCAATCCCAATTCACATAATAGAAGACAGCTAAAAACAGGCACGTGGAAAAAGGGCTAAAACAGAGACCATACAGAAACGGAGGTCCAAAACTGAAAATTAAATGGCCTTCGCCATATTGCTTTGGCGAATAAATAGTAAAACGCGGTCGATAGCCCGCGCGTCATTTGCTAAAACGGCCGATAAATCAGGCGGCAAATCCAAGCGGGAAAGTAAACGGTTAAAAAATGAGCAATGGATCAGGAAGTGGCCGACAGTTAAACCTGGGCGCAATGTGTACAAAGCGGTGGGGGGAACACCACTTAGCAAATGACGATGGCTAAATACGCAGTGCCCAATACGCAGCCGAGTTAAGGGGACACGCCCCTGAAAGGGGTTGCATTTTTAGCATTATCTTCACCCTCATAGTGCAACTGATCTATAAATGAGACACAGCTCAAAATTCTTACACATAATTACTGTCATTAGCAAAGCATTTCCCAAAAAAACTTTGAGATATTTATTGTATTTTGGTACCGACAATATTTATAATAGTATAAAAAACGGAACTCTATTTCACTGCGGAACCATTTTCTTTGGAACATCTGACTGCAGTGCTTGGAAAAAGAGTCAGAGTACAGACAACATTCACATAACTGTTTTCTGCCTCCAATTTGCTTCTCTGTCGTTGATCTGTGAAAAAGCCAAGTAATTTATTTTACTGCAACAAAAATATTTAAAAATGTAACTCAAATATCACCGACATCATCATCATCATGTTATAACTTTTTCAGGAAATAGAAGGCAAGGGAGATAGAGGAGGTCGTTCTAAATATCTGTACCAATTTTTGTCACTTAGGAGATAAGTGCACCTGAATGATGAAAATTCAATTTTTCGGTAAATCGCAAAAGAAGATTTACAAATTTATTAACTTACCACAATGCTCGTTTAGAGCTGCGTACTCCAGTTGTCCGCCTCTTTCCTTATCCTCCATACTCTTTCTCTTCATTCTTTTTTATCCTTGACTCCTTGGTAGCAGCTTCTGCAGGTCTCTGCTTCGGTTACCCGCCGCTTATCAATAGCAGTTAGAGCTGAAGTAATATTCCATCCCGCCTGGATGTACAATTTCTTCGTAGCATTGATCCTTGGAATTGTACCTTCATTGAACGCTGAATGTTATTATTGCATCCATTACACCAATATTCAGCACTGTCAGCCCAACAAATACAGTTTTGGGTATTATTTCCCATATTCAGCAGTTTAAGCTTTCACTAGCATTCTGAGAGAGACCATGTACACATTTCCTAAGTAGATTTTTATTTGCCACAGCCATATATATAGGCCTAACTGCCTCCATTACAGCAAGTGGTAAGGAATGGTTGTGGGCATGTTGTACGCCTATAGCATTGCTCAACAAGTACTTCCACCACGATACTTCCCCTTTTGGACACAAACCATGCTGTGGGGTTTCATCTGTTGACACTCTTTGAAGCCATGTTGCCCAAACAACTCGTTTAATGTTCTCCAAATCTCCTAAATTTCTCCTTATTGCTAGTCCATAATACTGAGTCAGAGAATCAATTTAATTTTTTGTAAGACGACCTGTACCACCTACGTGTTTCCTGTCTGACAGTTTTTTTCCACTGAAGTCTTTACATAATTTTCTCGGCCGAGCTCCCATTCTTTTGTGTACATGCGCAAAACATTCAAGCTTTTCTATCAGTGTTTCCCCATATGGTCTGTCATTAACAACAGTAATGTGTCCCTTACAGTCTCTGTCCCCAAGGTAGCCTACATACCTCACACCACGCCTAACCTCAAAAAAATGGTTCAAATGGCTCTGAGCACTATGGGACTCAAAATCTGTGGTCATCAGTCCCCTAGAACTTAGAACTACTTAAACCTAACTAACCTAAGGACATCACACACATCCATGCCCGAGGCAGGATTCGAACCTGCGACCGTAGCAGTCGCGTGGTTCCGGACCGAGCGCCTAGAACCGCTAGACCACCGCGGCCAGCGCCTAACCTCAAATCTTCTAAAAATGTTTAGAACTCCTTTCGTTTTCATGTTTCCACTTGGGCGATCAAAGGTCTTTACACAAACATGGGTGCCGATAAATTTACTTTGACAACCCTGGTAGTGCTTTGTTACACATTCATTACCAGTTTCAATAAATGTGGCAGTTACAGTCCCATTCAGAGAAGTATGACCTCTCTTCTGTCAAGATCCATCAAATGCTCCTACAATGTCTGTATTCTCAGACAAAGCTACTGCTTCTTCTGCTGCTCTTTTCGTTGAATGTTCACTTACACCACATAAATAATTATGTATTAATTTATTTTATCTGTCTAACCTCAGTGGTGGTGGAGACAAATCCATCACTGCACAAAAAGTCTTGCACCTCTCCTTCCCCTTCCAATACAACACATTGCATAAGCAAGCTGAATATTTACACTGTAATGTCGACTATCAGTTACTGACGAGGTGACAGTATCACTGTGCATCTTACACGAGTTACAGGCAATTACTAACCGACTTGAAAGACCCTTCCTTGCTGAAATGTCCTCAGAAACGTCAATACTATCTTCACAATTGCATTACTTACATTTCAGAGCACTCTTCAAAAGTCTTGATAGCATGCTGAGGTTCACAATAACAGTTCCGTCGTTATTGCTGCTCACAATACTACTAGGCTCGTTCTTATTGCATTCAGAAAGCGAAAGTTTACGTCTAGAAGCATTGCCAATAGACACAGATTCCGCAGGCGACTTTTGAAGTAACTGATGCGTATTATTCGGTTGTGTTTGGAACTGGTTGCCGCGAAACTTTCGTTTGGGGGTAAATTTCCTTGCTCTCGGCATTTATAGCACAGGAAACACACACACACAGAAACAAAACAACACACTTTAACTACAAAACCACACGCATATGAAATTCCAAAATCATATATTCTCAGATCTTTGTTTACATCCTAAACATGGCTGTACTTTGGTTCTTGGAGTCAGTGCCTTCTAGAATACACATATGTTGACGATCCGTGACTAACGACGGAAAAAACGGAAGAATAAAATAATACATCACGTACTCTGACGCACCTCAAACTGCAGATGGGCGTAGCCCCTGTGCAACATTACGTTCAACATCAATTTTAGAACTAACGAAAAATGATAATGCCCATAAACTATACATTTTTGAAATCAGCATGAAATGCTCTTTTCTATAGACCGAGAAAATGTTTTTTTTCAAATTTTTGGTCTTTTTCCCTAAGCCTCTAGGAGAGGCTTAATAAGCTGGAGCTTATTAACGCGAAGGGAGGACCATTGACGATGCCAAAGGGACATCACCTCAACACATTCTGACAGACGGCAACACATCGGAGGGAATATGGGTATTCGCGGACTGAGGTACGAGGACTGCAGCCTTGGCAGCAGCGTCAGCAGCCTCGTTTCCTGGCAGACCGAGATAACCCCACTGCACTAAGGGATAGGCGGTTTACAGCGCACATAGACTTTGAAGGGCGCTGAGTGAGTCTGAGCAGAGGACACAATTGAAAAGGCTGTATCGTCGGATGTACTCAGTTGCCTGATACAAGACGGAAGAGCTCGGCTGTAAATACCTGCTGAGAAGAAAGTCTTGGCGTTAGGACAGTAGTAGTTCAGCAGCTTCAGCATACAGAAAGTGATAATGTAAAAGGTGCCAGTGGCCAAACGGATGTCACGATGGTGGATAGTATTGAGATGGCGTAAGAGGGAAGGGCCTTAGTCGAGTTTCGAACGACAAGGGACCGGTACAAACGGAGGAGGGTAGTTCGATCGGCATCCCAGGAAGTATAATTCAGGACACACAGGACACTGAAGGACTGCGTACAGCGGGCTGCCAGGTAGGACACGTGGGAGGACCAAGAGAGTTTCCTATCGAGCATGAGCCCGAGGAATTTCGTAGTTTCAACAAATGGAAGGCCAACAGCCTCAAGATGGTGTGAGAAACCACTTGTATCGCCAGAAATTCATATAGACGGTTTAGTAAAGACGATCAAGACATCGCTGAAGACGTCGCTCTGTGAGACAGATCCGTGGAGAACTGCAATAGATGGCAAAATCTTCAACAAAAAGGGGGCCGGAGGTGCCTGGTGGGAGACAGGCCATTATAGCGTTAATGGTGATAGCAAAGAGGACGACGCTCAGAACGGAATCTAAAGGCACACCGTTTTCTGGATACAGGTGTCCGACAAGGCAGAACCCAAATGCACCTTGAAAACTCGATCTTTTAAAAATGCATGAAGTAAACAGGGCAGGCGTCCAAGGAAGCCCCACCTGTAAAGGGTACGGAGGATACCAGTTCTCCAGCATGGGTCTTAGGCATTCTCCAAATCGAAAAACACGGCCACAGTCTGGGATTTCCGCAGAAAACCACTCATGACATGAGTGGACAAAGTAACGAGATGGTCAACTTCAGAATGCTGCGCTCGAAATCCACACTGTGCATTCGTCAGTAAATTGCGAGACTCGCGACACCGTAACAGCCGGGCATGAATCATACGTTCCATCACCTTGCAAACCCAACTGGTAAGAGAGATGGCGCGGTATCTAGAAGCAGAAAGTGCTTGCTTGCAAGAGAAAGGTGCTGCAACATCTGAATGTGGACGGCGTCTGGCCCTGGGGTAGAGGACTGGGATGAACTGAGAGCATGATCTGGCTCCCTCATAGTAAAGGCGGCATTTTAGCACTCACGATTCGGAGAAGTGTCACCTGAGCCTCCTCTACTCGTTTACGATGGAGGAATGCAGGGTGATAGTGAGAATAGCTCGAAACTTTCGCAAAATGGCGGCCCAAGGTGTTGGAGATAGCAATAGGTCTCACGATATCTTCAGCTACTGTCAGGCAGGAAATTGGGGAATGGATCTTGGTCCTAGAGAGCTGCCGGTGGTTGGTCACATGACAGAGGAAGGGGTGTAACTGTTAAAAGAACTAGTGAATCAAATCCAGCTAGCTCTGTTGCTATTCCCAAGAACGCGACGTCACTTCGCACGCATCTGTTTACAATGAATGCAGTTTGCCATCGTAGGACGGCGGATAAAAACGCGGAGAGCGCGTCTCCGTGCGCGAATTGTGTCGCGGCATGCCTCAGTCCACCAAGAGACTGGGACACGACGTGGTAAAGATGAAGTGCGGGGAATGGAACGTTCTGCAGCAGTAAGCATAACGTTTGTGAGATATTCCACCTGTTCATCACAACTGGGGAAATCTTATTCTCCGAAGGTCACCAGGGAGGAGTAAAGCTGTCAGTCAGCCTTAGGAAGCTGGCATTTGGGCTTGTACGCGAATGGAGCAGGAGTCAGCAAAAGGATAGCACATGGGAAATGGTCGCTCGAGTGCGAGTCAAAAAGAACGGACCACTGAAGAAGTGGGGCAAGCTGGGCTGTGAACAAGGATAGGTCCAAATGGGAATAGGTGTGCGCGGAGTCAAAAAGGAAAGTGGGTGCTCCGGTGTTAAGGCAGAAGAGGTTAAGTTTGCTAAGAAGGTCAGCGAAGAGTGCACCTCTCTGGCAGGTCCTAGGAGAACTCCAAAGATGATGATGAGCAGTAAAGTCACTGAGTAGCAAAAATGGTGGAGGTAGCTGTCCAATAAGTTGAAGGAAGTCTTCTCTGGTGACATCAAACGACCGAGGGACGTAAGTGGTACAGAGGGAAAGTCCGATGGGGAAGGAAAATGCGAACTGCAACAACTTTAAGATTGGTAGTCAGGGAGATGGGCTGACTGTGAACGTCATCCAGTTTGAGCAGCATGACGCCCCCATAAGATGGAATGCCGAGCTCAGGGGGAAAGACAAAACAAATCGGTAAGAAATGTGAAAGCTCAAAGCTGTAGTGAGGGCGGAATTTCGTTTCCTAAAGGCAGATTACCAGGGGATGCCGCGATGCTAAAAGCAGCCATAAATCCTCTTTGTGGGACCGGAGGCCGCGAACGTTCCATTGGAGGAGAGTCATGATGAAGAAGAGATGTAGGGGTGTCACCTTGGCAGCTGCCGAGTGACAGCCGGGGAAGAGTCGCTACTACAGGGCACAGAAGCAAAAGTATCCTGGTCCATGGGCTCCACAGAAGCATCAGCCTGCTTGTGCGGTCGGTCTGTGAAGCCCAGTGCTGTAAAACGGTGCGCACTGGAGACACGGAAGTCGCCCATCTTCGAGTTGCCAAAGAGGAAGACCGTTTGCCTTTTGTGGACTTCTTCGAGCCTTTCCGGCTAGAGGAAGGGTCGGGTATTGTTTAGCTGGAGGGATGGAGGACGTATTCACGGGAGCACTACTCCTGTGGTTTCCGGTCTACCGATTGTGTAGTTGGTGGCTTCGCCCCTTGAGGCGACAGCTTGTTGCACAGCTGGACGGGGTTATGGCGATGCTACCTTGACACTGGGCGATTTCACAGTCTCTGATCTGAATTGGACGTCGCGTGTCTGCGTGGCCATGTCCTTCAAGGAGCGTTGGGTAACAAAACAGAACTATAGGTAGCAGACGGGAGGGCGCAGGGTTTGCCACTAGCCAGTAATTAGCGAGCGACTGGGTAAGGCACTTTTTCCTTTACCCGGATCTCTTGAAAAGCCCGCTCATCAAGATACACGGGATAATCCCGACAGGGGGCGGCACGACCGCCATTGCAGTTGATACAGCGGGGAGAAGGAGGTGGGGAATCGCCTTGTGAACATCCCTAGCACAGGTGACACATTTGGCTCTTGTGTCGACAAGACGTTGTACTGTGGTTCAAACGGTGACACAGGTAGTAGCGCATCAGGTTCGGAATGTATGGTCGGATTGTGATAATTCCACAGCTAGTTTTGATCTTGGACGGAAGCACCACTCTATAAAAGGTGAGAGAGAGAGTGCAAGTGGGCACTAAGGAGGAATCTACCTTTTTCATTACATGACGGATTTTGGTCTCGGTTAGACCGTCGAACAGCCTGGTGTAAATTACGCCACAGAAAGAATTCCAAGTTCTATGAGGGTAACTGTGGAGAAGCGAGGCAGCATAAAGTAGTTGTGCTTGAGAGTCAGAAGTGGTCTCCAAAAGCAAAGTGGCATTACGTAAACGGGAGCTGGATTTCACAGGGCCGGCAATTACATCAACACCTTTCTGAATAATAAACAGAATCACCGTGGCAGAGGACTGACCATCTGCAGAATGAGGTACCATGAGGAAACTTAGTACAGCGGGAACGTCCTTTGAATCAGTAGCCTCGTTACGTTTACGTTTTGTAGACATTGAATGGGAAGATGATTGACTTATTGCGAGAAAATACCCATGATTGCCAGCGTTTCTGGCGCGCTCCTTCCAACTGGGGGCCCCTTTCACAAGAGGGGTGCACCCACCTTAGGTGATTGTTCACACCTCAGGGAACCTCCCAAACACCTAACAGAGGGACCAATCGGAAATTTGGGAAGATTGCAGCTCAGGCATTAACCCCTCCTTGGGCTTGGCCTGTACCAGGGGTATGTGCGAACCCTACCTGTCGATCTGGGGCTGGAAATTACGCGTTACTCAGTCACCTGTCACGCTTCAGACGCATGGGTCGGGTTTCAGGAGCGCACAGGCAGGAAGAAGAAAAAGAGGAACCTCAAACGTCGAAGCGGAGGAACGAGGGAAGGGAAACAAAGAAAGGAAAAGGGAGCGAAAAACAAAGGTGAGACTGTTGTGAAGTCAGCGACAGAATGCAGAACATTCCCAATAACACCCTAGACATGTTCCCCAAGGGAGGGAAAAAAGAATAGCAAGAGGATACATATGGAACCCGGAAGGGAAGAAATACTGCGAGGGCTGGGGCTTCGTGGTAGCCAAGCACGAACCCGCCAAAGAGTGGTGAGCCCCCTGGGGGGATTTGCTTGAGGAATACATTTCGAGACTGTTTACTTCAAGGTGGCGTGGGAGAAAATCAGTAAAGACCAGTTCTTGCCTGACGAACGTATATTTTGGAAATATTTCGTTCGCAGGTGGATTAACACGTTGTTGATGTGAAAAATCAGCAGATCCTTGTTTCAGGATGTTATTAAACGTAAATGTTGGCGACTTCACATAGTGGACCACAATGTTTCTCCTTCTCCTCTTCGGAATAAATCTTGATGTCTTAACGTTTCGAAACCGTTACTGTTACGATTCAGTTCTCAAAAAATGTCGATACGATGAGTTTTGAAATAAAATATTACGGAAATATATTTAAAGGGAAGGCAAGTCTTACTAAGGTTTGGACTGATGTAAGTTCAGAAATATCCGACGCAAGGGCAGATGGAGATGATTTAGGCAGAAATCCGGTTCGAGACCTTCTTTAGCTTATAAATGCGGCGTATGATAAAGAGATCTAGAAATTGAAGTTGAGAAGATTGGTCTCATTCGGACTTTGATTTTTGGTAGAGGTATTGAATTCGTCGGTACCGCTGTAATCTAGTCTTATTAGTGACCGAGGTAATGGTACGGTCTTACACTGAACTCCAATACGAAGAAGAACTCTATATATTTTTTAAATAAACACCACTGAGACAATTATTTAATTGATAAGAAAAGATATTAAGTGCAATTTCTGTCATTTGTAATGCAGGATATAGAAAGCGTAATTGTATTCCAGCCACTGGATTATTTCGCATAAAAAGAGAGAGACAGAAGGATCCTGTTGTTAGGGCAACAAGATATATTCGGATGAGGAGGAGAAACATTGTAGCACTATGTGAATTCGCTAATATTTACGTTTAATAATGTCCTGAAACTAGGAGCTGCAAAATTGTCACATAAACAGTGTGTTAATCGACGTGCCAACGAAGTATTTCCAAAGATAAACAGTCATCAGGTGAGAGTTCCTCTCTCACGTCATCCTGAAGTAAAACTTGACACTGTGGGTCTGATTTCACAGCTAGACGAGACGAAATGTGCTCTTTGATGTGTCGTAGTTTCATCGGAGAACGTGCGTCCTTAGATATCTCTATGTTGTTAAGCACTGAACCGCTGTAGGTCCGTACTGGCTCTAACCAGCCTTGAAAGTTTGACGTAAATTAACGTGTCAGAAAAGACAGAGGCATGTGTGAGATTTGTCAGCATCTATCGTGAACTGAAGCACGTACTTCGGGTTAGAAGCTCCAACCTGTCGAACAACTGCTTGTTTATATTCTCTATCGAAAGCAGAAAGTCGGTTTCCAAATAGGATGCGGTAATTGTCACTTTCTTCGTTTTGTTTGCCTGATGACCTCCTCTCCGCTGATCACTTACATTTTGCCTGTGGAACAGTTTCAAAATTCCCATACGTTTGGGGTCAGAAGTTCGTCGCTGAGTGGTTTACACTAGATCACATAAGATATCGGCAAATTGTATTCTTGTATGTGTATTATGAACGTATATTTAGTCTAGAGGCAAGAGAAAATTGCTTCAGCGTAAAACTGAAGCTGCCACACGTATTTGATGTTTCATTATCCAGCGTTTATCGTAACAAAACCTCTGTCACGTGAATGAGTATAAGCATGTGTCGTAGAAAGCACGTTAATATGCATCAAACGCATTTAAGAATGATTAGGAAGGGAAAATGTACCAAACCGAGAGAAAGAACCGTGCGTACGAACGGAAAGATGTTGTGGGGAACTCTGCCTGTTAAACAGCAGAACACAGAAGTCATCATACACTCTAAGACAAAAAGAACGACATCCCACTGAGGAATTTTGCGAATGGGACGGAAAACGGTAGCTATATGTGTACAATCATAAAACGAATAAAGTTTCAGAAAACAAGATATTCAAGAGAAAGAGTTCCATAAATTGAGCCAGCAAATAACGTGTTGGTCCACCTCTGGCCTTTATGCAAGCAGTTATTCGGCTTGGCATTGATTGACACAGTAGTTTGATGTCCTTCTGAACGATATCGTGACAATTTTATGCAACTACCACGTTAGACCTGCAGACTACCGAGCTAGTTGGAGGCACTGCCCATAATGCCCCAAATGTTCTCAGGTGGGGAGACATCTGACAACTTTGCTGGTCAAGGCAGGGTTTGACACGTACGATGAAAATCAGTAGAAACTCGCGCCTTGTGCGGGTGGGTATTTTAGTGCAGAAATGTAAGCCTAGGATGTCTTGTCCAGAAGGACAACAAAACAGTGCATAGAATATGGTCGACTGACTACCGTGCTGTAAGGGCGCCACGGACGACAACCAAGGGGTTTCAGCTATGAAATGAAATGGTATACCAGGTTGTCGGGTATTATGGCGACAGTGAGGGTGGTATGCCACAGCCGTCAGGGGCGCCTCCAGACACGTCTTCCCTGGTCAGCGGGGCTCAGTTCGAACTGGGACTCATCACTGAAAGCAGTTCCACTCTAGTCAGATTTAAGGCGGAAGGCTTGTTTGGAGGCACTCCAGACAACGGTGGGATACTATCCTTACCGTCACCGGTTAAGCGGTGCCATGACCAGGAGTGATGGTCTGTGGGGCCATTTCTTCTCATCACAGCAGGACCCCTCTGGTGTTCACCCGGGGAACCTTAGGGCACAGTGCCACGTCGACGATGTTCTACGCCCCGTTTTGTTGCCCTTCATGGAGAACGATCTTAGGCTTACATCAGCAAGATAATGCCTTCCCACACACGGCGAGAGTTTCTGCTGCTGCTCTTCGTGCTTACTAAGTCACTTTGGCCAGCAAGGTCCCCGGATCTGCAATTTGACAACGCTTGGAGCATTATGGGCAGTGTCCTTATGTCAGCTCGGGACTTTGGCGATCTAACGCGCCAATTGGCCACAATTTGGCGTGATACCCCTCAGCAGGACCTCCAGCAACTCTATCGATCAATGTCAAGCCGAATAACTACTTGCATAAGGGCCAAGGGTTATTTAATTGCTCAATTTGTGAAACTATTGCTCTTGTATAAATCATCCAATTCTGTGATGGACAGGAATACCAATTTTATTTAAAGACAATAATTACAAAGACCCCCCCCCTCCCCCATGAACCACGGAACTTGGCGTTGGTGGGGAGGCTTGCGTGCCTCAACGATACAGATAGCCGTACCGTAGGTGCAACCACAACGGAGGGGTATCTGTTGAGAGGCCAGACAAACGTGTGGTTCCTGAAGAGGAGCAGCAGCCTTTTCAGTAGTTGCAGGGGCAACAGTCTGGATGACTGACTGATCTGGCATTGTAACACTAACCAAAATAGCCTTGCTGTTGTGGTACTGAGAACGGCTGAAAGCAAGGGCAAACTACAGCCGTAATTTTTCCCGAGGGCATGCAGCTTTACTGTATGATTAAATGATGATTGCGTCCTCTTGGGTAAAATATTCTGGAGGTAAAATAGTCTCCCATTCGGATCTCAGGGCGGGTACTACTGAGGAGGACGTTGTTATCAGGAGAAAGAAAACTGGCGTTCTACGGATCGGATCGTGGAATGTCAGATCCCTTAATCGGGTAGGTAGGTTAGAAAATTTAAAAGGGGAAATGGATAGGTTAAAATTAGATATAGTGGGAATTAGTGAAGTTCAGTGGCAGGAGGAACAAGACTTTTGCTCAGGTCAATACAGGGTTATAAATACAAAATCAAATAGGGGTAATGCAGGAGTAAGTTTAATAATGAATAAAGAAATAGGAGTACGGGTAAGCTACTACAAACAGCATAGTGAACGCATTATTGTGGCCAAGATAGATACGAAGCCCACGACTACTACAGTAGTACAAGTTTATATGCCAACTAGCTCTGCAGGTGACGAAGAAATTGATGAAATGTATGGGGAGATAAAAGAAATTATTCAAATAGTGAAGGGAGGCGAAAATTTAATAGTCATGGGTGACTGGAATTCAAGCGTAGGAAAAGGGACAGAAGGAAACATGGTAGGTGAATATGGATTGGGGATAAGAAATGAAAGAGGAAGCCGTCTGGTAGAATTTTGCGCAGAGCATAAGTTAATCATAGCTAACACTTGGTTTAAGAATCACGAAAGAAAGTTGTATAGATGGAAGAACCCTGGAGATCCTAAAAGGTATCAGATAGATTATATAATGGTAAGAGAGATTTAGGAACCAGGTTTGAAATTGTAACACATTTCCAGGGGCTGATGTGGACTCTGACCACAATCTATTGGCTATGAACTGCAGATTAAAACTGAAGAAACAGCAAAAAGGTGGGAATTTAAGGAGATGGGACCTGGATAAACTGAAAGAACCAGAGGTTGTACAGTGTTTCAGCGAGAGCATAAGGAAACAACTGACAGGAATGGGGGAAAGAAATACAGTAGAAGAAGAATGGGTAACTTTGAGGGATGAAATAGTGACGGCAGCAGAGGATGAAATAGGTAAAAAGAGGAGGGCTAGTAGAACCCCTTGGTAACAGAAGAAATATTGAATTTAACTGATGAAAAGAGAAAATATAAAAATGCAGTAAATCAAGCAGGCAAAAAGGAATACAAACGTCTCAAAAATGAGATCGACAGGAAGTGCAAAATGGCTACGCAGGGATGGCTAGAGGACAAATTTAAGGATGTAGAGGCTTATCTCACTAGGGGTAAGATAGATACTGCCTACAGGAAAACTAAAGAGACCTTTGGAGAAAAGAGAACCACTTGTATGAATATCAAGAGCTCAGATGGAAATCCAGTTCTAAGCAAAGAAGGGAAAACAGAAAGGTGGATGTACTTGAGTACAATATTATGGAAATGGAAGAGGATGTAGATGAAGATGGAATGGGAGATATGATACTGCGTGAACAGTTGGTTGGTTGGTTTTGGGGAAGGAGACGAGACAGCGAGGTCATCGGTCTCATCGGAGTAGGGGAGGACGGGGAAGGAAGTCGGCCGTGCCCTTTCAAAGGAAGCATCCCGGCATTTGTCTGGAGCGATTTAGGGAAATCACGGAAAACTTAAATCAGGATGGCCGGACGCGGGATTGAACCGTCGTCCTCCTGAATGCGAGTCCAGTGTCTAACCACTGCGCCACCTCGCTCGGTTGAAGAGTTGGACAGAGCACTGAAAGACCTGAGTCGAAACAAGGCCCCCGGAGTAGACAACATTCCATTAGAAGTACTGACAGCCTTGGGAGAGCCAGTCCTGACAAAACTCTACCATCTGTTGAGCAAGATGTATGAGACAGGCGAAATACCCTCAGACTTCAAGAAGAATATAATAATACCAATTCCAAAGAAAGCAGGTGCTGACTGATGTGAAAATTGTCAAACTATCAGCTTAAAAAGTCACAGCTCCATAATAGTAACGCGTATTCTTTAGGGACGAATGGTAAAACTGATAGAAGCCGACCTCGGGGAAGATCAGTTTGGATTCCGTAGAAATATTGGAACACTTGAGGCAATACTGACCCTACGACTTATCTTAGAAGAAAGGTTAAGGAAACGCAAACATACGTTCCTAGCATTTGTAGACTTAGAGAAAGCTCTTGACAATGTTGATTGGAATACTGTCTTTCAAATTCTGAAGGTGGCAGGGGTAAAATACAGGGAGCGAAAGGCTATTTTCAATTTGTACAGAAAGCAGATGGCAGTTATAAGAGTCGAGAGACATGAAAGGGAAGCAATGGTTGGGAAGGGAGTGAGACAGGGTTGTAGCCTATCCCCGATGTTATTCAATCTGCTTATTGAGCAAGCAATAAAGGAAACAAAAGAAAAGTTCGGAGTAGGAATTAAAATCCATGGAGAAGAAATAAAAACTTTGAGGTTCGCCGATGACAATGTAATTCTGTCAGAGACAGCAAATGACTTGGAAGAGCAGTTGAACGGAATGGACAGTGTCTTGAAAGCAGGGTATAAGATGAACATCAACAAAAGCAAACCGAGGGTAATGGAATGTAGTCGAATTAAGTCGGGTGATGCTGAGGGAATTAGATTAGGGAATGAGACACTTAAAGTAGTAAAGGAGTTTTGCTATTTGGGGAGCAAAATAACTGATGATGGTCGAAGTAGAGAGGATATAAAATGTAGACTGGCAATGGCAAGGAAAGCGTTTCTGAAGAAGAAAAATTTGTTAACATCGAGTGTAGATTTAAGTGTCGGGAAGTCGTTTCTGAAAGTATTTGTATGGAGTGTAGCCATGTATGGAAGTGAAACGTGAACGATAAATAGTTTAGACAAGAAGAGAATAGAAGCTTTTGAAATCTGGTGCTACAGAAGAATGCTGAAGAGTAGATGGGTAGATTACATGACTAATGAATTATTGAACAGAATTGGGGAGAAGAGGAGCTTGTGGCACAACTTGACTTTCTAGTCAAGTTGTGCCACAAGCTCCTCTTCTCCCCAATTCTATTCAATAATTCATTAGTTATGTAGGGAGCGGTTGGTAGGACATGTTCTGAGACATCGAGGGATCACCAATTTAGTATTGGAGGGCAGCGTGGAGGGTAAAAACCCTAGAGGGTGACCAAGAGATGAATACACTAAGCAGATTCAGAAGGATGTAGGGTGCAGTAGGTACTGGGAGATGAAGAAGCTTGCACAGGATAGAGTAGCATGGAGAGCTGCATCAAACCAGTCTCAGGACTGAAGACCACAACAGTAACAATTACAAATAAGTCACCACAATTCATAATGTTCGCCTGGACATTACAAAAAGCAGGGGACGATTCTTAATACAATGTGTGATGACCATAGATGGCAGTCGTTCTGTAATGTGCCGCCATGCTGACCATGAGGTCCATAAGGAGTATTTTGCCAGGCCGTTCTGTTGCTCAATCTTGCCTTCAGGCCTCATCTCTACACGCATTCATCTTTAGTTTTCTGCTTGTGTGTTAACATACAGTGCAGAAAGTTAATCACCTCATGGAGGTATCGCCCCAATACTGCGTAAGACCGCTTGCAGCTCAGTTCGGCGAAGGAGCGAGCCGAAAAGTTTCTTCTACATCTACATCTACTTCTTCATGGATACTCTGCAAATCACATTTAAGTTCCTGGCAGAGGGTTCTTCGAACCACCTTCACAATTTTCTATTATTCCAATCTCGTATAGCCTGCGGGAAGAATGAACACCTGTATCTTTCCGAACGTGCTCTGATTTCCCTTATGTTATCTTTGTGATCGTTCCTCCCTATGTAAGTCGTTGTCAACAAGATATTTTCGCATTCGGAGGAGAAAGTTCGTTATTGGAATTTCGTGAGAAGATTCCGTCTCAACGAAAAACGCCTTTCTCTTAATGATGTCCATCCCAAATCCTGTATCATTTCTCTGACACTCTCTTCCATATTACGCGATAATACAAAACGTGCTGTCTTTCTTTGAACATTTTCGATGTACTCCGTCAGTCCTACGTGGTAAGGATCCCACACCGCGCAACACTATTCTAAAAGTGGGCGGACAAGCGTAATGTAGGTAGTCTCCTTAGTAGGTCTGTTACATTTTCTAAGTGTCCTGCCAATGAAACGCAGTCTTTGGTTAGCCTTCCCCGCAACATTTTCTATGTGTTCCTTCCAAATTAAATGGTTCGTGATTGTAATTACTAGGTATTTAGTTGAATTTACAGCTTTTAGATTAGACTGATTTATCGTGTAACCGTGCAACGCGTTCTTTTTAGCTCTCATCTGGATAACCTCACACTTTTCGTTATTTAAGGTCAACTGCCACTTTCCGCACCATTTCGATGTTTCTTCTAAATCGTTTTGCAGTTTGTTTTGATCTTCTGATGACTATTAGTCGATAAACGATAGCGTCATCTGCAAACAACCGTAAACGGCTGCTCAGATTGTCTCCCAAATCGTTTATATAGATAAGGAACAGCAAAGGGCCTATAACACTACCTTGGGGAACGCCAGAAAACACTTCTGTTTTACTCGATGACTTTCCGTCAGTTAGAACTAACTATGACCTTTCTGACAGGAAATCACAGATCCAGTCACATAACAGACGATATTCCATAAGCACGCAATTTCACTACGATCCGCTTGTGTGGTACAATGTCAAAAGCCTTCCGGAAATCCAGAAATACGGAATCGATCTGAAATCCCTTGTAAATAGCACTCTGCACTTCATGTGAATAAAGAGCTAGTTGTGTTTCACAAGAACGATGTTTTCTAAACCCATGTTGACTGTGTGTCAATAGACCGTTTTGTTCGAGATAATTCTTTACGTTCGAACACAATATATGTTCTAAAATCCTGCTCCATATCGACGTTAACGATATGGGCCTGTAATTTAGTGTATTACTCCTACTACCTTTCTTGAATATTGGTGTGACCTGTGCAACTTTCCAGTCCTTGGGTACGGATTTTTCGTCGAGCGAACGGTTGTATATGATTGTTAAGTATGGAGCTAATGCATCAGCATTCTCCGAAAGGAACCTAATTGGTATACAGTCTGGACCAGAAGACTTGCTTTTATTAAGTGATTCAAGTTGCTTCTCTACTCCGAGGATTTTTACTTCTACGTTACTCATGTTGGCAGCTGTTCTCGATTCGAATTCTGCAATATTTACTTCGTCTACTTTTGTGAAGGAATTTCGGAAGACTTTGTCGAGTAACTCTGCTTTGGCAGCATTGTCTTCGATTGTATCTCTATTTCTATCGCGCAAAGAAGACATTGTTTCTTGCGGCTAACATCGCTTTGGATTTTCTGCCAGTTTTCGAGACAAAGTTTAGTTGTGGAAACTGTTATAAGCACACGCACAAGTATTACACATCCAGCTGAAGCCTCTCACTGGTGATTAGGCCCCGAATAGCTACTATACTGCGAGGATGTTGACTGCTGCGTTTCGCCTGCCGTTCCAGTTGGTCCCAGACATTGCTACGGGATTAAGATTAGGTAGATTTTGCGGTCCGTTCCAGATGCGACAAGGTGAATGACAGCCAAACCAGGAATGTATGCGTGTGCTCTTGTGTACATTTCTCCGTTTTCTCAGTTGGCGAAAGCAGTAGCACAGATGGTCGATAATATTTTAGCAGCTCTTCAGTGTGGCTTGCGAAGCATAACATGAAGACGTATAAGCTAAACACTGGCGTGACCTAACAGTATTGCTGGCGTTGCTTGTTTGTTTGCAAATAAGGATCGGCTCCAAACGCGTAATTGGTTTCCGACATCCCCATGCCGTGATTACTTTTGGCTGTGACGGATGAGATTACTCACAAGATCTTAATAAACGGACTCCTGGGTTAAGATCGTTCGTTAAACTGAAATTCAGTTATAATTTATTTTCGTTAACCTTTTAAGTACTTTACGTGCCACCGAAATATGGATACCGATAACTTTCTTAGTGATTGGAGGATGTGCTGGTGTGTTCTTTGTAGCTATCCTCGACTGTCCTAATGGCCAGTCATATTGAAAGGAATATTGTATAGATGCATTTATCTAAAATGAGCAAGTAGCCCGGTTATAAATATAATAATGAAACGTTTATTTTGGGCGCCTTTTGATAAGTTTCACAGTGCTCCTATTAAAAGTTCTCATATAAATTTAATTGCCCCTCCATACTGCTCACAATTGCACTACCTAAAAAAAAAGTGAATCTGCAAGGAGGTACCGTCGGATATCAGTGAAACTTCGTGCACGTATGCTCCATCAGTGTCTTTATACCCGTAGATCATTAGAACTGCAATTCTCTGTGACAGACAGAACGGCCACCAGAGTGCATTAGTGCTGCTCGTGTTTAGTGTTGTTACTCGGCCTAAAATGGTATACAGGGGGCGTGAACAGCGTCAGATGTTGAGCGATCACTGTGAGGGACGCGAAGATGACGTGAACTTTTGTGAGACAGCGTTATCAGCACCTGGCTGAATTTGAAAGTGGCCTCATCGTGCGTTTCCAGTCAGCTGGCTGGTCGAATTGTGCAGTATCCAGGAGTGTGCGGAATTTGGCTGTGACAGTGGCCCGATGTTGCATTGCCTGGGAACCTGAAAGCATGTACACTCATCGTCCAGGTTCCGGCCGTCGACAAGGAAGGATCCCCGTATTGTGCACCAAGCGCGTCGAAACCACTGCTGCACTTGCCACCCGAGAACGAATAACATTTTCTGTGCGATGCTTCGTGTCATCCCGCACCACTGCTCTGAAACCAGCAGACTTCTGAGTACGGAATTACCGTTCCGTTCGTCGGTGGCCAATAAGACCAAAATACGAGCGACCACGTGTGGAATTGTGCCATATCGGGAAAGCATGGACTGTCGATAAATGACGTCTCAATGCGGTCGCCAATGAATTGCACTTTTGCACTATCCTGGATGACACTTGTCGGGTAGTACAGTGGCGGCCTTTGGGAAGGTCCCATCCCTCCAGTGTTTTATAGAGGCACAGCACTGTTACGCCTGGAGTCATGGCGTAGGAAGCCATAGGATACGACTTCAGGTTGCGGCTGGTAGTGGTTGAAGGCACTTGGATGGTACGACGGTGTGTCACAGACATCCTGAATATCATGTTTTGGCTCTCGTGTGACAACTTCTTGTGGCATTTTTCAGCGGCACACTGCTCTTCTACGTAGGGCACGTGTCTGTATCTAGTGTTGAGATACTCCCAAGGCCTGCAAGACCGACAGACTCGTCCCCGACGGAGTACTTCTGAGACCATGTGGTGGGTCAACTCCACCCCAGTGTCAGTATCCAGCGTATGAAGGACCACTTACACCAGTTGTGGGCATAGTCTGAAATCAAACTAATACAAGAACTTGCCATAATGAGCAGCGAAAACTGTATTTCATAGTAAGGCATTCTAATTTACTACAAATATGACTACGAGGACATACTGAGAAGTAAGGCCTCCGAATGTTTTATTCAGACTTCAATCTTTTTTAAATAAAACAAATGTTATTAGCATTCTTCGTCTTTATTCTTAACGTCTACCTATTTATTTCAAGGTATTCACCCCGGTAACGTAAACATTTCTCCCAACGGGGGACCGATTCGTTGATAGCGTCAGTGTAGAACGTGTGCGTTCCAGTATGGAGCCACAGCCACGACTCTGCTTGCGCCGTGCAGCAGTAGCAAGGTGAAGCCCTGGGAAGTGAAGATGAAAAGCCGCTGGGGTTAAGTTAGGACTGCGTGGAGGACAATCGTTCAGAATGAGCCCAACGTGTCGGATTTTATATGGTTCAAATGGCTCTAAGCACTATGGAAGTGTGGTCATCAGTGCCCTAGACTTAGAACTACTCAGAACGAACTAATTTAAGGACATCACACACATCCATGCGCGAGGCAGGATTCGAACCTGCGACCGTAGCAGCATCGCGTTTCCGGACTGAAGCGGCTAGAACCGCTCGGCCACAAGGACCGGCCGTGTCGGATTGTTGCAGGTGTCGCAGCGCTCGTGTATGGCACTGTCACGGTGAAGGAGAGTGTGCTCGATGTGTGGACGAACTCTTCGAGTGTAGAATGTTAGCAACGTTTGTTTTATGTGTAAATATTTAAGACTTTTCACGTACCGGAGGCCTTACTTTTCAGCACGCGCTGGTGTATCATACAGTTTCTGCCATTTCAGTCTAACAAAGCATATGGTCGCAATTTTTTCAAATCATACATTTTCGTGACCAATTTATCACAAGTTTCAATTGTTTTCAGAGAATAGTCACTATAGAAATTTATAGATTATCAATAAATGCGATATGCTCATGATTTGTGAGCCGTAAAGACTTTGACTTAGCAGTTTTGTTATTGTCCTTTTTTGTGATTGTTAGTGGCAGTAAGATGTAATACATGCCATTCCTCTTTAGGAATTCAGTGACTTTTCCGTTAGTCAGAAAAGTTCCACTCTCACTTCTAATAAATGAAGTTAGGTTATTAATTTTCGGTTGGATAGTTTCAGGCTTTGTCGGTGTATGGTGATTTTGAAATGTTGCTGTGTGTTCATCCGGGTGACTTGAGCCAAACAGTGCGACCTTTCAGCAAGCTGACTTGCTGCCGTCTTGTGGCGGTCCACGTGACTGGTGCATCTTCCGATGGGCGCCGTCTTACTCACTCCCTCTCTTCCCTCCCGCTCATTTCGGCGCTTCCCTTGGGCGTTCCTGCTGATGTGGCTGAGGGGGGAGTGCACAGCCGGGACACGAATCGTGGTCCTCAGCCCCCGTGCCGCCACCGCTGGCGCCGAGACGCCGCTGATGACGAGGGGGTGCCTCCTGGTAGTGGAATCTAAGCTCTCCAGTGGGCCTGGCGTGAGCGGGTCTTTCACAGTCTGGCGCTGAGATCTGAGCACGCTAAGGTTATGTCCGAAGCCTCACTTACGTGGAAACCGATACCTGTTTATCAGCTTATTATGTAGCCTGATCTGTAAAGATTCTTCTACAATACATTCCCATTTCCAAAACCTGGTGCCGTTGCAAGTCATGGTACGTCCTTTCGGACAGTCGGCGCTCCGCCTCAGTTGACTTTATTGGCTGCCCCACATCTGAGTGGCGCTAGTGCTCAGCGCATCTTTCCTGTACCGTCCCGATAGTCTGACCCATGTACACGTTCTCGCACTGGCAAGAATAGCCGTGGATTCCAGATTTCAGAGACCTGCGTCATCCTTAACAGACCCCAATAAGGCATTCGTGTCGGGTGAAGTACATATTTTACTTTATGTTTCCGAACTATTCTGTCGTAAACGCCAGAACAAGAGGTTTCTCTTCTTTGTCTCCAAAATGTGCTTAAGCTCGTTCTGTTTTGTGAGATGCATGACGTAAATTTCCAACCCGATAACGAGTTTAATGGGGAATCAGCAACACAGTGGCAACAGAAGATATCGTCACGGAGAAGCATCTACTTCAGGAGAAGGTTGCTTGGTTCGTTGATTTTGCGGAGGGTACCAAACAGCGAAGTCATCGGTTCCATCGGATTAGGAAAGGATGGGGAAGGAAGTCGGCCGTGCCCTTTCAAAGGAATTATCCTGGCATTTGCCAGAAGCGATTTAGTGAAATCACGGAAAACCTAAATCAGCATGGATGAGTGCGGGTTTGAACCGTCGTCCTCCTACGAATGCAGTCGTATTCACCAATCTGGACTTACTCTCCGAGTGGAACAATGGTGCGGGCTAGAATTATTGCACAACGATCACATTGAAGTTGAGTACTCGTGTTTCGCAAGAAATCAGTGTTTTGGACTCCTTACTGTAGCCACTGGTTTCAAACGATTTTTACGACCACCTTCCTCAGTGTCCTATGGTCATTTTCTGTCAGTACATGGGACCTTCCTGGTCTTGCATTAGTTATGGTTGCATCTCCACTTCATAACCACATCGCCAGTAGACGACTTGGGAAACTTTAGAAGGATTGAAACGTGTGCATTTGTAGTCATCGCAGTAGTTGTACCTAGTACTGTCTGATGGGAGTAGCGCCCCTGTTCGCGCAGACATATCAGCAGCACCTGGTAGGCTGTTGTCAGCTTACAGAGGCCACAGTAGCCACATCTATTGGTGACGAAGTGAAGTTACAAAACCTTGTGGACTAGTCCGCTGAGGAAGCGTTATCGTTGTGAAGGGGCATGACAGCTGCATGTATGCAAGTTCAAATGTGTAAGTGTTGGTTTACGGTAAACGCTGTGTCCTGGTGTGTAATCCGCTCTAAGTTTGACTAGCACGTCCAGGAAAGGAGGTTTATTGTCTCTCTCTCGGTACTCATCGCGAACCTGATGTCTCGGATCAGCGGTTTCAGACTCAAGGGCGGTGGACGACGCCGTCCTGTTGATTTCCGATATATGTCAAAATAATTTGTGTTTCCAGGCACATGACTTGAGTCCTGGCTGGCTCTGAAATACCTGCGCTGCAGTACTGTACCTCACCGTTAGAGTTGCAGCAGGAAACGGCACAGGTCACTGATAAAATTGAGTAATTTGTTTTCAGCAGCAGCGGAGACGTTGGAGCTGCGTCAGGCCAGGTGGCTCCTTCGGCCATCCAGATCGGCCTGACACAGCGGCAACGTCACTACCTCTGTCAAAAAGTGATCACCGCACAATACGCAATTTTAAGAATGCGCCACGTCATTTTCTTTCCATCCCTTAACTATCAGCTATGATGTATCGTAGGCACATCCGCGTGTACCCGGACTGTAGAGATGTACCTGCGAACAAACAGTTATTCATCTTTACGCTCCGTATGACTATTTTTTCTTTTCATTCCTATCCCACACGAAGTGTTGTTGTTTTTGTTGTGTTGGCAGAAGACTGGAGGCCGAAATGCACGGGTTTTAGATCACGCAGGCTGGCGTGAGGAGGGAAGGACTATACTGACGTGAGGTCTGGAACATGACAAGGAATTAGAATTCAGAAAGCGGACGTAATTAGTTTGATACTTAATTTTAATCCATTAATAATGAACGTCGCTCTTGACGGTACATGATTCTCAATATTATCTGCTCAGAATAGTAATTATAGTAACTTAATATGGCGCCTTGCTAGGTCGTAGCAAATGACGTAGCTGAAGGCTATTCAAAACTGTCGTCTCTGCAAATGAGAGCGTATGTAGACAGTGAACCATCGCTAACAAAGTCGGCTGTACGTCTGGGGCGAGTGCTAGGGAGTCTCTAGACTAGACCTGCCGTGTGGCGGCGCTCAGTCTGTAATCACTGATAGTGGCGACACACGGTTCCGACGTATACTAGCGGACCGCGGCCGATTTAAAGGCTACCACCTAGCAAGTGTGGTGTCTGGCGGTGACACCACAGTTTTTGTCCGTAACGCTGGCTAAATTCAATGAACTGAGAAGGGAAATCTTGGAATATTCGCAGATGTGGCAGCTGTTCCGCAAATTTCTTCTTGGCTCGCAGCACTACACTTCTACGGACCTGTCTTCACAGCAGGATATTTGTGTGATCTAACGGTGATAGCTAGACAAATGCCGAGAGTCCGCTATGTGTGTGTGTGTGTGTGTGTGTGTGTGTGTGTGTGTGTGTGTGTGTGTGTGTGTGTGTGTGTGTGTGTGCGCGCTTTTTTACACTATCTGACCGAGAGAATTACGGCACCTGTTGGTGGACATTAATAAGGGGCAAGTTGGCACTTCACTTTTATGGCAGCTTGATGCTAGCGACATTTTCAGTTAAATTTGAATGTTTGTGGATTGATGGCAGCCCATTCTATCTCAAGAGCCGAAATCAGGAAAGGTGCTGATGTGAATCGCTACAGTTTGGAGCAAAAACTGTAACTTATCCAAAAGGTATTCCATTGGGTTCTTGTCGGGACCCTCGACAGGCAATTATATTTCAGGAATGTTAGCTGATCACAAACCGTTCTCTCTGAGGCGCTGCTTTAGGACTGCGTTCTTTATCAGGCTGATACAAAATCAATGATCGTCTGCGAACTGTTCCAGTACTGCATGTAGTACACAGTGCTGCCACACGTGTTCACATCCCGCCACTTTTAGCATTTTGTCAAGCGCAATAACGAGACCACAACCTGGCCACGGAAGACGTCCCAGTATCCTCTACCACCACCTGCTGGCACTGTACAAAACGGCAGGTGAACCTTCTCCATGGACCCACCACACCAAACCCTTCCATCTAATTACCATCGGGTACAGCGGAATTCATCACTGAAAATCATTCATTGCCAGTCATCCAGTACAGTGGCGTTACCACCTCAAGCGTCGCATAGGATTGACTTGTGGAATGCATGGCTTTTGACGAGCTCGTGTTCATCCTCAAGTCTTTTTTTTCTATTTTTGAACTGTCTTTGTGATCCTTGGACATTATTTCGTGAGCCATCCTCTGATATGGGCATGTGACCACTTATTTTTAGCTGCCTACTCACAGTCACTGTGCTAGCAGGACTGCTGGTAGGACTTTGGAATTCGCGAGTGATTGCTTCTGCTGATGTCTTGCGGTTTCCTACAGGCGTCCTCCACAATGCTCTACAGTCCTTGTCTATCGGCATATGGTATCTGCCACGCTGACTGGTGTTGCCTTAGCTATGGTTGTGTTTCAGGTTCACAGTCACCTCGCCAATAGACGACTTAGGAAACTTTAGAAGGGTTGAAGCGTCCCTGACGAATTTGAGACTCAGGTGACATGGGATGACTAGTCCATGTTCCAAGTAACTTTACAATCTCTTCCACTGTTACTGCGTCTCCACTGAGAACAAATTACTCTCCTCCTCTATTGTCAGATCCGCCTTTAGTAACATCTAATGTTCAATTGTGAAATAGATTGGGGTGTCTAGTTACCTTCGTTCACGTAGGGTACATCGTGCACAGGGATAAGTCACACCTGCTGTTGAACATCACTGTACTGGTTTAAGGACGTAGATGAACTGTGGTCGATGTCATCACGTAACCTACAGTGCCTGAAGACGTCTCCGAGACTCGCAGGCGACAGAACTTGGTGTGAGCTGAGTTACGTCGCGTGCGTATCTGCTGCTGTCTAGTTCTGGGCGTGTGCCGAAGTCTCGCAGCGGCCAAGCTGCAGCTGTTTAGCGTGTCAGGCTCCGACCAACGCGCTCTGACGTGCTGCTCAGTTTTTCGGGTGATCCACGAGTGTGAGACATTCGGCTCACTCGGCGGACGTGCGAAAACTATATGGCAGAAATCTCAGCTGGAGAAGAGAGATTTCTACGGCTGCACGTTCGGTATCCAATGGGATACCTGTGATGTTAATGCGAGGTTAAGGAATGGAAATCGTGAACAGAGAATACTTTCACCGCTTTTTCGAACATTTTCGAGGTGGAACCTGAACGTGTGACTATCCAGAATATTCCAGCATGTTGTGTCGATCGTCAGCAAACATCACGACATGAAATATTGTATGCGGCTGGTGGTGCCACAAGACGGGCGACTGTCTCCTACACCAGAGGAATTACAAGTTCATACGTCACCAAGATTTGGGTGAGTGGAACTTTGGCCTCCAGTGGAGTGGCACAAATTAGCCACCAAGAAGCACAGATGGAAACAACAGGAGGGTTCGCTAACATGTGTGACCGAGAGTTGCTAACCATCATCTCGGTGACTGACGCAGGGATGTGCCTGTTCATCCTCAAGTTTTTTATATTTTTGAACTCTATTTGTGATCTTTGGATATTATTTCCGCAGCCAACCTCCGAACGTACAAAGGTACGCGACATCAATGTTTCCATTGATTCTAAAACATACTTACAGCTTCTTAAACTTCGTCTTCATCCAGAGAATTCTAAATAAAAATACTGATCTGAAACCAGTGGAATTACTGACTCCATTTTGCCTGCAGCTGGCCGACATGTCGTCTTTGTCTTTGTAAACGTGTATTTACCACGCTAAACAGTGTTGACATTCGCTGCTAATGTGACAACAATTAACCTTTGTAACAAAACACGTGAAGGATGCCATTTGTAATTTTGTGTCACAGAATCACACTAAGTCGGTGGTACAAATTTGTTCCCTGATGTTTTTATCCGCCTTAGTTTCTTTGCTTTAATGCCCATGATTCACCTCCATAAAATCGACACGCAAGTCGCCGAAGTGGCGTCAACTCGAAAGACCTGCACCAGGCGAACGGACTACCCGACGGGAGGCCCTAGCCACACGGCATTTCCATTTTTTTTTACTTCCATAAAAGAGAGCCGGGTTAGAGATGTCATCCGTTCCGATTTTATCATCTTTTCTCATTCATTTCCCGAAGGACCTATCAATGTCTCAATTCAGTTTGTTGTATTTATTATCTATATAAGCCACCGATTAATCTGCGTACAATTATCCGTTGCAGTATTTCCTCAAATTTGATTGCGTTAGCACTTTGTAAAACTTTTCCTTGCGTAGCCATTTATTCCGATTTGCTACTCGATACAGAATAGCTTTATAAACTTTCCAGACAATAATGCGCTATATTATGTGTTTCCACTATTTAACGAAGTCATTTATCGACACTTTTCATACATTTTCGCCGTCATTACTACAAGAAGTGTGCACGTACTATTTTGACGAGCATTTTACTCACCGGAACTTTGATCGACATTGCAGACTTTGTTACAATACATCGGAATATTCCGAAAGGGTACTGGATTTCTCGAATGTTAAATAGAGACCCGTTGTCTAGGGGTAGCGTCTTTCATTCCTAATCAAAACGTTTTCGGTCCCGGGTTCGATCCCCTCCACTGCCTAAATTTTGATAAATAATCAGTATTGGCGGCCGAAGACTTCCGGCATAAGAAGTCAGCCTCATTCTGCCAACAGCCTTGTCAAAGAGGGCGGAGGAGCGGATAGAGGATCAGGGCACACTCTTGTCCTAGGGGTGGGAAATTGCCCCTAAAGACGGAAGAATCAGCAATGATCAACGACATGAAGATGCAGAAGGCAATGGAAACCACTGCATTAAAGACACGTAACGTGTATCCACAGGACATGTGGCCTGTAATTGAAGAAGAGTCATGATGATCTTTCCATTGGTAAAAGATTCTGGAATAGTCCCCCATTCGGATCTCCGGGAGGGGACTGCCAAGGGGGAGGTTACCATGAGAAAAAGACTGAATAATCAACGAAAGGATAACGTTCTACGAGTCGGGGCGCCGAATGTCAGGAGCTTGAACGTGGTAGGGAAACTAGAAAATCTGAAAAGGGAAATGCAAAGGCTCAATCTAGATATAGTAGGGGTCAGTGAAGTGAAGTGGAAGGAAGAGAAGGATTTCTGGTCAGATGAGTATCGGGTAATATCAACAGCAGCAGTAAATGGTATAACAGGTGTAGGATTCGTTATGAATAGGAAGGTAGGGCAGAGGGTGTGTTACTGTGAACAGTTCAGTGACCGGGTTGTTCTAATCAGAATCGACAGCTGACCAACACCGACAACGATAGTTCAGGTATACATGGCGACGTCGCAAGCTGAAGATGAACAGATAGAGAAAGTGTATGAGGATATTGAAAGAGTAATGCAGTATGTAAAGGAGGACGAAAATCCAATAGTCATGGGCAACTGGAATGCAGTTGTAGGGGAAGGAGTAGAAGAAAAGGTTACAGGAGAATATGGGCTTGGGACAAGGAATGAAAGAGGAGAAAGACTAATTGAGTTCTCTAACAAGTTTCAGCTAGTAATAGCGAATAGCCTGTTCAAGAACCACAAGAGGAGGAGGTATACTTGGAAAAGGCCGGGAGATACGGGAAGATTTCAATTAGATTACATCACGGTCAGACAGAGATTCCGAAATCAGATACTGGATTGTAAGGCGTACCCAGGAGCAGATATAGACTCAGATCACAATATAGTAATGATGAGGAGTAGGCTGAAGGTCAAGACATTAGTCAGGAAGAATCAATACGCAAAGAAGTGGGATACGGAAGTACTAAGGAATGACGAGATACGTTTGAAGTTCTCTAACGCTATAAATATAGCAATAAGAAATAGCGCAGTAGGCAGTACAGTTGAAGAGGAATGGACATCTCTAAAAAGGGCAATCACAGAAGTTGGGAAGGAAAACATAGGTACAAAGAAGGTAGCTGCAAAGAAACCATGGGTAACAGAAGAAATACTTCAGTTGATCGATGAAAGGAGGAAGTACAAACATCTTCCGGGAAAATCAGGAATAAAGAAATACAAGTCACTGAGGAATGAAATAAACAGGAAGTGTAGGGAAGCTAAGACGAAATGGCTGCAGGAAAAATGTGAAGACATCCAAAAAGATATGATTGTCGGAAGGACAGACTTAGCATACAGGAAAGTCAAAACAACCTTTGTTGACATTACAAGCAACGGTGGTAACATTAAGAGTGCAACGGGAATTCCACTGCTAAATGCAGAGGAGACAGCAGATAGGTGGAAAGAATACATTGAAAGCCTCTATGAGGGTGAAGATTTGTCTGATGTGGTAGAAGAAGAAACAAGAGTCGATTTAGAAGAGATAGGGGATGCCGTATTAGAATCGGAATTTAAAAGAGCTTTGGAGGACTTACGGTCAAATAAGGCAGAAGGGATAGATAACATTGCATCAGAATTTCTAAAATCATTGGGGGAAATGGCAACAAAACGACTATTCACGTTGGTGTGTAGAATATATGAGTCTGGTGACATACCATCTGACTTTCGGAAAAGCATCATCCACACAATTCCGAAGACGGCACGAGCTGACAAGTGCGAGAATTATCGCACAATCAGATTGACAGCTCATGCATAGAAGCTGCTCACAAGAATAATATACAGAAAAATGAAAAAGAAAATTGAGAATGCGCTAGGTGACGATCAGTTTGGCTTTATTAAAAGTAAAGGGACGAGAGGGGCAATTTTGAAGTTACGGCTAATAATGGAAGCAGGGCCAAAGAAAAATCATGACACTTTCATAGGATTTGTCGACCTGGAAAAAGCGTTCGACAGTATAACATAGTGCAAGCTGTTCGAGATTCTGAAGAAGGTAGGGGTAAGCTATAGGGATAGACGGGTCATATACAATATGTACAACAACCAAGAGGGAATAATAAGAGTGGACGATCAAGAACGAAGTGCTCGTATTAAGCAGGGTGTAAGGCAAGGCTGTAGCCTTTTGGCCCTACTCTTCAATCTGTAGATCGAGGAAGCAATGATGGAAATAAAAGAAAGGTTCAGGAGTGGAATAAAAATACATGGTGAAAGGATATCAATGACACGATTCGCTGATGACATTGCTATCCTGAGTGAAAGTGAAGAAGAATTAAACGATCTGCTGAACGGAATGAACAGTCTAATGAGTACACAGTATGGTTTGAGAGTAAATCGGAGAAAGAGGAAGGTAATGAGAAGTAGTGGAAATGAGATCAGCGAGAAACTTAACATCAGGATTGATGGTCACGAAGTCAATGAAGTTAAGGAATTCTGCTACCTACGCAGTAAAATAACCAATGACGGACGGAGCAAGGAGGACATCAAAAGCAGACTCGCTATGGGATTTCTGGCCAAGAGAAGTCCACTAATATCAAATACCGGCCTTAATTTGAGGAAGAAATTTCTGAGGATGTACGTCTGGAGTACAGCATTGTATGGTAGTGAAACATGGAGTGTGGGAAAACCGGAACAGAAGAGAATCGAAGCATTTGAGATGTGGTGCTATAGACGAATGGTGGTGGTGGTTGTTGGGATGTTTAAGGGGGACTAAACAGCTAAGGTCGTCAGTCCCCCATTCCAAAAACAGGCGAGACATAAATTAGCAGAGTAGGGAAAACCCCCCCAGGCACTAAAAGAACACAAATTAGGCAACGAACACTACAGACAAGAAGAGTACAGATAAACACCCGACAGAAAGAAACAGAAGAAAAGAAGATGGCCGGAGACTGGTTGACTGACCACGAGAACAAAAAAGGGAAAGAGTCAACCATCTTAAGACACACTAAAATCTGCAACCAAATATGAGACACTCGAGGACGAGAGACACAGAAAGGGAAAGGTGCAGGACCTCCATAAATGGAACCATAAAAAGGACTACCACGGATAAAATTTAAAACATCCTCAGCCATGGAGGCATCGTCGCATAAAACCAAAGGCAAAGTGCCCGGGAGATTAAAAGACTGCCGGAGGGTGCGCAGTCGGGGACACTCCAACAAAATGTGGGCGACCATCAGCCGGGACCCACACCGACACAGGGGGGGGGGGGATCCTCCTGACGCAAAAGATGGCCGTGCATCAGTAGGTATGGCCGATGCGGAGCCGACACAGGATAATAGAGTCCCTGCGAGAAGACCGCAGGGAGGACCGCCAAACATCGGTCGTCTCCTTAACAGCCCGCAGTTTATTCAGGGATGTCAGGCCACGCCACTCAGCAGCCCACATCCCAAGCACCTTACGGCGCAACACCAGCTGCTGATCTCGAGCCGGGAGGCCGATCTCCAAAGCTGGGGCGTCGATCGCCCCTGTGGCCAGCCTGTCGACATGTTCATTCCCCGGGATGCCAACGTGACCTGGCGTCCAAATAAAGACCACCGAACGACCACAGCGGGTAATGGTGGAAACAGACTCCCGAATAGAGGACACCGGAGGAGAAGAGGTATAGCAGCGGTCGATGGCCTGGAGGCTGCTCAGGGAGTCACTGCAGATGCCACCAGCTCTGCAGTAAAAATACTGCAGCCAGCCGGCAAGGAGCGCTGTTCAACATGGGCAGCGTGAGCAAAAGCGTAGGCAGTGCGACCATCAACCAGGGAACCATCAGTGTAGACAGTCTCACAGCCCGAAAAGGAGGCGAGGAGCGCAAGAAAACGGCGACGGAGGGCCACAGGCGGAACCGAGTCCTTGGGTCCCTGTGCCAAGCCCAGACGGATGGATGGCCGAGGCAAACACCAGGTTGGCGTAGGTGCACGGACCCGGAAGGGAGGCAGAAGAGGGAATGACCCTAGTTCTGACAGCAGGGACTGGACGCGGACAGCTATGGAAAGCCCAGACCTAGGTCGACGTTCGGGCAGTTGGAGGACCATGGCAGGGAAAAGCAGGCGATGATTGGGATGGCCCGGCGAGCAATGCACGTGGACAGCATTGTCGGCGAGCAATCGATGGCGGCGAATCCGCAGCGTGGGAACCCCGGCCTCCACCAATAGACTATCCACGGGGATCGTACGAAAAGCGCCAGTTGCAAGCCGAACCCCACGGTGGTGTATGGGGTCTAACAACGTCAACACTGGGGGTGACGCAGACCCATAGGCCAGGCTGATAAGGTAAGGAATGAGGAGGTTCAACACAGAATCGGAGAGGAAAGGAATATGTGGAAAACACTGATAAGGAGAAGGGACAGGTTGATAGGAAATCTGCTAAGACATGAGGGAATGACTTCCATGGTACTAGAGGGAGCCGTAGAGGGCAAAAACTGTAGAGGAAGACAGAGATTGGAATACGTCAAGCAAATAATTAATGACGTAGTTTGCAAGTGCTACTCTGAGATGAAGAGGTTAGCTCAGGAAAGGAATTCGTGGCGGGCCGCATCAAATCAGTCAGTAGACTGATGACCGAAAAAAAAAAATAGAGACAGTCACTGTAAACAGTTAACTGTAGTTCTGCTTCCAGTTTGCAAAAGACAGGGTTACATCTGCTGTATAGTTGTATACATGAATAAACTGATCACGGCAGTAATATGGGAAGGTACGAAACCAGTACTCGTAATGAGTACATGTAAGTAGAAAGAAGATAACGTTTTAACTTGTGAAAGGGATTATTTCATTAATAGACTGCTTTAGTGTTAAAACTGTTTTAATATCAAATAATCAATAAAAATTTAATTCAGGCATATAAATTGTTGTTCGGTATTATTCTAATGTAGTATGTTTCGTACCTTTAGCACGAAACCAGGATGTTTAGCTCTTCTGTTAATAGGGGAAACACGTATGTAAAATGTTATCTGTCATCAGAACTTAGTTCAAATGGCTCTGAGCACTATGGGACATAACATCTGAAGTCAACAGTCCCCTAGAACTCAGAACTACTTAAACCTATCTCATCTAAGGAAATCACTGACATACATGCCCGAGGCCGGATTCGAACCTACGACCGTAGCGGTCGCGCGGTTCCAGACTGAAGCGCCTAGAACCGCTCGGCCACAACGGCCGGCTGTCATCAGCACTGCCTATTTTAGTACAAGATCAGTGCCCATAATAGCATTTCTTAGGTAAATACAGTTCCACTGCACTCTGTGAGCTGTACCAATACATGAATATAGCGCCTCATTTACATAAAAGTCCCTGCCGTCATTGTTTGAACGTGAGCAGATTATCAGCTATCATTTCTCAGTCGAGAAATTTTGAGGGCTTCCCTATTACCTATAAACTTACGTAACATAGCTGCAAGTTCCATTCTTAATCGCTTGCTAGTAAAATCACAGTTGACGTCATTAATCTTTAAGGGTATTAAGCTATTACATTCAACGAAATGAAGACACTTATTTCCACTTTAAACGTGAGTGCTTGTTAACAACACATATAATAAAACTGCCTTCAAAATGCTGTACATGCTGCGCATAACTTGAAACAACTTAAAAACCATTTCGTGGCAGACAATCTACTTTCAAACAAATTATGAAAACGTCACAGTATTTAAGGTTTCAGCCTAAAAAATTCGCGGAACTTATTTCCAATTTATTTAAGTATGAACTGCAGAATGACGATGTAGATGTATATTACTTTATTTCCTTCTTATTCTGTTGAAAAAAATAGGCTGATTGGCTTAATAGAATTGATCATGGTTGATACCATTTCTAGGCAATTCGAAATGTAAGATAATGTCAATGTTACACGGAATACTAGTGTGTGCTAATCTGTCCGAAACGTTTAAGAACTATTTCTATTCCCCTCGTTACTAGTTTTTTCTTAGCGTGTTTACGTTGAATGTGAAATGTGAATTGGCAGGAAGCAGTTTTAAAATTTGCAATTACACTGACAGTACCGATAATTGTGTCAGCTTCTGCGAGAAATCAATTTCTTAAGACTTATTTTCTGTCCTCTCTAATTGCATGCACGCAGCTGGCTATATCGTATATAAAACAGTGGGACAGTAAATTAGTTATAAAGAAATTGCAGGAGGTGTATTAACACAGCAATGTGGATTACAGAATAAATTTTGAATTAATTTGTAAAGAGCTTACATACGGTATTGATTGTTCTAAGGCGTTGTTTCTTTGTAGTATGTACTCCTTTCTCATGTAAGGCAGAACACAAATCATACAAATCCGCTTACTTACAATTTACGCTTAGAGGCGGAATCTGAGACGCCAGGCAAACATTACCGTGAACATCTTGTTAAAGGACACTCAACAGAACAGGTAATATAGGTTGCTGAGGCTGAAAAGATATTATCTACGTATTTTTAAGAGTAAGACATTCATATACTTTTGCTCTGCGTTTATAAGAAATGGAATATGCCTAAATACGTAAGAGATAGAATTCTTATTTTGATTTTGTCCAAAGTATAGTAGTGTTGATTCTGTGTACGTAATTAAATAGCTAAGCGATAATCTTCTCAGCAACAATAGTTTAACTCTTATTTGTTATAATCAGTATAAAGACTATTTCATCCAGTTTTCTTATCATTTGTTTGTGAGTCAATAATAAACTTCTAGGAATTTCCTATCACCTATTTCCGCCTTATCGAAAGTAACTCAGTTATTTAAGGAACAGAACTAATGTTAACAGATCAAGAATAACTGTGTTTACACGTACTTACTTATCAGCACAAAGATATTAGTGTTACTGAAAAACTATGAGTTATTTCACAAAAATTACTAAGGGTTAGTGAGATTGAAAAATGTGTGACTATTTGATACATGTTTATCGCGGGAAATGTTTGGGGCAGCATGACATTACTCCTGCAGAGAAGCACGTAGGTGGCAGCGTGCGGAGACTTACGGCATGGTCGCGGCGAGCACGTCACTCTCTGCTGGCCCCAGAGGAACACCGCAGCGGAGAACAGCAGCGCGACAACTGACGGTGTAGAGCGGGACTGCCTAGCCGCCACGCAGAAGGCGCCCGCCCAATCACGGCGCGGACAAGGCGCACGCGTCATACGCAGTAGCGCATGCGCTGGGGGTTGTCGGCGAGCAGTTACGTCGTAGTCAGGCGGTACTTGGTGCGGTAACCGGTGCGGTGGGGTGCGGTGCACCGCGCAGACATCTGCACGGTAGAAGACTTCACAGCTGCAGCCGCTTATTGGCACCCCTACTTCATAAATGAGAGATTTTAAAGGAAATAAGGAAACGAGAACTAGCCACTTAGTGGGAAACAATTCACAATATTTATCCTAATGGACAAATAGTAGGTGTACGCTGAAAAATATAAGACAGCTTTGAACATTATTATACAACCCCAGTCCTAGTTTTGCCTAGTGTTTTGACATAAGGAGCTCATTGGCTTCCACTATTTCGATACAGAACGATCCCAACTATACTGCACTTCTGTCTTGTTTTTAACGACGTTTTACACTGCCAATGTCTACACGTTACGGCAAATTCGTAAGGGAGTAACAAAAAGAAATGACCAAATTTTGTGGAAAGATTCCTGCCATGTCGAGGAAGAAAATTTGTTACATGGACATGGGTCAGGAAACGCTTTATTCCCTTCTTTGAACCAACTTTGTACAACTCTTGAACACGTTTATCGTCTACTTTGAAACGATGTCTCATGCATGAAGAGTACGTTTGCGCTAAAGTGTGTGTTGACACACTGTAGAGTAACACTCATCCGTGCACCTGTGTAGGAAAATCAGCTGCTGATAGAGCCTGCACACGCTGTACATAGCACGGATATAGCAGGATCTCACATAGGACTATTTGACCGTTATGTGGGCAATTGCACCAAACTGTCTTACGCTGACACTAGAATTGTCAACTGCACGAAGAAGTTCCTCCTCCTTCCAGGCCTCCATCGATCGAGAGTAGTAGGCTCAGACGCCCCACTCTCCCTAAGGTGACGATCACTGGCTTCAGATGTCCTCCTGTCGGAGCACTGTCGTCCCGTAAATCCCTCGCGATATAAAAGGTGAGCACTGGGATAACTGTATGTAGTCTTCCGGTCCGTACAGCAAACGGACGTCTGCCAAGTCCAACTTCGAGTATACTTCAGTTGCAGTGTACTAGACACTAAGCCCGTGACGAACACTAAACGTGCTTGATGTTAGCAGAGGAATGTAGCTAGTGGTAAGTCAACATTACCTAGATTCCAGTGGAACAACAAACCCTGACGGTGAACCTAATAATTACAACTTATGTGCGTTCTAACAAGAGGGTACTTTGAACATTTCATATAGAAATGCATAATGTTATAACACTTCCGATTTTTTGAATCACGATAATTGAAACCAGCAGTTGTATTTTAATCCAGCGTCGTTTATTAAAAACACTGCCAATTTCGACGCCTAAAAGTATAGTCTTCAGGCTCCAAGCGGAATACGCCATCTACGTACGAACCACAATGACAAAGAGCAACGGAGTCTTGAAACGGAAACGGTGTAACATATTAAGGATGTACGCCAGTATGTGCAACCAAGAATGTCGATTGCAGCGCAGCCAAAATCAACTGGATTCCGTATCAGTAACAAGCCCCTCAATAGTCGTCTGACATTGACAGACTTGTTACTGATACGGAATCCAGTTGATTTTGGCCCAACGGCACTCGACTTTGTTGGTTGCACATGATGGCGTACTCATAGTTGATATGTTGCACCGTTTCCGTTTGGAAGACCTGTAGGCCTTTGTCATTGTTGTTCCTACGTTAATGTCTTATTACTCTTGAAGCCTGAAGATCACGCTATTTGGCGTCAAATGTAGTAAATTGACTTGAATAAACGACGGTGGATAGAATACAACTGTTGGTTTCAGTTCTAACTATTCAAGCACTTCAAGTTCTGATGCTGCCCCACTGTCATCGCTGGATGACCAGAGACTTCCGATTTTTTTCTCAGGACTGGGGGCTGATAGACAGTGCCGTTCTAGAATACACACACACACACACCTGCCCGCTGTGAGCGCCTGGCAGACGGTAGCAGCGTGCGGCGCCCACTACTCCAGCGGCAGCGGCGACAGTCAGCACTTTTTCTGACAAAAAGGTGAAAAAGTCCTCGAAGTGGGCGCCACGAATCAGGGCGCCGAGTGACAGCCACAGCGCTGTGGACGTGACATGTTTCCAGACAACGTTTACGCGTCAGGAATGAGACTTTCCTGTAAGAGTGGATGAGACATGGATGCTGTTTTCCAATGGTCAAACCAGCCTCCTAAAGAAGTGTTCGCAGCGCGCAAGCACTCATGGCATCAGCGTTATGGAAAATGTGTACGGATGCGGGGAAATTACGTCGAGAAGTGACGCAAGTTTCACACTTCGTGTTATTAGTTAGTGACAAAAAAATCTGAAGTATTACAGCTTGAACGCACCTCATAAGAAAACGTTTCGCGTTATTTTGGCGCCTTCTGTTTCTATGTGTTTTCCATGATTAATGTGATTTTAAAGAGAAGTAGAAAATCAGCTCTAAGATGGGAACAAAGCGATTCCAGAGCTATGACCGTATAAGACATTTTATTCGTCTATGTGTGAGGAAAGTTTTCTGAAAGCATGGCCACACCTTTCTTACCACCCTGTCTGATCAGCAATGTGCGCTATGTTTCTGAGAGAAAAGATGGTATTGGCCCATAGCTCTCGGTATACTCGACGAAGCGTTCGTGCTTTTACTCCTCCACCTTTACGTCAATCACGTTGGGATATTACAGTTTGTGAAGGAGTAATATGAAAAAATTAAAAAAGAAACAAAAGGCGTGTTGAACAGTACAGTATTATTCACAATAATACAGAATAGTTTTTCAAAGTACGTGACCTGCGACAAGTCCTATCGATGATGTGTAAATGTTTAGCATGTACTCATACGTATCTATGAATGTATACTCCAGTCAACTAATACGCGTTGGAGGAGCTCGTTTTTCATGCATGTGAACAAATAAGGCGAGCGCTTATGTTCAAACGATTTCGTGACTCTTTGAGAAGGAGAGCTGAAGAATCGTTAAGAATGGTAACAACATTGATGGTTGTTATAAGACAAAATGGCTCGTATGCCAAAGAAGTATTTGTTTCCGTACATTTGTTTACGGAACTTGTTTCCATCGGAATACTACCCACGTTTCTTAAACTTCCTGTGTGGTAAGGTACTGCTTTAGCTGTCGGAAGTAATCCTAAGACTCGTGGAGTTCTGCTCACTGATCTATGTAGTGAAAGTGTTTATAATCGTAACTGCTACCTCACCCTATATATTCGTTTGGATGTGCTCCCTGTACTGTAGCCTTGGTCCACCACCATTTTAAATGTTCGATGCCTCTCAGTATCTCTTAACACATTTCTTCTTTTAGTCAAATTCTGCCTTAATTACACCTCCTACTCACGCAATCTTCAGCATTCATAGGTAGCACTACGTTACAAAAGAAATTTTCTTGTGGTGTTTACTGTTAACCGTCCGCATTTGAATGTCATAAGCGCCCAAAGAAAGACAGCATAGGATACTATGTATTAAAGCTACAGTTCCCATTAGACATCATTACGGAGTGGGGTACTGAATCCAGTCGTTTTGCGTAACGCGCAGTGCGCTTGCTTACGAGAAAGAGAGAAGTCAGCCAGACGCGCTTCGAATCCGCGCGGTAGATTAAAGACCGTGGGCTGCTACACCGACGACGTTAGATGATGTTTACGGGCGGTTTCCCACGGTCGTTTAGGCAAATGATGAACCGGTCCAAAATATTTTACCACAGGGACAGCGCAAGTATGACAATACACAGAAGAAAATTTACACGACTCACACACGGATAGCGCACACGACTTCGCTCCCTTAGGTTATCATGACGTTGTGGCGGCAGGAAGGGAATTCGGCCACAGACATAAATAATGAAATAAAATTTACCAAATACTGAGAAAGTGTATCCCTCAGTAGATCGGATAAACGATAAGGAGGAGAAGATGTGAGAGGGAACATCAGAAGTGGAAGTGCAGCTAATCGAAGAAAGTGAGCGTCACCAGACATATTACAGCACACGGAGATTCAGATCTTTCAGCTTGGGAAATTGGGAAGTGATACATTCAAATGGAAATTACCTGTCCTACATTCGTTAACGTTCTGGATTAAACTGTTTGCGTCTAAGTAAAGTACAGCAATCACAACACTAAAACAGTAGCCATGGTACTTTTGGAGGTGGTATGCCGTTCCCTTGCTCCTGTCTGTGAACTGATTCACCAAGCCGGTTGTACAGGGGCCTACAGTTTAACGTAGACCCGTTGTACGGAAGAGCTCGTCATTTTTCACCTCAGCAAGCAATGACACACGTGAAAGAAGTAACACTTAAAAATCGTAGGATTGACGAGAGATAGAACCCGAGATCTGTTGATATTTTGTCTGCTACTTTACCTTTGAGCTACCGAACCACATTGCAGATAAATTTTGACATCTAATGGAAGAATTTTGAAATTAGGACTGACAACCATTAAAAGTAAATAAAGTACAATTTAACACTGGATATAAGTTGTTGTTGTGGTCTTCAGTCCAGAGACAGGTTTGATGCAGCTCTCCACGTTATCCTGTGCAAGCTTCTTGATATCCCAGTACCTACTGCAACGTACATCCTTCTGAATCTTTTTAGTGTATTCGGCTCCTGGTCTCCCTCTACGACTCTTACCGTCCGCGCTGCCCTCCAATTCTAAATTGGTGATCCCTTGATGCCTCAGAATATGACCTACCAATCGATCCCTTCTTCTAGTCAAGTTGTGCCACAGATTTCTCTTCTCCCCAATTCTATTCAGTACCTCCTCATTAGTTATGTAATCTACCCATCTAATCTTCAGCATTCTTCTGGTTATTAGTAGCCAGTCTTCGTGTTAAAGTAGTCGGAGACCACGAACTGACAGATCCAAAGCACATCTCCTGAGATAAAAGTGAAGGACTGAGGAGGGAAGGAGTAAAAGAAATGAAACTTCACGAATTGGAACGGTTTCTCAAAATGGAGTCAAATTTACAAAGAATTAGGCAGTATGAGCACTCTTAATCAGTATGACGTTGTACTCCTCTGGGCCGGATGTATGCATCGAATCGGTTGGGAAGGGTTTCATGAAGATTTTGTAGCCTCTGCTGAGTCAAGTTAGTTCATAGCCGTGATAATTGGTCCTTCCTGTTGCAGATACTGCCAGTGGGCCGGTGTTCACCTCCACACATGTTCTGTTGGGGACAGATTTGGGTATCTTTCTGGCCACAGGAGTAATGGCATCACGCAGACGGTTTATAGGGACATGTGTGATGAGTGGACTAGCATTGTCATCTTGAAATATGGGGTCACGATACTCCACATGAGAGGTAACACAAGAGGACAGACCATGTCCCGTGAGGTACTGGTCTGCCGTCAGAGTTCCATCAGTCACTATCAGCCATTACCTGAAGTCATACCCGATGCTTTCGACACCATGGCTAACATCTCTGTCCCTCTCCAGAGTACTGTAAGAATGGGATCTCTCCCCATGTCGTCGACATACAGGCGATAGGCATCTGGGGAAGGGTGGAACTGATTCATCTCGTAACGCTATGTGATGCCACTCATCAACTCTCCAAGCGTCCCTGTCATGGCACCAATCAGAAGGCAGCCGTTTGTGTTGTGGTGGTAATGGCAGAATGGGATGGTAATTCACTAATCCGCCTGCTGTAGGTTGCCGATCAATGTTGCGATATGACACAGAATGTTGCAGCGAGTCCGTTACTTATACTAGGACAAGAGGCGCAGGTGTGCAGGGATAGGATACGCCTGGAGCACAACACGGGGACCCTCGCTTGTGGTCGACGGGAACCTGGACGACGAGCGTACCTGCCATCAGCTTTGCATGCATCCCAGCGTCAAGGCACTGTCACTTCTGAATATTCCACAAACCTGATAGTGCATGATGAGACCAGCCAGCCAAATAGAGACCAGCGGTGGTGTCCCTTACAAACCGTCGAGTGCTGATAACCCTGACTGCTACGAGTGCACGGCATGTGTGTGTCGTTCAGAGTGATTAGTCAACATATTCTAATGCCGTTCACGCCCCTTATATACCATACCGGGAATGGTAACAACACTAAAAACCAACGGCAGCAGTGCGCTCTGTTACCCGCTGTACTTGTCACAGAGAATAGCAGCTCCAATTGTTTACACAGTCCCCGATGTTGTCCGTGCGGTCTAAGGCGTCTTGTCACGGTTCGCGCGGCTCACCCCGTCGGAAGTTCGAGTCCTCCCTCGGGCATGGGTATATCTGTTGTCCTTAGCGAAAGTCAGTTTTAGTTAGATTAAGTAGTGCGTAAGACAAGGGACCGATGACCTCAGCAGTTTGGTCCCAATGTCCTTACCACAAATTTCCAAATTTCCCGAAGGTGTGTACGCGTGCAAAATTATATTGACGTCCGACCTTGTGTTCTAGATGCTTCACTTGCTTTGTCGGAAGGTGTAAATAAACAGAATAAAATCGGAGTAGAGAGTTTTCGGTAAACTAAGCGATTTTAGAAAGGAAGCTTCCGATGTGCCTGACACACAAACATTACAATCAGTGTGTTCCGAGTCCTGAACTATGAAAGTAAGAAACTTACTTTTCATGAGGAAGCAATCTAAAAGTTAAAGAGCGGTCAGTGATCAATGTAAAGACTGTTCCTGGTAATTGCGAGAGATAAACGAGAAACAAATAAATCATAGAAAAGACTCGAGCTGAACGTATATACTTCACTATAAAACATGGAAGGTTTTCAGAATGTGTAGCAAGGTATAGGATGGTCGATTAACCAAGGAGGTTGTATACTGGATCCGAAGAAAGAAACGTTGAACTAAGCGGAGGTGGGCACAAAACATGTAGAATCAACAAGGGTGCGTAAATCTTAAGATTATAATGCTTGGTGAAGTGTAGAGGAAGCCTTTATAGACAAGTGAATGTAAATGGCTGACAGATACAACGAACACCAGGCTGATGATATGTTTATAATAAGCATTTAAATTTAGTATCTCTTGCAAACTACAAAATTATTTCGATAAAAACATAAAATATCTTGTCGCTCATGTCCTGTTTTTAGAAGGGACACCTTTCATGCTGTATGAGTGTGTAAAAAAGATGTTTTTCCCGGCGGAAAATTCTGTTTCAACTCTAATCTCATCTATGCCCAGCCGGGAGCAGGACTGAGAAGTTGAACTGGCGAGAGTGTGGCGCACCGGGTTTTGCTTTTGTAGAGCAGCAGCAGCGCAAGCAAGAGAGGCGGCGATGCGGAAGGAGCAGCCGGCTGCGGAGAGAGCAGAGAGCATCGGAAATGCGCGACGGCTCTGCTGCGCGACGCAGCCGGTGTGAGGGCGGAAACCGCGCAGCACCGTGCGGCCCTGCCGGTGGGACGCCGAGTTGCGTCCGGGAGAGCTAACGCGCTGCCAAATGTGAAGGCGACGGGCAGGAAAGCTGTCGCACAGCTGGTTAACTCTCAGCGTGCAAACGTTTAGATAGGTAAATGCGACACGCAATTTGGCGAAAGAAATACTCTACATCTGCCTGCTATATGTCCCGAGCTTTTCGAGAGGGTTAACATATAAATGTACGGGAACGGACGACCAAAATTTTATATTGTATAAATGACCATGTAATGAAGAGAAGACCTAATCTCATTATTTTATACTGAAAGAATTAAAATGTGTTAGTTAAAAATGATTAATGCCAGATTGGAGACGCTGAGTGAAAACAATTAAATTAAATTTGTTGTGAGCCGGCCAGTGTGGCCGAGCTGTTCTAGGCGCTTCAGTCTGGAACCGCGCGACCGCTACGGTCGCAGGTTCGAATCCTGCCTCGGACATGGATGTGTGTGATGTCCTTAGGTTAGTTAGGTTTAAGTAGTTCTGAGTTCTAGGGGACTGATGACCTAGGATGTTAAGTCCCATAGTGCTCAGAACCATTTGAACCATTTAATTAAATTTGTTGTCCAACACAAAAGCAAAAACGTTCTGCTCATATTCTCATCATGTTTCTTTACTCGGACATGCCAAACCAGGATAAGGAAAATTTACATTTTCTGGCAATAAATATCATAGCCATATGTATTGAGGGGCACCCACATGCCTTGCTCATACTGTGGAATCAAGCAGTCAGGCCTGCAAGATGAGTGGTCTGCCAAGCGAGTGGATTCATTCTTATTTATCGAGTAACATGAACTCTAGTACTCACACTTAAGTTACAAGTTATCCTCCTATATGATTAATACGCAACGGAAACACGCATCTGACTAACAGTAATTTACAGAACTGTACACTACGCACTGGCAATACCACATTTTATTTCTTTTTTTTATTTAACGGCTTTTGTCAACACGTGGCCACCGCAATGAATATGAATGGCGCACACATTATAAATTCGGCACATTATGACAACATACAATTCGAAGGAAAAGTCCACCAATCTTTTTCTTTTCACTATTTTCGTTTTTATTCCGATAAATTCTCTAACCTAAACACACAAATTCTATAACCTACAACAATAACACATGAGAAATTCCGCCCAGTGGGCATGGCTTTACATTGGTGAATCTCTATATTATGGTCTCGTAATTATTTAACGCTACAGTGCACTTTCTGGATAGGATGGTGGATCTTTTATTATACCTCACACTTCGACTCTCACAATCATCATCACGAAACTTTCCTCCAGACCGAGCGGTACCGAAGGAACAAGCATAACCCACTAATCTTTTGAAACTACCTTGCTACTCTCCCATGTAAACCACACATACCCAAATTACATGACATACACCACACTACGAAATGGAATACAAAACACTAAATAGTCACAACACTATCACTTTCAGCTTTCCCACTTCAATTAGTATTTATCCCAGTTTCACACGACACTGCCCCACGTTGTAATTCTACTTTCCTAGTATGAATTCTGGAGATATTTGCACGTCTTCCTGTGCAATGCAAGCCAAGTGCCGTTGCTGGATAGACGGCCGACTCACCTTGCTTCTCTCTCAGAGTTTGAATCTAGCGTCACACGGAATCATATCACGCAAAGTAATATTAAGAACATATTCATCACACGCGCGAGTCCTCAACTGATACCATGGACGAGTACTTCTCTTTATCCTTTGTCTCATACACAGATTGAGACTCACACAGTACTCACCACATGGAAGTACTCGTCTCTAATTTCAAGTCCTGCACACGCCATTTCTTAAATATTTCCAACTTATAGTACACACGCTAGTAATTCAGCTTAACTTAAGCACTCGGAAGTATCTCAACTTATTGCTACACGTGGTTTCATTGTGACCGTTTGTCACTTCCGAACATTACTACAATCCCATTAATATTACCTGCCTGACATTTAATTCTCCCCACAAAAGTTCCTGAAATAGAGAAATTATTATTTCAAACTACTCTTAAATATTCGACATGCATACCATGTCTCCATTCTTTTGTCATTACGGAGCACAACTAAAACAGGTCTTAACAGCACAGGATCCAGTGGCAGTGTGCTGAAACATGGCCGTTCTCCAGGTCCTCTCACACCTCTGTCGAAGTGGGGGAGCACCTTGCTACCGTATTGGTCAGCCACATTTCAGGCGCTCAAAGCTCAGGTAAATTTCATCTCTTTGGTCCCACCAAAGGTGGCCAAAGGATCGACTCAAAGGTGACCATATATTTACATTCACTATCTGCGGTTAGCAGACGACCGTACATTCATTCATTTCACAGATCTCACCAAACTGGATGTAGGGATTTACTTTGTGGGAGTGCACATGTGATCAATTAAATAAATAAATTGTCATTCTTTCCCACACTGGTATCCGGCTCCGCTGTATTAATTGAAATTGAGTTATTTTACAAAAAAAATGTGTTTTTCTGACAAAAATAATGAAGTATGTTGTACCTATTTTTAATGTCGGGCGGTACTGTACCCTTTCAGTATATTGTCTCAAAAATGAGATAAACAGGAAGTGCAAGATGGCTAAGCAGGGATGGCTAGGGGACAAACCACAGAAAGGAAGGCAGAAAGGTGGAAGGAGTATATAGAGTATCTATACAAGGGCGATGTACTGGTGGGCAGTATTTGAGCCATATTGGTGAAATGGCAGAGGACGTAGATGAAGGTGATATGGGAGACACGACACTGCGTGAAGAATTTTACAGAGCATTGAAAAACCTAAGTCGAAACAAGGCCCCAACAGTAGACGACATTCCATTACAACTACTGATAGCATTGGGAGAGCCAGCAATGACATAACTGTACCGTCTGGACAGCAAGTTGTATGAGACAGGCGAAATACCATCAGATTTCAAGAAGAATATAATAATTCCAGTCCTAAAGAAAGCAGGTGTTGACAGCGGTGAAATTACCGAACTATCAGTTTAATAAGTCACGGCTGCAAAATACTAACGCAAATTCCTTGCAGACGAATAGAAAAACTGGCAGAAGTCGATCGCGGGGAAGATGAGCTTGGATTCCATAGGAATTCCGTAGGAATGTTGACCCCCCATGAACCATGGAACTCGCCGCTGGTGGCGAGTCTTGCGTACCTCAGCGATACAGATATCCGTACCGTAGGTGCAACCACAACGAAGGGGTATCTGTTGAGAGGCCAGACAAACGTGCGGTTCCTGAAGAGGGCAGCAGCCTTTTACGTAGTTGCAGGGGCAACAGTCTGGATGATTGACTGATCTGGCCTTGTAACACTAACCGAAACGGCCTTGCTTTGCTGGTACTGCGAACGGCTGAAAGCAAGAGGAAACTGCAGCCGTAATTTTTCCCGGGGGATGCAGCTTTACTGTCTGGTTAAATGACGATGACGTTCTCTTGGGTAAAATATTCCCGAGGTAAAATAGTCCCCCATTTTGACCTGCGGGCGGGGACCACTCAGGAGGACGTCGTTATCAGGAGAAATAAAACTGGTGTTCTACGGATCGGAGTGTGGAATGTCAGCTCCCTAAATTGGGCAGGTAGGTCAGAAAATTTAAAAAGGGAAATAGATAGGTTAAAGATAGCTATAGTGAGAATTAGTGAAGTCGGCGGCAGGAGGAATAAGACTTCCGGTCAGGTGAATACACTATTATAAATACAAAATCAAATAGGGGTAATGCAGGAGTAGGTTTTAGTAATGAATAAAAAAATAGGGGTGCGGGTAAGATACTACAAACAGCATAGTGAACGCATTATTGTGGTCAAGATAGACACGAAGCTCACTCCTACTAAAGTAGTACAAGTTTATATGCCAACTAGTTCTTCAGATGACGAAGAAACTGATGAAAGGTATGATGAGACAAAATAAATTATTCAGACAGTGAAGGGAGACGAAATTTTAATAGTCATGAGTGACTGTAATTCGATAGTAGGAAAAGGAGGAGAAGGAAATGTAGTAGTTGAATATGGATTGGGGGTAAGAAATGATAGAGGAAGCCGCCTGGTAGGATTTTGCACAGAGCGTAGCTTAATCATGGCTAACACTTGGTTCAAGAATCATGAAAGAAGGTGGTATACATGGAAGAAGACTGGAGATACTAAAGGGTATCAGAGTCCACATCAGCCCCTGGAAATGTCTTACAATTTCAAACCTGGTTCCAAAATCTCTGTCTGACCAGACAGAGATTTTGGAACCAGATTTGAAATTGTAAGACATTTCCAGGGGCTGATGTGGACTCTGTCCACAATCTATTCGTTATGAACTGTAGATTAAAACTGAAGAGACTGCAAAAAGGTGGGAATGTAAGAAGATGGTGCACGGATAAAATGACTAAGCCAGAGGATGTACAGAATTTCAGAGAGAGCATAAGGGAACAATTGACAGTAATGGGGGTAAGAAATACAGTAGAAAAAGAATGGGTAGCTTTGAGGGATGAAGTAGTGAAGGCAGCAGAGGATCAAGTAGGTAAAAGACAAGGGCTAGTAGAAATCCTTGGGTAAGAGAAGAAATATTGAATTTAATTGATGAAAGGAGAAAATATAAAAATGCAGTAAATGAAGCAGAAAAAAAGGAATACAAACGTCTCAAAAATGAGATCGACAGGAAATGCAAAATGGCTAAACAGGGATGGCCAGAGGACATATGTAAGGATGTAGAGGCTTATCTCACTAGGGGTAAGACAGATACTGCCTACAGAAAAATTAAAGAGACCTTTGGAGAAAAGAGAACCATTTGTATGAATATCAAGAGTTCAAATTGAAACCCAGTTCTAAACAAAGAAGGGAAAGCAGAAAGGTGGAAGGAGTAAATAGAGAGTCTATACAGGGGCGATGAATTTGAGTACAATATTATGGAAATGGAAGAGGATGGAGATGAAGATGAAATGGGAGATATGATACTGCGTGAAGAGTTTGACAGAGCACTGAAAGACCTAAGTCGAAACAAGGCCCGGGAGTAGACAACATTCCATTAGAATTACTGACAGTCTTGGGAGAGCCAGTCCTGACAAAACTCTACCATCTGGTGAGAAAGATGTATGAGACAGGCGAAATAATCTCGGATTTTAAGAATATAAGAATTACAAATATCCTCACTGGCCTGTGTGGCCAAGCGGTTCTAGGCGCTTCAGTCTCGAACCGCGCGACCGCTACGGTCGCAGGTTCGAATCCTGCCTCGGCCGTGGATGTGTGTGATGTCCTTAGGTTAGTTAGGTTTAAGTAGTTCTATGTTCTAGGAGACTGATGACCTCAGATGTTCCATAGTGCTCAGAGCCATTTGAACCATTTTTTTGAAATACCCTCAGACTTCAAGAAGAATATAATAATTCCATTCCCAAGGAAAGCAGCTGTTGACAGATGTGAAAATTACCGAACTATCAGTTTAGTAAGTCACGGCTGCAAAATACTAACGCGAATTCTTTAGAGACGAATGGAAAAACCGATAGAAGCCGACCTCGGGGAAGATCAGTTTGGATTCCGTAGAAATGATGGAACACGTGAGGCAATACTGACGTACGACTTATCTTAGAAGAAAGATTAAGGAAAGGCAAACCTACGTTTCTAGCATTTGTGGACTTAGAGAAAGCTTTTGGCAATGTTGGCTGGAATACTCTCTTTGAAATTCTGAAGGTGGCAGGGGTAAAATGCAGGGAGCGGAAGGCTGTTTACAATTTGCGCAGAAAGCAGATGGCAGTTATAAGAGTCGAGGGACATGAAAGGGAAGCAGTGGTTGGGAAGGGAGTGAGACAGGGTTGTAGCCTATCCCCGGTGTTATTCAATCTGTGTATTGAGCAAGCAGTAAAGGAAACAAATGAAAAATTCGAAGTAGTAATTAATATCCATGGAGAGGAAATAAAAAGTTTGAGGTTCGCTGATGACATTGTAATTCTGTCAGAGACAGCAAAGGACTTGGAAGAGGAGTTGAACGGAATGGATAGTGTCTTGAAAGGACGATATAAGATGAACACAAAAGCAAAACGAGCATAATGGAATGTAGTCGAATTAAGTCGGGTGAATTGAATTAGGAAATGAGACACTTGAAGTAGTAAAGAAGTTTCGCTATTTGGGGAGCAAAATAACTGATGATGGTCGAAGTAGAGAGGATATAAAATGTAGACTGGCAATGGCAAGGAAAGCGCTTCTGAAGAAGAGAAATTTGTTAACATGAAGTGTAGAATTAAGTGTCAGGAAGTCGTTTCTGAAAGTATTTGTATGGAGTGTAGCCATGTATGGAGGTGAAACATGGACGATAAATAATTTGGACAAGAAGAGAGTAGAAGCTTTCGAAATGTGGTGTTACAGAAGAATGCTTAAGATTAGATGGGTAGATCACGTAACTAATGAAGTGGCACTGAACAGAATTGGGAAAAGAGGACCTTGAGGCACAACTTTACCAGAAGGGATGGGTTGATAGGACATGTTCTGAGGCATCAAGGGATCAGCGACTTAGTACTGGTGGGTAGCGTGGAGGGTAAAAGTCGTAGAAGGAGACCAAGAGATGAATACACTAAGCAGATTCAGAAGGATGTAGGTTGTAGTAGGTACTGGGAGATGAAGAAGCTTGCACCGGATAGAGTAGGATGGAGAGCTGCATTAAACCAGTCTCTGGGCTAAAGACCAGAACAATAGCATATATACCGTACCACTGTTGTTAATAAAAACTTTACGTTCACCTAGAGATGCACTCAGTTGCTCAAATAAGCAGTTACACCCTACACGTGCGCATGCGTAGTACTGTGACAGTGCAGGCCTCGCCGCGCCGGGTAAGCTCGCGGTCTTAGGTATCTTGCCACGGGTGGCACGGTTTGCCCCGTCGGAGGTTCGAGTCCTCCCTCGGACATGGGTATGTGTTGTACTTAGCGTAATTTAGTTTAAGTTACTATTCGAATACCGAGCAGGCTGCGACTCTTGCCCAATCAGAACAATGCGCACTTTTTATAGTTTCACGCAGATGCCGTATATTGACAGGTTACAACCCGTTCATTTGGAACAGTTATTTATTTATTACGTGATTAATCAGAATCTGCAAAACTTAAGAGATACGCCAAATCGATGGGATCAGAGGGGACTATGATTTTCCTACTGATATAAAATTGTAGGTAGGAAAGAGGAGTAATCAACAGATGAATGTTGGTACTATTAAAATGTAATTTTCTGTAGACATAATTGCACAAAGTCTACTGGAACTACATTTTATTTTAAAGAGAAATCATGTACTACCTTACAACTGCAACCGAGAGTCTGATTCTATTCAGCAGTCTGCGACGTTACTGTGACGTAGCGCTATGCGATAGTACTTCATTTTCTGCGACTATTTCGCAGTTATCTGGTGAGCCGGAGCAGCGCGTCTGAGAGAGCAGCTGTGGGCCCTCCACGGCGGGTGGTTTGCCGCCGGAAGCGTCCCCGTAGCAGCTCTAGTCAGCAGAAAGAGCGTCGCCCAATCATCTTAGCTGGAGGAGCATGGTCCTCTTTGGGGAGAACAGCCCTTCTCCTCCCCCCCCCCCCCCTCCCCACCGCCACCACCTCACGATGAACAGTTGTTTACACCATTGCCGCCACACACCGCCACAGAGGAAAAAATGAGCGCGACAGTCCTTTTCTACGCAGCTTCAAAGGGAGACGCCGCGACATCGCGCCAGCTTGGGAGTATCATTTGGGTTGGGCGTAAAAATTTCGTTCAGGCAATTTTATTGCGTCGCTCTGGCCACAGTTCTTGGCACGTACGTCCGATCCATCATGAAGACACTCTCCGATCGAATGTTAACTTGGTGTTAAAAAATGTCGATTTTGAAGACAAATGGAGGGAAGATTACGTGTGCTTTCCCCAGAGTTTTCAGAGATTTATGAACAATTTTCGTTTGTCAGATTGGCAGCAGCGTTCTCTCCATGTAGAATTTTTGAACGCAAGGAGTTGAGGGCCGTGAAATCGAATTCTGGGCACTCTGCTCCGAGCCTTCGAGAAGATGGCATCATCTCCGGCCGCCGTTCGGTGCTGTTCGGCGCACGATAGCTGTGTAAGCGGATATTCTGCGCAGTTCTTTACTTGGTTATTTTGCAGCGAAACATATGTTGCTCATTTAGATTATATTTGTGCCTTCTTGTTGTAAGTTTATGCTTGATCATACGAATTGCCCAGATGAGCAGATCTGTGCTAGCTCCAACAAGTTTCCCAAAAGTTTTTGGTACACCTACATCATTTTATAATCAGATTTTAAATATGTATGAATTGTCTCTCTGTTAACGTCATTGTGATTCATGTGGACCATTGGAGCAATTAAATAAGTTTTAATCTCAGTCTTCACTTAGATCTGAAGATTCTCCAATTTATCCTACAACTTGTCCTGGTTTGACGACCCTTTAAAAATACATGTAACCAGCTGTACTCCCAGTTACCCCAGTTCACTGTCTCGATGTTTTCCTTGTGTAGATTTTCCAATTTCAATAACAGTTTACTCACTGTTCTGTAGAAGCATCGAGCATTGCATTCGCTCGTTGTACACTCCTGGAAATTGAAATAAGAACACCGTGAATTCATTGCCCCAGGAAGGGGAAACTTTATTGACACATTCCTGGGGTCAGATACATCACATGATCACACTGACAGAACCACAGGCACATAGACACAGGCAACAGAGCATGCACAATGTCGGCACTAGTACAGTGTATATCCACCTTTCGCAGCAATGCAGGCTGCTATTCTCCCATGGAGACGATCGTAGAGATGCTGGATGTAGTCCTGTGGAACGGCTTGCCATGCCATTTCCACCTGGCGCCTCAGTTGGACCAGCGTTCGTGCTGGACGTGCAGACCGCGTGAGACGACGCTTCATCCAGTCCCAAACAAGCTCAATGGGGGACAGATCCGGAGATCTTGTTGGCCAGGGTAGTTGACTTACACCTTCTAGAGCACGTTGGGTGACACGGGATACATGCGGACGTGCATTGTCCTGTTGGAACGACAAGTTCCCTTGCCGGTCTAGGAATGGTAGAACGATGGGTTCGATGACGGTTTGGATGTACCGTGCACTATTCAGTGTCCCCTCGACGATCACCACTGGTGTACGGCCAGTGTATGAGATCGCTCCCCACACCATGATGCCGGGTGTTGGCCGTGTGTGCCTCGGTCGTATGCAGTCCTGATTGTGGCGCTCACCTGCACGGCGCCAAACACGCATACGACCATCATTGGCACCAAGGCAGAAGCGACTCTCATCGCTGAAGACGACACGTCTCCATTCGTCCCTCCATTCACGCCTGTCGCGACGCCACTGGAGGCGGGCTGCACGATGTTGGGGCGTGAGCGGAAGACGGCCTAACGGTGTGCGGGACCGTAGCCCAGCTTCATGGAGACGGTTGCGAATGGTCCTCGCCGATACCCCAGGAGCAACAGTGTCCCTAATTTTCTGGGAAGTGGCGGTGCGGTCCCCTACGGCACTGCGTAGGATCCTACGGTCTTGGCGTGCATCCGTGCGTCGCTGCAGTCCGGTCCCAGGTCGACGGGCACGTGCACCTTCCGCCGACCACTGGCGACAACATCGATGTACTGTGGAGACCTCACGCCCCACGTGTTGAGCAATTCGGCGGTACGTCCACCCTGCCTATGGCATGCCCACTATACGCCATCGATCAAAGTCCGTCAACTGCACATACGGTTCACGTCCACGCTGTCGCGGCATGCTACCAGTGTTAAAGACTGCGATGGAGCTCCGTATGCCACGGCAAACTGGCTGACGCTGACGGCGGCGGTGCACAAATGCTGCGCAGCTAGCGCCATTCGACGGCCAACACCGCGGTTCCTGGTGTGTCCGCTGTGCCGTGCGTGTGATCATTGCTTGTACAGCCCTCTCGCAGTGTCCGGAGCAAGTATGGTGGGTCTGACACACCGATGTCAATGCGTTCTTTTTTCCATTTCCAGGAGTGTATATCCATACGATTTGGATTCTGCAGGTACTGTCTTGCGAAAAGCAACGAGGATTGCATTCGCTAGTCTTCTACCAGTATGAGTTAATTTCTCCTCACGTTCACTGTCAAAGCAACGAGCACCGCCCTCGCTCGTTGTTCGTCAGCACGCCGTACTCATGCGTGTTGTGTGCTGGCTACGAGCAGCGCAAACAGCTCGACTGGCACGCGCGCTGTACGCCTGAAGCGCTTCAAGTGCTTTTCAGGAATAGCCGTGTCAGCTGCACCTCAGTTTGCAGCAGGAGACGATGACGGGCTTTGCTGGTATGTGATGATTCTGCGCCAAAAATAATGTGTCCAGCTCAGTTATACATCTGTGACAGGCAATGATGGGCTGCTGTGCTCCTGCGGCTGTCATCGTGAGGTTGATGACGTGGAACCGCAGTTCCATAGCGCGTGCACTTTGAAACACGCGGTACTCACATAAATACGGAGTGTATTCGTCTATATAATGACCTACACCGTAGCACACACGAAACAATCTTCTCAGTGAAGGCTCATTTTAATTTAATGGTGCATTTCGGAGAATGTTGCGAAAAAGCTTTTGCTACGAAAGACACTACATTGAAGCTGATGGAGAAAAGCTAACAGCAGATCGTCAAACCATAAGGGATGCGTTTGAAAGTTTCCGGAAAGAGCTGGCTAAAGATCTATTCGAAAATCATTGGAAGTTTTGGTCATATGTAACTCAATGAACTACTCCAAACATCTCATTCAATCCTTCGTGGATCTGCCTGTTGTTTAAGGCAGCAGACAAAAAGCTGAAACAGACGACGTCCATGTGTAGCAGAAGCCAAGACTGTATTCTCAGCTCAGACACACCACGCCCTAGGCGGAGGACAAGTTTCCCTCAGAGAACCAGCAAAGGATTCATTCACGTGAAACAGCTTCGTTTCTTTCTACATGACATCTTCCGAACAATAAATACAGGCGAACCGGTGAATCAGGTCTTCCTATGTTTTCGAAATTCTGAGACGTCCTGCTAAGATCATAGCAGGCATGTGTAGCTCTGACGGAACCTAACAGGGATTCTCGGTGGACTTAAATTGGAATTCTAGGAAGAAAGGTGACGTAGTTCTCGTTACAGCCTGCGACGTGACGGGCAATAAAACTTTCCTTTCAGTGCAGAGGCTGGTGGAACGAAGTGTGGCCGCTAAATTGCTTGGCTATTTGTTATCTCTCTTGCACTCAACTTCAGTTTCTGTCTCTATTGCCAGTGATGATTATAACTATGTCACACAGAATAAAGTTTTTGGTTTTCCATTTAATTAATGAAAATCGGCATAAATATCGGCAAGTCCATTGCACTGAATGCGCATATACGTATCTAGTTCACAATACGGTTGCGCGGAAGTGGGGTTACTTTTCAGACTTAAGCTGCTGTAAATTTCCATATAATTCTGAAGCTTTCACACTGTAAACTGAGCTGGAGGCTGTCACCAAGTAACCAGTATATTTCAGAGTTCCCTCTGTTCAATACATGCTGTAAACATTCAGTGCCCCTGAACGAAAATAGTAAAATTTGAAACTTGCGCTTCTGCGCCGATTTGAACAAAGTTTCACATTGCGGGATTACAGACGCCCAAAAACTGCCCCTGTAACTTCCACTAACCATTCAGGCTCAAATAACATCAGAATCCGGCAACTAGCCTGTGGTTCGCATACTGTCTCTTAATTTCTTTCCATTCGCTTATGCTCCCAGGCTGCCTCCAAATCCTAAATTTTATTGCTCAAACACAGAAAAATATCAAAACAGCGTCTTATCTTGCACTAAATCTATTTGCACAAAAGAGTGCCGCTTTCAACGCCGCATACACCGACACCAAACACGGAAGTGTTTGCATGTATCGAGTGGCATCGTTAGTCACTTATTAAATATCTCTATAACTCATTAAGTTAGTACATGTCATTAAAACGAAAGATTAGGCAATTTAACATGAGCTGTGAGTACCGGGCGTGAGTCGTGCTTCGGTAGCTCAGATGGTAGAGCACTTGCCCGCGAAAGGCAAACGTCCCGAGTTCGAGTCTCGGTCGGGCACACAGTTTTAATCTGCCAGGAAGTTTCATATCAGCGCACACTCCGCTGCAGAGTGAAAATCTCATTCTGGAATTTAACATTAATTACAATTATGAGAAATATACACTTGAATTATACATATTGATCAAACTTGCAATATATCATTTACTGTAATGCATAGTGCGATATATAAATACACCTGGTTACACATGTGACTTTTTTCTCTGAAGATTATTAATTTTTAAAGTAATCGTGAAAATATTTTCTTTACTTGTGTCGTGACTCAGCCATCTATTATCTAACCCGTTGAGAAACCCAGCACTGCCCGGGTATTTATTAATACCTTTGGCGGAGACGTTGTACAGGTGGATTTTATTTTCGACTTATAAAGTTTCTTTGTATGCAGCGTTTGAAGCAGTATCATTGGAGACACAAATGAAGTGCTTGTTTGTCTGCTTCACTAACACGGGAGAGAGCCATGTAGAGCCGTCTGTGTGAGAAGTAACTGACACTAAGGCCCACGCCCATAGCACGCAGCGTCTGGCACTGTGCTTTCTTCGTGGTAGTGGCGAAACATAAGCACACTGGGAACTGCACAGATTTAAGGCGAAATGGCAAAATGTTAGGAATAAGCAGGTTCCGGGGAATAAAAGCTCGCCCGCGTGTGTCACTTCACATAAAATTTCCTTTCCTATGATGTTATATAGGGGAGAAGTAATTTTAAGCTTCTGAGGAATATCATCTTGATCAGAGTTACCTGACGCGTGACTTTCGGAAGGAGTTTCCAAATAGCGTGTTAATATGCAGCAAGTCTCACCTTACGATCTTCATTGGGGTCTTGAAACAACACATTGGTGTATCCAGAAAGACTACCATTTTCTACGCATTTTTTGCATAAACAGAACGATATCAAAATGTCAAAAGTCGGAACCCAAATAAAAAAAATAAAAACTTTTCCTAACAAAAAATATGAATAAAACCTATCGACAGAAGCAAAGCAGTGTCAGTAAATTTTTAATACATAAAGTTAAATAAGTAAATCCACATATCGTGTTCAAGTAAATTCACGGTTAATTTGTATTGATAAAGATAAGATGTGTCGCTTAATTTTGTCACTGACAGACTTCTCAAAATGCATATCTCACAGAGAGAAAAACTAACGACACCACTATTGGTTCTTTGCTGCACTAAGAAACTAACAGCACCATCTATTGTTTTTTTGAGGCACTACGCTATCATGATCCATGCTACTAAGCTGAGTGGAGAATTTTAGGTAAAACTTTACAGTACAGTATCTTTTTCTTTTCGTGAGATCTCAGTGGACGCCACAGGATACGGCAATAACTAAAAAGGGCGGGAGGAATGTGGAGACTGGGTTTACGGAAAGCCATTTGTAGCTTCACAGTAGTCGGTAATCCTTTATTGAACAAGGTATACTTAAAACATCAATAACATACAAATTAATATTAGCTGTTTGACACGGTTTCAAGGCAACAACGCAGATAAACCAGGCTAACAATAAAGTAGCCCTGACAGAACAGGAAGTTTAAGGCACGTTAATACAAGCAGTTTAAATACTCCTTTTTTACAGGACAAGTATTGCCTTTTCAAAATAACAAGCTCAAGAATTGATGAGCTGGTTTTTGCCAGAGAATGTACGTGATCACGGCGCCCACATCAGCAGGTGGTCACTTCCAAAACTAGATATTCAATGGAATGCAACCACTAGAGTCCGCCGCTCCATACCCACACCACCCTGTGCAAGTAGCCGCCCACTTAGACGAGCCGACCAGGCCCCATAGTGGTACACTCTCCGTTCGTCACACGTTCCTCTGTCTCACTGCCGCCAACAGACTGCCTCTGCCAAACACAAGAAGATCGAAGTGCCACCCAGTGGCGTTACAGGAAAAGGAATTGCACCAATAAGCAGAGATGTAACATCTCGGAAAACGAGCCGACACTGCTCATCCCGTGCTCCGTTTATGAGGAAGTGAAAGCTGTACAGTGATGGAATAAGAAACGTAACACTTAGTACGAATTACGTGGCATACACGAAAGTCGGTAGGCGTGATTCTACGTCAGAAAGATGTCTATTCAAATTTCGTGCCTGTCGCATAAGAGTGGCGCCTGTAGCACCCCTATGAGGAAATAAATCAGGTTTACGTTGAGCATTAGCTGCCTCTGAGTTTGGACATGGTGAGATGATGTTACTCAAGAATGCCTTTAAGACGACAATGATGCCATAATCAACACCTCACTGAGTTCGTACAAGATCGTGTAAAAGTGCTGCGAAACGCTGAATGTTTCTCCTGCGATGTTGCACGAAGACTTGGCAGGAATGTAGCCACTTGGCATGACTGCTGTCAGCGGCGGTCACGAGAATGTGCTGTCTCATGAAGACCGGACTCCGGACCGCCACCTGGCACCACCGAGAGGGGTGAGGCGGAGGGGGGGGGGACCATCGTGTTTGGCGTATGGCTCTGACGCATCGTAACAGCATCTGCAGCAGCAATTTCAGCATCATTTGGCACCACAGTGACACAACGAACAGTTACAAATCGGTTATTTCAACGACAGCTCGGAGACAGACGCCCTGTAGCGTGCATCCCACTGACACCAAACTACCACTGTTTACAACTTCGTGGTGTCAAGCGAGAGCTCATTGGAGGGCACGTTGGAGGTCTGTTGTGTTTTCTGAAGAAAGCTAGTTCTGTTTTGGTGCCAGTGACGGGCGTGTGTTGACTGGAAGGAGGTCTGTTGAGGGCCTGCAGCCAACTTGTCTGCGTGCTAGACACACTGGGCATACGTCGGGAGTTATGGTGTCGGGTGCGGTTTCGTAATACAGAAGGAGTACTCTGTCGGTTACCCCAAGTATTCGTCCTGTTGTGGTGCCACTCATGAGCAGTATTCCAGGAGGTGTTTTCCAACACGATAATGCTCTCCTACATACCGCTTTTGTAGCCCACATACTCTACCGAGCGTCGACATGTTGCGTTGGCCTGCTCGACCACGAGCCCTACCTCTAATCTAGCAGATATAGAACATCGTCTGACTAGAACTCCAGTGTCACTACAAAGAGCATTAACCGTTCCTGTACCGACCGATCACGTACAACAGGCATGGAACTCCGTTGTACAATCTGGCATCAGGAACCTGTACAACACATAGCATGCACATTTGCACGCTTGCATTCAACATTCTGGCCCTACGGGGGTTACTAACGTATCGGCATTTGATTTATTAAATGGCTTATGTCGTGCTTACATTAGCCTGTGATCCTGTCATGCTAATCACTTAGTATGTAACCTAGACAGATGTGTTCCCGAATTTTTGTTACTCTGCATTAATTATGTTTTGGTGTTGCGATTTTTTTCCCAAAGTGTATGTTGCCTCAAGCTACGATCAAGTTACCCGTGAAAATCCCATCAAAATTTCTCTAGTAGTTTTGTAGGTAATTTTATTATGAGTACAGATGAAAAGCACGCCCACCTCTAAGCAATTTGAATATTTCTTTATCAATCAAACGGTGTTTTTGGCTGTTGAATACTACGTGCGATTTTATATCGACAGGAATCCGAAGTGGCGGCATTTATTAGAAGCACCGAGTCACGATCATCAGCTATTGTCATCTTGGATGGCATGTTCCTGGGAGTTCTTCCGGAGGCACTGCCCGGCGCACGCTTACTCAGGGCCCCGTATCACGAACACAGGCGTCTGCCGTCACTTCGCTGGGCCAGTAAGCCACGCAGGCCCACCTTCGGTGAGGCTCGCCTACCGCTAACGGACCACAGTGTTATGTCCCAACCCTCTTGGGTAAATCTGAACAACCCGTACACAACGGAGACTGTACTACCATTATATTGCCACCATTTTGTATCTTGGGTAGGTATTGTGAACACAAGAGAGATTACGGGACATACAAAGGCAGACAGTAGTTTCTCTCGCGGTCAGTACGCAAGTGGAATAGGATAGCAACTCGATAACATAGTTACCAAGTACTCATTGTCACACAGTGTTAAGTGGCTTGCTGAGCGTGTATTGGGATTTATAGACAGAAGCGTATCTCATTATAGAATGAATCAAGTAACACCACAGCACAGTATGTCACGCTATGGTGCAACAATGTTCTGAGTTATTCACTACAGTTTGTTTGCCATAGTGTGAACATTTGCATTGCTTCTTTTTCGTATATGACCAGTTTTAATGCTGTTATATTAATTTTCTGCAAACGATTAATGTTTCATCTTCTATTTTTTTTGTAAAACAAATGGAGAACTGCATCGAACCAGTCTTTGGACTGAAACCGCGGAAGCAACAAGGGCGAAGCAAAGGCACTGCTAATATCAGGAATGTTGCTTTGTATAAAGTCTGTTGCTTTGTATAAAGTCTGATTCGTACAGTAACGTCTTTGGCGTACGAGCGTAGAGAGTCGGCAGTAGCAGTGAAAGAGTATCGGTACAAGCTTTTCATTCGTTACAGAATTTTCTCGAATTTAGAGCAATTATTGTCTCCAGCACTGCTAAACTGCAGCGTAACATCGACTGGCGCTTCGCAAAATCCTGTGACTTTAGCAATGACTACCTGTCTTCGAATACTTTTATTATTATTTTACGCCGTTTACTAGACTTACGCTGATTCCATGGCGCAGGAGCAGTTCCGGCGCTGTTCTGCAGTCAAGATGGATGCGAACCCTTACTGAATAGTTCTGAAACTGTGTCGCCGCTCTTGTCTCTGTCCCTACAGCCCTCTTTCAGCTGCAGAAAGCACCGATCCAGTAGGCTGACGCGCACACTTCAGCACAACATAACATGGCAGCAGTACGTGGACATCATCCGTTCCGTTCTTCCACCAGAACGCCCCCTCCTCTTCCTGCACTAAAGGCCTAGTTTACCGACTCCTGCTTGTAAAGAAGACCAGTGACGGCTCACAAATTCTACATTGAGACATACACGACAGAGTTACTGCACTAGACTCTGAAGAGCTCTGTCGCCTGTAGTCAGCCCATGCTTTCAAGTACTTTGTTGGAAACAGAAAATTCCATTTCATGCTCTAGAAGAGAGGGAAAAAAGTGTGCAATTTCTATCTCGAAAGGATGTTCCTCCAGGAATTGGAACCTTCTCAACTGTCTGAGGTGTAACCCTGAACCACATGTAGTGAAAGAGCTACGAATTCAGCAGCGCATTTGGTGTGGCTGCACGAGATTGTGACAAGCTGGTGAGACGAGGACTGGCGTGATCCAGTCACAGCCTGCTAAAAGTCGATTCTACCGTCCAATTTGAGGGCAGATGTGGAAGATTTTACACGCTCCTCTAGTCTGATACAGGCAGTAGGCTACAGTTCAGATCACCAAGCCGAAAAATGTTGTTTTTGAAACATATTTTGTTCAATTTTAGTTACGCCAGTCAATAGAAAAAAATAGAAAGCATGGAAGTGATGAAATGCGAACATTAACGCGCATAAATGTTTTTTATACCCAGAGAAAGTGTTGTAGACGACATCGAACTAATAAGCCTTTTCTCAGAATTTACAGTCCTTTCGTTCACTTTGAGGATTATTGAAGCTGATGATCTTTTTTGATATCCAAAAGGTTTTTCTAAATCGCTCTGGCTCCCTTATTTTCTGGATATTTAATTTTCGTTTCACACCACATTAAGGGTTACAAAAAATTTTTTTTGTAATTATTTCCTAGCTTTATTTCATAAGTCATTGGATACTCTGGATTTAATCATATAAGGATATTAATTTAGATCACTGAATCAAAAAATTGGCTTACATATTCATAATAAGTAGAAGATGCACTTTGCGTATACAACTTTAATATGCTTACCCTTCGGATATCAATCTATCTTAAGAATACTAATTGGAAAATTACCAATCGTTCGACATAACAAACGTTTTGTGAACATCTTGTTAAATTTAATTCATGGGGCACGACACTCAATGAATCATTTACACCGAAAAATCAAAATTTCCGACTTTTTTCCCCCTCTGAGAAAAGTATCTGCGGACGCCGAAGACAGCAGTGCTTCGTGAATGTGAGAGGTGTGCAGTTCGTGTGGGTCACAGCAGAATCTTGATTTACGAAAGCCTTCAAGAGAACTATGAAGGAAGTTACTGTTCGATATTACCTTATATACAGCTAGAAGATGAACCATGAATAATATTGTTATTGCCACAGAACTAACATGTCACGTTAGCAGCTTTTCAGCAGGTAAGAACAAACCATTCCAGACACCCACCTCTATGAAAGACATGCCACTATGTTTGACTTGTTTATGGACAATTAATTCTGTGAAACTAAATCATGATTATGTAGTGGTATAGGTTGTCATAAGCAGCATCCATATTCTATTATCCTAAATATCGGTAATCACATTAGGAATGAAAATAATATTTCTATATAAAAAATAATAATGTAGCTAGAAAGTATAGCTAAATGTTTCCCTAAAATTGAAAGATCATTTCTTGTTGTTTAATTAAAGTCGTTCCTAACTTTTGTGCTACATCAATCTTAGTTAGCTTCGAAAGTAATATCTGACAACTGTTGAAATTACTGAACCTATTCAACTACAATAGTCATTTTCATTTGTTTTAGTAAATTTTTTTGTTGATGTCTTGGATATCGTTTTTCAACAGTGTCTTGGTATTCTGTTGTCGGTTTGATTTCATTCATGTTTAATCATAGCATCTTAGATAATGACTTAGATATTTTTGGAACAGTGGGCTACTCAAAGTCAATAAATGTAAAGAATACCGTGATTTTACACTAAAAAATTAGTACGGCATCATGTTGCGCAATATTTAATTAAGTTTTCGTTTTAAGTAATTCTAAGGTATTTAACTTATGTTTAGATTCGAGTAACTAATTTTTGTGATCACTTGCCTATTCAAATAAGCTCCTGCATTGGTAATGTTCATTGTAATACCGATACACACAATACTAATTGTTACTTAAGTTTAAATTAAATCAAATTCACAGGTTCCAGAAATAAATTAGCCACTTTAACACCGGTCGTCGTTTTACTTCTTTACACAGTTGAGATTTCTTTCGACTGCAATTTGATCAACGTAATGAGAAATTCGAACAACTAATCAAAATTAACCTTTATAATTATGCATGTTTGCACCCATTTGTTATTAGCACAGTGTATTCACTTGTGATATTAACTTTTCCACATCATTTCGGTTCATTCTCTCCAAACTAGGCACCTTTCGGATAAGTTAGGCACACGTAATACCGGTCGATCCAGCGCATACCGAAGGATGTGGGAGGGTTACAAACTGCGTAAAACATAGAAGAGTCTTTAATTTTAAGGATGACTGTCTGATCATGATCACCATCTTCATCATCATCACCAAACAACAATAACCACAGCAACAACATCTGTCATCATATTGAAGTAATCAGTCTTGCGAAGGATATGATGCCGTTCTATATCTTTTTCCATATTCCGTTAATCTTTTCACCTCTGCATTCAACATCGTCTATAATCTGTCCCGCACACTCTTTTGTGTGGTACTCCTCTCTTTCTTTATACTGCTACTTCCTGCTCCAAGTAAATAGTGCCTGTATGCTGCAGAGGGTTTCCCACTAACCAGGCCCATTCTCTGATAAGGTAGCTTTCATAGATTTCAGTTCTCAACGGCTACTGTACTGTCGAAATTATCGACCCGATTTACATGCGTAGAGACTCAAAATACTTTTCATTTGAAAACGAGTCCAACGAAATGAAAGCTGAGTAACACAATAGAGAAAACGAAAACAAAATTAACTGGACGTTTAAATCGCCAGAAAAACTTTTCGAGTAACATCCGAGGACTAAAATTCTAGTGACGAAATTCAAGATATGGCTTGTCATTTCCAATTACAAGGTGCAAACAGAGTATTAAGTGAATCAGCTACATCATAGTGCAGATGGAATAAAGCAGAGAAGGAATTTTGCGTGCATAAGGCACTGAATTTAATGCTTTTCTAATGTGCTGGAAAAGCGTTAACATCACATGACCAAACAGGCATGTATGGATAAATCAACAATGGGATGACTAATATGATAAATTAAGTTCTTAAACTGTTGGGCAGATAACAGATAGAGGAATAGACAGAAATTTCGAGACATGGTTGATGAAGACAATCTTGGTTTCAGAAAGTGGAAAATAGTAAGTATTAGTAAATAATGCAGGGGGCAAGGGGGAAAATTCTCGTTTCTACCTGCCATCTTTGGATGGAGTGAAAGTGTTCGACAGTGTAAGGTGCAATAAGATGTTCTCAAGCTGTGGGAAGCTAGGTGTAAAGTACAGAGAAACACGATGCATCCACAAAACCCAAGTTGGGGTGTGCGAAAGGTCGAGGAATTAATGTTCGCCTTAAGAAGAGTGTAAGGAAAGGTTGCAGCTAGTCACAGCTGTTCAACTTTTACACCGAAGAAAGAAAATTTTGAACGAGGAATCAAAATCGTAGGGGAACAGTTAGCAGCAATTTTAAGACTAGCAGACCAGTTGGCTTGATGTGAATAGGATGTGCTCAGCATAAAAGGAGGGAACGAAACATTACTCCTGTCTCGGAAGAAAGACTGCGGAGAATAGCCCACAGAGGTGTACTATAGGCGATGAAGCGTGTCTTCAACAAAAGAGCTCGAGCGATATCAGATACTGATGAGGACCTGAGTGTCTACGCCTGAAGCATTGCGTGGCTTGGGAGTGGACCGATAAAGACAGAAATGAAAAAAAGTAACAAAAGAAGGAGAGGAAAGAATAAAGGGCGTTGCTGCGACATTCGGGAAATTTCGCGAAGTAGAGGGCAATACAGTGGGCGCGGAAAGAGACTGGAATATACACAACAAGTTGTAAAAGATACTGGAGGTAGTAGTTACTTAGAGAGCAGAACATTAGGACAGTTAGGCAAATTATGAAAGACGGCATCAAGCCAGTCCAGTGGAAATATTGTTGGCTTTCGGAGGCGTTGAGCTAGTTTCGACCGGTGTTACGAACTTACAGTTTCTGGGCAACTGATTTCAGAGAAATGAAGTGAGGGCATGGCATCGTCGCCCGGGAGGCCCCTATTCGGGGAAGTTGGACCGCCAAGTGCGAGTCTCATATCATTCGACGCCACGTTTGGCGACTTGCGTGCCGGTGATGAGGATGAGATGATAATGCCGACAACACAACATCCAGCGGAGAAAATCACCAACCCTGCCAGGAATCGAACGCTTGGATGGGAGGCAAGCACGTTACCACCCAGCTAAGCAGGCGGATACCGACTTCAGAGCTATAGCTTACTGACCTTACCTGAAAGAAGTGTTTAACCGAGGACATCGAAACTTATGATTTACTAAGAAAAATGCCTAGAATACACAGTTAAAGTGCTTTCAGTGTTATGATTTTAGATGAAAAAATTGTTTGAAAAATAAATTACATTCAATTTTAATATTGTTGCTTGTTTACCGATGTGAAATATTACAAAACTGAAAATGACGGCTGTGAATAATAAGAAGCTGACATGATAATTTTATTCAGTTGCAATGTGGACATTTACAGAAAAAGCAAAAGCAAAATTGTAACTTCCGCAAGATATACATTATTCACATCATATTTAAACATACTCTATAAAATGTGCGAAATCCGTAAAGTTGTGCCTCATATTTTGGTATTTGGTATTGGCGGATACCGACTTCAGAGCTATAGCTTACTGACCTTACCTGAAAGAAGTGTTTAACCGAGGACATCGAAACTTATGATTTACTAAGAAAAATGCCTAGAATACACAGTTAAAGTGCTTTCAGTGTTATGATTTTAGATGAAAAAATTGTTTGAGAAATAAATTACATTCAATTTTAATATTGTTGCTTGTTTACCGATGTGAAATATTACAAAACTGAAAATGACGGCTGTGAATAATAAGAAGCTGACATGATAATTTTATTCAGTTGCAATGTGGACATTTACAGAAAGAGCAAAAGCAAAATTGTAACTTCCGCAAGACATACATTATTCACATCATATTTAAACATACTTTATAAAATGTGCGAAATCCGTAAAGTTGTGCCTCATATTTTGGTATCTGGTATTGGCGGATACCGACTTCAGAGCTATAGCTTACTGACCTTACCTGAAAGAAGTGTTTAACCGAGGACATCGAAACTTATGATTTACTAAGAAAAATGCCTAGAATACACAGTTAAAGTGCTTTCAGTGTTATGATTTTAGATGAAAAAATTGTTTTAAAAATAAATTACATTCAATTTTAATATTGTTGCTTGTTTACCGATGTGAAATATTACAAAACTGAAAATGACGGCTGTGAATAATAAGAAGCTGACATGATAATTTTATTCAGTTGCAATGTGGACATTTACAGAAAGAGCAAAAGCAAAATTGTAAATTCCGTAAGATATACATTATTCACATCATATTTAAACATACTCTATAAAATGTGCGAAATCCGTAAAGTTGTGCCTCATATTTTGGTATTGTCCCTTGTGAGAGTAGCGTTAACGAGAGACTGACCAGCGACAGACACGGCAGCTTACTTCGTGGCTGCTTGTGTAGGAGGTCCTGGACGGCTGCCAACCACAGCCAGCTGCTGTGCCGCCAGCAGGGTGCTGAGCACAGGGGGCGGTTTCAGGCAGTGTGGGGAGAGGCAGTGGGGGAAGTTGCCGAGGGCAGGCGTGTGTCGTCTGCTCGCATCGCGTTACTCACCAGTTGACAGAAATTTCTTGTGGTCACTATTCTTCGCAGTAGCTACATATAAATTGCTGAAATTTACAAGAAACGTGCAGCATGTAAAAAGTTATTTTCCTGGACTTGTAAAGTACTGCAATTATTTGAAATGTCAGGGCTTTGAAGCATCTTTTAGTAATTTGCGAGGATATCAGTACCTTTGAGAAGGTGAATTTACATCTCGACCATTGTAAGAATTGAACTATGTAGCTAATTCGAATGAGACATGAAATCGTATTTCAATAAGAGTGAAATAGAACGATTTAATTGTTAGATGTCGAGAATTACAATGAAGAGAAGTAAGTTTGCTCAATCTGTCCCGTCCTTCAGTGAGTAAGACTTACATCTTAATTGACTGTTACAGGAGGCAGGTCATGGACTACACCACAGGCTCACTGTATGAACAAGTAACCACTTGTGGTTTTAGCGTAATCCCTACTTGTCGTTTTTCGGTGCTATGCTTTCGTTTGTGATAAGATCTTGTGGGACCAAACCGCTGAGGTCAGCGGTCCCTAAGCTTAACCACTACTTAATCCAACTTTAGCTAACTTATGCATCCTGCTAACACGCACGCGGTAGCCCGGTGGATGCCCTCGCCTCTCTTAAGAATGGACACCTTGCAAAGAGGTTGGCGGACAATGCCAAATTTGCAGAAAACTGAGGGACCCCCGCAGCCACTGGGACAGAGCACTGACACAAGAGTGGCCAAGAATGCCCACACGAAAGCGTGTGCTTCTTTTGACTGGCAGCAGCCGTTTTCAGCTGCCTTGAAAAGCGAGAACGCGTCGAGAATTCATGCAACAGGCAGTGGGACCGTGCGTAGGCACAAATTCACACAGGTAGGTGCATGAAACTAGAGACCTGAGGAAGAAGTCAGCCTCGTTAAAAGCAAGAAAAATGTTTCCTGGACAGTAAGGAGGTTAGTTATAAATCACAAACACCAACGGATTCTTAGACGAAGCCCAAACACGAGGTGCCCAGGCCTCAAGCAGAGATAGCCGTTCAAAAGAAATGTAATATGGCTGCTCTCGTATAAGATTCCGAATGCGGAAAAATATCGGAACAAAATGCGGCCAATGCTGGGAACAGCCTTGGCGATGAAAACGTGAGAAAGATGCCAGTTCTTCGCACAATACAGAAAAATTGTAGCCTGCCCTGGGAGGCGTGGTCATGAAACAGCGATGAGTCGCAGTGTGTCATTGCAAACTTAGTCCGCCAACGACAACGCCGAAAGGAGGAAAAATTCGACGAGTCTGTGGGCTAAGTAGAGGGATATAAGGGAGAGGAGAATCGGTGAGACATCGTGAGAGCAAGAGAACACGGGAGCTCTTTCATCCATTGCCTACCGCTGTCTTTCGACACCGTGATAATGCTACTTCAAACACAAAGGAGAGCGGCCGACCCGCAACGCGCAGCTCTGAAGCGACGCGCTGTGCCGACCTGCTACTTGCCGGCTACGTCATCACACGCTGAATGACAACGGACGATGGTGAGACGTCATTCAACCCTCCTCCTCTTTTTCCCCTAAATAACTGAGTAATGTCCAAGCCAAGTCGAATCGGTCCTCAGATTTGTAATTTTATGTAGAAACAGTAATGCACTGAAGGCAAATATTTCTTGTTTTAACCATCTAAACAATCTGTTCCTTTCGCTTATCAATCCTCTAATTCCATAACATTTGATATTGGATTTCACTTAATTACTGATGTCATTTAATCATTGCCTCCCAGTGTGGGGCGATCTCATTAGTAATTTACGTACTACGCAATATCACACACTTTTAAAAGGCACACTACGCTTTTGATACCCACTGTGGGGCAATATAATTAGTAAACTGCGTGTGAAATTATGCAAGCGATCACAGAATTCTCGATTCACAGCATTTTTGGCGCCGACGTGACGCATCAGTTTAATTTCATTCTCAAATTTTCGCTCAGACATGTTACAGGGAGAAATAAATTACCATTCCTTTATCAGAATATGCTAACCATTTCGTGTGTGATGTCCGAAGCATGGAGTCCGAAGCTCATGGTCTAGTGGCTAGCGTTGCTACCTGTGAATCATGGGGTCCCGGGTTCGATTATCAGCCAGGCTGGGGATTTTCTCTGCCCAGGGACTGGGTGTTTGTGGTGCCCTCATCATTTTCTCATCATTCGTGACAATGGCTAGATTGGACTTTGAAAAAATTAGAATTTTGTACGGGCGCTGATGACCGCGCACTTGAGCGACCTACTAACAAATTATCATCATCATCAGGAGCACGGATGGTGTGTTTGTGTGTGCGGAATGGGTTGCAAATGTGCAGTATGAAGTAGGCTTAGCGGTAGCAAATGTATTTAATTTCGGTTCGCAAAGCCTTCCTCATATTTTGTGCAGTCATTTTATAACGTGCAGTTTCTTATTGTGAGAATTCAGTTCCACATTTTCTTTTTTCTGTTTGTGGATGCCAGCATTGCTATCAGAGACGTTTCATCCGTTTCAGTTCGTTCTGTGGAGTACTTTTTATTTGTAGTCATGCTTTTTACGCAGCTAACGTCTGCGTTATTGTTAGTACACAAATTCAGAGTACACTAGAAACCGAGAGGCCATCTAAGGAAACCACGAAGCACCTGTGTATGGAGTTCAAAGTCAACTGTATCGAGTTACTGAGATATTAGGAAACAACACATCTCAGTTAACTGCCATGAGGAACCAGAATCAAACACAATATGAAAGACTGGAAGCCGAGATAAAAGTTTGTAATCAGAAGATTGATGGGCAGATCGCTGAAATTAGGCGCTACTTGGAGACCGAGACCAACAAGATACGGCTAGATGTTACCAACAGCCTGGATGAGGTGAGAAAAACATGTGAAACGCTGGTAAGTAAGCAGACGTGTTATGTCCAAGGATAGTATCCCCAGCGGACACTAACAATTCATCCAAATTCTATCTTGGCAGCTCCCGGAAGGCGAACCGCCTGTGTCAATGACCAACAGACACCCAGCCAGGGGGGACGTGCTATGCGAGTTGCGGAAAACACGGAAGCTTCGCATCATGGGGGAATGACCGAGTGCCCAGGAAACAGGGGTTTCAAATGAAGTTAGTTTGTCGCCCATCTTTTATCCTTTTTTATTCTTTTTTGAGTCTTCAGTCTTCTGACTGATTTGATACGGCCCACCATAAATCAATACCTTCATCTCAAAGTAGCACTTGCAACACACGACCTAAATTATTTGCTGGATGTATTCCAGTCCCTGTCGTCCTCTAGAGTCTTTACACTTTTCTGCTCCCTCTAGTACCGTGACAATTATTCCCTAATATCATAGCAGATGTCCTATCATGCTGTCCCTTCCTCTTGTCAGTTTTTTCCATGTATTACTTTCTTCTCCGATTCTGCACAGAACTTCCGCATTCCTTACCTTATTAGCCCAACCCAATTTTCAACATTTGTCTGTAGAATCGCATCTCAAATGCTTCGATTCTCTTATTTTCCGGGTTTTTCAGTGTGCGTTTCAATGCCATACAATGCTGGGCTCCAAACGTACATTCTCAGAAATTTGTTCCTCAAATTAACGCATACTCGTATGTTTGGTAGTAGCAATTCTCTTGTCCAGGAAAACCCTTTTTGCCAGTGCTAGTCCGCTTTTGATGTCCTCCTTATCCCGTACGTTATGGTTTTTTTTTTATACCTAAGTACCATAATTACGTAACTTCATCCACATCGTGATCTTCATTCCTGATGTTAAGTATCTCTGTGTTCTCATTTCTGCTACTTCTTATTACTTCCTTCTTTCTTCTACTCATATTCTGTACTCTTTAGACTGTTCATTCCGTTCAACAGATTCTGTAATTCTTCATCAATTTCGCTGATGATAGCAATGTCGTCAGCGAATCCTATCATAGATATCCTTTCACCTTGAATTTTAATTCTGTTCTTGGTTCTTGAACTTTTCTTTTATTTCTATCATTGCTTCTTTGGTGTGTAGACTGAACGCAGGGACGGAAGACTACATCACCGCTTTAACTCTCTTTACTACGGGCACTTCCTTCTTTTTCTTCCGCTCCTATTATTTCCTCTTGGCTATTGTACATGTTGTGTATTACCCAACTCTCGCAATAGCTTTCCCCTATTTTCCTAAGAATTCGAACATCTTGCATCACTTTACATTGTCGAACTTTTTCCAGGTCGACAAATCCTATGAATAGATCTTGATTTTTCTTTAATCTTACTTCTATTATCAACCGCACCGTCGGACCTGCCTCTTTGGTGCCTTTACCTTTCCTAAAACCAAAATGCTCGTTGTCTCATGCATCCTCAATTTTCTTTTCCATTCTTCTGCATATTATTCTTGTCAGCAACTTGGATACATGAGCTGTTAAGTTGACTGTGCGATAATATTCGCACTTGTCGGTTCTTGCAGTCTTCGGAATAGTGTGGATGATGGTTTTCCCAACGTCAGATGGTTTACGGCCTGACTCATATACAGGGTGAGTCACCTAACATTACCGCTGGATGTATTTCGTAAACCACATCAAATACTGACGAATCGATTCCACAGACCGAACGTGAGGAGAGGGGCTAGTGTAATTGCTTAATACAAACCATAAAAAAATGCACGGAAGTATGTTTTTTAACACAAACCTAGGTTTTTTTAAAATGGAACCCCGTTAGTGTTTTTAGCACATCTGAACATATAAACAAATACGTAATCAGTGCTGTTTGTTGCATTGTAAAATGTTAATTACATCCGGAGATATTGTAACCTAAACTTGACGCTGCACATTCCGCAATTAACACTAGGCTGACGCTTGACAGGGTGTTCGACGGGCGTTTCATATGACGTGGAGGACGCATAAATTGGCCAGCCCGTTCTCCTGATCTTACACCTCTGGACTTCTTTCTGTGGGGTACGTTAAAGGAGAATGTGTACCGTGACGTGCCTACAACCCCAGAGGATATGAAACAACGTATTGTGGCAGCCTGCGGCGACATTACACCAGATGAACTGCGGCGTGTACGACATTCATTGCGCCAGAGATTGCAATTGTGTGCAGCAAATGATAGCCACCACATTGAACATCTATTGGCCTGACATGTCGGGACACACACTATTCCACTCCGTAATTGAAAACGGAAACCACGTGTGTACGTGTACCTCACCCCTCATGGTAATGTACATGTGCGTCAGTGAAAAAGACCAATGAAAAGGTGTTAGCATGTGGACGTAATGTGCTGTTCCAGTCTCTTCTGTACCTAAGGTCCATGACCGTTCCCTTTGGATCCCTACGTAATTCGGTGCTCTCCGATACACACGATCGAACAGCGGAGGAGTGGTAGTCAAGCGTCAACTTTAGGTTACAATATCTCCGGATGTAATTAACATTTTACAATGCAACAAACGGCACTGATTAAGTATTTGTTTATATATTCAGATGTGCTAACAAAACTAACGGGGTTCCATTTTAAAAAACGTAGGTTTGTGTTAAAAAACATACTTCCGTGCATTTTTTTATGGTTTGTATTAAGCAATTACACTAGCCCCTCTCCTCACGTTCGGTCTGTGGAATCGATTCGTCACTATTTGATGTGGTTTACGAAATATATCCAGCTGTAGCGTTAGGTGACTCACCCTGTATACTACACACCAAAGTGAATAGACGGTTTTCTTTTTTTTCTTTTTTCTTTTTTTTTGCCCCTTTCCCCAATGATTTTTAAAATTCTGATGAAATGTTATCTGTTTCTTCTGCTTTATTTGATCTTAACTCTTCTAAAGCTCTTTTAATTTCTGATTCGAGCACTAGATCCTCTATCTCTTCTATATCGACTGACGAATGACATGACAAGAAGCGCGCCTAGACAGTGACTAATATTGAAGGTGAAATCCGCACAGCAACTGAGAAGCTCGTGTGGTCCTGAGAAGCACTGTGAGGTGCGACACTTAAGTATGAGTGCGGCACACTTCCACTCTCCAACAGTAGAAGATAGTGGTGTTTCGTCCTCGACCGGAACAAGTGCACAAGTCAGATGGGTTCCTGAGGGCCGCATGTGTTTGGAAACGTCGAAGTGGCGAGATAAATTGTTCACATGCCACTCGGAAACATGGTACACTTCAGATGGAGCCCTGTGTACAGACGATTAGCCAGAAGTTGTTGTGGAGAACGTAGAGGCTGAACCGATGCGAATGCTTAGAAACAGTATGGAAAATAGTTGATGGATGACATACAATGAAGGCTTTCACGACTGGATGTTTCAGCTGCCGAGAATTCTTCCGGGTAGTATCGTCGTTGTCCATGGAGCTCTTCTATTCCTGACGTTTTGTCCAAAGCTACGTTGGACATCTTTGGAGGTGCTCCTGGTTGTGCTGAGTCTTGCCGACAGTCAGATGTCCAACGTAGCTTTGGACAAAACGTCAGGGATAGAAGAGTTCCATGGACCACGGCCATACAACCAGGAAGAATTCTCCGCAGTTGATGGTTGAGCCGGCAACAGAGACAAGAGGTGGTGAAAACAATAATGGAATTCAGGGATTCGTTCTCTTTCCTGCCGGGAAGATTTCGGGGAGATGTCCACACTTTAGAGTAACGTGTGACAGATTGCCGACGAGGAAAGCACGGCCTGGAAGCACCGAAAGGCTACCAGGGAAAGCGATACAGGCGATAGAGGCAGCCGGAGTAGTATCGTGAGCCGCATCGGAATACGTGAATCGCTCGTGATTGTGTCTAAGAGTTACCGGTCGGTCCGTTGTTGCCTCGATGCGGAATGTTAAACGATCACATTCTGGCAGATTGAACAAGAATGGAACCAATCCAGGACATACAGCGCCAATTCTCGTGGAAAATTTGGCTATCAAACTTCGGCATTAGAGCCGACTTCAATCAAGATGAGCTCGACCCATCCTGCCAACGGTAAACCGTTTTTTCTATTCTAGGGGAAAAAGTACGTGTACAGCCGAATACCATTCCGACTTCAGGACTCAATATCGGCATTTGTGAGGGCCTTGAATGGTATAATAATGCCAGAGATGTGGGAATTTTTTGTTGCGTACATCGACGACATAATTGTCGCAACTTAAACGCTTGAAGAACACATATGCCAATTAAATCAGCTGATAATGGTACGCCAGAGATGTGGTGTGACCCCCCAAGCCTGATAAAGCGAACCTGTGCGTAAACAGGTTGGTACATCTGGAGTTCGAGATCTCACCGGAAGGTATCCGTCCGGAAAAGTGGAGCTTAATGGAAACCACTAAAATGAAACGGCCATCCTGAGAACGAGATTTAAGTCAGTTCTTCGGGCGGATTTCATTTTACAGAGTGCACATTGTCAACTTCACGCCATTGTTGCTACACGCGCTGTTGAAGAAGGGCAAAATGTGGAGCTGGGCAAATGAGAAGGAAAATGCACTAGCGAAGGTAAAGATTTCGTTCCGTGACAGTATTTGTTTGGCACACCTTTACTTCTCGGCATTTTTTCCAACTCTTCGTAAATGCAAGTGCATAAGGCATTGTGGGATCCTTACAACAGGAGAACAAGAATGGGAATGTGCACATGTCATGACGTGTAGCCGGAAGCTGCTGGACGCAGAAACACGGTATTTCACTACCGAACTAGAAATGCTGGTCATTGTCTATGCTACAAAACAGTTCAGCAGTTACCTGCCCGGCCGGAAAACTCGTTTATATATAGACCACCACGCTCTATTGTCGCTAAGAACCCCCAACAGTGGGATTCGCTGTGCCCTGCCGATTCAAGAGTACGTTCTGATCATCGACTACTTCTAGGGTAAACATAACAAATTTCCCGTCTGGTTAAGCGGAAATCCTTCGTGGGAGGACGGCGACGACGAATGAGTAATGAGGTTATATGGCAATGTCCCGACAGTGGGGAAAGGTGCTCATCAGTCAATATAGGAGGGAGTCAGCCGCAGTACAAGACCAACAGCCAGAAATCTGTAGAGTAAACGACTTTCTAGAGTACGGTATTGGTGGAGAGGATGCGCGAATGAGAAACACTGCTCTGTTGTTCACGGTCGAGCGGAGGGTACGTTTTCTGTGGTACGTAAAAGAACGGAGGTGTAAAATTTGGCTCCCTGTCGCAGTTTTGGAGGATTTGATCAAGATGCTATCATCAGCACCTTGGCCACTGCAGAGCGACAAGACTGTATGTGTCAATCGCCAAAGAGTGTTAACGTACCGTACTGAGATGGCAGGTTGCAGAGGTAGTAAGGAAATGCGATATGTGCCAACGCATCCTAACGCGCTTGTGCAAGGTGACACGCATGGCATCACACCAGAAGCACCAAATCACTCAGTGTGCGTTGATCATTACGGCCCTCTGCCGAAGGGACGCTACGAACGGCAATTTTGCTGTCGTCAGCGCAATTACTAAGTACGTCAGGCTTTGCGTCTCAAACCGCACTATAACGAAAAACCGTGTAAAAATCTTAACGGAAGGTTATGTGGACACGCATCGTAGCCCCAAGAGAGTCCTTTCAGACAATGCTACGATTTTCACATTCCCGAGATGAAGGGCGGGATTAGAAAAGGAAAGGACTAAAGTGACATGCCTTCAATTAGAAACCTTCAGTCCAATCCCATGGAACGATACATGCTCTAGCTGAGCCTGTTCTTTAGGATATTGGTTTCTGACAGACACAATGCCTTGGTCCAGTACCCAATGAGGATAGGAAGGCAGCTCAGTGAAGCTGTGCATTGCAGTACACGATACAGACTAACAGACCTACAGTTCTAGAAACCGCACAAGTCCATGACCGACAGGTTTCTCACACCTCCAACGGGAAGAGAGGCAGCAACGCGTGAATCAGGCCCGAGAGTACATGATGGAGAAGGCGACAAAAGAATCGAAAGGCAACAATTAAAAAGGACGAAGACTTACAAGATTAGGAACCGAGTACTCCTTAGAATGCAGAGGCATCGGATGCTGAAAACAAAAATGTATCAAAATTTTTCTATCTTTGCGACAGCCCACACTCCGTACAACAGGTAGTAGCGCCGAATGCTTACGCAATTTATGACGACTTGTTTGGGGTATTTATCGCTCGATGCCTGAGAGTGTTTGCGGTTCAGTAGACTAGTGCACAGCAGTAGTGGTACAGATAGTGATAGATGACGGGTAGGAAAACGCCATGTGCGCTTGATACTCAGTCGATTTCTTCCCTCTAGGATCGTCTTTGCCTCTTAACTTTGGACCTCTCGAGTGGCGCCCTCGCTAGCGATGAAAGGACGATGCGGGAAGGCTTTTTGATCAGGGACGTCGTTTGTTTTGGAAATGTGAGCGGATTGAGGCTTTTGATAGCGCGGGGCCCAACGGTCAAGCCCCATGACGGTGGAGCGTCTGGTTCACAAGCGGTCACTGTCTGTCCGGCCACGTGCTTTCTGTTAGAGACCCTCCTAGCGTGGTCTAGAGCCGACGGCTACTTAGTGTGGCTTCTGACCGGTTCAACGCTAACGGAGACGGCCCAGTCTCTTGACGTCTGAAGGAGTGAAAGAGCGGCCCCGTCCTGCCCAAGATGACTGAGTTGCCTTTGCCTCTCGCCTCTCCTCTTCCTTTTTCACTTACTGGTGGGTAGTGTGTCACCTTCACGCATGATCAAAATTTGTTTAGTGTGGGTAACATTCTGTTATTGTCCATTTAGTGGTCTCTAATCTTGTCTAGAAATCTTAGATCTTGCTGATTATTAAGGTTATTTGTTAAAACTGTTTATTGCAGGCTGCTGTATTGTTTGGCCACGCCCCCTTTCACAAATAGTTGTCTGTTGTTTACGAAAATTTGTACTTGGTTTCAACATATGATAAGATGTTTTATAATTCGTGGCAGTTGTATATGAAGAATTTTGCTAAGCTTGTTCAATGCATTAAGTGGGTACTCAATAAAAAAAGTACGTGATTACTTAATAATATAATTTGGTAAAGCTGTTTACTGAAAGCTGCTGTCGTGCTTGTGTCCCTTTATATATAATGTTTTGCTGCTTATAAAGGCCTGTACTTCTGTTTTCAGTGTAATGACAAGTGTTTTAATAATTAATAGCAGCTGTGCGTTAAAAATATTATTAAGTTTTTTCAGTGTGTTAAGCGGTTTCTAACTCCCAAAAAATATTTATATCTAGTTGCTTAATAACATTACTTGATAAAGCTGTCTACTAAAAGCTGCTGTCTTGCTTGTCTCTCTTTAAATATCATTGTTTGCTGCTTATAAAGGTCTACAATTCTGTTTTGAAAGTAATGGCAGCTGTTTTAATAATTAATGGCAGATGCATATAAGAAATTTTCTTAGGGCAAGTCACTGCATTAACTGGTTACAGATTTAAAAAAAAGTGGTGTGCCTAGTAGTTATTAAGGTAATTTGGTAAAGCTGTTTATTGAAAGCTGCTGTCTTGCCCGTATACCTTTAAATATTACAGTTTCCTGTTTCTATGTATAAAAAAGAAATACTCTGATATCTGTTTGATGGAGGTATTTGTTTGGTATTGTTCTTCATAATTTTTTTTTCTCTAATCTAAACCTTCCCACCCCAGTCTCACCTGTCTGTTACTCAATTAGTATATGTTTATTGAGCTCAGGTATCCAATTTTGTGTGTGCCTGAGTTGGGGAGCACTTGGTGTGACTATGGAGAGGTGGTATGACCGTCACAAGGGTTCCACGCTACGTCGTAATGTGCCCAGAGAAGCTGAGAGGAGCTGCGAACATTTGATAACGTGAGACTTACCGGAAAGCTAGTGCGTTGCTATGTTCATGTATGCTATTGTTTTTTGTATATATTCTACTATTTTCATTTATTTGTGCATGTCAAAAATCTATTTATCGAGGGCAACCATTTCTGTAAAGAGTCGATGGGGTTTGACAAGCACAAGTGAAAATGTAATATCCCACGAAGCAACACATGAGGGACTGAAATGTTAGTATTACTATTAGAGGGTGAAGATTTTTGTTATTCGTTTCGAAGTGTCTGTGCGAGGGGCCAAGTCAACATACGGGACACTTTGCCTTAACTGTCAACCATTCACATGAAAAACTTTAAACTAATCACAATAAATTGAGTGATGCCTCCGCTAGTGGTCACTTAACACCGTCTAGCAGAACCAGCACCCCAGGGTAAAATCGGACGCCACAGAGCAAGCGACAGAAATGCATTCTGCAAACATGCACATGTGCGACGTCACCACACGACGGACGTCCACGCAGAATGGTGAGATGAGCCATCGCCCCCCCCTCCCCCCCCCCCCCCCCCCCCGCCAGCCGCACTTAATAACTGAGAACTGAGTCCTGCCCATGGCGCTCAAATCGGCCCTCAGATTTGTATGTAGAAAAAGTGCTGTAATAAATGCTAATATTTCATGTTTTCCCCCTAAACAATATGTTCGATTCACTTATCACTTATCCAAATCTCATAATCTTCTGTGTTTGATTCACTTAATTATTGATGTTGGTTAATTGTTGGCTCTCACCGAGGGGTGCACTCACTAGTTATTTTCATTTCACACTGTTTTGTGACACCCATCATGGGGCAATATAAATAGTAATACGTATGTCGATTTATGCAAAAGATCGAAGAATTGTCAATTCACTACAATGAAACCCTGCATTAAACCAGTCTTCAGAGTGAAGGCCACAACAAAATCAAAAATAACATTTTTTAATTTATTGAAACTGGAAAGATGAGGGCCATCATGTACTCTTCTATATCTACCAGGCATTCCACAAATTTTGCTTTTTATATGTTACAATAAACGAAATTTTGGACATCTCGAGTTCTAACTGGATCCTGAGAATACTTGTGACTTTGTCAGATTTAATTTGGGCCCCAAGTTTAGGGCTCATGTTACCGATGAAGTATTGATAACCTCAGGTCTGGCGATATTTACAGGAAACATGCATGGGAAACAAAAGTCGGTGCAGGACTAGTCCCAGTGCTGCTCCTGAGAGAACATCCTTCAACGAGGACTTTTCACTGAAACCGACAACACGCTGCTGCCTGTTCGTGAAGTGGCTTTTAGAATGTTTTGCTAATACCGTTTCGCTGAGTGAGTCAGGTGTGATAAAAACAGAAGTCACACTGCGACTGCAGTCGGACAGGAATCTAAGCGTCAGTGTGCAGAGCAGGTTCCCATCGTTTGGTGGCTTTAGCAAGAGAGCCTTGGTAGGCGCGCATTGTCGCCGTAGGGCTGCTACTGTGCTAAAAGGTAAGGGCGGGCAGGCGGCACCGCCCACCTACCACCCGCTGGGGGCTGCGGCTCTGGACTCGCCGGCTGCTGCGAGCGGCCTCCTCCAGGCGAGTCCGCAGGGTAAGGCAGCTGCGGAGAACTGGGCCCACCGTCTGTCGCAGTCATGGGGGCCGGCCTGTGGCAGCCCCGCCGCCGCTGCGATAAGCGGCTTAAAGGGCAGCCGGAGGAAGCGATGGCGGCGCCCCCGCAAGTCACACGCACCAACGTCACGAGCACGTGACCTCAGAGGCAGAGAACGCCAAAGCGCAGGGCATTCTGAAAAAGTGAGCAATACCTCGATATTCGCTTCCTCAGACTGACATTTTGGTGAACAGTTACTCACGAGACGGTTCAGTGACATTTAATTGTGGATATATTTCTCAAGGTACATCTAGCAAGGAACCGCTTGAGTGCGAGGTCTCAAGTTCAGTCTTTAGTAAGGCCCATATGAAAGTGTTGTTTTGACAATTATGACATGAAAAATATTAGCTGCTAACGACTCAGCATGTACATCAAACGGCGACAGTGAATGAGTGACTGTGAGGTGCAGAGATCTCTGTGATGAACGTATTACACTCCACAAAGTGGACATCGTCTACATTCGAGAAATGCTCAAAACAAACCATAACATTCACCATGAATACCCAATGAAAGATCGCGCGCCACAGTGATCACAAAGGTTCGCACCATCAAGTGGATGACAAACTCCTTGCGAGTCCAAAGCTTTCAGGACGTTCAGCTTGGTTTCCACTCTTAGAGAATGCGTATAGAACCATATTGGTGTAACGAGGTGATGGGAACTAATGGAATGTGATGGCACGGAACCGAGGGGAAACAGTCTGTCGTGCAGCTTGTCGTGAAACTGGCTACCCTTTAAGGCGTAGCTGCATATAGTGCTATAATATGTTTTGTAGGCACGGAAAACAGAGGCTGAATTTGTCCAGTGGTTTCAGTTGGTATGAAATGAAATGTCATACACTTTTCAGGAAGTACAGTTTACTGTAAGTGATTTATTTTGACACAGCTATTGGCCAAAATCTGCGCTCATATCATAGTTGTAGTTCTCTGATGCCCGTTTTCCCACTCTATCTTGCTGTCTTTCCCTACTGCTCTTACAAGATCACGCTCACAAGAAAGAACTGTAGGGGGCAGAGCATCTGCCAGTTCTTGCAGTGCAGTAAATAAATTTTCAACCAATTTACCGTCCAGATTAACATCCAGCTTAAGTATATACGAATGTCTTAACGCACTGGTGTTAACTGATCTTGATACAACTCTCTTGGTATCTCTAATTTCCTGGGTTCCTTTCATTTGCATTTCCTCTTCAATTCCAGATTGGCCGGAGCTGAAAAGGAATTTCTTACTGAAAGATAGGATAACTTTGTTTTCGGCCCGATTCTGCGGTTTGCTGTGCATCGCCCAGTTGACGCTTTGTTTGAAATTTCGTTGTCTGACGCCTTAAAATTCCGTAGGACTTCTTGAAGTTACGCAACCCTTCATTGCTTTCCTAGAAATCACTGTAATCTGTGTCGCGCGCAGTTTAATGTGCGTAACGCCGTAGGTCGCTATCATGTACCTGCTGTCAGTTGTATGGAGCCTGCTTCAAACGAGCAGACACCAGTTTTTGTAGCAAACGCAGCTTGTCCTCCCCTGAGTGTTAGTAATTGTTCTGATGCACTGCATGGTCGTGAGCCTTGCGGCTCAGCTTGCTTCGAATTCCCGGCGTTCTATTCCAGCGACGGTGGCCACGAGAGGACGTGGCTGGCAGTGAGGCCGACGGAGTGATCGATGCAGGGCAGTCGCGTGGAGCAGCTCTGGCCAGAAGAACGGACAGGAGGAGGTCCCAAAAATGGTTCAAATGGCTCTGAGCACTATGGGACTTAACATCTATGGTCATCAGTCCCCTAGAACTTAGAACTACGTAAACCTAACTAACCTAAGGACATCACACAACACCCAGTCATCACGAGGCAGAGAAAATCCCTGACCCCGCCGGGAATCGAACCCGGGAACTCGGGCGTGGGAAGCGAGAACGCTACCGCACGACCACGAGCTGCGGACGAGGAGGTCCCATCGTTTTTCAGAACGAAAGGCACAGAGGTGTTACATCTGGTTGAGAGGGATCGTCGCCTATCCCGGTCGGTTTTCCACCGCTTGGTGACGTTCTTCAACGTCTTTTATTTGGCAGAATGGCTGTAGTGCTGTGATGCCAGACACAGAAACTCTGACTGGTGGCGAAGCTGTTTGCTTTGCACTGTGCTACTTCGCACCGGAGTTGTTTTCCCCCTCTTATATTACCCTCCTGCAAGTATTTATAAAAACTATTTCTGGACAAGTGGTATGGAACCAGTCGTTAACACACACGCCTTAATGTGTTCCAGTTTTGCCGACGTGGGGCCACGCCTTGCATAAGATGACGTCAGTCTGACGGAGTGGAAGGACGCCCGGATCTGCGACAACTGAGGGACGATGGCTCTGCATTAGGCTCACCGAATCAAGAGTAACGCAAAGCAATAAGCTTGCCTTGAATGTGTATCTTCAGGGTGTCTCTCAAATAGTTCCGTTCTTAATACGTTAATACTTTAAGAACGTTCGTGTTTGTTTTACTAAAAGACATTGTTAAATTTTTTTAAGTGTGGTGGAATTACTGTGCCTTCAATATTTTAACGCAATTATACGTTGTTGGCATCCTGCCTTGAAAGTATATGTTGGGAGTGTCTGTAATTTGTTTGTCTTAAATGGTTAATACGTTAAAAATCCTGTTGCTTTTAACTGAGAGAAAAATTTAAGTTTAGATGGTTAACACTTCTTTTAAGAATTTGGTGACTGTGAACCTTTCTCAAGCGCTTGGGTTGGCCTGTAGTTTGTGCTAAGAGTTCTTTTTATGAAAATTATATTTCTTGAAACACGGGAAATGTTCTCTTATTGAAAAATGTTGGGTCTTGCTTAAATAAAGCGTATTAACTAGGGGATGAAAGATGTTTTCCTTGAATCTTGCCTAGCCGTTCCAGTTCCCTTGGCCTTCTTTCTAACACTGTTGTTATGTTTTGTCTGACCATGTCAGGTCGTATCGCTGCGGACTTATTCGAAATAATTTCTGACGAAATGTCAACTTCGGCAACCGTTGTAGATATAATGCGATGTTGTAGATGTAATGCATCGTTTACTTTGTTTTTGTTCCCATTGTCTGCTTTGTATCAACACTACTAGCACTCTAGCGCCGTTGTGAGTTACTAGTCGACGAAGCAGTCCAACTAAGCTCCGTAGCATGCTGTGCTCACCATTGTATACCTCCAGCCGCGACCCCTTTTGGCATTACCAGCCAATACTGTGGTTGCACGGTAGACAATTTGCGAGCCGTCAGATGCCGTTAATATAATTGGCCTTTTGCGACCTCATACTCAAGCGGTTCTACATGAATAGTTACCATTATTAAGGTAACATTACAAAATATGTAGCGCAAGAGCAGTATATCATAATAATAATAATAATAACAACAATTATTACCAAGCAACAAACTTAGGAACCAACACAACAGGATACAGATCACAAGTATACACAACATTTATTACCAGATACCCAGAATTAAAATTTTTAACAGAACAACGACTAGCTGATCAGATCCGTGTAGTAATCAAAAATAACAGGATACCACAGTCAGAATTAGAAAACATCAAACAATAAGTACAACAAATACTGGAACAAACTAATGTGCAATCAGAAGAAGAAGAAAATACAGTAATGGACTCAAACATCCTAAAACAAACAAACAAAGAACAACATGCATCAATTAAACAATTAGAGGAAAACGAAATCTTAAGACAGCCACCAGAACAAACACAAATAGAACACAAAGTGACACACATGTTAGATACAGAAGAAAAATTTCAGCTGACATATATAGAATACAAAGACACAAATACAGATATTAGACCATTCTTGCATAGACCCCCAAAATATCCCACAAGTCGAAACAACAATAACAACTGTCAACACAATCATACACAACAAAATAAATGAAAACACAACTACGGAAGAGTTACAACTACTGGTTTATATAGGAGCACTTACTACACTAAATATACACAGTAGGCAGAGATCAGAACCAACCAACACATAGAAAAAAACCCACAAAACCAGCATGGCAACACAGCCTACAGATCAGAATAGAGAAACTGAGAAAAGACATCGGACAGCTAACACAATTTATAAGAAATGAAATAGCAGACAAAAAACGGGAAAGGTTAGGTAAAATCTCATAACAAGAAGCGATAGAGCAATTAGATGGAAAGAAGCAGAAATTACAAGCATTGGCCAAACGACTTAGAAGATACAAAAAAAGTGAAAATAGAAGGAAACAAAACCAAACATTCAATACACATCAAAAGAAATTTTACCAGACAATAGATAACACACACATTAAAATAGACAATCCACCAAACATAACAGACATGGAACACTTCTGGAGCAACGTATGGTCAAACCCAATACAACATAACACACATGCATGGTGGATACAACCAGAAACAGACACATACAAGATGATACCACAAATGCCTGAGGTGATAATTTTGCAAGATGAAGTCACCCAAGCAATTAATTCTTTGCACAATTGGAAAGCCCCTGGAAAAGATAAAATAGCAAATTTCTGGCTAAAGAAGTTCACCTCAACACATTCACATCGAACTAAATTATTTGACAGTTACATTGCAGACCCATACACATTCCCTGATACACTTACACATGGAATAACTTATCTGAAACCTAAATATCAAGCAGACACAGCAAACCCAGCAAAATATCGCCCCATAACATGCCTACCAACAATATACAAAATATTAACTTCAGTCATTACACAGAAATTAATGACACATACAACACAGAACAAAATTATAAATGAAGAACAAAAAGGCTGTTGCAAAGGAGCACAAGGATGTAAAGAGCAACTGATAATAGATGCACAGGTGACATATCAAGCTAAAACTAAACAAAGGTCGCTACACTACACATACATTGATTACCAGAAAGCTTATGATAGTGTACCCCACTCATGGTTACTACAAATATTGGAAATATACAAAGCACATCCTAAATTGATACAGTTCCTAAACATAGTAATGAAAAATTGGAAAACTACACTTAATATCCAAACAAATTCAAATAATATCACATCACAGCCAATACAGATTAAGCGTGGAATATACCAAGGAGACTCATTAAGTCCTTTCAGGTTCTGTCTTGCTCTGAACCCACTATCCAATATGCTAAACAATACAAATTATGGATACAATATTACTGGAACATACCATCACAAAATCACACATTTGCTATACATAGATGATCTAAAACTACTGGCAGCAACAAATCAACAACTCAACCAATTACTAAAGATAACAGAAGTATTCAGCAATGATATAAATATGGCTTTTGGAGCAGACAAATGTAAGAAAAATAGCATAGTCAAGGGAAGACACACTAAACAAGAAGATTACATATTGGATAACCACAGCGACTGCATAGAAGCGATGGAAAAAACAGATGCCTATAAATATCTAGGATACAGACAAAAAATAGGAATAGATAATACAAATATTAAAGAAGAACTAAAACAAAAATAAAGACAAAGACTAACAAAAATACTGAAAACAGAAGTGACAGCAAGAAACAAGACAAAAGCTATAAATACTTATGCTATACCAATATTGACCTACTCATTTGGAGTAGTGAAATGGAGCAACACAGACCTAGAAGCACTCAATACACTTACACGATCACAGTGCCACAAATATAGAGTACATCACATACATTCAGCTATAGAAAGATTCACATTAAGCAGAAAGGAAGGAGGAAGGGGATTTATCGACATAAAAAGCCTACATTATGGACAGGTAGACAATTTAAGAAAATTCTTCATAGAACGAGCAGAAACTAGCAAAATACACAAAGCAATCACTCATATACATACATCGGCAACACCATTGCAATTTCATAACCACTTCTACAACCCTTTAGATCACATAACATCAACAGTTACGAAGAAAGTAAATTTGAAAGAGAAAACACTACATGGCAAGCACCCATATCATCTAACACAGCCACACATCGATCAAGACGCATCCAACACATGGCTAAGAAAAGGCAATATATACAGTGAGACGGAAGGATTCATGATTGCAATACAGAATCAAACAATAAATACCAGATATTACAGCAAGCATATTATTAAAGATCCCAATACCACAACAGATAAACGCAGACTTTGCAAACAACAAATAGAAACAGCAGATCACATCACAAGCGGATGAACAATACTAGCAAATGCAGAATACCCCAGAAGACATGACAATGTAGCAAAAATAATACATCAACAACTTGCCATACTACATAAACTAATAAAACAACACGTTCCCACATACAAGTATGCACCACAAAATGTACTGGAGAATGATGAATACGAATTATACTGGAACAGAACCATTATAACACATAAAACAACACTACATAACAAACCTGACATCATACTCACCAATAAAAAGAAGAAATTAACACAACTAATCGAAATATCCATACCCAATACAACAAATATGCAGAAGAAAACAGGAGAAAAAATTGAAAAATACATCCAACTGGCTGAGGAAGACAAGGACATGTGGCATCCGGATAAAGTTCACATTATACCAATTATACTATCAACTACAGGAGTCATACCACACAATATCCACCAGTACATCAACGCAATACAGCTACATTCAAACGTATATATACAACTACAGAAATCTGTAATTATTGATACATGTTTAATTACCCGAAAGTTCCTAAATGCAATGTAACATATACCGTACAGTTAAAAGGAAGTCACGTTTGATCAAGGTCCGCGTCACCTTCCATTTTTAACCAGACATAACGTCTGAGAATGAAAAGAAATAATAACAATAATAATAATAATATACTGCCTGACAAAATAGTGAAGTATCCAGAAGACATGCTCCGACTCAGTGTAACATAAATAACATGGATGGGTATATAAATGATTAGACTTGCAATTCTGTTTGAGAAGGATAACGGCCATCAGAGTGCGTTCCTGTTTACTGTCGCTTCCAGGCCTAATTGGGTGTACAAGGGGCTCAAACACCAGGAAATGCTAAATGAGTACTATGAAAGACACGAAGATGGAGCGTATTCGTATGAGGCAACGATATCAGCACCCGACGGGATTTGGTATGGGCGTCATTGTGGATCTCCATTTGGCCGCCTGGCCGAATCGTGCGATATCCCGATTAGTGGGATCTCCGGATGAGACAGTGGACCGAGGTGACACTGCGTGAGTTTACGCATACTCGTCGCCAAGGTCCTGCTCGACCACAGCAGTCAGCCACAAGGTAGGGCCGTCGTATTCTGCACCAACAACATCGTAACAGCTTCACATCTCCGTCTGTCATCGGAGAACAGGTAACGGACTTCCTAAAACATCATGTGTCGTCCTGCACCGTTCGCCAGAGAGCAGCGACAGCCTGGCTGCGGAAGTATGCCGCCAGTAACACCAAAACACAACGCCGTGGTGCCGCGACTGGGAAGCACGGAGGGCATCGCGATGTGTTCAGCAGTGAATTGCGGTTATGCGTGAGTGACCACCGTCGGCGGGCAGTGTGACGACCTGGGTAGAGGCCCCATTCTTCCGGTGTTTTGGAGAGGCCAAGCGACATATTTTCTCAACCTCTGAAGTTTCTTTCTTTTGTCGGGCATTATAGTAATGTAATTCGTGTGAAGAGAATTTTCCAAGAGTCATTCAAATTGAAGAGAGTTAGGTGAAGGAGATCAGACGCATCTACGGGTTGCAAGGGGAATAAAGGCAGCAGAATCAGAAACTCCATTAGTGGTTGTTCAAGACTGGGGCTTGTGTGTAGGAAATTTGGAAAAGTTGTAATGAAAACCACTGAGGACGCCGGCTGTCGACTTTGTGTTGTATACGAACCACATAATATCAGGCTGCCCCGTACTGGCACCGATTAATATTGAAAACTCTAGGAGTACTAGACGTGGTAAATTGTATTACCGTAGACCCAAGGTTGTCGTATCAGATCGACAGCACACCGTTCTGTATGGTCAACTGGTACATACCGGACGAACGGCTGCAGCTTAAAATCCTGACATAATCACTAAGATAAAATATCTTACCTCTTAATCGAACTAAGAGTATTGGGAGAACGGAACAGTAATGATAAGGCGGCTCAAAAGAAACTGAAATACAGCTATGTGACCATCGATGTCAGTCAAGGTTGGAATGTAAAAACCGACGTCAGCTCGATCATTACTTTAGCCTTAGGATCAGAACAACATGAAGTGCACTCAGTCCAGAATACTAGAATGTATTAAACATGGTGGAACAAAATCTGTAGCACTTTTCAGAACCGCCCATATCTTGAGTGAAACATTGCAAAACCACTTAAGCCAACAGGCCTACTCCTAAGGAAGCTGAAAGTAGTCTGGTCTGTGTCAAAAATATGATCTGTGCTGTAAAAAGTAAAGCTAACAAAAATAATAGTAATAATAAAATAAATAATTAAGATATTGATAATAATGATAATTATTACTATAGATGGCGTAATGAACACGTAATGTTTCAGAATTTGTGAACATTGTTTTCATAAATTAGTTAGTTTCCTGTTTGTCGAATGAGAATAATTATATAGAACAGGAAAGTATGGCACCATTGCAGAAGGAATCAAACCCGGCGAAGAAGTCTACTGATCTGAAGTGGAGGAAGGAAATAATAGAGAAAGGCTAGCAGGTGCGATGGAGGAATGAAAATAGAAACAGGCGGGTTTGAGGAAACCATAGACAGTAATGATCTGACAAAATATCATGAATAATGGTTCGCTGTTAACAGAAGGAGACAGCTGGTTTATGCTGAGAATTAGGCCACACCTATATCAACGGGTAAAATTTCAATCTTGTCATGAATGCGGAAAGAAACGGATGGAGAAGATGCCGCGTGTGAAAATCGCATCGTCTATCCGGTCGCCTCCGCTCTGACTAAGCTCAGGAATGACTGACGAGACCAAGCAACCTAATGTGACACACACATCTTACTCGAGTACTCCTGGCAAACTCGAGTCGTCCGGAGTGTTCACTGTTTCTGCCGCGGTGAGCTACGTCACAGTCGTAAGCGTGTGGCGGGGCTGAAGACTGGAGTCACTTTTATCTTAATTGTGGAACAGATATTTTGCTAAACCTTATGGGCTGCAATTAGACAAGGAGAGAGTACGCAAATTTCTTACCTTAATTACAGAAAGCAGATTGTCATACCGACAGTCACATCAGACAAGGTAAGCTGGGACTGAGGGAACATGTAAGGCCCATGTTCTTAACGTATACATGTAATCCTTCGTTGACTCTAGGCCTCGGTTTATGAAAGGTAACGTTTTATGATACTACCTTAGTGTTAAAAAAAAAAAAAAAAAAAAAAACCTTATCTTACCAGACACAACTCAGATGATAAATTAATTTCGCCTACACCTGGCTAACAGTAAAGTAGTTTTTGTCTCAAATCACACAGGTACTCATATTACGCAGCTTCTAAGAACAAAGTGGGCGTACTAGCGTCGGAATTTGACAATATTTGTCATAGACCAAATAAAAACCTGTATGAAAAATTTATAGAAGTTATGTAACTCACTCTGGATTGTTTCTCTTTGTGAAGAATCATTGTGTTGAGCTAAAGAAACGGATATTAGTTTGTTTTCCACATTTTCACTCGTAGTCTTATGGAATGATCTTCTGGGCAAATGGTCCTAAAGTTAATGAGCTACTTATTCTGCAGAAGCGGTCATCAAGAATATTGTGTAAAGTATTTAACCGAACATCATGCAGAGGACACTTAAATGATTTTGGGCGGACATCTTGTAATCATGTTCTAGTGCACGTCTAGGTTATCTGCGGCAGTAGCTCAGTAATTTTTTCCCAGTTTTCGCGTTGAGAAGACTTTCTCTCGTAATCGTTTTATGTATTTACAATTTAAGTGTTGCCAGCTGCTTACTGTTATGGAAGATTGTGTGGGTATCTGTAATTATCAGAGCGCAAATCTGTTTAGATACTGAATACCTCTCCAGGTCTGTTCAATTGTCCAATTACTGTGTGACCTATTCAAGTATGTGTAGTTATCTGCACGAGTTCGTTTGATTTGAAGTTTAGTTACTTAGTATTTTTGTTGCCCCTATTTTTCACTTGAAAACGGTCTCAAAAGCATACTAGACGTTGTAAATTTAAGCCGAGATGTTCAAGAAAAGACGATAATGGGTAAGCGCCAATACATCTGTAGCGTGTGGATACGTTGAGAATATGGGTCTGACGGGAGGCGTGCTGTGGCAGTCCTTGCAGTTGTGATGAGCACGGTGTCCGGATGGCGTAGTGGTCAGTAAGCAGGAGGTCCAGGCTTAAAGCCCGGTCCAGCAAAAGTTTTTAACTTTACAGGTTGACTTACATAAAAGCCCAGTAGCAGCTAATATCAGTTATTTCTGTCTCCCTTGGTTCATAATCGCTGCGGGATCAAAACCCGATCTGTTCTTTTGGACATGTCCGAAAAAACAGACACCGAATATATAACTAAATCAGACAAACAGAGTAATAATACAACTTGTTAGTTTGGGTAAAATCAATTTGCCTTCATAATTGAAAACTGTAATATGACGATCCCCCCCATGAACCATGGACCTTGCCGTTGGTGGGGAGGCTTGCGTGCCTCAGCGATACAGATAGCCGTACCGTAGGTGCAACCACAACGGAGGGGTATCTGTTGAGAGGCTAGACAAACGTGTGGTTCCTGAAGAGGGGCAGCAGCCTTTTCAGTAGTTGCACGGGCAACAGTCTGGATGATTGACTGATCTGGCCTTGTAACTCTAACCAAAACGGCCTTGCTGTGCTGGAACCGCGAACGGCTGAAAGCAAGTGGAAACTACAGCCATAATTTTTCCCGAGGGCATGCAGCTTTACCGTATGGTTAAATGATGATGGCGTCCTCGTGGGTAAAATATTCCGGAGGTAAAATAGTCCCCCATTCGGATCTCCGGGCGGGGACTAATCAGGAGGACGTCTTTATTAGGAGAATGAAAACTGGCGTTCTACGGATCGGATCGTGGAATGTCAGATCCCTTAATCGGGCAGGTAGGTTAGAAAATTTAAATAGGGAAATGGATAGGTTAAAGTTAGATAGAGTGGGAATTAAGTTCGGTGGCAGGAGGAACAAGACTTTTGGTCAGGTGAAAACAGGGTTATAAATACAAATTCAAATAGGGGTAATGCAGGAGTAGGTTTAATAATGAATAAAAAAATAGGAGTACGGGTAAGCTACTACAAACAGCACAGTGATCGCATTACTGTGGCCAAGACAGATATGAAGCCCACGCCTACCACAGTAGTACAAGTTTATATGCCAACTAGCTCTTCAGATGACGAAGAGATTGATAAAATGTATGATGAGATAAAAGAAATTATTCAGATAGTGAAGGAAGGCGAAAATTTAATAGTTATGGGTGGCTGGAATTCGTCAATAGGAAAAGGGAGAGAAGGAAACGCAGTAGGTGAATATGGATTGGGGGGAAGAAATGAAAGAGGAAGCCGCCTGGTAGAATTTTGCACAGAGCTTAACTTAATGATAGCTAACACTTGGTTCAAGAATCATAAAAGAAAGTTGTATACATGGGAGAAGCCTGGAGACACTAGAAGGTATCACATAGATTATATAGTAGTATGACAGAGATTCAGGAACCAGGTTTTAAATTTCCAGGGGCAGATGTGGACTCTGACCACAATCTATTGGTTATGAACTGTAGATTAAAACTGAAGAAACTGCAAAAAAGGTGGGAATTTGAGGAGATGTGACGTGGATAAACTGAAAGAACCAGAGGTTGTAGAGAGCTTCAGGGAGAGCATTAGGGAACGATTGACAAGAATGGGGGAAAGAAATACAGTAGAAGAAGAATGGGTAGCTTTGAGAGACGAAATAGTGAAAGTAGCAGAGGATCAAGTAGGTAAAAAGACGAAGGCTAATAGAAATTCTTGGGTAACAGAAGAGATAGTGAATTTAATTGATGAAAGGAGAAAATACAAAAGCAGGCAAAAAGGAATACAAATGAGACTGAGGTGTCGCATGGGGGCGGTCACCGGATCCTCTGCAGCTGTCAGATATCCTCCTGGTGGCTCCACTGACAATTCGTATACCATTGCTAAGGCCTCGAAAGCTGATTATCGGATACAACTTTTATCTTGCTTCTGCCCATGGACTACGACTTGATACTCTGCTATTTTTTTCCTTACTTTTCTTCACGATTCTTTTCTGTATGGGTCTAAACCCGATACTAATTTGAGCTCAAATTACTCACTGTCGTAGCGTTAGGTCTCTACTGCATTATCGGCTATCGACTTATAGACCAATTCTATGTAAACACCAATGTATGTCAAGCTACGACGCAGAAGGAGGAATCACAGAGGAGACTTGTGCTTCGTCAACGGATTCGTTTAGTCAACGAGAGAGCGGTGCACACTGAAATATGTTTTTATTAAAGTTGTCTTGATTGCACTAAACATAAAGTGAAAGTTGCCCGATTCCGCTGCTAAGCAGTCATTTTCAAATTTCTCTAAAAGCGTAAAAAAATCCAGCAACCGTTGTTAAATACGCTATCTGATCAGGCCTGTCCAAGCACCTACATGTAAAGAGGAATTGGCGGACCCACCAGTAGGTGGGGAGTATTGATTTGTCACTGGGTGAGCCATAACAGCAGGATGGGGCGCTCTGGAGAGCTCGCATGATGTGACCGTGAACAGGAAACGCGAAGGAACAGTCCTCGCTAAACCAGGATCGGACAGACCTCGTGTCGATAAACGCCGAGAGCGGTTACAAAAAACTGCTTGAAGGTCAGTCCTGAATTTGAGGAGCCAGCACCTTGCACCTTGCACAATGACTATGCATAGGGATTAGAAACGATGACGTACCGTGGTCGAGCAGCTGCTGAACCGCAGTCAGCGGCTGAATGGTGCCTGGAGTGACGCCACTGGGCAGTGGGTGACTGAACCCTGTGGCAATCCGAGTGAAGGACTTGGATTAGGCGAATGCCTCCTGAAACCTACCCGCCAATGTGTGTAGTGCCGACACTGAAGTTTGGAAGAGACGGGTTCACAATATGGGGGTGTTTTTCGTGGTTACGGTGTGGCGCCCTTTCTGTGCTTACGGAAAGCCCAGTGGTGACATGTACGAACACATTTTACAGCACTGTGTACTCCACACTGTAGAGGACCACTTCGGAGACGATTTTTGTTTTTATCAGCATTACAAAATTCCCTGTCATAAAGCAGCATCTGTGAAACACTGACTTGTGGACAATAACACTGCTGAGAGAGACAGACCTACCAAGTGTCACTAACCGAACCCAATGAAACACGTCTGAGAGGACACAGAATGTCGACTTCGCTCCAGAAACCCAGGACGACCTAAGTCTCTTGTGCACTCCATCAATGCGATTAGAAAAAGTTAGTATTGTGGCTTAGCTGGCTGACTGCTGACTGTGGAACACAACTACAAGAAGCTATTGTGGAACTCCACTTACAGGTATTGAATGAATCTTACAATCCGCCAACCTACGAAGGGAGGGTCGGAGTAAATGTAGATGTCAAAGGATAAGAACTGACAATGGCAGAGGAATGGAGGCATCGATAACTGTAAAGGGAGGAGTACCTTGCATCGAGACCAGGAGCTCCAGAAATTAAGATGTGAAACAAGAAGAGCCTGTAAGCTGACCAGAGTACGATGACCCAAGAAGAAGGAGTCCGAGGGTTGCATAGATGCAGTACGTTAACATTTTAAAGAAAAGTTACGGAAAAAAGTGTACCGATGGAAGCAAATCGCGAAGGGTAGCTCGAATACCGATCCCTAGAGTATACGATTCAAAATAGTCTGCGAGTAAGAACGATCACCAACATTCAAACGAGGTTATGAGACGGTAACAGGGAGTTGTGAACAGTCAGCTGCCATGTTAATGGAAAAACTGCTTCCTGACGACGAAGAAGAAGACGACACAGAAGATCAGCGTAGATTACTAACTATGTAAATCGAAGACTATACAAACAATAAGCCTGTGTACCCCTTCACACAAGAAGAAAGTACGCAAATAATTTTAAGACAGAACCGGATGGGATCCCTGCCAAAGTAATACAAGCACCTCGTGACCAATTAAATAGTTTCTTGTGTCAACTCCAGAACGAGTGTCTCTTGCAAAGCAGGTCCTTGCTCCATGGAAGAGTGCTGTAGTGGTGATAAGTAGTAAAGGGCAAAAGGATCTGATGATACCAAAATCCTACTGGCTAATTTGTCATCTGAACGTTGTCGGCAAGATATTTCTGTGGTGTCACCGCCAGACACCACACTTGCTAGGTGGTAGCCTTTAAATCGGCCGCCGTCCGGTAGTATACGTCGGACCCGCCTGTCGCCACTGTCAGTGATTGCAGACCGAGCGCCACCACACGGCAGGTCTAGAGAGACTTCCTAGCTCTCGCCCCAGTTGTACAGCCGACATTGCTAGGAATGGTTCACTGACAAATACGCTCTCATTTGCCGAGACGATAGTTAGCATAGCCTTCAGCTACGTCATTTGCTACGACCTAGCAAGGCGCCATTACCAGTTTGTATTGTAATAATGTCTAAACAAGAGCGATGTTCTCCAATTGTGGATTAAAGTTAAGTATTCCAAGAGCTACGTTCTTTTCTTTATAGGATAATTACTTTACCTTGTTCCAGACCTCGCGCCAATCTGCGTGAGCTTAAAAGCGTGCATTTCGGCCTCCTCTAGCAGCACGGTGTTGGCTCTTCTGCCAACACTTCAATTTCAAAAACTACTATGCAAGAGATTACCAGATCACAGAATGCCACACGGGATGTGCCCTCACCAACACCGGTTCAGAGGTGGCTATTAGTAAGGTGACGCTACGGACAGGTACTCATTCTGCGTACGCTGTAGCGATGATGATTGATACTGCTGGCAATTTCGATTACCTATGGTTGCCGTCTTTCTTTCGTCAGCTTAGGGTGTTGGAGCATCCAAAAGGGCTGTAGAACTGACAGGGGGAGGCCGCCAATTGTGAAATTCAGATTCGATTCATACTGCGCATAATAAAAGCTCATGACCAGAGGTGTAATGTGGCAAAGCACCAAGATGCACTTCTCAGCCGTTGTCGAGAAAATCGACAGTTAAACCGTTGCGGTGAAATACTCTCTACGATTTATAATTTCCTACAGCGTCGTGGCGCAGCGGTAAGCGCTCGCGTTCGTAATCCGAAGGTCGCCGGATCGAATCTCGCGCCATGCGACTTTTTTTTTTTTAGTATTTGTTTTTCGTAATTCAAATAGATATATATAAAATTCCCAGCAATCAGTTGCAACAATTACGCATATAATAAGTTGTTGAAAGTCGTTTGTCGTGGAAAAACTGGCGACTTCGAACATGATTATGTTTTCCGCAAACAAAGTTCTATTTCACAAATGTTATTAATTGCCTTCATAATGTTTACACGTGTAGTTAACGGAAGACGTAGAAACGATGTTCCGAAACGAATGCGTATAGCGTAAGTCAAACGTTCGAATTAGAGTAGAGACCCCACGAACCCGAGCGCTTACCGCTGCCCCACGACGCTGTAGAAAATTATAAATCGTAGAGAGTATTTCACCGCAACGGTTTCTATTAGCTGTCGATTTTCTCGAGAACGGCTGAGAAGTGCATCTTGGTGCTTTGCCACATTACACCTCTGGCCATGAGCTTTTATTATGCGCAGTATGAATCGAATCCGAATTTCACAATTGGCGGCCTCCCCTTGTGAGCGAGAGATTATTGCCAAGGTAGACATGTTTCTTTAAATATTTCCAGCAAATAAAATCATAGAACAGTAACAAAAGGTCGTGTGCATGGTCGGTGTGTGGTGTAGTGTTTTGGGGTGTAGCGCTGGAGCCCATATTGCGGACGTGACAAGACAGCGGTAGCATAAGCAGACTAGTAGCATTTGCAGATAGTATGGTGTTCGTTTTAGGTGGTGATAAGAAGAATTATAGCTCTACGAGGGCTGATGTCAGAGCATTAAATTGTGACTAGCAACTCACAAAACAACGCACCTCCTGCTGAAAGGGAACCTAGGAAGAAACCCTAAAATCAATTTAAATGATTAATGATTAGAAGAAGTGCAGTAACGAAATATCTAGAGGTATTTTTGGATGAAGGTCGTAATGTTGCACATCATATTGAGGAAGCAGGTACAAAAGATACGAACATGATGTACAAAATTGTAGCCGTTGTAGACAGGCAGTTTTGGCTTCCCATGACAATAATCAGAGCATCTATGTTAGCATCTGTCGTAGGATGTGAGTGTTTTGCCTCAGCCGGTGCAGCCAGCCTGATTAGTGAGAAGAGGCTTGGCTCTGAGCACTATGGGACTTAACATCTGAGGTCATCAGTCCCCTAGAACTTAGAACTACTTAAACCTAACTAACCCAAGGACGTCACACACATCCATGCCCGAGGCAGGATTCGAACCTGCGACCGTAGCAGTCGCGCGGTTCCGGACTGAAGCGCCTAGAACCGCTCGGCCACCGCGGCCGGCAGTGAGAAGAGTCCACAGAGGAGTGCTGCTGAGTTTAACCGGCACCTGCTGTGCCACCCTGCGCGATGCTACATTATTCATTGTAGGAATGTTCCCACTCGAATTGGAAATTTGGAAAAGGAGAAAGACAGGTATTCGAATGGGAGTACGGAAGATGGTTGGAACTCAGGCCAATAAGAAGAAGTTAATAAAAGATTGCATATTAGCACTGTGGCAAAATGAATGGGATAATTCACTAATACGCAGCAGAACATACGAATTTCTCCCCAATATGACGGTGGGACCAAAAATTAGGTATCCTAACCAGTCGAGTGGATTTATACATACCTGGCTTACCATGGTCCGTACTCTACATGTCCAAACAAATTCAAAAACAAACGAATGCTATTTTCGCCTGCGGCAGCGTGGGTAGTCCAGAAATGGACTACGCTCCCTACCAAAATGCGGTGGGTTATAGCCATCAGCCATTACGAATGCTGGATCCCAAAGCAGCTCTGAGGGGCTAGTCGGCCTTGCGCATCTGTGTCGGTACTGCAGCTGCACTATACAGGATGGCCATGGAAGTCTTCACGAGGCGTGGAACGAAACGTAAGCATGGTACCAACGCCGGCAACACAACATGATTTGCAGATGGAGAGAAGACAACTAAGGTCGGCGAGCACCGAATGAGATAGTTTTTCGAGAATTTACATTGCGTTGGTGCAAGCGATCAAGACTTCAAGACGTAACAGTGAATAATGAAATTGATTGGTGTAGAGGAAATGCTGCTGAAGGGCTGCCCTGCGCCCAAGACATCCAGCAGAAAATGGCTGTTGGCTGGGGTAGTACTAGGGCAGATACAGTAGCGGAGACAAGCATCTATAGATTCCGTAGTCTTAACGATAGTAGCAGTAGTTGGGTAACTGCTTAAGGGTTTTATTGTAGATTTATAGTACTAGAAATAGTCGTTGTATTAAAGAAATTAAGTGTCAGAAATAAACAATTAATATACACGTTTATAATTATCAAAAAAAAATGTCATTTGTATGACCTATTTCATCTTTCCAAATAATAGCCCGTAACTGTGAAGAATAAATAAAAATTTCTACCATCGCTGGTTTTGGCTCTTGAATGGGAATATGCTGCCATTCCACCTCATTACAGGCGTCCTGAGCAGAACTGAAGCTTTCATAAGGGCGGACTGTGGACACACTTTACATTAATCTCCACTGTTAGCTTCCCGCATGTACAAAACGAACTGGCACGCATATGAAGAAGAATACAGTCGTCTGATTTGCTGCGAGGTAAATCAGAGTAAAGTTGCAAGGGCGGGAATGTGGCCATTGTGTATTTTTTGGCCTGAACAGTGATGCTGATCCCAAGAAGTGTTCGAACTAGATCCAACATACACTATCATTGTTGCGTGTGAGTTTCAGAGAGAAAGCTTGTTCTGGTACTTTTTTTTAATATATAAAACTATTTCTGATTTTCAGTCGTCTGATGTAAGGTAAGTGATTCATATTATACTTGTTACCCCATTTTTTACAATATCAATGTTTAAACAACGTCTTTGGCTCTTGATATACGGTCCAGTCATATTAATGTGACCAGCGGCTTTTTTCGACGTTAACGTGCAATGACCACTCACAGACGGAGTATGCAGAACTAGCGGTGGAGGGTATATGAAGCGTGTCGGGTGGACTCAGTGCAGTCGCTGTTGTAATGGAGAAAGGAGCTATTTCTCTGACTCCCGAAAGGGCCTGATCATTGTCTTTCGGACCCAGAGCGCAAGCATTTCCGAAACGGCTAAGTTTGTAAACCGTTTGTGTGCCGCTATGGTTAAAGTGTATCGTGCATGGCAAAATGGCACTATCCAAAACCGGCACCGAGCAAACTGCGACGCAACACTCGCCATAATGACAGGGTAGAACGACAGCGGGACAGTGTGAGCTGCTGTGCAACTTACCGCCCAGATAAGCCAAGGCGGTACCAACAGTGTCTCGTCAACGACCGTTCAGCGAACGTTTCTGCGTATAGGCATCCACAGCAGACGCCTCTTCAGTGCACCCATGCTGACTGATGTTCACCGGCGACGAAGGGCGGAATTTGCACGCCAGTTCCGCTCTGGCTGCGGCTACCGTCGCAACGATCCAGGCCGAAAGGGGGAGCGTTATGGTCTTGGGAGTGTTTTCGTGCCATTGCCTGGGTGACCTCGTCTTTCTTGAAGGCATAAAGGATCAATACCACTATGGATCTATCCTTGGAAACCGTGTACGCCACTGCATGCATTTTGTTTTCCCAGCACGAAGCTACGTGTCACACAGCTCGCAGTGTGCGTGCGTGGTTCGTAGAGCATCAGGATGATTCCACTGTACTCCTCTGACCACCAAACTCCCCAGATTAAAACCCAATCGAGAATCTGTTAGACCATCCCGATCGGGCTGTACGCGGCACGGACCCTCAACCGAGAAACCTGGAACAGCCGGCCACGGCGGTGTGGCCGCCACGGATGGCTCCACACCTCTGTCGGTACCTTCGAGAAGCTTGCTGACGCTCGTCCTGCAAGTCTCACAGAGGTTCACTCTGCAAAAGGTGGTTATTCCGGCTTTTGAGAAGTGGTCGCGTTAATGTGGCTGGCAGTGTAGTGTCATCTGTGAGTCACTAATAGAGACATGGCGTCCGATAGGTGAAAGCGGCCGAGGTGACCACTTTTGCCAATAGTTTATTTTAATCTGTTTTCCCCAATAGGAGTTAGTTACTTCCGTGGGTCACCTGTAATACTATAATTTCATTTCTTTTTTTTGCAAAATTGTAATCCCTTATTATGTCCCTTTGTGGGCATTTTGAGCTAATTAATTGTTAATGTTTAAAACTGTCTTTGTTCTGTAATACTTGGCTTAATAGAAAAATACGATTCGAAAAGGCCTGCTGTGACCGTCTGGTATTGTTTCAGATATAAGGGTATCAAGACGCCCAGAAAATATGTGCGGAAACCAGAGAAACAACACAGGACTCAGCTAAGATGAAAAACGCAACTGAGGCTGCGAACAACGGTAGACTGCTTATTTCTAAACCAGCAAAGGCATTTCTTCTACCACGTATTATGCTAAAAAGGAGAAATAAATAATAACAATCTCAGGAAGCTTTGAAAAGGGTCAGCATAGATAAGTTTTGATACCCCTCACATTAACAGTTCTGTCCAAACACACCAAATTATTTGTACTTAAAGGGAGATGCCAAGATGATGATGTAGTTGCCATCCATTTTCGGAGTATGTAAGTGTGGACTTCTCACTTCAACCTCCTATTCTGCTGCACACACAGCATGTGTGTGTGTGTGTGTGTGTGTGTGTGTGTGTGTGTGTGTGTGTGTGTGTGTGTACGTGTGTACAGCAGGAGAAGTCCACACTTACATACTCCGAAAGTGGATGGCAACTATATCATCATCTTGGCATCTCTCTTTAAGTAGAAATAATTTGGTGATATATAATTTGGTGATATATATATAACTTTTTTCCTGATGCGTTAAATGAAAATTTGTTTCAACCAAAGTTTCTTAATGTCACTGGGTAGTTCCTGCTGTGGTTATATGTTTTTTGTATTCCCACAGATGTAGGAGATACAGGGTACATGTTAATTTTTTAAAATGTAAACATGTACATTTACTTCAAGAATACAGTTTCTCTCTCCAAGATAATTTCTGTGCTACCTCGTTCACGTACGGAGAGAAGAGTGCAATTAATCGGGGTTTCGTGAATATTTAATTTCCTTCACTGTGGACACTTGACCGCACATTCTCCAACATTTACACTCCGTAATTTGAAAGCCATTACTCCTCCTATGGCACAAAAGCAACGCTGTAGCACTCCACTTCACATGTTAATTGTCATGTTGTTTCAATCAGAGTATCCACCGTGCGGTAATTAAACAGCGAGACCGATGTGATTAATGCAAACAAAGTTACAGCCAACTTTCATCCCCTACAACATTTTCTCATCTCGTATATACACTGAGTCCTAGCGTTTCACCAACAACAGATCTGCTATAAAAAATTACCGCTAGGACATTTTTAGAGAGAATCATGGTTTCTTGTAAAAAGTGTAGGAACTGTCAGAGGTTTTTTCCTTTGTCTTTTCTACCAGATTAGACTTGGCGTATATCAGAATATCGACAGAACAGCAGAATGCTCACTGTGTAATCTGGTGTACAGAATGCAAATCTGTGACAACGTACTCTGGAATTATCGACTCCAGTATGGTAGGGTAACACCCGCAGAAACAAGCATAATGAGGTGTTTCAAAAAGTTAGAGAGACAGGCCAAGACGCTCGGAATGGACGTCCCTTTGTGTCTCTAGCAGAGTATAACCTGCATGTCCACGGAGACTCAGGATTCAGTTCTTCGTGCATCACGCCAATTGCGGGAAGTAAGATCAGCCGTCCATAAAGTGTTACCTGAGCGATAACGCGTTTTTCAAAGACTGTGCTAATGGCCCAAGCACTGTACCGAAACGATTGTCGTCTGCGGTATGCATTGCGTGTTCCACGCTGGTCTCCATAGATGCTGACAGTGACCATCCAAAAAAGTGTCTGTTTTCAGATGAAATAGCGTTCCACATTTACAGACATACGAATCATCAGAAAATTAGGATTTGGGGCTCCAAAATGCCTCACAACGGGTGTGAACACATCCGTGATACCCCGAAGCTTCTTGAAGTGTGGACATGCTGTTAACAGTTAGTGCTACCACAGCTCGAAGAGCTGCAGCAGTCCATCGAGTCCCAGCATCACGGTGGACCTCAATACTCCAGTTTCAATGTGCACGATGTCCTGAATGGCACCCTTCCAGAGAGGTGGATGGGTCCTGATTGTTCCATCCCAAGAGCCCGCGCTCTCCTGAAGTAGCTCCAGTAGTTAGTGTGGTGAGGGTTATTTCGACCAATGTGTGTGTCCAACACCAGTAAATGACATTGCAAATCAGTGAAGCAGACAGGTCTGTTGGTGATGAAATTCTGTCCCGAACGTGAACAGAACTCGAATATCACCTTGATGTTCTACGATAAAAGAGTGGGACAAGCATTGACTTTCTGCCACAACAGAAAGAAACTTTGAGAGTTGCTAAGCGTTTTACAACAAACGATGATGCTCCATCTCTAATAGAGCCCAAGATTTGGTTCTTTCAAATGATATGGTAAATTCGTGGTCACCCGGTACACCCCGGCGCATACAAGCATTCATTGTTCAAAGCAATGCTGAAGCTCTTCAGTTCGCGTCTAGATTAACAATTCTGCCGTTTTTGCTTATACCGGTTCTACAGACTGAAAATGTGTTCCCTTCAACTGACTTTTCACTTTTAAAAACAGAAAAAGGCCACATGGAGCGAGATATAACGGGTATGGATAATGCTGTAGCATAGGAATACGCTTGTCCGATAATAACTTCTTCATACATAGATGTGCTTCACTCTTTGCCTCGTCCTGAATCCGGAACAGGACTTACTTGTAGCATTTGTGATTAATGATTTGACACTCTGGCAGCATTTCAATCATAACGACCCCCCTGATAAAAAAGCAGCCTTGCCTTCAGTTTGGACTGGCTCATTCGCACATTCTTCGCTGTTGGCGACCTAGGGTCTTGCATGCATCGCTTGACACTTTGTTCCGTGGTCACAATGGAAATGTTCCATCACCTGTGATGATATTTATCAGCATGTGTGGGTGTTCTGTGAGTTCATCCACACTGCTTGAGCAAATAATGCCTCAACTGCCATTTCGTTGAGCGAACGCTTCGGTGGTATGTTTTACAAAAACTTTTGTCGTGTTCAATACATCATGCGAAATTTGACTATCTAAAGGCTTCATTCAGGTCCTGCAGTCCCAGGTCAACCAGTACGCTCATCATCTTCGACCTCTCACCTACTCTGGTGTTCAGAAATTAGTGCACGCCAGGTAGCAGCATCACCAAACACCTGACTTCACATTTGAAAGCATTCTCTTGACGAGTCTTTAAATTTCAAATGGGTATTCGAGGTTAATGTGCTGCTAGAAGTTTAGGTGAACAACGGTCGGCGCACTCCTGCGCAACAGTGCCCTCTGCAAGTAAGGATAAAAAGTGGACCAAAATAAAGGGGAAACAACGAATGGTAATTTCGAGAGTGTGAAGGTCAACTCCACATCAAAACCAGTAGGAAGCGTGCAGTAGGAGGTGTGCAGTCTCCTTATCCGCAAAGTTAAATTGCCCACGCAACGAATGAACCTTACAGCTGCAGAGTTTCTCAATAATCATAGTCATGGTGCTTCCAATTCCTTCTGCTGGAGCACAGAATTTTATAAAAGGGAAAAGTAAACCAACGAGAGTCGGTGTGAAGTTACTTCTGATGCCGTCATCGTTTCAGTCATCCTATATGGTATTAACTTTTAAATGATGTAATTCTTTTCACTTCATTCACAACTGTCTCTTTCCTAGTTCGTAATTTATCCGTTTCTTCTTCTTCCTACTATTCTTCATCGCTCTCGTCCTTTCTTTGTTTATCTTTAAACCGTATTCTGTGTAAGTACGTTAGACATTCCTTCCGACATAATTCTAAGTTTTCGTCACATTTGGTGGGCAATTACATACACAGTACTGTAGTTATCAGATTTCCCACCACCATTAAATGTCCAAGTTGTCAACTTGTCAGTCTGCTCACTGTAACACGTTCTACAGACGTAAAGGAACGAACTTGTCAGGCGACAAACTGAATCCTGCAGACCGCTTTGCGAACTCCTGCTTTATCACTCGGCCTAACTTGTTGCGCTAGCAGCCTATCGAGAGGCGGCCGGCCGGGATGCAAAGGAAAGGAAAGGAAACGAAAGCTGTTTACGGCGCGACCGACGCGCGGCCTGCCAGGACTTCCATTCTTTCGGGCGGCGGTATTGGAGTCTCTGTATAGAGCGGTGTACATGCACCTCAGGCAAATAACCCCGTAAACCACACGATCACTTTTGTCCGCCCGACACGACCATCGTTGAATAGATTTATTGGAGACTCTCCTCGCAGCGGTTATTGGTGCACAAAATCATATAAGCCATCGTCCTGGGTGGGGTAAGCTTGTTCACGTGGAGTTCGCTTGTTTAACAGCAGGCTTACAGACGTCCTCCTTCTGTATTTTTGTGGAAACTGAATTTATCTTTTAGCACACGTTCGATGTGAAATTGTAAGGACATACTGTTTAATTCGCTGGAAATGCAGCAACAGCGAAATTGAGGCAGATTCATCACCAATAAAGACACAGGTTGTAAGAGGTATGGAAGCAAGAAGAGGAGAGGGAATGAAAGAAAAAGAAAACGGGTGAAGAAATACAGGGAGAACTAGAGAGAACAGCAGGATTTCTAGAGAAATATATGGCTAGCAACTTAATTAGAATTACTCGTTACATCAAAGTGGCACACAGCATGAGTAGCATCACACGTAATGCACTTTCCCCTTCTGTTTAGTGAAAAAGTTATCGATACAAAGTTCTTCGGTCTATGATACAACCCAAAGGGCTTTCTTTTTAGTCACCAGTCTTCTGACTGGTTTGATGCGGCCCACCACGAAAATATTTTTCCTGTGTCAACTTCTTCATCTCAGAGTAGCACTTGCAATCTACGTCCTCAATTATTTGCTCTACGTATTCAAATGTCAGTCTTCCTCTACTGTTTCTGCCCTCCACGGCCTCCTGTCCTGTCACTGAAGTTATTCCCTGATGTCTCAATAGACGTCCTATCATCCTGACTCTTCCCTTCTAAAGTGTTTTCCGCATATTCCTTTCCTCTCCGATTCTGCGTAGAACCTCCTCATTCCTTAACTTATCAGTCCACCCAATTTTCTACATTCGTTTGTAGCACCACATCTCAAATGCTTCGTTCTCTTTTGTTCCTGTTTTCCCACAGTCCATGTTTCACTACCATAGAATGCTGTGTTCCAAACGTACATCTTAAGGAATTTTTTCCTCATATTAACGCCTATATTTGACACTAGTTGACTTCTCTTGGCCAGGGATGACATTTTTGCCAGTGCTAATCTGCTTTTGATGTCCTCCTTGCTCTGTTTGTCATTGGTTATTATGCTGTTAAAGTGTAGAATTCCTTAATTTCATCTAATTTGTGACCAACCCAGGTGTCAAGTTTCTCGCTGTTCTAGTTTCTGCTACTTCTCATTACTTTCGTCCTTCTTCGAATTACTCTCAAGTCATATTCAGTACTTATTAGACCGTTCATTCCATTTAGCAGATTATTTAGTACTTCTCCACTATTCACTAAATATAGTAATGTCATCAGTGTATCTCGCTGTTCTAGTTTCTGCTACTTCTCATTACTTTCGTCCTTCTTCGAATTACTCTCAAGTCATATTCAGTACTTATTAGACCGTTCATTCCATTTAGCAGATTATTTAGTACTTCTCCACTATTCACTAAATATAGTAATGTCATCAGTGTATCGTGCCATTGATATCCTTTCGCCTTGAATTTGAACTTTTCTTTTATTGCTTCTTCGATGTACAGATTGAACAGTAGAAGCGAAAGACTACATCCCTGTCTTATACCCATTTACTCCGCACGCGTTTTAAATGGATAATTCTCTTAACTCCTGCGTCAACCAAGGCTATTTTTTAAATAGGACGGAACAGATTAAACGGCATTCGAAAGAGCAAATACAGCCTTCATAGATTTCTTTGGCAGGTAAGGCAAATGCCGCAACTGAACCTCGCCCTCCTAAGTAATCCCAGTTTGGACTCCTCCTGCCTCACTATTAGCTCCCTGCAGCCTCATACCTGTATCAGCTCACCTCTTTCAAACTGATATAACGTACTATTATCTCAGTGAAACAGTATTCAGTTATAAATGTTGCCCATGTGACAACGTTTGGGCCTCACACTCTTCCAGCAAAATACTCTACTACTTTTTGTTTGCAACATATATACTGTAATAAGATATTTCCCAGAAAAATACAAAATTTCGAAGGCTTTCCTTACACACATACATTCAGTATTTGTTCAAGTAAATGATGCAAGATAAAAAATATACCACTTCAAAGATCAGTGTAAGCTCCCATTTTCTGTAGCTTTCAGACAAAAGGTATGTTGACAACAACATGTGCCAAGTTTTGTCAATCACATGACATTGGTCTAGCAGCACAAAGTATTTCGAAGAAGGAGAAGAAACCCTTAGAGGATTTATATATATCTTATAAGGAATGAGTACTCTGTCCCAATCTCAGTAAAACAGGGACGTGCAAATTCGATCTAAGCAACAAATTTAGTATCGCTCTCGGCTGATCATAGGTAAACTAAAAAAGAAATCCTAATTGTCTAGGCGTAGTACTCGATCGGTCTCTGACCTAGAAGTAAAACCTTGAAATGTTTAGGACTAGAAACAACGTTGTCATAAAGCTGAGTGGAACAAACTCGCGAGTACAAGCGGACTTTTGCGTATTCCAGCAAAAAAGGGTTTTGTTTCCTACTGCCGGATACTGCACTCCTGTGTAGACTAAAAGCTTTCGTTTCAGCAAGAGTGATGGCCAGCTAAATGACACAATAAAAATTGTCAGTGGTGCGCCAAAATCAACGTAAATCCCCTCACATCATATTTGGTCCAGTTTGGTGCCACCACATCTCAGTTGATAAAACGCAGTGGTCCGAGAATGAAGTAAGGTATGCAACAGATCAGTTCCTTGAAACTCTCCATTAAGCAAAATTCTTTCTAACCTTCCTGCAGTCTTCATTCTTTTGTTTTGATGTGGCCCACCAAGAATTCCTCTCCTCATCTCAGAGTACCACTTGCACCCTACGTCCTCAATTGTTTGTTGGATGTCTTCCTGTTCCTGTATTCCTTTACAGTTTTTGTCCTCTATACGTCCCTCTACAACTACTATACCCTGATTTCTTAACACACGTCCTCTCATGCTGACCCATTTTCTTGCCAGTGTTTTTCAGCATTCCTTTCTTTGCGAGTTCTGCGGAGATATCCTCATTTTTTATCTTGACAATCCGCACAGTTTTCGACATATTTCGACAGGACCACATCTCAAGCGCTTCGATTCTCTTCTTTTCGGTTTTCCCTCAGCCGGTGATTCACCGCCACACTATGATGTGCTTTGTACCTACATTCTCAGCAGTTTCTTCTCCAAACTAAAAGATTTGTCTGATAATGGTAGACTTCTTTTGGCCCACATACAAAGAATATATCTAGGAAGCTTACGAGTGATCTCAACAAGCTGCATCAAGGTATTGCTTAAAATTTTCAAAAACTGTTGACTGTCGAGAGCTGAAAAGGACCTGGGGAATCAGACTACATGTACAGTTACCAAGAGCAATTTCTAATCTTCTCAAATTATCAGAAACATGAATGAAAACTAATAAGCATCTCTTTATAACTCGGACATTGTACACAGCCCTGAGTGAGACTTGCATAATGGAATCAAATCTATATCACATTTTTCACAAAATCCCAATAAGAACATTTCAAGTTGTTAAGATTGTAAGATACTCACCGAGCGCAGATAGTTCCCCACAGACTCAGACGAGAAGTGAAAGCTTGTCGGTCAGTGAAAAGTTAGAAAATTAATGGCTCTAACAAATGAATCCAGGGAGTGGTCCTTCCAATAATCAGTAGAAACAAGAGGTTAGGGCGTTGATATAGCTACTGATATTAAAGTGTCGTACAAATTTACCAAATGGTTCAAATGGCTTTCAGCACTATGGGACTCAACATCTGAGGTCATCAGTCCCCTAGAACTTAGAACCACTAAAACCTAACTAACCTAAGGACATCACACACATCCATGCCCGAGGCAGGATTCGAACCTGTTACCGTAGCGGTCACACGGTTCCAGACTGAAGCGCCTAGAACCGCTCGGCCACAGCGGCCGGCACAAATTTATCCAAATCTGTTATAATTACAAGTCAAGGAAGGAAAACAAACATGATCTGATAATAACACTGTACTGATTCTGAAAGAGTCGGAGTTACAAGAAAATTAAAATACACTCCTGGAAATGGAAAAAAGAACACATTGACACCGGTGTGTCAGACCCACCATACTTGCTCCGGACACTGCGAGAGGGCTGTACAAGCAATGATCACACGCACGGCACAGCGGACACACCATGAACCGCGGTGTTGGCCGTCGAATGGCGCTAGCTGCGCAGCATTTGTGCACCGCCGCCGTCAGTGTCAGCCAGTTTGCCGTGGCATACGGAGCTCCATCGCAGTCTTTAACACTGGTAGCATGCCGCGACAGCGTGGACGTGAACCGTATGTGCAGTTGACGGACTTTGAGCGAGGGCGTATAGTGGGCATGCGGGAGGCCGGGTGGACGTACTGCCGAATTGCTCAACACGTGGGGCGTGAGGTCTCCACAGTACATCGATGTTGTCGCCAGTGGTCGGCGGAAGGTGCACGTGCCCGTCGACCTGGGACCGGACCGCAGCGACGCACGGATGCACGCCAAGACCGTAGGATCCTACGCAGTGCCGTAGGGGACCGCACCGCCACTTCCCAGCAAATTAGGGACACTGTTGCTCCTGGGGTATCGGCGAGGACCATTCGCAACCGTCTCCATTAAGCTGGGCTACGGTCCCGCACACCGTTAGGCCGTCTTCCGCTCACGCCCCAACATCGTGCAGCCCGCCTCCAGTGGTGTCGCGACAGGCGTGAATGGAGGGACGAATGGAGACGTGTCGTCTTCAGCGATGAGAGTCGCTTCTGCCTTGGTGCCAATGATGGTCGTATGCGTGTTTGGCGCCGTGCAGGTGAGCGCCACAATCAGGACTGCATACGACCGAGGCACACAGGGCCAACACCCGGCATCATGGTGTGGGGAGCGATCTCCTACACTGGCCGTACACCACTGGTGATCGTCGAGGGGACACTGAATAGTGCACGGTACATCCAAACCGTCATCGAACCCATCGTTCTACCATTCCTAGACCGGCAAGGGAACTTGCTGTTCCAACAGGACAATGCACGTCCGCATGTATCCCGTGCCACCCAACGTGCTCTAGAAGGTGTAAGTCAACTACCCTGGCCAGCAAGATCTCCGGATCTGTCCCCCATTGAGCATGTTTGGTACTGGATGAAGCGTCGTCTCACGCGGTCTGCACGTCCAGCACGAACGCTGGTCCAACTGAGGCGCCAGGTGGAAATGGCATGGCAAGCCGTTCCACAGGACTACATCCAGCATCTCTACGATCGTCTCCATGGGAGAATAGCAGCCTGCATTGCTGCGAAAGGTGGATATACACTGTACTAGTGCCGTCATTGTGCATGCTCTGTTGCCTGTGTCTATGTGCCTGTGGTTCTGTCAGTGTGATCATGTGATGTATCTGACCCCAGGAATGTGTCAATAAAGTTTCCCCTTCCTGGGACAATGAATTCACGGTGTTCTTATTTCAATTTCCAGGAGTGTATATAAATCTGTAAAGAGGCACAGTTAAAAGTAAACGCAGTATGGCAAAGCCCCGAATGTTTTGATAAAGAAAAGGGCGAGATTAATAATCTGTAATACATACAGAAAGAGCAAATACACGAATCCGCAATGGACATGATGATTGAATCAAGTTGCTGTTGAGTGAATCATTAGTGAGCCACCAATTACTCTGTGCAATTCAGAATTCGATTAAGTTATAGACAACCACTCTCATTGCGCCTTCTCCGCAGCAGCAAGATGTTACCGTATTTCCTCTCCGCTGCAACATGGACTGTATCCTACATCTTGCCACTCACAGCTCGTGTCAGAAGCTGGACGTGAGCCCAACCTCTGTCGTTCCCAGCCTCTAGTCCGAGTTTCAAGTTTAATGTCACAGAACCCTCACTGTTCCTAGTTCTACAGAGAACGCCCACCAAAACACACTAGTCTTCCAGTCAAGAAGCTCGTCTGTTGTTCGCCAGTAGGAATCATCACAGCAAAACTAGCCCTCAATTCTGCGAAAAATTTGTTGAAATGCCGGCTCATATCTTATATTTCCATGTTGGGAAAGTCTTAACAATTTAAGAACCATTTCCCACTCTTGAGAATAGTTTCAACACTAACCAATGCGGACAGCACCTGTGCTTGCTTTTCCCGGAACACGACTTCCGGTCCCCCACTGAAGCTCCTCTTTTTAGGCGCTGTGTAATTGTCGTTCTTCCTGCTAATTTCTACAGTGGTCGGATGAGCAAACCCCGTTGGCCGACGGCAGATTGTCGGCTCACCGTCATCTAGCAGCTGGTGACTTCATGTACTCATGACGTTAATAATTTCGTTCTACAGGAATTTTGGAACTGCAAAACGTGCAGAAAGTGTTGTTGAAGTTATAAGTTTCGATGGAAACTTTGGTGAATTCTTCTAGACATGCGCGAACTGCATTAGTTCCCTGGTCTGTGGCTGACGATTTGTTATTACTTCTTGAATGTGGTCGCAGTGATACGTGGCAAATTCATCAGCGTATAGGCACTTCTATGAGTGCCGACGGAATTACTTTAAATACTAGTGTAAGGCTGTAGGGACTACGACGACAAATCCCACAATACGCAATTCAGTCGAAGTGAAATTGACGTTTCTAGAAAGAAGAATCATATAAGCTGAAGAGAGAGATGCAGGAACAAGGATACTGCAGTAATAGTGAAGAAACCTTAGGTAACAGAGTAAATACTTCAGCTGAGTGGAAAAAGAAGGAAAATGTGTAAATGTACAGGAATACAACAATGTAAGTCACTAGGCAATGACATAAAAAGAAATTGTAAGGAAACCAAAGCGAAGTGCCTGCTGGAAAAATGTAGTAGAATAGCACAGGTGGAGAAGGCATTTACGCGCAAGAGACGTCTGCTAGTATCAAACTCTTACTGTGAGTAAGAAAATTGTGAGAAATACACATTGAATTTTAAGTGAATGATGAATTGTGGGAAAACAGAAAAAGTAAAGCATCGAAGTGTCTGATATGTTTTGGTACACTGAAACACAAAGTCTTGTTTACTTTGCTTACTTCGACCCAATTATATCTTATGGTGTTAGATATTGGGGCACCTAAGCACACTCACCCAGAATACTCTTAATCCAGATAAAGGCCTTCAGACTATGTCTGGTGTCAGTTGGTGAAATTCGTGTAGGCCACTGTTCAGGTGTCTCGGAATTACGTTCCATGCCAGTACTTACACTGCAGCATGGAATTTCTTGCTGACGATGTTGATTCATTCAGATGGCACTGTAATGATCATTCAAGAGCACTAGACGGAAAAATTTGCACTTTACCGTAACACGACCCAAAAGAAAATGGTAAACTGGAGATGGTCTGACAATAACTCGAATAGGGAAGACGGTTCCTTTCAAACGGCGTGGCCAATGTTCTCCCCCGTCCTTCCCCAATCCGAACTTTCTCGTCTCTACAGAGCTGGGTTTTGCCAAATGGAAATACATTTTTTTTCTTGCGAATGTTACCTGACTGGTTTCCTACATTGCAGTCTCCGTCTTCCTGCGCAGTTTTTACGGTCCACAGCTGTCTATAGTTGAATTCTTTTATCTTTGCGGCTCGCGCATGCCCGCCCAGACGCGGGAGATTGCTGCGTTGCCAGTTGCACACGACGCACGTGCCAATAGAAGCAGCGCCATAGTATAGCATAGTTCGCAAACTTACGTTTAGGGGGGAGCGCGCAGTTCATGAAGTAATGCCACCACGGCCGCATTAAGCCTTTCGCTGCTACAAAGACGTGCTCCCCGCATTCCGCGCTGTGCGCGATTTTGTCACTGCACTGCTCGCCTGTGCAGACACACTTTTGTTGCAGCCGCGAAAGATGGAATATTTCTCAATATTACATACGACACCTATGTGGTACTTACATTAAATGAGATATTGTTACACAGTAAATTTTATATGAAATTTAGGTATCTTGTCCACATTTCATTCTGAACATTGTGGCAACTAAAATCGACCATACGGAAAGTATACTCTATGGACATTTACCTCTGCAAACTCTTCAAAATTTCGTGCAATGGTTTACTATATTTAATGCTGCACAATAAGTGGGTTGAACATCGAAACAAAATTAAGTCATTTATGGGGGGAAGGTATCAGTCAAGAAGATGTATAAAAATCTAATTTTTGGGCCAAATAGTTTTTGTGAAATCGAATGATAAGTGTGTCAAAGCAGTGAGAACACCATGGGTCTGCACAGGAGAGCAGTGCAGTGATGACAAAATCGCGCACAGCGCGGAATGAGGGGAGCATGTGTCTGCAGCAGCGAAAGGGTTAATGAAGAGACAAATCACTAGAAATTTCAAAAAATTGCATTCAAACGAATAAAATTCGTGAAGTCAGACACTTCGATATTGTTTTTAAATAAAGAAAATGATAAGCACCGCACAAGGTTAGAACGCTAAACCTTTCGCTTACTAACCCAACGCCTTAACCGTTACGCTACCGCAACTTGTCCTACAATGTAACACCACGAGGTATGTAACACGTCACGCAAAATACTGACAAACACTTGGTATGATTATGATCAACGACATGAGGATGCAGAAGGCAATGGAAACCACTGCATTAAAGACACGTAACGTGTATCCACAGGACATGTGGCCCGTAATTGAAGAAGTGTCATGATGGTCTCCCCATTGGCAAAAGATTTCGGAATAGTCCCCCATTCGGATCTCCGGGAGGGGATTGCCAAGGGGGAGGTTACCAAGACAAAAAGATTGAGTAATCAACGAAAGGATAACGTTCTACGAGTCGGGGCGTGTAATGTCAGAAGCTTGAACGTGGTAGAGAAACTAGAAAATCTGAAAAGGGAAATGCAAAGGCTCACTCTAGATATAGTAGGGGTCAGTGAAGTGAAGTGGAAGGAAGACAAGGATTTCTGGTCAGATACGTATCGGGTAGTATCAACAGCAGCAGAAAATGGTATTACAGGTGTAGGATTCGTTATGAATAGGAAGGTAGGGCAGAGGGTGTGATACTGTGAACAGTTCAGTGACCGGATTGTTCTAATCAGAATCGACAGCAGACCAACACCGACAACGATAGTTCAGGTATACATGCCGACGTCGCAAGCTGAAGATGAACAGATAGAGAAAGTGTATGAGGATATTGAAAGGGACGAAAATCCAATAGTCATGGGCGACTGGAATGCGGTTGTAGGGGAAGGAGTAGAAGAAAAGGTTACAGGAGAAAATGGGCTTGGAACAAGGAATGAAAGAGGAGAAAGACTAATTGAGTTCTGTAAGACGTTTCAGATAGTAATAGCGAATACCCTGTTCAAGAATCACAAGAGGAGGAGGTATACTTGGAAAAGGCCGGGAGATACGGGAAGATTTCAATTAGATTACATCATGGTCAGACAGAGATTCCGAAATCAGATACTGGATTGTAAGGCGTACCCAGGAGCAGATATAGACTCAGATCACAATATAGTAGTGATGAAGAGTAGGCTGAAGTTCAAGACATTAGTCAGGAAGAATCAATACGCAAAGAAGTGGGATACGGAAGTACTAAGGAATGACGAGATACGTTTGAAGTTCTCTAACGCTATAGATACAGCAATAATGAATAGCGCAGTAGGCAGAACAGTTGAAGAGGAATGGACATCTCTAAAAAGGGCCATCACAGAAGTTGGGAAGGAAAACATAGGTACAAAGAAGGTAGCTGCAAAGAAACCATGGGTAACAGAAGTAATACTTCAGTTGATTGATGAAAGGAGGAAGTACAAACATGTTCCGGGAAAATCAGGAATACAGAAATACAAGTCGCTAAAGAATGAAATAAATAGGAATTGCAGGGAAGCTAAGACGAAATGGCTGCAGGAAAAATGTGAAGACATCGAAAAAGATATGATTGTCGGAAGGACAGACTCAGCATACAGGAAAGTCAAAACTACCTTTGGTGGCATTAAAAGCAACGGTGGTAACATTAAGAGTGCAACGGGAATTCCACTGTTAAATGCAGAGGAGAGAGCAGATAGGTGGAAAGAATACATTGAAAGCCTCTATGAGGGTGAAGATTTGTCTGATGTGATAGAAGAAGAAACAGGAGTCGATTTAGAAGAGATAGCGGATCCAGTATTAGAATCGGAATTTAAAAGAGCTTTGGAGGACTTACGGTCAAATAAGGCAGAAGGGATAGATAACATTCCACCAGAATTTCTAAAATCATTGGGGGAAGTGGCAACAAAACGACTGTTCACGTTGGTGTGTAGAATATATGAGTCTCGCGATATACCATCTGACTTTCGGAAAAGCATCATCCACACAAATCCGAAGACGGCACGAGCTGACAAGTGCGAGAATTATCGCACAATCAGCTAACAGCTCATGCATCGAAGCTGCTTACAAGAATAATATACAGAAGAATGGAAAAGAAAATTGAGAATGCGCTAGGTGACGATCAGTTTGGCTTTAGGAAAAGTAAAGGGACGAGAGAGGCAGTTCTGACTTTCCGGCTAATAATGGAAGCAAGGCTAAAGAAAAATCAAGACTCTTTCATAGGATTTGTCGACCTGGAAAAAGCGTTAGACAATATAAAATGGTGCAAGCTGTTCGAGATTCTGAAAAAAGTAGGGGTAAGCTATAGGGAGAGACGGGTCATATACAATATGTACAACAACCAAGAGGGAATAATAAGAGTGGACGATGAAGAACGAAGTGCTCGTATTAAGAAGGGTGTAAGACAAGGCTGTAGCCTTTCGCCCCTACTCTTCAATCTGTACATCGAGGAAGCAATGATGGAAGTAAAAGAAAGGTTCAGGAGTGGAATTAAAATACAAGGTGAAAGGATATCAGTGATACGATTCGCTGATGACATTGCTATCCTGAGTGAAAGTGAAGAAGAATTAAATGATCTGCTGAACGGAATGAACAGTCTAATGAGTACACAGTATGGTTTGAGAGTAAATCGGAGAAAGACGAAGGTAATGAGAAGTAGTAGAAATGAGAAAAGCGAGAAACTTTACATCACGATTGATGGTCACGAAGTCAATGAAGTTAAGGCATTCTGCTACCTAGGCAGTAAAATAACCAATGACGGACATAGCAAGGAGGACATCAAAAGCAGACTCGCTATGGCAAAAAAGGTATTTCTGGCCGAGAGAAGTCTACTAAAATTAAATACCGGCCTTAATTTGAGGAAGAAATTTCTGAGGATGTACGTCTGGAGTACAGCATTGTATGGTAGTGAAACATGGACTGTGGGAAAACCGGAACAGAAGAGAATCGAAGCATTTGAGATGTGGTGCTATAGACGAATGTTGAAAATTAGGTGGACTGATAAGGTAAGGAATGAGGAGGTTCTACGCAGAATCGGAGAGGGAAGGAATATGTGGAGAAGGGACAGGATGATAGGACATCTGCTAAGACATGAGGGAATGAGTTCCATGGTACTAGAGGGAGCTGTAGAGGGCAAAAACTGTAGAGGAAGACAGAGATTGGAGTACATCAAGCAAATAATTGAGGACATAGGTTGCAAGTGCTACTCTGAGATGAAGAGGTTAGCACAGGAAAGGAATTCGTGGCGGGATACATCAAATCAGTCAATAGACTGATGACCAAAAAAAAAAAAAAAAAGATTATGAATTACTCACACTTCGTCGAAGTACAATAGGAAAGAAACAATTACCGCTGTTCTTTATTGCGAAAAAGTGGTTCGTGAGATTGATACAATCACCTTTCCTTTCTATCGCCAGAATTAGAAAACTTATTGCTTGTTTGGTTTAATTAATTAATAGAATATGAAGCAATTTGTATAAAGAATGCTTTTTCCAAACTTTCTATAAAAGAAAACCTGCTATCAAGACATTGCTTTTGTTCTATTACTTTATTTATGACTGAACGTTTCTAAAACTGAAGACAGTCGTCCGTGCTCTGCTCTGCAGTCGAGATCTGGCAACGTCGTTATCTGTTCATTGGCTGACTGTGTTTTGTGACGTCAGATGCGCAGAACAAACCTAAACTCGGCCGCCAACATATATGACGCGCGCTTTAGTTCCATGCAGTTTAGTCCCTGATTCTCATCACAAATCTTATCATCTCGTCCTTCCTTCTGGCTAACATTTTCCATATTTTTCTCCTATTCTCTGAAGAATTTTTTGATTTCTTATTTTATTGGTGCATATAATTTTTAGTGTCCTTCTACAGCTCTACGAGTGAGCCGCTTTGATTCTCTTCTTTTCCTGTTTTCCCGCAGTTCACGATTCACTGCTATGCAGTGCTGTGCCCCAGAAGTTCATTCCCAGAAATTTCTTCCTCAAATTAAGACCTATTATTATGCTAATAGGTGGTGGTGGTGGTTGTTGGGATGTTTAAGGGGGACTAAACAGCAAAGGTCATCAGTCCCCCATTCCAAAAACAGGCCAGCAGAAAATCGGCGAAGCAATATTGATGCTAATATTCTTCTTTTAACCAGTAATACACTCTTTGCTGTGCTAATTTTATGTGCTCCTCGGTTCGTACAGCATGTTATTTTGCTTACAAGATAGCAGAATTCCTTCAATTCCTCTATTTCGTGTTCACCAGTTTTGGTCTTACGTTTATCATGAATCTTATATCTGCTACTACTCATTACTTTAGTGTTTCTTTGGTTTGTTCTCAATATATATTCCGTTCGCAGTAGACTGTTCATGTAAATCAATACATCCTGTAATTCTCTAACCCTCTTGCCGAAGACAGAAATATCACTTACGAATGGTGTCATTATATCTTTTCACATAACATTTTGATCTCATTCCTGGACCTGTCTTTCGTTTCATTCATTACTTCTTCGATGTATAGATTGACAGTAAGGAAGAAAGACAGGCTTCTGTCTTACGCTCTGTTTAATCCCATCATTTCGTTTTCTGTCTTGTATTTTTATTATTCCTTTACAGCGTACACTTAATTTCCTGAGAATTCCGAACATCTTCCACCATTTGACGTTCTCGGAATTTTTTCTACATCGACAAATCCTGTTTTGAAAGTGTCTTGGTTTTCCTTAGATCTTGCTTCCACCACTTAGGAAAGTGTTAGAACTGCCTCTTTGGCAGCTCTGCCTTTCGTAAATAAAAACTTGTCATCGTGTTACATATCTTCTGTATACTATTCTTGTCAGCAACTGTTGTAGGCCAACATCCAAAGACACAATGATCACATTTTTCTGATCTTTGTCGCCAGCTGTTCAGTTGATTGTGTTTAATTCATTCTCGAACGTACGACAACACAGCTATTATTATTTTGAACTCTGTCAGCACAGCTTATATTAACATGAATTGTTTGAAGGAAGAATTCTTTTCTGACTAGCTTGACTCCCCATCGTTGTGGATGGTCGCAACGCAAGAGTCTGTCATTCGGAATTGTAAATAAATAGCCTCTGGCACAAAGGATTAGTGCTAATATCTTTAACACATGGGTCAAAGAAATAAAAAGCCATTCTTATAACAGTAAATTCCTTTACGAGTCTTGTCGGTTGGTTGGGTTAAAGATTGAAGGGACCAAGCTACAAAGGTCATTGGTCCCTTGTTTCATAAAAACACAGAGCACAGTGAAACTATCCACCAGTCAGGCAAAGCACTAAAAGAAAAATTCCGGGGGAAGAAAAGCCCCATAGTCCATTGTAAGACAACACGGAAAACAGAGCACAGCAACAAAACCATAGAGAACAAAGGCAGAAGGGATTAAAACTGCACAGCAGAGGACTGTGGCTGGCTGATCACGAAAATAGTAGGATGAGCCAGCCACTCTGCAACACGTTAAAACCTCCAGCCTAAAAGTTTAGGGCGGAGTCGAATCACAACACAAAACCAATTAAAAGAGAGAGCTCAAAAGAGGGTGATGTTAAAAAAAAAAAAAAAACTTAAATGGACCTATAAAAGCCGCTTGCGCGAATAAAACTTAAAACCCGATCTGTCATAGAGACATTGTCACCTAAAAGAGATGATAAAGCACCCCGGAGATTAAAAGTTCGCCTGAGGGCGGTTAAAAGAGGACAGTCCAACAATATATGGGCCACCGTCATACTCGCACCACAGCGACAATGAGGGGGGTCCTCTCGACGCAGCAGATGACCATGCGTCAGCCAAGAGTGGCCAATGCGGAGCCTACACAGAACAACAGTATCCCTGCGAGAGGCCCGCATGGAGGAACCCCACACAGTCGTGGTCTCCTTTTTCCTGCCGCAGCTTGTTGGGTGCAGACAGAGTGCGTCATTCGTCTCCCCACATCCCAACGACCCGACGGTGCAAAACCGTTCTGAGATCAGTGGCCGGGAGGCCGATCTCCAACGGCAGTTTGCGGGTAGCCTCTTTGGCTAACCTGTCGGCGAGTTCGTTTCCCGCGATCCCAACGTGTCTCGGGGTCCATATGAACACCACCGAACGACCACGCTGTTCAAGAGCGTGAATGGACCCCTGGATGGCACCAACAATGGGATGGCGTGGGTAGCACTGGTCAAGAGCCTGCAGACTACTAAGCAAGTCACCGCAAATGACAAAGGACTCTCCAGTGCTGGTACGAATATGCTCAAGGGCACGAAAAATGGCTGTCAGTTCTGCGGTGTAAACACTGCAGCCTTCCGGCAAGCAGCGCTGGTTGACATAGTCCACATGAGCATAAGCGTACCCCACACGGCCATCAACCATCGAGCCATCGGTATAGACAACCTCTGAGGCATGGTATGCGCCTAGGAGAGCAAGGAGTTGGCGGCGCAAGACTGCAGGAGGAACTGAATCTTTTGGCCATCGGGAAAGTTCCAGCCAAAGCTGCGGCCGACGAATACACCAAGGTGGTGTATGTGGGTGGACCTGGAAAGCAGATGGAAGAGGCAAACACTCGAGTTCATTAAGGAGCGACCAAACACGGATCCCAATTGTATGGCCTGATCGCGGCCGCCCGTGTGGGATATGGACTGCCGCATTTTCGAAAAAGGGACGATAGTTAGGGTGACGGGCCGAACAACGGACTTGGGCAGCATAGTTGGCTAACAGTTGTTGACGCCGAATAGGAAGTGGAGGAACCCCAGCCTCAGCAAGGAGGCTATGAACAGGACCGGTGCGGAATGCTCATGTCGCCTGTCGAACCCCACAGTGGTGAACTGAATCCAGCAGTTGCAACGCTGAGGGCGACGCCGAGCCATACGCCACACTCCCATAATCCTGTCGGGACAGCACAAGGGCTTTGTAGAGCTGCAGCAGCGTGTGACGATCTGCACCCCAAGTTGTGTTGCGCAGGCAGCGGAGGGCATTCAGATGCTGCCAGCACTGACGCTTCAGCTCACGAATATGTGGAAGCCAAGTAAGCCAGGCATCGAACAGCAATCCCAGAAAACGGTAAGTGTCAACAACCCTGAGCATGGCATCCTGAAGATAGAGCTCAGGGTGGGGATGGACAGTTCGACGCCGATAAAAGTGCATAACACAAGTCTTCGCAGGAGAAAATTGAAACCCATGGGCTAGTGCCCACGCCTGCGCCTTGCGTATGGCTCCCTGCAACCGACGTTCTGCAACACCAATGGTGGAGGAGCTGAAAAAGATGCAGAAATCGTCAGCATATAACGTGGGTGAGACAGACGACCCTACTGCTGCTGCAAGGCCATTAATGGCCACAAGGAAAAGGGGCACGCTCAATACAGAGCCCTGTGGAACGCCGTTCTCCTGGATATGAAGTGAACTATGGGATGTGCCAATTAAAACGCGGAATGTCCGAATAGATAAAAAATTCTGAATAAAAATCGGGAGAGAGCCCCGGAGACCCCACCCGTGCAACGTGGCGAGAATATGGTGCCGCCACGTCGTGTCATATGCTCTGGAGAGATCTAAAAAGACGGAGACGAGGTGTTGGCGCCTGGAAAAAGCAGTGCGGATTGCAGACTCAAGAAAGACCAAAGTATCGGCAGTGGAACGGCCCTGACGGAAGTCGCTCTGGCAAGGAGCCAGAAGACCCCGAGACTCGAGCAGCCAACACAGCCGTTGACTCACCATGCGTTCCAAGAGCTTACACAGAGTATTTGTCAAGCTGATGGGCCGATAGCTATCCACATTAAGTGGGTCCTTACCAGGCTTCAGCACCGGAATGACAGTACTCTCCCGCCACTGCGACGGAAATACACCATCGCCCCATATGCGGTTGAAGATGGCAAGAACACACCGCTGACAGTCCGGGGAAAGGTGTTTGAGCATCTGATTGTGGACGCCATCTGGCCCAGAGGCTGTATCGGGGCACTGTGCCAGGGCGCTCTGGAGTTCCCACAAACTAAATGGGGCGTTATACGCCTCAGGGTGGCGAGAAGCGAAAGAAAGCCGTTTGCCTTCCTCCCGGCGTTTGAGTGCGCGAAACGCAGGCGGGTAATTCCCCGACGCAGAGGCCCGAGCATAGTGCTGTGCGAAATGCTCGGCGATTGCATCGGCATCGGTGGATACCGCCCCGTTGATGGTAAGCCCTGGGACACCTGTAGAGTGCTGCAATCCCAAGATGCGCCGAATCGTCATCCACACCTGGGAGGGTGAGTATGGGAACCAATGGTGGAAACGTACCTCTCCCAGCACTCCTGTTTCCGCCTCTTGATGAGCCGCCGTGCCTCAGCACGGACACGTTTGAAGAAAATGAGGTTCTCCAAAGACGGGTGCCGCTTATGTCGCTGAAGAGCCCGCCGACGTTCTTTAATGGCTTCAGAGGCCTCTGGAGACCACCAAGGCACTGACTTTCGCTGGGGGCACCCTAACGAACGAGGAATGGTACGGTCCGCAGCGGAAACAATCGCTGCAGTCAGTGTCTCAACCACCACATCGATGGTACCGTGGGGGAGAGATTCAACAGTGGCAGCAGAGGAGAACGTTTCCCAGTTTGCCTTGCTAAATGCCCATCTAGGCAGGTGTTCATGGGATCGACGCTCGGGTAGTGAAAGGAAGATGGGAAAATGGTCACTACCACACAAGTCCTCGTGGACTCTCCAGTGGACCGATGGTACAAGCCGTGGGCTGCACAACGACAGATCTATGGCCGAGAACGTGCCATGCGCCACACTGAAATGCGTGGCAGCGCCAGTGTTTAAGAGGCAGAGGTCGAGTTGGGATATGAGATTCTCGACATCTCTGCCTCGCCCAGTAATCTTCGTTCCACCCCACAGGGGATTGTGGGCGTTAAAATCCCCCAGGAGAAGAAAAGGCGTGTGAAGTTGGGTGACAAGTGCAGCCAATTCGGGCAGGGAGACTGTACCACCTGGAGGGAGATAGACACTGCAGACGGTTATGTCCTGAGTAGTCCTTACGCAGACAGCCACAGCTTCCAATGATGTTTGAAGGGGCACAGGAGCACTATATACAGAGGTAAGGATATACACGCAGGCTCCACCTGACACACTATTGTATGTGCTACGGTTGCAGTAATAACCCCTGTATCCACGGAGGACAGGTGTCCGCATTGCCGGGAACCAGGTTTCCTGGAGGGCAATGCATAAAGCAGGTGTCATGCTGAAAAGCTGACGTAGCTCAGGTAGATGGCTAAAATAACCGCCACAATTCAACTGGAGGATTGTACAAAGCGTGTCCTGTAGGGGCATTCAGGCACTGAAAAGGCAAATTACTTCGCAGGGTCACATGCTGCCACCGACTGATTAACGGACGTCGCTACGGCCATCGTTTCTGAGGAGACTTGCGAGATCTAGGTCGTCAGGGGAAGCAAAGAGCTCGACCTCACCCTCAGAGGCTGAGCTGACAGGAAGCGTTCGTGCGGAAACCACTGGGTCCTTATCCTTCTTGGAGAGCTTTCTCTACTCTCTCGTGTCTTTGGGAGGAGGGTTGGCATGCTGGGAGGGCTTTCCCGACGCATGATCCGGAACAGATGAAGAGCCGGAAGCCCTTCGACCAGCAGCTGGTGGCTTCTTCAGCCACTGGCTAGTGTCTTGGGAGACACTGGGGAAGTCTTTGGAAGGGACTCCCCCAAGGGATCCCTTCCAAACAAGTGAGGCCGGAGGAGGCTGTTGCATCTCCAGCTGAGCAGCCGGAGGGAGCTGTCGCTTCCCCGGCTGAGGAGCCGGAGAGAGCTGTCACTTCCCCAGCTGAGGAGCCGTAGAGGGCTGTCGCCGCTCCGGCTGAGAGGTGGGGACTGACGGCCCCTGTCGCTTGGGGCACACTGCTCCCAAACTGGGTGTTTTGGGAGCAGTGGAAGAGAGAGTGGCCTGTCCCAGCGGTGGGGCAGACGTGACTTGACTTCTCTGTGGGCCAACGGTGAAGGGAGTCTGTGCAGGAGCTGGTGGCGGCAGTGTGACGGTAGCATAACTCCTCAACATAGGTGTGGGGTTGAGTCGTTCTAATTTCTTCTTTGCCTCTTGGTAACTTAAACGGTCCAAGGTCTTAATTTCTTGTATCTTCCGCTCTCGTTGATAGACTGCACAGTCTGGTGAGCAGGGAGAATGATGCTCCCCACAGTTAACGCTGGTGGGAGGCGGAGCACATGGAGCATTAGGATGCGGAGGTCGTCCACAATCACGACACGAGGGGCTGGCAGTGCACCTGGAGGACATGTGTCCGAATTTCCAGCACTGGAAGCATCGCATAGGGGGAGGGACATAGGGCTTGACATCGCACCGGTAGATCATGACCTTGACTTTCTCAGGCAAGCAGTCGCCCTCAAAGGCCAGGATGAAAGCACCGGTAGCGACCCTATTATCCTTCGGCCCCCTAAAGACACGACGGACAAAGTGTACACCTCATCGTGCCAGGTTCTCACGTAGCTCGTCATCAGACTGTAGCAGAAGATCTTTATGAAAAATAATCCCCTGGACCAAATTTAAGGCCTTATGGGGAGTGACAGTAACGGGGATGTCACTGAGCTTCTCACAGGCGAGTAATGCCTGGAACTGTGCAGATGAAGCTGCTTGTATCAGAATGGCCCCGCTCCTCAATTTGGAAAGAGACGCAACTTCCCCAAACTTATCTTCGAGATTGTGCACAAAGAAAAGAGGCTTAGTCCCCAAAAACGAATCCCCATCAGTTCTGCTGCATACAAGGTATCGTGGCGAATACGGCTCCTGTCTGTCTGCAGCCCTACGTTCCTCCCATGGTGTGGCTAGGGAAGGGAACGACTTCGGGTTATATGTCACAGCGTTAAATTCCGCCTTACCACGCTTAGAGACATTGGCGGTCGGGCGACCACCAGATTGAGATTTCACCCGCTTAATTGCGGTGCATCCGCCCCGATGCCACGCACTCCGACCAGGGGCTCTCCCCACGGGCGCCACCCAGCCACAGCAAAGGCCACCTGGCAGGATGGCCGTTGCCGGGAGTCCCGATGCCCCAGAGAGACGGGCATCTACTCCTTGGCTTACGTGGGGAGGTGTCAGCTCAGGCATTGGCAGTACGATCCCTGTGTTGTCAGGGGGCTACAACCTAGAGGGTACATGACGACCCCACCACAACGGGCTGGCTACCGTGCTGGATTTTGGGTGCCACGGGTAGTCCATAGTGATCGTGGGTGCAGATGGTGATGCTCGAAGGGCGTTACTGACACAATCCATCAGGTGTGTATGCCCAAAATGAGGGATGGAGGGTGCAGTTACGACACCAAGACGATCAAGAGTGCCAAGGCCTTAGGGCACAGAGGACTGATGGTGCACCATGTAAGGTGTCCTTCCCCAAAAGGCTCGTACTTCTGTGGAATTTGGTAAAATGGAGGTCAAACCCTAATGGGGACCATCACATTAAGGCCGAAACGTTTGAGACTCCTTTTAGTCGCCTCTTACGACAGGCAGGAATACCGCGGGCCTATTCTAACCCCCGAACCCACAGGAGGGTACGAGTCTTGTTTTTAGTCACTCGAGAAGTTGTTCCTTTCCTGCACTCGTGTGGACGACGAAGTCCAGCTCTAAGTGCGGAACTGGTTAACATCGCAGCCCAAGAAATTTTATGAGACAGCCATTCACCGCCTTGTGTCACAGTGGGACAAGTGTCTCAACAGCCAGGGTCTATACTCATACAGGTACGGGTATCTGTAATTATGCTTCAGGCTCGTTTCTTTTTGAACGCCCCTTATATATTGCAACAGAAGGCACTACACTACATGACAGGAAAGCCTATCACGGCAGCCTTTGTAATGACAGGGTTGACTTCGCTAACAAAACTGACAAAGCGCGTGCACCCTTCCAAAGAATGCGACCCATATGGCATAGAGACTCCATAAGTCTGTCCACAAAGCTTCGGCTGTTCTTCCTCTGTTATACTAAAGATGGAGACACAGCCTGTATCAAAAAACGATATTATAAGCAAAGACGTTTCAGTAATCATAGATCCGCAAATGAACTGTTTGCGAGATAATTGCGACTTCGTGGTTACTAGGCACTACAGACGCGATATTGTGTAAAGGTCGCATGCCGGTCTGTAGTGTGATGTTGTAAACAGAATGGGTACCGCAGTACTGTACACAGTCACTAATAACAGTTGTTTGGCGAGAATTTTTTTCTTTCTTACATGTTTTGATGCCAACATGGAAAACAACAGTAACAAGAAATCTGCAGGTATGCGTTTCATGTGTGGTAGTACCAACGGCAATGCACGTAGGCTGCCAACTTGTAACAGGAAGCATACATTCCCTGAAGTCACTCCAATAACTGAACGTTTACAAAGCCTCCGAGTAACTGGGATCTTTGCACATGCTACAAGAATCAATAGGCCTGCGTGAATTACATCTGAGTTTGATGTGGTGTCAAAAGCACTCGAACAATCGCCAGGAATGTCGACAAAGGGACTTGTCCTACATATTTTTCGGCTGAGCCACATAGAATTGTTTCCAGAATAATGCATTGCAATGAAATGTACCCGTATCACCTCCTTAGGTTTGAGTATCTTAGTCTATTGGACTTGCTCCTAAACTAATGATATGTCGGTGGGTGCAGCGAAAAGCTGTAGGTAACCTCATGTTTGATGCTAACGTATTATTTGCGGACGAAGCAGCGTTAAGTCGTGAAGGTAAATTTTAGTATCCAGGCTCCAACTCACGTGCTGTGCGTGAGTCTCCACATCACTGATGTCTTTCATTGAGCGTGTGGTTACTAGGGTACTAGGTGGTCGTAGTATTATGCCGTACGTGTTGGTGGTGGTGGTGGTTGTTGAGATGTTTAAGGGGGACTAAACAGCTAAGGTCATCAGTCCCCCATTCCAAAAACAGGCGAGACAAAGTCGCAGAGCAGATAAAACCCTAAGGGGAAGGAGACTGCCCCCCCCCCCCCCCCCAGGCGCTAAAGAACACAAATTAGGCAACGAACACTACAGAAAAGAAGAGTACAGACGAACACCAGACAGAAAGAAATAGAAGAAAAGAAGATGGCCGGAGACTGGTTGACTGACCACATAAATAAAAAAAAGGAAAGAGACAACCAGCCGACGACACACCAAAACAGAAACAAATAGGGAGAGACGCGAAGACAAAAGACACAGAAAGGGAAAGGTGCAGGACTCCCTAAATGGATCCATAAAAAGGACTAGCACGGATAAAATGTAAAACACTGTCAGCCATGGAGGCATTGTCACATGAAACCAAAGGCAAAGTGCCTGGAAGATTAAAAGACTGCTGGAGGGGGCGCAGTCGGGGACACTCCAACAAAATGTGGGCGACCGTCAGCTGGGACCCACACTGACACAGGGGGGGATCCTCCTGACGCAAAAGATGGCCGTGCGTCAGGTATGTATGGCCGATGCGCAGCCGACACAGAATAACAGAATCCCTGCGAGAAGACCGCAGGGAGGAGCGCCACACATCGGTCGTCTCCTTGACAGCCCGGAGTTTATTAGGCGCTGTCATGCCTCGCCACTCAGCAGACCACACCCCAAGCACCTTACGGCGCAACACCAGCTGCTGATCGCGAGCTGTGAGGCCGATCTCCAAAGCTGGGGCGTCGATCGCCCCTTTGGCCAGCCTGTCTACACGTTCGTTCCCTGGGATGCCAACATAACCTGGCGTCCAAACCAAGACCACCGAACGACCAGAACGGGCAATGGCGGAAACAGACTCATGAATAGAGGACACCAGAGGAGAAGAGGGATAGCAGCGGTCGACGGCCTGAAGGCTGCTCAGGGAGTCACTGCAGATGACGATGGACCTACCTGAGCAGAAACGCATATGCTCAAGAGCGCTTAAGATGGCCACCAGCTCTGCAGTAAAAATACTGCAGCCAGCCGGCAAGGAGCGTTGCTCAACATGGGCAGCATGAGCAAAAGCGTAGGCAGTGCGACCATCAACCAGGGAACCATCAGTGTAGACAGGCTCACAGCCCGGAAATGAGGCGAGGAGCGCAAGAAAACGGCGACGGAGGGCCACAGGCGGAACCGAGTCCTTGGGTCCCTGCGCCAAGTCCAGATGGACGGACGGCCGGGGCAAACACCAGGGAGGCGTAGGTGCACGGACCCGGAAGGGAGGCAGAAGAGGGAATGACCCCAGTTCCGACAGCAGGGACCGGACGCGGACAGCTACGGAAAGCCCAGACCGAGGTCGCCGTTCAGGCAGATGGAGGACCATGGCAGGGAAAAGCAGGCGACGATTGGGATGGCCTGGCGAGCAATGCACGTGGACAGCATAGTCGGCGAGCAGACGATGGCGGCGAATCAGCAGCGGGGGAACCCTGGCCTCCACCAGTAGACTATCCACGGGACTAGTGCGAAAAGCGCCAGTGGCTAGCCGAACCCCACAGTGGTGTATGGGGTCTAACAACTTCAACACTGAGGGTGACGCCGACCCATAGGCCAGGCTCCCATAATCAAGCCGGGACTGCACAAGGGCTCTGAACAATCGCAGCAGCGTGCAGCGATCTGCACCCCAAGACGTGTGGCTAAGGCAGTGGAGGGCGTTGAGGTACCGCCAGCATTTTCGCTTCAGCTGAGTAACATGAGGAACCCATGTGAGCCGGGCATCAAACACGAGTCCCAAGAAGCGGCAAGTGTCCACCACTTCAAGCAGGTGGCCGTCGAGGTAAAGTTCAGGATGAGGGTGGACTGTCCGACGCCTGCAGAAGTGCATAACTCGAGTCTTGGGTGCAGAGAACTGAAAACCGCCGTACATGTTGGGAAACAAACTATCTATGACATCACTGGATGACGATGTTCCCTGAAAGTAATGCCAGATTATGTGGTAAACGTTTGACAGAGGACCGACACATTCTTTTGCTTTGGTGAGGCGACATCTGACCCCCCGAGATGGCCAAAGATGGACTAGGCGAGGACAACCTGATGTGAACTCCTTGCACTTCTGGATTTAGCAGCGACTTAAAGATGTAGTGTACGCCGCTTGGTTAACACAGTTGAAGAACTGGAGCTGAGATCTGTCAATGCTTGTCATGAATTTCTAAATAATCCAAGAGTGGTTGAAAGGGTTCGAAACTCAGTGCGCTGACGGGTACAGGCCTCCAGCCCGGTACAAAGCCGTCGCTTTTAGCACGTCTTTTACAATGAGTACACTCTTGTAACTATTGTCACGTCCAGTTGGAACACCTGAAATTCTACCAAAGTATCTGCAAAAATTTTTGCTTAATGTTGTATGGTATTGTTGCTGTCTCTTAACTGGGATGATGTTTAAACATAATCAAGTCAGTGGTGGTTGGTAACCACAGAGTTGCAATTATCCTGCAAATGGTTCATTTCCGGATCTGTGTTTACTGAGACACTTTTGCTTCTAGTGTCGTGTGCTTTCGGCTATTATATCTGTCGTTGTCGAGTTGCGAAAGTAGGGTGGTGATGAGAGGTGGCATGAGCCCCTTCTCATATTTCTATCTTACTCTGAGTAATTCGATTTTCCTCTCTAATTTCATGCTATTCCTTCACACGCGGACTTCCCACGCATCGTCTCTCGTCACCTGGGTGGTCCGGTGACAGGTGGGCACTGCTGATCTTGAAAGGGTTAAGCCGACAGGCGTGAGGGAGTCGAGTTGATACTTTCCAGACGCCGACATTGTCATAAGAGCGGGAGCGACACGCCCACAGGGGCCTGAAGGAGCGGCTGGCCTAGAGATTCCGTTACTTTGCAGAAACTTAGTGAAAACACTTTCTGGCGGGCTAACAGCGAGGCGTGGAAATGACTTGTGTTCCCAGGCAGTCTTGGCGGGCAAATTCCCGCATTTTCTGCAAAATCGTAACTGTGATTGGCTTGCTCAAGGCATAGCTCCGTGACGTAGTAAAATAGGCGCAGAAATTGGCGCCAAGAATCTCCGTTGGGGGAGTGATAGTACTTCGGCAATAGAGTGGAATTTTCCGCTGGTTTTCGAGTTGCTGATTGCAACGTTTAACCACGGCCACTGTCGTGGGGGCGGGAATGTTCTGTGTTCAGCTTGTACAGATGCTCTTGGGAGAGTCGGCTCTCACCTTTCAGTCAGAGTAGGTTACAAGACTGAGCTCTCGCTGCTCTGGACAGCCTGCCTTCCGTTGGCTGTGTAATATACTTTCATTTAATTGTAACTGTTTGTGTAAGTTGCTGAAGTTTCGACTTCAACGTAACTTTCCGAGTACAGTTGGCAATTGAGCATTCTACGTACAAGCGGCCTATGTTGTCCGTCTTGAGCAGTTTTGGCTAAAGTTTACTGTATCAGAGTTACTGTGTGACTTCGCTTGTTAAAACCGATCACTGTACCATCAGTGATTGTGTGGCGAGCCTTCTTCATCTCCCTCAGAGGCGCAGTTGTATTGATAGGAAGTCTTTAGTCTGGAACAACCAGACCAGGACAATTTGTTTTGGGCTACACTCGCGACATTATCATCAGCACGACGGAACGTCGAAGCAACCAGCCATCGCTTCCGGTACGCCAGATCATGTCCTTGCAGTTAAGAAGACAACTTGGTAATGTATGTCCGCAGCACCGGCAGATTAGGGAATTTACTCTGTGATAATCAGAGCTCAGCAGAGCGCGCCTGTTCCTGTCTTTTTTTACGTGGTTCTGTCTTGGATGTTCATTGCCTGAGTTGTCACTACTGTAGCAGCAATTAATGTTGGGTTGGCTGGGTGTTTCTCTTAAGATTTTCGTTGCAAGGAATTGGCTCCACATACCACTTGGTCATAAATGTCACAATCTAGTTTATGGACAACCTCACCTTCACAACATTTATTTGCGTATCCAATGTTGATGTATTGTAAATGTTTCATGTGTTTTGTTTACTATTTTGAGTTTAGTCATAATAAATCAAATTGTTATTTTGGACAGAACTTTCATTCTGTTAATCGCTAGTGCAACACTTTCATTTGTCACTACGTTAATGGAAGTTTCCTTTATCTAATTAATTTAATTCAAATTAAATTATTGCAGGTGCCAAACTTTTTTCTACTCCACTTGCGCACTTGCGGTGTCGCTTACAGTCAGTTCGCGTTTCTTCTTAATCCATGTGCAACAGCAAAAGTCGGATCTATAAAACGGGGGGGGGGGGGGGGCTTAGAGCATCATTTCCATATGAAGATTCTAGAAGAATTTAGTGTTAAATACACTGCTAGCCCCGGCACCTCGCAGTGAAACTGATCCTGTTACAGAGTATTTATTCATGTAACTTCTATAGCAGACAGACAGAGATATTCTACAATACGCTCAACGACATTATACGATACATAGGTACAAAGATAAAATAGTCAGGAAATTGTGTAGGATGTAACCGATCTTCTATAACGTCGTTTAATTGTGATAGACCCAGTGTAAACAAGAAAGTGTCAGCAAAATCACCACACAAGCTCAATGTTTTCCATCACTGATGACTGATGAGAAATTTTGAAGATCAGCCATCGCGATCGCTTTGCAAGTGATGAAGTGCTGAGAAGTGGTCTACGCAGCCTGCATAAAACCATTGCTGAAAGGAGACTGAAGTTTGAGGGGAATGTTTTACTCCTGAATCAGCGTTATTGGGGAAACCATTGAATGTAACACTTAGAAATGAACTTCTGCATAGGATCTTCAGTGTGTGAACATGGACTTGGAGGAAGGTCAAAACCTGGCAGCTGATCGAGTTCTCTGGACGAAACTTGTTGCCCGACATGCTATCGAGCACTGGAGAAATTGATGTCTAAGCTGTGTTTCTGAATGCGTTTAATCTACCTTAGTTTAATGTGATGGTTGCTACTACAGACGTCAGATAGTAAAGGCAGAGCTGTCGCAGTCTCCCGGTTCTCTAAATTTACCACAGAAAGACTTTCGCGAGAACAACATCGTCTTTCATCAAAAGATTCCCCTTTAATTGCTCGATCGTCTGTGTTCCAGTTTCGTATGGACTGTTCTGAACTCTTTTGATCATCGAGGCGTGTACACTGTCAATTTAGAAGCAACCCTATCCGTACAGTTGTTTCCACAGCGTATGTAGCACTGACCACGTTTGGGCTGAAAATACATTCCGTGTATGCGTAGCAGATGGATGTCAAGGCCTCGGAAGAGATACACTTTGACCCAAAGTCTGATGTTAATTCCGTACGGTTATAGCTGCTGCTGGCTGTATCGTCAATGTACCAAAGTTTTGTATATTGTCCTGACCTGGCGTTACCACTTCTAGTTGTAGTAGTAGTAGTGATAGACAACGTGTTCGGCCTTGATCAGGTACTATTGGCTAAAATGGACTGCTGCAGCCAGACTATTAAATACGTAGTCAAAATTTTTCAAGGAATGCGAATTATTTTATTCGCGGTGTTCTTGTTGGCCAAAATACCAACAACAGTGTCACAATGTCATGTGCTCATTACTGTCTACAGTCAAGACGCAGGATAATAGACGTATGTTACAGGAATGCATGTCAGTCACACCGACCAACAAACTACCTTAATGCAACTGATCTGCCTTTCTCGCAGGCAGGTGCCGACAAGCGTACTCGCTGCCGCCGGCAAGGCGAGAGCCCCACGAGAAACTACCAGCAGGGATCATTTCTTGTAGCACTGTTCGTAACAACTCGACATGCACGAAGTCATTCAGGTTGCTCATATATATTCTTGTTTTACAAGTGTCGAAGTCAAATTATGTTAACAAATACGTCCCAGTGAGTACATTAATGAGAGGCATTTTTCCTTTTAGCAGATTCTGATATAACGCCTTGTTTAATTGATAAATAGTGTTGAAGTAACAGGTTCTGAAGCGCAAGACGTACTCCAGCAGACTATCAGGGCGCAGAATGATCCGTCATCTAAACGCCTCGGTCCGATAACAGGCCCTTTTCTATCAGTGAGTTTGTTAAACACGTCCCTGCACGTAACAACAATGTTTTTCAATAAAGCCTCACTTCTTTAGAGGCAAGTTTCGTATCAGTAAATAGTTTGCCACCAGTGGGAATGGCTACCACTGCAGACAAAGCATTCCTTGCATTGAGCTTAGGATTGTCTATATAAGACAAAAAAAAGAAAGAAAACAAAACGCTGGCCCAGGAAATGATTGAAATTGAGAGAGAAAATTAAACCAAAATATCCGAAGCTATAATTTCACTCGGAACCAGGTGAATACATTGAGGGAAAAAAAAGAAAGGAAAAAAAAGTAATGGAATAGCGATATTCACATATATAGATGGCGGTAGAATCGCTTATATAAGGTCTATAAGGGCAGTTCATTTTCGGAGCTGTCACTTGTACTCAGATGGTCCACACGGAAGCGTTTCCGATGTGGTTATGGCCGCACGACAGGAATTGAAAGATTTTCCACGGGTAATGTTACTGGGAGCAAGACCCATGGGACATCCCATTTCGGAAATAATTAAGAAATTCAGTATTCCGAGATCCGCAGTGTCAAGGGTGTGCCGAGAATACCATATTTCAGGCTTTAGCTCTCATCACAGACAACGGCAGTCACAGAGAGCAGCAGCGTTTCAGTAGAATTTTCACTGCCAACAGTTCTAGCAACAATGCATTAAATACCCACAGAAATCACTGTGGGACGTACGATGAACGCATCCCTTATGACAGTGCGGTTAAATGTGGCGTTAATGGGTCTGACAGCAGATGACCGATCGGAGTGCCTTTGCTGACAATACATCGCCTGCAACGGCTCACCTAGGCTCGTGACCATGTCGCTGGACCCTAGACAGCTGATAAACCGTGGCCTAATAAGATGAGTCCCGATTTCAGTTGGTAAGAGCTGATGGTAGGGTTCGAGTGTGGCGCAAATCCCACGAAGCCGTCGACCTAGGTTGTCAACAAGGTACTGTGCAAGCTGGCGGTGGCTCCATAATGGTGAGGGCTGTGTTCACATGGAATGTACTGCTTGGAGAGCATGTGCAGCCATTCATGGACTTCACGTTTCCAAACAACGATGAAATTTATTGGGCCACGATGGTTCGCGACTGGTCTGAAGAACATTGTGGAAGATTAGAGCGAAAGATTTGGCCAACCAGATCGCCCTACATGGATTTCATCGAACATTTGTGGGACATAGTCGAGAGATGAGCTCGTGAACAGAAGCCTGCACCACCTGTAAAGGCAGCGTGGCTCAGTACTTCTGCAGGGCACTTCCAACGACTGGAGTCCACGCCACATCAAGTTGCCGCATTACGCCAGGCAGAAAGAAGTCCGACACGATGTTAAGAGGTATCCGATGACTCTCATCACCTCACTGTACCTCAACTGAAACTATAATGAGGGTGAGCCGTGGAAAAAATTGCTGTTTTGAAGAGCGCGCCGAGCGCATGGTGTGAAACAGTCGTCCTCCGTTTCTGGCGGTGGCGCCGCTGTGGCAATCGCAGCTTTGGTGTCTCCCTCTGGTGGGAAAGGGGAAAGGTTGCCTGTTCACGTGCATTTAAGGGGCGCTATGAGCTCGCGAGTCGGTCAGTCTGGGTCAGTCTCTCGTCCCCAGCTTGCTACTCTGTCTCTCGTCCGCATTTGTTAGGCAGTAAGAGAACTCAGCGAGTGGTCGCCTGGTAGGGGCTTAGTTTCTGGATCCTTGTAGAATTTTATGTAAGATTGCATTTTATGGGCTTTTATTTAAATGATCATTTTAGTTCCCATCCTTTCACCGTAAGACTTTTCTTAGAAGTTAAAATCAAGTTGCACCTTCGGTGACAAGGTTAATATTTTAATTGATAGTGTTTGTACCATTTCCATCCCTCCTAAGGGGGTGCATAGTTTGTGTGCTTGTGTAAATTGTTAAAACTCTTAGTTTAAAGTTATCTGGTGTGTTGAAGACTTGCCCCAGTGTAGTCTTTCAGAGGCTGTTGTGAGCGGTCGTAACTACGGCCGTGTCAAAAGCGAGACGCAAGGTTCTCTGCCCGAAAGCTCATACAGTCAAAACTTGTTTCTTTCTGCCTCTCAATAAATTGTAACTTTGATATTTAGAGGATTCTTTCTGATTATAATTTTAAATCTGCTTCTTTTAAAAAATGTTTTAGGCACTATTAAAGTGAATAAAATTCCCATTTGTTAAAAGGAATTTGGTTATGATTTCATCAGTTACTCCCTGGCAACTGCTTCCATGCTTACATAGTATGATTAAATGCGTTAGTGTTCTTGATGAATCGCTAGTAAATAAAAAAGATTCTTAATAATATTCTTTGAAAATAAACCACGGTTCAGAGGGGTTATTACTTCGCATTAAAATTAACCGCTATTGAAGCGGATATTCTTGACACAAGGAATGCCAAGTGTGACGTTGTCGCAGCGCACACAATATATACACGGGTGCGCGCAATGATGCCACGTGTGAATTGCGTACGACGGTCCAGTGCGTCCGCCCTCCACTTCTCGTAACTGAACTGTAGCCGGTCTGATTAGCTCTCGTCTTGCAAACGTTGCCGCAATTGATTTCTTCTCCGTCGGTCGCGAAGTCCAACGCTTGTGCAATAAACGGTGGGAAATAACGTGGCAAGTGGGTAGGTTCAAATGCTAAGCGTAATAAGAATAGTAAAATGTAGGGTACCAGCTACTTTTGTTTTATTCGTAAAGTGGCAAAATTAGTAAACGATTCCTAGAGTCCTTTTGTCGTTAACATTCATAACAAGATTCCTGGTCATAAATGGTTAATTCCCGAGCACCGTAAATGTCCCAAATAGCTTCACACGTTGTTAGAATCCACTTGAGATCGCACAAAAATGTTCTCCGAGGCAACATTAACAATTAACTCCCTCTTTACGTGGAGCTGCACTTCCCACACTAGCTCGAGTGTTGCCGCCTAGAAAACCGATCGCAGACTGCCTTGGATAAACACAACATTGCATTTGTACATCATCCGTGGCAATTTTTCAACAAACTGTTGCGTCTTTACAGATCACATTTCATACACATATTCAACTATTACCTCATCAGGAATCGATGAAGGCTAGTGGTGAGGGAACTTAGCAGTTTGATACCTAATCCCTCAGGGGCCACTTTTGATTGGCCAATCCTTTCCATCAACAAGCACTGACTTTGTGATTTATCATTTCCTGATGAAGTGAGTGATATTGAAATTAATTTTAACAAGTTCTCAATGAAAGTAACGCCATCAGCGCAGTTGCCGATGTATTGTAACATGTAAGCAGTAAATACAAATAGTAGTAGATTCACGTCTTGGCACCCAGTAAAGTACGTGAACCCCCACCGACTCTCTCTGCTCCAGTACGATGCGGCTCTTGCTCGCCAGGCCGTTTTCACGCGATGGACCACCTGGCGTTTCATTCAGTGAGTCTGTCTTGTGATCTTACCTACTTGCTAGCCTCCCGTAACAAAATCATCCTACTCCGTACATTAAAACATACCAACAAAAATATAGTAAACGTGGACAGATATGCTTCATAAACGTCACATATCCCCCAATAGGAATGTTTTTTGATTGCCTGGAATTGAAGGACATGGAAAATTTAATAACATAAAAGAAGAACTCCAATGCTACTGGATGCTTAACTGCACTGTTACATCAATGTTTCTTAATTTTTACTGTTTCAGAGTTCCTTTAATTGTGAAGGTGTTCGTCCCTGCTGTCAGAGTAAAATAACGTCTGTGTAATTGTTCATAGTAAAAATCTGACTCCTCCAGATTTCTAATATTTTCTGAATTATTTCAATATTTACATAATAATAAATTTATCGATCTTGTCAACACAACACCATTGTGCTCATTTGCCTGTTTTCTGAAGCCAGTTGCAGAATTACATGCTGATCAGCCGTTCCTGGCATCCTCCTGGTGTTCCTTGTATCCTCTCTTTGTCTCCCTCGTACATTTAGACACGTGTAACATATATTAAATAATACAAGCGTGAGACATATACAATTTTACAGTCTTCCTGAGTAACCAAAGTTAGAAAATTATGGATTATATGAATGCATAAGAGAGTAAATACAACAACCAAAGTATGTATTGTAAAATAGTCATTTTCATCTCATAAGAAGCGTGGTTCCAAGATTGTTTGTGAACATTAAGTGAACTCTTACGACCCGCTGCGCAGCAGACAGCGACGCGTCGTCCACCCAGTGCTCTGTTAAGAGGGGTGCCGATGACCTTGTCGTAACGACCGGTGGTTCGTAACTCGTCGCCCTGGGGACAGTAGCCACGTCTCCACCGTCGCCGTCACTTGCTCTGCTGACTTAACATTCCATGCAATCATTCTATAAATTGTCTCTCTTACATAAAACGTGTAATACACACACAATCCGTGGGTAGTGACACGCCGTATTAGCTTAACATTAAAATGACCTCACAATAAACTCTAAATTAATAGACACACTTCTAAGAAACTAAATAATTACATATTTCTATTATCTACAGTTACTCAAGTTTCTATGAAATGACCAGCAGCCATCGTTTGAAAGGGCTATGCTCTTGCACCTGAAACCAGTAACCATAGTCTTTCCAAGCAACACAACTTTCAAAAAAATATTTTCTGATGCATGTTCACTAATTTTTAGCAATGCTTTGGTTCCGTCACAACCTGTTACTTGATCTGCTTGGTTATAGTGTGTGTGTGTGTGTGTGTGTGTGTGTGTGTGTGTGTGTGTGTGTGTTTGAGGTTTACGGGCGCTAAACAGCGTGGTCATCAGCGCCCAAACGCATAAAAACAGGAACACATGCAGGGAAGGGACTAAGACGAACAGCGAACAAGGAGAATGGCTAAAAGACACAGACCTGACGCAGGTCCAAATCCTCACATACAGAGGCAAAACAAGAGGAGAAGGAACACACTAAAAAGGAAGGGAAACAAGGAAAAGAGAACAGAAACCGAAGGGAAACAAGGAGGTAATCGTGACTGGCTGACCTCTTACCTAAAACCTGGGTGAGCCAGTCACCCAGCAGCACATTAAAACCCTCTCCCTAAAATCCGAGGCAACAAATGGGACAGGACACAAAACCGTAAGACCTTAACTACAGTAATTGCGTCATCTTGTAAAATAGAGGGCAAATCCGGTGGAAAAGAAACCACTGCCCTCTGGTCAGAGAATAAAAGACAGTCAAGTAAAATGTGGCGGACAGTGATCTGGACGCCACAAGAACTGCAGATTGGGGGGTCCTCCCGCCGGAGTAAAAAACCATGCGTTAAGGGACTGTGCCCGATGCGGAGGCGAGTGAGGAGAACCTCATCCCGCCTGCATGACTGGTAGGACGTGCGCCACGGCCGCGTGGTGGCCTTGACCAGACGCAGCTTATTGTCACCGAACGCCAGCCACTCCTCTTCCCACTGACGCAGAACGCGATAACGCAGGAGGGAGGTAACAGCATGGAGGGGGACGGCACAGTCAACAACGTGAGGGAGGGAACATGCATCTTTGGCAGCCACATCCGCCAGTTCGTTTCCCCTAATACCCACGTGCCCCGGCACCCAGCAGAAGGAAACCTCCTTCCCCTGCCGTTGCAGGTGGAGTAGGGCATCATGGATGTCCTGGACGACCGTATCCGCTGGGTACAAGTGTTGCATGGTCTGAAAGGCACTCAGGGAGTCAGAACACATGAGGAACTTACGACTGGGAACACATCGCATCTGCTCCAATGCCCGCAAGATCGCACAACTCGGCATCAAAGATGGTAAACGCCGCAGGAAGCCGTAAATTGACGACTCGATCAGGGAAAACAACAGCACAACCAACAGAGTCCCCCTGTTTAGAGCCATCCGTAAATACTGGTACATGGTCGGGATGCTGGTTTAAAATATCATAAAATAAGGAGGTAAAAACAAACGCAGGAGTGCAGCTCCTCCGGTACTCCGACAAGTCTAAATGGACGCTGGGCCTCTGGAGCAACCAGGGAGGCAGGCGAGTAAAACCTTGTCGTTGGGGGGCCACACGCTCCACACAAGCAAATGCTTGGCACGAATCCCAAATGGTCTCGCTGCCCTGGGACGACTGGAAAAGAGACGTTCCATAGGCGGTCGGGCAACGGTAGGGTACGCAGGGGAGGTAGGACAGGCAAGGAATTGACACACCCGTCGCACCATGAGGAGTTTCCGCCGGATGGCGAGCGGCGGTTGCCCTGCCTCAGCACACAGGCTGGGGATGGGACTGGTACGGAAGGCACCAGTGGCCAGCCTGATACCCTCATGGTGTACTGCGTCAAGAATCTTCAGATACGAAGGCCTTGTTGACCCATACACGGTGCCACCATAGTCAAGACGCGATCGGACGAAAGCCCTATAAAACTGCAGCAGACGCGCCCGATCTGCTCCCCAGGACCGATGGCTCAGACACTTCAAAATATTCAGTGCCTTCAGGGCCCGCACCTTGAGGTCTTTAAGGTGAGGCAACCACGACAACTTGGAATCAAAAGTGAGGCCCAGGAACCGCACAGTGTCGCTAAAAGGAAGAATGGTGTCCCTCAGACGCAATTCAGGGGAGGTGAAAAGACGTCGAGAACGATTAAAATGAACAAACACACATTTGTCTGCAGAAAAGGTAAAACCCGTCTTCGCAGTCCATGCCTCTAATCGCTGTATCGTAAGCTGCAACTGCCGACTAACAGTGACAAGACTGGAGGAAGAACAGAAAACAGCAAAATCGTCCGCAAACAAGGAGCATTGGGCAGGACTCCGGATAGTGGACGTGATACTGTTAATGGCGACGGCAAAGATAGTGACACCTGAAACGCTTCCCTGAGGAACACCATTCTCCTGCACGTACAAATCAGATAGCACATTACCAACCCTATATCGAAAGAGGCGGTGGGAAAGAAAGGACCGAATGAAGATGGGGAGACGGCCATGAAAGCCCCACTCATGGAGTTGATTGAGGATATGGCGGCGCCAAGTAGTGTCATACGCCTTATGAATGTCAAAGAATACACCTAGACAATGCTGGTTACGCAGGAAGGCCTGCTGGATGGCCGCCTCAAGCAGGGTCAAGTTGTCTGTAGTTGAACGACATCTCCGAAAGCCACACTGAGAGGGGCTAAGGAGCTGCCTGGTCTCGAGCAGCCAAACCAGGCGACGGTTCACCATGCGTTCCAACGTCTTCCCGATACAGCTCGTCAAAGCAATACTCCGATAACTACTGGGATGCGTTCGGTCCTTCCCCGGTTTGAGGAGGGGAATCAAAATCGCCTCTCACCACGAGTCAGGGTACATGCCGGATAACCATATCATATTAAAACAATTCAGGAGAACTTCCTTGGAAGGCAGTAACAAGTGTTGCAGCATGCAGTACCGGATGTGATCATGACCAGGCGCAGTATCATGAGCCACAGACAGCGCCGAATCCAGTTCCCACATTGTGAAGGGGCAGTTGTAGGGCTCAGAAGTTGGAGACCTGAAGTCCAAGTGACCCCTCTCGATGGCAGTGCGGCAGCGGCAGAAATCTGGATCACAGTTAATAGTGGCGGTAGATGCCGCAAAATGCATGGCCAGTGTCTGGGCAATGTCTCTCGGCGCCGTGAGAAGACTTCCCTGATGCAGCAATGCTGTGAAAGGTAGTTGGCTGCGTTTCCCGGAAATCCTCCTGATTTCTTCCCATACTTTCGTAGAATTAGTGGAGCGGGAGATGGAGTTCAAGAACGATTGCCATGACCGTCGTTTGCTCTCTTTAATCGCGCGCCGCGCTTTGGCCCTTGCCACCCGAAAGGCCGCAAGATTGTCAGCTGAGGGACGGCACTTGAAGCGGCGCATAGCTGCACGGCGGGCGTGGATGGCTGAGCGGCACTCAGTGGTCCACCAAGGGACAGGACGCCTCTTGGGATGACCGGATGACCGTGGGATTGACAATTCAGCAGCATGAGAGATCACAGCTGTAACATGGTCTACCCATTCGTGGACGCTGGCATGGTGTTCCAAAACAGCCAGTTGGCTGAAAAGTGTCCAGTCAGCTCGGCAGAGGTGCTACCAGGGCGGCACTGGTAATGCCATAGCCTCATCCAGGAGGCGAATCCAGAGGGGGAAGTGGTCACTAGAATGGAGGTCAGCAGCAACCTCCCACACAGCAGAATCCGCGAGTGCTGGAGAGCAAAAGGAAAGGTCAATAGCTGATGACGACCCTGAAACAGTACAGAAATGAGTGGGAGCACCAGAGTTGAGGATGCACAGTTCTTCAGACATCATGAGGCTTTCCAGAATGCGACCCCTGGGGCAAGTAGTCGAAGAGCCCCATAAGACATTAGGAGAATTAAAGTCCCCCAGAAGAAGAAATGGGCGGGGGAGTTGGTTAATAAGGTCTGCGAGAGCCTCAGAGTCTATCGCATCCTGAGGTGGTAAGTAAAGTGAACAGACTGTGAGCCTCCGACCCACACGAAGGTCAACTGCCACTGCTTGCAAGTCTGTTACGAGAGGGAGCTCAGATGAGGGGTGCATGTCACGGACAAAAACCGCAAAACCACCCTTTGCCTTTCCCCCGTCAGATCATCTTTCCGATAGACAGTATAGCCCCATAAAGAAGGAGCATCAGTGGCCCGAAAATGTGTCTCTTGGAGACATAAGCACAAAGGGCACTCTCGCACAAGGAGTTGTAATTCGGCCACATGCGTCCTGAACCCATTCGGGTTCCACTGTAAAATGGGAGCCAGTGATCAGGGGGGCAGAACTCTCACCCTGCCTCTGTGCTTTTGAGGAGAGCCCGTACTGGCCGGAGATTTATTCCTGGGGTGAGAAGATCGCCCCCGGTCGATATCAATGCCCATCAGCTCCGATGACGACCCACGGGAGATGTCAGACAGTACGATGGCCTCGTCATCAGACCGACCCTGACTAGTCTCCTCACGTGGCAAAACCTTCAGCTTTGGCGTCTTTGTCTTGGGGGGCTTAGAATGCAGAGCCTTGTCAACAGTTGGAGCGTTACTCGCCGGGGCAGAAGGCCCCATATGGGGAGAGGGAGGAAGTACCCAAATGTCAGCAACCACAGCCTTGTCCGACGTTGCGGGGAGAGCCGCAGGTTGCAAAACAACCGCAGCAGCACAAGTGCACTGGCAAACGCAGGTATTAGTGCTAACACTAGCAACCTCCGTTTGCGTAGCAACAGTGGCCATTTGTACCGTTTTTTTCAGAGCAGGAGCGAAAGATGTAGTAAACACAGGAGGTTGCATGGCCTTAAAGAGCTTCTTGGCCTCACCATAGGGGATGCGCTTAGATGTTTTAATCTCCTGTATCTTCCGTTCGTCGAGATAAATGGGGCAGACCCGGCTCCAGACAGGGTGACTCCCAGAGCAATTCACGCACTTCACAGGCGATGAACAATCAGCTCCTTCATGGGCAGGCTGACCACATTTACCACAAGTGGCTATCCCATTGCACCCCAACGTAGTATGCCCAAAGCGCTGACATTTAAAGCAGCGCATTGGGTTGGGGAAATATGGCCTTACTGGCAAACGTAAGAACCCCACTTTAACATGCTCTGGGAGTCGTGGGCAACTGAACGTGAGAATAAACGAGTCGGATTTGACTAGGTCCCCATCGACTCGTTTCATAATATGCTGCATGTCAACAATACCTTCATCAGCCCATTCAGATTTTAACTCGTCTGTGGGGATATCCACCAAGTCCCCATATGTCACAACACCCTTACTGTAGTTCAGAGTGGAGTGGAGCTCGGTCTTGATAGCGTACTCACCGAGACAGGTTGCTTTCCGAAGAGAAGCGACTTGACGGGAACTAGATGTCACAACTAAGAGAGTCCCATTGCGCAGTCGCTTCACAGATTTAAGTGTTCCTGCAATTCCCTCAAGACCCTTGTGGATGTAAAAGGGAGAAACCCTTTCAAAGCTACCCTCCTTCCGTTTAATAATCAAAAACACATTCTGATTATCAGCAAGTGCTCTGTTACGACAGTCTGATAAATCTCGATCAGCACTAGGCGCTGGAGGACTCGCAGCACGAAGTCGCTTCTTCGATGGGGTGAGTTTTCCTACCAGTGGCCCACCAAAGCCACTGGTAGGGGGAAATGTAGAGGTCGAAGGGTCCATTGCGGTCCCACGAGCAGCTAGGGAACTAAAGGTCCGCTCAGACAGAGCCCCGCGTGCCTGAGTAAGCCTTATACAACTGGGGTGCGGCAGGTGCCCCAGAGGTTGCCCACTTGCGACTGTTCCACCCTAACAGCCATGCACCTTATAGGCGCGCAGCACACCGTAAGATTGAGGGGTTTTTATAGAGGTTTACCTTCCTCGCAATCCAGGTGGTCAAGCCAAGATTACCATTCCCCGCAGCACACAACATTCCACCGCCGCGCCATGCGGTGGTCGCTGAAGCATGTCCGGGGGTTACAGTGACAGGAGACTGGCGGCACTGACCAGTTCCCAGCTCAGGACCCCCGGGTCGCCAAGCCCGTACTCAGCAAATGAATGCTGAGCCCGTGAGGGGCCCATTAATGAGAAAGGTGTAGCAAGATTCAAATGGTTCAAATGGCTCTGAGCACTATGGGACTTAACATTTGTGGTCATCAGTCCCCTAGAACTTAGAACTACTTAAACTGAACCTAAGGACATCACACACGTCCATGCCCGAGGCAGGTTCGAACCTTCGACCATAGCGGTCGTGCGGTTCCAGACTGAAGGGCCAAGAACCGCTCGGCCACAAGGGCCAGCTAGCAAGATTCACTGGGACGGAAAACTTCTATAAAAAAATTATTTCCAGCTTTGCCCATACGGCGTCACCCTTTAACACACTAAGGCGTAAAGGGGAACATTATTTTTGATGGCATGGTCAACAAGTAGCCTTTGATGCTCTAAAAAGCGCGCTGGGTAATGCTGCTGTGCTCCCTATCCCCGATTTTCAGCGTACATTTCTTTTACAGACTGATGCTTCCTATTCTGGGATTGACGCAGTTCTGTTACAAGAGGACTGAGGTAACCAGAGGCCAGTTGGTTAGGCTTCGAGAGCTCTATCTGCTGACGGGTTGATATACCATGGATATGAGCTCGAGGCTTGGCTGTTCTGTTTGCTCTCGAAAAATTTAAATTTTATCAGGGAAACTGAAGCTTTCTATTAGAAACGATTAATCAAGTCCTAAGCTTGGTCAACACCAACTCGTCCTCATGAAACTGGATGGATAGCGCGATGGGCAGTCCTAATATCAGCCGTTTGCTTGTAAGGCGGAGCGAGAAACCGTGCATCAGATGTCTTAAGCTGGGTTTTTGAGCAGAAGCATGACGAGGCAGAGCCATTAGAGGCAGAAGGAGAGCCTGAGTTTATAAGTGTTTTGCTGAGTGAGATATCCCCTCTCTTCCAGAAACTCGGGGGGAAACAGCATAAGGATGCCGGGATTGCTGATGTAAAGAAACGTGTCAGGAGCTGGAACTCCTTAGTGGATCACTTGAGTGCACTTACAGGAATAGGGGGAAGGGGGGGGGGGGAATAATATCCCCACTCTTTGTGAAACAGGTGGCGGTGTAGGCAACCAATGATTCCACATGTAACTAGGTTTTCCTACATTTAGGTCCATGATTTGTTTTTTATAGTTTTTTGTATTTCTACAGATAACTGGACTCTGGTTGCTTCCAGTAAAAGGCAATGCACGACACACAAAGGAAAATTTGTTGGCTAACATGCAAGTGCTAAGGTCAAAATATTTATTGTTAGTTTCTTACCAAATGTTAATCGATCTTAAAAATTGAAAATTGTAAGATAATCTATATAAAGACAGCTAGTGAGAAAAGAATCCTGTGAAAAATCGAATATCATCTTCCGATTTATATAATAAGCATTTCACTTTTTATTTCCTCTGTCATTCTTAAAATACAGTGTAAGGAAATGCAAACATGAAGCTAACAATTCTATAATTTTCTACAAATTAAAATTTTCACTCAAAATTCTATACTGAACATCATATATTCAATTCATTTTACCCTACAGGATTATGTAAGCAATACTTTCATTCAGAATATTATCATTGAAAGGGGAACATAACTTGACTGTCGTTTTCTGTGTGGGCAACACATTCATTCTTCTTCTCATATTTATGAGTAGGTAGGATAATTCGTTATAAACTTCTATAGAATTTGATTAACAACAGAATTCGACTATGTAACTCGCTTAAAATCTCAGAAAGCAACATATGGCTTCAGACGTTTATTTTGTGGATCTATGTTCCACATTTCTTGAGGAAAAACTTTATTTATTCTATTTCTGATGTAGATACTCTGTAATTTTATGTGATTGAACAGGGAAAAACCAATCCCCTGACTATTTTTTTTCGATTAGTGTGGAACAGATAAAATGAGATGTATCAAATTCTGCAGAAATATAGTAACTGGTGATACCTAGCTTCAAATTTCGCTTTCCATCTAATCCTCCAAACCCTGTAGTTTGTAGTTCAAAAAAGATAAGGGAATCTTTGGATTTTTTAGTCTTTCTTGCTCTAGTTTGAGTGAATATTCTGATTCATATCTAACCACAGGAACACAGATTTTGATGGTTTGTACAACAATGTTGCCTTCCTTAGGAAGAGTCGTCACATCTTCAACAGCACCTTGGTTGTGGTCAGCCAATGAAGAATGGCATCATTTACACTAGAATTCAAAATAAAAATTATGGTTAAATCTCCATCCCATATCATTTCCTTATAACGTCTACAGAACCCACCAAGTAAATCTGCACCAAATACTACTTTATCTTTCTTAAGTTTTATCTTTCCATTATTGAGGATATGGCATTCAATGGTTAACTTACAGATGAAATAAATCACATGAGGAGAGGTGATGAGCTAAAGGGATTTCCATGCTAGACAAAATGTTGTTTCCTTTCTTTATGGTAATAACACCTAACGATTTTGCCACATAGTAACCAATCAGTTTTAATTGTATTTTTCATTAGATGTCAGGCAATCTGTACCACCACCTCCAATAATACTAAAATTCATGTACAGTTGAGTATGATTAGAATGAACCCAACCATCTCCAGTATTTATATTACTATCTGTGCTCTGGTTGAGCTTGTTGGGTAAAGTTAGGTTATTTTTAGTCTTCACATTCACAGTAAATGAGTAAGACTGAAAGCCCTCGATCTCATTCATTGAATATTGAATACAAATTTATTAAGCCACTTCTATAACAATTGTCACACAACCATCATTAAAGTTGATTAAATTGTCATTTTTATCCATTGTAGTTTCTCCTAAATCCAGAATAATATAAAAAATAATATAAAAAATGTTAGGTAAAGTGGCTGACGAATTAGTGTTCCATCAAATTCGGCATTAGGCTTGAATGAAGCAATAATATTAGTTTCATGGTTAAAATGACAAGTATGCTTCACAAACAATCCATCAGTTAGATTAAAATGTTTGTTGTTTAATTCGAATGGAATAATCCTATGAAAATCATTAGTAACAGTTTATTTATTAGTAAGAGCAGTTTGACTACTAAATCAAACCACACTTCCAATACTATTATTCATATCCAAACAATTCTGCATCACTTTCAATAATAAGTCTACATAAAATTTTTCTTAGTATGAAAATTTGGCTTTTCTGAATGAATAAATTTTTCTAACCTTTTCAAAGTATACTGACCAGAAGGAATTTCTATTGTCTCTGCATCACAATACAATTTGTTGTTTGTCAACATAGCATTTGGAGTTTAAAATGTTGCATAAGCACCGACTTGTGCATAATTACTTCAGCTTTCTCATATCAGTACAAACAATCATTTTTGAGAACAGATTCTTTACCAACTCAGTTGAAATAGGTCACCCATTTACTAGTAATAAAAGTATTATTAATTAAATGAATACTAATTGGGAAACCAAAACTGAGAATTCCACAGAAGAAATAGAAAATAAGCATCACAGGCTCTTTCCTAATTGTGTTTGTGTGTCAAGGTGATTTGAGAATGCAATATTAATGACTGACAATTATATTCTAGCTCTGAGACAGTCGATTGGATTAAAATCAGTCTTTTATATAATCATTCTAAAACTTTAGATCAACCAAAATATCATGAATTTATAGAAAAGGTGCAAAATTATGAAGATGAAAATAATAAGAAGACTGCTGCTTCTACTGAGAACAATGAAGAAATTATACCATTAACTGAATTTCAAGATAAATTGCTTCTAGTATTCGTGATTTCATTCATGAAAGTCAGAATGTGGTTAGAGAATATTTTACTAGAGGTAGGCATAAAGGGATGGATTGTTTTTATTTAGCTTAGATGTATTCCAAAATACCTAAACAAACAGTTAGAGATAATCTCAATTTTTAAAGAATTTTTTGATAGGATGACACACATTTAAGCCAGATTTACCACAATGTTGTTGGTGGAGATATAAGTTTTGATAATTTTAAGAAATATTACAGTAAATGCTGGAATGAAGACCAGTTCCATTTTCCTACATTAGATGTAATGAGGAAGCTTAATAAAGGCAAGTATAGAAGGAGAATTAAAATTTTTACAATTTAAGGGTAGTAATTCGCTACTCTTGATTTTTTGACAACATGAACACAGATATTGTGTTAAACCCCAGGGCTTCACTGGGTCTACACAGAAATGTCAAAAGACTTTATTAATGTTTTGTGTATAGCAAATGTTTTCAAAATATGATGCAGATGTTAAAAAAGCTAGATGAAACAGAAAGGCAATAGGAAGAATTAAAGAAGAATTTTAAAAAAATGGAAGAAACAACCCAGAGCAGAATATCAGAAATTTAAAAATGATCAACCTGTTATTGAGGGAATAGAAATAGTAAAACCAGGATTCGAAAGTTTAGGTGATGATATATTGAAAGCTACTGATGACAACAGAAAAGTTGAAAAATGGATGGTAACTTATCACCATTATTTTGAAGAATTTAATGACATTCCAGCAATTAAGCACTATGATAGTGATAAAAGATATTATATGAAGAATAAATACAGGATTTACTGATTAAATATGTAGAAGAGTTAAGAAACAGAAAAAAGGGGACTAACATCTAAAAACATAAATTACCTGAAAGATTGCTGGAATTTATCAACCATAGTGACGATCAAGTTTTTGGATTAAGATTAGTTGTCACATTTAAATTTGTTTGTAAATAACCAGTAAAATTTGATGGAAATAAATTAATTATTGGCTGTCACACATATGAACACATGAATGGACTAATGAATGTTTTGGCTAAGAAACCATTGACTGTGGATGACATGAACAAACGTTTACTGATTCTTAACTATCAAATTGTGCAAGTATTTGGTCCCATTTGCAAGCTTTGTATTCTAAAAGGAATACTGACATAATCAAATCAAGTAAAGGAGTCAAGTACAATTATTTGACAAGAGAAATTGTTGATGAGTTTCCTCGAAGTCTGAGACAAAGACATCTAAGTATCTCACTGCAAAGTGTGGAAGAGAAACTACATTAAATGAAGGTTTATAAAAGCTATAAAGAAAAACCATTCGAATTTGTATGTGCAAAAGATGTGTGTGAAATAATCAATGATAATGGATGGAGACTATAAAAATTTTGGTACCACCACTCCAATGGTACCAAAAAATATTCATCCTTATAAAATGTTAAGTTATATAAAAGACTAACTTCACAATTGATTTAAGTCTGCTACCTAGCAGCAAAACTAAGACAAGAGGAATTAAAAACATATTGGATAATCATCAGTTAGGTAGTACTGATATGTGTTTAACTAATGCTCAAAAAACAAAGGATGATGAGACACCAGGTGGAAATTTAGTTATAACATTAACTAAACCTGTTCTGAAAATAATTATCGTTTATCTAACAATAAACAGAGAAGTATCAGAACAAATACAATATGAAGATTGCTTTCTATCATTGTTGCTCGTAGCACTACCATATTTAGCCTCTGCTGGTTCATTTCCCAATGGAGTAAAGAGGGCAGTAATAGCAATAACTGATAAGAAACAAGTGATAATGAATTAGAAGAACAGAAAAGACATAATTTAATAATGGAGAAGAATGTAACTGGACAGGTTACTGAGATAAAACAAACTTCCAAGAAATAATCAAAGAATGTAACACACCTTTACCAAAGTTTGATCTCGAAAAATTTGCTAAAATAGAGATTAAACACTTTCATTGTCTTCACATAATTGATGAATTACATAACAACAACAAAAATTGAACCTGGAGTAGTTAATTTTGATGTTTCTCATAGTGTTGGCACACATTGGATAAGCTGCTGTAACAATAATACAAGAAATTTGGCTATGATTCCTTTGGGGGAAATATTCCCACAGAATTAATTAAATACCTTGATTCAAGAGAGTTGTTGTGTAGTGGAGAGCAAATATAAAATTTTAATCTAGTAATATGTGGTAGTTTGTATCTATTTGTTTTAAACCTGTCCTCAGATAATTACAAGCTTAATGAAATTCTGAATCTACTCAATGAACAGATTTGGAATGCTGATAAATGAGCAAAATGATGGAGAATTAGAAAAAAATCAAAGTTAAATTAGAATCAAAAATTTTTCCAAAAACTGAATATTTTTGCAAACAAAATCAGAAAGACTTAGGTAAAATTTTTAAAACAATTAAAAGTTATATTGACATAAAATGTACAAGATTAGTACAATTAAAAGATCAAATATGTGGTTATGGTGCAATTGATAAACAATATTTAGAAAATAAAATAGACAATCTTGTTACAAAAACTGAATATATAAGTTTTCTAACACAATTCGGTAACTATGTCACTATGATACAGCTTACTATAAATTTTAATCAGATTCATACCTCTACAGCACATCTTGATGAAAGGACAAAAACCATGGATGTAGCTCTTACATCTACTTATGAAAGCTGCAATAGACTAAAAATTCAATACAAAATCGACAAATAATTGAATGTACTCTTATAACTGGATATGAGCAAAAAAAAAAAAAAACATAATTTAGAATGCGATATCAGACTTAAAACTATTACTGTATTATTTTGGTATCACAGTAAGTGTAAATGATAAGCTATCTGAAATGAATAATAATAGTCAATCAATGGTGGTACATAAATAAAATTTTCTATTTGTAATATTAAAAGATATGGTTACAACTGTGGCAGTAGATATCTGGTGTAAGAAATCACTCTTGTTAAATTTTCAACCTATATAAATGAATAATCCTATCTGGTATTTGAAGTGTACAAAATTCACTGAAACACATCACCCTCAAAGTGTAAGAATTAAAACTGGAAGTCAGAGAACTGAAGGTCTTTATACAATTTGTAAAATGAACAAGACTGAATATGTTAAAGAAATTATAGGTGGTAGGCTGAGAAAATGGGTCACCCCTTCCAATATTCATGAAGAAATTATTAATGAATTACATAAACCACTGAAAGAAATTTTAAATGTGGAAATGTCAATCTTTTGGTATAGATCATTTGTGGCCAACTGATCTAGTAGAAATAAGCTCAGGCAACTTGAAAGGAATTTCAAAAATATTAAATACTATAAATATTTATTTACTTTTGCTGATGTTTTTCAAAATTTGTTTGGGTTATTCCAGTCACAGACAAATCAGGTAAAAATGTAGATGATGCTTCTGAAATCATATTTGGAAAAAAACTGCAAGAAATCTACAGTAAAGTATTCTACAACTATGACTTTCAAGAACTTATGAAGAAATTTAGTGTTACCCATTACTCTTCTTTTCCAGAGTAGAAAGCATCTTTTGTGGTAAAATATAATAGAACATTTAAAGAAAAAATATGGACCAGATTTGCTCTGTGGGAAGTTATAAATGGCATGGCATATAAAACTAGTTACTGAATACAGTAATATAAAACATTCAACAATGAAAATGAATGCAATGGAAGTTAATGACAAAAACTGTGAGTGACCTGTCATTGTATCTAATGATTAACTTTATCACCTATTTTAAAATTTGGTTTGAGTTACTAAATCAAAAGGAATTTTTGAAAAAAGATACACTGATAATTAGTCAACAAAAACTTTCGAAATTGAAAATGCTATTCTTTCAACTCTATAAAATATAAAAACTGAAGGCATTCGATGGAGAGGAAGTGAAACGAAATTGTTATGAGATAAGATCTACAAAAACACATGAACATGATGTATATCTTGATGAGAAAGTAATAGGAAGAAGCAGCTAGGGTATGATAAATAAACCAATATTTGGGTAAATAAAAGAAAATTGATCTGTAATATGTTTACATACATAAATGGGAGTTGTTACAGAAAATTTGAAGCTGTTTGGAATTGGTTAAAATATCAGTTTTGGTGGTACAGCATATTTTAATACTACACCAAATGTTAATAGTGTGTGTTGGGGTTTATGGGCGCTCAACATCGAGGTCATCAGCGCCCTGACACACAGTAAAAGGAACGAATGTGGAGAGACCTAATAAAACTGAAAAACACACTCAAAGAAAGCAGGAAAAGTGGGAAAGTACGACCTGAGAAGGTAAAACCTAAGGTAAGGGATAACATAGCAACAAGAATGACACAGGAAATTGTCATTGTCTGGCCACTTACATAAAATATGGGCGAGCTTGTCACACAGGAAACAAGTTAAAATCCCCTCCCTAAAATCTTTGTAAAAACATTTGACATGCCACAGAACTTTAAAACTTTAACCGCATTCGTCCGAGTGTTGGTTAAAAGAGTTGGCAGGTCCGCTGGCAAGTCAGCCGCGGCCCGCTGGTCAGAAAATAAAACGCAATCGAATAAAACGTGGCGCACAGTGACCTGGACGCCGCAAGCACCACACATTGGAGGGTCCTCTCGCCGGAGCAGGAAGCCATGCGTCATAGGGCTGTGGCCTATTCGAAGCCGAGTGAGGAGAACCTCGTCCCATCGATGGGGCTGAAAGGAAGTACACCACACACGCGTTGTGGGCTTGACTAGACGGAGCTTATTGTCAGTCACTTCCAGCCACTCGTCCTCCCACCGACACATGACTCGGGAGCGCAACAGCGAGGTGAGTGCGTGCAAGGGGATAGCACACTGAGATACGTGTGGATCAAGACACGCTTCCTTGGCTGCGAGATCTGCCCTTTCATTCCCAGCAATGCCAACATGCCCCGGAACCCAGCAGAAAGCTACAACCTTCCCCAGTCGCTGTAGTCGGAGGAGGGCATCCTGGATGGTCTGGACTACTTTAACTGCCGGATACAAATGGTGCAATGATTGAAGGGCACTGAGGGAATCGGAACAGACAAGAAATTTAGGAGAGGAAGAATGTCTCATCTGCTCCAGCGCCCGCAAGATCGCAGACAATTCTGCATCAAAGACCGTGAAAGGCGGAGGCAGTCGGACCTTAAGGACACGATCCGGAAAAACAACTGAGCAGCCAACGGAATCCCCTTGTCTCGACCCATCCGTAAAAACCGCTACATAGTCGTGGTGCTCAGATAAAACAGCAGAAAATGCTGCATGAAAAACGGTGGCAGGAGTGCAACCTCTCTTGTACTGCAATAAATCTAAAAGCACTCTGGGCCTCTTCAGTAACCAGGGTGGCAGGCGGTTAAAACCATGGATTTGGGGTTGTACAGACTCCACACCGAGCGACTCTAGAACACGTTGCACACGGATCCCAAATGGCAACGTAGCCCGGGGACGGTGGGAAAAAAGGCGGTCCAGAGGTGGATGGGCAACAAGGCGGTGAGCAGGCGAGCTAGGAGCCGCAAGAAACTTACAAGCCTGGCGCACCAGAAGGAGCTGCCGCCGGATAGTAAGCGGCGGTTCGCCAGCCTCAGCACAGAGACTGGGTATGGGACTGGTCCGATAAGCACCTGTGGCCAGTCGAATCCCAGCATGGTGGACAGCGTCAAGGATCCGCAAATAAGACGGCCTCGCTGACCCATATACTGTGCACCCATAGTCCAGCCGCGAACGCACAAAAGCCCGATAAAACTGAAGGAGACGCGCCCTGTCCGCTCCCCAAGACCTGTGGCTGAGGCACTTGAGGATGTCCAGTGCCTTCAGGGATCTGGCTTTCAAGTCACGTAGGTGTGGCAGCCATGACAACCTGGAGTCAAAAATGTAGGACAGCATCCCCCATATGCAAGGCACGCAAAGTAAAAAGACGACGAGAACGATTAAAATGAACACAAACACACTTATCGGCAGAAAACCGAAAACCTGTCTTTGCAGCCCACTCCTCTAACCACCGCACTGTTAGCTGCAACTGACGGCTCACGGTTGCAACACTGGAGGAGGAACAGAAAACAGCAAAGTCGTCCACAAACAAGGAGCACTGTACTGTAGACGTTATACTGTTGATGGCTACGGCAAAGAGGGTAACGCTTAAAACACTGCCCTGGGGGACACCGTTCTCCTGCTCAAAGCGATCAGACAGTGTGTTACCAACGCGGGTCCGAAAAAACCGCTGAGACATGAAAGACCGAATGAAAATGGGGAGGCGGCCACGAAAGCCCCATTGATGCAGTTGTGCAAGAATACAGTGTCGCCAAGTAGTATCATATGCCTTACTGATATCAAAGAAGATACCGATACAGTGACGCTGACGGAGGAAAGCCTGCTGAATAGCCGCCTCGAGGAGTGTCAGGTTGTCGACTGTGGACCGAAATTTTCGGAATCCACACTGAAAGCGGCTAAGGAGCTGCCTGGTCTCTAGCAGCCAGACAAGACGACGGTTAACCATTCGTTCCAGGGTCTTTCCGACACAGCTTGTCAAGGCAATACTACGATAACTACTGGGACATGTGCGGTCCTTTCCTGGTTTGAGGAGAGGGATGAGGATTGCCTCCCTCCACGAGGTGGGGAAAACTCCTGTCCGCCTATGAGATTAAAACATTCGAGGAGGATTTCCTTTGACGCCGCTGGCAGATGGCGAAGCATGGAGTACCGGATGCGGTCGTAACCTGGTGCGGTGTCAGAAGCCGCAGTAAGTGCCGATTCAAGTTCCCACATGGAGAAAGGGGAGTTGTAGGCCTCAGAATTGTTCGACCGAATGTCCAACTTCGCTCGTTCGACAGTCGCACGGTAGCGACGAAATGCTGGATCCTGGGTTGCAGTGGCAGTACTTTATGCAAAATGCCCTGCCAGCGTCTGAGCAATGGCTCTGGGTGTTGTTTGGAGGCATCCCTGGTTCAGGACTGCAGCTATTGGTAGACGGCTGCGTTTACCGGAAATCCTCCGGATGGCTTCCCATACTTTTGTGGAACAAGTGGAACGGTTGATGGAGTCCAGGAACTCCTGCCATGACCTTTTCTTGCTCTCTTTAATGACACGGCGTGCCCTGGCTCTCGCGATGCGAAAGGCGGTAAGATTGACTGCTGTTGGGCGGCATTTAAATTGGCGAAGAGCCGCACGCCTGTCCCGGATGGCTGAACGGCACTCATCCGTCCACCATGGCACAAGGCGCCGCTTAGGAGGGCCAGAAGACTGTGGCATGGACAGGTCAGCAGCATGATGGATCACAAGTGTGATGTGATCCACCCATTCCTGTACGCTGTTGTGGCGTTCAAAGACAGCCAATCGAGTGAACAGAGGCCAGTTAGCCCTGCCAACCATCCACGATGGCGGCCTCTGCTCCAGCAATACACCATCCAGGAGATGAATGAGGATGGGGAAGTGATCGCTGGAATGAAGGTCGTCAATGACCACCCAGTGAACAGAGTCGGTGAGGGCGGGAGAGCAGAAAGATAGGTCAATGGCTGAGAATGACCCAGTAGCGGCAGAGAAATGAGTTGGAGTACCTGTGTTGAGGATGCACAACACTTGAGATGTGAGGAGGCTCTCCAAAATTCAACCTCGAGTGCAAAGAGAAGTGGAGCCCCACAGGACATGATGGGCATTGAAGTCTCCCAGGAGGAGAAAGGGGCGGGGGAGTTGGTCGATAAGATCTGTGAGAGCGTCTAAGGTCATTGCATCCAGAGGGGGTAAATAAAGGGAGCAAACAGTAAGCCTTCGACGGGAATGAATTGCAACTGCAACTGCTTGCAGGTCAGTATCCAGGGGGAGAGCAGAGGAGTGGTGGTCATTATTGACAAACACGGCGACTCCGCCTTTGGCTCTGTCTCCAGTCAGGTCATCTTTGCGATACAACGTATAGCCCCTGAGTACAGGAGCATCAGATGTTTTTGGACGTGTTTCCTGTAAACACAAGCACAGGGGGCGTTGCCGTGCTAGGAGGTTCAGTTCCTTCACATGTGCCCGGAATCCATTCATGTTCCACTGTATAATGGGAGCCATCGATCAGGGTGGGAGGACCTTCAGTCTCACTTTCTGTCTGGGAGGAGAGCCCACAACAGGTGGAGGCTCAGTTTTGGGGCGAGATGATTGCCCCAGTCTGACATCAACCTCCATCGCCTCTGAAGAGGAGTCGAGAGAGACGTCAGAAAGAATGACATCAACATCAGCAGACTGTAGAACTTCAGTCTCCTTGAGCGGTCGAGTCTTCACCTTTGGTTTGGGCTTCGATTTTCTGGCCAGAGGTGGCAGTGGAGCCAAAACCTCAGAAGCAGTAGGGGGTGTAGCAGCGCTGGGCATTGCACAAGACTGGACCTGGGAAGGGGCAGGAAGTTCCATGACGTCAGCTACCACGGCCTGGTCAGAAGGCCGGGGAGGAGCAGCAGGCTTCACAGGAACAGCAGCAGCACACGTACATTGACAAATGCAGGTGCTAGTGCTGACAGTAGCAACCTCTGTTTGTGTAGCGGCATAAGTTTTCAAGACTGGCTGTTTCAGAATGGAAGAAAAGGAAGCAGCGAACGTGGGCGGCTGCAGGGACTTGTAAATTTTCTTTGCCTCACCGTACGGGATGCGTTTGGTGGTTTTAAGTTCCTGGATCTTCCGTTCCTCAAGGAAAACTCTACATTCCCTACTCCACACAGGGTGATCCCCAGAGCAGTTCACACACTTGGGAGGAGAGGAGCAACCAACTCCCTCATGGGCGGCTTTACCACAGTTCCCGCAAGTGGCTTCCCCTTTACAGCCGAGAGTAGTGTGTCCAAAGCGTTGGCACTTAAAACACCGCATGGGGTTGGGGTAATAAGGCCGTACACTGAGACGTAGGAAACCTGCCTTCACATGCTCAGGCAATTTGGTGCTGTTAAACGTAAGGATAAATGAGTCAGATTTCAGGAGAGCACCATCCACCCGTTTCATAACGTGTTGCACGTCGACAATTCCTTCCCGGGACCATTCAGCCTTCAGTTCGTCTAGGGGAATATCAACGAGATCTCGGCAAGTCACAACACCCTTGCTGTAGTTCAAGGTGTTGTGAAATTCAGTCTCAATCGCAAACTGCCCAAGAAATTGTGCCTTCTGAAGGTTCTGGACTTGCTGGAAGCTAGATGTTTCAACCAACAAGGTGCCATTTCGCAAGCGCTTTACAGATTTTAATGTACCAGCAATACCTTCTAAGCCTTTCTGGATGTAAAATGGCGAAACTTTTTCGAAACTCCCATCTTTTCGTTTAATTATAAGAATCACATTCTGTGAAGCAGCATGCGTTCTGTTACTACTACTACCTGAATCAGGAGGACTGGCTACACGAGCCCTCTTGTGAGATTGGGTGTTAGAACCTACCAGCGGCCCACCCTTTCCGCTGGGGGGAGAAGAAGAAAAGTTCGAGGGTTCCATCTCGGTCCCACGAGCAGCTAGGGAACTAGGAGTCCACCTAGACAGAGCCCCGCGTGCCTAGGTAAGCCTTATACAACTAAGGTGTGGCAGACTCCCCAGAGGACGCCCGCTAACGACTGTTCCACCTCAACAGCCATGCATCTCATCGGCGCGCAGCACACCTTGAGATTGAGGGTTTTTTTTATAGAGGTGTAGTCCATCCTCGCGACCCGGGCGGTCAGGCCAAGATCCCCATTCCCTGAGACACACAACGTTCCACCGCCGCGCTGCACGGTGGTCGCTGAAGTATGCTCAGAGGCTACGGTGACAGGGGACGGGCGGTGCTTACCAGTCCCCAGCTCAGGAACCCCGGGGTCGCCAAGCCCGTACCCAGCAAATGAATGCTGAGCCCCTGGGGGCCCAAATGTTAATAAAAATGAAAGTCAGAGTCTCTTAAGAATTTTAAATTTCAGTTGATTGAATCAGATGGATTTAATAAGTTTAGTTTATTACATGCATAAATAATAATTACGAATGGTACACAAAATTTAACTGTGAAAAAGGTTATAAGGTTTTCACTTTTACTGAGAAATAATGTATTTTTAATAATAACTCAATCTGATGAAGATTTATTACATCATTAATCAATTCTTCTTGTGTGTAGCTGTCCACAAGATTAAAACAATTGTGCCAACAAATTATAATCAATATTTCTCTCATTCTTTGGTATAGCTAATCGAATTAGAATTTTAAATCAGTCTTAAAAGTTCTACACATGTTGGATGATAGCCTCTAGTATTGTTCAGTTGCTTTCAAAATGTGTCTTTGTACTGTAATAATTTTATTCACAATTACCATAAAATGATCTTTAAAAGAATAAGTCTTAAATTTTGATTGTCTGTTTCAGGTGCAATGTGTTAATAATAAGTTTCATTTCTTTCACTTATTATTACTCTAGGATTACCAGCTATTCCATATAAGTCTTGCATGTGATCTTCTCGAATTTTTAAAGTATTCCAGTGATTTATTCGATCTTGATATATTTCTTTCACTTCATTATCGTATTTTCCAGCTTCATATAATCATCACCTGTTCTCCATGTTTACACATTGATGGCAATACTTCATGTGTAGCCCCTTATCTGAACTGTTGACTTCAAAATAAGTGAATATAATCCTGTTTTGTTTGTGAATGTAGCGTTGTTCTGTGAATATAAAGGGAAGGACTGGCAGTCCACCACCAAATTTTCTAACTTTTTCCTATAATCTAGATCAATGTTTTCACTGATGGCTTTTCTGGTGTTCTTATGCTTGAGAACTTCTGCAAAATCTTTTTCTTCCAACTGCAGGTTATTCGTTGCATTAGTTATTATAATTGCATACCATATGTACACTTGTTATTGTTAGGTCTACAATCGACTTCATTCATATAGGACTATAATATAACAGATAAAATATTTTCAGTTGTGCAAAATTCTTTCATACCTTTCTAGGAAATGAGACATCTTTAAAGGGCAACTGTCAGTTCTCCCAGGACCTTCTTTAAGATCATCAATAATTAGTAGATGTTCTTAAATATATAATGTATTTGTTTTTTGGTTTTACTTATTCCTGATCAAATTCTTTAGAACACTCAGTGAAAATTTGTTCATATATATTTCTTCTCAACTCGATTTCATCAAAAATATCATTAGACTGATCACTTAATTTCTCAGTAAAGCAAGACAAGGTGTTGAAGAAAATATTGTAGATTTCTCTACTTTGATGTACCCTGTGTACATCAAGATATATATTATCCAATGTTCAACTAATTTATATATTTTTAAGCTCCAAGCACTCATTGTCTTTTTCTTGTAGATCTTGATCTTTGCTTGTGTTACACTCTCTTCGATTTTCAAATTCTATAGCTTGTTGTAAAGATTATTTTGTTCTGTTGTCCTAGTACACTTCAGATAATCAATTATAAATTGTTATATAAAACATGCTGCCCGTTTTTCAAGTTTTCAATCTATTCTGTGAACTATATCTGATAATGATCCCACACCACACTGCAGTGCTTCAAAAGTGGATGGACAAGTGTAGTGTAGGCATTCTGTTTAGTAGATCCGTTGCATCTTCTAAGTGTTCTGCAATGAAACGCAGTCTTTGGTTCGCCTTCCTATGTGTTCTTTCCAAGGAAAGTTATTTTCAGTTCCAATAAGAAAGTATTTAGTTGAATTTGCGCTTTCTAGATTGATTGATTTTTCGTGTAACCGAAGTTCAACTGATTCCTTTTAGCACTCATGTGGATGACCTCAAACTTTTCATTCTTTAGGGTCAACTACCAATTTTCGCGTCATACAGATATCTATTCTAAACATTTTGGCAGTTTGTTTCGATCTTCTAATGACATTACTAGACGACAAGCGGCAGCGTCATCTGCAAGCAACCTATGACATTTGCTCAGATTGTCTCCCAGATCGCTCGTATGGATAAGAAACGACAGAGAGCCTGTAACACTACCTTGGGGAACACTGGAAATCTCTTTTACTCGACGACTTTCCGTTACTACGAACTGTGACCTTACTGAAAGCAAATCACGGATGCAGTCGCTTCACTTAGACAATATTCCACAAGCACGCAATTACATGTAGCTTGCACCCAGTGTCAAAAACCTTCTGAAAATCTGGAAATGAAATCAATCTAAAATATTTTGTCAATAGCACTCAGCATCTTCGTGTGAGTAAAGAACTAATTGTACTTCACAAGAACGATGTTTTCAAAATCCGTGTTCAGCATGTGTCAATAGACCGATGTCTTCGAGGTAATTCGTTATCTTCGAACACAATATATGTTTCAAAATCCTGCAGAGTATGGATGTTAACGATATGGGACTGTAATTTACTGGATTGCTCCTATTGCCTGTCTTGAATATTGGGGTGACCTGTGCAACTTTGCAGTCTTTGGGTACGAATCTTTCGTCGAGCGAGCGGTTGTATAGGCCTAAGATTTTTGAGTATGAAGCTATTGGATAAGCATACTCTGAAAGGAACCTAAGTGGTATACATCCTGTACCGGGAGAATTGCTTTTATTAAGCGGTTTAAGTTGCTTCTCTATTCCGAGGATATCTATTTCTACGTCACTCATGTTTGCAACTGTTCTTCGAATTCCGGAATATCTATTTCGTCTTGTTTGGTGAAGTAATTTCGGAAGGTGTGTTTAGTAACTCTGATTTAGCAGTGCTATAATCAATAGTAACTCATGTCACTACAGAATGCTGGATACTCAGCAACATGGCTTTGTCTGTGTAATGTCGGCTGTGTAGTTGTCAGTGTAGTGTATTTCTGTCGGTATGTTCGCTCTGCCCGCTGACACAACAGAGAGACTAAATCTCAATGGAATCGGCATCGCACGAGGCTGCAACAGGGACGCACGCACACAGGGCAGAAAGGGCAGACAGGCTAAAAGAGACTCGATACCGCGACCCCCTGATTTCTGGCAGCTCACATAAGCGAGCACTCCAGGAGCTAACCGGAGGGGCTATCACGTCATTTACAGAGACATGACAAGCAGTAACATCAGTAGCGCTGTTTGTTATGACGTAGCACACAGGGTGGATTCTCATCAGTTTGTGCTGCTTATGGTTCCTTTTGAAGGAGACTTCGAAGCGGTTATACACTGTGTAACGTCGCAGAACAATATTTGCTCGCATCCGAACACCAGTGTTCCCGGAAGCTATCGTGTGTACACCGTGATTAATCGCATTCCAGCTAACGCGCCGTCCATCGGCTATGTTGGAATTACAATACGGTCGCTTTGTTTAAGTATCGGCAATATTTGCTGAATTTCTCACACTGATCCTGTATCAAGCAAACGGACGACAATTGTTGACAGCAGCCCAGAACCACGGCTTATACGTACAGTACACACTTTCAGAATGTTTCAGATGGATTGCCCCCGCTTATTCCTGTTGTCTAGAACATTATTTTACGACTCGAAGCAAACAAAACACCGCTAAAATACTTGATTTCTAACAGATCATACATTCTTAAAAGAAAAAATAAATAAATTAAATACTGCAGTTTCTAAAATGATTCTATTGTGCAGAAGACGACACGCATTTGCAGCTGTCATATTGTGGCCTAAGCAACAAATTAGATATGCATAAATATTTTCAGAAAAGTTTCGTGTTTACAGGAGTTATTTTTTTATGCGAATTCGACGAAGAAATGCTCCATCTCTTACAATACCCAGAAGGTACATGTATAATTTTTCTCTAATTTCACTACATAGTTCCTGTTCTTGAACTTCGGTTTTATAGACATTAGCGAAAATGTTAAAATGTGGTTTCAATCGTTTACTATAACTTTTAGATGGCAAATGTAAATATCTTGGGACGTTGTTAGCTGAGATGTCACATGAGGTGGGTTCATCCGCTCGTAGGAAGGGGTACGCTTCCTCTGTATACAGAGTTCCCCTTCCTCGCGTCTAAGTGAGAGCTGCGTAGTACGTGTTTTTGTAGAGAGCAGGTGAGTAGGTGAGTGTAATGTATGCACGTACAGTGCAGTGTTATGTTGCATGATGATATTTGTTATAAGACAGGCGAGAGGGCGAAACCCAGTGCCGGCCTACAGCCTTCTCCTCTCTGGTGGCACCAAGGAGGGCCGCAGAGCTTCGAGTCCCCATCTGACAACCGCCACACGCCCTCACCTCATGAGACAGCTGCTATGGCCGGGTCTGGTACTCACTCCAGACACCGGCGCAAAAATAGTGTTCAGGAGTTTTAAGCAGCAACTGTCTTCGATTGCTGGTAAAAAACTGGCACCAAAAGCTATATCGAACACCAGTATTCGAACCAGTTTATTTCCCAGGCGAGTAACACCGATAGCGATGTTGGCTACGGAAACAGGTCTTCTAGATGCGCTACATAGTAACGATTCGCCGCAACAACTGAGAAACAAAGATACAAGTGTACTCGTAAGTGTATGGGTGCTCGTGGACTCGAAAGCGCTAATAGCAAAGATAGCCAATACCGACTGGTGACAGTTTCCTGTCTAGCAGTATTCAAAGAGTGGATCCGTAATTAAAATTAAAAATGCTTTTCGTATTAAGCTCTTTTGTTACTCTTCAGGTCATATCAACTGCAACAGAGGTTATCATTAGAGTGGAAACTATTGCTCACTTGGCAAAACGGTTGCTACAGCTATTGCGCCAGTTATTCGATACGTGCCGGTGAGATTGGGAAGACTAGTCAATCCACAGGATATCTCTAGTGTGACAAGTGTGGGTCATCATGAACGCTTTTAGGACAGATGGTTTGTGTGCTTTTTCATTTCATTCTCCATTTGATTTTCTACGTCCAAAGTATTAAACAATAAATAGTTGTAAAATCTTAGTGTGGTGCTTGAAATACCAAGAATGTTCAGGAGCTCCTATAAAATTTACCATAATTTAAAATAATCGGTTTTACAAGGGTCGTTAATGTAATTTACGACTGATAATAACAAAAGAAAATTGTCGCTTGTGTTTTTGGCTGGGGAACCTAACTGTTGTGTTAAGTAATGCTATGTTTTCCCCCAGTGCACTCACGGTGTGAAGGAGTTGTGATTTCAATATATGTAGTGATCGTAATCCGTAATGTGTGAGTGTATGACGTACTATATGACAGTTCAAGAAGGGAGAGCTTTTAGTGTATTAGTGTCCTCATACACTGAACGCTCAACTGCGATATACACAGCCAAAGGCTTCACCTGCAGCCAATCATCTGCAGCTTCACATGCAACAATCACATGGACCTAGACTCTGATGTAACAGCGGAAATAAAACTGCCCATCTTGCCAGAACGCATTCACTGCACGTCATGCTGTGCTCCAATACCTACCACGCTGATAGAGAACATGAATGGGCAGATTGCTAATTGGATCTTACTTGAACAACCCCTTGGACTGCAAATACGCGGGCTTTACTGGGTTTCTACAGCTATACAGTGACCTAGCATGGACCAACATGTCGTGTGCTGACATAGGTGGGAGAAGGAGAAGAGGGGTACAGAGCGGAAGGCAGAAGGGCAATTCCAGGGAAGGCATTTGATTGTTTTCTTCTATCTGAGCCAACGCTGGTACAGGCATTTACTAGAAATGCAGGTGGTGAGAGTTGGTAGGGAACTCGTTGTGGACACTCTTGGACAAATAGGGTTTTGAAATAGTTATTTATTCCAGACAGGACTAACTAATACACTGGTGGCTAGTTCTAGAGTTAGAAAAAGCATTAATAACTCTGTTGCAACAGAAGCCAGTGCAGAAGTCCCAGGAGTGGATGCTAACCACAGTAGCAAACGCTAGCAGCATCTTAAGGCAACAGCTTAGTTTCAAAAGAAAACATACTGAACGTACCTCTGTACATTGGGGCACTCCTAGTGTGTGTGTGTGTCTGTGTGTGTGTGTGTGTGTGAGAGAGAGAGAGAGAGAGAGAGAGAGAGAGAGAGAGAGCAGACTTAGGCGGAGGTGGACTGAGGCAGGAGTCGACGGATGCGGATTCGGCGCCCAGATCGTCTGACTGAGAACTCCGCCAAAACGCGGAAACTAGGGGTTTTAGAGTCGCGTGGGGGGACTGTTTTTCCCACTTAAAGCCAACCAGCCAATCCCGCCGGTCCTCTGCCGGCACCTGTCAATCACGGTTTCGTTAGGTCCCCTCTACTGCTCCTAAGGCGGGGATGTTAATGCAGTTGCAATAACTTAAGTCCGGATTTGGTATCAACATCGTTCAGCTGAAAGGTAAACGTAACTGCTATGCCAAATGAGGCTTGCAACATATACGTCATTGAGTCCCTCCCCTCGGGCTCCCGGGAGTAGGGACTGCTAGGTCAACAGTTTTTGGTGTTTTTGCTCTTTTCGTAACCCTTGTGAGCCTACTGAAGTTGCTGTTCTCACGTTAGTACGTGCCTGTTGGTTAGAAAGTTCTATGGTGGCAACCTACCACAGCGTCTAGACGATATATGAAGTTACATGTTAATTCCTTGAAGAGTAGCGCCCTGGTACCACGTCTGGGAGCGTTTGCATTTTCTCAAGGCTCTCCCCTTACGGTTTACTTCATGTTACAATATCTGTCCTAGTTTCGTCTGCCCTCAGCATCGACTCTGCTTCCGTGGCTTGGAGCGCCTGTCCTCCTTTCTCACAGCCTCAAGATAACAGTACAGTGGCAAGGAATAATCAATATATTACAGTCATTCTGAATTGATAATTGTGTATCCGTCCTTACTGTGCTGTAAAGAGTGTTTATTGTACTATTTTTCTGACTCGTTAGTCTTCTGGCAGGTTTGATGAGGTCTGCTACTATTTCCTTTTCTGTGCCAACCTCACCGTCTTACTGCAGCACTTTCAATCTCTGTCGTCAGTCATCTGTTCGATGAATTACGATCTCTGTTCTCCCCTACAGTTCTTACCCTCCACAGTTCCCTCCAGTACCGTGAATGGTAGTCCTTGATGTGTTGAAAGGTGTCCGATCACCGTGTCACTTCTTCTTGTCAATATTCCGCATACATTCGTTTCTTCGCTATTCTCCAGAGTACCTCCTCGTTCCTTATCTTATCAGTCCATCTAATTTTCGACATTATTCTGTAACACCACATCTGAAATTCTTCCAGTCTCTTCTTTTCTGGTATTCCCATAATCCATGTTTCACTACATTTCGATGGTTTGCTCCAAACGTACATTCTGAGTAATTTGTTCCTCAAATGAAAGCTTATACTTTATAGTGATAGACTTCCCTTGGCCAAAGATGTCCTTTTTGCCAATACTTGTGAGCGTTTCATGTCCTCCTTGCTCCATCTGTCATGAGGTACCTATCTGCCTAAGGTAATAGAATTGCGTAACGTCATCTACTTCGTTGATGATGTTTGCCTTGTGGGGCGCACAGCTGCTCGGTTATCAGCGTCCGTACAAGTTCCCAACCTTTGCGCAGCCCATCCTCGCCAATTTCATGAATGATGATGAAACGGTGAGGACAACACAAACACCCAGTCATCTCCCTCCGGGAATGGGACCCGGGACCCTGTACTCTGGAGCTAGATCGCGAACGCGAGACCACGAGCTACAGACATCATCTACTTCGTGATCACCAGTTAAGATGTTAAGTTTCTCGCTGTTCTCATTTCTGCTACTTCTCATTACTTTCGTCTTTCTTCGATTTACTCTCATTCCATGTTCTGCACTCGTTAGACTGCTCATTCCGTTCAACGAACCCTGTAATTCTACTTCACTTTACCGTGGACAGCAATGTCATTAGCGATTCTTACCATCGATATTCTTTCACCTTGAAGGTTAATCCCAATCTTACACCTTTGTCTTATTTCCGTCGTTTCTTCTTCGATATACACACCGAACAGTAGCGGTGAATGACTACATCCCTGTCTTACACCCTTTATAATTTGAGCACTTCGTTCTTACTTCTGCCATCTTGCTACCCCCTCTTGGTTATTTTGCATAACGTGTAATACCCGTCGTCAACTGTAACTTACCCTTATTTTCGTCAGAACTTCCAACGCCTTGCACTATTTTAAATTATCGAACGCTTTCTCCAGGTGAACAAATAATACGAATGTGTCTTAATTTTTCTTCAGTCTTGCTTCCAGTGTCGACCACAACGTCAGAACAGCCACTCTGATTTACTTTTCCTAAACACAAACTGATTGTCATGTAACAAATCTTAAATTTTCTTTTCCTTTCTTCCATATACTCTCCTTATCAACAACTCTGTATCAATTGTTAAGCTGATTGTGTGATAATTCTCGCACTTGTCGGCTTTTGCAATCTTCGTAATTGTGTGGATGATGTTCTTCCGAAAACCTGATGGTTTATCGGCAGTCAATGCGCTTTGCAATACTTCTTTTCAGGCCGTCAGTCATCACTTTGAATACTTGCTTAACAGAGAATATTAATTATGTAGAAATTGTTTTCCGTTGTTCACATCGAGAGCGTACCAGAAAAGATTATCAGAGAAAGTGGTTTTTGATTTTTCAAAACTGATTCTTGCACACAGGTACATAAAGACTGCTTAAACAAGTAATAAAAATGTCACCAATAGCTGCATAACAATAGCAATTGTAAAAAGTGAACACAAACAAGAAAACAATGTTCAAATCATATTACTCTGCATTTTACATAAATAAAGAAGCTACCAGTAATCCCGCCAGGTTAGCTGAGAGCACTAATGCGCTGCTTCCTGTACTCGGGTAGATGCCCCAGCCCCGGATCGAATCCGCCTGGCGGATTAACGACGAGGGTCGATGCGCCGGCCATCCTGGATGTGGTTTTTAGGCGGTTCTCCACACCCCATAGTTGAAATTTGGGCTGGTCCCCACATCCTGCCTCAGTTACCTGATTCGCAGACATCTTAACACATTCGCACTACCCCATGGATTATAGTCGACATAGACAGCAGGAGTATACTAATTCCATTCAGGGAGGGGTTAGGGGTGGCGGCAGGAAGGGCCTCCAGACACCCCTTCACTTTAACCTTACCAGATCTGTTCCTAACCATGCCGACCCTGCGAACTGTGGGATAAAAGCACAAGTAAAAAAAGAAGAAGAAGAAGAAATAAGCTATCAGTAACTAAATAAAAAAGTGAAAAATAAGGAAAAATTGAAATATATGCAAATTACAGAATCAGAGACACAAATAAGTGTTTAGGTAAAATCAACATAAGATTTGGGATGAAAGTAAACATAATTCATATTATGTTTAAAAATACACCTCAATACACATTAAATACGTAAATAGTTTAATATATCTTGACGAAATTATGTAGGGAGATTTATCAGAAATATCAAAAATAGAAAGAACGATGGCAGTTTCCGGATTTCAGTATGTCTAGCGCCTACAGTATTTCTAAAATTACTAAATTAGAGTTACGCTACAGACGGTAGTATAGATTATTTCAATGAGTGAAAATTTTGAACATCGAATTGCATACGCTGAAACTAAGAACTGCAAGAAATAATACGTGAACAATACAGATAAGTGATGTCAGCATGCAATTTAATTGGGAAATTTAGTGAGTTAACCAGAAAATATTGGAATGAAAGGAAGGACTGAACTTTACCAGACTCTTTTATAAAGTAAGTACAAGAATGGTAACAAAGTTCTTTTGGGAAAATATGTCAATAGACTGGACCATGAGAAAAAAAAAGACCTGGAACTAAGCATTACTGAAGAATCAGAAATAACAGTAGAAACTCTCTAAAGAATTAAGCACTAAATTCAGAAGATTCCCTATGCTGCGAATTAAATGCATGTGACTAAATGAGTAAAATTCAGAAAATGGGTACACTAGATAAAAACGAACGAAAACTAAAGGACCATAGAAAACTAGGACATGAAAGTGAACCTGGAAATTTAGTTATGAATAAACAGTACAGTGTTGAATAAACCAAAATCAGTTCACTAAACGTCTAAGAAGTGGATAGAACTGTTGCCCATTTTCAATGGTGACGTTATAAGCGTCAGGAACAACATGTTGTTGCTAGTCCTGTGTTTTGCGTCAGTGATGGAGTGAGATAAGGGAAACAATTTCTACAATGTTTTTCAGCATGGCTGTAGAAGTAACTTTTCATAAATCCCAAATCACAAGTTGTATTCACATCAAATGTACTCAGATATGTGTGTACATCAAGGATGTAGCACTTATTATTAGGATAAGGGGATTACTGAAGGGAATAGTGAAATGTTGGAAGCCACAGAAGATCAAAGATGTAAAACTGTTAGAGAATGGGGAAGGATCGTAGTCGAGAGTGCAGAATGCAGAAAACTTTTTACAGATGCTGAGATTCACACAGGTGTCTAATGCCAAAGGAGGAACTACATTTTGTTGCTACAAACATTAAATTGAAGTAATAATCAAAAAATCTGATTAACAATTGTTAACTGTGTTGACGCTGCAAGTCCTTGGCGCTAGTTGTCGCAGTCTCCGTAACGTTTACAGCTCCGCACCCTTCCAGTGTTCAGACAAAGTGGTCGGCGTGTGGTGTGGCGTCGCTTGCCTCCCCTACCCCTTTTTCCCACTCCTTCGTCTGCGCCTTTTTGCCAACTACCAGCTGGTTGCGCCGCCATAACTCAGCCTAAATGGCGGCCGCAGTGATAAATATACCCCGCTTCGTGCTCCCTGCTTCCTTCTCGTTCCTCGTCCGGCACGCACCTCGCCTGTGCGAAAACTGCCCCCAAGATACATCGCCCCAGTTATCTTCCTTTATGAGAAAATGTATGTACTTCATGAAGTTAGCTGTCACTTCACGGGTAGGTTCCATAAATCACTCCTAATGCTTCTTTCATAGGCTATTCTTCCTCCTTTGGATACAGCGAGAACAGGAAGAGTTCTGTTTCACTTACCTCGGCTTAGTAATAACAGTATTTGGCTTTCATAGCTCCTAAATTTGATAAAAAAAGCTAGTGCAACCTATGGGAAGGATCGGATGTTTGCGGTAAACAAGTAAACCAAAAGATTTGTAAAGACAAATTAAGAAAGAGAACTGGCACTCAACATCAAACAAATCGTACACTGTTAGTTTCTTGCGTGTGTCTGAGAGTATGTACATCCACAACTGATTCCCACAATACATTATCAGTGCAATTGGGTAACCCAAATAAATCGAACAACTTCCACATCCGTCTGAATCAGAATTGTAAGCACGCAACGTTGTACAGAATGATGTGGATACCTAGAGCTACTTGAATTAGGCTGTGGTTGAAGGGGTTCCTTCATTAAAATTCATCTTCTGGAATGAACTGAGTAGGGCCAGCAACAATCTCACTGTATAGTGGATAGACATATGTTCTAACGCAAATATACGGTAGCTGAGGGACAGTCATGTTTAAAACTGTCTACAGCAAACTTCATACGCCACTTGTCCTTGAAGTGTGGGTTAGAGAAGTTGTTACACCTGTCATTTGCCGCTAATATGATCTTTGGTGACTTCACATAACACATGAGAAAAAAAATTTCTGATTTGTTCTACTGAAATCTGGATAGAAAATAAAACGCCCCATGTTTTAAGAAATATTGCGCTATGGGGACTGATGGCACCATGAAGAACTGCTCGTTCGTAAATGAGACTCATGATAAATGACGCGCTTTCGAGATTTTATGACTTCCTTAGGACTTTTAGATACACCGATCTGTATATCTTTATTGACAAGAAAGAGATTTGCTTTTGAAATTTGGCCAATCGTGACCATGTAAAAGAACATTGAAAAAACAGCACACAAATCCTGACAAAATAGTGAATCACCCAGAAGGCATTGTTCGATGTTAATGTCGCTTCACATACATACAGATCATCGGTCGTTGTCTGAATGATTACAGCTGCAATTCTCTGTGACAGGTAGGATGGCTGGTAAGGTGCATCAGTCTTCGTGTTTAGTGCTTTTAATAGAAGTGGGATTTTGATGTACACTGAGGTGGCAAAAGTCGTGGGAGTCCTCCCAATACCGCGTCGGGCCTTTTGCCTGGCCTGGTGCAGCAACCCCACGTGGCATGGACTCAACAAGTCGTTGGAAGTCCCCTGCAGAAATATTGAACCATTCTGACTCAATAGCTGTCTACAACTGCGAAACTGTTATCGATACAGGATTTTGGGCAGAAACTGAGGTATCGACTATGTTCCATACATGTTCGCAATCTGGGCGACCAAATCATTCGCTCGAACTGTCCAGTATGGTCTTCAAATCAATTCTCAGCAACTGTGGCCTGTGACATGGTTAATTTCATCAACAAAAATTTGGAAACATGAAGTCCATGAAAGACTGCAAATGGTCTCCTAGTAGTCAAACATAACCAGACGACCCAGTATATTACATGAAAAGTCAGCGCACACCATTGTGGAGGCACCACCATTTTGCACAGTACCTTATTGACAACTTGGGTCTATGGCTTCGTGAAGTCTGCGCCACACTCGAACCCTACCATAAGTTCTTACCAACTGAAATCGAGACTCACCTGGCCAGGCTACGGTTTTCAGTCGTCTAGGGACAAACTGATATGGCCACAAGCTCATGAGACGCGCTTCAGGCTGTTGTCGTGCTGTTAGCAAAGGCACTTCCGTCGGTCGTCTGCTGCCATAGGCAATTAAAGCCAAATTTCGGCGCAATGCCCTAACGGATACGTTTGCCGTACGTCCCACATTGATTTCTGAAGTTGTTTCACACAGTGTTGTTTGTCTGTTAGCACTGGCAACCCTACGCAAACGCCCCTGCTCTCGGTCGTTAACCCTTTCGCTACGGTGAACTTCTGCAGAATCGGGAGCGAACTCGGCGCTCAGCAGGTGGACAGCTGCAGCAGTAGAGTGCGGTCCTGGGCGGCCAGCCGGTGGACTGCCGCAGCAGTTCCGCCTCGCGTCGTTTTTCTCCGCTTCACTACGATCGACTTGTGCCGATGTTTGACTTGTGCATCATTGGTTGGTTGGTTGGTTGGGGGATTAAAGGGACCAGACTACTATGGTCATCGGTCCCTTTTTCCAAAGACAAAGAACACCCACAGAGAATAAAAACGAGGAACAGAAGAGATCACAGACGATACAGAACAGGAGAGACTGAGACAAAGACAAGACAAAACGAACGAAAACCACATAGAGAATGACGGTGGTTGGCCGACCATAGAAATAAAAAAGGAAAAGCCAACCACTTAGAAACACATTAAAAAATCAGTGTAAAATCATAGGCCAAAGGCCAGAATCAACACAAAACAATAAAATAAAACAGAAACACTCAGATTAAATGATAAAATCCCCCTGCCCGAATAAAACGTAAAACTAAGTCAGCCATAGCGGAGTCGTCTGTTAAAAGGGCAGGGAGCGTATCAGGCAGCGCAAATGTCTGCCTGACCACAGCTAAAAGGGGGCAGGCCAACAGAATGTGGGCCACTGTCAAAGCTGCCCCACAGCGACATAGAGGAGGGTCCTCCCTGCGCAGTAAATAACTGTGTGTCAGCCGGGAGTGGCCAATGCGGAGCCGGCAAAGAACTACCGAGTCCCTGCGAGTGGCTCGCAGGGATGACCGCCACACAGCCGTCGTCTCCTTGACAGCACGGAGTTTATTGGACATTGTCAGTTCGCGCCATTCATCGTCCCATAGCGCCAAGATTTTGCGGCGGAAGACTGCCCGCAAATCAGTCTCAGGGAGGCCAAGGTCCAGAGATGGCTTACTGGTGGCCTCTTTCGCCAGGCGGTCAACATGTTCGTTACCCGGGATACCGACATGACCGGGGGTCCACACAAAGACCACAGAGCGGCCGCAACAGGCGAGAGTATGCAGAGACTCGTGGATAGCCATCACCAAACGAGAACGAGGGAAACACTGGTCGAGAGCTCGTAAACCGCTCAGGGAATCGCTACAGATAACGAAGGACTCACCTGAGCAGGAGCGGATATACTCTAGGGCACGAAAGATGGCGACCAGTTCAGCAGTGTAAACGCTGCAGCCATCCGGCAAGGAACGTTGTTCGGAACGGTCCCCTAGAGTGAGCGCATACCCGACACGACCAGCAACCATCGAACCGTCAGTGTAGACAATACCAGAGCCCTGATACGTGGCCAGGATAGAATAAAAGCGGCGGCGGAAGGCCTCTGGAGGGACTGAGTCCTTCGGGCCCTGTGCCAGGTCCAGCCGAAGGCAAGGGCGACGAACACACCATGGGGGTGTACGCAAAGTAGCCCGGAAAGTAGGTGGAACAGTAAAAACCTGAAGCCCAGAGAGAAGCTCTTTGACGCGGACTGCTAGTGTACAACCAGACCGGGGCCGACGATCTGGCAGATGGACGACCGATCGCGGGAACAGGAGACGATAATTTGGATGCCCGGGCGAGCTGAGAACATGGGCAGCATAAGCGGCCAGCAAACGTTGGCGTCGGAACCGCAGGGGAGGTACACCTGCCGCCACTAGTACGCTGTCCACGGGGCTGGTGCGGAAAGCACCAGTGGCAAGGCGTATCCCGCTGTGGAGAATTGGGTCCAGCACCTGTAACGCAGATGGGGATGCTGAGCCATAAGCCAGGCTCCCATAATCCAGACGGGACTGGATTAACGCCTGGTAGAGCCGCAACAGGGTAAAGCGGTCGGCGCCCCAGCGGGTGTGGCTCAAGCATCTCAGAGCGTTTAGATGCCGCCAACACGTCTGTTTAAGCTGCCGGATATGAGGCAGCCAAGTCAACCGGGCATCGAAAACCACCCCCAAAAACCTGTGGGTCTCCACCACAGCAAGGAGTTCGTCGGCAAGATAAAGCCGCGGCTCAGGATGGACTGTTCGGCGCCGGCAGAAATGCATAACGCGGGTCTTGGCTGCCGAAAACTGAAACCCATTGGCTACAGCCCAAGACTGCGCCTTACGGATAGCGCCCTGTAGCTGACGTTCAACAGCTGCAATGCTGGGAGAGCTGTAATAAAGGCAGAAGTCGTCAGCATACAGGGAAGCGGAGACAGAGTTTCCCACGGCCGCAGCAAGACCGTTAATGGCTATTAAAAACAGACAGACACTTAAAACGGAACCCTGTGGTACACCGTTCTCCTGGACGTGGGAGGAACTATACGAGGCCGCGACTTGCACGCGGAAGGTACGACACGACAGAAAATTGCGGATAAAAATCGGCAGAGGACCCCGAAGACCCCATCCATGGAGCGTAGAAAGAATGTGATGACGCCACGTCGTATCGTACGCCTTCCGCATGTCGAAAAAGACAGCGACCAGGTGCTGACGGCGGGAAAAGGCAGTACGGATGGCCGACTCCAGGCTCACCAGATTGTCGGCGGCGGAGCGGCCTTTACGGAACCCACCCTGAGATGGAGCCAGAAGGCCCCTAGACTCCAGTACCCAATTCAAGCGCCGGCTCACCATCCGTTCAAACAACTTGCAAAGAACGTTGGTGAGGCTAATGGGACGGTAGCTGTCCACCTCCAGAGGGTTCTTTCCAGGCTTCAAAACGGGGACGACAATGCCTTCCCGCCATTGCGACGGAAACTCCCCCTCGACCCAAAGACAGTTGTAAAGATCGAGAAGGCGCCGCTGGCAGTCCACTGAAAGGTGTTTCAGCATCTGACAGTGGATGCCATCTGGCCCAGGAGCGGTATCAGGGCAAGCAGCGAGGGCACTGCGAAATTCCCACTCACTAAATGGAGCATTGTAAGATTCTGGGTGGTTGGTGCGAAACGAAAGGCTCCGACGTTCCATCCGCTCTTTAATGGAGCGGAAGGCCTGGGGGTAATTCGCAGAAGCGGAACTCATAGCAAAATGCTCTGCTAAGCGATTGGCAATGACGTCGGAGTCAGTACAAACTGCTCCATTCAGTGAGAGCGCAGGGACGCTGGCAGGTGGCCGATAGCCGTAGACGCGTCGAATCTTGGCCCAGACCTGCGAGGAAGTGACATGGAGGCCAATGGTGGACACATACCGCTCCCAGCACTCCTTCTTGCCTTGGCGGATAAGGAGGCGGGCCCGCGCACGCAGCCGTTTGAAGGCGATAAGGTGGTCGAGGGAGGGATGTCGCTTGTGACGCTGGAGCGCCCGCCGGCGATCTTTAATCGCTTCAGCGATCTCAGGCGACCACCAAGGCACAGCCTTCCGCCGAGGGGACCCACAGGAATGGGGAATGGCAGATTCGGCGGCAGTAACGATGCCGGTGGTGACCGATTGAACCACCGCATCAATGTCATCGGTAGAGAGAGGCTCAAAAGCGGCAGTGGAGGAGAACAAGTCCCAGTCAGCCTTATTCAGAGCCCATCTGCTAGGGCGCCCAGAACAGTGGCGCTGTGGTAGTGACAAAAAGATCGGAAAGTGGTCACTACCACACAGGTCGTCATGCACACTCCATTGGACAGACGGTAAGAGGCTATGGCTACAGATGGAAAGGTCAATGGCGGAGTAGGTGCCATGCGCCACACTGAAGTGTGTGAAGGCACCATCATTTAACAGCGAGAGATCGAGCTGCGACAATAAATGTTCAACGATGGCGCCTCGACCTGTTGCCACTGACCCACCCCACAGAGGGTTATGGGCGTTGAAGTCGCCCAATAGCAAGAAAGGTGGCGGCAATTGGGCGACCAGTGCAGCCAGGACATGCTGCGAGACATCACCATCCGGTGGAATGTAAAGACTGCAGACGGTAACAGCCTGTGGCGTCCACACGCGTACAGCGACAGCCTCTAAAGGCGTCTGGAGAGGGACAGACTCGCTGTGCAGAGTGTGAAGGACATATATGCAGACGCCACCAGACACCCTTTCATAAGCTGCGCGGTTCTTATAATAACCCCGATAGCCACGGAGGGCGGGGGTTCGCATTGCTGGAAACCAAGTTTCCTGGAGAGCAATGCAGAAGAAAGGGTGAAGGCTGATAAGTTGGCGGAGCTCAGCGAGATGGTGGAAGAAACCGCTGCAGTTCCACTGGAGGATGGTATTGTCCATGGCTGAGAAAGGCGTGACGGGACGGGGAAGGCAGATTACGCCGCTGGGTCACCTGCTGCCTCCGATTGAGCACCCGTGCTAGTGTTATCCATGGCGTCTGAGGGACCGGCGAGTTCTAGGTCCTCAGCGGACGCCAGGATCTCCACCTCGTCCTCAGACGCAGAGCTGGAAGGTGGCGGTGGGGTGGCTGCCACCGCGAGTTCCTTGGGCTTAGAGCTCTTCTTCTTTGATTTCTCACGCTGCTCCTTGGGTTTAACTGGCTGGGAGGGCTTCACCGATTCAGTCTCCGGGACTGAGGAGGATCGTGAAGCCAGTCGACCAGCTGATTGCGGGCACTTACGCCACTGGCGGTCGTCAGCCTTCCCACTGGTGGAAACCTGGGAAGGGAGGGACCCGAGGGACCCCTTGCGAGCGTAAGAAGCCGAAGAAGTTGGACACTTCTCCGGCTTAGAAGCAGGGACGGACGTCCCTGATGGGGGGGATGGTGTTGCCCCTGAGGTAGGTGGCGCAGGAGCAACCTGGTGGGTAGAGCCCCCCACTGGCAAGGGGGCAGGAGGAGTCTTACTGGTTATCGAGCTGGCTGGAAGTCGTGAAACTGATGGGGCGAGCACAGGTGTTGTAGCGGCGGCGTAGGATGACGTCATTCGCACGGGATGTAATCGGTCGTATTTCCGCTTGGCCTCAGTATAAGTCAGTCGGTCCAGGGTCTTATATTCCATGATTTTGCGTTCTTTCTGGAAGATTCTGCAGTCTGGCGAGCAAGGTGAATGGTGCTCCCCGCAGTTGACACAGATGGGAGGCGGGGCACATGGAGTATCGGGATGAGACGGGCGTCCGCAATCTCGACATGTGAGGCTGGAAGTGCAGCGGGAAGACATATGGCCAAACTTCCAGCACTTGAAGCACCGCATCGGGGGAGGAATATAGGGCCTGACGTCACATCGGTAGACCATCACCTTGACCTTTTCCGGTAACGTATCACCCTCGAAGGCCAAGATGAAGGCACCGGTAGCTATCTGATTTTCCTTCGGACCCCGATGAACGCGCCGGACGAAATGTACACCTCTGCGCTCTAAGTTGGCGCGCAGCTCGTCATCAGACTGCAAAAGAAGGTCCTTATGGTAAATAACTCCCTGGACCATATTTAAACTCTTATGCGGTGTGATCGTAACAGCAACATCCCCCAACTTATCACAAGCAAGTAACCGTCGTGACTGGGCAGAGGATGCCGTTTGGATCAGGACCGATCCAGAACGCATTTTTGACAAGCCCTCCACCTCCCCAAACTTGTCCTCTAAATGCTCGACGAAGAACTGAGGCTTTGTTGAGAGAAAAGACTCCCCATCAGCTCTCGTACAAACTAAGAATCGGGGCGAATAAGTGCTACTGCCATCCTGAGATTTACGTTCCTCCCACGGCGTGGCCAGAGAGGGGAACGTTTTCGGATTGTACTTTTCAGCATTAAATTGAGCCCGAGAACGCTTAGAGACTGCTGGCGGCTGGCCGCCAGCGAGAGATGATGTACCACGCTTCATTGCGGGTCATCCGCCCTGATGCCACCTACTCCGACCAAGGGCCCTCCCCACGGGCGGCACCCAGCCGCAGCAATAGCCACCTGGCAGGACGCCCATTGCCGGGAGTCCTGATGCCCCAAGGAGATGGGCATCTACTCCTTGGCATACGTGGGGAGTTAACGGCGCAGGAATCAGTAGAGCGATCCCTGTGTTGTCAGGGGGCTACAACCAAGAGGGTACATGGCGACCCCACCACAACGGACTGGCTACCGTGCTGGATCTTAGGTGCAAAAATGGCCAAGGTCGTCGTCACAGTTAAAAGAAACACTGCAGAGTGCAGCGTGGTAATCGCCCTAGAGATCGAAAACGAGCGGGACACCATTGCAAGGACGAGAAAGACGGCTATAGGTCTAATTGCACGAAGGATACAGTGCACCATGTAAGGTGCCCTTCCCCAATTGGCTCGCTCTTCGGAATAATTTAGATAGATGGAGGTCAAACCCGAGAGGGGACCATCACATAAGGCCGAAACGTTTGAGACTCCTTTTAGTCGCCTCTTACGACAGGCAGGAATACCGCGGGCCTATTCTAACCCCCGAACCCGCAGGGGGGTGTGCACCATTCAGCGGCTTTGCTCAAAGTCTGTAGTTAAGTACGTAGTCACTAGATCGCAGTTGCATTCAGTTTCAAAGCGTTGGTTTCGCTTCAGTTTCACTGCTCATTTCCCCCCTTGTTTTTTTTTTTTTTGTTTTTATCTGAAATGACGTGCTGTTAAGTTCAGTTAGTTTCTACTGTGGAGGAAAATCGTCTTCTAATACTGGGTAGAGACTTTGAAGATGAAAGTGAATCATCGTCCGAATCAGACGATGAACATGGAACACTTATTGTAGCTGCTTCTACATCAGTACACGTGCTGCTCCAGCAGTTCCATTAACATCCCCAGATTTGGGATTGTGCACAGAAGATGAATCTACAGATAGTGAGATAGATGAAGAGACATCAGAACCGCAGAACAAGAAAAAAAATATCGTGGAAAAATGACAACTTGAATCCTGGAAAAATATACTCGTAAAGTAGAAAAAAGAAGATCCAGAGGAGGAAAAAGACCAGAACGTTCCTCGAGACTGACAACAAGGCCTCACCTGCCTGACGACGGGAGCAGCTAGAGGCCTTGCGTTGTCTGTAGAGCGCTGAAGAAGCGGAAGCAGACTAAAACGTGTTGTAAGGAATGCTGTGCGACTCTTTGCGCCTTTCCCTGCGTCATTATTTATCGTACATAAAAGACTTTTTGAAATGTAGCACTGTGCAATGACATTCTCGTAATGTAATCCTACTGAAAGGTAATGTATCCCAATTGTAAATAGATACTATTGAACAAGTGGAAACAAAAATTGAAACTTGGTAGTCAAGGTAAGGCAGGATTTGGTTACAATTGTGGACAGTGCCTTAATCAGTTACTATTGGTTGCCTTTTACAGTTACGCGCATTTATTTTTAAAACATTAATTCCAGACTCAGCAATAAATAAAAAAAATATTACGCATTATTAATGAAGGAATAAACAACTGTGCAAATAATATTGTTTTCAGTGCGTTACAGTTTAGGAAATCACCATAAAATACTGATACAGATAATTTATTAAAAAAAAAAAGCCGCTGTGATCACGGCTGAAGACTTTAAACGCCAAGAATGGCAATAAATCATGAATATTTAAGAACTCGCTGCAATTACAACTTACCGGTATTGAAATATTGAAAGTAAGTGACCACAAACACAGCAAAAGGTATCAGACGCCAGGAATGGCAGTAAATATCGAATTATTTTTTCTAGCCAAATGGCCACAATTACGGCTGAAGGCCTTTCACGCCAGGAACGCAATTATACAAAAAATTTAGGAACTTGCTGTAAAACACCAAATACAAGCACTCCATTCGCTGCTTTTCGTCTGGGCGACACTACGAGCAGCTACATGAACCCAAAACACTGCAGAATCACGAGATGTCACAATGGTGCAGGTTTCTGTTCTTGAATTGAAATGCACTCATCTTAAAGCCTGCAGGATCTGGTTTACGATGAGGTCGTGCACCCTCTTGACCACAGCCCTTCAATTCGGCAGTCCATGCGCGCCACCAGCGGCCCTGGCGTGTTCCCACTCTGACACACTCACACGACCCGGAAAAACAACGACATCGCCCCAAAGAAAGGGCAACAGTTACTAAATGTCGATAACCACCACTGCTGCCACTAGTGGACAGGCAACAATTGCGAAACGAGTGCCACCAGTCAAGACGAGAAGAAGACAAGCAACTGGAACCATGCCAAGTAAACGATACCGTCTGACCTCCAACAGAGGGCGGAAACCTATAAACAGCACCAACGCGAGCCGCAGCACGGCTCATAAAAATTATTCAATATACGTTGGAATGCACTAAAAAATTATCAAATTACCTGAAAGATCTAAGAAAACTGTTTATATTCAAAATGAATATAAAAAACATGTGTAATTTGTCTAAATATTTTCCCGAATAAATATGTAGTACAAAGTCCAATAACTGCGATAACAGTACGAGTGTGTAAGCAGGACTCAGTAGCGCTGCGGGGAGAGTGAAAACCGCGCCGTACAGCGAGCAGGGCTGGGTGGGAATGGCGCTCGTCCACAGTGCACGACGCGACAAACACGGCACCGGCGTGAAAGGGCTAAGGAAGGCCATCAGCCACTGTGTTGCCCGTGGGGAGAGGAAATGCCCGAAATGTGGTGTCATGGGTACACTCCTGACACTCTGGATCTCCGGATATTGCATTCTCAAACGATTTCCGAAATGGAATGTCCCAGGCGTCTAGCTCCAACTCCCATTCCGCATTCAGAGTCCGTTAATTCCTGCCTTGCGGCAGTGATCGAGTCTGTAACATTTTACATAAATCACATAAATTACAGCTCTTCCAATGCACTGCCCTTTCATACTTTGTGTGTGTAACACCGCCGCCATCTGAACACGTGGATACTGCTATCCCATAACTTTTGAACCTCAGTGTATAAGGGGCATGAACGGTTATGTGGTGGTGGTGGTTGTTGGGATGTTTAAGGGGGGCTAAACAGCGAAGGTCATCAGTCCCCCATTCCAAAAACAGGCGAGCCGAAAATTTGCGGAGCAGGTAAAACCCCAGGGGGAAGGAGACTCCCCCCCAAGCACTAAAAGAACACAAATGCGGTGGTGGTGGTGGTGCTGGTGGTTGTTGGGATGTTTAAGGGGGACTAAACAGCGAAGGTCATCAGTCCCCCATTCCAAAAACAGGCGAGACATAAATTCGCGAAGCAGGTAAAACGCCAAGGGGAAGGTGACCCCCCCCCCCCCCAGGCACTGAAAGAACACAAATGCGGCAACGAACACTACAGACAAGAAGAGTAGGTTGGTTGGTTGGTTGGGTTAAAGATTAAAGGGACCAAACTACAAAGGTCATCGGTCCCTTGTTTCATAAAAACACAGAGCACAGGGAAACTATCCACCATTCAGGCGAAGCACTAAAAGAAAAATTCCGGGGGAAGAAAAGCCCCATTGTCCATTGTAAGACAGCATGGAAAACAGAGCACAGCAACAAAAACAACATAGAGAACAAAGGCAGAAGGAATTAAAACTGCACAGCAGAGGACTGTGGCTGGCTGATCACGAAAGTAATAGGATGAGCCAGCCACTCTGCAACACGATAAAACCTCCAGCCTAAAAGTTTAGGGTGGAGTCGAATTACGACACAAAACTAATTAAAAAAGACAGCTCAAAAGAGGGTAATGTTAAAAAAATTTAAATGGACCTATAAAAGCCGCTTGCGCGAATAAAACTTAAAACCCGATCTGCCATAGAGACATTGTCACCTAAAAGAGATGATAAATCACCATGGAGATTAAAAGTTCGCCTGACGGCGGTTAAAAGAGGATAGTCCAACAATATATGGGCCACCGTCATATTCGCACCACAGCAACAATAAGGGGGGTCCTCTCGACGCAGCAGATGACCATGCGTCAGCCAAGAGTGGCCAATGCGGAGCCTACACAGAACAACAGAATCCTTGCAAGAGGCCTGCATGGAGGAACCCCACACAGTCTTTGTCTCCTTTACCTGCCGCAGCTTGTTGGGTGCAGACAGAGTGCGCCATTCGTCTCCCCACAACCCAAAGACCCGACGGTGCAAAACCGTTCTGAGATCAGTTTCCGGGAGGCCGATCTCCAATGGCAGTTTGCGGGTGGCTTCTTTAGCTAACTTGTCGGCGAGTTCGTTTCCCGTGATCCCAACGTGTCCCGGGGTCCATATGAACACCACCGAACGACCACGCTGTTCAAGAGCGTGAATGGACCCCTGGATGGCACCAACAATAGGATGGCGTGGGTACCACTGGTCAAGAGCTTGCAGACTACTGAGCGAGTCACTGCAAATGACAAAGGACTCTCCAGTGCTGGTACGAATATGCTCAAAGGCACGAACAAGAAGGGTACAGCTGAACACCAGACAGAAAGAAACAAAGAGAAACAGAAGAAAAGAAGATGGCCGGAGACTGGTTGACTGACCACGAGAACAAAAAAGGGAAAGAGTCAACCATCCGACTACACACTAAAATCTGCAACCAAATATGAGAGACTCGAGGACAAGAGACACACAAAGGGAAAGGGGCAGGACCTCCCTAAATGGAACCATAAAAAAGACTACCACGGATAAAATTTAAAATGTCATCAGCCATGGAGGCATCGTCACATAAAACCAAAGGCAAAGTGCCCGGGATATTTAAAGACTGCCGGAGGGTGCGCAGTCGGGGACACTCCAACAAAATGTGGGCGACCGTCAGCCGGGACCCACACCGACATAGGGGGGGATCCTACTAAAGCAAAAGATGGCCGTGCGTCAGGTAGGTATGGCCGATGCGGAGCCGACACAGGATGACACAGTCCCTGCGAGAAGCCCGCAGGGAGGAGCGCCACACATCGGTCGTCTCCTTAACAGCCCGCAGTTTATTCGGGAATGTCAGGCCACGCCACTCAGCAGCCCACATCCCAAGCACCTTACGGCGCAACACCAACTGCTGATCTCGAGCTGGGAGGCCGATCTCCAAAGCTGGGGCGTCGATCGCCCCTTTGGCCAGCCTGTCGACACGTTCGTTCCCGGGATGCCAACGTGACCTGGCGTCCAAACAAAGACCACCGAACGACCAGAGCGGGTAATGGTGGAAACAGACTCTCGAATAGAGGATACATGAGGGGAAGTGTTATAGCAGCAGCCGATGGCCTGGAGGTTGCTCAGGGAGTCACTGCAGATGATGATGGACATGCCTGAGCAGGAACGCATATGCTCAAGAGCGCGCAATATGGCCACCAGCTCTGCAGTAAAAATACTGCAGCCAGCTGGCAAGGAGCGCTGTTCAACATGGGCAGCGTGAGCAAAAGTGTAGGCAGTGCGACCATCAACCAGGGAGCCATCAGTGTAGACAGTCTCACAGCCCGAAAATGTGGCGAGGAGCGCAAGAAAACGGCGACGGAGAGCCACAGGCGGAACTGAGTCCTTGGGTCCCTGTGCCAAGTCCAGACGGACGGACGGACGTGGACAAACACCAGGGAGGTGTAGGTGCAAGGACCCAGAAGGGAGGCAGAAGAGGGAATGACCCCAGTTCTAACAGCAGGGACTGGATGCGGACAGCTATGGAAAGACCAGACCGAGGTCCCCGTTCAGGCAGATGGAGGACCACGGCAGGGAAAAGCAGGCGATGATTGGGATGGCCCAGCGAACCAGACCAGGAAATCACCACCTCATTCATAGGCTGTCGCTAACACTACAACACAAATGGCAGCGTTTCGAGAGGTGCAGTGACTGGGAAGGGTGGTCTGCTGATGAAAGACGTTGCCTGTTCCCGATGAGTCACGGTTCTATACTACCTCAGATGGCGAGTATGGTGGCGGTCTGGGAAGATGTCAAATTCTTCCAATGTTTTGTAGATTCACAACAGTGCTATCCCTGGGGTCGTGGTCTGAGAAGCCAGTGAGTATGAATTCATGACACGACTGGTGGAGACTGAGGGTACTCTGATGGCAGAACAATGTGTTGTGGACATTGAGAATTCTCTTTGTGTCACGTCTATGTGACGGGATGGTGATGCCATTTTCAGTAGGACAGTTCCCGTCAATTCAAGACACGAGTGCCTCTGAAGTGTATGCGTAATGTGGAGGAATCACTGTAGCCTGCATGATCCCCTTATGTGACACTGAAAGAACATGTTCTGGACCAGCTCGGACAACAGCTCCGCCCAGCTGGTATCTAGGATGTCAAGAATCAGTTACAACAGTTTTGGGCCAACACGCCGTAGGAGTGGATGCAAGGGCTTTAAATGTTATAAGTGGGCATAAACTGCCAAGTTATTAGTGATTTGGCTCGCTTTTCTAATCACATATGCTCTCAATACATTAAGATAATTTCATTTTTTCCTACCCTTCTGGGAGAATTTTAAATCACAACAAGTTATAATCGTATTCAGTGATCATAATGGTTTCATATACTGTACATAAATTCTAAAGACTCGATCTAATTTCTCTGTATTGTCATCTTGAAATAGGACTGAGCGAGGTGGCGCAGTGGTAGCACACTGGACCCGCATTCGGGAGGACGACGGTTCAATCCCGCGTCCGGCCATCCTGATTTAGGTTTTCCGTGATTTCCCTAAATCGGTCCAGGCAAATGCTGGGCTGGTTCCTTTGAAAGGGCACGGCCGACTTCCTTCCCCATCCTTCCCTTATCCGATGAGACCGATGACCTCACTGTTTGGTCTCTTCCACCAAAACAACCCAACCCTTGAAATAGAAAAGGCGTTGCAAACCACATGTGGGTGAATGTGTAGGAACTAAATACTTAGGTCTGTAGTTTAGAGTAATAAGATTATTTTATATGGTGGTGGTGGTGGTTGTTGGGATGTTTAAGGGGGACTAAACAGCGAAGGTCATCAGTCCCCCATTCCAAAATCAGGCGAGCCGAAAATCTACAGAGCAGGTAAAAACCAAAGGGGGAGGAGACGTCCCCCCAGGCGCTAAAAGAACACAAATGCAGCAACAAACACTACAGACAAGAACAGGACAGAGGAACACCAGACAGAAAGAAAAAGAAGAAAGGAGGATGGCCGGAGACTGGTTGACTGACCACGAGAAAAAGAAGGGAAAGAGTCAACCATCTGAAGGCACACCAGAACAGCAACAGACACAAGGACAAAAGACACAGAAAGGGAAAGGCGCAGGACCTCCCTAAATCGAACCATAAAAAGGACTACTACAGATAAAATTTAAAACATTGTCAGCCATGGAGGCATCGTCGGATAAAACCAAAGCCGAAGTGCCCGGGAGATTAAAAGATTGCCGGAGTGTGCGCAGTCGAGGACACTCCAGCAAAATGTGGCCGACCGTCAGCCGGGACCCACACCGACACAAGGGGGGATCCTCCTGACGCAAAAGATGGCCGTGCGTCAGGTATGTATGGCCGATGCACAGCCGACACAGGACTACCGAGTCCCTGCGGGGTTCTCGCAGGGAGGAACGCCACACATCGTTCGTCCTCTTGACAGCCCGCAGTTTATTCGGGGCTGCCATGCCACGCCACTCAGCAGCCTACATCCCAATCAGCTTACGGCGCAACACCAGCTGCTGGTTGCGAGCCGTAAGGCCGATCTCCAAAGCCGGGGCGTCGATCGCCCCTTTGGCCAGCCTGTCTACACGTTCGTTCCCTGGGATGCCAACATGGTGTCCAAACCAAGACCACCGAACGACCAGTACGGGCAATGGCGGAAACAGACTCCTGAATGGAGGACACCAGAGGAGAGGAGGGATAGCAGCGGTCGATGGCCTGAAGGCTGCTCAGGGAGTCACTGCAGATCACGATGGACCTACCTGAGCAGAAACGCATATGCTCAAGAGCGCGCAATATGGCCACCAGCTCTGCAGTAAAAATACTGCAGCCAGCCGGCAAGGAGCGCTGCTCAACATGGGCAGCATGAGCAAAAGAGTAGGCGGTGCGACCATCAACCAGGGAACCATCAGTGTAGACAGTCTCACAGTCCGAAAATGAGGCGAGGAGCGCAAGAAAACGGCGACGGAGGGCCACAGGCGGAACCGAGTCCTTGGGTCCCTGTGCCAAGTCCAGACGGACGGCCGGCCGGGACAAACACCAAGGAGGCGTAGGTGCACGGACCCGGAAGGGAGGTGGAAGAGGGAATGAACCCAATTCCGACAGCAGGGACTGAACGTGGACAGCGACGGAAAGCCCAGACCTAGGTGGCCGTTCAGGCAGATGAAGGACCATGGCAGGGAAAAGCAGGCGACGATTGGGATGGCCTGGCGAGCAATGCACTTGGACAGCATAGTAGGCGAGCAGTCGATGGCGGCGAATCCGCAGCGGGGGAACCCCGGCCTCCACCAGTAGACTATCCATGGGGCTCGTACGAAAAGCGCCAGTTGCAAGCCGGACCCCACAGTGGTGTATGGGGTCTAACAACTCCAACACTGAGGGTGATGCAGACCCATAGGCCAGGCTCCCATAATCAAGCCGAGACTGCACAAGGGCTCTGTACAATCGCAGCAGCGTCCAGCGATCCGCACCCCAAGACGTGTGGCTAAGGCAGCGGAGGGCGTTGAGGTGCCGCCAGCATATTTGCTTCATCTGAGTAACATGAGGAACCCATGTGAGCCGGGCATCAAACACGAGTCCCAATAAGCGGCAAGCGTCCACCACTTCAAGCAGGTGGCCGTCGAGGTAAAGTTCAGGATGAGGGTGGAACGTCCGACGCCTGCAGAAGTGCATAACTCGAGTCTTGGCTGCTGAGAACTGAAAACCGTGAGTCAGAGCCCATGATGCTGCCTTCCGAACGGCTACCTGCAGCCTGCGTTCGGCGACTTCCGTAGTCATGGAGCTAAATGAGATGCAGAAGTCGTCGGCATACAAAGAAGGAGACACCGACGACCCCATGGCTGCAGCCAGACCATTAATGGCCACTAGAAATAAGGACACACTCAACACCGAGCCCTGCGGGACCCCATTTTCCTGTGTATAAGAAGATCTAGAGGCGGCACCGACTTGCACCCGGAAAGAGCGCTGCAATAGAAAGGTTTGAAGAAAAGCCTGGAGCCGACCACGAAGACCCCACTCATACAACGTGGCGAGGATGTGATGCCTCCATGTGGTGTCATACGCCTTCCGCAGATCGAAAAATACAGCAACGAGATGCTGATGTCGGGCAAAGGCCATACGAATAGCAGATTCCAGCCGCCCCAAATTGTCCGTGGCAGACCGGCCCCGACGGAAGCCACCCTGGGATGGAGCGAGGAGACCGCGCGACTCATGGACCCAACACAAACGCCGCCCCACCATACGTTCGAGCAATTTGCACAAAACGTTGGTGAGGGTAATGGGACGATAGCTGTCCACCACCAGTGGGTCCGCACCGGGCTTCAAGATGGGGACAATAAGACCCTCTCGCCATTGCGACGGGAACACGCCCTCGCTCCAAATGCAGTTAAAGATGCTGAGGATGTGGCTCTGGCAGTCCCTGGAGAGATGCTTCAGCATCTGCGCGTGGATGCAGTCCGGTCCTGGTGCTGTATCAGGGCAATCGGCGAGGGCAGCGAGGAATTCCCTCTCGCTGAAAGGAGCATTCTATTTTTCAGAACGACGCGTGTGAAATGAGAACTGCGTCCGCTCGGCTCGCTCCTTTAGAGAGCGAAAGGCGGGGGGATAAGATGCAGTCGCCGAGCTAGTCGCAAAGTGCGCGGCAAGCTGTTCAGCAATGGCGGCAGCGTCCGTGCAGACAGCGCCATCCAAGGAGAGCCCAGGTACACCCATAGGGGTCTGGTATCCATAAATCTGCCGTATCCGGGACCACACGAGCGAGGGGGAGACACGGGAGCCCAAGGAGGAGATGAGAATCTCCAGAGACGGGTGTCGCCTATGACGCTGGAGAGCCCGCCGACGGTCGCGAATAGCCTCAGCAATCTCCGGCGACCACCAGGGTACAGCCTTCCTCCGAGGGAGTCCAGAAGAGCGGGGGATGGCAGCCTCGGCCGCCGAAATGATGGATGTGGTTAAGACACGGACCACCCCGTCAATGTCACCTTGAGGGGGAGACTCAATGGTTGCAGCAGAAGTAAAAGCCGGCCAGTCAGCCCTGTGGAGAGCCCAGCGGGGCAGGCGCCCAGAAGAATGACACTGGGGCAGTGACAAATAGATGGGAAAATGGTCACTACCACAGAGATCAGGATGCACTCGCCAGTGGAGGGATGGGACAAGTCCGGGGCTGCAAAGAGAGAGATCGATGGCCGAGAAAGAGCCATGGGCCACACTGAAATGCGTGGGAGCACCGGTATTCAAGAGGCTAAGGTCGAGCTGAGCCAACAAATGCTCCACGGCACGACCGCGGTCATCGGAGACAGTCCCACCCCATAGAGGGTTGTGGGCATTGAAATCGCCCAGAAACAAGAAAGGTGGCGGCAGTTGGGCGATCAGAGCAGCCAGGACATGCTGTGCGACAGCACCATCCGGTGGAAGGTAAATACTGCAGACGGTAATAGCCTGTGGCGTCCACACCCGAACAGCGACAGCCTCTAAAGCTGTTTGTAGAGGTACAAACTCGCTGTGAAGAGAGTTAAGGACATATATGCAGACGCCACCAGACACCCTTTCATAAGCTGCCCGGTTCTTAAAATAACCCCGATAGCCACGGAGGGTGGGGGTTCGCATTGCTGGAAACCAAGCTTCCTGCAGAGCAATGCAAAGGAAAGGATGAAGGCTGATAAGTTGGCGGAGCTCAGCTAGATGGTGGAAGAAACCGCAGCAGTTCCACTGGAGGATGGTGTTGTCCATGGCTGGGAAAGGCGTGACGGGACAGGGAAGGCAGATTACGCCACTGGGTCACCTGCTGCCTCCGATTGAGCACCTGCGCTAGTGCTATTCATGGCGTCTGAGGGACTGGCGAGATTGAGGTCCTCAGCTGACGCCAGAATCTCCACTTCGTCCTCAGACGCAGAGCTGGAAGGTGGCGGCGGGGTGGCTGCCACCGCGAGTTCCTTGGGCTTAGTGCTCTTCTTCTTTGATTTCTCACGCTGCTCCTTGGGTTTAACTGGCTGGGAGGGCTTCACCGATTCAGTCTCCGGGACTGAGGAGGATCGTGAAGCCCGTCGACCAGCTGATTGCGGGCACTTCCGCCCTGTCGGTCGTCAGCCTTCCCGCTGGTGGAAACCTGAGAAGGGAGGGACCCAAGGGACCCCTTGCAAGCGTGGGAAGCCGAAGAAGTTAGACACTTCGCCGGCTTAGAAACGGGGACCGACGTCCCCGATGGGAGGGATGGTGTTGCTCCTGCGGGAGGTGGCACAGGAGCAACCCGGTGGGTAGAGCTCCCCACTGGCAAGGGGGCAGGAAGAGTTGTACCACTCGTCGATCCGGCCGGAAGTCGCGAAACTGATGGGGTGAGCACAGGTGTTGTAGCAGCGGCGTAGGAAGCTGTCATTCTCACTGGATGTAAGCGGTCGTATTTCCTTTTGGCCTCAGTATAAGTCAGCCGGTCCAGGGTCTTATATTCCATGACTTTGCGCTCTTTTTGGAAAACTCTTCAGTTCGGCGAGCAAGGTGAATGGTGCTCCCCGCAGTTGACGCAGATGGGAGGCGGGGCACATGGAGTATCAGGATGAGATGGGCGTCCACAATCACGACATGTGAGGCTGGAAGTGCAGCGAGAAGACATATGGCCGAAGTTCCAGCACTTGAAGCACCGCATCGGGGGAGGGATATAGGGCTTGACGTCACATCGGTAGACCATCACCTTGACCTTTTCCGGTAACGTATCACCCTCGAAGGCCAAGATGAAGGCACCGGTAGCAACCTGATTGTCCCTCGGACCCCATGGACGCGCCGGACGAAATGAACACCTCTACGTTCTAAGTTGGCGCGCAGCTCGTCATCAGACTGCAAATGGAGGTCCCTATGGAAAATAACACCCTGGACCATATTTAAACTCTTATGTGGTGTAATAGTAACGTTAACATCCCCCAACTTGTCACAAGCAAGTAACCTGCGGGACTGGGCGGAGGATGCCGTTTGAATCAGTACTGACCCAGAGCGCATTTTAGACAAGCCCTCCACCTCCCCAAACTTGTCCTCTAAATGCTCGACGAAGAACTGAGGCTTTGTGGAGAGAAAAGACTCCCCATCAGCTCTCGCGCAAACTAAGAATCGGGGCGAATAACTGTTATCTCCATCCTGAGACTTACGCTCTTCCCACGGCGTGGCCAGGGAGGGGAACGTTTTCGGGTCGTACTTCTGAGCATTAAATTGAGCCCGAGAACGCTTAGAGACTGCTGGCGGCTGACCGCCAGCGAGAGATGATGTACCACGCTTCATTGCGGGTCATCCGCCCTGATGCCACCTACTCCGACCAAGGGCTCTCCCCACGGGCGCCACCCAGCCACAGCAAAGGCCACCTGGCAGGATGGCCGTTGCCGGGAGTCCCGATACCACAGTAGGATAGGAATCTACTTCTTGGCATACGTGGGGAGTTAACGGCGCAGGCATCAGTAGAGCGATACCTGTGTTGTCAGGGGGCTACAACCAAGAGGGTACATGGCGGACCCACCACAACGGACTGGCTACCGTGCTGGATGTTAGGCGACATGTGGTCCACGGTCGTCGTCAGTGCAGAAAATGGCCCTGCACAGGGCGTGGCAGAAAGTGCACGCAGGAGCGTATCCATGCCCAAGCGATGGAGAGCGGGCAGGATTGCAATGCAACGACGAATAAGATTGCGAAAGTTCTCAACGCAAGATGGACACAATGCACCAAGTAAGGCGACCTTCCCCAATCGGCTCGCTCTTTGGAAGAATTTTGACGTATGGAGGTCAAACCCGACAGGGGACCATCACATAAGGTCGAAACGTTTGAGACTCCTTTTAGTCGCCTCTTACGACAGGCAGGAATACCGCGGGCCTATTCTTACCCCCGAACCCGCAGGGGGAACTGAAATGCGTGGGAGCACCGGTGTTCAAGAGGCTAAGGTCGAGCTGAGCCAACAAACGCTCCACGGCACGACCGCAGTCATCGGAGACAGTCCTACCCTATAGGTGGTGGTGGTGGTGGTGGGTATTGGGATGTTTAAGGGGGACGAAACAGCGAATGTCATCAGCCCCCATTCCAAAAACAGCCGAGCTGAAAATTTGCGGAGCTGGTAAAAACCAAAGAGGGGAGGAGACTCCCCCACAGGCACTAAAAGAACACAAATCCAGCAACAGACACTACAGACAAGAAAAATACAGATGAACACCAGACAGAGTGAAACAGAAGTAAAGAAGATGGCCGAAGATTGGTTGACTGACCATGAGAACAAAAAAAAGGGAAAGAATCAACCATCCGACTACACACCAAAACAGCAACAAATTGTGAGAGACGCGAGGACACGCGAGGACAAAAGACACAGAAAGGGAAAGGTGCAGGACCTCCCTAAATGGAACCATAAAAAGGACTACCATGGATAAAATTTAAAACGTCATCAGCCATGGAGGCATCGTCACATTAAACCAAAGGCAAAGTGCCTGGGAGATTAAAAGACTGCCAGAGGGTGCGCAGTCGGGGACACTCCAACAAAATGTGGGCGACCGTCAGCCGGGACCCACACTGACACAGGGGGGGATTCTCCTGACGCAAAAGATGACACAGTCCCTGCGAGAAGCCCGCAGGGAAGACCGCCGCACATCGGTCGCCTCCTTCACAGCCCACAGTTTATTCGAGGATGTCAGGTCATGCCACTCAGCAGCCCACATCCCAAGCACCTTACGGCGCAACACCAGCTGCAGGTCGCGAGCTGTGAGGCCGATCTCCAAAGCTGGGGCGTCGATCGCCCCTTTGGCCAGCCTGTCAGCACGTTCGTTCCCTGGAATGCCAACGTGACCTGGCGTCCAAACAAAGACCACCGAACGACCAGAACGGGTAATGGCGGAAACAGACTCCCGAATAGAGGATACCACAGGAGAAGAGGGATAGCAGTGGTCGATGGCCTGGAGGCTGCTCAGGGAGTCACTGCAAATGACGATGGACGTACCTGAGCAGTAACGCATATGCTCAAGATCGCGCAATATGGCCACCAGCTCTGCAGTAAAAATACTGCAGCCAGCCGGCAAGGAGTGCTGTTCAACATGGGCAGCGTGAGCAAAAGCGTAGGCAGTGCGACCATCAACCAGGGAACCATCAGTGCAGACAGTCTCACAGCCCGAAAATGAGGCGAGGAGCGCAAGAAAACGGCGACGGAGGGCCACAGGCGGATCCGAGTCCTTGGGTCCCTGTGCCAAGTCCAGACAGAATGACGGCCGGGGCAAACACCAGGGAGGCGTAGGTGCACGGACCCAGAACGGAGGCAGATGAGGGAATGACCCCAGTTCCGACAGCTATGGAAAGCCCAGACCGTAGTCGCATTTCGGGCAGATGTAGGACCATGGCAGGGAAAAGCAGGCGACGATTGGGACGGCCCGGCGAGCAATGCATGTGGACAGCATAGTCGGCGAGCAGTCGATGGAGGCGAATCCACAGCGGGGGAACCCTGGCCTCCACCAGTACAATATCCACTATCCTCGTACGAAAAGCGCCAGTTGCAAGTCGAACCTCACAGTGGTGTATGGGGTCTAACAACGTCAACACTGAGGGTGATGCACACCCATAGGCCAGGCTCCCATAATCTAGCCTGGACTGCACAAGGGCTCTGTATAATCGCAACAGCGTGCAGCGATCCGCACCCCAAGATGTGTGGCTCAGGCAGTGGCGGGCGTTGAGATTCCGCCAGCACTTTTGCTTCAGCTGAGTAATATCAGGAACCCATGTGAGGCGGGCATCAAAGACGAGTCCTAAGAAGCGGCAAGTGTCCACCACTTCAAGCAGGTGGCCGTCGAGGTAAAGTTCAGGATGAGGGTGGACCATCCGACGCCTGCAGAACTGCATAACTCGAGTCTTGGCTACAGAGAACTGAAAACCATGGGTCAGAGCCCATGATGCTGCCTTGTGAACTGCTACTTGCAGCCTGCGTTCAGCGATTCCTGTAGTCGCTGAGCCAAATGAGATGCAGAAGTCGTCGGCATACAAAGAAGGAGGCACCGACAACCCCACGGCTGCAGCCAGACCATTAATGGCCACTAGAAATAAGGAGACTTTCAACACCATGCCCTGTGGGACCCCATTTTCCTGTATATAAGATGAACTAGAGGCGGCACCCACTTGCACCTGGAAAGAGCGGCGCAATAAAAAGGTTTGAAGAAAAGCTGGGAGCTGACCACGAAGACCCCACTCATGCAACCTAAACAAGGATGCGATGCCTCCATGTGGTGTCGTACGCCTTCCGCAGATCAAAAAATACAGCAACGAGATGCTGACGTTGGGCAAAGGCCGTGCGGATAGCTGATTCCAGCCGCACCAAATTGTCTGCTGCTGATCGGCCCCGACGGGAGCCACCCTGGGATGGAGCGAGGAGACCGCGCGACTCAAGGTCCCAACACAAACGCCGCCCCACCATACGTTCGACCAGTTTGCACAAAAAGTTGGTGAGGGTAATGGGACGATAGCTGTCCACCGCCAGTGGGTCCACACCGGGTTTCAAGATGGGGACAATAAGACCCTCTCGCCATTGCGACGGGAACACGCCCTCGCCCCAAATGCAGTTAAAGATGGTGAGGATGTGTCTCTGGGAGTCCCTGGAGAGATGCTTCTGCATCTGCACGTGGATGCTGTCTGGTCCTGGTGCTGTATCAGGGCAATCGGCGAAGGCAGCGAGGAATTCCCTCTCGCTGGAAGGAGCATTGTGTGTTTCAGAACGACACGTATGGATTGATAATGGCGTCTGCTCGGCTCGCTCCTTGAAAGGTCGAAAGGCGGGGGGATACATTGCAGTCGCAGAGCTCTTAGCAAAGTGCGCAGCAAGATGTTAAGCAATGGAGGCAGCGTCCGTGCTGACAGCGCCGTCCAAAGAGATCCCAGGGACACCCATAGGGGTCTGGTATCCATAAATCCGCCGGATCCGGGACCACACGAGCGAGGGGAGACACAGGAGCCCAGGGATGAGACGTACCTCTCCCAGCACTCCTGCTTACGTCGTGCAATAAGACGACGGGCCAAGGCACGGAGCCTCTTAAAGGCGATGAGGGTCTCCAGAGACGGGTGCCGCCTATGACGCTAGAGAGCCTGCCTATGGTCGCGAATAGCCTCAGCAATCTCCGGCGACCACCAAAGTACAGCCTTCCTCTGAGGGAGTCCAGAAGATGGGGGGATGGCAGCCTCAGCCGCTTAAATAATTGACGTGATTAAGACACGGGCCACCGCCTCAATGTCACCCTGTGGGGGAGACTCAATGGATGCAGTGGAAGTAAAAGCCAGCCAGTCAGCCCTGTGGAGAGCCCAGCGGGCTAGGCGCCCAGAAGAATGACACTGGGGCAGTGACAAATAGATGGGAATATGGTCACTACCACACAGGTCAGGATGCACCCTCCAGTGGAGGGATGGGACAAGTCCGGGGCTGCAAAGAGAGAGATCGATGGCCGAGAACGAGCCATGGGCGCCACACTGAAATACGTGCGAGCACCAGCGTTCAAGAGGCTAAGGTCGAGCTGAGCCAACAAATGCTCCACGGCACGACCGCGGTCATCGGAGACAGTCACAATGGTAATCCATTACCTTGACCTTCTCGGGCAAGACATCACCTTCGAAGGCCAAGATAAAGGCATCGGTGGCCACCCTGTTAGTCTTGGGTCCTCTATGTACTCGACGGACAAAATGTACACCACGTCGATCCAAGTCGGCTCTCAGCTCGTCGTCGGATTGTAACAATAGGTCACGAAGGTAAATAATCCCCTGGACCATATTTAAGCTACTGTGGGGACTGACGGTAACAGGGACGTCACCCAGCTTATCACACAAGAGCAACGCTCGTGACTGGGCTGAGGAGGACGTCTTGAGGAGGATGGACACATTCCTCATTTTAGACAACCCCGCCACCTCCCCAAACTTATCCTCCAGGTGTTCCACAAAAAACAGCGGCTTCGTCGTAAGAAAGGAGTCACCATCAGTCCTGCCGCAGACAAGGTATTGCGGTACGTAAGGCTCCCGCTTGGCACTAGATCGGCGTCCCTCCCACGGCGCAGCCGACGAGGGGAACGACTGAGGGTCATATTGCGCAGCATCAAACTTAACTCAGCCTCGCTTAGAGACGCCGGTGGCCGTGCGACCACCAGCTGGGTGTGATTTATTGCGCTTCATTGCGCCATATCCGCCCAGATGCCACCTACTCCAAACGAGGGCTCTCCCCACGGGCGCCACCCAGCCAAAGCAATGGGTACCTGGCCGATAACCTGTTGCCCGGAGTACCCGTGCCCCAGACAAGATGGGCACATACTCCTTGGCATGCATGGGAAGGAAACAGCTCTGGCATCTGTAGTGCAATCCCTGCGTGGTCAGGGGGCTACCACCAAGAGGGTACATGACGACCCCACCACAACGGACTGGCTTCCGTGCTGGATTTTAGGTGTTGAAAGGGTCCACAGTTGTCGTGGGCGCTAAGAAGAGGATTGCGCACAAGACGAGAAGGGGACAGCCCAGAAGATGTTGGGTGGAATCCCCCCACACGACAATAGGTAACATGCAAGATGGTGGTGCATGATGGACCAATAGAAAAACACCACGTAAGGCGTCCTTCCCCAAATTCCACGCACTAACAACGGAAATTTGGAAAAAAGGAGGTCAAACCCAAGAGAGAACCATCACAGAAGGCCGAAACGTTTGAGACTCCTTTTAGTCGCCTCTTACGACACGCAGGAATACCGCGGGCCTATTCTTACCCCCAAACCCGCAGGGGGGCCCACTCCATAGAGAGTTGTGGGCATTGAAATCGCCCAGCAACAAGAAAGGTGGCGGCAATTGGGCTATCAGAGCAGCCAGGACATGCTACGTGACAGCACCATCCGGTGGAAGTTAAAGACTGCAGACGGTAACAGCCTGTGGCTTCCACACGCGAACAGCGACAGCCTCTAAAGCTGTTTGTAGAGGAACAAACTCGCTGTGAAGAGAGTTAAGGACATACACTCCTGGAAATTGAAATAAGAACACCGTGAATTCATTGTCCCAGGAAGGGGAAACTTTATTGACACATTCCTGGGGTCAGATACATCACATGATCACACTGACAGAACCACAGGCACGTAGACACAGGCAACAGAGCATGCACAATGTCGGCACTAGTACAGTGTATATCCACCTTTCGCAGCAATGCAGGCTGCTATTCTCCCATGGAGACGATCATAGAGATGCTGGATGTAGTCCTGTGGAACGGCTTGGCATGCCATTTCCACCTGGCGCCTCAGTTGGACCAGCGTTCGTGTTGGACGTGCAGACCGTGTGAGAACACGCTTCATCCAGTCCCAGACATGCTCAATGGGGGACAGATCCGGAGATCTTGCTGGCCAGGGTAGTTGACTTACACCTTCTAGAGCACGTTGGGTGGCACGGGATACATGCGGACGTGCATTGTCCTGTTGGAACAGCAAGTTCCCTTGCCGGTCTAGGAATGGTAGAACGATGGGTTCGATGACGGTTTGGATGTACCGTGCACTATTCAGTGTCCCCTCGACGATCACCAGTGGTGTACGGCCAGTGTAGGAGATCGCTCCCCACACCATGATGCCGGGTGTTGGCCCTGTGTGCCTCGGTCATATGCAGTCCTGATTGTGGCGCTCACCTGCACGGCGCCAAACACGCATACGACCATCATTGGCACCAAGGCAGAAGCGACTCTCATCGCTGAAGACGACACGTCTCCATTCGTCCCTCCATTCACGCCTGTCGCGACACCACTGGAGGCGGGCTGCACGATGTTGGGGCGTGAGCGGAAGACGGCCTAACAGTGTGCGGGACCGTAGCCCAGCTTCATGGAGACGATTGCGAATGGTCCTCGCCGATACCCCAGGAGCAACAGTGTCCCTAATTTGCTGGGAAGTGGCGGTGCGGTCCCCTACGGCACTGCGTAGGATCCTACGGTCTTGGCGTGCATCCGTGCGTCGCTGCGGTCCGGTCCCAGGTCGACGGGCACGTGCACCTTCCGCCGACCACTGGCGACAACATCGATGTACTGTGGAGACCTCACGCCCCACGTGTTGAGCAATTCGGCGGTACGTCCACCCGGCCTCCCGCATGCCCACTATACGCCCTCGCTCAAAGTCCGTCAACTGCACATACGGTTCACGTCCACGCTGTCGCGGCATGCTACCAGTGTTAAAGACTGCGATGGAGCTCCTTATGCCACGGCAAACTGGCTGACACTGACGGCGGCGGTGCACAAATGCTGCGCAGCTAGCGCCATTCTACGGCCAACACCGCGGTTCCTGGTGTGTCCGCTGTGCCGTGCGTGTGATCATTGCTTCTACAGTCCTCTCGCAGTGTCCGGAGCAAGTATGGTGGGTCTGACACACCGGTGTCAATGTGTTCTTTTTTCCATTTCCAGGAGTGTATATGCAGACGCCACCAGACATCCTTTCATAAGCTGCCCGGTTCTTATAATAACCCCGATAGCCATGGAGGGCGGGGGTTCGCATTGTGGGAAACTAAGTTTCCTGAAGTGCAATGCAGAAGAAAGGGTGAAAGCTGATAAGTTGTCGGAGCTCAGCTAGATGGTGGAAGAGACCGCTGCAGTTCCACTGGATGATGGTATTGTCCATGGATGGGAAAGGCGTGAAGGGACTGGGGAGGCAGATTACGCCTCCTGGGCCCCTGCTGTTACTGAGTCACCACCTGTAAAACAGCCATCCATTGCTTCCGAGGGACTGGCGAGATCTAGGTCCTCAGCGGACGCCAGAATCTCCACCTCATCATCGGACGCAGAGTGAGAAGGTTGCGGTGGGACAGGCACCACCGCAATATCAGGATGCTTGATAGCCTTTTTCTTGGACTGCTTTGCGCGCTGTTCCTTAGGTGGTTCTGGCTGAGAGGGCCTCACTGGGTCAGTCTCAGGGACTGAAGACGACTGTGACGCCCTACGACCAGCGAACGGTGGTTGTTTCAGATACTTGCGGGTGTCCCCTTTGGCACTGGGCAAAGCCGGGGATGGGAGGGCCCCACGGGACTCCTTCTGGGCGAGAGGAGCCGAAGAAGTCTTACACTTATCCGGCTGGGAGGGGGGAACTGATGTCCCCGATGGTTGGGGGGGCGTTGCTCCTGAAGGAGATGGAGCAGGAGCCACAGGGAGTGGAGCGCCCCCCACCATCAAGGGGGCAGGTGGGTCTCTGGCTCTGAGAGCTAACGGTGTGTGGCGCAGCTACAGGAACTGTAACAGGAGCTACAGTGGCGGCATAAGTGGACGTCATTCGTACCGGATGCAGTCGTTCAAACTTACGCTTGGCCTCAGTGTAGGTCAGCCTATCCAGGGTCTTGTATTCCATTATTTTCCGCTCCTTCTGCAGAATCTTACAGTCCAGCGAGCAAGGGGATGGTGCTCCCCGCAGTTGACACAGATGGGAGGCGTGGCACATGGAGTATCAGGATGGGACGGTCGACCACAATCACGGCAAATGAGGATGGAAGCACAGCGAGAACGATATATGGCCGAACTTCCAACACTTGAAGCACCGCATCGGGGGAGGGATATAGGGCTTGACATCACAACAGTATACAATCACCTTGACCTTCTCAGGTAACGTGTCACCCTCGAAGGCCAAGATGAAGGCACCGGTTGCAACTTGGTGATCCCTTGGACCCCGGTGGACGCGCCGGACGAAATGGACCCCTCTTCGCTCTAAGTTGGCGCGCAGCTCGTCATAGGACTGTAAAAGGAGATCGCCGTGAAAAATAATTCCCTGGACCTTTAAGCTTTTATGAGGGGTGATAGTAACAGAAACATCCCTCAGCTTCGTACAAGCGAGCAAGGCTCGTGACTGACCGCATCTTGGACAAGCCCTCCACCTCCCCGAACTTGTCCTCTAAATGTTCGACAAAGAACTGAGGCTTCACAGACATGAATGATTACCCGTCTGCTCTGGTTCAGACGAGATACCGGGGCAAATACCTGTCGCTCTCATTCATAGCCTTTCGTTCCTCCCATGGTGTGGCGAGGGGGGGGGACGATTTGGGGTCATAAACGTTACCTTTAAAATGGGCCCTCGAACGCTTAGAGACTGCTGGTGGCTGGCCAGCAGCAAGAGATGTGCGACGCTTCATTGCATGTCATCCACCCTGATGCCACCTACTCTGACCAAGGGCCCTCCCCACGGGCGCCACCCAGCCACAGCAAAGGCCACCTGGCAGGATGGCCATTGCCAGGAGTCCCGATGCCCCAGGGAGATGGGCATCTACTCCTTTGGCCTACGTGGGGAGTTAACGGCGCAGGCATCAGTAGAGCGATCCCTGTGTTGTTAGGGGGCTACAACCAACAGGGTACATGGAGGCCCCACCACAACGGACTGGCTACCGTGCTGGACGTTAGGTGACATGTGGTCCATGGTCGCCGTCAGTGCAGAAAGTGGCCCTGCACATTGCTTGGCATGAAGTGCACGCAGGAGCGTATCCATGCCCAAGAGACGTAGAGCAGGCAGGACTGCAACGCAACGACGAAGAAGCTGGCGAAAGTTCTCAACGCAAGATGGACGCAATGCACCAAGTAAGGCGCCCTTCCCCAATCGGCTCGCTCTTCGGAAAAATTTTGAGATTTGGAGGTCAAACCCGACAGGGGACCATCACATAAGGCCGAAACGTTTGAGACTCCTTTTAGTCGCCTCTTACGACAGGCAGGAATACCGGGGGCCTGTTCTTACCCCCGAACCCGCAGGGGGTTCCACATGAGTCTTAATAAGAACTACAGGATCTACTGAATGGAATGGTCCAATGATTACGGATTATGGATGGGGAGTAAACCGAAAAAGGCAAAGTTACACAGATGTGCCAGAAAAGTTGGTTGGTTGGTTGGTTGGTTTGTGGGATTAAAGGGACCAGATCGCTACGGTCATCAGTCCCTTTTTTGCAAATACAAAGAACACTCACAGAGAATAAAAACGATGAACAGAGTAGAACACAGACGATACAGAAAAAGAGAAACTTAGACAAAGAGAAGACAAAACGAACTAAAATCACACAGAGTGTGCGGGCCACAAATGTGAATAGCTCGACGCTTGGGCAAAACTGGGTTTCATACAGACACGAAGTTAACGAATTGTGCTATCTTGGAAACAAAAGTACCCAGGAGGACGTAAAAAGCAGACTAGCACACACAAAGAGCGCAGTCTTGGTCAACTGCCAGTATGAAAATTGGCCCTAATTTGAGGAATCGATTCCTAAGAATGTACATCTGGAGCACAACATTGTGTTGAAGGGAATCAGGGACAATGGGAAAACCGGAACAGAAGAGAACAGAGACGTGGTGCTACAGTGGAATGTTGAAAATTCGTTGGTCTGATAAGGTAAGGAACGACGAGGTTGTCTGGAGAATCGGGGACGGAAGGGACATATGGAAAACACAGACAAGAAGAAGGGACCAGAGGATAGGACATGTGTCAAGGCATCAGGGAATTAGCTGCGTGGTAGTGGAGAGGGCTGTAGAGGGTAAGAACTGCAGGGGGAGACAGAGACTTGAGTACATCCAAAAAGTAACCGAGGACGTAGGGTGCACGTGTCACTGTGAAATGAAGAGGTTCGCACAGGACAGGAGTTCGCGGCGGCCCACATCAAACCAGTTGGAAGACCGATGGCTCAAAATAAAAAGCAGCTGCACAGTTGGCCTCAAGAAGTTGAGTGCACCACATATCAGCCCTCCAACAAGGGAGGGGCAGTGTCGGAAATCGAGCCTGGATCCTCAGCAGGGCTATTAGCCTCGTTGATCACACAGTCAGTGTGGCAGAGCATGCCTCACTCGTGTTTACTGCCTATGTTTTACTTCCCAACATTTTCGCAGCGTGAGGTTTATAACGCTGATTTGCCTTACTTTCAAAATGCAAGTTTTCTATCTGTTAATAACTTTTTATTTTTAGGTTTTTCTCGCGATTTTATGGAACAATTTAGAAGTGGCTGTTGATAATTATAACAAGAACATAGTTATCAAAACAAAATTTCCGGTAATTATTAGCGTCAATAATGTTAGAACACCAATATGCACCCTTGTTACTTGTATGTTGTGTGTGTGGTATATTTCCAGTTTGTTATATTGTGTTGGTCTGCCAAGTATATGTTACTTACTAAATTACCGCCCATTTTCAAGAGAACAATGATGAAAACGTGAAAATACGTTCGACATCGATAAAAAAGTAATATCGGAAATAAATAGCTGTGGAAACTGTATGAAATATTCAGAATAATGTATGTCGAATGTTTGAAGCGACCTCAGACTCGTGGCGTATCGCGGAAAGTGAGGGCATCTTCAATGTGTAAAGAGGCGGTGGCCAGTCAGATGTAATCGCTTCGCCGCCAGCGATGTGGGCCCGTCCAGATGGCATTGATAAACTCTCCAGCTCGGAAGGAACTTAAATATTCATGAGGTTGGAGAACTAGGGTAGCGCCGAAACTTCTGCACCAGCTGAGGCATGGCGAAGATTTGGGTCGACAGTTATGTGCGGGAGGCAGTGCCTGCAGGTAATCTCGGGTAATGTCCCGCCCATGCCACCACGGGAACTCTGGCAGAGGCTGCGAGGAGTATCACGTAACGGCGTCGGCTCCGTGAGCGATGCGGCGTATTAGTGTCTGAAAGATCTTACAACACAGGCCAGCACCAAATATGATGCTTAGAGATTTATGTAACGCTATGTGCAGAGTACACAGTTGAAGAGAACATCGAAGCTCACGTAATCTCAGAAGTTTTAGACACATTTTCCCGATGACTATGTGTACTTTGAGAACACATTATTTATTACTTGTTACAACAACGGATATTATCCTGATGGCAATGTTAAAGGAAGGAAAGAAGAGGTAAATGACGCTGAGATTGCAGATACGATGCTGTAAGCTGAATTTACGGACCACTGAAAGACCTATGTCGAAACAAAACGTCTGGAGTAGACGACATTCCCTCAGAATTATTGAGAGTCTTGGGAGAGTCAGTCACGACGACCTTATCCCACATCGTGTGCAAGATATGTGAGACAGCAAAATACCATAAGCCTTCAGGAAGAATCCAGTTCCAAAGAAGCAAGAGCTGAAGTACTTACAGAAGAAGCCCTTGCTCTGAGGCTCCGTGCAGACTTAGTTGTGTGTATAGACAGTATATCTCTAAGGTCTGATGACTGCAAGTACATGATATCAATGGCCATATCTTTTGATTGAATTGACTTAGAATCTTAGTTTAACACTGCCAAAAACCATAGACAGCTGAATTTGATATAAACTTCAACATGATACGTCTCCTCGTTCCTGAGAATAACAGGCCTCAACAGACAGATGGACATTTATTTACGCATTTATCTATTTATTTACTGTTTTCTTTAGTCTATTATCTATAAAAATAATGTATCCATTGTTGCACACGAACTGGCATGAACATAGCACATAATATTTTTGACATAATTTCATATTTATTAGTAATAACTGAGCATTATACACACTGCCAACAAATTGACCCTGAACGATTCCTTTTTTTCCGACTGAGGTAAGGAACCCTAAAAATGAAAAATTTGTAGAAATTGATCTAGGGGAAGAACAGCTTTGGAATACACACGAGTCAATACTGACCCCACAACTTATGTTATAAGGTACGCTAAAGAAAAGTAAACTTACGTTTATAGCATCTGTTGCAATGGAATCTCTGATATTCTGTGTCCAACATGGATAAATTGCAATGAGCGAAAGGTTATTTACAATTTGTGCAGAAAACACAGTGCAGTTGTAAAAGAGGAAGGACATGGAAGGAAACTGTAGTTGAGAAGAGTGTGAGACAGGTTTGTAGCCTATCCCTGATGTTATTCAATCCGTACACTAAGCAAGAAGAATAAGAAACCAAGGAGAAATTTGTAAAGGGAATTAAAATTCAGGCATGCTGCAGACCTGGTAACTCTGTCAGAGACAAGAAACGACTAAGAAAAGCAATTGAATAGAATGCATAGTGCCTTGATAAGAGTTATAAGATGACCATAAACAAACGTAAACCAAGGGGAATGGTATGTAGTCAATTAAAACAGGTGATCTGAGGAAATGAGATTTAGAAATGAGACACTAAAAGTAGCTTATGAGTTTCGCTATTTGGGAAGCAAAATAGCCGAAGATGGCGGAAACAAACGCAACATAAAATGTAGACTGGTAATACAAAAAGGAGTTTCCGAAAAAGAGAATTTTTTTCTTTTTCGGAGGGGGGGGGGGGGGCGTTTTTCTGTAGCTTAGACATGTACAGAAGTGAAATGCGGATGATTAACAGTTTGGATAATAAGAGAATAGAGGCTCTTCGTAAGGTGGCAGATTAAATGAATGTCAAGTTCGCACCTTATGTGAGACATTTTATACGTTACAACAGGAATTAAAACGTATGCATTGGAAAGGGATGACACTGAGTTGGCGGTATTAATACACCGAACCTAAATCCTGCATATCAATGAGCAAGAGAAGAAAAAAGCTGCTGGAGAAAGTGTCTTAATTTGGGAGCAGATGCGACTTCCGATGTCATGGCCTGAGTACAACGGAATACTCTTAAATTGATCCATGGTGAGGGACAACGAAAGCGCTCCGTGACTGATCGAAGAGAGCAGATACCGATGATGGTGGTTGTTGGGATGTTTAAGGCGGACTAAAGAGCTAAGGTCATCAGTCCCCCATTCCAAAAACAGGTGAGACGAAAGATTGCGGAGCAGGCACTGAAAGAACACAAAGGCGGCAACGAACACTACAGACAAGAAGAGTACAGATGAACACCAGACAGGAAGAAACAGAAGGAAAGAAGATGGGCGGAGACTGGTTGACTGACCACGAGAACAAAAAAAAAAAAAGGGAAAGAGTCACCCATCCGACGACTCACCAAAACAGCAAACAATTTTGAGAGACGCGAGGACACGCGAGGACAAAAGACACAGAAACGGAAAGGTGCAGGACCTAACTAAATGGAACCACAAAAAGGACTACCACGGATAAAATTTAAAACGTCATCAGCCATGGAGGCATCGTCACATAAAACCAAAGGCAAAGTGCCCAGGAGATTAAAAGACTGCCGGAGGGTGTGCAGTCGGGGACACTCCAACAAAATGTGGGCGACCGTCAGCCGGGACCCACACCGACACAGGGGGGATCCTCCTGAGGCAAAGGATGGCTGTGCATCAGGTAGGTATGGCTGATGCGGAGCCGACACAGGATGACAGAGTCCCTGCAAGAAGCCCACAGGGAGGACCGCACACATCGGTCGTATCCTTAACAGCCCACAGTTTATTCGGGGATGTCAGGCCACGCCACTCAGCAGCCCACATCCCAAGCACTTTACGGCGCAACACCAACTGCTGATCTCGAGCTGGGAGGCCGATCTCCAAAGCTGGGGCGTCGATCGCCCCTTTGGCCAGCCTGTCGACACGTTCATTCCCTGGGATGCCAAAATGACGTGGCGTCCAAACAAAGACCACCGAACGATCAGAGCGGGCAATGGTGGAAACAGACTCCCGAATAGAGGATACCACAGGAGAAGAGGGATAGCAGTGGTCAATGGCCTGGAGGCTGCTCAGGGAGTCACTGCAGATGACGATGGACGTACCTGAGCAGTAACGCATATGCTCAAGATCGCGCAATATGGCCACCAGCTCTGCAGTAAAAATACTGCAGCCAGCCAGCAAGGAGTGCTGTTCAACATGGGCAGCGTGAGCAAAAGCGTAGGCAGTGCGACCATCAACCAGGGAACCATCAGTGTAGACAGTCTCACAGCCCGAAAATGAGGCGAGGAGCGCAAGAAAACGGCGACGGAGGGCCACAGGCGGAACCGAGTCCTTGGTTCCCTGTGCCAAGTCCAGACAGACGGACGGCCGGGGCAAACACCAGGGAGGCGTAGGTGCACGGACCCGGAACGGAGGCAGATGAGGGAATGACCCCAGTTCCGACAGCTATAGAAAGCCCAGACCGAGGTCGCATTTCGGGCAGATGTAGGACCATGGCAGGGAGAAGCAGGCGACGATTTGGTTGGCCCAGCGAGCAATGTACGTGAACAGCATAGTCAGCGAGCAGTCGATGGCGGCGAATCCGCAGTGGGGGAACCCTGGCCTCCACCAGTAATCCACGGGGCTTGTACGAAAAGCGCCAGTTGCAAGCCGAACCCCACAGTGGTGTATGGGGTCTAACAACGTCAACACTGAGGGTGATGCAGACCCATAGGCCAGGCTCCCATAATCAAGCCTGGACAGCACAAGGGTCCCTGTATAATCGCAACAGCGTGCACCGTTCCGCACCCCAAGATGTGTTGCTCAGGCAGCAGAGGGCGTTGAGGTGCCGCCAGCACTTTCGTTTCAGCTGAGTAATATGAAAAACCCTTGTGAGCCGGGCATCAAAGACGAGTCCTAAGAAGCGGCAAGTGTCCACCCCTTCAAGCAGGTGGCCGTCGAGGTAAAGTTCAGGATGAGGGTGGACCGTCCGACGCCTGCAGAAGTGCATAACTCGAGTCTTGGCAGCAGAGAACTGAAAACCAGTCAGAGCCCATGATGCTGCCTTGCGAACGGCGACTTGCAGCCTGCGTTCGGCGACTCCCGTAGTCGTTGAGCTAAGTGAGATGCGGAAGTCGTCGGCTTACAAAGAAGGGACACCGATGACCCCACGGCTGCAGCCAGACCACTAATGGCTACTAGAAATAAGGAGACACTCAACACCGAGCCCTGCGGAATTCCATTTTCCTGTATATTAGATGAACTAGAGATGGCACCGACTTGCACCCGGAAACTGCGGCTCAATAAAAAGGGTTGAAGAAAAGCTGGGAGCTGACCACGAAGACCCCAATCATGCAAAGTAGCAAGGATGTGATGCCTCCATGTGGTGTCATACGCCTACCGCAGATCAAAAAATACAGCAACGAGATGCTGACGCCAGGCAAAGGCCGTATGGATAGCATATTCCAGCCGCACCAAATTGTCTGCTGCAGACCGGCCCCGACGGAAGCCTCCCTGGGATGGAGCGAGGAGACCGCTCCAATCAAGGACCCAACACAAAAGCCGCCCCACCATACGTTCGAGCAATTTGCTCAAAACATTGGTGAGGGTAATGGGACGATAGCTGTCCACCGCCAGTGGGTCCGCACCGGGCATCAAGGTGGGGACAATAAGACCCTCTCGCCATTGCGATGGGAACACGCCGTCGCTCCAGATGCGGTTAAAGATGGTAAGGATGTGTCTCTGGCTGGCCCTGGAGAGATGCTTCAGCATCTGTGCGTGGATGCAGTCCGTGCCTGGTGCTGTATCAGGGCAATCGGCGAGGGCAGTGAGGAATTCCCTCTCGCTGAAAGGGGCATTGTATTTTTCAGAACGACGCGTGCGGAACGATAACGGCGTCTGCTCGGCACGCTCCTTGAGAGAGCGAAAGGCGGGGGAATAAGTTGGAGTCGCAGAGCCCTCAGCGAAGTGCGCAGCAAGGTGTTCAGCAATGGTGGCAGCGTCCGTGCAGACAGCGCCGTCCAAAGATATCCCAGGGACACCCGTAGGGGTCTGGTGTCCATAAATCCGCCGTATCTGGGACCACACGAGCGAGGGGGAGACACGGGAGCCCAAGGAGGAGACATACAGCTCCCACCACTCCTGCTTACGCCGTGTAATAAGGCGACGGGCGAAGGCACGGAGCCTCTTAAAGGCGATGTGGGTCTCGAGAGACGGGTGCCGCCTATGACGCTGGAGGGCCCGCCTACGGTCGCGAAGTGCCTCGGCAATCTCCGGCGACCACCAGGGTACAGCCTTCCTCTGAGGGAGTCCAGAAGAGCGGGGAATGGCAGCCTCGGCCGCCGAAATGATTGACGTGGTTAACACACGGACCACCTCGTCAATGTCACCCTGTGGGGGAGACTCAATGGTTGCCACGGAAGTAAAACCCGGCCAGTCAGCCCTGTGGAGAGCCCAGCGGGGCAGGCGCCCAGAAGAATGTGACAAACAGATGGGAAAATGGTCACTACCACACAGGTCAGGATGCACTCGCCAGTGGAGGGATGGGACAAGTCCGGGGCTGCAAAGAGAGAGATCGATGGCCGAGAACGAGCCATGGGCTACAGTGAAATGTGTGGGAGCACCGGTGTTCAAGAGGCTAAGGTCGAGCTGAGCCAACAAATGCTCCACGGCACGACCGCGGTCATCGGAGACAGTCCCAACCCATAGAGGGTTGTGGGCATTGAAATCGCCCAGCAACAAGAAAGGTGGCGGCAGTTGGGCGATCAGAGCAGCCAGGACATGCTGCGCGACAGCACCATCCGGTGGAAGGTAAATACTGCAGACGGTAATAGCCTGTGGCGTCCACACCCGAACAGCGACAGCCTCTGAAGCTGTTTGTAGAGGTACAAACTCGCTGTGAAGAGAGTTAAGGACATATATGCAGACGCCACCAGACACCCTTTCATAAGCTTCCCGGTTCTTAAAATAACCCCGATAGCCACGGAGGGTGGGGGTTCGCATTGCTGGAAACCAAGCTTCCTGCAGAGCAATGCAAAGGAAAGGATGAAGGCTGATAAGTTGGCGGAGCTCAGCTAGATGGTGGAAGAAACCGCAGCAGTTCCACTGGAGGATGGTGTTGTCCATGGCTGGGAAAGGCGTGACGGGACAGGGAAGGCAGATTCCGCCACTGGGCCACCTGCTGCCTCTGATTGAGCACCTGCGCTGGTGCTATTCATGGCGTCTGAGGGACTGGCGAGATCGAGGTCCTCAGCGGACGCCAGAATCTCCACTTCGTCCTCAGACGCAGAGCTGGAAGGTGGCGGCGGGGTGGCTGCCACCGCGAGTTCCTTAGGCTGAGTGCTCTTCTTCTTTGATTTCTCACGCTGCTCCTTGGGTTTAACTGGCTGGGAGGGCTTCACCGATTCAGTCTCCGGGACTGAGGAGGATCGTGAAGCCCGTCGACCAGCTGATTGTGGGCACTTACGCCACTGTTGGTCGTCAGCCTTCCCGCTGGTGGAAATCTGGGAAGGGAGGGACCCAAGGAACCCTTTGCGAGCCTGGGAAGCCGAAGAAGTCGGACACTTCGCCGGCTTAGAAGCGGGGACCGACGTCCCCGATGGGGGGGATGGTGTTGCTCCTGAGGGAGGTGGCACAGGAGCAACCCGGTGGGTAGAGCCCCCGACTGGCAAGGGGGCAGGAGAAGTTGTACCACTCGTCGATCCGGCCGGAAGTCGCGAAACTGATGGGGTGAGCACAGGTGTTGTAGCAGCGGCGTAGGAAGATGTCATTCTCACTGGATGTAAGCGGCCGTATTTCCTTTTGGCCTCAGTATAAGTCAGCCGGTCCAGGTTCTTATATTCCATGATTTTGCGCTCTTTCTGGAACACTCTGCAGTCTGGCGAGCAAGGTGAATGGTGCTCCCCGCAGTTGACGCAGATAGGAGGCGGGGCACTTGGAGTATTGGGATGAGATGGCACGCACTAACAACGGAAATTTGGAAAAAAAGGAGGTCAAACCCAAGAGGGGACCATCACAAAAGGCCGAAACGTTTGAGACTCCTTGTAGTCGCCTCTTACGACAGGCAGGAATACCGCGGGCCTATTCTAACCCCCGAACCCGCAGTGGGAGCCATCCTTGTGGTTTGAAAGTCCTAACGAAAACCGTTTAGGAGTTGTGCAAAAGGAAAACTGAGGCAAATGGTAAGCATAGCAGGTGCTCATTCTGGACGGCTGTGTGTTACACTGGGATGAGAGACTGTGGAAGACGACGATATATTTCACTGTACCACACTGGATAGAAAAGAAAGGAAGAGACATTAAAGCTACTCTGACCCAAAACTACGAATTTCGAGACCAGGAATGATTCTTTGGAAAACTGTACTTGGCTCACAGCTCTGTATTCGAGCGACCATTGGCTATGGGGAGGACGGAAATGAAACACAGTGATACAAGAGGATATTGAAAATCAGGCTGGTTGATGGAGTTAGGAAAGAGGGCGTCATGGAGTGAGTCAATGTCTTGAAATGTCTACTATAGAACATAAAGAAAAGGTACACATAAAATTACTGTGCACATTTCACAATGTGGAGATTACACCGCCATCAGTTAGTTTTCATACTTCTGTACTCTCATTTGTACCTCATATGAACTGGGGTTACTACGCAAACTTTCTATGCTGTGAGAACTGTGCTGTTATTTTCATTTAATTTAATGGTTTCATTTTATGTACTTTGTCGCTTAAGAAGAACTTTTAAAAGAATTTGCGTTAGCTATGAAATGACATACTTGCAATGTATTTCCAGATTATCGCAGTATCTAACAAGCTGTGTAATGAAACAATTGCAGGGCATCTATTCGGTGAACTGTTCACATATCAGTGGTAAGGCAGAGGAATTCCGAAGAGTCTACGGATCATCGAAAATCGGCCGTTTAATTCTTATATAATTTCGTATCTGCTTGGAATCGTTCAGCATCATCACAGTTTTATGGAAGTGCAGTCAACACAAGCTAAGACGTAAGACAGTAATTACTATTAGACAATCCACCTGAAAGAATGTATAGATGCTCTGTAGCCAAATGTTAAAGTTGTTTTCAGTTTGATGTTATCTTTTTATCCCACTGAATATAAGTTACAACGCTTTAATCTTATATGTCGAAATTGATTCATTGCACATTATTGATTTAATGTAAGATGTTAGAAAAATGCATGGTCGGGTGCACTTAATGCTTTAGTTAGTCAGAAAACTTCAGTAGCACTGGAATATCGAATCTCTCTGTAACGTCAATGAAACAAATGCCTGATGAAATTTGTTCATACAGAATAGGATATAGATTATAATTTGGATAATAGGGTAATTTGTAGTCAGCTGAACACGTTGAACTTTTTTCGTCAAACATTATCTAATTATACAAAAACACTAATCGTTAACCTCCAACAAAAATAAATTGAGACAAATGACAGCTCTTGCCATATGTGGTCATTGATGGTGGGATTTACTCTCAATCCATTTGTGCTCAAGCAAGATGCATCATACTGACAGCTCATGTACTATTTGCACTGTCTTCCTTCCTGCATATCTCCTTCCTGCACCCCTCTTTACGTGTAACTGCGGTTTCCAGGCACATTAATGTCACAACCAGTCAAGAGCCTGACTAACCACCTTTTGCAACGTGGAAGTGCAGAGAGAGAGCCATTGAAGTTCTGGAAGGCACCTACAGGTATGTTAAGCCATACAGACTGCAGCGCTATGGCCAGCTGCGTTAGGTTTCTCGGCTGGGGATCCGTGGCGCAAATAGCCCGATCGATGCGGTCCCATAGATTCTCGGCTGGGTTTAAATCCAGTGAGTCTGGTGGCCAGAGGAATACGGTTAATTCGTCCTGGTGCTCTTCGAACGACACACGTACACTGCGACCTGCGTGACACGTAGCATTGTCCACCTGGTGCATGCCGTTGTGCCAATGAAAACAAAACTGCATATAGAGGTGAACATGGTCCCCTAGGATAGATTCATACTTCTGATACTTGAGTTGATCCATTGTGCGCTCCAGAATGACAAGATTTTCCACGGACTGCCACTAGATCATTCCTTAGATCGTAACGCTCCCTGTTCCGCTATGGACCCTTCCGACGATCGTTGTAGGGTGTTAGATATAAGAAGTTCCACGCAGTACACGCTAGCACCCATCCAGCCGATCCGTTTGTTCGTTTGTAATTCACACAAATCTACAGTTTTACTCCGATCTTGATAAAATTTTGTACATTTCACCTTCAAGACAAGAGGAATACATAAGATTTCGAATTGGCGGGTGCAGTTTATATACTTTTTAATATGCGAGATATATAAATATATTTATTGTGGTGGCGGTACTCACGACTCCAGAGAGTACCGAACCACAATCGATAAGCCGCCCTCGCAACATTCGTAGTGCAGCAGCTGTATGTGTTGGCAGTACGAATTGTACCGAGGTCCGCCAAGGGCCGCAGCTGCCAATCCATGGGCATCACGTGTGTGGATAGCGACTGGTCGATGCTTCGTTAAATACCGGAGCACTGAACTACGGCGGACAGTTCTCTCCAGTGGGCCGCGTCGTGTGCAGCCTGCAGTTACCTCCGAGTCTACGAGCTGCCGCGTTCGTCCGTCGTCTCCGAGACTCAGGCTCCGTGGGCATCGTAGCCCAGCTCTGGACTCAACGATGACCTCACGGACTCCAATATTTTAGAGGATAAACGTCTAACTGTGCAGGACGTTTCACAAGAAGAAGCATCATTTGAGTATTTCTGACTGAAGATAACCTACGCCTTCCTCCTAAATTCGCAACATTTATAAAATATGTAAGGTAAAAATGATGTTACCAAACATCTCGGAAAGCTCTTGGCCGATTTGCTTCAAATTTCTACATTCAGATAATACAAAGAAGAAAACTAATAAAAAATTAAGTGCCTAACAAAGTGAATATATTGTGGTACACTGTCTGTAATTCCCAACGCGAGAATAAATTACAGTGGTAATACCCGTATTCGATATAGTACTGTCAGACATGACTAGATAGCGGGACGAGCGAAAGCCCAGCAATTTGACGGAAACATGATTGATAACTCTAAGGAATGTCGTAAATATAGTACCAACAAAAGTCAGTACATCGTCGGCGGATCAAAAAACCGAGCAGAACCCGAGATTTCCCGAACAGTGTCGTAAACTGTTCGAACAGTCCGAGTCGTGGGCAGACACAGCCCAGCTAAAACAATAGAAGACGAATTATCCAAAATCACAGTGAGATACCTATCGCAAAATGTAACAACAGATGGCGCAACCACTCATCCTTTTATACCGTTGAAAACATATTCATTCGCCCCTTATGTGGTTTAAATATGGCCTTAGATTTAAAGCAATTGCAATTTCCCATGCGGATGGCATTCGCTATGAGTATGAACAAGACACACGGCAGAACGCGTAATGTGACAGATATGTCACTTGCAACGCCGTGCGCCACAGCTAATGGAACATAAAAGTGATCCTTCTGAAGATGTTACCTTCCGCCACTCAGTGGGCGTCCAGTCGCGGTGTTACCGGGTAAATTCCAGCCTTCATCGCCGATTGACAACATTCGATGGACGGTCGTTGATGAGACGCTGTTGTTAGCTCCTTGGTTCACCTGGACTGTCAGTTGTTCAACAATTGCACGTCCACTATTAGCACGTACACATCCCCGCAGCGTTTGTTGACCCTTGTAGTTTATTGCTCATGGTGCACCACGGCTGCTTTGGAGCCGATTCTGGATACCGCCATTTTTTCATTCTGCCATGTACGGTATACTTTAACTACGGCTGCACGTGAACGGTCTAATGTTTCCATCCTCGGCCCAAAAGTCAATGATCATAGCTTTTTGGACGTCAGATAAAGCGCTCCGTTTCGGCATTATGACAACGACCGAAAATTTTCCACGTCTCCCCATCCCTGCCAGTGTTGCAACCTAGGACCTTTGAGTGGTTACTGAACGCTGACGTCAAACATAGGGTGCCGGATTAATGTGACTGGACCATGTATTACTTCGATGGTTGTGCAAGCCTCGCAAGCACGCAGAACAGCTACCGTACGTCTTTACGGGAGCACCCGCCTCTACCAACTGCTCCGCAGGAACATTTTGCGTGTGCGCCAGTATCAAGCGCGCCTCCACCGCACACGAGGTTCCTCAGGTTGATGCGTACGGATGCATTCAAAGACTTAAAAACTACCAGCATAACAGGAGTGAGATTACACAGTGTCTTGAAAATCACAATATCTTTGACGTGAGTGCTATACATTTATATTGATGCAATTTACATAGAGAAACAACGAAGCAATAAAGTTACAACAATAACGTAGAAGGAACGTATATAATAAACGGTATTAAGACACATAAAATGACATTCGACAAAACAAATGTAAAGCTGTGAAGATGTGTGTAAGTTGGAAGTGTAGTTACGTTACGTAGCTGTTAGAACCAGTAGTTGAAAGAACGGCAGGGGGTCCAGAATTATGAGTACAAACTGCACGATGTGGAGTGTGGCAGGTATGCTGATACGCAAGAGCTGGAAAGCAGCAGCAATGGAGGAGTGCGTAAAAGTGTCAGGAGGTGAGGACCAGGACAACAACTGCCACTTCAAACTACGGGGAAGAATGTCAGGACAACGTTGCTTGAGTCCAATTTCAGAAAATACAGTTAACGACATGTAAGGACCTGATTCAGATCAGAAAGTTGTACTGAAAACCTAGAAAAGAGACAGAAATATTGTGAAAAGGCATCACATTTTCTTGTCTGAAGACAGGCACCGACTAGACGATCCTCATGTAAACCCATATTGTGTCCCTCCTTAATCTGCTGATAACTTACTCCATTTCTGTTATCATCCGGCATCTAATGCCTTCTCATTCCTCTCCCTCTCTGCCAACAATCTCTCCATCAATGGCTTTTCGTGGCTGGCAAACAAGATGTTTTCCTCTTTCTTCTAAGTTTAACTATTACCGTTTCTTCCTCCATTTTAAGTCCTTCTGCATTCATCATTCAGTCCGTCCAGTTCATTTTCAGCATTTTTCTTCACAACCACATTTCAGAACCATCCGATTCTGATGTCTCTTTGTTTCTAGCCACACGTAATTCCGTAACGTATAATACTACATACCAGACAAAATATTTGACGAATCTCTCCCCTAAATCTACCGAAATATTTTTGCTGTCAATATATATCTCACCTTTTCATCAGATATAGATATTATAACTTCTGAAAACTTTCCATTTTGTCGCCAAACTTCCAATTACTTCACTTATTCTGAAGTGGTTCCCTCCAATAATACATCAATGGAACCGATACGTTTCTTCGTTTTCCTCAGTATTGAGATCTATCCTACATTTATTCTAATTCCATATCTAACATTCTGCTCGGTGTCTGTTGTTCTACGTCGTGTCTCCCTACCACTTTCGCGCAACGACGCTCTGAGCGTTTCTTTTAGGGAATTGGCTAGTTTGAACCTGGGACCAGACCACACGTGACATGTAGAGTTCAGAAGAGTTCAGTGAGACTAGCGATGATATAACCAAATACTTAATGATTTCAGCGTCAGCTCCACTGCACTCCCTGTAAAAGAATCTTAATACCAACTAAATTTAGAGCAAGGGGTTGAAGGTTTTCCTATTTCTAGTTAGCTGGTAAAATAACATCGGACAAGCAGTTAAGTTTACCATTGGAAATTTTATTCTACTCACAAAACTTTGTTTATAAATTGCACTATTGATAAAAGGAAATTTTTTAATACAGGATGATAAAAACCAACTGCGTTCAACAAAAATGTGAACGAATATTCCCTGAATGGGTTTCCAAGTTCTACAACGGATCGAGGGATGACCTATGCCATATCACATCTGTAATCTAGGTTTAAATTAAGTTTCACAAAAGAGAAAACTATCAAAATGGTACAGTGACCCTCAATTATCTTTAATTACTTATCTAACTTGTCGTAAATTACAGTGGCTGATGTGGCTTCTCAATAATTATACAACAGAAAAATCCTCGCGTTTCAGATTTTAACTTACGTAGCGAATGTGAATACCATGAGCTTTAATTGACGATCGACACTAGTATTACGCAAAATGGGGGTGTAACAGATGAGACTTATGCAGTTATGAGTGAAGCTTTATGCGCTGTTATGCGGCATCGCATGCGTTCATTACCTTCTCGTTGGTTAGGCAGTGTCAGGGGCCGTCGGTCGGCACAGCTCCACGCACCTCGCCGACTCGGAAGCAACTCTCTCCTAACTTCTCCTTACTCCAATTTACCGAAGTTGGTTTAAAAAAAACTATCTGGCTGTGTTTTCATCTGACCAATCAGGGTCTCAATGTTAACCTTAAGCTCTGCCTACAAAAATTCTGTCTATCCAATGAGAAACTTTATACTTTTCGTGGTGGGGCATTGTTTTTAACGTTTGCAACGTAACAGAGACGCGAAAAAGTCTCACGCTAAAACTTGCAGCTGGTGTGGCCCTTTTAGTGTTATCGTAAGATCTATACTGTTCTTCTGGATGGCTCTATCTTTTAACATGGGTTGGGGGGTGGTCCTGGTGGTTGGCTGGCAACGAGGGTGTCCGTCCCTTATCGTAGGGCCTTCAAGCTTAACACGGTTCTGCTCTCGGCTTCTGTTCTCGTTTCTTCCCTCGGAACTGCGTCTGTTTCACGGTGGGAAGGTATGACATGCATTTAGGCGTTCTTGTGTTAGTCTGTGGTATTCCATTTGCTCACTCATTGATCGTATTACTTTCGTTAATTTAATGTCACGATTTATTCGGAGCTATGTGACATACTGCTGGATTTGCTCATCATGTCAGGGTTTTCATGGAAGGTGTTGGATTTGCCTGACACCTTACATACCACCACCCTTCGAACTTAATTTTTGCACTGAAGTTAAGCAATGATTGAATCACTGTCTAAGTCAGTCAAAAATTATTCCTTTATATAAATTTTGTTGCCTACTGTTCAGCCACGTTATTCTGGTTCTATGCTAGTTTGTATTACTAATTTATATTTTTATATTCTTCCACATTATTTTCAAAAATATGTTTATATTGACAAGAGAAGAATATTTTTATGCTATTATTATTATTATTATTAATTTTTAATTATTCTCTTTCTTTATTTAAGTGTGAAGTTTGTTTTTTAAGAAGTTTGTTATCGAAAGTGAGGGGTCTTTCACATCGATTTTCTTAGAAATTTTTTTTTTTTTTATAAATGTAGTAATTAAGTAAAATCTATTCCTAACACATTTTCTAAATATCATGTACAAGTAAAATGTTTTTGTTTCTAGACACTTGTTTCAACATTGTTACACTAACAAATAAGTATTATTTCCAAGAATTGCTTTGACAAAGAAATATACATACACAAGTATTGAGATATTATCCTAACAAATGGTACACATGTTAAAAAAAAGGGAAAACATCCAACAAGATAATTTTTTATTCTTTGTTTTTTTAAGGAGAAAATAAGTAAAATATAGTTATTCTTTTATTTTTATGAGGAGAAAATAAGTGGCATATAGTTTTATTGTTTATTATGCCTTACTTTTGTTCTTTATATACTGTCCACTTCAGAATTAATGACTTATTTTTATCGATAGTCTATTTTTTACTTAAGTCCATAGTCAATGACTGTTATTTTGTAGTTTATTAGCTGTCTGGTGTGCTTAACTTATTTAGTTTTTCACACGTGTCTTTTGCACAATTCCTACATCACATAATTTGATTTCACACATTCACACAATCCTACGAATGTTTAAGAATGAGGTTGGCGAATGTTTTTGCACGAAGATGATGGACTTGAGCGAGATGGATATGGGTAAGTATTTGATGTACTGTTTCGTTCGTCGTTCCTTGTTGGCTTTGCAAGTGTGTGTTGCTGTTGTGGAGGTCCCGTAATGGAATGGAGGTGTGAGTGCAGAATCTCGCTTTGTATGCGTGAAAGTCATCATTATGTGTCGCTGAAAGCGGTCTTTTTCGTTGTAATACTTCGCAGACGACTAGTTTACAATAGGATAGGGATTTGGGAAGGTATGTCGTCTATTCTTCACCCATCTTGTTTCTTGGTCTCAATCTTGCGAATCTTCAGATTCTGTTCTTCCTGCTTTTTCTCTGCTTCTTACTTGCTTCTTGGTTCTTCTCTGGGCAGGATATGGAAATATTTATTGATAACTAGTCGCTTTGAAGTTCTCCTCTAAGTAACATTGGATTGTTTGGGGGAAGAGACCAAACAGCGAGGTCATCGGTCTCATCGGATTAGGGAAGGACGGGGAAGGAAGTCAGCCATGCCCTTTCAAAGGAATCATTCTGGCATTTGCCTGGAGCGATTTAGGGAAATCACGGACAACCTAAATCAGGATGGCCGGACTCGGGAACTTAGTAACAGTTTAATAAATTGTTTGGTAGTGTTATTTTTCCTTTGTGGAAGTTTTCTTCAGTTTCGTGCATTAGAATCCTGTTTAATAGCAGTATTGTGACTTTTACACACATTTTTTTGCCAGTGGTGGCTTGCCCAAGCGGTCTTCTCGCTGGGCCATTTTTTGCTCGCTCCGCTGAGTCGGGGCGTTCCAAGACCCTCTCAGCCTTCCATGTTCTGCCACTCTGTGGTTCCATGTTCTGTCCCAGCAGGGTTCCGCCACTCTGTGGTTCAGCAGATTTACTGCCGACTTCGGCTACAAGGCCCCTCTGTTGGTCTCGCTGTCCTTTCCCTTCTCTCGACACTTCTGCCTTGTAGGAATCGTGTTTTGCTAATTACATCCTTTTCTTTCTTGATACTTCTCGCGTTGCAACTTGTGGGTCATTGCATCTGGTCTTTGCTGGAGTTTTTACAATGGTTCTTACAAAAAGTTTTACTTATAATCATCTAACATATGTCTAGTACCTACATTGTTTTACGCCTTCTTAAAAAGCTTTACAAATTTCGTCGCCCATTCCATGTTACAATTCTAAGATATTTTGAGTCTTAACTTCTGCAAGAATCCTCAATATCGTTTTTTATTTTTGTGTAGTGTCGTGGTGTACAGCATTTTAGTATTTCATGCTGTTAGACTATCTATGTTTTATCCCTTCACCATAATCTATGGTACTATTGGTGTTATTTTTGTTTTTGTTTTTAATGAAACTACTTTCTTTTTCCCACCTTCCTCTCTCTTCATACTTCTTTCTCCTGACGATCTTATCTGCAACATAATCCTGAAATATTGTGCTGATTATTTACCAGTAATAAAATTAATCTTCAAACTTTTTGATATGGCTCACATGGTGAAGTCCTAAGGATTTGCCTGCTTTTGGGTTCATTAGTTCCATAGCATTATCATGAGCAATGTGGCTAATTATGGCAGGTCCTTTGTACGCAGCGTAAAACTTACGTATTTTGTGTTTCTGTTTGCTGGAGAGATGGTGTGTTTTTACAAATACTTTCTGGCCTACTAAGATTGTTCTTTTAATTGCTGTTCTATCTCCTCTTTCTTTTCTTTTAATGGCTGCTTTTCTGGTGTTGGAGAGTGCTGTTGCTATGACTTGTTTGTGTAGTCTATGTGGTACAATAGGAAATCTAACATTTTCTCTGGTTATGTTTGGGGGTTCAACATTTTTAAGTACAGTAACTGGAGGTAGTAGTGTAGTGCTATGTGGCATTTCATTTATTACTTCTTGAAAATCTCCTAACTTCTCCTTACTACAATTTATCGAAGTTGGTTTAAAAAAACCTATCTGGCTGTGTTTTCATCTGACAATCAGGGTCTCAATGTTAACCTTAAGCTCTGCTTACAAAAATTCTGTCCATCCAATGAGAAACGTTATACTTTTCGTGGTGGGGCAATGTTTTTAACGTTTGAAACGTAACAGAGACGCGAAAAAGTCTCACGCTAAAACTTGCACCTGGTGTGGCCCTTTCAGTGTTATCGTAAGATCTATACTGTTCTTCTGGATGGCTGATGGGCTCTATCTTTTAACATGGGCTGGGGGGTGGTCCTGGTGGTTGGCTGGCAACGAGGGTGTCCGTCCCTTATCGTAGGGCCTTCAAGCTTAACACGGTTCTGCTCTCGGCTTCTGTTCTCGTTTCTTCCCTCGGAACTGCGTCTGTTTCACGGTGGGAAGGTATGACATGCATTTAAGCGTTCTTGTGTTAGTGTGTGGTATTCCATTTGCCCACTCGTTGATCATATTACTTTGGTTAATTTAATGTCACGATTTATTCGGAGCTATGTGACATACTGCTGGATTTGCTCATCATGTCAGGGTTTTCATGGAAGGTGTTGGATTTGCCTGACACCTTACACATTTTCTGTTATCAATTTTTCGAACCTTCATTATGAAATGTAGTTCTTCCACTAATTTGATCCGTAGTACTTGATCATCAGCACAATTAATTATATTTCTTCTTCTGTTATTACGTCTCTTATTAAAGCTAATGCTGTGTCTGTTAGTTTGTTCCTTAATGTGTTAGGAGGGTCTGAGCAAAACTGATTTACTAGTGTGTAGATCACACACGTACACAGCGACCTGTGTGACACGTTGCATTGTCGACCTGGAGCATGCCATTGTGCCAATGAAAACCAAACTGCATATAGGGGTGAACATGGTCTCCAAGGACAGATATATACTTTTGTTACTTGAGTTAATCCATGGTGCCTTCCAGAATGAAAAGATTATCCAGGGTCTGGTACGAAATCATTCCTTAGATCGTAACGCTCCCTCTTCTTGCTCCATCACTACAAGCAATTTTCCTCTCTGAAATGCTAGTAGATGATATAAGCGGAGAACAGTCTCCGGGCGTCCTCCTTTTGCGCGTTGATATCGTTATCTGAGGAGGCTTTGAGCGCTTCACTCCTCCGGGGACTGTTAACGATCTCTCAGTTTTCTTGAATAAAGGAAAAGTTTTAAGTGCTTCAGCGGTGGCTGCTTTATGAACCAAAGAGCGCTATGGAAAATATCGTATTGACTTTCTATAATCAGATTCTCGAAGAGCCACGAAGTCTCCTTTGATGTGGTCTTGGGAGGATGCAGAACATCACAGCCGCTACTTTTTCTCCGTGTTGTTGCGACTCTCTTTCCCGATCGTGAGGCAACTGGACAGCACCACGAGGTTTCGACTGCTGTACGAGATGTAGCTTGCTGCCATGGCTACGCTTACGATGCGTCTGAGCTATCCAAAATGTATGTGAAATGAAGTGCAGAAATCACTTTATTTGTTATTTCGTGTGTATTAAAAATTAGTCATAGAAGTACCACACTGTTATGAAAATGAGGAAACATTTACATGAACAATTCAATTATCATAGGGAACAAAGCGTAAAAAAAGTTCTAAATGTAGAAGAATATATTGCTTAAAAAAAACTTGATTGGACGGCTAGCGTCAGATGAACTAGATGAAGTGGATAAAGCAGTAAGAGCCATGAAAAATGTAATATAGAGAATAAAACAGAAGTATTTCTGGCGTTCCCTGAGGAACTGTTATAGGCTTTCTTCATATGCCAATCTAGATTAAAGATTTCAGAGGCCCTATTTCATAATGATTTAGACAAGATATCCGTATGGAACGAGAAGTGGTTATTGACTCTTAACGTCTTGTTTGAGGACGCTGTGGGCGTGGCTGGGCGGAGTGGTGCTGCAGAGCCTACGTGATCTTGTGGCAAATTTTGAACGCTCCGGAAATGACGTCAGATCTGGCCTTTATATTGTTCACGTATTCTCACGTACAGCGCAAACTATTAGACACTGAGAAATATTATATGCCATGTTACAGAGGGTAATATGTGTGGGAAGATCCAGCGGGAAGCAGATTTGATTAACTGAAATCCAGTAAATCATTAATAACTTTTATAGTTTTTATTACACAAAATAGATCAAACTACCATTTTGCAGCAGTCATCAATGCTCATCGATTGAGCTATGCACATGATTCATAACGTAAATAAATAACCTGTGCGCACTTTTAAATTGAACTATCAGTTGCAGTCAGCGTATTATTTTGTAAAAGACAGCTGCACTAACAGCAAGGCAGTACGTGTTGGCAGCCATAGTCATACACTGCCATCAACCTTTGTTTTACAAGATACACACTTTTGTCATTTTTTATTACTTGTTTGTTAATTCGCATACTTTTGTCTGTAATTCAAAAGATGTTAAAGTTACGTTAATTATGATTGTTCCAGTGAGACAGGGGGAAAATTTCTGTAGGAGTGAGGTGCACTATACATCTATACTGTTATAACTTAAGGCACAGAGATGATAAACTATTGATTACTGCTGATAAAATCTGCAATTTTTTATAATTAATATATGGGGAACTACTGCATGAAGGAATAGTATCATACAGTTTTAAACATGGCTGTTACTCAGCAGCCGTATATTAGTTTCAACCTAGTATTATACAGCCTATCAGCTTCACCTGTGAATTAGAAAATAACGACCGTCACCTTAATTACTTGGACGTCAGTATTGCTATTGACAAAGACAGACTTACTTTCGATATTTTTCGAAAAGCTACTACTACAGATCACATTGTGCCCACTAGATCAGTGCATCCTCATTCCCACAAGAAAATCATTTTTCCATTCATCAATTAATTCTGCAGTCTCTGTACCTGTGTCACCTGACAAGCTTTATGAAGAAATGAATATAATAAAAACTGTTGCAGCCAATAACGCCTATGACCCCACGCTACTTGATAAGATCTTCAAAGTTAAAACTGACGCTGAAGTGACCACTTTAGGTAGCGGTGCTATATCTGACAGTAATGAGTACAAAAATGTTTTCTCGATTCCATTTTTAGGCCCTATTTCATATAAAATTCGTCGTCTTCTGTTTATAAATGTAGATAGGTTTCCACGAACAATCTGATTCGCAATCTTCAGTCCACAGTTGCTCTCATACACTTTTCATACGTGTCCTGTTTGTTACATAGGACAAATTGGAATGTCTTTTAGTGTCAGGTACATGGTACATTTGTTGGAAAAAACAGGCACTAATGTACACAATTCCAGTTTCGCTAATAATCTGCTAATTTACGGACACAAACCGAAATGCGTTGAAGAAATTTCCATTTTACATGAAGAAACAAAGGTCATAGGCTCGGTATACTCGAAGAGCTGGAGATTTTGAAGCATATTTCTAAGAACAGTGGCCTCATCCTCAATGAACAGTTACAACTACGTAACAAAAATTTTTTCAATGGTTTCAATCCACTGCTCGCGGAAGTTTGATTCCGCCAAGTTTTACTGTATTTTTCGCTGCTTCTGTTTCCGAAACATTATTTTCTTCGAATTCAAAGATATGTGCTGGTAAAGCTACCTTCATGCAAATATTGTCTGCATTGTACTGCTGTTTGGAAAAAGTTTTTCTATATTATTCTGTCCTTTACGTAAGAGCAATTTCTGTAAAGCTTAATGGATGGCTCTCTTAATCTGCTTCACTACTGTGTATCTTCAAAAACACATTAAGCTCTCTTTCCTAATATTTTGTTTTTAAAATTAAGTGTTGCTTTTTGCAGTTATTTCGGTTACAATGTTTCAAATGGGCACATATCACAGATCGCACCTGATAGGCGGCGCAACTCGTTTTCGTGGCACAAATGTAAGCCACTGGGCCGACGAATCTGATGTTGTTCCCAGCTGGGCGCACGGGGTAAAGGCTATAACATTTTATTTCATTTCTCACTTCACCATAGGTGCTCTAAATTCTGATCATTCCTTTTTAGCAATGTAGTTTTAAGTAAGTAATCTTTGCACCTCATGACAATTGTCATCTTGATTAATGTGTTTTTTGTCATACCTAATTTTCTATTTATTATTTTACAGGATTTACAAAAATTTCGTTCTGACGAATACACCCCAAGTAGGTGTGGAAACCTAGGTTAATGTACATACCAGTTATGCGCAACCATTTGCCTGTATAATCCTATGTTGAAAATATCAGGTATCAGTTTTGTTTAAATATTGGTGCAGATCTAATGGTGCACACAGATCTTTTCATGCATGTGTAAATAATTATTTATAAAGGAGCCTGATAGTAGCGTGATGTCACTAAGTGACATAAAGGCTTGAATATGATGTGGAGGGGAGAGTCGTGGGCTTAAAAGTGTGGTGGCCACATTTATCTTTCACACTGCTATGAACAGCGTTGGAGAGACAAGACCTGTGCTTGCGGAGTGCTTTTAGGTGACTTTTTAGACTCTGAAATGTTTCGCATCTGTTAACTGTGGGTGATGGTGGTGGTTGTTGGGATGTTTAAGGAGGACTAAACAGCGAAGGTCATCAGTCCCCCATTCCAAAAACAGGCGAGCCGAAAATTTGCGGACCAGGTAAAAAACCATTAGGGGGAGGAGATGCCCCCCCAGGCGCTAAAAGAACACAAATGCGGCAACGAACACTACAGACAAGAAGAGTACAGATAAACACCAGACAAAAGGAAACAGAAGAAAAGAAGATGGCCGGAGACTGGTTGACTGACCACGAGAACAAAAAAAGGGAAAGAGTCAACCATCGGACGACACACCAAAACAGCAACAAATATTGAGAGACACGCGGACAAAAGACACAGAAAGGGAAAGGTGCAGGCCTCCCTAAATGGAACCATAAAAAGGACTACCACATATAAAATTTAAAACGTCATCAGCCATGGAGGCATCGCCACATAAAACCAAAGGCAAAGTGCCTAGGAGATTAAAAGACTGCCGGAGGGTATGCAGTCGGGGACACTCCAGCAAAATGTGGGCGACCGTCAGCCGGGACCCACACCGACACAGAGGGGGATCCTCCTGACGCAAAAGATGGCCGTGCGTCAGGTAGGTATGGCCGATGCAGAGCTGACACAGGATGACAGACTCCCTGCGAGAAGCCCGCAGGGAGGACCGCCACACATCGGTCGTCTCCTTAACAGCCCGCATTTTATTCGGGGATGTCAGGCCACGCCACTCAGCAACCCACATCCCAAGTACCTTACGGCGCAACACCAGCTGCTGACAGCGAGCCGTAAGGCCGATCTCCAAAGCTGGGGCGTCGATCGCCCCTTTGGCCAGCCTGTCGACACGCTCGTTCCCCAGGATGTCAACGTGACCTGGCGTCCAAATAAAGACCACCGAACGACCAGAGCGGGTAATGGCGGATACAGACTCCTGAATAGAGGACACCAGAGGAGAAGAGGTATAGCAGCGGTCGATGGCCTGGAGGCCGCTCAGGGAGTCACTGTAGATGACGATGGATCTACCTGAGCAGGAACGCATATGCTCAAGAGCGCGCAATATGGCCACCAGCTCCGCAGTAAAAATACTGCAGCCAGCCGGCAAGGAGCGCTGTTCAACATGGGCAGTGTGAGCAAAAGCGTAGGCAGTGCGACCATCAACCAGGGACTCATCAGTGTAGACAGTCTCACAGCCAGAAAATGAGGCGAGGAGAGCAAGAAAACGACGATGGAGGGCCACAGGCGGAACCGAGTCCTTGGGTCCCTGTGCCAAGTCCAGACGGACGGACGGCCGGGACAAACACCTGGGAGGCATAGGTGTACGGACCCGGAAGGGAGGCAGAAGAGGGAATGACCCCAGTTCTGACAGCAGGGACTGGACACGGACAGCTACGGAAAGCCCAGACCTAGGTCGACGGTCGGACAGATGGTGGACGATGGCAGGGAAAAGCAGACGACGATTGGGATGGCCCGGCAAGCAATGCATGTGGACAGCATAGTCGGCGAGCAGTGGATGGCGGCGAATCAGCAGCGGGGGAACCCCAGCCTCCACCAGTAGACTATCCACGGGGGGCTCGTACGAGAAGCGCCAGATGCAAGCTGAACCCCACAGTGGTGTATGGGGTCTAGCAACGTCAACACTGAGGGTGATAAAGACCCATAGGCCAGGCTTCCATAACCAAGCCTGGACTGCACAAGGGCCCTGTATAATCGCAACAGCGTGCAGCGATCTGCACCCCAAGATGTGTGGCTCAGGCAGCGGAGGGCGTTGAGGTGCCGCCAGCACTTTAGCTTCAGCTGAGTAATATGAAGAATCCATGTGAGCTGGGCATCAAAGACGAGTCCTAAGAAGCGGCAAGTGTCCACCACTTCAAGCAGGTGGCCGTCGAGGTAAAGTTCAGGAGGAGGGTGGACCGTCCAACGCCTGCAGAAGTTCATAACTCGAGTCTTGCCTGCAGAGAACTGAAAACCATGAGTCAGAGCCCATGATGCTGCTTTGCGAATGGCTACTTGCAGCCTGCGTTCGGCGACTCCCGTCGTCGTGGAGCTAAAGGAGATGCAGAAGTCGTCGGCATACAAAGAAGGAGACACCAACGACCCCACAGCTGGAGCCAGACCATTAATGGCCACTAGAAATAAGGAGGCGCTCAACACTGAGCCCTGTGGGACCCAATTTTCCTGTGTATAAGATGAACTAGAGGCGGCACCGACTTGCACCCGGAAAGAGCGGCGCAATAGAAACGTTTGAAGAAAAACCAGGAGCCGACCACGAAAACCCCACTCATGCAACGTAGCAAGGATGTGACGCCTCTATGTGGTGTCATACGCTTTCCGCCCATCAAAAGCGACAGCAACGAGATGCTGACGTCGGGCAAATGCCGTACGGATTGCAGATTCCAGCCGCACCAAATTGTCTGCAGCAGACCGGCCCCGACGAAAGCCACCCTGGGATGGAGCGAGGAGACCGCGCGACTCAAGGACCCAACACAAACTCCGCCCCACCATACGTTCGACCAATTTGCACAAAACGTTCGTGAGGGTAATGGGACGATAGCTGTCCACCGCCAGTGGGTCCGTACCGGGCTTCAAGATGGGGACAATAAGACCCCCTCGCCACTGTGACGGGAACACGCCCTCGCTCCAAATGCAGTTAAAGATGGTGAGGATGTGCCTCTGGCAGTCCCTGGAGAGATGCTTCAGCATCTGCGCGTGGATCCAGTCTGGTCCTAGTGCTTTATCAGGGCAATCGGCGAGGGCAGCGAGGAATTCCCTCTCGCTGAAAGGAGCATTGTATTTTTCAGAACGACGTGTGTGGAGTGATAACGGCGTCTGCTCGGCTCACTCCTTTAGAGAGCGAAAGGCGGGGGATAAGTTGCAGTCGCAGAGCCCTTAGCAAAGTGCGCAGCAAGGTGTTCAGCAATGGCGGCAGCGTCCGTGCAGACAGCGCCGTCCAAGGAGATCCCAGGGACAGCCATAGGGGTCTGGCATCCATAAATCCGCCGGATCCGTGACCACACGAGCGAGGGGGAGACACGGGAGCCCAGGGATGAGACCTACCTCTCCCAGCACTCCTGCTTACGCCGTGCAATAAGACGACGGGACCGAGCGAGGTGGCGCAGTGGTTAGACGCTGGACTCGCATTCGGGAGGACGACGGTTCAATCCTGCGTCCGGCCATCCTGATTTAGGTTTTCCATGATTTCCCTCAATCGCTCTAGGCAAATTCCGGGATGGTTCCTTTCAAAGGGCACGGCCGACTGCCTTGCCCATGCTTCCCTAATCCGATGAGACTGATGACCTCGCTGTCTGGTCTCCTTACCCCAAAACCAACCAACCAACCAAGACGACGGAGCCTCTTAAAGGCGTTGAGGGTCTCTAGAGACGGGTGCCGCCTATGACGCTGGAGGGAACGCCTACGGTCGCGAATAGCCTCAGCAATCTCCGGCGACCACCAGGGTACAGCTTTCTTCCGAGGGAGTCCAAAAGAGCCGGGGATGACAGCCTCGGCCGCCGAAATGATTGACGTGGTTAAGACACGGCCCATCTCGTCAGTGTCACTCTGTTGGGGGAGACTCAATGGTTGGAGCGGAAGTAAAAGCCGGCCAGTCAGCCCTGTGGAGAGCCCAGCGGAGCAGGCGCCCAGAAGAATGACACTGGGGCAGTGACATATAGATGGGAAAATGGTCACTACCACACAAGTCAGGATGCACCCTCCGGTGGAAGGTAAAGACTGCAGACGGTAATAGCCTGTGACGTCCACACCATAACTGCGACAGCCTCTAAAGCCGTTTGTAGAGGGACAGACTCGGTGTGAAGGGAGTTAAGGACATAGATGCAGACGCCACCAGACACCCTTTCATAAGCTGCTCAGTTCTTATAATAACCCCGATAGTCATGGAGGGTGGGGTTTCGCATTGCTGGAGACTAAGTTTCCAGAAGTGCAATGCTGAAGAAAGGGTGAAGGCTGATAAGTTGTTGGAGCTCAGCTAGATGGTGGAAGAAACCGCTGCAGCTCCACTGGAGGATGGTGTTGTCCACGGCTGGGACAGGCGTGACGGGACGGGGAAGGCAGATTACGCCACTGGGTCATCTGCTGCCTCCGATTGAGCACCTGTGCTAGTGCTTTCCATGGCGTCGGAGGGACCGGCGAGATCGAGGTCCTCAGCAGACGCAAGAATCTCCACCTCATCCTCAGACGCAGAGCTTGTAGGGAGCGGTGGGATGAGTGCCACTGCAATGTCGTTAGCCTTGGAGACTTTCTTCTTCTTCTGTTTCTCTCGCTGTGCCTTCGGTGGTTCAGGCTGTGAGGCGTCACTGGGTCTGTCTCAGGGACAGACGACGACCGTGTGTCCCGACGATCAGGGACCGGCGGTTGTTTGAGCCACTTGCGGCTGTCGGCTTTGGTACCAGTCGAAACTTGCGAAGGGAGGTCCCCAAGGGACCCCTTCCTGACGAGAGGAGCCGAAGAAGTCTTACGCTTCTCCGGCTGCGAAGGGGGAACTGATGTTCCCAATGGTTGGGGGCAGGGCGTTGCTCCTGAAGTAGATGGAGCAGGAGCAACAGGGAGTGGAGTGCCCCCACCATCAAGGGGGCAGGTGTGGGTCTCTGGCTCTGAGAGCTAACGGTGTGTGGCGCAGCTACAGGAACTGTAACAGGAGCGACAGTGGCAGCATAAGTGGACGTCATTCGTACTGGATGCAGTCGTTCAAACTTACACTTAGCCTCAGTGTAGGTCAGCCTATCCAGGGTCTTGTATTCCATTATTTTCCGCTCCTTCTGGAGAATCTTACAGTTCGGCGAGCAAGGGGGATGGTGCTCCCCACAGTTGACACAGATGGGAGGTGGGGCACATGGAGTATCAGTATGGAATGGTCGACCACAATCACTACAAATGAGGCTGGAAGCACGGCGAGAAGACATATGGCCGAACTTCCAACACTTCAAGCACCTCATCGGGGGAAGGATATAGGGCTTGACATCACAATGGTATACCATCTCCTTGACCTTCTCAGGTAACGTATCACCCTCGAATTCCAAGATGAAGGCACCGGTTGCAACTTTATGATCCCTTGGACCCCGGTGGACGAGCCGGACGAAATGGACCCCTCGTCGCTCTAAGTTGGCGCGCAGCTCGTCATCGGACTGTAAAAGGAGATCGCGGTGAAAAATCATTCCCTGGACCATATTTAAGCTTGTATGTGGGGTGATAGTAACAGAGACATCCCCCAGCTTTGTACAAGGGAGCAAGGCTCGTGACTGGGCAGAGGATGCTGTTTTTATTAAGACTGACCCTGTCCGCATCTTGGACAAGCCCTCCACCTCCCCAAACTTGTCCTCTAAATGTTCGACAAAGAACTGAGGCTTCCCAGACACAAACGATTCCCCATCAACTCTGGTACAGACGAGATACTGGGGCGAATACCTGTCGCTCTCATTCATTGCCTTTCTTTCCTCCCATGGTGTGGCGAGGGAGGGGAACGATTTGGGGTCATAAACGTTACCTTTAAAATGGGCCCTCGAACGCTTAGAGACTGCTGGTGGCTGGCCACCAGCAAGAGAAGATGTGCCACGCTTCATTGCGTGTCATCCACCCTGATGCCACCTACTCTGACCAAGGGCCCTCCCCACGGGCACCACCGAGCCACAGCAAAGGCCACCTGGCAGGATGGCCATTGCCGGGAGTCCCGATGCCCCAGAGAGATGGGCATCTACTCCTTGGCATACATGGGGAGTTAACGGCGCAGGCATCAGCAGAGCGATCCCTGTGTTGCAAAAACGTATGAGGTCGTCGTCGCAGCTAATAGCAACACTGCCCAGTGCAGCATGGTAATAGCACACAGGGACGGATCCTCGCCCAAGAGATGGAAAACGAGCGGGACACCATTGCAACGACGAGAAAGCTGGCTAAAGGTCTCAATGCACGACAAATACAGTGCACCATGTAAGGCGCCCTTCCCCAATTGGCTCGCTCTTCGGAACAATTTAGAAAGATGGAGGTCAAACCCGAGAAGGGACCATTACATAAGGCCGAAAAGGTTGAGACTCCTTTTAGTCGCCTCTTATGACAGGCAGGAATACTGCGGGCCTATTCTTACCCCCGAACCCGCAGGGGGGTCAGTGTAGGTCAGGCGGTCCAGAGTCTTATATTCCATTATCTTCCTTTCCTTCTGCAAGATCCTACAGTCCGGTGAGCAGGGGGAATGGTGTTCTCCGCAGTTAACACAGATAGGAGGCGGGGCACATAAAGTATCGGGATGGGAAGGACGGCCACAATCTTGACAGGTGATGCCGGAAGTACAGCGAGATGAAATGTGGCCAAAATTCCAGTACTTAAAACACCGCATCGGAGGAGGGATATATGGCTTCACACCACAACAGTAAACCATCACCTTAACCTTTTCGGTTAAGACATCACCCTCGAAAGCCAAGATGAAGGCACCGGTGGCTACCTGATTATCCCTCGGACCCCGATGGATGCGCTGGACAAAGTGAACACCTCGTCGTTCGAGGTTGGCGCGTAATTCATCGTCGGACTGCAGAAGAAGATCCCTGTGGAATATAATACCCTGGACCATGTTGAGACTCTTATGCGGCGTGATGCTGACTGAAACATCCCCCAACTTGTCACAATTGAGCAACATCCGTGACTGGGCAGACGATGCCGGTTTGATGAGCACAGAACCAGAGCGCATTTTGTACAAGCCCTCCACCTCCCCGAACTTGTCCTCTAAATGCTCCACAAAAAACTGGGGCTTGGTCGACATAAACGAGTCCCCATCAACCTGCGTACACACGAGGTACTGGGGCGAATAGTCCCTACTCCTCGACATACGTGGGGAGGTAGCAGCTCAGGCATCAGCAGCACGACCCCTGTGTAGTCAGGGGGCTACCACCAAGAGGGTAGCCGGCCGAAGTGGCCGTGCGGTTAAAGGCGCTGCAGTCTGGAACCGCAAGACCGCTACGGTCGCAGGTTCGAATCCTGCCTCGGGCATGGATGTTTGTGATGTCCTTAGGTTAGTTAGGTTTAACTAGTTCTAAGTTCTAGGGGACTAATGACCTCAGCAGTTGAGTCCCATAGTGCTCAGAGCCATTTGAACCATTTGAACCACCAAGAGGGTACATGACGACCCCACCACAACGGACTGGCTACCGTGCTGGATGTCGGGTGTCGAAATATCAATGTACATCATGAGGGCAAAGATGGAAGTGCACATTGGAGGGAATGTATGCCACCCGGAACACACTGCAGGCGATGTGGCCGGAAGCTCGATGTAAGGTCAACTCCATGAAAAATCAGGTGTGCCAGATCTTAGGGCAAGATGGATTTAAGATGCACCACGTAAGGTGTCCTTCCCCAAATGGTACGCACTAACGGAAAAATTTAGAGATGGAGTGGTCAAACTTCTTAGGGGACCATCACATTAATATCCAAAACAGTCTAGACTCCTTTTAGTCGCCTCTTACGACAGGCAGGAATACCGCAGGCCCATTCTAACCCGCGAACCTGCAGGGGGCGTCCTTTTAGTCGCCTCTTACGACAGGCAGGAATAACACGGGCCTATTCTTACCCCCGGACCTGCAGGGGGAGACAGCGGTTTTTTCGGACCCGCATTGGTAACACACTGAGACAGGAAAGACCGAATGACAATGGGGAGGCGGCCACGAAGGTCCCATTGATGCAGTTGTGCAAGAATACAGTGTCTCCAAGTAGTATCATTTGGCTTACTGATATCATAGAAGATACCGATACAGTGATGCTGACGGAGGGAAGCCTGCTGAATAGCCTCGAGGAGGGTCAGGTTGTCGACCATGGACCGAAATTTTCGGAATCCTCACTGAAAGCGGCTAAGGAGCTGTCTGGTCTCAAGCAGCCAGACCAGACGACGGTTAACCATCCGTTCCAGGGTCTTTCCGACACAGCTAGTCAAGGCGATACTACGATAACTACTGGGCCATGTGCGGTCCTTTCCTGGTTTGAGGAGAGGGATGATTATTGCCTCCCTCCAAGAGGTGGGGAACACTGCTGTCTGCCATATGAGATTAAAACATTCGAGAAGGATTTCCCTTGACGCCGCTGGAAGATGTCGAAGCATGGAGTACCGGATGCGGTCGTAACCAGGTGCAGTGTCAGAAGTCGCAGTAAGTGCCGATTCAAGTTCCCACATTGAGAAAGGAGAGTTGTAGGCCTCAGAACTGTTCGACCGAAAGTCCAAGTTCGCTCTTTCGACAGTCGCACGGTAGCGACGAAATGTTGGATCCTGGCTTGCAGTGGCAGTACTTCGCGCAAAATGCTCTGCCAGCGTCTGAGCAATGGCTCTGGGTGTCGTTTGGAGGCATCCGTGGTTCAGGATTGCAGCTATTGGTAAACGGCTGCGTTTATCGGAAATCCTCGGATGGCTTCCCATCGGTTGATGGAGTCCAGGAACTCTTGCCATGACCTTTTCTCGCTCTCTTTAATGACACGGCGTGCCCTGGCTCTCGCGATTCGAAAGGCGGTAAGAATGACCGCTGTTGGGCGGCATTTAAATCGGCGAAGAGCCGCAAGCCGGTCCCGGATGGCTGAACGGCACTCTTCTGTCCACCAAGGCACAAGGCGTCGCTTAAGAGGGCCAGAAGACTGTGGTATGGACAGGTCAGCAGCTTGATGAATCACAAGTGTGTTGTGATCCACCCATTCCTGTACGCTGTTGTGGCGTTCAAAGACAGCCAACCGAGTGAACAGTGGCCAGTTAGCTCTGCCAACCATCCACGATGGCGGCCTCTGCTCCAGCAATACACCATCCAAGAGATGAATGCGGATGGGGAAGTGATCGCTGGAACAGAGTCGGTGAGGGTTGGAGAGCAGAAAGATATGTCAATGGCTGAGAATGACCCTGTAGCAGTAGAGAAATTAGTCAGAGCACCTGTATTGAGTTTGCACAACACTTGAGATGTTATGAGGTTCTCCAAAATTCGACCTCGAGTGCAAAGAGAAGTGGAGCCCCACAGGACATGATGGGCATTGAAGTCTCCCAGGAGGAGAAATGGGTGGGGGAGTTGTTTGATAAGATCTGTGAGAGCGTCTAAGGTCATTGCATCCAGAGGGGGTAAATAAAGGGAGCAAACGGTAAGCCTCCGACGTGGATGAATTTCAACTGCAACTGCTTGCAGGTTAGTATCCAGGGGGAGAGCATAGGAGTGGTGGTCACTATTGACAAACACGGCGACTCCGTCTTTGGCCCTTTCGCGAGTCAGGTCATCTTTGCGATATAACGTATAGCCCCTGAGTACCGGAGCATCAGATGGTTTTAAATGCGTTTCCTGTAAATACAAGCACAGGGGGCATTGCCATCCTAGGAGGTTCAGTTCCTCCACATGTGCCCGGAATCCATTCATGTTCCACTGTATAATGGAAGCCATCTATCAGGGTGGGAGTACCTTCATTCTCACTTTCTGTCGGGGAGGAGAGCCCACAACAGGTGGAGGATCTGTTTTGGGGCGAGATGATTGCCCCAGTCTGAGATCAACCTCCATCGCCTCTGAAAAGGAGTCGAGAGAGACGTCAGAGAGAATGACATAAACATCAGCAGACTCTATAACTTCAGTGTCCTTTAGTGGGCGAGTCTTTACCTTTGGCTTTGGCTTCGATTTTCTGGCCTGAGGTGGCATTGGAGCCAAAACCTCAGAAGCTGTAGGGGGTGTAGCAGCGCTGGGCAGTGCACAAGACTGGACTCGGGAAGGGGTAGGAAGTTCCATGATGTCAGCTACCATGGCCCGGTCTGAAGGCTGGGGGGGGGGGGGGGGGGAGCAGCAGGCTTCACAGGAACGGCAGCAGCACACGTACATTGACAAACGCAGGTGCTAGTGCTGACAGTAGCAACTTCCGTTTGTGTAGCGGCATCGGTTTTCAAAACTGGCTGTTTCAGAATGGAAGAAAAGGAGGCAGTGAACGTGGGTGGCTGCATGGACTTGTAGAGTTTCTTTGCCTCACCATACAGGATGAATTTTGTGGTTTTAAGTCCCTGGATCTTCCGTTCCTCAAGGAAGACTCTGCATTCCCTACTTCACACAGGGTGATCCCCAGAGAAGTAGACACACTTGGGAGGAGAGGAGCAACCAACTCCCTCATGGGCGGCGTTACCACAATTCCCGCAAGTGGCTTCCCCTCTACAGCCCAGAGTAGTGTGTCCAAAGTGTTGGCATTTAAAACACCGCATGGGGTTGGGGTAATAAAGCCGTACACTGAGACGTAGGAAACCTGCCTTCACATGCTCTGGCAACTTGGTGCTGTTAAATGTAAGGATAAATGAGTCAGTCTTTAAGAGAGTACCATCCACCCGTTTCATAATGTGTTGCACGTCGACAATTCCTTCCTGGGACAATTCAGCCTTCAGTTCATCTTGGGGAATGTCAACGAGTTCTCTGCAAGTCACAACACCATTGCTGTAGTTCAAGGTGTTGTGGAATTCAGTCTCTATCGCGAACTCCCCAAGAAATTGTGCTTTCTGAAGGTTCTGGACTTGCTGGAAACTAGATGTTTCAACCAACAAGGTTCCACTTCACAAGTTCTTGACAGATTTTAAGGTGCCAGCAATGCCTTCTAAACCTTTCTGTATATAAAATGGCGAAACTTTATCAAAACTCCCCTCCTTTCTTTTAATTATGAGAAACACATTCTGCGAAGCAGTTTGCATTCCGTTACTAGTAACTGAATCGAGAGGACTGGCTACACGAGCCCTCTTGTTGGATTGGGTGTTAGAACCCACCAGCGGTCCACCCTTTCCGCTGGCAGGAGAAGAATAAAAGTTCGAGGGTTCCATCTCGGTCCCACGAGCAGCTAGGGAACTAGAAGTCCACCTAGACAGAGCCCCGCGTGCCAAGGTAAGCCTTATATAACTGAGGTGCGGCGGCTTCCCCAGAGTTTGCCCGCTAACGACTGTTCCACCTCAACAGCCATGCATCTCATCAGCCCGCAGCACACCTTGAGATTGAGGGGTTGTTTATAGAGGTTTATTCCATCCTCGCGATCCGGACGGTCAAGCCAAGATACCCACTCCCTGAGACACACAACATTCCACCGCCGCGCTGCACGGTGGTCGCTGAAGTATGCCCAACGCTTACGGTGACAGAGGACTGGCGGCGCTTACCAGTCCCCAGCTCAGGCACCCCGGGGTTGCCAAGCCCGTACCCAGCAAATGAATGCTGAGCCCCTGGGGGCCCTCTTCTGGCAGTCCAGTAGCTTATCCCCAATTCAACAGTGCCCATTTACTGTAACTCTCGAACTCTCACATTGATGGTGCCACACAGAACTTGCATCGCAATTGTGAACTACAGGCTCCATGCCGACTTCTCCTAAGAGACTAGCGCTGCTACAGTCATCGCATAGAACCTCTCCTGGAAGAAAAGTAGCTTGTATCCGATGCACCACTGCCAAATTTCTTTAACTCTCCCACCCTCAAATTAATGATGCGGCAAAGAAATTCTGTCATGACTAGATATTACAGGCTGCATGGTGACTTTACTCCAAGAGACTAAGGCGTCTATGGACACCACATGGATACTCTTCTGGGAGTCCCAAAGCTTGTACCCTATGCACCACTGCCTATTTACTTTAACGCTCTCACCCTCATATTGACGGTGTGATGCAGAAATTGCGTCATGATTGAAACCTACGGGCTCCATGCCAACTGCTCTCCAAGAGACTAATGCCCTTACAGTTATGCATTAAACCCCTCCTTTGAGTCCAGTAACATCCATCTAAAGCGCCACTGCAAATTTACTGTGACTCTCGCACCGTCACATTGTCGATGCGACATAGAAAGAGCATTGCGATTTGAAATTACATACTCCATGCCGACTTCTCTCCGAGAGAATACTGTGGCTTTGGGCACTGCATTGAGCCCCTCCCTCGATTCTAGTAGCCTGTATCCGCTGCATCACTGCCCATTTACTGTAAACCACGCAAACTCACATTGGTAATGGGACACAGATGGTTGGTTGGTTGGTTTGAAGATTAAAGGGGCCAAACTGCAGAGGTCATCGGTCCCTTGTTTCATAAACACACAGAGCACAGGGAAACCATCCATTAGTCATTCGAAGCACAAGATAAAATTTCCAGGGGAAGAAAATCCCCAAGGTCAATAATGAAGAAACATGAAAAACGGAGCACGGCAACAAAAACAACACAGAGAAGAAAGGCAGAAGGAAGTAAAACTGTACAGCAGAGGACTGAGGCTGGCTGATCACGAAAATAATAGGATGAGCCAGCAACCCTGCAACACGTTAAAACCTCCAGCCTGAAAGTTTAGGGTGGAGTGGGATGACAACACAAAACTAAGTAAAATATACAGCACAAAAGAGGGTGACGCAATAAAATTAGAGGGACCTATAAAACCCACTTTCTCGAATAAAACTTAAAACACGATCTGCCATAGAGACATTGTCACCTAAAAGAGATGATAAATCACCCTGGAAATTAAAATTTCGCCTGAGGGCGGTTAAAACAGGGCAGTCCAACAATATATGGGCCACCGTCATATTCACACCACAGCGACAATGAGGGGGGTCCTCCCGATGCAGCAGATGACCATGCATCAGCCAAGAGTGGCCAATGCGGAGCCTACACAGAACAACAGAATCCCTGAGAGAGGCCCGCATGGAGGAACCCCACACAGTCGTGGTCTCCTTTACCTGCCGCAGCTTGTTGGGTGCAGACAGAGTGCGCCATTCGTCTCCCCACAACCCAAAGACCCGACGGTGCAAAACCGTTCGGAGATCAGTTGCCGAGAGGCCGATCTCCAACGGCAGTTTGCGGGTAGCCTCTTTCGCTAACTTGTCGGCGAGTTCGTTTCCCGCGATCCCAACGTGTCCCGGGGTCCATATGAACGCCACCAAACGACCACGCTGTTCAAGAGCGTGAATGGACCCCTGGATGGCACCAACAATGGGATGGCGTGGGTAGCACTGGTCAAGAATCTGCAGACTACTGAGCGAGTCAGTGCAAATGACAAAGGACTCTCCAGTGCGGATACGAATATGCTCAAGGGCACGAAAAATGGCTGTCAGTTCTGCAGTGGAAACACTGCATTCTTTCGACAAGGAGAGCTGGTCGACATAGTCCGCATGAGCATAAGCGTACCCCACACGGCCATCAACCATCGAGTCATCGGTATACATAACCTCTGAGGCATGGTATGCGCCTAGGAGAGCAAGGAATTGGCGGCGCAAGACTGCAGGAGGAACTGAATCTTTTGGCCATCGGGAAAGGTGGTGGTGGTTGTTGGATGTTTAAGGGGGACTAAACAGCGAAGGTCATCAGTCCCCCAATCCAAAATCAGGCGAGCCGGAAATCGACGAAGCAGATAAAAACCAAAGGGGGGAGGAGACGTCCCCCCAGGCGCTAAAAGCACACAAATCCAGCAACAAACACTACAGACAAGAACAGGACATAGGAACACCAGACAGAAAGAAACAGAAAGAAACAGAAGAAAGGAAGATGGCCGGAGACTGGTTGACTGACCACGAGATCAAAAATGGGAAAGAGTCAACCATCTCACGGCCTGCCAAAACAGCAACAGACACGAGGACAAAAGACACAGAAAGGGAAAGGCGCAGGACCTCCCTAAATCGAACCATAAAAAGGACTACCACGGATAAAATTTAAAACGTCATTAGCCATGGAGGCATCGTCAGATAAAACCAAAGCCAAAGTGCCCGGGAGATTAAAAGATTGCCGGAGTGTGCGCAGTCGAGGACACTCCAGCAAAATGTGGCCGACCGTCAGCCGGGACCCACACTGACACAAGGGGGGATCCTCCTGACGCAAGAGATGGCCGTGCGTCAGGTACGTATGGCCGATGCGCAGCCGACATAGGACTACCGAGTCCCTGCGAGAAGCCCGCAGGGAGGAACGCCACACATCGGTCGTCCCCTTGACAGCCCGTAGTTTATTCGGGGCTGTCATGCCACGCCACTCAGCAGCCCACATCCCAAGTACCTTACGGCGCAACACCAGCTGCTGGTCGCGAGCCGGAAGGCCGATCCCCAAAGCCGGGGCGTCGATCGCCCCTTTGGCCAGCCTGTCTACGCGTTCGTTCCCTGGGATGCCAACATGACCGGGCGTCCAAACCAGGACCACTGAACCACCAGAACGGGCAATGGCGGAAACAGCCCCCTGAATGGAGGACACCAGAGGAGAGGAGGGATAGCAGCGGTCGATGGCCTGAAGGCTGCTCAGGGAGTCACTGCAGATGACAACGGACCTACCTGAGCAGAAACGCATGTGCTCAAGAGCGCGCAAGATGGCCACCAGCTCTGCAGTAAAAATACTGCAGCCAGCCGGCAAGGAGCGTTGCTCAACATGGTCAGAGTGAGCAAAGGCGTAGGCAGTGCGACCATCAACCAGGGAACCATCAGTGTAGACAGGCTCACAGCCCGGAAATGATTCGAGGAGCGCAAGAAAACGGCGACGGAGGGCCACAGGCGGAACCGAGTCCTTAGGGCCCTGTGCCAAATCCAGACGGACAGACGGCCGGGACAAACACCAGGGAGGCGTAGGTGTACGGACCCGGAAGGGAGGCAGAAGAGGGAATGACCCCAGTTCTGACAGCAGGGACTGGACACGGACAGCTACGGAAAGCCCAGACCTAGGTCGCCGTTCGGGCAGATGGAGGACCATGGCAGGGAAAAGCAGGCGACGATTGGGATGGCCTGGCGAGCAATGCACGTGGACAGCATAGTCGGCGAGCAGTCGATGGCGGCGAAACCGCAGCGGGGGAACCCCGGCCTCCACCAGTAGACTATCCACGGGGCTCGTACGAAAAGCGCCAGTTGCAAGCCGGACCCCACAGTGGTGTATGGGGTCTAACAACTTCAACACTGAGGGTGATGCAGACCCATAGGCCAGGCTCCCATAATCAAGCCGAGACTGCACAAGGGCTCTGTACAACCGCAGCAGCGTGCAGCGATCTGCACCCCAAGACGTGTGGCTAAGGCAGCGGAGGGCGTTGAGGTGCCGCCAGCATTTTTGCTTCAGCTGAGTAACATGAGGAACCCATGTGAGCCGGGCATCAAACACGAGTCCCAAGAAGCGGCAAGTGTCCACCACTTCAAGCAGGTGGCCGTCGAGGTAAAGGTCAGGATGAGGGTGGACCGTCCGACGCCTGCAGAAGTGCATAACCCGAGTCTTGGCAGCAGAGAACTGAAAACCATGAGCCAGAGCCCATGATGCTGCCTTGCGAACGGCGACTTGCAACCTGCGTTCGGCGACTCCCGTAGTCGTGGAGCTAAATGAGATGCAGAAGTCGTCGGCATACAAAGAAGGAGACACCGACGACCCCACTGCTGCAGCCAGACCATTAATGGCCACTAGAAATAACGAGACGCTCAACACCGAGCCCTGCGGGACCCCATTTTCCTGTATATAAGAGGAACTAGAGGTGGCACCGACTTGCACCCGGAAAGAGCGGCGCAATAAAAAGCTTTGGAGAAAAGCCGGGAGCCGACCACGAAGACCCCACCCATGCAACGTGGCGAGGATGTGATGCCTCCATGTGGTGTCATACGCCTTCCGCAGATCGAAAAATACAGCAACAAGGTGCTGACGTCGGGCAAAAGCCGTACGGACAGCAGATTCCAGCCGCACCAAATTGTCCACCGCAGACCGGCCCCGACGGAAGCCACCCTGGGACGGAGCGAGGAGACCGCGCGACTCAAGGACCCAACACAAACGCCGCCCCACCATACGTTCGAGCAATTTGCACAAAACGTTGGTGAGGGTAATGGGACGATAGCTGTCCACCGCCAGTGGGTCCGCACCGGGCTTCACGATGGGGACAATAAGACCCTCTCGCCATTGCGACGGGAACACGCCCTCGCTCCAAATACGGTTAAAGATGGTGAGGATGTGTCTCTGGCAGTCCCTGGAGAGATGCTTCAGCATCTGCGCGTGGATGCAGTCAGGTCCTGGTGCTGTATCAGGGCAATCGGCGAGGGCAGCGAGGAGTTCCCTCTCGCTGAAAGGAGCATTGTATGTTTCATAATGACGCGTGTGGAATGAGAACGGCGTCCGCTCGGCTCGCTCCTTTAGAGAGCGAAAGGCGGGGGGATAGGATGCAGTCGCAGAGCTCTGAGCAAAGTGCGCGGCTAGCCGTTCAGCAATGGCGGCAGCGTCCGTGCAGACAGCGCCGTCCAAGGAGAGCCCAGGGACACCCACAGGGGTCTGGGAGCCATAAATCCGCCGGATCCGGGACCACACGTGCGAGGACGAGACACGGGAGCCCAGGGAGGAGACGTACCTCTCCCAGCACTCCTGCTTACGCCGTGCAATAAGTCGACGGGCGAAGGCACGGAGCCTCTTAAAGGCGATGAGGGTCTCCAGAGACGGGTGCCGCCTATGACGCTGGAGAGCCCGCCTACGGTCGCGAATAGCCTCAGCAATCTCCGGCGACCACCAGGGGACAGCCTTCCGCCGAGGGAGGCCAGAGGAACGGGGGATGGTAGCCTCGGCCGCTGAAATGATGGACGTGGTTAAAACACAGACCACCTCGTCAATGTCACCCTGTGGGGGAGACGCAATGGTTACAGCGGAAGTAAAAGCTGGCCAGTCAGCCCTGTGGAGAGCCCAGCGGGGCAAGCGCCCAGAAGAATGACACTGTGGCAGTGACAAATAGATGGGAAAATGGTCACTACCACACAGGTCAGGATGCACCCTCCAGTGGAGGGATGGGACAAGTCCAGGGCTGCAAATAGAGAGATCGATGGCCGAGAACGAGCCGTGGGCCACACTGAAATGCGTGGGAGCACCGGTGTTCAAGAGGCTAAGGTCGAGCTGAGCCAACACATGCTCCACGGCCCGACCACGATCATCGGAGACACTCCCACCCCATAGAGGGTTGTGGGCATTGAAATCGCCCAGCAGCAAAAAAGGTGGCGGCAGTTGTGCTATCAGAGCAGCCAGGACATGCTGCGCGACAGTACCATCAGGTGGAAGGTAAATACTGCAGACGGTAATGGCCTGGGGCGTCCACACCCGAACAGCGACAGCCTCTAAAGCTGTTTGTAGAGGCACAAACTCGCTGTGAAGAGAGTTCAGGACATAAATACAGACGCCACCAGACACCCTTTCGTAAGTTGCCCGGTTCTTAAAATAACCCCGATAGCCACGGAGGGCGGGGGTTCGCATTGCTGGAAACCAAGTTTCCTGCAGAGCAATGCAAAGGAAAGGATGACGGCTGATAAGGTGGCGGAGCTCAGCTAGATGGTGGAAGAAACCGCTGCAGTTCCACTGGAGGATGTTATTAGCCATGGATGGGAAAGGCGTGAAGGGACTGGGGAGGCAGACTACGCCTCCGGGGCCCCTGCTGCTACAGAGTCACCACCTGGAAAACAGCCATCTACTGCATCCGAGGGACTGGCGAGATCCATGTCCTCAGCGGACGCCAGAATCTCCACCTCATCCTCAGACGCAGAGCTTGTAGGAAGCGGTGGAATGGGTGCCACCGCAATGTCGGTAGCCTTGGGGAGTTTCTTCTTCTGCTGCTTCTCGCGCCGTGCCTTTGGTGGCGCAGGCTGGGAGGGCGCAACTGGGTCGGTCTCAGGGACAGACGATGACCGTGTGTCCCGACGACCAGGGACTGGCGGTTGTTTGAGCCACTTGCGGCCGTCGGCTTTGGAACCGGTCGGAGCGTGCGAAGGAAGGTCCCCAAGGGACCCCTTCCTTACGAGAGGAGCCGAAGAAGTCTTACGCTTCTCCGGCTGGGAAGGGGGGACTGATGTCCCCGATGGTTGGGGGGGTGTTGCTCCTGAAGTAGATGGAACAGGAGCAACAGGAGGTTTAGTGCCCCCCACCATCAAGGGGGCAGGTGTGGGACTTCGACTCTGGGAGCTGACTGGTGCGGATGGAATTGTAGAAGGAGTGACAGTTGCGGCATATGAAGCTGTCATGCGCACCGGATGAAGTCGATCATATTTTCGCTTCGCCTCAGTGTACGTCAGGCGGTCGAGAGTCTTTATTTCCATGATCTTCCGCTCCTTCTGCAGAATCGGACAGTCTGGCGAGCAAGGCGGATGGTGCGCACCACAGTTCACACAGATTGGAGGCGGCGCACAGGGATGATCTGGATGGGAAGGTCGACCGCAATCGCGACAGACGAGGTCGGACGCACAGCGGGAAGACATGTGGCCGAACTTCCAACACTTGAAGCATCGCATCGGGGGAGGGATATACGGCTTGACATCACAACGGTACACCATCACCTTGACCTTCTCAGGTAACGTGTCACCCTCGAAGGCCAAGATGAAGGCACCGGTGGCAACTTGACGATCCCTCGGACCCCGGTGGACGCGCCGGACGAAATGGACACCTCGGCGCTCCAAGTTGGCGCGCAGCTCGTCGTCGGACTGTAAAAGCAGATCCCTGTGAAAGATAATGCCCTGGACCATGTTCAGACTCTTATGGGGCGTGATAGTGACAGAGACATCCCCCAGCTTAGTACAAGCGAGCAAGGCCCGCGACTGGGCGGAGGATGCCGTTTTTATCAACACCGATCCGGACCGCATCTTGGACAAGCCCTCCACCTCCCCAAACTTGTCCTCTAAATGCTCGACAAAGAACTGAGGCTTCACGGACATAAAAGATTCCCCGTCAGATCTGGTACAGACGAGATATCGGGGCGAGTATCTTTCGCTCTCATTCATAGCCCTTCGTTCCTCCCATGGTGTGGCCAGGGAGGGGAACGATTTGGGGTCATACACGTTAGCCTTGAATTGAGCTTTGGAACGCTTAGAGACTGCTGACGGCTGGCCGCCAGCAAGAGAAGATGTACCACGCTTCATTGCGGGTCATCCGCCCTGATGCCACCTACTCCGACCAAGGGCCCTCCCCACGGGTGCCACCCAGCCACAGCAAAGGCCACCTGGCAGGATGGCCATTGCCGGGAGTCCTGATGCCCCAGGGAGATGGGCATCTACTCCTTGGCATACGTGGGGAGTGAACGGCGCAGGCATCAGTAGAGCGATCCCTGTGTTGTCAGGGGGCTACAACCAAGAGGGTACATGGCGACCCCACCACAACGGACTGGCTACCGTGCTGGATCTTAGGTGCAAAAATGGCCAAGGTCGTCGTCACAGTTAAAAGAAACACTGCAGAGTGCAGCGTGGAAATCGCCCAAGAGATCGAAAACGAGCGGGACACCATTGCAACGACGAGAAAGACGGCTATAGGTCTAATTGCACGAAGGATACAGTGCACCATGTAAGGTGCCCTTCCCCAATTGGCTCGCTCTTCGGAAGAATTTAGATAGATGGAGGTCAAACCCGAGAGGGGACCATCACATAAGGCCGAAACGTTTGAGACTCCTTTTAGTCGCCTCTTACGACAGGCAGGACTACCGCGGGCCTATTCTTACCCCCGAACCCGCAGGGGGGCCATCGGGAAAGTTCCAGCCGAAGCTGCGGCCGACGAATACACCAAGCTGGTGTATGTGGACGGACCTGGAAAGCAGATGGAAGAGGCAAACACTCGAGTTCATTAAGGAGCGAACCAACACGGATCCCAATCGTATGGCCTGATCGCGGCCGCCGGTGTGGGAGATGGACTGCCGCATTAGCGAAAAGGAGACGATAGTTAGGGTGACGGGGCGAACAACGGACGTGGGCAGCATAGTTGGCTAACAGCTGTTGACGGCGAATACGAAGTGGAGGAACGTCAGCCTCAGCAAGGAGACTATTAACAGGGCTGGTGCGGAATGCTCCTGTCGCCTGTCGAATCCCACAGTGGTGAACGGGGTCCAGCAGTTGCAACGCTGAGGTCGACGCTGAGCCATACGCCACACTCCCATAATCCAGTCGGGACAGCACGAGGGCATTGTAGAGCTGCAGCAACGTATTACGATCTACACCCCACGTTGTGTTCCTGAGGCAGCGGAGGGCATTCAGATGCCGCCAGCACTGACGCTTGAGCTGACGAATATGTGGAAGCCAAGTAAGCCAGGCATCGAACAGCAATCCCAGAAAACGGTAAGTGTCAACAACCCTGAGCATGGCATCCTGAAGATAGAGCTCAGGGTGGGGATGGACAGTACGACGCCGACAAAAGTGCATAACACAAGTCTTCGGAGGAGAAAATTGAAACCCATGGGGTAGGGCCCACGCCTGCGCCTTGCGTATGGCTCCCTGCAACCTATGTTCTGCAACACTAATGGTGGAGGAGCTGAAAAATATGCAGAAATCGTCAGCATATAACGTGGTTGAGACAGACGACCCTACTGCTGCTGCAAGGCCATTAATGGCCACAAGGAAAAGGGGCACGCTCAATACAGAGCCCTGTACAACGCCGTTCTCCTGGATATGAAGTGAACTATGGGATGTGCCACTTAAAACGCGGAATGTCCGAATAGATAAAAAATTCTGAATAAAAATGGGGAGAGAGCCCCGGAGACCCCACCCATGCAACGTGGCGAGAATATGGAGCCGCCACGTCGTGTCATATGCTCTGGAGCGATCGAAAAAGACGGAGACGAGGTGTTGGCGCCTGGAAAAAGCAGTGCGGATTGGAGACTCAAGAAAGACCAAAGTATCGGCGGTGGAACGGCCCTAACGGAAGCCGCTCTGGCAGGGAGCCAGAAGACCCCGAGACTCGAGCAGCCAACACAGCCGTCGACTCACCATGCGTTCCAATAGCTTGCACAGAGTATTTGTCAAGCTGATGGCCCCGATAGCTATCCACATTAAGCGGGTCCTTACTAGGCTTCAGCACCGGAATGACGGTACTCTCCCGCCACTGCGACGGAAAGACACCATCGCCCCATATGCGGTTGAAGATGGCAAGAACACACCGCTGACAATCCGGGGAAAGGTGTTTGAGCATCTGATTGTGGATGCCATCTGGCCCAGAGGCTGTATCGGGGCACTGTGCCAGGGCACTCTGGAGTTCCCACAAACTAAATGGGGCGCTATACACCTCAGGGTGGCGAGAAGCAAAAGAAAGCCGTTTGCCTTCCTCCCGGCGTTTGAGAGCGCGGAACGCAGGCGGGTAATTCCCCAACGCAGAGGCCCGAACATAGTGCTGTGTGAAATGCTCGGCGATTGCATCGGCATCGGTGGATACTGCCCCGTTGATGGTAAGCCCTGGGACACCTGTAGAGTGCTGCAATCCAAAGATGCGCCGAATCTTCATCTACACCTGGAAGGGTGAAGTACGGGAACCAATAGTGGAAACGTACCTCTCCCAGCATTCCTGTTTCCGCCTTTTGATGAGCCGCCGTGCCTGAGCACGGAGACGTTTGAAAAAAATGAGGTTCTCCAAAGACGGGTGCCGCTTACGTCGCTGAAGAGCCCGCCGACGGTCTTTAATGGCTTCAGCGACCTCTGGAGACCACCAAGGCACTGACTTTCGCCGGGGGCACCCTAACGAACGAGGAATGGTACGTTCCACAGCGGAAGCAATCGCTGCAGTCAGTGTCTCAACCGCCACATCGATGGTACCGTGGGGGAGAGAGTCAACAGTGGCAGCAGAGAAGAACGTTTCCCAGTTTGCCTTGCTAAATGCCCATCTAGGCAAGCCTTCATGGGAGCGACGCTGGGGTAGTGAAAGGAAGATTGGAAAATGGTCACTACCACACAAGTCGTCATGGACTCTCCAGTGGACCAATGGTACAAGCCCTGGGCTGCAAAATGACAGCTCTATGGCCGAGAACGTGCCATGCGCCACACTGAAATGTGTGGCGGCGGCGCCAGTGTTTAAGAGGCAGAGGTCGAGTTGGGAGATGAGATTCTCGACATCTCTACCTCGCCCAGTAATCTTCATTCCATCCCACAGGGGATTGTGAGCGTTAAAATCCCCCAGTAGAAGAAAAGGCGTGGGAAGTTGGGTGACAAGTGCAGCCAATTCGGTCAGGGAGACTGTACCACCTGGGGGGAGATAGACACTGCAGATGGTTATGTCCTGGGTAGTCCTTACGCAGACAGCCACATCTTCCAATGATGTTTGAAGTGGCACAGGAGCAATATATACAGAGGTAAGGACATACACGCAGGCGCCACCTGACACACAATTGTAAGTGCTACGGTTGCAGTAATAACCCCCGTATCCACGAAGGACAGGGGTCCGCATTGCCGGGAACCAGGTTTCCAGGAGGGCAATGCAGAAAGCAGGTGTCATGCTTAGAAGCTGACGTAACTCATGTAGATGGCTAAAATAACAGCCACAATTCCACTGGAGGATTGTACAAAGCGTGTCCTCTAGGGGCATGGAGGCACTGAAAAATCAAATTACTTCGCAGGGTCACATGCTGCCATCGACTGAGAGACGTACGTCGCTACATCCACTGTTTCTGAGGAGACGGCGAGATCTAGGTCATCAGGGGATGCAAAGAGCTCGACCTCATCCTCAGAGGCTGAGCTGACAGGAAGCGGTGGCGCGGGAACCACTGGGTCCTTAGGATTCTTAGTGAGCTTCCTCTTCTCTCTCTTGTCTTTTGGAGGAGGGTTTACATGCTGGGAGGCTTTCCTGACGCATTATCAGGAACAGACGAAGAGCGTGAAGCCCTTCGACCAGCATCTGGTGGCTTCTTCAGCCACTGGCTAGTGTCTTGTAAGACACTGGGGAAGTCCTTGGAAGGGAGTCCCCCAAGGGATCCCTTCCGAACAAGTGAGGCCGGAGGAGGCTGTTGCGTCCCCGGCTGAGAAGCCTGAGAGGGCCGTCGCCCCTTCGGCTGAGAAGCCGGAGCGGGCTGTCGCCTCACCGGCTGAGCAGCCGGAGAGGGCGGTCGCCTCTCTGGCTGAGAGGTGGGGACTGACGTCCCTAGTTGTTCGGGGCGCACTGCTCCCAAACTGGGTGTTTTGGGAGCAGTGGAAGAGAGAGTGGCCCCCACCTGTGGTGGGGCAGGCGTAACGTGACTGTTCAGTGGGCCAACTGTGAGAGGAATCTTTGCAGGAACTGGTGGCGGCAGTGTTACAGCAGCATAACTCCTCAACAAAGGTGTGGGATTGAGCCGTTCTAATTTCTTCCTCGCCTCTTGGTAAGTTAAACGGTCCAGGGTCTTAAATTCTTGTATCTTCCGCTCTCGTTGGTAGACTGCACAGTCTGGCGAGCAGGGAGAATGACGCTCCCAACAGTTAACGCAGGTGGGAGGCGTAGCACACGGAGCATTGGGACGAGAAGGTCGTCCACAATCTCGACACGTGGGACTGGCAGTGCATCTGGAGGACATGTGTCCGAATTTCCAGCACTGGAAGCATCGCATAGGGGGCGGGACATAGGGCTTGACATCGCACCGGTAGATCATGACCTTGACCTTCTCAGGCAAGCAGTCGCCCTCAAAGGCCAGGATGAAAGCACCGGCAGCAATCCTATTATCCTTGAGTCCCCTAAAGACACGACGAACGAAATGTACACCTCGTCGTGCCAAGTTCTCCCGTAGCTCGTCATCAGACTGTAGCAGAAGATCTTTATGAAAGATAATCCCCTGGACCAAATTTAGTGACTTATGGGGAGTGACGGTGACGGGTATGTCACCTAGCTTCTCACAGGCGAGTAACGCCCTTGACTGTACAGAGGAAGCTGCTTTATTAAAATGGCCCCACTCCTCATTTTGGAAAGAGATGCCACTTTCCCAAACTTATCTTCAAGATGGGTCACAAACAACAGAGGCTTCGTCCCCAAAAATGAATCCCAATCCGTTCTGCTGCACACAAGGTATCGCGGTGAATATGGCTCCTGTCTGTCCACAGCCCTGCGACCCTCCCAGGGCGTGGCTAGGGAAGGGAACGATTTGGGGTCATATGCCACAGCGTTAAATTCGACTTTACCGCGCTTAGAGACATTGGTGGTCGTGCGACCACCGTATAGAGACTTTACCCGCTTCATTGCGGGGTACCCGCCCCGATGCCACCCACTCCGACCAGGGGCTCTCCCCACAGGCGCCACCCAGCCACAGCAAAGGCCATCTGGCAGGATGGCCGTTGCCAGGAGTCCTGATGCCCCAGACAGACGGGCATCTACTCCTTGGCTTACGTGGGGAGGTATCAGCGCAGGCATCGGCAGTACGATCCCTGTGTTGTTAGGGGGCTACAACCTAGAGGGTACATGACGACCCCACCACAACGGGCTGGCTACCGCGCTGGTGGTGGTGGTTGTTGTGATGTTTAAGGGGGACTAAACAGCTAAGGTCATCAGTCCCCCATTCCAAAAACAGGCGAGACACAAATGCACGAAGCAGGTAAAACCCCAAGGGGAAGGAGACTCCCCCCCAGGCCCTAAAAGAACACAAATGCGGTAACGAACACTACAAACACGAAGAGTACAGATGAACACCAGACAAAAAGAAACAGAGGAAAAGAAGATGGCTGGAGACTGGTTGACTGAGTACGACAAAAAAAAAAAAAAGGGAAAGAGTCAACCATCCAACAACACACCAAAACAGCAACAAATATTGAGAGACGCGAGGACAAAAGACACAGAAAGGGAAAGGTGCAGAACCCCCCTAAATGGAACCATAAAAAGGACTACCACGGATAAAATGTAAAACATTGTCAGCCATGAAGGCATCGTCGCATAAAATCAAAGGCAAAGTGCCCGGGAGATTGAAAGACTGCCGGAGGGTGCGCAGTCACGGACACTCCAATAAAATGTGGGCGACCGTCAGCCGGGACCCACACCGACACAGGGGGGGATCCTCCTGACGCAAAAGATGGCCGTGCGTCAGGTAGGTATGGCTGATGCGCAGCCGATACAGGATTACAGAGTCCCTGCGAGAAGCACGCAGGGAGGAGTGCCACACATCGGTCGCGTCCTTGACAGCCCGCAGTTTATTCGGGGATGTCAGGCCACGCCACTCAGCAACCCACATCCCAAGCACTTTACGGCGCAACACCAACTGCTGATCTCGAGCGTTAAGGCCGAACTCCAAAGCTGGGGCATCGATCGCCCCTTTGGCCAGCCTGTCAACACGTTCGTTCCCCGGGATGCCAACGTGACCTGGCGTCCAAATAAAGACCACCGAACGACCAGAGCGGGTAATGGTGGAAACAGACTCCCGAACAGAGGACACCAGAGGAGAAGAGGGATAGCAGCGGTCGATGGCCTGGAGGCTGCTCAGGGAGTCACTGCAGATGACAATGGACGTACCTGAGCAGGAACGCATATGCTCAAGAGCGCGCAATATGGCCACCAGCTCTGCAGTAAAAATACTGCAGCCAGCCGGCAAGGAGCGCTGTTCAACATGGGCAGCGTGAGCAAAAGTGTAGGCAGTGCGACCATCAACCAGGGAACCATCAGTGTAGACAGGCTCACAGCCCGGAAATGAGGCGAGGAGCGCAAGAAACGGCGACGGAGGGCCACAGGCGGAACCGAGTCCTTGCGTCCCTGTGCCAAGTCCAGACGGACGGATGGCCAGCGCAAACACCAGAGAGGCGTAGGTACACGGACCCGGAAGGGAGGCAGAAGAGGGAATGAGCCCAGTTCCGACAGCAGGGACTGAAGGCGGACAGCTATGGAAAGCCCAGACCTAGGTCGCCGTTCGGGCAGATGGAGGACCACGGCAGGGAAAAGCAGGCGATGATTGGGATGGCCAGGCGAGCAATGCACGTGGACAGCATAGTCGGCGAACAGTCGATGGCGGCGAATCCGCAGTGGGGGTACCCCAGCCTCCACCAGTAGACGGTCCACAGGGTTCGTACGGAAAGCGCCAGTTGCGAGCCGAACCCCACAGTGGTGTATGGGGTCTAACAACTTCAACACTGATGGTGATGCAGACCCATAGGCCAGGCTCCCATAATCAAGCCGGAACTGCACAAGGGCTCTGTACAATCGCAGCAGCGTGCAGCGATCTGCACCCCAAGACGTGTGGCTAAGGCAGCGGAGGGCGTTGAGGTGCCGCCAGCATTTTTGCTTCAGCTGAGTAATATGAGGAACCCATGTGAGCTGGGCATCAAACACGAGTCCCAAGAAGCGGAAAGTGTCCACCATTCCACGGAGGTGGCCATCGAGGTAAAGTTCAGGATGAGGGTGGACCGTCCGACGCCTGCAGAAGTGCATAACTCGAGTCTTGGCTGCTGAGAACTGAAAACCGTGAGTCAGAGCCCATGATGCTGCCTTGCGAACGGCGACTTGCAGCCTGCGTTCGGCGACTCCCGTAGTCGTGGAGCTAAATGAGATGCAGAAGTCGTCGGCATACAAAGATGGAGACACCGACGACCCCACGGCTGTAGCCAGACCATTAATGGCCACTAGAAATAAGGAGACGCTCAAAACCGAGCCCTGCAGGACCCCATTTTCCTGTATATAAGATGAACTAGAGGCGGCACCGACTTGCACCCGGTAAGAGCGGCGCAATAAAAAGGTTTGAAGAAAAGCCGGGAGCCGACCACGAAGACCCCACTCATGCAACGTATCGAGGATGTGATGCCTCCATGTGGTGTCATACGCCTTCCGCAGATCGAAAAATACAGCAACGAGATGCTGACGTCGGGCAAAGGCCGTGCAGATAGCAGATTCCAGCCGCACCAAATTGTCCATGGCAGATCGGCCCCGACGGAAGCCACCCTGGGATGGAGCGAGGAGACCGCGCGACTCAAGGACCCAACACAAACGCCACCTCACCATACGTTCGCGCAATTTGCACAAAACGTTGGTGAGGGTAATGGGACGATAGCTGTCCACCGCCAGTGGGTCCGCACCGGGCTTCAAGATGGGGACAATAAGAAACTCTCGCCATTGCGACGGGAATACGCCCTCGCTTCAAATGCGGTTAAAGATGGTGAGGATGTGTCTCTGGCAGTACCTGGAGAGATGCTTCAGCATCTGTGCGTGGATGCAGTCCGGTCCTGGTGCTGTATCAGGGCAATCGGCGAGGGCAGCGAGGAATTCCCTCTCGCTGAAAGGAGCATTCTATTTTTCAGAACGACGCGTGCGGAACGATAATGGCGTCTGCGTCTGCTCGGTTCGCTCCCAGCACTCCTGCTTACGCCGTGTAATAAGACGACAGGCGAAGGCACGGAGCCTCTTAAAAGCGATGAGGGTCTCGAGAGACGGGTGCCGCCTATGACGCTGGAGGGCCCGCCTACGGTCGCGAATAGCCTCAGCAATCTCCGGCGACCACCAGGGTACAGCCTTCCTCCGAGGGAGTCCAGAAGAGTGAGGGATGGCAGCCTCGGCCGCCGAAACGATTGACGTGGTTAAGACACGGACCACCTCGTCAATGCCACCCTGTGAGGGAGTCTCAATGGTTGCTGCGGAAGTAAAACCGGGCCAGTCAGCCCTGTGGAGAGCCCAGCGGATCAGGCGCCCAGAAGAATGACACTGGGGCAGTGACAAATAGATGGGAAAATGGTCACTACCACACAGGTCAGGATGCACTCTCCAGTGGAGGGATGGCAAAAGTCCGGGGCTGCAAAGAGAGAGATCGATGGCCAAGAACAAGCCATGGGCCACACTGAAATGCGTGGGAGCACTGGTATTCAAGAGGCTAAGGTCGAGCTGAGCCAACAAATGCTCCACGGCACGACCGCGGTCATCGGAGACAGTCCCACCCCATAGAGGGTTGTGGGCATTGAAATCGCACAGCAAGAAGAAAGGTGGCGGCAGTTGGGCTATTAGAGCAGCCAGGACATGCTGCGCGACATCACCATCCGGTGGAAGGTAAATACTGCAGACGGTAATAGCCTGTGGCGTCCACACCCGAACAGCGATAGCCTCTAAAGCTGTTTGTAGAGGTACAAACTCGCTGTGAAGAGAGTTAAGGACATATATGCAGACGCCACCAGACACCCTTTCATAAGCTGCCCGGTTCTTAAAATAACCCCGATAGCCACGGAGGGCGGGGGTTCGCATTGCTGGAAACCAAGTTTCCTGCAGAGCAATGCAAAGGAAAGGATGAAGGCTGATAAGTTGGCGGAGCTCAGCGAGATGGTGGAAGAAACCGCTGCAGTTCCACTGGAGGATGGTATTGGCCGTGGATGGGAAAGGCATGAAGGGACTGAGGAGGCAGTTTACGCCTCCAGGGCCCCTGCTGCTACTGAGTCACCACCTGTACAACAGCCATCTATAGCGTCCGAGGGACTGGCGAGATCCATGTCCTCAGCGGACGCCAGAATCTCCACCTCATTCTCAGACGCAGAGCTTGTAGGAAGCGGTGGAATGGGTGCCTTGGGGAGTTTCTTCTTCTGCTGCTTCTCGCGCTGTGCCTTTGGTGGTTCAGGCTGGGAGGGCGTCACTGGGTCAGTCTCAGGGACAGACGACGACCGTGTGTCCTGACAACCAGGGACCGGCGGTTGTTTAAGCCACTTGCGGCTGTCGGCTTTGGTTCCAGTCGGAACTTGGGAAGGGAGGTCCCCAAGGGACCCCTTCCTTACGAGAGTAGCCGAAGAAGTCTTACGCTTCTCCGGCTGGGAAGGGGGAACTGATGTCCTCGATGGTTGGGGGGGTGTTGCTCCTGAAGTAGATGGAGCAGGAGCAACAGTGGGTTTAGTGCCCCCCACCATCAAGGGGGCAGGTGTGGGACTTCGACTCTAAGAGCTGACTGGAGCGGATGGAACTGTAACAGAAGTGACAGTTGCGGCATAAGAAGCTGTCATGCGCACTGGATGAAGCCGTTCATATTTCCACTTCGCCTCAGTGTACGTCAGGCGGTCGAGAGTCTTGATTTCCATGATCTTCCGCTCCTTCTGCAGAATCGGACAGTCTGGCGAGCAAGGCAGTTGGTGAGCACCACAGTTCACACAGATTGGAGGCGGGGCACAGGGATGATCAGGATGGGATGGTTGACCGCAATCGCGACAGACGAGGTCGGAAGCACAGCGTGAAGACATATAGCCGAACTTCCAACACTTGAAGCACCGCATCGGGGGAGGGTTATATGACTTGACATCACAACGGTACACCATCACCTTGACCTTCTCAGGTAACATGTCACCCTCGAAGGCCACGATGAAGGCACCGGTGGCAACTTGACGATCCCTCGGACCCCGGTGGATGCGCCGGACGAAATGGACACCTCGGCGCTCCAAGTTGGCGCGCAGCTCGTCATCGGACTGTAAAAGGAGATCCCTGTGGAAGATAATGCCCTGGACCATATTCAGATTTTTATGGGGCGTGATAGTTACGGAGACATCCCCCACCTTAGTACAAGCGAGCAAGGCTCGCGACTGGGCGGAGGATGCCGTTTTTATCAACACCGATCCGGACCGCATCTTGGACAAGCCCTGCACCTCCCCAAACTTGTCCTCTAAATGCTCTACAAAGAACTGAGGCTTCACAGATATAAAAGATTCCCCATCAGCTCTGGTACAGACAAGATATCTGGGCGAATACGTCTCACTTTCATCCAATGCCTTTCGTTCCTCCCTTGGTGTGGTGAGGGAGGGGAACGATTTGGGGTCATAAACGTTACCTTTAAAATTGGCCCTCGAACGCTTAGAGACTGCTGGCGGCTGGCCACCAGCAAGAGAAGATGTGCCACGCTTCATTGCGAGTCATCCACCCTGATGCCACCTACTCCGACCAAGGGCCCTCCCCACGGGCGCCACCCAGCCACAGCAAAGGCCACCTGGCAGGATGGCCATTGCCGGGAGTCCCGATGCCCCAGGGAGATGGGCATCTACTCCTTGGCATACGTGGGGAGTTAACGGCGCAGGCATTAGTAGAGCGATCCCTGTGTTGTCAGGGGGCTACAACCAAGAGGGTACATGGCGGCCCCACCAAAACGGACTGGCTACCGTGCTGGATGTTAGGTGACGTGTGGTCCATGGGCGTCGTCAGTGCAGAAAATGGCCCTGCACAGTGCTTGGCAGAAAGTGCACGCAGGAGCGTATCCATGCCCAAGCGATGGAGAGCGGGCAGGACTGCAATGCAACGACGAATAAGATGGCGAAAGTTCTCAACACAACATGGACACAATGCACCAAGTAAGGCGCCCTTCCCCAATCGGCTCGCTCTGCAGAAAAATTTTGAGATATGTAGGTCAAACCCGACAGGGGACCATCACATAAGGCCGAAACGTTTGAGACTCCTTTTAGTCGCCTCTTACGACAGGCAGGAATACCGCGGGCCTATTCTAACCCCCGAACCCGCAGGGGGGTACTGTGCTGGATTTTGGGTGCCATTGGTAGTCCATAGTGATCGTGAGTGCAGATGGTGACGCACTAAGGGCGTAACTGACACAATCTATCAGGTGGTGGTGGTTGTTGGGACAATCCATCAGGTGTGGATGCCCAAAATGAGGGATGGAGGGTGGAGTTACGACGCCAAGACGATAACCTGTGCCAAGGTCTTAGGGCACAGAGGACTCATGGTGCACCACGTAAGGTGTCCTTCCCCAAAAGGCTCGTACTTCTGTTGAATTTGGAAAAATGGAGGTCAAACCCCAATGGGGACCATCACATTAAAGGCCAAAACAGTTGAGACTCCTTTTAGTCGCCTCTTACGACAGGCAAGAATACTGCGGGCCTATTCTTACCCCAGAGGGGGGGGGGATAAAATTACTGGCGTTGGTTTGTTCCTAGGGAGGGGGGGGGGGTGGTACGCTAAATAATTTTCTCATTTCTGGGTAGGGGTGGAGGCTTTACTTTTTCTCCAAGGGGTCCATTTCTCCCCCAAACAAACCCCCTGTTAGGTGAATGGTAATGGGTATAAGAACAAACAAGCACAGATTTATGTGCTTCTACGGAATGGAACACATCTACAGTAGGAAGTATCCGAGAGTGGTAGTGTATGTCTAATGTGTAGTATCCAGGGGTAGTGATGCGTGTGTCATAAACTTTATTGACACAATGTGTCATTCACGTTAATTTACCTGATAATCTGAGTTATATCGCATGGCATGGATTCTAATACTAACAAGCAAGAAAGCACGAAGATATAAAAGGAAGGATGGGGAAGGACATCGGTTGTGCCCTTTCAAAGTAACCATCCCAGCATTTTCGTGAAGCAGTTTGGAAAATCACGGAAAAGCTAAATCAGGACAGCCAAACGTGAGTTTGAACCGTTGTCCTCCCGAATTCGAATCCAGTGTGCTAACCAGAGGCCAGACAAACGTGTGGTTCCTGAAGACGGGCAGCAGCCTTTTCAGTAGTTGCAGGGGCAACAGTCTGGATGATTGACTGATCTGGCCTTGTAACAATAACCAAAACGGCCTTGCTGTGCTGGTACTGCGAACGGCTGAAAGCAAGGGGAAACTACAGACGTAATTTTTCCCGAGGGCATGCAGCTTTACTGTATGATTAAATGATGATGGCGTCCTCTTGGGTAAAATATTCCGGAGGTAAAATAGTCCCCCATTCGGATCTCCGGGCGGGGACTACTCAAGAGGATGTCGTTATCAGGAGAAAGAAAACTGGCGTTCTACGGATCGGAGCGTGGAATGTCAGATCCCTTAATCGGGCAGGAAGGTTAGAAAATTTAAAAAGAGAAATGGATAGGTTAAAGTTAGATATAGTGGGAATTAGTGAAGTTCGGTGCCAGGAGGAACAAGACTTTTGGTCAGGTGACTACAGGGTTATAAACACAAAGTCAAATAGGGGTAATGCAGGAGTAGCTTCAATAATGAATAGGAAAATAGGAATGCGGGTAAGCTACTACAAGCAGCATAGTGAACGCATTATTGTGGCCAAGATAGATACGAAGCCCACACCTACTACAGTAGTACAAGTTTATATGCCAACTAGCTCTGCAGATGACGAAGAAATTGAAGAAATGTATGATGAAATAAAAGAAATTATTCAGATAGTGAAGGGAGACGAAAATTTAGTGGTCATGGGTGACTGGAATTCGAGTGTAGGAAAAGGGAGAGAAGGAAACGTAGTAGGTGAATATGGATTGGGGCTAAGAAATGAAAGAGGAAGCCGCCTGGTAGAATTTTGCACAGAGCATAACTTAATCATACCTAACACTTGGTTTAAGAATCATGATAGAAGGTTGTATACATGGAAGAACCCTGGAGATACTAAAAGGTATCAGATAGATTATATAATGGTAAGACAGAGATTTAGGAACCAGGTTTTAAATTGTAAGTCATTTCCAGGGGCAGATGTGGATTCTGACCACAATCTATTGGTTATGACCTGTAGATTAAAACTGAAGAAACTGCAAAAAGGTGGGAATTCAAGGAGATGGGACCTGGATAAACTAAAAGAACCAGAGGTTGTACAGAGTTTCAGGGAGAGCATAAGGGAACAATTGACAGGAATGGGGGAAAGAAATACAGTAGAAGAAGAATGGGTAGCTTTGAGGAATGCAGTAGTGAAGGCAGCAGAGGATCAAGTAGGTAAAAAGACGAGGGCTAGTAGAAATCCTTGGGTAACAGAAGAAGTATTGAATTTAATTGATGAAAGGAGAAAATATAAAAATGCAGTAAATGAAGCAGGCAAAAAGGAATACAAACGTCTCAAAAATGAGATCGAGAGGAAGTGCAAAATGGCTAAGCAGGGATGGCTAGAGGACAAATGTAAGGATGTAGAGGCTTATCTCACTAGGGGTAAGATAGATACTGCCTACAGGAAAATTAAAGAGACCTTTGGAGAAAAGAGAACCACTTGTATGAACATCAAGAGCTCAGATGGAAACCCAGTTCTAAGCAAAGAAGGGAAAGCAGAAAGGTGGAAGGAGTATATAGAGGGTCTATACAAGGGCGATGCACTTGAGGACAATATTATGGAAATGGAAGAGGATGTAGATGAAGATGAAATGGGAGATACGATACTGCGTGAAGAATTTGGCAGAGCACTGAAAGACCTGAGTCGAAACAAGGCCCCCGGAGTAGACAACATTCCATTGGTACTACTGACGGCCTTGGGAGAGCCAGTCCTGACAAAACTCTACCATCTGGTGAGCAAGATGTATGAAACAGGCGAAATACCCTCAGACTTCAAGAAGAATATAATAATTCCAATCCCAAAGAAAGCAGGTGTTGACAGATGCGAAAATTACCGAACAATTAGTTTAATAAGCCACAGCTGCAAAATACTAACACGAATTGTTTACAGACGAACGGAAAAACTACTAGAAGCCGACCTCGGGGAAGATCAGTTTGGATTCCGTAGAAATACTGGAACACGTGAGGCAATGCTGACCTTACGACTTATCTTAGAAGAAAGATGAAGGAAAGGCAAACCTACGTTTCTAGCATTTGTAGACTTAGAGAAAGCTTTTGACAATGTTGACTGGAATACTCTCTTTCAAATTCTAAAGGTGGCAGGGGTAAAATACAGGGAGCGAAAGGCAATTTACAATTTGTACAGAAAGGAGGTGGCAGTTATAAGAGTCGAGGGACATGAAAGGGAAGCAGTGGTTGGGAAGGGAGTAAGACAGGGTTGTAGCCTCTCCCCGATGTTATTCAATCTGCATATTGAGCAAGCAGTAAAGGAAACAAAAGAAAAATTCGGAGTAGGTATTAAAATCCATGGATAAGAAATAAAAACGTTGAGGTTCGCCGATGACATTGTAATTCTGTCAGAGACAGCGGAGGACTTGGAAGAGCAGTTGAACGGAATGGATGGTGTCTTGAAGGGAGGATATAAGATGCACATCAACAAAAGCAAGACGAGGATAATGGAATGTAGTCGAATTAAGTCGGGTGATGTTGAGGGTATTAGATTAGGAAATGAAACACTTATAGTAGTAAAGGAGTTTTGCTATTTGGGGAGCAAAATAACTGATGACGGTCGAAGTAGAGAGGATATAAAATGTAGACTGGAACTGGGAAGGAAAGCGTTTCTGAGGAAGAGAAATTTGTTAACATCGAGTATAGATTTAAGTGTCAGGAAGTCATTTCTGAAAGTATTTGTATGGAGTGTAGCCATGTATGGAAGCGAAACATGGACGGTAAATACTTTGGACAAGAAGAGAATAGAAGCTTTCGAAATGTGGTGCTACAGAAGAATGCTGAAGATTAAATGGGTAGATCACATAGTTAGGAAGTATTGAATAGGATTGGGGAGAAGAGAAGTTTGTGGCACAACTTGACCAGAAGAAGCGATCGGTTGGTAGGACATGTTCTGAGGCATCAAGGGATCACCAATTTAGTATTGGAGGGCAGCGTGGAGGGTAAAAATCGTAGGGGGAGACCAAGAGATGAATACACTAAGCAGATTCAGAAGGATGTAGGTTGCAGTAGGTACTGGGAGATGAAGAAGCTTGCAAGGGATAGAGTAGCATTGAGAGCTGTATCAAACCAGTCTCAGGACTGAAGACCACAACAACAACAGCAAACCACTACACCATCTCGCCCGGTCAGTAGTCGAGAAGTGGATAAATGAGACGATTACGCGCCCTCTTGACTGTAATCGCAAACAGCAGGGGCACAACAGCTGCTTGCGCAGTGTTTGCAGTGTGGCGGTGCGGGCACAGAGCCCTGCGGTCTGCCGCAGGACGCGGTGAGGACCGGCACGCAATCTGCAGCCGGAAATTATACTCACTGGCCAGCGTGGCGAGGCACGGAATCCTGTGCACCGACCTGCTGTCGCGCCGATTTCCGCCAGATTCGCAGGAAAATTAGTAGGCAGTGAAGTGAGACTAGCTGCGAAGGGCGTGTGTTGCGTTCAGCAGCGCATTCAGCCATTGTGCAACACGAGGGGGGGCTACGTGGAAACTGCTCATGCATGTGGGAAAGGGCAGCTTGGAGAGCATACACTCTCCTGGGACAAACGAATGTATAAACAGTCAGCTATTAAGGAAAATGAATTTTCCTTTCTCTTAAGGTGGCCAAGTGGCGGCGGTGTGGCTGCATCCGGACTCGGCTTTTCGAAGCGCGGTCTTGATGTAGTCGTGCTGCTGCTGCGAGGTGCCTTCCTTGGGCTGTAGTTACAGGGAGAGTGATGCGCAATACATGGGCCTAGCCCTCTTAGCCTCTCCTCTCCTGCGGTCTTCTCCCCTTCACGTGGGCCCGCTGATTTTCGCAGAGTGGAAGACCGCACCAGGGGCTTGGGGGGGTTACCAGCCCCCCCTCGCATTATCCCTTTTAAGTTGGGGGCAGCACTAAAGTAAACACAAGTGGTGGCCCTTCCGCTGAAGGTGCCACCCCAGCTTCCCCAGCACCTAGCCGGCCAACCGGCCGTGCCGTAGATTCTGTAACTGTTGCAGCTCTTTCCGCCTGCAGTGAGTGTCACCGCAGCTTCACAACCAAGAACGGTCTCGGGGTCCATCGCCGCCGCCAACATCTAGCGGCCGCCAACGCGGAGATCGTCACGGAGAGGCATCGCGCGAGGCGCTGTGTAAATGAGCCACTTACCTGTGTCACGACTCACAAAAAAAATTGTACTGTAGTGGTTTGGTCCAATAATCATCCAAAAACGTTTGTCTAAACTCACTGAATGGCATTTCTTCAGTGCTTATGTTGATGCACCGCCGTTTACCATCTACTGCTAAGCCAGTAATAACGATATTTACTTTCTCCAGATCCTTGAGATTATCAGGAAACAGACTTTCGCAATTTTTTTATAAAATCTAATGGTGAGGCACCACTACTTTTGCGGTAAAGGTCGCATTATTCTTTGTACTCTACAACTTTATTGCAGGCAATCGTGTCTACTATATGTGTAGTTGCACTCTTGATTTTCTTTAAAGATCATAGAATTTTCAGTGAGTACCTGAAGTTTTGGTATTGTACTTTTCTTCGGACTCTTGCACTCTTTATTTAACGCTTTATGAGATTTGTGAACAGTAGTTCCCAATTGAGAAATATGCTCTTAATTGATTCTTGCAATTTCCCTTTTTAATCTTTTTTTGTACTATAGGTCCTCCTTTTTCTTTGGTTTTCTCTATTTCAGTATCAGATATTTCATTAATATCACTGATTTCTCCCTGCACAGTAACAATATTTTTATTTAGGTTGTCAATCCTATTTTCATGTATTTAATTTCATTAGTTATAATACCTGCTTTGTTGTGTACATTTTCGAGCTTCTGGTTAATTTTTCCCTCCTTGTTCCTTCACATATCTTGCGTCTTGCTCGTGCGTTAAATTTGTTATTTATATCACTAGTTTGTTTTTTAAGCTATTCATGTATGTTACTTGTTTGTGATTGATGTTGTCTATTTTATTACTAGTTTGTGCTACTAAACTATGCAGTGCTTTACACAAATATACACTCCTGGAAATGGAAAAAAGAACACATTGACACCGGTGTGTCAGACCCACCATACTTGCTCCGGACACTGCGAGAGGGCTGTACAAGCAATGATCACACGCACGGCACAGCGGACACACCAGGAACCGCGGTGTTGGCCGTCGAATGGCGCTAGCTGCGCAGCATTTGTGCACCGCCGCCGTCAGTGTCAGCCAGTTTGCCGTGGCATACGGAGCTCCCTCGCAGTCTTTAACACAGGTAGCATGCCGCGACAGCGTGGACGTGAACCGTATGTGCAGTTGACGGACTTTGAGCGAGGGCGTATAGTGGGCATGCGGGAGGCCGGGTGGACGTACCGCCGAATTGCTCAACACGTGGGGCGTGAGGTCTCCACAGTACATCGATGTTGTCGCCAGTGGTCGGCGGAAGGTGCACGTGCCCGTCGACCTGGGACCGGACCGCAGCGACGCACGGATGCACGCCAAGACCGTTGGATCCTACGCAGTGCCGTAGGGGACCGCACCGCCACTTCCCAGCAACTTAGGGACACTGTTGCTCCTGGGGTATCGGCGAGGACCATTCGCAACCGTCTCCATGAAGCTGGGCTACGGTCCCGCACACCGTTAGGCCGTCTTCCGCTCACGCCCCAACATCGTGCAGCCCGCCTCCAGTGGTGTCGCGACAGGCGTGGATGGAGGGACGAATGGAGACGTGTCGTCTTCAGCGATGAGAGTCGCTTCTGCCTTGGTGCCAATGATGGTCGTATGCGTGTTTGGCGCCGTGCAGGTGAGCGCCACAATCAGGACTGCATACGACCGAGGCACACAGGGCCAACACCCGGCATCATGGTGTGGGGAGCGATCTCCTACACTGGCCGTACACCACTGGTGATCGTCGAGGGGACACTGAATAGTGCACGGTACATCCAAACCGTCATCGAACCCATCGTTCTACCATTCCTAGACCGGCAAGGGAACTTGCTGTTCCAACAGGACAATGCACGTCCGCATGTATCCCGTGCCACCCAACGTGCTCTAGAAGGTGTAAGTCAACTACCCTGGCCAGCAAGATCTCCGGATCTGTCCCCCATTGAGCATGTTTGGGACTGGATGAAGCGTCGTCTCACGCGGTCTGCACGTCCAGCATGAACGCTGGTCCAACTGAGGCGCCAGTTGGAAATGGCATGGCAAGCCGTTCCACAGGACTACATCCAGCATCTCTACGATCGTCTCCATGGGAGAATAGCAGCCTGCATTGCTGCGAAAGGTGGATATACACTGTACTAGTGCCGACATTGTGCATGCTCTGTTGCCTGTGTCTATGTGCCTGTGGTTCTGTCAGTGTGATCATGTGATGTATCTGACCCCAGGAATATGTCAATAAAGTTTCCCCTTCCTGGGACAATGAATTCACGGCGTTCTTATTTCAATTTCCAGGAGTGTATATGCGCCAGTCCGATTTCTTCTGGGTCTTATTCTTCGTCCTCTGAATCTAACGCTTCTTTCTTGATCTATGATGGGTTCAACACATGAAAATGTGCACTTCCATATTCAATACCTACTATAAAATTTGTTGCTATACAATAGATTCTTCTGTGTATTGATTATCATAGCTACTTACCGATGCTTCTGCCCTCCTGTCTTTATTCTTGTATCTCTCTGTTCTGTTCTGAACGTTCTGTCGCCTTTACCATTTTTAAATACTGTCCGATCCACCAGAAATAATCTAATTTTCCGCTTTATTGTTTTCCTAATTACTGTAGTAGATTCGTATCACTGGACAATTTATGTCTCTACTGTCGTTTTACTGTATTTAAGTATCTTTTTTTTAAAATGTGTTTTGTAATAACAAATATATCACTGACAAATGCATTGAATAATTAAATCGACAGTACCCACTACGAGGTCCTGTCACGACTTGACAAATATAACATGTAATCTTTTTTATGATATTATTAGTACTGTCGCAGGAACAAACTACGTTTAACAGTCTCTTCTTAACGTGGCCCCCTGTCGAAATGTACAAAGCAGTACTGTCTCTAAGAATTCCTATATTACATGCCCTAAGGTAAACGTTACCAGGTTTACAGGAATTTTAAAAGATTGTTTGACCAAGTAATGCATGTCTAATGGATACACGTATCAGACTTATTTCGTATCCTGAAGTGATTCCAGTTCGGAGCAATATTACAGGTAATCAGGGATCGAACCATTGACCTTTTGATTCCAGAATTTTTATGTGGTCAAAACAAATAACGATCAGTCGCTAGCCTAATTAGGTGAGAAGTTATCTTCATTGGGTTATACTAAAATGTAATTGTGATTTGCTATTTTGTATATATCTTACTAAATTTAGGAAAGCAGAACAAGTTTCTTACGTACAGCTAACTTACATTTTTACTTTGTCTGCTCCAGAGGCATTATAAAACAGCACCCAGATACATTCACACTTTCTCTGTTCTTTGTGTAGATAATAATATTCAGCTGTGAGGAAAGAAAAATCGACCAAAGCGTTCTTTACAAGTGAGATTTGAAGCACCAGTTATTATTCTAAATTATTTAAGTAAAATTACCATATTGTGATACTGAAGCAATATTAACAGACGCTTTGAAATTATCGCTCTTTTATATAGAGCACATCTTAGAAATTAACCAAATGATGCTCCTTAAACTGTACTTTCAACTCTTATGATATTTTGACTAAACACTGTTTGAAAAATAAGACGAATCTAACTGATTAAGTTCTCTTTCGATTATGGCACTGGATTTGAGCAGTTAAATCTTTTATACAATGATATAGCACCTTTTTATGTAACGACTTTCAGTATCCTACTTTATTTTATATGATTAGTGTTTGCTACATTCGAAGTTATTTATCCAAATAGCAAAATCTCTTGTTCTTAAGTAAATAATTTTCTTTAGTATTTTTGTTTTCATTGAGCAAACCATTTCATTCATTTCGTAACTAGCATGTGGAGTTCAGCAGAACTATAACTCCCACTAAGCTTCAATGTTCTGCAAACAGCATTTATCAATTGCATAAAAAAAACTATCAATATATTTTACTAGTTTCAGTTTGCAGAATTATAGCTCATTACAATTTTAGGATTCTTATAATCATATTCACTAGACGAGAACCCTGTCTACATATATGTCTTAGGAAAATAAAGTTCTTTGAATCAATATATGATAGAAAAAAACTATTATTTCTAAAAATATACACAACAAATTTACTGGTTAAAGCTGTTATTACTGTTCTAAATGAAGTTCCTGATCTTTTGCTGAAGGCGCCAGGTGTGGTGTTTCAATGTGGTGGCTATACAACCAACCCGTTACCAGCCACTGCTCTTGATGCTTTTGGCCTTCATAAATTTCTTCTTGGCGTCGATTTACATTTATATAATACAGCCCAATCGTAAATGCAGTGCTGCCATGAAACAGCATTCTTCATTCCAGTATATTTATGCAATAATTGATCCGTAAGCCCTTCTCATGTTAAGACAAAGATGTTGTCTCTATCTGTGATACCTATAGACTAATTCACTCTTCGTTGTTATGCTAGTGCAGTGCACCAAAAAGTTCCACCTTTTACCTTCCCAACTATACTTTCCTTTTGAGATGGGAGCTATTTCCTCTTTTACATTTCTCTTACAGAGCTCTAATGCCTTTAGCATGAATCAGTTTTCAAGTTGACAATATTTACCTTAGGTTGGTTGGTTGGTTTGGGGGATTCAAGAGACCAGACTGCGATGGTCATCGGTCCCTTGTTCCAAATACTAAAAATTCCCACAGAGAATAAAAAAAAAACGTTCAAGAGAATAGTAGACAGACAACACAGAACAAGAGAAACGTAGACAAGGACCAGACAAACGAAATAAAATCACACAAAGTGTGACGGTGGTTGGCCGACCATAGGAACAAAAAAAGGAGAAGCCAACCACCGAGAGACACATTAAAAACTCAGTTTAAAAGGGCAAGCCAAAGGGCTGAATCAACACATAAAACATAACAAACACTCAAATTAAATTATAAAAACACCCTGTCCGAATAAAACGTAAAACTAAGCATGCCATGGCAGAGCCATCAGTTAAAAGGGCAGGGAGCGTATCAGGCAGCGCAAATGTCTGCCTGACCACAACTAAAAGGGGGCAAGCCGACAAAATGTGGGCCAATGTCAAAGCCGCCCCACAACGACATAGAGGAGGGACCTCCCGACACAGTAAATAACTGTGTGTCAGCCGGGTGTGGCCAATGCGGAGCCGATGGTTGGTTGGTTGGTTTGAGGATTAAAGGGACCAAACTGCAGAGGTCATCGGTGGTGGTGGTGGTTGTTGAGTGTTTAAGGGGGACTAAACAGCGAAGGTCATCAGTCCCCCATTCCAAAAACAGGAGAGCCGAAAATTTTGTGGAGAAGGTAAAAACCAAAGGGGGGAGGAAACTCCCCCCCCAGGCACTAAAATAACACAAAAGCAGCAACAAACATGACAGACAAGAAGAGTACAGATGAACACCAGACAGAGAGAAATAGAAGAAAAGAAGATGGCCGGAGACTGGTTGACTGACCACAAAAACAAAAACAGGGGAAGAGTCAACCTTCCAACTACACACTAAAATCTGCAACCAATTATGAGAGACTCGAGGACAAGAGACACAGAAAGGGAAAGGTGCAGGACCTCCCTAAACGGAACCATAAAATGAACTATCATGGATAACATTTAAAACGTCGTCAGCCATGGAGGCATCGTTGCATAAAACCAAAGGCAAAGTGCCCGGGAGATTGAAAGACTGCTGGAGGGTGCGCAGTCGGGGACACTCCGACAAAATGTGGGCGACCGTCAGCCGGGACCCACACCGACACAGGGGGGGATCCTCCTGACGCAAAAGATGGCCGTGCGTCAGGTAGGGGGTGGTAGTGGTGGTGGTTGTTGGGATGGCAAAGTGCCCAGGAGATTGAAAGACTGCCGGAGAGTGCGCACACGGGGACACTCCATCAAAATGTGGGTGACCGTCAGCCGGGACCCACACCGACACAGGGGGGGAATCCTCCTGACGCAAAAGATGGCCGTGCGTCAGGTAGGTATGGCCGATGTGGAGCCAACACAGGATTACAGAGTCCCTGCGACAAGCCCGCAGGGAGGACCGCCACACATCGGTCGACTGCTTAGGTTGGTTGGTTGGTTTGTGGGATTAAAGGGACCAGACTGCGATGGTCATCGGTCCCTTTTTCCAAAAAATTAAAACCACCCAAAGAGAATAAAAAAAACGAACAGCAGGAAAGACGTCAGACGACACAGGACGAGAAAGACTCCGACAGAGATCAGACAAAACAAATTAAAACACACAGAGTGTGACGGTGGTTGGCCGACCATAGAGAAAAAAAAGAGGAAAAGCCAACCACCAAGAACACATTAAAAACTCAGTTTAAAATCAGAGGCTAAAAGCCAGAATCAACACTAAGATACATAATCACTCAGATTAAACTACAAAAACCCCCTGTCCGAATAAAACGCAAAACTAAATCCACCATGGCAGAGTCATCGAGTAAAAGGGCAGGGAGCCTATCAGGCAGCGCAAATGTCTGCCTGAGCACAGATAAAAGCGGACAAGTTAATAAAATGTGCACTACCGTCAAAACCGCCCCACAGCGACAGAGAGGCGGGTCCTCACGACGCAATAAATAACTGTGAGACAGTCGGGTGTGGCCAATCCAGAGCCGACAAAGAACCACTGAATCTCTGCTAGTGGCTCGCATGGATGACTGCCACACACGCGTCGTCACCTTGAGAGAACGAAGTTTGTTTGGCGTGGGCAGATTGCGCCATTTAGTGTCCCAAAGCAAGAGAACTTCGCGGCGGAAGACTGCCCGCAAATCAGTCTCCGGGAGGCCAATGTCCAAGGTGGGTTCACTGGTGGCCTGTTTGGCCAGGCGGTCAACACGTTCATTGCCAGGGATACCGACGTGACCGGGGGTCCACACAAATACCACAGAGCGGCCACAACGTGCAAGAGTATGCAGGGACTCATGGATAGCCATCGCCAGACGAGAACGTGGAAAACACTGGTCGAGAGCTCGTAAGCCGCTCAGGGAATCGCTACAGATAACGAAGGACTCACCTGAGCAGGAGCAGATATACTCTAGGGCACGAAAGATGGCGACCAGCTCAGCAGTGTAAACGCTGCAGCCATCCGGCAAGGAACGTTGTTCGGAATGGTCCCCTAGAGTTAGCGCATACCTGACACGACCAGCAACCATCGAACCGTCAGTGTAAACAATTCCAGAGCCCTCATACGTGGCCAGGACGGAATAAAAGCGGCGGCGGTTGGCTTGTGGGATTAAAGGGACCAGACTGCGATGGTCATCGGTCCCTTTTTCCAAATAATAAAAACACCCACAGAGAATAAAAACGAGCAACAGAATAGATCACAGACAACACAGAACAAGAGAGACTTAGACAAAGACCAGACAAGACAAACTAAAATCACACAGAATGTGACGGTGGTTGGCTGACCATAGAAACAAAAAAGGAAAAGCCAACCACCGAGAAACGCATTAAAAACTCAGATTAAAATCGTAGGCCAATGGCTAGAATCAACACAAAAGAACATAACAAACACTCAGAGTAAACGATAAAAACCCCCTGCCCGAATAAAACGTAAAACTAAGCCTACCATAACAGGGTCATCAGATAAAAGGGCAGGGAGCGTATCAGGCAGCGCAAATGTCTGCTTGACCACAGCAAAAAGGGTGCAAGCCAACAAAATGTGGGCCACTGTCAAAGCCGCCCCACAGCGACACAGAGGAGGGTCCTCCTGACGCAGTAAGTAACTATGTGTTAGCCGGGAGTGGCCAATGTGGAGCTGACAAAGGACGACTGAGTCCCTGTGGTTGGCTCGCATGGATGACCGCCACACAGTCGTCGTCTCCTTAATGGCACAGAGTTTATTGGGCGTGATCCGATCGCGCCATTCAGTATCCCAAAGTGAGAGAACTTCGCGGCGTAAGACTGCCTTCAAATCAGTCTCTGGGAGACCAATGTCCAGGATGGGTTCACCAGTGGCCTGTTTGGCCAGGCGGTCAACATGTTCATTGCCTGGGATACCGACATGAACGGGGGTCCACACAAAGACCACACAACGGCCGCAACAGGCAAGAGTATGCAGGGACTCATGGATAGCCATCACCAGACGAGAACGAGGGAAACACTGGTCGAGAGCTCGTAAACCGCTCAGGGAATCGCTACAGATAACGATGGACTCACCTGAGCAGTAGCGAATATACTCTAGGGCACGAAAGATGGCGACCAGCTCAGCAGTGTAAACGCTGCAGCCAGCTGGCAAGGAACGTTGTTCGGAATGGTCCCCTAGACTTAGCGCATAACCGACTCGACCAGCGACCATCGAGCCGTCGGTGTAAACAACTCCAGAGCTCTGATACCTGGTCAGGATGGAATAAAAGTGCCATCGGAAGGCCTCCGGAGGGAGTGAGTCCTTCGGTCTCTGTGCCAAATCGAGCCGAAGGCAAGGTCGCGGCACACACCATGGGGGCGTGCGCAGAGGTTCCCGGAAAGGAGGTGGAACTGGGAAAAACCCAAGCCCAGAGAGGAGCTCTTTGACGCGTACGGCGATTGGACAACCCGACCAGGTCCGACGTTCTGGCAGATGGACGACTGACTGCGGGAACAGGACACGGTAATTTGGATGCCCGGGCAAGTTAAAAACATGGGCAGTATAAGCAGCCAGTAATTGTTGTCGTCGTAACCGCAGTGGAGGGACACCTGCCTCCACTAGTATGCTGTCCACAGGGCTGGGGCGGAAAGCACCAGAGGCAAGGCGTATCCCGCTGTGGAGAATTGGGTCCAGCACCCGCAACGCAGATGGGGGTACTGAGCCATAAGCCAGGCTCCCATAATCCAGACGGGACGGGATTAACGCCTGGTAGAGCCGCAACAGGGCAGATCGGTCGGCACACCAGCGGGTGTGGCTCAAGCATCTCAGAGCGTTTAGATGCCGCCAACACGCCTGTTTAAGCTGCCGGATATGAGGCAGCCAAGTCAACCGGGCATCGAAAACCACCCCCAAAAACCTGTGAGATTCCACCACTGAAAGAAGCTCGCCGGCAAGATAAAGCCGCGGCTCCGGGTGGACAGTACGACGCCGGCAGAAATGCATAACGCAGGTCTTGGCTGCCGAAAACTGGAACCCATGAGCTACAGCCCATGACTGCGCCTTGCGGATAGCGCCCTGTAGCTGACGTTCAACAGCTGCAATGTCAGTAGAGCTGTAGTAAAGGCAGAAGTCGTCAGCATACAGCGAAGCGGAGACAGAATTTCCCACGGCCGCAGCGAGCCCGTTAATGGCTATTAAAAACAGGCAGACACTTAAAACAGAACCCTGTGGCACAACGGTCTCCTGGACGTGGGAGGAACTATATGAGGCCGAGACTTGCACGCGGAAGGTACGATACGACAGGAAATTGCGTATAAAAATCGGCAGAGGGCCCCGAAGACCCCATCCATGAAGCGTAGAAAGGATGTGATGACGCCATGTCGTATAGTACGCCTTCCGCATGTCGAAAAAGACAGCGACCCGGTGCTGACGGCGGGCAAAGGCAGTACGGATGGCCGACTCCAGGCTCACTAGACTGTCGGCGGCGGAGCGGCCTTTACGGAACCCACCCCGAGACGGAGCCAGAAGGCCCCGAGATTCTGTACCCAATTCAAGAGCCGGCTCACCATACGTTCAAGCAACTTGCATAGAACGTTGGTGAGGCTAATGGAACGGTAGCTGTCCACCTCCAGAGGGTTCTTTCCAGGTTTCAAAACGGGGATGACAATGTGATGTGTTGGCAGAAGAGCCAACAACGTGTTGCTAGAGGAGGCCGAAATGCACGCGTTTAAGATCATGCAGACTGGCGTGAGGTCTGGAACAATTAAAGGAGTTGAGTCTAATAAATAAAGTACGAAGCTCTTTGAATACTTAACTTTAATCCATAATTGGAGAACATCGCTCATGATGATACATAATTACAATCTCAATATAAACTGGTAATGGCGCCTTGCTAGGTCGTAGCAAATGACTTAGCTGAAGGCTATGCTAACTATCGTCTCGGCAAATGAGAGCGTATTTGTCAGTGATCCATCTCTGGCAAAGTCTCCTGTACAACTGGGGCGAGTGCTAGGACGTCTCTCTAGACCTGCCGTGTGGCGGCGCTCGGTCTGCAATCACTGACAGTGGCGACACGCGGGTCCGACGTATACTAACGGACCGCGGCCGATTTAAAGGCTACCACCTAGCAAGTGTGGTGTCTGGCGGTGACACCACACAATGCTTTCCCGCCATTGCGACGGAAACTCCCTCTCGACCCAAAGACAGTTGTAAAGGTCGAGGAGGGGTCGCTGGCAGGCCACTGAAAGGTGTTTCGGCATCTGACAGTGGATGCCATCTGGCCCAGGAGCGGTATCAGGTGGTGGTGGTTGTTGGGATGTTTAAGGGGGACTAAACAGCGAAGGTCATCAGTCCCCCATTCCAAAATCAGGCGAGCCGAAAATCTACGGAGCAGGTAAAAACCAAAGGGGGAGGAGACGTCCCCCCCAGGCGCTAAAAGAACACAAATGCAGCAACAAACACTACAGACAAGAACAGGACAGAGGAACAGCAGACAGAAAGAAACAGAAGAAAGGAGGATGGCCGGAGACTGGTCGACTGACCACGAGAACAAAATAAGGGAAAGAGTCAACCATCTGACGGCACACCAGAACAGCAACAGACACAAGGACAAAAGACACAGAAAGGGAAAGGCGCAGGACTTCCCTAAATCGAACCATAAAAAGGACTACTACGGATAAAATGTAAAACATTGTCAGCCATGGAGGCATCGTCGGATAAAACCAAAGCCAAAGTGCCCAGGAGATTAAGAGATTGCCGGAGTGTGCGCAGTCGAGGACACTCCAGCAAAATGTCGCCGACCATCAGCCGGGACCCACACCAACACAAGGGGGGATCCTCCTGACGCAACCGATGGCCGTGCGTCAGGTAGGTATGGCCGATGCGCAGCCGACACAGGACTACCGAGTCCCTGCGAGAAGCCCGCAGGGAGGAACGCCTCACATCGGTCGTCCCCTTGACAGCCCGCAGTTTATTCGGGGCTGTCATCCCTCGCCACTCAGCAGCCCACATCCCAATCAGTTTACGGCGCAACACCAGCTGCTGGTCGCGAGCCGTAAGGCCGATCTCCAAAGCCGGAGCGTCGATCGCCCCTTTGGCCAGCCTGTCTACACGTTCGTTCCCTGGGATGCCAACATGACCGGGCGCCCAAACCAGGACCACCGAACGACCAGAACGGGCAATGGCGGAAACAGACTCCTGAATGGAGGACACCAGAGGAGAGGAGGGATAGCAGCGGTCGATGGCCTGAAGGCTGCTCAGGGAGTCACTGCAGATCACGACGGACCTACCTGAGCAGAAACGCATATGCTCAAGAGCGCGCAATATGGCCACCAGCTCTGCAGTAAAATTACTGCAGCCAGCCGGCAAGGAGCGCTGTTCAACATGGGCAGCATGAGCAAAAGAGTAGGCAGTGCGACCATCAACCAGGGAACCATCAGTGTAGACAGTCTCACAGTCCGAAAATGAGGCGAGGAGAGCAAGAAAACAGCGACGGAGGGCCACAGGCAGAACCGAGTCCATGGGTCCCTGTGCCAAGTCCACACGGATGGACGGCCGGGACAAACACCAGGGAGGCATAGAAGCATGGACCTGGAAGGGAGGCGGAAGAGGGAATGAACCCAATTCCGACAGCAGGGACTGAACGCGGACAGCGACGGAAAGCCCAGACCTAGGTCGCCGTTTGGGCAGATGGAGGACCATAGCAGGGTAAAGCAGGCGACGATTGGGATGGCCTGGTGAGCAATGCACGTGGACAGCATAGTCGGCGAGCAGTCGATGGCGGCGAATCCGCAGTGGGGGAACCCCGGCCTCCACCAGTAGACTATCCACGGGGCTCGTACGAAAAGCGCCAGTTGCAAGCCGGACCCCACAGTGGTGTATGGGGTCTAACAACTTCAACACTGAGGGTGATGCAGACCCATAGGCCAGGCTCCCATAATCAAGCCGAGACTGCACAAGGGCTCTGTACAGTCGCAGCAGCGTGCAGCGATCTGCACCCCAAGACGTGTGGCTAAGGCAGCTGAGGGCGTTGAGTTGCCGCCAGCATTTTTGCTTCAGCTGAGTGATATGAGGAACCCATGTGAGCCGGGCATCAAACACCAGTCCCAAGAAGCGGCAAGTGTCCACCATTTCAAGCAGGTGGCCGTCGAGGTAAAGTTCAGGATGAGGGTGGGCCGTCCGACGCCTGCAGAAGTGCATAACTCGAGTCTTGGCTGCAGAGAACTGAAAACCATGAGTCAGAGCCCATGATGCTGCCTTCCGAACGGCTACCTGCAGCCTGCGTTCGGCGACTCCCGTAGTCGTGGAGCTAAATGAGATGCAGAAGTCGTCGGCATACAAAGAAGGAGACACCGACGACCCCACGGCTGCAGCCAGACCATTAATGGCCACTATAAATAAGGACACACTCAACACCGAGCCCTGCAGGACCCCATTTTCCTGTGTATAAGAAGAACTAGAGGCGGCACCGACTTGCACCGGGAAAGAGCGGTGCAAGAGAAAGGTTTGAAGAAAAGCCGGGAGCCGACCACGAAGACCCCACTCATACAACGTGGCGAGGATGTGATGCCTCCATGTGGTGTCATACGCCTTCCGCAGATCGAAAAATACAGCAACGAGATGCTGACGTCGGGCAAAGGCCGTACGAATAGCAGATTCCAGCCGCACCAAATTGTCCGTGGCAGACCGGCCCCGACGGAAGCCACCCTGGGATGGAGCGAGGAGACCGCGCGACTCAAGGACCCAACACAAACGCCGCCCCACCATACGTTCGAGCAATTTGCACAAAACGTTGGTGAGGGTAATGGGACGATAGCTGTCCACCGCCAGTGGGTCCGCACCGGGCTTCAAGATGGGTACAATAACACCCTCTCGCCATTGCGACGGGAACACGCCTTCGCTCCAAATGCGGTTAAATACCGCGAGAATGTGTCTCTGGCAGTCCCGGGAGAGATGCTTCAGCATCTGCGCGTGGATGCAGTCTGGTCCTGGTGCTGTATCAGGGCAATCAGCGAGGGCAGCGAGGAATTCCGTCTCGCTGAAAGGAGCATTGTGTTTTTAGGAACGACGCGTGTGAAATGAGAACTGCGTCCGCTCGGCGCGCCCCTTTAGAGAGCGAAAGGCGGGGAGATAAGATGCAGTCGCCGTGCTCGTCGCAAAGTGCGCGGCAAGCTGTTCAGCAATGGCGGCAGCGTCCGTGCAGACAGCGCCGTCCAAGGAGAGCCTAGGTACACCCATAGGGGTCTGGTATCCATAAATCCGCCGTATCCGGGACCACACGAGCGAGGGGGAGACACGGGAGCCCAAGGAGGAGACATACCGCTCCCAGCACTCCTGCTTACGCCGTGCAATAAGACGGCGGGCCAAGGCACGGAGCCTCTTAAAGGCGATGAGAGTCTCCAGAGACGGGTGCCGCCTATGACGCTGCAGAGCCCGCCGACGGTCGCGAATAGCCTCAGCAATCTCCGGCGACCACCAGGGTACAGCCTTCCTCTGAGAGAGTCCAGAAGAGCGGGGGATGGCAGCCTCGGCCGCCGAAATGATGGATGTGGTTAAGACACGGACCACCCCGTCAATGTCACCTTGGGGCGGAGACTCAATGGTTGCAGCAGAAGTAAAAGCCGGCCAGTCAGCCCTGTGGAGAGCCCAGCGGGGCAGGCGCCCAGAAGAATGACACTGGGGCAGTGACAAATAGATAGGAAAATGGTCACTACCACAGAGGTCAGGATGCACTCTCCAGTGGAGGGATGGGACAAGTCCGGGGCTGCAAAGAGAGAGATCGATGGCCGAGAAAGAGCCATGGGCCACACTGAAACGCGTGGGAGCACCGGTATTCAAGAGGCTAAGGTCGAGCTGAGCCAACACATGCTCCACGGCCCGACCGCGGTCATCGGAGACAGTCCCACCCCATAGAGGGTTCAGGGCATTGAAATCGCCTAGAAGCAGCAAAGGTGGCGGAAGTTGAGCCAGCAGTACAGCCAAGACATGTCGGGGGAGCTCCCCATCCGGAGGAATGTAAACAGAGCAAACAGTAATAGCCGGCAAGAGCTCAACCCTGACAGCGACTGCCTCTAAAGGCGTCTGAAGTGGTACCGGCGAGCTACAGACAGAGTGGTGAACAAAAAGACAAACCCCACCTGACGCTCGTTGACAGGCAGCGCGGTTCTTATAGTATCCTCGATAACCGCGAAGGGCGGGGGTCCGCAGTGCCGGAAACCAAGTTTCCTGCAGAGCAATGCAGAGAACAGGGGAATCACTCAGAAGCATCCGGAGCTCAGGCAGGTGGCGGAAATAACCACCGCAGTTCCATTGGAGAATGGAAGCAGGAAGGGACTGGGAGGGCGTGAATGCGACTAAGAGGCAGACAGCGCCTCAGAGCCAACTGCCGCCACCGGGGGAGAGTCAGCCGAGTCCATAGGAGAGGCCCCCAAGGGTTCTGTGAGGGCGAGATCCGCGGCAGAGGCGAGGATCTCCACCTCATCCCCGGAGCCAGGACTAGGTACAGCAGGCGGTGCTGAAACCGCCGGAACGTCCTTCTTCTTGGACACATTCCGTTCCTTCTTCTCACGTCGGCCCTTAGGGTGAGAGGGCTGGGAGAGCTTCTCTGAAGGAGCGTCGGAGGCTGACGACGACGCAGAAGCCCTACGACCAGCAGGTGGCGGAACCTTCAGCCTCTGGCTGACATCTGGCTGGGAAGGAGAAGAGACGGAGGAAGGGAGAGCCCCGAGGGACCCCTTCCGCGAGAGAGGAACCGGCGGAGGCAACGCCGGCGGAGAAGGAGGGGGAGGGATCGAGCCTCCCGGTCGTGGAGCAGATGTCACTCCCGAAGTAAGCGTGGGGGGAGCGACAGAAGAGGGTTCGCCCCCAACTGCTAAGGGGGCAACAGAGGAAGGCTGGCCCCCAGGCACGAGGGAGGCAGACAGAGATGCATTGCCCCGAGGGCCCACTGAAGGCGGCACAGATGAAGCGACAACCGTCGCTCGCGTGGGCGACGATAACGTGGCTGCAGCATAAGATGTTCGAATGGAAGCAAAATATAACCTTTCATATTTCTGTTTAGCCTCTCGATAAGGAAGCCGGTCCAGGGTTTTAAATTCCATTATCTTCCGCTCCTTATGAAGAACGGGGCAATCTGGCGAGCATGGAGAGTGGTGCTCCCCACAGTTGACACATACAGGCGGAGGCGCACATGGAGAATCAGGATGAGAGGGGCGTCCACAATCCCGACATGTAGTGCTGGATGGGCAACGGGAGGACACATGCCCAAACTTCCAGCACTGGAAGCACCGCATCGGGGGAGGCACGTAGGGCTTGACGTCGCAACGGTAAACCATCACCTTGACCTTCTCGGGCAAGACATCACCCTCGAAGGCCAAGATAAAGACACCGGTGGCCACCCTGTTTGTCTTGGGTCCTCGATGGACATGACGGACAAAATGCACACCACGTCGTTCCAAGTCGGCTCTCAGCTCGTCATCAGATTGCAACAAGAGGTCACGATGGTAAATAATCCCCTGGACCATATTTAAGCTACTGTGGGGAGTGACGGTAACAGGGACATCACCCAGCTTATCACACAAGAGCAACGCTCGTGACTGGGCTGAAGAGGACGTCTTGAGGAGGATGGACCCATTCCTCATTTTTGACAACCCCGCCACTTCCCCAAACTTATCCTCCAGGTGTTCCACAAAAAACATAGGCTTCGTCGGAAGAAAGGAGTCACCATCAGTCCTGCTGCAGACAAGGTATTGCGGTACGTAAGGCTCCCACTTGGCACTAGATCGGCGTCCCTCCCATGGCGCAGCCAACGAGGGGAACGTCTGAGGGTCATATTGCGCAGCATCGAAGTCGACTCTACCTCGCTTAGAGACGCTGGTGGCCGTGCGACCACCAGCTTGGAGTGATTTATTGCGCTTCATTGCGCCACATCCACCCAGATGCCACCTACTCCGAACGAGGGCTCTCCCCAAGAGCGCCACCCAGCCAAAGCAACGGGTACCTGGCCGATATCCTGTTGCCCGGAGTCCCCGTGCCCCAGATAAGATGGGCACATACTCCTTGGCATGCATGGGGAGGAAACAGCTCTGGCATCTGTAGTGCAATCCCTGCGTGGTCAGGGGGCTACCACCAAGAGGGTACATGACGACCCCACCACAACGGACTGGCTACCGTGCTGGATTTTAGGTGTTGAAAGGGTCCACAGCTGTCGTGGGCGCTAAGAAGAGTGCGCAGAAGGCGAGAAGGAGACAACACAGAAGATGTTGGGCGTAGTCCCCCCCCACACGACAAGAGGTAACATGCAAGATGGTGGAGCAAGATGGACCAATAGAAAAACACCACGTAAGGTGTCCTTCCCCAAATGGCACGCACTAACAACGGAAATTTGGAAAAAAAATAGGTCAAACCCAAGAGGGGACCATCACAGAAGGCCGAAACGTTTGAGTCTCCTTTTAGTCGCCTCTTACGACAGGCAGGAATACCGCGGGCCTATTCTTACCCCCGAACCCGCAGGGGGGGAGCGGTATCAGGGCAAGTGGCTAGGGCATTGCGAAATTCCATCTCACTGAATGGAGCATTGTAAGATTCTGGGTGGTGGGTGCGAAACGAAAGGCTCCGACGATCCATCCGCTCTTTAATGGAGCGGAAGGCCTGGTGGTAATTCGCAGAAGTGGAATTCAGAGCAAAATGCTCTGCCAAGCGGGTTGCAATGACGTCGGAGTCAGTACAAACTGTTCCATTCAGTGAGAGCGCAGGGACGCTGAAAGGGGTCCGATAGCCACAGACGCGTCGAATCTTGGCCCAGACCTGCGATGGAGTGACATGGAGGCTAATGGTGGACACATACCGCTCCCAGCACTCCTGGTTGCCTTGGCGGATAAGGCGGCGGGCCCGCGCACGCAGCCGTTTGAAGGCGATAAGGTGGTCTATGGAGGGATGGCGCTTGTGACGCTGGAGCGCCCGCCGGCGATCTTTAATCGCTTCAGCGATCTCAGGTGACCACCAAGGCACAGCCCTCCTCCGAGGGGACCCAGAAGAACGGGGAATGACAGATTCGGCGGCAGTAACGATGCCTGTGGTGACCGAATGAACCACCGCATCAGTGTCATCATTAGAGAGAGGCTCTATAGCGGCAGTGGAGGAGAACAAGTCCCAGTCAGCCTTGTTCATAGCGCATCTGCTAGGGCGCCCAGAAGAGTGACGCTGTGGTAGTGACAGAAAGATCGGAATGTGGTCACTACCACACAGGTCGTCATCCACACACCAGTGGACAGACGGTAAGAGGCTAGGGCTACAGATCGAAAAGTCAATGCCGGAGTATGTGCCATGGGCCACACTGAAGTATGTGAAGGAACCATCATTTAAAATCGAGAAATCGAGCTGTGACAATAAATGCTCAACGGTGGCGTCTCGACCTGTTGCCACTGACACACCCCACAGAGGGTTATGGGCGTTGAAATCGACCAGTAGCAAGAAAGGTGGCGGCAATTGGGCTATCAGCGCAGCCAGGACATGCTGCGAGACATCACCATCCGGTGGAAGGTAAAGACTGCAGATGGTAACAGCCTGTGGTGTCCACACCCGAACAGCGACAGCCTCTAAAGGTGTTTGGAGAGGGACAGACTCGCTGTGCAGAGTGTGAAGGACCTAGAGGCAGACGCCACCAGACACCATTTCATAAGCTGCCCGGTTCTTATAATAACCCCGATAGCCACAGAGGGTGTGGGTTCGCATTGTGGGAAACCAAGTTTCCTGAAGAGCAATGCAGAAGAAAGGGTGAAGGCTATTAAGTTGTCGGAGCTCAGCTAGATGGCGGAAAAAACTGCTGCAGTTCCACTGGAAGATGATATTATCCATGGCCGAGAAAGGCTTGAAGGGACTTGGAAGGCAATTTACGCCGTTTGTTCACTCACTGCCACCAATTCAGTATCCATGCAAGTGACATCCATAGCGTCTGAGGAACCGGCGAGATCAAGGTCCTCAGCGGACGCCAGAATCTCGACCTCATCCTCAGACGCAGAGCTCGAAGGGTGCGGTGGGGTCGGTGCCACCACAAGTTCTTGGGCCGTAGAGGACTTTCTCTTTGACTTCTCTCGCTGAACCGGCTGGGAAGGCCTCACCGATTCAGTCTCCAGGACGGAGGAGGATCGTGAAGCCCTACGCCCGGCCGCTGGTGGGGACTTACGCCACTGTCGGCCGTCATCCTTCCCGCTGGTGGAAGCCTGGGAAGGGAGGGACCCAAGGGAAACCTTACGGGCGAGAGTAGCCGAAGAAGGTAGACGCTTCTCCGGCTGAGAAGCGGGGATGGACGTCCTATTTGGGTGGGAGGATGTTGCTCTTGAGGTAGGTGGTGCAGGAGCAACCAGTTGGGTAGAGCCCCCCCACGGGCAAGGGGGCAAGAGGAGTCGTACCACTCATCGAGCTGGCTGGAAGTCTCGAAACTGATGGGGCTAGCACAGTAGTTGTAGCAGCTGCGTAAGCAGGTGTCATTCTCACAGGATGGAGTCTGTCACATTTCCTTTTGGCCTCAGTATAGGTCAGCCGGTTCAGTGTCTTATATTCCATGGTTTTGCGCTCTTTCTGAAAGACTTTGCAGTCAGGCGAGCAAGGTGAATGCTGCTCTCCGCAGTTGACCCAGATGGGAGGCGGAGTACATGGAGTATTGGGATGTGGTGTGCGTCCGCAATCTCGACATGTGAGGCTGGAAGTGCAGCAGGAAGACATATGGCCAAACTTCCAGCACTTAAAGCACCGCATCAGGGGAGGGATATAGGGCTTGACGTCACAACGGTAGACCATCACCTTGACCTTCTCCGGCAATGTATCACCCTCGAGGACCAAGATGAAGGCACCGGTAGCAACCTGATTGTCCTTCGGACCCCGATGAACGCGCCAGACGAATTGAACACCTCCCCAGAGGCGCCACCCAGCCACAGCAATAGCCACCTGGCAGGATGGCCGTTGCCGGGAGTCCTGATGCCCCAGGAAGATGGGCATCTGCTCCTTGGCATACGTGGGGAGTTAACGGCGCAGGCATCAGTAGAGCGATCCCTGTGTTGTCAGGGGGCTACAACCAGCAGGGTACATGGCGGCCCCAACACAACGGAAAGGCTACCATGCTGGATGTTAGGTGACATGTGGTCCATGGTCGCTGTCAGTGCAGGAAGTGGCCCCGCAAATTGCTTGGCAGAAAGTGCACGCAGGAGCTCATGCAAGCCCAAGAGATGTAGAGTGGGCAGGACTGCAACGCAATGACGGATAAGCTGGCGAAAGTTCTCAACGCAAGATGGACACAATGCACCAATTAAGGCGCCCTTCCCCAATCGGCTCGCTCTTCGGAAAAATTTTGAGAGATGGAGGTCAAACCCGAGAGGGGACCATCACATAAGGCCGAAACGTTTGAGACTCCTTTTAGTCGCCTCTTACGACAGGCAGGAATACCGCGGGCCTATTCTTACCCCGAACGCGCAAGGGGGGACGTCAACAGAAGCAGCTACATCCTCTCTGGTAATACTGGAATGACAATTAACATCAGCAGACAACTCATTACCGCCAGAAGGTGCACCCTCTGTCAACGCCGTTTCAGAAGAACGAGACTGGAGTGGGGCGTCCTCGAAATCTGTACCGTCCTCAGTCCGCCGGCGTTCGACGTGCGCTGCAGCAGCCGTCGCCACCTGGTGGACAGAGGGCGCACTGGGACGCGTCGGTAACGGTGGAAATTCGCGAGGGGGTAACTTTGCCCCTACATCGCTTAAAGCTGCAGACTGACTGTCAGCTGACTGCGAAGTTACTATGTCTGCTAACGTTAAAGGAAGACGTTTTTGATAATACGACGTCACAACAGTAGTACGGCGCCGGCAGTCAGATCTGAGATGACCGCTTTTGTTACAGAGAAAACAAGTTCCTTCTTGCCCTGTATACGTAACATGGAGGCGGTAACCACAAACAGTCAAGTGCGAAGGAATATTCTTTTTAACGCCTATGTCCACAGTCCGGATGCCATTAAAACACTGGAAGCGATGTTGTGCTGACCAGCGTTCCCATCGAATATGCCGTATGATTCCAAACGGAAGCAACGTTCTTTTAAGAAATGAATCATCCACTTCAGGAGGAAGGTTATAAATTCTAACTGGAGTATACTTGAGTGCCGTATATTCAAGGAAGACTTGACTATCAGAACCATCTTGATGTGTAAACAACACTTTAGAACCAACCCGGGAGAGAAGTCTTTCTACTTGAACAGGATCATAAAACTTCACAAAGAATGCATAAAAATCAGAATCAAAGTAAGCAGTATCTACCTGATCAGGTGTAACACGGATAATATGAACCAACCAATCGTGAATTTCTAAGGAGCCAGGTTGAACATGACGCGTGCTCTTGTCAAAACTGAAACGAACAGTAACTCGACGAGGAACAGATTTAGGAGACTCGACACCATGGTGCGAGCAGAAAACACCGCCGCCAAGAGGAAAACGACAACAAACTCCGCTACGCAACTACGGTGTGACTCCTTTCGATACACAAACAAGACTGAGTAGCTTCGACACAAGCGGCGCTGCGGCACAGGTGGAAGTTAATGACAACCTGCTCGCTCGACGCGCAAGCCGACTCTTGCTACCGGAGGCGGACAGTAATGCAGTAAAGTATCGGACTTCGAAACCAAATAAACTACGAGCAGGTTTCGTTGAACGATAGATCAATTAATGGCAGTTAAAAATGGAAATAAGTTAATGGCGTTAAGCAAAACCACACTAGCTTCCACTAGTACAATTACAGTGGCCACAGTTAAATTTAATGTTTCGAAATAGTAAAGGACAGGAAATGACGTAAGATATGTTGAATGAATCTTTCGAATATATTATTTCAATAAGAAACATATACTTTCATTCACCAGAAACGAAGGCAGCACTCGTAGTGGTAATCGTAAAGACAAACAGAAAAGAGAAGAATAAAATGAACAAGTCACTGTCGTGCATAACTGTATACAGGGTGAGTCAGTAACTATTGCCACGAAGAATAACTCCGAAAGTATGATAGGAGCTGAAAAGTTTGTGAGACAGATGTTGCATGGGACAGCGGGGGCCATAATATGATGTTGGGTTTTTGTTACTAGGTGGGGTCGCTTCAGAGATATGAAGGTCAACTTTTTATTTTTTTTTATGGGGTGCTATAGTATGGTTCTTACATTCTGATAGCAGCTATCGAGACGAATGCAATTATGTGTAACAGTAAGATCTTTGAAGGTCAAGGAAGGTCGAGAAGGTGCCATAAAGTCCATTTACAGAACGTGTTCGAAGTGATGACCATTCGTATCAATGCAGTACTGCAATATCCTTATCATGGATTCAGTGGTATTCCTTATCACTTCGGCACTTATCGAAGCACATGCTCCGACAATTCTCTCTCGCATATCTTCAGGTGTATTTGCAACGTCTTTATAAACAATGTCTTTTACGAATCCCCACAAGAAAAAAATCCAGAGGCGTCAAGTCTGACGAACGAGCCGGCCATGATACATATTCTCCGAGTCCAATACAGCGATTTGGGAATTGTCTCTGCAACTTATTCCTAGCCATTGAAACGCCCGCTAAATCACACAGGGCTAAGAGGTAATTAGGATTGTGGAAAGGGCCAAGGGAGTTGCTGTAGGATTCATTTCACAATTGTAATTTATTATCATTTAGTTCACAAATACAGTTTTGAAAGAATGAAATTTGCTTCGCGGATGAAGGCCTCCAAACAGATGCTTTAGAATAAGTTAAATTTTGAAAAGACATGACACACAGTTAAATTTACGAATAAGATAAATCGTATACGTATATGAGATCAGCATGCGGAGCGGCTGAATGAGCCGGATTAAATCTTAAAAATTCCAAATGTACTATGATGATTACTGAAGGCAGGAGGCCACAACGTTTTAAGATGCTAACAGGGACGATGGCCCACAAGGTGCACAGAAAGAGAGAAACAAACGCAATAACATGGCTGAAGGCCGCAAACTTAAATTCTGAAAATTAAGTAATATACATTGCAACAATCGGTAAAACAATACATTAAGTTTAAAAATTTCGTTTTTGCAACACCAACGGCGGAAGGCCCACAATAACTTGTAAAATCCTTCAGAGGAAATTACAATAACTTTTAAAGAGCCGAAGGCGATAGTGTTTGGACTTGAAGGAAATTCTGAGAACACGTTTTCAGGGCTGAAGGCCCACAACTAACCTTCCCAAATTGAAAATATAAAATAAAGTTAAATTACAACCACATTAACACTGCCAAAAGGATAATTAAGAGAACGGCAGTCAGGAGTCTCCAATGGATCGGTCTGCCCTCGTTCACTTAGGTGAGACAGATGGTGAGTCCTGCTACACTTAATTCATGAGAACCCAACCAAGGGACAGTCACGGACTGACTGAGCAACCCCTTGCTTGCCACGACAGAGTACACGAGAATTCAAGACCCCCAAAAAATTACAAGTACCACTATCCCCAAACAAACGCAAATGTGAACTGAGCAGCGAAAATTACACACCATGTTGAGCGCCAACAACAGGTGAGGAAAAGACACTGCCTAAAAACTACGTTAGCGCCCATGGCAGGTAACCAGAACACTAACGGCCACAAGGCAGAAAATTCCACTGGTTCGCTTAACTACGAAACAAGATGATACGGTTAACTTCACCCAATATGAACACTGCCTGAAATTGCGTTAGCGGCCAGGGCAGGTAACCAGAACACTAAGGGCCACAAGGCAGAAAATTCCGCTGGTGTACTTGACTATGGATAAATTAATTTAATCAATTCCACCTGACGGCGGCTATCTCGATAACTTCACTCGTTGTTGCTCACAGGAAAACCTCCACAACACCGACGCCGGAACCAACACTGTAATGCGCAAAACCACTCGACCCTCACGTCCTGGGTGGCAGACTCCGACACTGCGCAGAGACCGCCAGCGGCCCAGTCGTCCACGCCGCACGGAGATGTCCTCGTACCAACCGACCGACCAACAACCCACCAAAGGTCAGGCCCGGCTTAAGTGATGCGTGGCGGCAACGGTCGGTCGGGCGGTGTCCAGGCAGGGGTCACTGCTGCTGGAAGCCGGCGACTGGCTGGCCGGGGCTGCGCTCCAGACGCTTTGCAACTGACTGCCACGGCCCAACTCACGACTCGAAATGCCACCGTAAACTCTTCTCCTCGCAAAATTCATGCCAGATTCCCTTGAAATTTGATGCGAATTAAAACAAGGATCTCGAACCACAGTAGCAAGAGTACCAATTTCCGTTTCCTCGTTAGTAACTTTTCTTACCGGTCCTATTAAAATTCTATTGCGAAACAATCAAATGGCAGAACGTTACATGTTACATGTCAATGTCACGTTAGACAGATACGCCATATTCGGGGAATATTTACTATCTGCACGATATACGAGACAGAATTATCAGAGCATCTGCTTCGATAAGTGCCGAACTCATAAGGAATACCACTCAATCGATGATAAGAAGATTGCAACACTGCATTGATACCAATGGTCATCACTCCTAACACCAGTTTTAAATGGACGTTCATGCCACCTTTTTGACCTTCGTTGACCTTCAAAAACCTTACTGCTACACATCATTGGATTCGTCTTGCGGTAGCGTTCTCGCTTCCCACGCCCGGGTTCCCGGGTTCGATTCCCGGCGGGGTCAGGGATTTTCTCTGCCTCGTGATGGCTGGGTGTTGTGTGCTGTCCTTAGGTTAGTTAGGTTTAAGTAGTTCTAAGTTCTAGGGGACTTATGACCACAGCAGTTGAGTCCCATAGTGCTCAGAGCCATTTGAACCATTTTTTGATTCGTCTTGATTGCCGCTATCAGAAAATAAGTACCAAACTATAGCACCCCATTTAAAAAAACAAAGTTGGCCTTCATGTCTCTGACGCGATCTCACCTAGCAACAAAAAAAAAAAAAGTCATATTATGGCCCCCGTTGTCCCATGCAACTTTCGTCCTACAAACTTTTGAGCTCCTATCATACTTTCGGAGTTATTCTATGTGGCAACAGTTAGTTACTCACCCTGTATACTGAAACATGAAACAACAAAACAGTAACGCTAGCTCCTAACTTTATCCTGCCTCTTAGACAAAAATAACGCTTTGCGTAGGTCATAACATTGTAGAATACAGTTGTTTCCATTATATACGTAGAGGTACTTTGAAAAATGGGAATCTTCCTTAAAATAGTAAGCGGTTCGTAAAGAGGTGCCACAGAGGGATATAAACTTCGAGAGCATCTGAGCCAAACGGGTGGAAGGAATCCTACACGAGGACTCACCATGACAGTCCGAGGACGGATTCAAAATGGTTCAAAAGGCTCTGAGCACTATGGGACTCAACTGCTGAGGTCATTAGTCCCCTAGAACTTAGAACTAGTTAAACCTAACTAACCTAAGGACATCACAAACATCCATGCCCGAGGCAGGATTCGAACCTGCGACCGTAGCGGTCTTGCGGTTCCAGACTGCAGCGCCTTTAACCGCACGGCCACTTCGGCCGGCGAGGACGGATTGTCTTAATCTCTGCGAACCTCAGATGGAGAAGCACAGACAGTCGTACTTTACGCCTCTTATACCATCTTCTGCGGATCCAGTAGATAAACTGAGTCGTTTATGGTGGTTAAGTACAAGTGGGGTGTTCTTGCACGACGTATTCCTTGCGTGGGTTGAACTGGTCGCATATAGATATTTGCAGATGGTATATTAAGAACCTTCGCGGCTGGGTAACTTGCGAAAGAAGAAACTATTTATTACAAATCTGTGTCAGGTGTGAGGAACAGAAAGTGCAGTTTGCCGGAAGTGGAACGTAAAAGGAAGCAAGAAGCGAACAATAACTGAATAAATTGACCGAAATTTGTGAACTGAGGGGGAGGGGGGGGGGGGGGAGGAGGCAACACTAAATCCATGCGGATGGTGCAGGTGGAAAGCGTGTGGCCTATTGTAAAACGTTCGTGTAGCGACAAATACAGGTCGCGCCCAAGGATTATGAACCTTAAAGAACGATCATCGAGAAGACGTCGTGGCGCAGAAGAGAGACGACAGCGATGTGCGGTGTGGCACAGCCTGCCGTGAAACCTAGGGAAACAACGCGACGTGACTGCGTCGTGCGGGAAGCATCTCAACACAGCGCAGCTTCAGTGAAGAGGTGCGCCAGGGGCAGGCACGCTGAGGTCCGGAGTTCGACGAACGGCGAGACACACGAGCGTTACGTCGTCCAGCAGAGTACCGGAACCCAGAAAAAGTAAGTTTCAATTCAGTCACATTCACTAATGTTACTTAGAGGCGCTAGAGTAAGTCAAAAAACTTAGATGAGTGACCCAAGTATAGTACCAAATCTGGTGCGAGAAAGCCTAGATTTGTCAGAGAATGGTGATGTGTTTCCTTGTCCAAAATCTAGTTGAGGACCAGTAATTAGAATGAGTGACGCTGTAGAAAACGAGATGCATGAAATAGCATTACGTAGTTTAAAGGAAAAAGAAAACATTGCTGAGTCAAGTGTTAGTGAATTCACAACCACAGGAAGCGAAGCTAACAAAAATAAAGGGACAGAATGAAGTATGGAAGAGTGTATTGGAAGTGACTAAAATTAAAATACAAGTAACTAATAGGGATGCTAAACAACAGATAGATGAATCGAACCAACAACTACAAGTGACTAACAATAAAATGCTTGGGATACAAAACGTTAGCTAATGAAGGTCATTCAGGAAAGTAACAACCAGCGATAAATTAGAGAAATACATCAGGTTGACTGAGAACCATTTTAAAGCTCTAGACGAGCAAATAAAGAATATAATAAAGGAACAGAGGCCAGTAGATAAGGATGTATATAGAAAAAAAATCACGGCAGGGAAAGCAGCAGTAGAAAATCGCCAGGCTTGTAAAAAAAAAAAAAAATACAATAGAATCTTAAAATTATAGAGGAAAACTTCAGCAAGAAGATTGAAAAAAGTGATGTGTCAATCTTCAGTGTACGCAAAATCTCGAAGAAAATGGATCAGCTTTGTGTAACAGGATAGAGTCATTAGAAACTAATACTACAGTGACGTTTCACAATGTAGCTAAAATTCAGAAGGAGGTAAGTGATTTTGCTACCAGAAGCTCTGATATCTTTGCTGAAAAATTAGAAAGAAAGTTTACCGCAACAAATTACAACAGTTGAAATACTAACAAAGATGACCACTATGCAAAAACAGTTCAAAAATGGTTCAAATGGCTCTGAGCACTATGGGACTTAACTTCTAAGGTTATCAGTCCCCTAGAACTTAGAACTAGTTAAACCTATCTAACCTAAGGACGTCACACACATCCATGACCGAGGCAGGATTCGAACCTGCGACCGTAGCGGTCACGCGGTTCCAGACTGTAGCGCCTAGAACCGCTCGGCCACTTCGGCCGGTGTAAAAACAGTTACTTTTCGTGAATTTGCCACTAAGAGAAAAGTACAACATATCAGGAATCATAGAAAGAAACATGGGATATTCTGGAGCGTCATACCAGGAAGTTGTTTAGCCAAAGAAAGCAATGAAAGGGAACGGTTGGAAGGGCGTAATGTGGAAATCAATGAATAATGGGAACTAAAATAATAATAAAGTAAGCAATGTTCCCATAAATGAAGATGAAAATATGATAATGGTTTTACTAGGAAAGGAATGGGCAGGGAAGAAAGGTGCTCATGTATTTGTGGTAGTAAGTCAAATAATGGGTATGGCAGAGAAGACAATGACGAGAATTTACATTTTCATAATTGTATACAAAATGACGATTTTGCAGGGAGGACCTTACTGGAAGTTCAGTATTTCATACTAACAGACGATGTTATCATAGTGTCAGAGAAAATATAGAAAAGAAATAAGAACACAGAATTATCAGTTTAGTGTGAAAATGAAATTAAGCTCCTTTGGGATTTAATGAAGAAGATTTGGCGACAGGAGGAGATGTCAGACGAGTGGAGAACCAGTGTACTGATCCCAATATTTAAGGTGAAAGGTGATGTGCAGGACTGCAGTAACTATAAAGGTATTAAACTGATGGCACACACAATGAAAATTTGGGAAAGAGTTGTAGAAGCAAGATTACGCAAGGAGACTGTGTTGTGTGAAGAACAGTTTGGGTTCATGCCTGGAAGAGGAACAATTGATGCAATACGTGCTTTAAGGCGGACAGTGGAGAGACGCGGGGAGCTACAAGCCGATCTACATATGGCTTTCATTGATTTGGAGAAAGCATATGACAGAGTCCCAAGGGACGAAATATGGAGAAGCATGAGAGAGCAGTGCGTGCCAGAGAAGTATGTGAGGTTAGTGAAGGAAATGTACAGAGGAGCAATCATACTAGTGAGAAGTCGTGTGGGCATGACAAAGGAGTTTCCAGTAAAACTAGGGTATCATCAAGGGTCTGCGCTTAGCCCCTACCTCTTTGATCTGATTATGGATGTGCTGGTGAAAGATGTGAAGAAGGTAGCGCCGTAGAATATGATGTTTGCGGATGACGTAGACCTTTGTGAGCAGAGCATTGACAGACTTGAGGTAAAGCTGGAGAATTGGAGGAAGGAAATAGAAGAAAGAGGGGTGAAAATTAGCATGACAAAGTGAGAATATTTAGCACTGAAGGATGTGCAGATGAGGTCTTGCAAGATCCAGGATGATGAGCTGAAATTGGTCTGCAAATTTAAATAACGGTGGTCGTATATACTGAGGGACTGAGGACTGGAAAGCGAGATACAACACCGAATAAATTGCGGTTGGAACAACTGGAGGAAAATGAGTGGAGTGTTGTGTGACAAGAAGGTGAGCATTGGGTTGAAAGGGAAAGTGTACAAGTCAGTGGTAAGGCCTGCTATGATATACGGGGCAGAGACGGTAGTCCAGGAAAGGGAAGTGGCGGAAATGAGGATGCTGAGGTGGATGTGTGGGGTAACATAGAAGGACAGCATTAGAAATGAATTTGTTAGAGGAGCTGTGAGAGTGGGACCCATGGGGGAAAAAGATACAAGAGAGCAGACTAAGATGGTATGGACACTTACAGAGAAAAGGGGAAGAGTATATAGGAAACGGAGTTGAAGATATGAAGATTGAAGGAGAGAGAAGGAGAGGAAGACCGAAGATGAGGTGGAAGGATAAGATAGCCGGGGACCAAAGGGAAAAAGGATGGAAGAAGGAAGAAGCAATGGATAGAGTAGTATGGAGGAGAAGAATCCAGAAGAGCAACGCCGACCCTACGTGACGTGGGACAAGGCGACAATAAAGAAGAAGAAGAAGTTATCAGTTTAGTGTGAGGGTTGAAGCTGGTAGTACTGAAATAGTAGCGATCATTGTCATAGCTAGCAAATTATTTGCCATTGAAATGGAGAATCATATGAGCGAATAATAGGTAGAAAGAAATGTATCAGCGTTACCAGTGCAGAGGTTTGAGGTTGTTGATGCCAGTGGAATAAACAAACGAATATAAATGAAAATGAAGTCTAGAGTAAAAGTTGTGAGATTTATTCACATGTTGGTATCAGGTAAATCCCTCAGTTTTATTAAGGGAAAGAATCTGTTGGTACACCAAGCTGACGTCGTGAGTTTTGAAAAGGGCAGATTGACCATTAATATAAGTGGTACGGAGCAGACAGTGAAATACGCAAATATTGGTGGATTCTTAGAGGTGATAAGTGATACTATGAATCGCTAATCAGTGAATGTTCTCAACACTAACCCAGTGAGGGTAAAATTAAAACAGGATAGGAAAATAATAGAACTTTAGTGAAAGAAAACTAGTAAACTGTGAAATGAGAGTTAATATAAAGGAAATTAATATGATTAACAAAATGATGAAAGGAACCGAAGAGAATTTGATTTTGAAGTACCTGGATGTATTTTCAAATTTCACAGATGGGATAAGGATGATGGTAAGTATACAATGTTATTGAGAAAATACAAGTAATATACGAAGTTGTAAAAGGAGGGTTACAGAATTTGTTTTCAAGGAAACAGAACATATTTTCGAAATGAGCAAGATTAATGAAAAACGGCGAAAAGTCGTTCAGTGTTAAGAACTAGATAAAAATGTTCTACGAGAAATCTGAAGAACGGCATAATATGAGCAGAGTACATGGCTGAAATCCAGCTGAAGTAGCACATCTTGAATCCATAGTAATAACACCTACACACATTGTATCTGATGCTAAGAGATTACGTGACAGGTAAAGGGAGACCTGAAAACTCTGTCGCGTTGAATACGAATAGTGGAGTTCTAAGAACTTCGGAATGACGTGTGTTCAGTTCATCTTTACATTCATTAAGTAGCAGGGGTTGAACGAACCGTGCGAGGACCTTGTGTCAGGTGATGTTCTGAGTACATTTTTTGCGGATAATAAATATTCTGAAACTTATGTTTGCTCTCATTGATGTTGTATCTGAAGTGTTTTGTTCGATATGTTATTGGTGTTTAATGATTTTCTATTTGAAAGAGTGATGATGTTTAATTTTACGAAAGCATGGAAGGTAAAAGTCAAAGCTTCTATTGATACAATTGATAGGAAAGCTAAGAAAAGCTGTTTACTAACAGCAAATGTAACAATACCTCATGAAGAAACAGATCTTGTGCTTAAAACATCTGATAACGAAATACTAAAATGAATTTCATGAAAAGAGAGTAGTACGGAAAACAACTCTCGTAGAAGGTAAACTGATCTAAATAGTATAGACTGCTTAGAAGAGCTGACAGTCCACGTTCCTTGTATTTCCTAAATTACGATTTCGTTTACAGAAAAATCACAGTTCTGAAAAGATATTACCGAAGGGGATCCGTAAGACACCCCTTAGTTTCAAGCAACATTTTAATTCCTTGTTTTCCAGTTTTACAATTTTTATCGTGTCTGCAGATATCATACAGCTTTCAGTGAATAAAGCGGTCTTGTCGCATGCACAGTCGGTTGTATAAGATTTCAGTTCCCATGCTGGCGGAAGGAGCCGGTGGACCATATGGCGTTGCCAGTGGACGGCCGTGTGAGGCGCAAGGGAAAGCCCGTTGCGTCGGCAACCAGTTAACGTAAGGCAAGCACAGTTGTTCTGGCGCGAAACGAGTAATCTTGCTTAATAAGTATTTGATAAGAAAAGTCGCTTTCTCCAAGTCGCTTAGGAGAAGCGTGCAAGTCAATGTGCTTTCTCACAAAAACGTGCCAAAGTCATAAATCGATCATCTTCATAGATAAATGACTAACATTTAAGCTAACGAAAATGGACGAACATCTACGAAATATCACGAGTGTAAGCATGAGGTACAGATTTTGCGCTATAGTCTCCAGTCGCCGAAAGACTGCCTTCCGACCTTGATCTGACGTTAGACCATGCTCTCAGGAAATTGTTAGTTTCTAATTAAACAATTAGCAGTTTTGTTGATGTTATCAGTTTATGATGTTTAGTAAATAAGTATATCATAACGGAATCCCTTTTGAACATTACACTGAATAACATAGCTTTTCGATTCTTCATTCAGGATCACAGAAAATAGAATTGCAAATTTACAGAGAAGCCGACGGCGTTGATACTGCTTCTGTGGGGACATATTAAATTTAGAGAGTTTCTCGGCAAAACAGGTAGAAATAATCCTACACGACGACTCTCAATCTCTCCAAACTCGGATGGAAAAACACGGTCAGTTATACTGTATCTTCTTGCACCATCCTCTACGGAATTGCTGACTAAACTGAGATATTTCTGGAGGTTTAGCACAAGGGGGTCTTTCTTGTAATCTCTCCCTTACTCGCTGAAGGACCCTCAGTTTTTAACCGTTTGTACATTAAATACATTTCTTCTACACTAGTCTCAACTACTAGTTTACTTGCATTGTGAAGATTCCTTTTTCGACATACAGAAATTTTAATTTCCAAACTTCTCTCCCAAAAGCAACTTCATTATTCCGTTTAACATTTTTCTCGGTTTAGCCAGTTACCTTCAACTATTCTAAATACAAAAATTAATTTCAAACTTGCTCTATTATGTTCTCCGTGCCCGACTCATAACACAGCTACAAATTTCTCACCGTTCTGATGAAATTGTAAAAAAGCTGCAACACCGACGTACATACCCTTAAGTATGGGAGCCTCAAGTGAGGCTAGGCAAGTATTTGTTGAAAGTGTCAAAAGTTTTAAGAAATCTATTAATTCCAGACAATGATTAGAACGATACTGACATCTTCTTTGTACAGTTTCTTTCACGACTAGTAAAAATTACATTGTGGTAATCAGCTTTTAATTCCAGTGTGTTTCATTGCCTGATCTAGTTCTGACATTTGCAGATAACCCGCGTGTAAAACTAATGTGCTGCAGAAATCGTGGTGGACGTTAGTTTTGCTTTCCGCAAATTGTGATGGATGTCGCTATTCTCCCGCCTGCTGGAGGTAAGGTGTCCAGGTCAGCTATATGTGTGTCTGAGAGACTGTTGTTAAGATCGGCAGGTTCGGCCGTCATCCACCGGCACAACAGTACAGAAAATCATAACTAGAGGATGTCACAGGGGTCAGTATTGGCCCTTGTGATTTCCTGCATTCAAACCACTTTTGCGGAAACATCAACACGCTTTACTGGATGTGACGGAGCATGTGGACGGCCTCCTCCTGGCGGTCGCGAGTGGGACACGGCATGTGACAGAGCAGAACTCCAGCACTGCAGTGAATATCCCAGCAATGCGGTGGTCTAGGAGTAAACTATCACTAGCACCGCAGAAACCTAGCTAATCGTACTGAAAGAAAGTTAACTCGGCACCCAGTACTTAGCGTTAATAATCCACCATTTCGATGGCAAATGGAGGTCAGATACATTGAAGTGGTCTCGGGTTAACGACGGAATTTCATGGCCCTTGCTGAAGCAAGCTGAAGTACAAAGGGCACTAAGGGTATTACACAAATTTTTCTCAAAAGTAGTAGCTGCTATCTGTCCCCTGCGATGGCGACATTGTAACTGGACAGCGCGCTATGACTCCAGAGTGCAGGACTTCTCCAACTGATTATGGTGGTCTGTCCCCGAGACACGGCAGTAAGAGAACAGCAGGCTCGCCATTGGAGACTTTTGGCTAGTACAATTTCAATAAGTAAGAGTTAAAATAAAAAGTCGTAATTCATGTGGGAGGAGAAATGGAATAATTCAGAAAGGGCGAAGAACGTGCTACGTCCTACAGAGTGTCAGAGGATGAGTCAGATTAAGACATCCGAAGTCCCTGTGAGATTCCGCGCAGTCCCTAACTGGACACGGGCCCTCTCCCGCACGCCTTTGCAGACCAGAGACGGCAGTGTGTGACCGCCGTGATGTGGGTGGCAATCCTGAGCACGTCAGTTTGGAATGTCCCACAAACGACGCAGTTGCTGAAGAGTTGAGAAAGGTAGTCCACTAAATAAATATTTATAGTTTAGTCACGAATTAACAGACATTCACTATCCAAAGAAACCTGAACAATATACGGTCTTTCCAGAATGAGATTTTCACTCTGCAGCGGAGTGTGCGCTGATATGAAACTTCCTGGCAGATTAAAACAGTGTGGTTGGCCCACCGAGACTCGAACTCGGGAGCTTTGCCTTGCTGTCCCTTTCTCCTGTCAGTGTTACCACGCCGATTCTGCGGGGAACCTCCTCATTCCTCATCGTATCAGTCCACCCATCTTTCAACTTTCTTCTGTAGCATCACATCTCAGACGCTTCGGTTTTCTTCTGTTCCAGGTTCCGCGAAGCACACGTTTCTCTACCATACGACGCTGTGCTCCGAACATAAATTCTCAGAAATTAGGGCCTACGTTTGATACTACTAGACTTCTCTTGGCTACAAATGCCTTAATTGCCCATGCTAGACTACTTTATATATCCTCATTGCTCTATCATGGATTATTTTGCTGCCTAGGCAGCAGGATTCTTTAGCTTCGTCTACTTCGTGATCACTAATTCTGATTTTAAATTCCTCGCCATTCTCATTTCTGCAACTTTTCATTTCTTTCGTCTTTCTTAGATTTACCCAAATACGTATCTGTACTCATTAGACTATTCATTCCATTCAACAGATATTGTAACTCTTCTTCACTTTCACTGAGGATAGCAACGTCATCAGCGACTCTCAGCATTGACATACTTTCACCCGGAATTTTAAGCCCGAACGTGAATCTTTCATATATTTCCGTCAATGCTCCCCCAATGTGTAGATTGAATATGGGGCAAAAGATAACATCCATATCTTATTCTCTGTTTAATCCGAACACCTCATTCTTCGTCTTCTACGCTTATTGCTCCCTCTTGCCTCCTGTACATATTGTATGTTACCGGTCTTTCCCTATAGCTTACAGCTACTTCTTCCAGATTTTCGAACATCTTGCACCATTTTACATTCTCGAACACTTTTTACAGGTCCAGAAATCCTATGATTGTGTTTTGATTTTTCTTCAGTCCTTCCTTGCCCGCGAAAGGCCAAGGTCCCGAGTTCGAGTCTCGGTCCCGCACACAGTTTTAATCTGCCACGAAGTTTCAATATACGGTCTCTCTGACGTCCCATCAGAACCTCCTAGCGAACCGAAGGCGGCTCCTCGCTTGCCGTAGGCCGCGATGGGCTGGACCGGTCTTCCGTCACCCTGCTTGCTGAAGCTACACTACAGGCACCTCTGCTCCACTTAGTACACTAAGACGTCCACAGAACTGTTTTTATAGATTATGTATTCGGAGCGCTTGTACTTCTAAACGTGGCATGGACTCGACTAATGTCTGAAGTAGTGCTGGAGACTATCGACACCATGAATCCTGCAGGGCTGTCCATAAATCCGTAAGAGTGCATTGAGGATGGTGAGAGGGGCGGAGGGGGGGGGGGATTGGAGATCTCTTCTGAACAGCACGTTGTATGGCACCCCAGATATGTTCAATAATGTTCATTCTGCTTAGTTTGATGGCCAGCGAAAGTGTTTAAACACAGAAGAGTGTTCCTGGGCCCACTCTGTAGCAATTCTAAACATGTAGGGCGTCACGATGTCCTGCTGGAATTGCCCAAGTCTGTCGGAACCCACAATGGACGTGAATGGATGTAGGTGATCAGACAGGATGCTTACGTACGTGTCACTTGTCAGAATGGTAACAAGATGTACAAGGGGTCCCATATCACTCCAACTTCACGCGCTCCACACCATTACAGAACCTCCACGAGCTTGAACAGTCGCCTGATGACATGCAGGGTCCATTGATTCTTGAGGTTGTTTCCACATCCGTACACGTCCATCCACTCGATACAATTTCAAACGAGACTCGTTCGACCATGCAACATGTTTCCACTCATCAACAGTGCAATGCCAGTGTTGATGGAACCAGGCGAGGCGTAAGGCTTTGTGTGGTGCAGCCATCAAGGATACACGAGTGGGCCTCCGGCTCCAAAAGCCTATGTCGATGAAGTTTCGTTGAATGGTTGGCACGTCGACACTTGATGATGGCCCAGCAATTCTGCAACAATTTGCGGAATGGTTGCACTTCTGTCACGTCGAACGATTCTCTTCAGTCGTTGTCGGTCGTGCAGGATCTTTTTGTGGCCGCAGGGATGTCGAAGATTTGATGTTTTAGCGGATTTCTGATATTCACGGTACACTCGTGAAATGCTCGTACGGGAAAATCCCACATCACCGCTACTCCGGAGATGCTATGTCCCATCGCTCGTGCGCCGACTATAACACAACACCACGCACAAAGTCATTTAAATCATAACAACCCGCCATTGTAGCAAGAATAATCGATCTAAGAACTGCGCCAGACACTTGTCTTATATGGGCGATGCCGTCAGCAGCGCCTTATTTTGGCTTTTTACATATATCTGTATTTGAATTCACACGCCTATACTACTTCCTTTGGCGTTTCAATGTATGTTACATGATTTTTTAGCTTTGCGGATGTGTTCTCGTTGCAGGGAAAACTATACCTCTCTATCGTGATAGAAAGTTTGTCCAGTATACTCGGATTAGTATCGATCTTCAGTCATCCGTGTGTCGCGACACTGAAGTTCCAAGTGGTGCCTTGGAGAACGTATGCACGTGTCGCGTCTGAAGATCGATGCACACCATGTATTGGATAATAATGGGAATTGATCTGAAGCGTATCCTTTACCTTTTTTCCTCCTGTAACATTCCGCTGGAATCTGTAAATCATTGAGGAAAGTGGCAAGAAAACTACTACTCATGCTGGTGCGTAGAATGCCTGAGAGTGGCGATATACCAACTATCACAAGCAAAAATATCATTTACATAGTTTCAAAGACTGCTGGAGCCCGTAATTGCGAGAATTATCGCATAATCAGCTTAAGTCGGTTTCAAGAATAATGTACAGAAGAATGGAAAATAAAAGAAAATTGAGGATACGTCAGGTGACGATCACTTTGGTTTTAAAAAGTTAACATTCATAGGATTTCTGGACCTGGAAAAAGCGTTCGACAATGTAAAATGGTGCAAGATGTTCGGAAATCTGAAAAAAGTAGCGATAAGCCATAGGGAAAGACGGGTAACACACAATATGTGCAGGAGGCAAGAGGGAGCAATAAGGGTGGAAGACCAAGAATAAAGTGTTCGGATTAAACAAAGTATAAGATATGAATGTTATCTTTTGTCCCTATCTTCAATCTACACATTGGGGGAGCAATGACGGAAATATATGAAAGATTTACGTTCGGGCTTAAAATTCCGGGTGAAAGTATGTCAATGATGAGATTCGCTGATGACGTTGCTATCCTCAGTGAAAGTGAAGAAGAGTTACAATGTCTGTTGAATGGAATAAATAGTCTTATGATTACAGATACGGATTTGGGTAAATCGAATAAAGACGGAAGTACTGAAAAGTTACAAAAATGAGAATAGCGAGAAATTTAAAATCAGAATTAGTGATCACGAAGTAGACGAAGTTAAAGAATCCTGCTGCCTAGGCAGCAAAATAATCCACGATAGACAGAGAAATGAGAATATATAAAGTAGTCTAGCACGGGCAATAAATGCATTTCTAGCGAAGAGAAATCTAGTAGTATCAAACGTAGGCCCTAATTTGAAGAAGAGATTTCTGAGAATTTATGTTCGGAGCACAGCATCGTATGGTAGTGAAACGTGTGCTTCGCGAAATCTGGAACAGAAGAAAACCGAAGCATCTGAGATGTGATGCTACAGAAGAAAGTTGAAAGATGGGTGGACTGATAAGATGAGGAATGAGGAGGTTCCCCGCAGAATCGCCGTGGAATCACTGACAAGAGAAAGGGACAGTATGAGAGGATATGTGTTACGACAACATGAATAACTTCCATGGTACTGAAAGAGCTGTAGTGGGTAAAAGATATAAAGGAAGCAGAAATTGGAATATGTCAGACCGGTGACTCAAAACAAAACAAAAAAGATTTGTAAGATTAACGACTTTTATGCTCCGTCGACATGGGGTTGTTCTACCTTTGTCCGCGTTCGTAGTTGATGCGAGCGCGGCTCGTCGATAACAAGCTGTTTACGAGGTGTTTACAGCTGGATAACCTGCTCGTGCGGGACAGAATATTTTCCTTCTATGCAGACACATTTCAGCCGGTACAAGTTACGTTTTGCGCTACAGAGAACGTCGAGACACGTGATGCAGCCGTCATGCTACTTGCTATCAGGATTTTGGCAATATAAGGTGTAGTTTACATTTGCTGCAGAAGATGCAGCGACACTTGTATCAGTGGAGCAGAGCGTTACTGCAGCTGGGAGAGAGGGCGCTTCGGTCCGCTTAGCGCGAGACATCATCTGCTCAGCTGGCGTGAAAGCATTGGCAGTGGGAGGCGTTTCCGTCAGTCACTGTCGCACTTGTTTACTTCACCGTCACCGCGTGTATTCGACAGCGGCCAAGGGCAGTAATACCGTGGTTCAGTAGAATGATTGAAAGTCTTCTTTATAATTTTGCATTGCATTGACAGGTGTTAGAGACCGCTTCGTGTATTCCACTGCGCTATGAAAGTGTGTTTACCATCTAATATCTCATTAATAAAGGTCAGATCTATACGTTGTTCATTCATGGGTTGAAATTTTGTACAATGATGGCAATATTTTCAGGGCATTAGTACCAAAATCATAAAAGATATGAAAGCAGCTTAGTCAGACAGATAGCGCGAGATTTCAACTTCTATTGTGAGCGTTTAATCGGCATATTACTTGAAGTTCGGGTAATTCTGAGAGGACGGAACCGTGACGGTACCAGACGGTATAAAAACAAAGCGTGTGACACCAGATTGGCACTAAAGTGGGTAATTTTCCGCCGGCGCGACCGTCGCTTTTCTTCCGGGAACACGGGCCCATTTTTCTTAATAAGGGCGTGAAATATGAGTCGGGGCTCCGTATTCGCGGCGTGCCTGCCCTCTTTCTCCCTCCCTTCCTCCCGTCAGCCAGCAGGACGCCCTCTCGCTGCCTCCCTGTCCTCCCTGTTTTCCTTCTTTGTTCTTACCTTACCTTCCTGTGCTTATGTTTCGATTAGTTTCGTACACGTAAAAGCACTTCATAATATAAAAATCTTGGATGTCGTTTCGGTACCATTTATCTCACTTCTGTGTTTTAATTTTTATCTTTAACTCTACGAAATCCTCAGAACACAATAACGTGTATTGTAAACACTCGTTGCTTAGGTAACAAGAAACTGCTGTATAAGTAAATACGTTTGTATCACTAATTGACCACTGCATTCAACAACCGAAACTCAGCGATGGGGAGCTGGCTCAAAATACGACAGTTGCATTAATATCTATATTCGGCTGCTACAAGTAATTCATTCGCTTGCAGAACTTAAATACTATATGTACAAATATGATTGGTACACTAATTGAATCGTAGACTTACTGAATTTGCATTTCGCACTCTGCACATGTTCCATGTGTGTCTCAATGGTCACACGTGCAACCGGTAGTCAAGTTCGTTTCATAGCTTATGCGGCAACATACATCAGAGAAGCGCTGATGCGTTCTCGGAGCTGTGAGGTCCTTTATGAAGCCCGGAAGGAAAACGTCACATGTCGGTAGATGAGGAGACGTGGGGAGCCAAGGGAACGTTCTGCAAAACTTCGTTGATTAGGTAACCACGAACAAGCGAACCAGCAGTCTTCCCGTGGATGAGAAAGAGCCCTTAGTACTTCGTCTGTGACACTGCACAGGACACACAAACCTTCGGCGAATCTCGTTAATGCGTCAAAATTTCAAGCTCCACACTCTCAGTGTGTGGCGATTAACCTTTGAAGATAGTGCCCAGAGCCATTTTAACCATTTACTGCGGTATTCCAAATTTTTGGCTTCGGCTGACCGTTGACTTTTTTGGAGTGCTTTTGGAGGGAAAATGCCAAGCCCCCTGCCACGCACCCCTGGCGAGAAGTATAAATTTTCGCGGGAAATTGAATTATGTGCTTCAACGGATCTCCTGGCAGTTCCGCGCCCCCTCATCATTTCCGACTTTTTGCATGACGGCATGTCTTCCCCTAGAAAAATGGGTGGTAATTTCAACTTTTGGAGGGAATTTTGCTCTAAGAGCTTACTAATGCAGCTCAGGGGAGTTAGTATGGTGCTGCCCCTGCTAGAGACTGTTCATAATGTCATTCAGTTCGAATAAAATTTGTATAAATTAGTTTAAATTTGTTGAAATTGGTTTAAATTTATTATCTACATACAGAATTAGTGGCTTAGTGTGGTGTTACCACCACAAGAGGCTGAGATATCTGTGCTTGTTGAGCTTTTGGTGTGGGAGGAGATGTGTTCAACTAGCGAGATGTTGGTGCTAGGTAGGGGGAGTTTTAATAGCTGTATTACATGCACTCATTTAGACAAGAAGGGAAACCACAGCTCACTGCATGAAGAATGGAAGCGAGCATTAATGCTTGAACATATGGAGAGGAAGAATACAGTCCTGCAAATAAATGCTTTGCATTGACATGCATTAAAGATGCACTACACAACACATGGAAACATATGTCTCTGTCGGAATTTTCTGTCATTTCTAAAACCTACATATAAGCTCCCACCACACAAGAGACAACTGCCTCCGATCCAGCAGACCAAAGAAGTGAGGTAGCTGGTGAGTTCACCGCTAGAGGGCGCCGTGACAGGTCACGTTATTGTGCAGTTCAGTCAGTAGGAGCACCCCATGATGATGAAATCATCCATTTTTTCTCAGCTGCATGTGTGCCCTAGATTCCTCACCCCCTGGCACTCTCGATCGAAAATTTGGTGAGAAAAGGAATTATCCTATTCTGGGCTGCTGGAAAGAGGAAGGAGTGCACTTAATTTATTTATGGAACAATTTATTTAGGAATGAATTTCACCTAGTTTATTTATTACACTGATACAAAACACTCACCCTGACGTGCTCGTGGTCGCAATATACAGTTTACAGACCCGGAAACTACACGTAAATAGTACAGTACACTGATGTGCAGAGACACAAACAAGTCGTAAATTACCGAAATTATCCAGTACACAGCATACAGACGTGCAAACTACTCGTAGATCACCGAAATTAATACAGTTGACAAACACACAGTGCACGTAAAAAACGCAACGTGTCAGCGACTCAAAAGATGAGTCTACTGAATGGAAAGCATAAGTGCACCCCCTAACACATGGAAACTTTCCAGATGTGGGAGAGGAAGGATAGGTTAGTGTTCTTTATTTTTTTGGTCGGTAAACTGACGCAACTATTGATCCAAATTACGTAATTATTTACAAAGTTCGGGTTTAATTACACGACTATATGCATAGCGCTGCACAAGAATGTCTTAAAATCGCAATAAGCTCAAAAACTAACGATACCATTGAACAGGTCTTATCCTCCTCGGAAAAAATTTCGCAATACCACTCGAAACTGACGCAAGTATCGAACCTAATTACGTAATTACACAACCCAATGCATATCGCTACACAAGGAGGGCAAAAATGCGCAGTATGCCGCAAAAACTGACGATACCATACAACTGGTGTTATCCTGCTGGGAAAATATTTCGCAATGCCTCTCGAAACCAGCGATAGAAGCACTCAAACTCTAACCTACACCTTCAAGCTAGGGGAGAAAAAGGTTGGGGTGTAAGGTACTATCTTTATTCTTTTTCGTGAGAAGTATGTTCAACTGACTAGTTGCTGGTGTTGGACAGAGAGGAGTTTAAAAAAGCGTATTACCTGCAAGCATACAGCATCTATCGTTGTTTGATGTCGGAGTTCGCTACAGACACCTACTAAAAATCACACTATAGCTCAGGTAATCGAAGCCAATGGACGCTATCACAGCTGTTGAAAAAAATGTGTCACAGTTCTAATTACATTTTGAAACTGTCGTGAAAAACTAGCACTCATATTGAATGGGTCATAATGCAGCACTTCAACTGGGGAAAATCGTCGTCCTAAAAAACTATAGAGGAGGCGGTAGTTGAACTTGATTTATCCTCGATGTACAGTCACAAACTGTCGAAAATCGAGGCCCTCTCTCCACCTACAGGGCGGATGGACCAAGGGAGAGAGCTACTACAGCATCAGGCTCGTGGCACATGCTAGCCGCTGGCCGCCTTGAGGCGATGGTCCTTCGCCAGCACAAAACCTGGTCTGGTTAACTAAACAATAAGGGATAAAAGGACAGCTTTCACAAATGCGTCTTGGTCGTCTAAGGTACAATGACACAGCCGCCCCTAATGGTTAGGGGGCGCAGCTGCGATGACGAGCTGTCACAGACTAGACAGATCCCCAACGCCTCCAATAGGCCTCTCGTTCTGGGATGGAAGACACTTTTGTTTAACGTCATGTAGGACGCTCCAGCTGGGACCGAGGTGGAGCTGTGTTCTCATAGAGAAGTAGCCCGCCGTTCTGTGCTGGACTATCTAACATCAGCTCGACTCTTTTAATAAAGCAACTATTAAAAAAAAAAACATTCGCGGCGATAATAAATGTCCTCTTTTCATGAAAATAGAGAAAGTCCATTTTCCTTTAGTTTTATGAGAAAAATCGGTATAGATTTTTACATTCTGCTGGAGTCCCATCTTATCATTTTTCGGCGTCCAGTGAAGTGTACCACAGCCGATCACAAATTATCAGCAAAGACATACCCACCCTGCGTAAAATAAAAAAAAAAAAAACTTCCACTACTTTGATGCGAAAATTACCGATCATTGCAGAATGGCCTCGTTATTTGGATATTAAATTAATGATGAGAGTCATTTTGCATGGCGAGTAATTTTTGTTTTTGGTTTTTCTGTAGTCGGATTACACTCACCAGGTAGGTCAAATGGGAATCCGCGGAGGGAACACGATGTTCTTTTCGAGGAACTCTTTTGAGAAATGACATCTGAAGCTGTCTGCATGTGTAGGGATTCTACAGTCCACAACATACATTTCACGTAAGGACCGTGGCACTAAAAACACGATCGTCGCTACTACGTTACTGTCACCATGCACAGAGCGTGGTCTTAAGTCTGCAGGCATACACACACAAGCCACTGATAGTGTTAGGCTTTATGGTAGAAATGCTGTCCGCGATTTGGAATCAAGTCTATCCATTCAACCACTTACTTGCGTTGGATCCTGTAGAGACATATTTTAATGATTACAGTCTCTGGTGAATCATATTTGTGGCACTCTCATATCTCGAAATGAGTCACATTTTTTTAACCTATCTGTTAAGAATCCCATACGACAGAAACTCTAGTCCCTCTGCATCCTGTAACTGCACCCAAGTCTCTGACCTGACCTCCCTGTAGGCTGGTCCATGCGATCTTCCCAATCTGTCTGACCTGTACGGAATTAGGAGAACACTATATCTACGTCCTTCTGCATCCTGTAGGGATACAGGACAAGGTAAGTTAATGCGACAGCAGCGTGTTTTGGCCAATCGGTGGAAATAAAACCTAAACGCAATGTTTCTCATTGACAAAAATGTGGAAGACACCGCAGCAGCTCCAACAGCTATGACATTTACAGTTAATCTCATCTTCCCAACGAAAGGGTAGCGGATGTCTCGGTGCTCCGTTTCGAGAAGCATTGGTCCTTCATTTCGCAGTCATGTACATGATTACTGTTCCGTCGTTGACCATCACCGGAAGGTGCTGTTCACAAGAGGCGTGAGGCAGCACAAATAAAAGGAGGCAGAGTGATGTACTGTAAAACAGGCCGCAGTTGATAGCGATATCAATTTTAGCAGTTTTACCCAGAAGTCGGAGAGAGCAATACCCACCACATTTTCAACCTGTGTAGAAACAGAGTGAGCTGAGTTATTGCTATAGGAGCGTGTTTTGAGCACTCAGGGGAACTGGGAACATGTTGTCGTCCCTCAGGATCCATTCACGACTATCACCCGAACATTCTATCATCGTTATTCTGTACAATCCAGCAGAAAAAACTACCAACTATAAAAGCTCAGTTATTTTCATCCAATAGATTTTTTACTGCATCTCTCACTTCCGATATATCGAAAACGATTACCGTGCATGTGCTGGAATCGAGCATATCAGCGATCCTATTAAATATGCGAGGCACTCCATCCCCTCCCACACCTTGGACATAAAATCGAGTCTTCAGTTTCATAACTTTGGTATAGGTGTCTGCGAGGTACTACAATCCCCACGTATACATCTGATTGACATATGTCCTGTTTACGGAGTTAGTGACGGCATAATGCCTAATTTCAAACAGCGCTGCTATGCGTTTGTCCCTTTGTCTCTTTCTTTGTAAAAGGCATTCACCGTTACTAAAGACCACTTTATATAGGACTGGTGCGAGCATAGTATAATTTCTGAACCGTGATCGGATGTGAATAGTGGTGGCTACACACCCTTGGAAAGCTATACTGTATGTGTATCACAAGGAATCCGTGTTTAAGGAAGTAGTTTTTCATTTTACAGTTGATCACCATAGTTTATTGTAGAGAAACCTGCGTGGAGAATTTATGTGATGCGCTGGAAATATATTTATTACATTGCGATAGTAACAATGCTGCATTCCATACGACTAGTAGGTCGGAAACCACAAGGATCTAACATTGTAGCGTGTTTTAAGTGCAGGAGTACATGAGTTTATGTTCTTGGTAATGATCCCAGACACTAGAACAACACTTTAGAATTGCGAGCGCAGATGATTTACGTAAAACGTAGCTAACTTCGTCTGCCTGGAACTCCATCATGCATAAAAACTACCCGTTTCTTGTTCTTAAGCGACTGTTATATCATCACAACAGTTTCACATCTATCGTATACCGATAAGGGGTGCTAACATACTCGACACACGAGCGTCTGGATAAGTCTTGTGGCCACGGATGGGTGCAGAACAGCAGTTACAGCCTCAGTTCGCAATGTTCCTGCACGAAACATGGAATGTAGCGGTCTACTTATGGTCAGCTGCAGGGAGCGTTGGACAAAGACAATGCTAGGAAATCTTCCGATCTCTAACTTTATCCTACAAATACGAGAATGCCCTGTGACACATCCACATAGAGATAGATCATAAGTTACGCACTATGATCGAAGTGCTGGAGATATGTAGGTCGCAGTCTGGTGCACGTTCATGATGTATATGTTCGAGAATTAGCAATGAATGGACGTACTGCACAGTCATCTATCCACATTCGCAATGACACTCGCAAAGTACAGAAGGGACGGTTTAGCAATTGTACGGAAGTTGGTAAGCTTGCTGCTGCGTGACTGTTCGGCGTTGAAATTATGATAAAATTGCTAAAATCGTTCGCATTATCAACTGTGATGCTTATTATTACAGTATATCGACGGTGTCTTTTCCACCCCATATGCCCACTGGTACACTGTTCATTACCACGTAATGATTGACTGACATCGCTTGTTTGATATGGAGAAAGCGGAGGGGCTACACCTACAGGGGATGGCTAGCATCGAAAGAGTGATCTCGTACACGATTACAATACGAGGAATGAGTCGAAACGGAACACAGAGCTATCACCTATTCCGTCACTGTGGCAGATGAGTTAAAATGTAGAGGTCATGAATCACATTCGGACAGCAGTTTGGAGACTCTCCAGAATGCCACCAAATGGCTCTGAGCACTATGGGACTCAACATCTTAGGTCATAAGTCCAGAATGCCACCAAACTCTTCCAGTTCCCTTACGTTGTAATTGTGTGGTGTGTTATGGTAGCAGCAGTAGCAACATGATTTATACCGTGGGAGGTCTAGTTTTCTGCGAGAATTAATGTATCAGAACGATTTAATGTCAGTTTAGAGCCTGAAACGGACATCGAAGCAGTGCCGGAAAAGAACACAATGTATGACAGTGTAAAAATAGTGTTACAGCAGAAAAAGGAACGTTTCAAACAACGACACAAGGTCACAGGCAGCGTATTTTGCGACTTATTGTATAGTTTGTCGGATACAGTGATCCTCCTGCAGCACAGGCAATGCAACTTTACACTGGTCTATCCAATGGATAAATACCTGTATCTTTAATAGGATCGCCGCATATGCTCGATGACGGCATGTACACGGTATTCGTTTTCGATATATCAGGAGAGAGAGATATGGTAAACATCTGTCGGATGAAATTAACTGAGCTTTTATAGTTCGTAATTTTTCGCTGCTGGACGGTACAGAATAACGACGATAGAATGTTTGGGTGATAGTCGTGAGGGACGAAAACATATTCCCACTTCCACCGAGTGGTCAAAACACGTTCCTATAGCATTAAGTGAACTCACTGTTTCTGCACAGGTTGCAAATTTGGTCGATATTGCTCTCTCCGACTTCTAGGTAAAATTGCTAAAATTGATCTCGCTTTCAACTGTCGTGTGTATTACAGTTTATCGCTCTATGTCAGTGGTGTCTTTCCAATCCCAACCATCCTCTCAGTACGCTGTTGATTACCGCATAATGATTGACTGACACCACTCCGTTGACAGCACACTGCATGTCTACTACCTGTCGTTGTGGAATGTAGGATTACGTGTAGAGGTCATCTCCTTAATACAGTTGTTTCGAAGCGTTCCTCATTGCTACAGACTCATCCTATTTCCGTATGCAGCTACACCCTATACATCTCTTTCTTTTATTTATTTATTTTTTTCATCAACGAGACAACAGTATTTCTTTTCATTTGTGCTACTGCACGCATGTTGTGAATAGCACCTTCTGGTGATGGTCAACACCCGAACAGTAATGGTGTACATGACTGCAAAATGAAGGACCAATGCTTCTCGAACGGAGCACCAAGACATCTGCTACCTTTCGATGGGAAGATGAGATTAACTGTATACGTCATAGCTGTTGGACCCCCCTGCGATGTCTTCCACTTTTTTGTCAATGAGAAACATCGCGTCTGTGTTTTATTTCTACTAGCCTTCGCAGTGGTAGCTGTATAGATTATGCCATGCAACGTTCAGTTTTCAATGAGAGCCAGAGAATCGAAACTGTTAAGGTCAGTTTAATATCAGCTGACACGGTCCTGTAAGTCATGGTAGAAGAAAACAAAGTGTATGGAGGTGGACACTGATTGGGCCTGTTACAACCAAAAAAACAATGTATTAAACTTCTTATGAAAGAGCAATACAGGAACCCTTTCTTGTGATTGATAGTCTGTTGAATATGATCATCCTACAGTACAGGTGATGAAACTTTACATAGGTTTGTGGAAGCGATTTCGATCATGAATCACTGCTCCAATGAATCAATACCTGTACATTTAATATGATCGCCAAATATTTTTTAGCGATGAATGCACACTGAGAGACAGAGATCGCCTTTGAACTAGCTGCATGTAGTTTGGAGATGTGTCACTAAATCTTCGTCCTTTCTCCATGCCACGAATGATGTGTAGTCTTCTAATTTTTCCAACAAGAAACATCACCATAACTGATAGTCCAATCTCTCCTTCTACCCATTTCCTACTACCCACTTCCACTGAGTGGTCAAAACACGCTCCTGTCGCATTTACTTAGCTCGTCCTGTTTCCCTAAGGATGCAGAAGGTCTTCTATATAAGGCTCTCCGAATTCCGACTTAGGAGCAGTTACAAGATGCAGAGGGACTGTCTAAAAAACAGCGCTGGAGTTTGTCGTATGAGATCCTTAGCAGGTAGGTTGAAAAAATATGACTCATTTCGAAATATGAGAGTGAAACAAATATGATTAATCAGTGGCTGTATTCATTAAAAGATGTATCTACAGGATCCAACGAAAGTAAGTGGTTGAATGGGTAGACTTGGTTCCAAATCGTGGACAGCATTTCTATCAGAAAACCAACCACTATCAGGGCCTCGTAAGTAGATATGATTTGCCGGCTCTGCGTCACCTGCCTTTGATCACAATTTTCAGCCAAAATCATTTAGTCAGCACAAATTAAATAAAGTAATGTTGACAAGAATAGTTACGCGATCTCATCAGCGCACCGCACCACATGAAAGATGATATAGAAGAGTTCATATAGAGAAGGAAAAAGTTTCAGTGAAACAAATTTCGGTGAATAATTAATAAACCACTAGACATTAACCAAATGAGTTTGATAGTATAATTATATAACATACAAGCCTCCTACATCTATAGACAAGCAATCCAGTTAAAATTAGTCTCCAAGTTCTTATTATAAAAAGAAAAATTTGTGATGACTTAACCACTCGGTAAAACTAATACACTTGTTACAATCTATAAGGCTGGACATGTAAATAAGAGGTTAGTTTCAGTAGAAGAACCAACCGACCGTAACCGAGATAACTTTTAAGTGTAGCACTTTTGTTTTGTTATTAAGATGGTTGTTACTCGTTTCTAGATAGTATGAGTAAAATTGTAATACCTGTACTTACTCATAATTATTACACAAACCACAAGCAAGTAATTAAGCTTGTAAAAGGTTGGTGTTTGATTAGATAATATTCCTAGCAGTAATTAAATAAACAAGTAATCAACCAATGTTATTAAAAGATTGATTTAATAAGATCTCCGAAGTAGTAGTTATGACGAACAAAAATTGTTCAAATTTAATTTTTTCTTTATAATAAATGGAAGAAATTGTAGATAATTCTAATACTACTTATACTATAAGAGAGTTTTGTTAGGTAAAGATAAATCAACTGCTGAACGATTAAATCATGGGCTACTTACTGAGAACATGCACAATAACAATTTACTTACAAACATAGGTGATATTATTTATGCACAAGGACAACCAAGACTTAAATCTTTTGAACCTATTACACAACCCTTTTGCGATAACATTATGCTTATTAAAGTTTCTAGTTGGGAGTTTTCATCAAGAACTTATTATTTATTTTTTTTACCTTCACAACACAACTCCCAACTAGAAACTTTAATAAGTATAATGTTATCGCAAAAGGGTTGTGTAGTAGGTTCAAAAGATTTTTAGTCTTGGTTGTCCTTGTGCATAAATAATATCACCTATGTTTGTAAGTAAATTATTATTGTGCATGTTCTCAGTAAGTAGCCAATGATTTAATCGTTCAGCAGTTGATTTATCTTTACCTAACAAAACTCTCTTATAGTATAAGTAGTATTAGAATTATCTACAATTTCCTCCATTTATTATAAAGAAAAAATTAAATTTGAACAATTTTTATTCGTCATAACTACTACTTCAGAGATCTTATTAAATCAATCTTTTAATAACATTGGTTGATTACTTGTTTATTTAAATACTGCTAGGAATATTATCTAATCAAACACCAACCTTTTACAAGCTTAATTACTTGCTTGTGGTTTGTATAATAATTATAAGTAAGTACAGGTATTACAATTTTACTCATACTATCTAGAAACGAGTAACAACCATCTTAATAACAAAACAAAAGTGCTACACTTAAAAGTTATCTGGGTTACGGTCGGTTGGTTCTTCTACTTAAACTAACCTCTTATTTACATGTCCAGCCTTATAGATTGTAACAAGTGTATTAGTTTTACCGAGTGGTTAAGCCATCACAAATTTTTCTTTTTATAATAAGAATTTGGAGACTAATTTCAACTGGATTGCTTGTCTATAGATGTAGAAGGCGTGTTTGTTATATAATTATACTATCAAACTCAATTGGTTAATGTCTAGTGGTTTATTAATTATTCACCGAAATTCGTTTCACTGAAACTTTTTCCTTCTCTATATGAGCTCTTCTATATCATCTTTCATGTGGTGCGGTGCGCTGATGAGATCGCGTAACTATTCTTGTCCATGTTACTTTAATTAATTTGTGCTGACTAAATGATTTTGGCTGAAAATTGTGATCAAATTCAGGTGAAACAGAATCGGCAAGTCAAATCTACTCTAGTGTGTGTGTGTGTGTCTGTGTGTGTGTGTGTGTGTGTGTGTGTGTGTACCTGTAGACTGAAGCCCACATTTTATGCAGAGTGATGGTAACGTAGACATGACGATCATGTTTTTAATAGTATGGTCCTTACGTGAAACGTTTGTTGTTGTATGTAGAGTCCCTCTGTGGTCACCTTCAGACGTCATTTCTCAGTAGTGTTCCTCGAAAAGAACATTGTGTTCCCTTAACGGATTCCTATTTGACCTACATAGTGAGTGTAATCCGACTACAGAAAAACAAAACTAGAAATATCCGGCCATGCAAAGTGACTCTCATGATCAATTTAATTTCCAAATAACGAGGCCATTTGCAGTTATCGGTATTTTTCGCATCAAAATAGTCGAAGTTCTTTTTCCTGATTTTACGCAGGGTGGGTATGTCTGTGCTGATTATAAAATAAAGTACACTAACCTATCCTTCCTTTCCCGCATCTGGACAGTTTCCATGTGTTAGGGGTGCACTTAGGCTTTCCGTCCAGTATAATCAGGGTTCGAGTCGCTGATATGATGCGTTTTCTATGTGCACTGAGTGTTCGCGCACTGCATTATTTTTGGATGTTTAAGTGCTGTGAGGGCGTTTGCGTAGCATTACACATGCATTATTTCAGTGATTTACCAGTAGTTTGCATGTCTGTATGCTGTGTTCTGGATAATTTCGGTAATTTACGAGTTGTCTGCGTCTCTGCATAGCAGTGTACTGCATTACTTACGAGTAGTTTCCAGGTCTGTAAACTGCATATTGTGACCTCTAGCAGGTCAGGGTGAGTGTTTTGTATCAGCATAATAAATAAAATTGGTGAACTGTGTCTCTAAATTAATTGTTCTGCAACTAAGTAAAGTACACTCCTTCCTCTCTGCAGCAGCCCAGAACGGGCTGATTCCTTTTCTCACCAATTTTCCGATCCAGGCCTCTGCGGGGTGAGGAGGCTGGGGCACACATGCAGCTGAAAAAAAAAAAAAAAAAAAAGACGCCTGATGTGGTCATAATGCTGAACTGTACACTCACGTGACCTATTGTAGTGCCTTCTAGCGGTGAACTCACCTACTACCTGATTTCTTTGGTCTGCTGGATCAGAGGCAGTTGTCTCTTGTGTGGAGGGACCTCATACGCAGGTTTTAGAAATGACAGACAATTCCAGCAGTGACATATGTTTCAATGTGTTGTGTAATGCATCTTTAATGCATGTCAATCCAATGCACATATGTTCCCAACTGTATTCTTCCTCTTTCTATGCTCAAGCATTATAGCTCACTTCCATTCATCATGCAGTGAGCTGTTGACGCATTTCTTGGCTGAATGAGTGCATGTCATACAGTTATTAAAACTCGCCCTGTCTGGCAGCAGTACCTCGCTAATTGAAGACATGCTCCTTCCACACCAACAGCGCAACGAGTACTGACATCTAGTGATGGGGAGCTCGTGAATGAGTCGTTCAAATGAACGCTTCGCTCCAGTGAAGTGTTAACTAACCACTCAAGTTCAATGAACTGGTACTTCAGACTCTTCACAGATAGCACACTCCACACTCTCTTCCCCTCTCCCTCTCCTTCCCCCGCTACATCGGCGCTACGTCACTCATTCTCCCTTCACTTCAGTCTTCCCTGTACTGCCTGTCGACGAATCGCGCGGTGTTTGTGGGGAACGATAGGTTTTGGGGTGGTTGGGGTGGCGAGGGGCGGGGGGAAGGCAGCGTCAGCTGCTTCCTGCAGTGCTGACATCATTACCCGCGACTATTTGTGGAGTTATACGTCGCGTCTACGGGTAGCCTACGGTTGGCAGCGCTTGCAGACAAATGATTATTAAAGATACAAAGGAAGAGGCTGTTTGGGTGAGCACGCACAGCCAACATGAAAATGAAATGTTGACCTTGTGAGTCTGGAACTGAAGCATGCATGGAATCCACACTTGAAAGATAATCGTTCATGTAGGAATGTTTATCTCGTACATATTATTGAAATAATTACACTAAATGTCATTTTTAGGATTGTCCCTATTAAATTTAAAAAAATTCATATATATTTATGAATAAACATCAACGGATCTGGTGAACGTTCAGAAATTTCCGTTTAAAAACATGATTTGTTACACTTTTTTTCCTGTCGGGCGATTTCTTCTGTCAGTTATAAAGTGTCCTGCTTCGAGAACACACGGCGTGGAGGTTGCAACAATACACAGTCGAATTTTTGCAAGTTAATTTCACTTTCCTAGCAGACTTGTTATCAGAAAAACCATGCAATTTGAACCGGGGACCCAATGAAGTTGCGTCTGCGAAAATAGAATTTTCCTCTGAATTTCTAAATCGTCGTTTTAGGTCTTTAGCTAACTTTTCGGCCATCTGTTGCACGTCTACATGAATTTCAGTGTTATTAACAAACCGGAAATAACATATCTTCAACGAGCGACTATGGAGTATTTAGAAGCAGTGACAACATTTTCACTTGACATTTCCTCGGTGCAGTTTTCGAAAGCTTTCAACAGGTCACAGGCTTGTGTTATACTTGCAATGTCCTCTGCAGTCAGATGTAGAAGATCCGGATAATTCAGAGTGATAACTGTCATTAGGGAATTCTTAACCTCGATTATTCTTCGCAGCATACCGTAGGTTGAATTCCAACTTGTAACAGTGTCCTGTTTTAGTGTCAGAACTGGCTCTTTTAACTGTTCCTGTATATTTTTCAGTTTCGTGCTGGCCTGAGAAATTCTTTTAAAAAATTCAATATATTTTTTTTTTACTTTATTCAGAATGGGTTGAATGTGCGGAAGCCCATTCTGAACAATTAAACTGTGTGTGTGTGTGTGTGTGCAAAGCTGGGGATGTGTTTCCAGGCTGTGAGTCTTATAGCTGCCACAATATTAGCACCATTGTCGCTGACAACACACACGACTTTTTCTTGAATTCCCCATTCCCTTGTGACACGTCACAGTTCTTCAGAGAGTTTTTCTGACGTGTGCTGTGCCTTTCGTCGCACTTAAAGCACTCTAGGAGGGAAAACGCCAGCTCCAGGTCTTTAACGTAGTGTGCTGTCACCGACAAATAACTCTCATTTGTGGTTGACGTCCACCCAACCATTGTCAGCACAACTGCTTCCGCAGAATTAATTTTGACTCTCACAATTTCTTTCATCATGGCGTACTGTTGTTGTAGTAGTGTATTGGAAATGGTCTTCTGAGCTAGCATTCTGTAAGCACTATTCAGTTTGCCTGCAACACTTTGGAAATGTTTGCTTTCCACTATGTTGGAGGGCAAATAATCCGTTAAAACAGCCTCCAGAAGTGCGAAATCTATCTCCTGATTTCTTTTGTTCGGAAGAGGTTTCGGAAAATACATAGGTAATGTTCCGTGATATTGATGTCTGCTGTCTGATAATGAAGTGATATTGCTTTTTTCTGGCACCGACTGCTGTTTGCTTCTGGCAACTGCTGATGTTGTTTCCGGATTGTCAGGGTTATTTGTCCAAGAAATATCGGAAGATGCAGGAGCAGGGGGCGCTAAGCGCCTGACTGACAATGACGCTGTTGGATGCAGCACTCGAACATGACGCGCTAGATTAAATGTATTTCCTCCTTTATATGCAACACACTTACAACAACAGCTGCACTTTGCTTTCCCATAACCTAAATCGCCGAAGAAACCCCAAATTTCACTACTTTTACGCGATCGCAAGTTGCTAACCATTGTATAAGAGTGAAAAGACACAGAAACTTCTTTCTGAATAAAATAAAGAGGGATTTTACCTGAAATCGTACCAGTAACTACATGTGACAATTTACGTTTTGAATTTGGAGGCTTATTATTCTCAAAAAATATAAAATATGCAGGAAAACTTCTGAATAATTACTTAACGTAGGTATATAGACTTTGTGACAGTCGTAAATATATTCATTCTATTTTGGATTAAATATTAAAAGGGAAATAAAATTGGAATCGATTTCGTTGGTAGCCCTAGTTATCAGTCCATGAATACAACAAATAAGGTTTTCACTTGGCAGATAAAGACATTTTTGGGCGCTTCATGAGAAAATGTCGAGCAAGATTAAATGTAATACCTTGTTTATTTGTGACAGGCTTCTCTGTTTATCTTTCCCTTGACCCATTCGACCATGCTCTATTTACGTTAACTCAGACGCTGTAAAAACGTTGCGTGCACGTTACTGCATAGTTCGGCCATCTGTTGGTAAAATTGTGAAGTATTACGAAGCTTTATTGTGCAAACGAGGCGAAGTGAGCATAGCCGCAGCTGAGTGGCGAACTGGGCAACTTCGCCAGGCTTCCGTACTTCATGAATGAACTACTTCATTTGAATGCTTCATGACAAAGAGTGAAATGAATGAAGTAGTTCATGGGAATGAACGAGTTCGACCCATCTCTACTGACATCTGAGCCTCTTGTGGTGGTAACACCACACTAACCCACTAATGTTGTAGGTAGACAATAAATTTAAACAAATTTCAACAAACTTCAACAAATTTAAACAAATTATAGTAGAGGCAGCACTATACTAACTCCCCTCAGCCACAGGAGTTAGCTCTTAGAGCAAAATTCCCTCGAAAAATAAAAATTCCTGCTCGTTTTTCAGTAGGATGACACGCCATCATGCAAAAAGTCGGAAAGGTGGGGAAGTGGAGGACTGCCAGGTCACCCATAGAAGCCCATAATTCAATTTCCCTCCAAAATTCAAACTTCCCACCAGAGGGTCGCGGCAGAGGGCGTGGCACTTTCCCACCAAAAGCTGTCATCTTGGACAACAGTAGTCATGTCATGAGATGGCGTCACGGCCGCCATCTTGGATGACATCGTGCACTGTTGCCTACAATCCGCCATCTTGGAAGACGTCACCCCCGCCATCTTGGATACATCTGGCAACAATGGAGAGTGGGTTAGAATGAAGTTTGTACCACTACAGATGCGGCCCTTCAAGAATTTCTTTCCCGTGGCAACCTTTTGATCTTCATCTCAGAGTAGCACTTGCAACCTATGTCCCCAATTATCTCAGGATGTATTCCAATCTCTGTCTTCTTCTACAGAACCTGCCCTCTACAGTTCCCTCTAGTACCATGGAAGTCATTCCTTGATATCTTAACAGATGTCCTAGCTTCTTATCCCATCTCCTTGTCGGAGTTTTCCACAGTTTCCTTTCCTCTTCGACTCTGTGCAGAAGCTCCTCATTCCTTACCTTATCAGTCCACCTCATTTTCAACTTTCGTCTGTCAGAACACATGTCAAATGCTTTGATTGTCTTCTGTTCCAGTTATCCCACAGTCCTTGTTTCACTACCATACAATGCTGTGCTCCAAATGTACATTCTCAGAAATTTTTCATCTAATTGGGCGTATGTTTGATACTAGTAGACTTCACTTGGTCACGAATGCCCTTTTTGCCAATGCTAGTCTGCTCTTGATGATTCCTTGCTCTGTCGGTCTTGGATTATTTTGCTACCTAGGAAGTAAAATTCCTTAACTTCATCTAATTCGTGATCATCTGTGCTGATGTTAAATATGTTATGGTTCTCATTTCTGATACTTCGCATTATCTTCGAATTTCTTTGATTTACTCTTAGTCCCTATTCTGTACTCATTAGATTGCATCTTCCATTCAGCAAATCCTGTAATTCTTCTTCACTTTCACTCAGCATAGCAATCTCATCAGCGAATCGTATCATTGATATTCATTCACCTTGAATTTTAATCTCACTTCCGAACCTTTTTTTTTATTTCCGTCATTGCTTCTTCCGTGTACAGACCGAACAGTAGGTGCAAAAGACAAACCCCTCTCTTACACCCTTTTTAGTCTGAGCACTTGGTTCTTGGTCTTCAACTCTTCCCTTTTGGCCCTTGTACATATTGTATATCACCTGACCCACTCTATAGCTTACCCCGATTTGCCTCAGAATTTCGAACATCTTGCACCATTTTACACTGTTGAACAATTTTTCCAAATCGGCAAATCATATGAACGAGTCTCGATGTCTCTTTCGTATTGCTTCCATTATCAACCGCAACGTCGGAATTACCTCTCTGGTGCCTTTACCTTTTCTAAAGCCAAACTGATCGCCATCTAACAATTCTCAGTTTTAGTTTCCCTTCTTCTGTATATTACTCCTGTCATGAACATGGATAATTCTCGCACTTGTTAGCTCTTGCAGTGTTCGGAATTCTGTGGATGATATTTTTCCGAAAGTCAGATAGTAAGTCGCCAGACTTACACATTCCACACACCAACGTGAATAGTCGTTTTGTTGCCACTTCACCCATTGACTTTAGAAATTCTGATAGAATGTCATAGATCGGTTCTGCCTCATTTGACGTTAAGTCCTCAAAAGTTATCCTTTGTATTCAGGTTGTTGTTGTTGTTGTAGTCTTCAGTCCTGAGACTGGTTTGATGCAGCTCTCCATGCTACTCTATCCTGTGCAAGCTTCTTCAACTCCCAGAACTTACTGCAACCTTCATCCTTCTGAATCTGCTTAGTGTATTCATCTCTTGTTCTCCCTCTACGATTTTTACCCTCCACACTGCTCTCTAAAGCTAAATTTGTGATCCCTTAATGCCTCAGAACATGTCCTACCAGCAGGTCCCTTCTTCTTGTCAAGTTGTGCCACAAGCTCAGCTTATCCCCAATTATATTCAATACCTCCTAATTACTTATGTGATCAACCCATCTAATCTTCAGCATTCTTCTCTAGCACCACATTCCGAAAGCTTCTGTTCTCTTCTTGTCCAAACTATTTATCATCCATGTTTCACTTCCATACACGGCTACACTCCATACAAATACTTTCAGAAACGACTTTCTGACACTGAAATCTATACTCGATGTAACAAATTTCTCTTCTTCAAAAACGCTTTCCTTACCATTGCCAGTCTACATTTTATATACTCTCATCAATTATTTTGCCCCCCAAACAGCAAAATTCCTTTACTACTTTAAGCGTCTCATTTCCTAGTCTAATTCCCCCAGCATCACCCGACTTAATTCGACTGCATTCCATAATCCGCGTTTTGCTTTTGTTGATGTTCATCTCATATCCTCCTTTCAAGACACTGTCCATTCCGTACAACTGCTCTTCGAATTCCAATGTCATCGGCGAACCTCAAAATTTTTATTTCTTGTCCATGGATTTTAATACCTACTCCGAATTTTTCTTTTGTTTCCTTTACTGCTTGCTCAATATACAGATTTAATAACATCTGGGAGAGGCTAAAACCCTGTCTCACTCCCTTCCCAACCACTGCTTCCCTTTCATGCACCTCAACTCTTATAACAGCTATCTGGTTTCTGTACAAATTGTAAATAGCCTTTCCCACCCTGTATTCTACCTCTGCCACCTTTAGAATTTGAAAGAGAGTATTCCAGTCAACATAGTCAAAAGCTCTCTAGGTCTACAAATGCTAGGAATGTAGGTTTGCCTTTTCTTAATCTATTTTCTAAGATAAGTCATAGGGTCAGTATTGCCTCACATGCTCCAACATTTCTGCGGAATCCGAACTGATTTTCCCCAAGGTTGGCTTCTACAAGTTTTTCCATTCATCTGTAAAGAATTCGCGTTAGTATTTTGGAGCTGTGAATTATTAAACTGATAGTTCGGTAATTTTCACATCTGTCAACAACTGCTTTCTTTGGATTGGAATTATTATTGTCTTCTTGATGTCTGAGGGTATTTCGCCTTTCTCATACATCTTGCTCACCAGCTGGTAGAGTTTTTTCAGGACTGGCTTTCCCAAGGCCGTCTGTAGTTCTAATGGATTGTTGTCTACTCCCGGGGACTTCTTTAGACTCAGGTCATTCAGTGCTCTGTCAAACTCTTCACGCAGTATCATATCTCCCATTTCATCTTCATCTACACCGTCTTCCATTTCCATAATTTTGTCCTCAAGTACATCGCCCTTGTATTGACCCTCTATATACTCCTTCCATCTTTCTGGTTTCCCTTCTTTGCTCAGAACTGAGTTTGCATCTGAGCTCTTGATATTCATACAAGTGGTTCTCTTTTCTCCAAAGGTCTCTTTAATTTTCCTGTAGGCAGTATCTATCTTACCGCTAGTGAGAAAAGCCTCTGCATCCTTACATTTGTCCTCTAGCTATCCCTGCTTAGCCATTTTCACTTCCTGTCGATATTGAGACGTTTGTATTCGTTTTTGCCTGCTTCATTTACTGCGGTTTTATATTTTCTCCTTTCATCAATCAAATTCAATATTTCTTCTGTTACCCAAGGATTTCTACTAGCCCTCGTCTTTTTACCTACTTGATCCTCTGCTGCCTTCACTACTTCATCCCTCAGAGCTACCCATTCTTCTTCTATTGTATTTCTTTCCCCTATTCCTGTCAATTGATCCCTTATGCTCTCCCTGACACTCTGTACAAACTCTGGTTTAGTCAGTTTATCCAGGTCCCATCTTCTTAAATTCCCAACTTTTTGCAGTTTATTCAGTTTTAATCTACAGTTCATAACCAATTGATTGTGGTCAGAGACCACATTTGCCCCTGGAAATGTCTCACAACTTAAAGCCTGGTTCCTAAATCTCTGTCTTACCATTATGTGATCTATCTGATACCTTCTACTATCTCCAGGATTCTTCCATGCATACAACCTTCTTTTATGATTCTTGAACCAAGTGTTAGCTATGATTAAGTTATGCTCTGTGCAAAATTCTACCAGACGGCATCCTCTTTCATTTCTTACCCCGAATCCATATTCACTTACTACGTTTCCTTCTCTCCCTTTTCCTACTCTCGAATTCCAGTCACCCATGACTATTAAATTTTCATCTCCCTTCACTATCTGAATAATTTATTTTATCTCATCATATATTTCATCATTTTCTTCATCATATTCCGAGCTAGTTGGCATATTAACTTCTACTACTGTAGTAAACATGGGCTTCGTGTCTATCTTGGTCACAATAATGCGTTCACTATGCTGTTCGTAGTAGCTTACCCGCATTTGTATTTTCCTGTTCATTATTAAACCTACTCCTGCATTACCCGTATTTGATTTTGTATTTATAGCCCTGTATTCACCCGACCAAAAGTCTTGTACATCGTGCCATCGAACTTCACTAATTCCCACTATGTTAAACTTTAACCTATCCATTTCTCTTTTTAAATACCTGCCCGATTACAGGATCTCACTTTCCACGCTTCGATCCGTAGACCGCTAGTTTTCTTTCTCCTGATAACAACGTCCTCTTGAGTAGTCCCCGCCCTGAGATCCGAATGGGGGACTATTTTACCTCCGGAATATTTTACCCAAGAGGACGCCATCGTTATTTAACCGTAGAGTAAAGCTGAATGCCCTCGGGAAAAATTACGGCTGTAGTTTCCCCTTGCTTTCAGCCGCTCGCAGTACCAGCGCAACAGAGCCGTTTTCGTTAGTGTTACAAGGCCAGATCAGTCAATTATCCGGACTGTTGCCCCTGCAACTACTGAAAAGGCTGCTGCCCGTCTTCAGGAACCACACGTTTGTCTGGCCTCTCAACAGATACCCATCCGTTGTGGTTGGAGCTACGGTACGGCCATCTATATCGGTGAGACACGACGGGAATTAAGACTGTGAATGCGGAATGGTAGAGGTAGATACACGGGCGTTCCATTGCATTGGAAATTGTTAAGAAGATCAATATTGCGAAATTCACGGCGTCAAGAGTGTGGCGAGAATTCCACATTTCGGGCATAACCTCTTACTATGGAGAACACAGCGGCTGACCGACTTCTCTTAACGACCGAGAGCTGCGGCGTTTGTGTAGAGTTGTCAGTGCTGATAGAAATGCAGCACTGCGTGGAATAACATCAGAAATGAATGTTGGACGTGCGACGAACGTATCGTTTAGGACAGCGCGGTGAAATTTGCCGACGTGAGTGCACCGCGACACCTCCTGCAGCACTTCTTTTGGGCCCGTGACCGCACAGGTCGCACCCTAGACGACTGGAAAACCGTGGCCTCGTGAGAGAAGCCTCGATTTAAATCGTCCAGAGCTGATGGTAGGCTACGAGTGTGGCGGACACCCCATGAAGCCGTGAACCCAAGATGTCAACAGGGCACTGTGCTATCTGATGGTGTCTCCACAATGATGTACCCTGTGTTTACATGGAATGGGATGGGTCCTGTAGTACAACTGAATCGATCATCAACTGGAAATGTTTATGTTCAGCTATTTGGAGATCTTTCTGCTACCGTTCATGGACTTTATGTTCTCAAACAGCTGTAGAATTTTTATGGATGACAATGCTCCATGTCACGGGGCCAATACTTTTCGGCACTGGTTTGAACGACTTTCTGGACAATTGGAGCGATTGATTTCACCACGTAATCGCCCGAAATGAAGGCCTTCTACCATTTATGGGACGTAATCGAGCGCTCAGTTAATCCTGCACCAGTAACACTCTCGCAGTTGTTGACGGTTGCAGGTTGGTTCAGTATTCCTGCAGGGCAATGCTAGCGACTTTTTGAGTTCATACTACGTCGATGTGGTACACTATGCGGCGCAAAAGGAGTCCATCACGATATTTAGAGGTACCCTATGACTTTTGTTACTTAAGTGTACATTATCCTTAGAGTACAATACTGCTTCATGAACACTTTGTCTTAAATTTGCTCTAGTAAATTTCATCGTGTGATATGAACGAAAGAAACTACAGAAATTAATACTTCCTTCTACTGCTTTTACCTCCCAAAATTTGGAATTATAAGAAGGGAAACGTTCCTGAGCAGAACTGTAATAATTACGTTATTGGGACATCAGGTTTGACCAATATACGCAACTAGTAATTTTGAACAGTCGGTTTCACATATTTCCTTTCCCTTGTGTTCAGTTGTATTTGATGATGATACATCTTGCCCTGTACAGAATTGAATGTACTGCTCTGGAGCAGGTACTGGACGCAGTGGTTCTCCAGTTCCTCTGACTCGGTATCTTCTCACCGTGTGCTGCTGCGGTATAGCGTTGCGCCGAGTACTGAGTGGTGCGGACGTCAATAGGCGGGCGTTATTTAGGCAGGGGCGGCGCCGACAGCCGGCATCCCGCAGCACACAGTGAGCGCTCTGCCGCGGACAGACGCGCGCTGCCAGCTGCCGCCGTCCGTCGCCAGCGCTGCAATTACTGCCACGTCACGCCGCGCTGCCACTGAGCGACGGACAGCCGCGCCGCGCCGCGCCGCGCCGCCTCGCTGCAGCCGGCTGGCTCGCTGGCTGCGTGGGTGGCGGACACCAGCAGCTGCAGCCCGCCTCACCCAGGAAACGCGGCTCCCCCTGCAGTTGCGTGTTCTCGTCACTGCTAGAATCTGCCGGCATATTCACACAGTATCGTTCTAGCAGTAGGGCAATTATTCGAGAAACTTTCAACAAAATGTAATGAGACTCCACGCTTCCTATCAATTAGATCATGTCCTGAACTGGCATAATGCTGAATGGAGAAATATTAGAACAAGTGCAAAATTTTAAATTCCTAGCAAGCAGCACAGAAATCGACTGGAAGAGCAGCAAAGGAATTAAAATCAAGACAGAAACGTCGAAAGAGGCATTTCGTAAGAAATTCATGCAATTTTGTCGTATGATGACATGCTTGGTGACTGTGGCTGTTATTTGAAGACAAATGTTGATGGTGTTGAGACAGCAACCAGGCAAAAATCTGTTTTCAGTTCCTTTATTCAAAACGTACAGTTACCGGTTTCGAATCATTATGATTCATCTTGCATGGAAACTTGTGGTGCGTTTTTTTTTTGCAATTTAACTGTCTTCACAGGTTTCGTCCAACAGATGTGAATACATTCCCAGTGCTTTCTTATCCATGCACATGTAAATATTTCTCACTGAACATTTTAGATTTGTCACAGAATAGATTTCTAAAATGCACCACATAATTCTATACAATCTGTAAAAAAACGCACCACATGTTTCAATGAAAGCATGAAAAACGTCTGAAAATGAATCGTAATGATTCGAAACCGGTAACGGTACCTTTTGAATAAAGGAACTGAAAATAAATGCGTGGCTGGTTGCTGTCTCAACACCACCAAAGAAAATTATTCTGCAGGAATATGGAAAAATATTTGAGGAAGATTCTAATGAAATGTTTGATATGTGATATAGTATGGTGCTGAAGCTTGGACACTGAGGAAGAAAGATAGCATAAGACTGCAGCTTTTGAAATTGGGACATGGCAGGGGACAGGAAGAATAAGTTGGATGGATGTAGCGAAAAATGAGAACGTGCTGAGAAGAGCGGCAGAGCAAAGACAATTACTGAATGTAATAAAAAAGAAAAAAACGGTGCTCGGGGCTTATAAAAGCAGCCTTAGGAGAGTATGAGGAAGTTAAGAGGAGGCCACCGTGAAAAATATTTCAGATTGTGGATGATGTAATGGATATAATATGAAGAAAGGAGCAGTGGATTGCTGGAAATGGAGATCCAAAGAACGTGCGAAAATAGCTGAAAACTGATGATGTTCGTGGTCTGAAGTATTCCACCTGGTCTGGTGTGAAAGATATCGGACTCCTGAGTAAGTTCGTAACGTTTTTCTATTAGTTTGATGAACACAACAGATACACTCCCCTTCACTATTTACAACAATTTGGCAACATTGTGGTAACTTTCGGCTCCGCGTCTGTAGAAATCACGAACTTGTGATGGACGAACTCGTCTAGCCATGTTTGGGCCGTATCTTCACCCGCAAAGGAAGTAAAGAAGTTCCTTGAAGGTTGTTCCATAGAGTACGGAAAAGTCGAAAACCTGAGGGCGCCAGGTCAGGTAGATAAGTTGGCTCCGGAAGGGCTTCTGCACACATTCCCGTATAGTGTTTTTTGTCAGTCTAGCAGTATGCGGATGGCCGTTACCATGGAGCAGCATCACTTCATGCAGTCTTCGTGGTCACTGCTCTCAGAATGCGTCTGCAAGACGTCTCAACTGTTTAGAAGTAAACATCGTCAGTGATGGTCAGACTTCGGGGAAGCAATTCGTAGTGCATCACACCACACCACAGCCACTGTTCCACCACATCCATAACATAACATTATATTTTGAGGATGCACGTAGGTTTTTGCACGGGGAGTTTCTGCTTTGTTTGGACTCAGCCTTTCCTTTCTTTGCCTGTGTTAGCATAAAGACACCATTTCTGGTCACCAGTAACGATACAGGAGACAACTGATGACGGGGAAGCAGAGTCCCACATACCGCCACAGGCTGATATTTGTGACTTTGGCTTACAGAATGTGGTACCCATACGTCCGATTTTTGAACGTTCTTCCTTCATGAAAATGTTGCACGATATTGGAATGGCTACAGTTCACCTCATTTTGCAGTTCTTGCTCGATCATTGTGAATTAATGCGTTTAAACGATCTTCATCGAACACCGAATGTCTTCCTAAACGTGGAGAGTCAAAATTATTCACCTTGAAACGAGACAACCATTTTCGTGCTGTGCTCTGTCCAACGGCATTATCCCCATACACTGAGCAAATGTTTCTGCCTCCGCGGCTTTCACCCCTCTACTGAATTCAAACAGAAGAACACGTCTAAAATGTTCCGATTTCTCCGCTCTCCATTTTCTAGCGTCCACAGCTCCACTCACTATCTTGAAATGACAAAATACAATATATAAACTCAAGTAGCAACAGTAAACTATAAGTAGAAAATGACAATCAATAAATAAACCCATAGCAATCGGAATACCAACACGCAAAACAAAAAAAGGAAAGAACGTATGCATAAATCTGATGTCTGCGAAACAATGTAAGTGGTTGTCGTACGGGCAGTTTAGTTTTCTCACTTCATTCTTGATGGAGCCACAAACCTGTGCTGTGGAAGTTTGTCATTGATGAGTAGGAAAAATGTTGCTGTCCCTGCATAGGTGTGTGTTCTTATAAAATTGTTGATACTTTCTCATATTACAGGTTATTTGATAAGGTTTGCAGATATGTGAATCATATAGTTCCTGAATTTCATACTCATGATATGTGTCCTCATATGAGGACTTATCAAAATGACTTTCTTTTACCATCGTCAGTTCGTAAAAAATTTTAATTTGCAGTAATTCGAGTTCCAAATTGGCAGGTGGCAACAGGTATAAGTGTTATCAAATAATTGGTTTAAAGAGCCACAACCGTAAAATAATAACACGAGTTATTTACTGAAGAATGAGACACTGATACAAGTCGTTTTCATGGAACATTAGTACGATTTCTGGAGAAATGTAGAAACACTCGAGCAATAATGAACAACGAATTATTTTAGAAAATAAATTGAATAAAACGAAACCTACATTAACAGCATTTAAGAATTTAGAGGAAGCTTTCCACGATGTTGAATGCAATACACTCGTAGAAATTTTCCAGTTAGTAGCGATGAAATACAAGTAGTGAAAATATATGTGTAACTTGCGTGGACACCAGACAGCCATTGTAATAGTCGAGTGACACAAAAAGGAAGCATTAATTGTAGAGAGAGTGGGTAAAACTGGGTTTGTGGCTGTAGGCGAATTAAATTAGTCGATACTGAGAAAATAAGATTACGAAATGCGACACTAAACGTAATAAATGTAGTTTGCTTTTTGTGCAGCAAAATTATTGATGAAGCCAGAAGTAGAGAGGATATCATCTATAGACTGTCAGTAGCAAGAAAAGTAATCCTGCAGAACAGAAAATTTTTATCTAATACAGATTCAAGTTGTAGGAGTCTTTTCTGGAAGTGTATGTCTAGAGTGTAACCTTATACAGAAGTTAAACGTGGAGGACAAACGGTATTCTATTGGAGAATAGAAGATTTTGCAGCTTAGTGCTCAGGAGAAATCCTGAATATTACACGGCTAGTTGGACTTACTGATTTTGAGGTGCTGATTCGAATATGGAATAAGGAAATTTATGGCACAACATGACTAAAATAAGACCTCGGTGTATAGAACATACAGAGGTATGAACGTTCGTTAGTTTGGTAATTGAGGGAACCGCTGTGGATAAGATTAATTGGAGGAAGACACAGAGAGAGCAAGGTTTTAATGTAGTAAACAGGTCGACAAGCATTTCGGTCTCAGTAGTTACGCAGATGTGGAACCGCTTGTACAGAACTGACTAGCGTGGAGGTCTTCATCAAACGGGTTGAACACGACAACAATGACGACAAAATATTATGAACTAAAATGTATCCGGAACACCTGGTCATACGCCCAAAACTATACTTATGTACTACAGTTCTTGACATCGTACCTTTTAGTGATTACATTTCACATTAATGTCCTTACATTTCATATCCCCAAAGTCCTATTAATCCTCTTGAACGCTAGAGATGACAGAGACACGTAAAATAGAGCTATTTTGCTATTTTGTAGCTGACAGGGATTTTGGCACTGCGTAGCGTAGAGCTGTGTACTTAGCTAGACCACTCTAGACAAGAGCTAGGTAGAGAGTTAACTACACTAAGATGACAAAAGTCATGCAATACCTACTGACACCGTGCTGGACCTTCTTTTTCCCTGCGCAATGCAGCAGCTCGACCTGAGATGGACTCAACAGTTCGTTCAAAGTCGCCTGCAGAAATGCTGAGCCACGCTGGCTCTATAGCAGTCCACAGATGCGGAAGTGTTGCCGGCGCAGCATTGCAGGATTCCGTGCACCAACTGACCTCCAATTTCTGCTGTTATTTCACACAGTGGTGCTTGCCTTTCAGCACTGATAGCAACGCAAACTTCGTTGTTCTCCGTCGTTATGTGAAGGCGTCCATGGTGAGAGATAAAGTTTGCAATTTCGTATTCTCGGCACACTCTTGTCACTGTGGATCTCGGAATACATGAATCACCTAAGTACCAATGATAGATCCGGCAAAACACAACTTGTGTGCTCGATACTACCGCCACCTGTATACGTGCATCTCGCCATGCCATGACTTTTGTCATCTCAGTGCATATGTATAGTGGATAGTGAAAGGACAATAAGTGTCAAGTACGCTGGTAGAAACATTGGAGGTAAGTTAATAGCATTATCTTCCAGTTGGAATAATTGCCACGTGGTTACAATGGGTAACGCACAATGAGAGATGATACAGCATACTTCATAGACGTCTGTCGTTGTAACACGGTAATGCAGAAATGTACACACAGCTTTAAAAATTTCGTAACAGAAGCTGGCATAATCTCAAGAAAATAACTCTTTCACGCCGATTGGCGATTGGCCTGAAATACTGACTGGCTACTTGAGTTGGTTCGGATAAAATCATCATATTAAAGAAAGACCTTAAGGGCAGGATATCAACATAAACATCATTTCCGCCCTTGTTATTGCTCATGAAAACCACATATTAAATGCTGTACCACCATACAGCGAGACATTCAGAGGTGATGTTGCAGATTGCTGTACACACCGGTACCTCTAATACTCAGTATCACGTCCTCTTGCTTTGATGCATGTCTGTATTCGTCGTGGCATACTACCAAAATGTTCATCAAGGCACTGTTGACCTCGATTTTCCCGCTCTTCAATGGCGATTCAGCGTAGATCCCTCAGAGTGGTTGGTGGGTCACGTCGTCCATAAACAGCCTTTTTCAAACTGCCCCAGGCATGCTCGAAAGGGTTCATGTCTCGAGATCATGCTGGCCACTCTAATCGAGCCGTGTCATTATCCTGAAGGAAGTCATTCACAAGATCTGTACGATGGGGTTGCGAATTGTCGTACATGAAGACGAATGTCTCGCCAATATGCTGCCGATATGGTTGCGCTATCGGTCGGAGGATGGCATTCACGTATCGTACAGCCGTTACAGTGTCTTCTACGACCACCAGCGGCGAACGTCGGCCGCACATAATGCCACCCCAAAACAGCAGGGAACCTACACCTGCTGCACTCGCTGGACAGAGTGTCTAAGGCGTTCGGCGTGACCGGGTTGCCCCCAAACACGTCTCCAACGATTGTCTGGTTGAAGGCATATGTGAAACTCATCGGTGAAGAGAACGTGATGCCAATCCTGACCGGTCCAATAGGCATGTTGTTGGGCGCATCTTTACCACGCTACATGGCGTCGCGGTTGCAAAATTGGACCTCGCCATGGACGTTGGGAGTGAAGTTGTGCATCATGCAGCCTATTGCGCACAGTTTGAGTTGTAATACGACGTCCTGTGGCTGCACGAAAAGCATCATTCAACATGGTGGCGTTGCTGTCAGAGTTCCTCCGGGCCATAATCCGTAGTTAGTGACCCTTTGGCGGTCTGAGTGACGCATGACCTCCACAATTTCTCTTTATCTCCTCCATCTCCAAACAACATCGCTTTGGTTCACTCCGAAACGCCTGAACACTTCCCTTGTTGAGAGCCCTTCTTGGCACAAAGTGAGAATGCGGACACGATCGAACCGCGGTATTGGCCGTCTAGGCATGGTTGAACTACAGACAACACGAGCCGTGTACTTCCTTCCTGGTGGAATGAGTGGAACTGATCGGCTGTCGGGCTCCTTCCGTCCAATACCCGCTGCTCGTGCATGGTTGTTTACATCTTTGGGCGGGTTTAGTGACATCTCTGAACAGTCAAAGGGACTGTGTCTGTGATACAATATTCGCAGTCAACTTCTATCTTCAGCAGTTCTGGGAACGGAAGTGATGCAAAACTTTTTTATGTTTGTATATGGCCCTGGGAAATACCCAGTTAGATTAATAGGTTACGGATCGTTGTTCAATTAAACAAGTTTTACAGTTTTACCGAAAACGTGACTGGATGGAGATGAACTTCTAGTGTCATCGTAAGGGCATAGTAATATGGAGGAGGTAAAATGGCTTCACTGGTAATACCTGAATGAACCTCGTACTCCAACGTTGCCCCTTATGTTACAGAATGAAGTGTGCGACACACTTTCCCATTCATACTATACAGGAGCACTGAGTCAAAGGGAACCATACCGCGCCCCTCGATTCAAGAAAGCTACTGTATCCAAGCGATCAAAGAGATACTTGTCAAATAAATTTTTTGTTGGATCTCTAGGTTGCAGTCTAAATCTAAGGACAGCCAAGCTACAGTCGCATTCACGGTAACTGTTCCGCCGACTTCGTAACACTTGACTGAATTACAGACAGAATATGGGTGGTAATGAAACATCTTCATCAAGATGTAGATACAGTTGACCAAATAAACTATTTGTGCACATATCTGAAATGCCATGTGACAGATTTATATACTTGCTCTTCTATGCACAGTTCAGTATTCCATTTACAGATGTGATACTTTGTGAAAGTATCTTTAAACACTTTTGGAGGCGACTGATGTGCTGCTTAGTTCTTCCCTGTATGAACGCAGCCCTTTTACAGACGTCACTGCCACTGTAAGACTAAAAAAAATGCGTTTACAGTGTGTATTACTATTAGACCTAAGTATGTAAACAAGAGTTGGCTTCCGTAGCCGAGTGGTCTGCGCAGATGGCTGCTATGCGGAGGACCCGGGTTCGTTTCCCTATACAGCCGATGAGTACACCTTGGTGGAGGACTGGTGCAGGGGTGCGCTCAGCCTGGTGATGCCAGTTGGGGAGGTGCTTGACCGAGTGGTAGAGGCTCCGCAACGCACAGAGTGAAGAGGCAGCTTGCAGACATTCCCTGGGCCTTCACGCCCTGACCTGGGAGCTCCGTTGTGTAAATAAGAGTGCCACTCTAAAACAAATCCACAATATTTCCTCTTGAAAAACACAACTTCTGCTCTAAATCTTTGCCATTCATAGTGGTCATATATTCTTCCCACTTCTATTCTAATTTAATTTAAAATTGTATCCGCAAGTCTCCTTTTAGTAGCATTCTGTCAAGACAGCTGCTGCACTTTATGATCATCTGAAGCAACTTCCTGTCACAGCGTTGTCAGAACGAGACAGAAACATTCACAAGAGATTAGAGAAGGTATGTTGAGATGACGCTATTGGCCACAGTACTCTCTGGTGGAACTGGACGCGGCAGTCTTCTGGATCTCTCACACGGCTGCAGATCGAGCAATTCATAGACACCTACGAATGTGCAGCGTATTCACATTCTAATTTTGGCTAGCAAACGCATAGGAGTTAAAGAACAGTCAGTTCAAGTGGGGCTAGGAGAAACGATTGGGTGGAAAATATTGAGACCATGTTGGACAAGGTTTTCCTCAGTTGGGTTCCGAGAGTTCTGACGGATGACGAAGCTTGGGTTGACAACTTTGAAACACCCACCCCACAGCCCTGATTTGGTACCGTCTGATTACCACCTGTTTTGATAAACTGAAGGAAATTCCTTGGCAGAACGAGATTGGAAGGTGATGAGCCCCCTGTGAAGCTTCCAAACAAGGGCTCAGACGTGCTCTTTCTAACTTTTTCCCTGGAGATATATAGGCTATTATTCCATAGTGATGTAAGGCAGTTGAAAGGGACAGTGATTGGTTGGATAAGTGGTGTTTTGTTTCTCACAAATATGTCGACATGCTGGAAGAGTATCAGATATATTGAAAATGAAGTGGATGCTTTAAAAAACATAGTGTATGTCTCTAGAATGAAATTTCCACTCTATAGCGGAGCGTGCGCTGATACGAAAATTCCTGGCAGATTAAAACTGTGTGCCGGACCGAGACTCGAACTCGGGACCCTTGTCTTTCGCGGGTAAGTGCTTTACCAACTGCGCTACCCTAGCATGACTCACGCCCCGGCCTCACAGTACTGGAGGAATTAAAGCTGTGAGGACGGGGCGTGAGTCGTGCTAGGGTAGCTCAGTTGGTAGAGCACTTACCCGCGAAAGACAAGGGTCCCGAGTTCGAGTCTCGGTCCGGCACACAGTTTTAATCTGCCAGGAGGTTTCATAGTGTATTTCTTTTGAGGTGACCCTGGTCTAACACGTAACTCACCCGTAAGCACTATGACACGTTACAGTACGCTACTTTGATTGTAAAATCTCTATCAAACAGAGTGTTCAGACGAAGTTGTGCCACCACTAAGCCTTTATGTATTACTGTTTCTCTAAGGCCTATAGTGATTGCTGTTTGGTCGCCCACCCATTCGGTTGCCAAGTTCTTCACTACATTGCTACGACTCTATGTGGGTCGATCGGATTCATAAATCAAGAATTCGGCACATTTTATGAATAAATTATACGGCATAGTGGTACAGCTGGTGGACTTATCAGTTAGTTTTGATGGGGCATCGCTATTCACTATGGTTCCGCTCAATGAAGTATTGCAAAGGCTGAATCTAATTTTTCCTCCCGACGTTGCACAAGTGTTAAAATGTTGCGTCACAACCACGTATTTCAAATGGAACGATGGGTTCTACGTACAGATGGATGGTGTAGTTAGGGGGAGCTCCTTAACCCAAGTTACAGTGAAATTATTCGTGGAGAAATTTGAGGAGCGCGCTCGGGAAACTACGAACAAGAAACCGAATACTTGGCTCCGGTACGTGGATGATACGTTTGTATTGTGGTGGCATGGCAGAGACGAACTGGATCGTTTCTACAAACATCTCAACGGGATCAGTCCGAAAATTCAGTTTACCATGGAGGAATTTTCTTAATATGCTAGTTTTTGAGAAAGAAGTTGATGGCTCAGGCCATACAGTTTACGGAAAACCCGAGCACTCAGACCGTTACCTACATAGGAATTCGAACCAATACGTACAAAAAAAGCGAGACATCATACAAACGTTGTTGGATAGAGAAAGGAAGATCTGCGAAGCAGAGCTGCTTGACACACAATTAAAACATCTCACCAATGCATTGCTGAAGAATGGTTATTTGTTCGCTGAGGCGAAAAGAGCGTTAAGATCGCCCCGTAGAAATCATAACGATGCTCAAGAGCCAGTGAAATCGAAAGTTTTCCTGGTTTTCACTAAGGACGTTAGTGACCGCGTAGGAAAAATCTTGAAAAAGCGGAACATCGCGGTTGATTACAAAACCACCGGGAAGAGATAAGATCGGCCAAGGATGCTCGCCAACCGCTAGAAAAAGCTGGAATTTATAGGATTCCGTGTGGTTGTGGGGAGGTGTACGTTGAAAATACAAAAATAGCCGTCAAAAAACTACTCAATAGCACAAGGGCAATTACAGAAGAGAAGATATTCACAGATGAGCTGTGCGGAACATGCTTTGCAGCCAGGAGACCTCTACATCGATATTGATGGGACTCAAGCACTGGCAACAACAAGCGGATACCATGACAGTTTATACAGAGAGGCCATAGAGATTGTAAAACACTGCAGGAATTTCAACAGGAATGAGGAGGGCGTGAAACTGAATGACATCTGAATTACGAGCTGAAGAAGACGTGTACCGGTCTTCCACCGTGGGGTGATAAGGAGCAGCGGACGACGGCAGTCGACAACGGCCAATTGCGCTCGCTCATTCAAAACATCGGACGTTACGCCACTCGCGGCGCACGCGGAAACGACATTTTGCTGTACTCAGTAGCGATCCAGGGTGTGAATCGGACATTTAACAAAGCTATGATCTCCTCTGAAAATGTCCTCCGCAGATGGGGACGAAACGATGGGTTTTAAAAGTTAAATCCATTCGACCACAGCATAAAGCCCGGAACATACTATTAATTGTGCCAATTTCATTGTGACTAAAATCTTGCAAAGACTTTTCAATGCATAAATAACACACTGAAACTTATCGTTACTACATACGAGGGTTGCCCAGAAAGTAAGTTCCGATCGGCCACGAAATAGAAACCACTGGGAAAATCCAGTAAAGCTTTGCACAGATGTGTTGGGCAGTGTCCCCAGTACGCCCGTCGATCGTATCGCGTCGCTCTTTTCAGTATTGAGTGAAGAGTGAGCACGTAAAGATGCGTAGGGAATAGCGTCTCCCGTCAAGTATAACGGCCTGGCTAGAGATTTCGCCTGTGTCAAGCAGCCCACAACACAACTGTCGAGCAGTTCCTTCTTTGTGCCAATTCTCGGCCGCACAGTGCAGGAGTAATGAAGACGCTCCTGCAGCGTTTCTATGAGAAGTGTTTGATCGCCCACAATACAGTCCATAATTGTTTCCCCCTGAGTTTCATCTCTGCTCACAAGAACCGCTAGCTATGAAGAAAAAAATTTTACACAGACAACGAGCTGCAGACCAGTGCAGATAACTGCTCGAAAGCACAGGCGGCTGCTTTCTATGACGAGGAGGTTCGAGCCCTCCCTTGGGCACGGGTGTGTGTGTTTGTCCTTAGGATAATTTAGGTTAAGTAGTGTGTAAGCTTAGGGACTGATGACCTTAGCAGTTAAGTCCCATAAGATTTCATACACATTTGAACATTTTTATGACGAGGATATTGGAACGTTGATACAACACTACGACAAAACTCAAAGTTGGAGCGGCGACTACGTAGAGAAGTAGGTGGAAGTTGTACCCAACTGTTGCAAATTAAACGTTTCTGGTTTTCACTGTGGTTTTCATTTCGGGACCGATCGGAACTCACTTTCTGGATAACCCTTGTAAGTAATCATGTAATCTTGTTTAGAGTTTTACCAGCTTCAGGTGGTGCACTTGGTTTCTTTTCGAAGCACCTAATTTGTGATTTATTTGATTCCATTAATCGGTTTAAACTGATACTATTCTAAATTAACTTTCTTAACAAGCGTACGTCTGTGTATGCTACTCTGATTTCGTATCCAGTACTGCTATTAGACGTATTGCTTCTCAAATTCTGATTGTGTAAAATACCGTTTCTTCAACTGGCATTAACTTTCCCATTCATCATTCAAACTATACTTACTTAATAATAATCTGGTACTGACTTTCTAAAAATCTGGTCAGGTCCTGGGAGTGGAGTCTTCGTTTTCTTACAGCTCCCTCAGCGATTTTGATGTCATTAATTGCCGGCCGCGGTGGTTCTAGGCGCGCAGTCCGGAACCGTGCGACTGCTACGGTCGCAGGTTCGAATCCTGCATGGATGTGTGTGATGTCCTTAGGTTAGTTACGTTTAAGTAGTTCTAAGTTCTAGGGGACTGATAACCACAGCAGTTGAGTCCCATAGTGCTCAGAGCCATTTGCACCATTTATGTCATTAATTTGTAAAGTAAATCTACATTTTTAATTTCCTCTAGTTAATCTACTTTTAACCTGTAGAGTAGATCTTTAAACGAGATTAAAAATGGTTCCAATGGCTCTGAGCACTATGGGACTTAACTTCTAAGGTCATCAGTCCCATAGAACTTAGAACGACGTAAACCTACCTAACCTAAGGACAGCACACACATCCATGCCCGAGGCAGGGTTTGAACCTGCGACCGTAGCGGTCGTGCGGTTGCAGACTGTAGCGCCTAGAACCGATCGGCCACTCCGGCCGGCTAAACTAAATTATTCACCACATTTTCAGCGTTACAAAAACAATAGTTTCACTGCCATTTCAAAAATATTATGCTAGCACTCACAACAAATGACAGTCACCGGTGTCTCTCTTTCCTGGTGTACACATTAGTTCCGTCTTTCCATCGAAGCGTATCTATGTAAGTCGCTCGCTGACTTTCAGGATCGGCTCCCTCTTTCACTTTTCTTAACACACTCGCTTATCTGCCCTTGCTCGTATGATTTCAAACTAGAGACGAAGATGATCAGCTGAGAGCTACATCTTGCAACCGCAGTGACTTCAGCATTGTATTACCCCACCTGAATTGTAATTCGTATCTAAATTGCTTTGCAGAAGAACTATATACTTATTAGGGGTTTAACTGATAATGTAAAGTTATCATTGCGCCGCCGCTTGTCGTTTTCCCCACATCCCGCTCTCTTCTTGTCCGCTTTGCACCGTGCTTGTTCTCCGCTTGAGTACCTCTGGCTTTGAGGTAAGTTTCTCTGAATGTTAGCGCTGCTTAGACAAGCTTCGTGTAAAGTTAGTGGAGGCTGTTCGGCGTCAGAGAGGCATCGGTGACCGATGGTCCGTCGCTTTGTTACGGTTGTCACAGGTAGAACGTGTATATGCCCGCTTCCCGTCTGCCACAGGAGATTGGTGGGGGAGTGAACAACTTTTGTGTCCTGGGAACTACTGGAGAGGTAAGACCTACTTTTAGTCGTTAGTTTTACTAATTTTTTGAATTTGCAACTTCAGTACAACTGATTCTCTAATTCATCTCTTACTAGGTTTCATATACGTGTTACATTCTAGCGCGAGATATCTTGCGTGCACGGGAACTGAGAGTAATTCGCTGATTTGGGAATTTATTGTAGTGTAACTTTGTGGTACATAACTTCGCATTAGAGGCGCATAAGACGTCTTGAGTGTGTGAGTGTGATTAATTTTCTGAATGAGTCGTATAACTGGTTACGATGACTGCATCTACGTCAACGTCTACATATATACTCCGCTAGCCACCACGCGGTGTGTGGCGGAGGGCACAATTCCTCCATCTGTTCCACTCGCGTATCGCGTGAGGGAAAAACGCCTGAACCCCTCAGTACGAGCTCTAATTTCCCTTATCTTTGAATGGTGATCATTGAGCGATTTGAAAGTTTGTGGTAATAATATATGCTCTACATCCTCGGCGAAGATCAGATTTCGGAATTTAGTGAGCAGACCCTTCCCCTTAGCGCGCCGACGATCTGCAAGTGTGTCCCACTTCAAACTTTCTATGAGATTTGTAACGCTCTCGATGATGGCTAAATGCCTTCTTTGGACCTTCTCAATTCCTTGAATCAGACCCAACTGGTAAGGGTCCCATACAGACGAACAATATTGTAAGACTGGATGAACTAACGCATTGTAAGCTATTTCCTTTGATGAAGGACTGCATGGCTTCAGGAGTCTACCAATAATCCCGAATCTAGAGTTCGCCTTGCCCGTTTCTTGTGAAATCTGATCATTCCATTTGAGATCATTTCGAACAGTCACACCCACATACTTGACGGATGTTACCGCTTCCAAATACTGGGCTTTTATTTTGTACTCGTGCATTAATGGGGATTTTCGCCTTGTTATATGTAGTAGGTTACACTTACTAATATTGAGAGGTAACTGCCAATCATTATACCACGCATTTATTTTCTGCAAATAGTCATTGATTTATTCACAACTTTCGTGTGATACTACTTTCCTATAGACTACAGCATCATCGGCAAACAGTCCAATGCTGTTGTCAATACCATCAACGAGATTGTTTATTTAAATTGTAAAAAGCAGCGGACCTATTACACTGCACTGGAGCACACCTGAAGCCACCACCTTCAGGATGACATACTTCTCTCTGCCTGTTAGAAAACTTATCTATCCAACCGCATATGTCATCGGATAGGCCGTAAGAACGCACTTTTTGGAGCAAGCGACCGTGCGGAACTGGGTCGAACGCCTTTCAAAGTCGAGACATATGGCATCAACCTGGGAGCCGGTGTCTAGAGCCTGTTGTATATCATGCACAAAGACGGCCAGCTGTGTCTCGCATGACCGCTGTTTCCTAAAACTGTGCTGGTTTCAGCAGATGAGCTTCTCAGAATCTAGGAAGGTAATTATGTCTGAACACGAAATATGTTCCATGATTCTACAACAAATCGATGTCAGTGAAATTGACCGGTAATTATGTGCATCCGATTTTCTACCCTTTTTATATATTGCTATGACCTGGGCCTTCTTCCAGTCCCGTGGAACTTTCCGCTGTTCCAATGATCTCTGATAGATGATGGATAAGAATGGTGCTATATTTGTATCACAGTCAACATAAAATCTGCAGGTGTACTTAACTTTCCAATGGTCATATTAAAATCCCACTGTGTTTTGTAGAGATATGAGTTTCAAATGTGAGACTTGCATAGCCATTACCGCGTGTTTCTTCGTGAGACTGTATTCACGGTATTCTAGATTCACTAACGAATCAATTTTTGCTTTTAAATAAATTCTCTCACTCCTACAGTTTGGTCTCGGGTTTTTTGTTTGTCGTTATTTTGTAGTTAATCGGTTACTACTGATTTACGTTGGCTCCCACCGTCGGGAGATCCGTTTACAGAACGTGGTCCCTGTTCATTATTTCTCAATTGTAATGACACGTATTTATACAATGAATTTCGGCGTAATTTTGTTGTCCGAATATTCAATCATCGAGCCTGATTCCTCTCTAATCCAATTTAGATGTTGGTTCTCACTTCTTCTGTGATGAATGTTTAGTTTGAATGTGCATGCGTAATCCATTTATTGCACTGTGCTTCGTCTTCTCAAATAACCGTATCAACCACGCATTACTCCGTGCTTTGTTCCACTGATTTATGTAGTGCTGATTACCAACGTTCCACCGTAGGTTAAGATTGTTAATAATATGCTTCTTTATGTGCCTTTTGGAAAATCTTAATCCCAGGATCAATGTGTGGAAAAAAGTATTCTCGCTGTTAGTAACTCAGCCACAATTTACCCCAATTCTTTCGAGCCTCTTGAAGACCAACGCACCTCGCATGTGTACCTATCAGTTTACTTTTAAAATCATTTTAAAATAATTAAAAAGTACTAGTGTCTATGAAGATATAATTATTTTCCTGAACTGAGACCTATTTACTGATCAACTCTTATCTGCGATTTGGTTAATATACAGTATACTGATAGGATTCATTAAGGAGGTGAGACTGTGAAATCTGCTGGAAATCGTAGCAATTTTATGTCAGAGTTTCTGTTTCCTATGGGATTATTAGACAGACAAGTCTCGTTACCAAGAACGGTACAATTAAAACAGTAACAGCGAAGATTCACGATCTTTACAATGACTGTAGTGTGTTTGTACACGGACAGGCCTGAAGACAGGAGATGAAATATTTTGCCGGCCACTGACAGGCAAATCTCCATAAGCGCCATTATGGTTGTGGAGTGACCTACATCTGTCTGTTCTTACCCACACTGAAAGAGCATGATCTCTGTCTAAGGACTTTATGAACCAAAAGGGACATGGAGTTTGGAGATTCTGGGAGTGGTATTGGTTTTGCTTTGGCGAGGAATTGCGTTGCTCTGGAATGCAATCAGAAAACAGTTTTTGGAAACTATCTGTTTATTACTTTAGGAAACGCCGTCGCTACTTAATAATAACGGAACACTAACATGTAATTTGGTAACTGTGATAATGACCTAGAACACGATATGGCATATTCACTGTCAATTTTGCAGAATGTTAATAGAGATAAGAGACTTCTGCTGTGGAAGACTGGTGGTATATGTTATGTGAGACACTGTGACCTAGCTGGGATATTGCTCGAGACATTGCTCTTGAGTGTACGTGATGAGAGTCAGCCAGAGTAATTCCTATTAGATGGTTCAAATGGCTCTGAGCACTATGGGACTTAACTTCTGGGGTCATCAGTCCCATAGAACTTAGAACTACTTAAACCTAACTAACCTAAGGACATCACACACATCCATGCCCGAAGCAGGACTCGAACCTGGGACCGTAGCGGTCGCACTGTTCCATACTGTAGCGCCTAGAACCGCATGGCCACCCTGGCCGGCTGCTAGTACATACCTGGCCCAGTAGCCACATGCGGTCCTCTCTGAACACTTAGATATGCTACCATGTCAAGTAAGCAACATGTAAGCGATACACATCTCGCCACTGAAACACTGGCTACACACCTTGCAGTAACCGAATGCACAAATATATGCCGCAAATGCTCAGTATTGATGAGTGGTGGTTAGTGAAGTGAAATGAAATGAAGATCAGAATTTCTTGTCTGATGAGAAAAGAGTAATTCAGTTTGTTAAAGGAAATAATAATCCAATAAACACAGAGGACTTATGTGGCAGTTGGTGAAGGAACAGAAGGAAGAGTTACAGGAAAATGTGGGCTTCAGATAAGTAATGAGAGAGGAGAAAGACTAAATGAACTCTGAGATAAATTACAGCTAGTAAGAGGGAATACATTTTTCATAAATCACAAGAGGGCAGGTGAAGAGTAGGATATTGCATGTTCTTGGGCTTTTTGTTAATGCAGGTTGCATACATTCGGGGCAACAGGATTGATTTACGAGACTCTCACCCTCCCCTTAACATAGTGTTCTCTTAATTGTTTATGACCCCTGGGGGTTGATTTATGACCCTCTGGTGGTAACCTAACCTTCTAAGAAAGTTCCCACACCCCTCTCCCCTTACAGTTCCCCAACCCACTGGGAACTCTCCTCCCTGATACAAACATATCATTGATATAAAATTAAATGACAAATTAAATCGATAAATTAATCACCCATCCCCCTCTGGGAACTCCCGAAGCCCTCCCGTCTCATCCACAACTCTGCTCCCCTCACATACCTGGAAATTGGTAGGAAAAGGACTCAGGGTATGCTAGAGAGGAATGATGTCACGACAGGAAATTTAACGTCAATTACGTGGTAGAGGATATGCCGTAAATTTATAAAATTTGGTTCACAGGGGATGGATCTCTCTTTTATTTGCTGAGAAAAGCTCATTATTCTCTGCTGTTCTGGAATATGCAGGTCATATAAAAAATATCGAAATGATGTAACTAAATAAAACGTTTTTTTCCGATCGCGCAAGGAATACCATCACAAAATCGATGTCAACATGACTCACTGCACATAACTACACTGTTAAAAATCTTTCGATGGCGTCTTTGCACTGACTGCAGGGCACACGTGCCAGGAGCAATGCCAGCCAGGACATTGCGTGCCCATGCACAAGCCACTTCATGTATTACCACACCCACAGTGCAAACACACGTGGCACACAATGAATTAGGTGACACAAACCCTTTGCACAGCTATGCCAACAGGAAAGAGTTGATAGGAAGCACTACGTTCTGCTGCCACAAACATCATATGTGATATCTTGCTCTGGTTACGGTGCTACAGATTGGTGGTGGGAATAATATATCATGAAAAAACCTCAGCCTAACATGCTACAAATAGACTGTATAAAACATGCATCCACTAACAGCTTCAAGGAAATGCATGGGGCTAGAAAAATAAATCCCTTACTGTGTTTCGCATTGATCATAATGACTAATTCCCTTGGTGAAATTACAATGAAATCCAGACCTTTTAGCTGCTTATAGACGTTGATAAATATCAATGGGGACAGTTGAAGATGTGTGCCCCGACCGGACCTCGAACTCGGGACCTCCTGTTTATACGGCAGATGCTCTGTCCATCTGAGCCACCGAGGACACAGAGGATAGTACGACTGCAGGGACTTATCTCTGGAACAGTCCCTGCCAGACCCACATTTCCAGCTTACTGTCCACACACATTTGTCGTGCGCTTTCCACTATACTCATTACTCGCGGCAGTCAATCTAACAATTCCCATAACAGTTTGGGCAATGTGCCTGTTCCGCACTGAAGAAGATCATTGGTGGTAAGCTTTATCAATATGAAGATAGTATCCGTTCTTCTCCAATTCAAGTGAAGACAAAATGCCACAGTGGGTGGAGAAGTTGCAGGAAGATCTTCGTCGGCCATAGGAGATGCCAGATGACCTGATGTAGGTGCCAAGGAGACATTGCAAAGCAGTTAATTTATGTTCATGTACTCATTCTACTTGCAGATAATAATAGTAAGCTGTGCTCTTTCTTTCCTTGCAGCAATAGCTGGTGATGTCTGGAACATTGCACGTAATAGTGTTCATTATTCATTCTCCACAGCACCACCGTCCATGCAATACACTATGGTTTGGGTCCTGGGTGCAGCAAAGCCTGCTCTGTCAAAGCGGCGCCTAGCGAAGCATGCCTGGCTGGCCACGGCACCACTTGTCGCCACACGAGAAGTTGCCTCCCCCACTGCTGCCCCCACTGCCACGCACACACCACCCCTTCTGGCGCCATTGGGCCACCCTCCTCCTAGCAAGCGGGTCTGGGCTGCAGCAGCAGCCATACCCAGCCTGATCGCACTGGCCCCATACTGCAGCACCTCCCCCTCCTCCACCTCCTTGTCCTCACCAGTCTCACAAGGTACGCCACACACCCCTCCACACCTCACCGACAGCAGCTTTCTCATCTAGTTGTACCGGTGTTAGACGCACTAAATCTGTGGCTTGCAGCAATTTCCTCTCTGTCCTTTTGTTGAAGGACATCACGTCAGTGACACCATGCTGCAGTTGGTGAATATTGGGTGACTGGGGATGCGTTTGGGGATCAAATCTCGTTCATTAGAATTCAGAATCCGGGAAGAGGGTATCGCGACACTTTTGGCTTTCTAGGAGTGTGCCTTCCTGTCGTGGAACTGCACAAGGTTGTTAATATTCCGTGGTAACCCTCCATTAAATGCGGCGCAGTTCTCTACATCGAACAGTCACATCCCCCCAGAGACGGGTCTTCGTTATATTTGGGGGGATGATAGCATAATAGCGCGGAGCACATCACTCACCGAGTGGTTTGGTGAGTCCACCTTGAGAGCCACATCTGCCCAATTTTCCGAGATGGAAGTTAGGAGGTCAGCTAAAGCACTCGTATGATTACTTGGACATCTATACACTCGTCTATGTACCTGAAAATGGAGGGTCCGGCTGTAAGGAGCAACCAAAAAATATAACAGACAAGAAGGCAATCATTAATATCAAAAATGAAACGATAAGACTTGTTTTGCATGGTAACTCCCAGCTTGCGAAATAAATTACATTCATAAGGATCATCCACAGCGCACATCTCGATACGTTGACGTTCATAAGTGTTATAACTTTGTCGGTATTGAGTTCCCTGTCAAGATCCAAGACATACCTAAATTTTAGGCTCAGAATATCAGAATATTGGTCCACGTTTACGACCAGGAGAGCCGTAAGTCAGATGAGCAGAATAAGCGTACAGTCGTCTGCCCCTGCGTTTCCCAAAATTTGCCAGTGAGCGTAAGATGCACGAAAACACGCTCTTATTCTTCGATGATAAAAATAAGGACAAAGGCAATTATTATTATGTTTGGATCAAAGACATGTCCAAACTCTTTTCACAGCAATTGACAAAAAATACACATGCAAAGCGTATTTGTTTCAGGTGCCTCAATGCCTTTTCTACAGACAAGTTAGTAGTGAAGCATCTAGTAGCTGCTCCTCCAAGGACATGGTACGTGTTATTATGCCTACTGAGGAAAACAGATTCATAAAGTTTAAAAATGCCCACCATCAGGATTGATGGCTGTTTGTGGTGTACGCCGACTTTGAATGCCTCCTCGCTCCTGTGACTGCTCTGAAGGTGACGCCACTACCACAACATAAAAACACGCACCATATGTGGCAGCGTACCAAGCGGTTCTAGGCGCTTCAGTCCGGAACTGCGCGGCTGCTACGATCGCACATCCATACCTCGGGCGTGGATGTGTGACATGTCCTTGGGTTAGTTAGGTTTAAGTAATTCTAAGTGTAGGGGACTGCTGACCTCAGATGTTAAGTCCCATAGTGATTAGGGCCATTTGTGGCAGCGTATCAAATTGTATCGTCCTGTGATTCAAGCCGTAACTGCTACAAATCCTGCGGTTTGGCTGCTCACCGAGCTTCAAAACGTTCGTCGGAGGTTGATAACCTTTACAGTGACAACGTTTCCTTGACCAGATCGAAGGATAATGAAGATTTGTACAATGACACGATTGATTGTCGTATTTGTGGTATTTGCGGGCTGCCGTTAGACTGAAAAGCGAAAACTCATCGTAGGGATAATTGTCACCTCATGGGAAAAATTCCGTGGTGCAGCTCACAATACATGTGGTTTGACGTACTAGTTACCAAGGCACATACTCGTCTTCTTCCATAAGTTAAGGTGATATGACGATTACTTTCTTGGTTGGCTCATTTCGCCATGGAGAATAATGAGGACAGTGTCTTCTCTCATTCTTAAAGCGAATAACGCCAAAAATTACGCTCCGTCTCCTTGACTCGCTATGTTTTATCGTTTTATGCAGGCACCACTCCAGGAACCCGTTGAAACTCTACCTCAGGAGAACATGCACAACACTCGAGCTGCATTTCGCAACGAGGAAGAGTTTCAGCTTGTGGCTAGGAAGGCGGCTTTTTCCATATGGGTATCTGGATAGTGTGGCAAAACTCAACGAAACCAGGCTATCCGACATAATTGCATTCCACAGCAACTTTACAGGCGATGTCATAATGGAATGAAATTTTCACTCTACAGCGGAGTGTGCGCTGATATGAAACTTCCTAGCAGGTTAAAACTGTGTGCCGGACCGAGACTCGAACTCGGTCCAGAGATCGAGTCTCGGTCCGGCACACAGTTTTAATCTGCCAGGAAGTTTCCATGTAATAATGGATACAGAGTATGAGCCTTCAGTGAACGTCTGGCGGGAATTCAGCATTACAACTTTTGGAGAGCATGCACAGCTTTACATGGACACAGATGTGCACTTCCTTGCGGACGTTTTCAAGAAATTCTGGAGTCTATGCACGACTACATACGCCATGAATTCCGCCTTTTATTACACGGCACCTGGGTTGTCGAGGGACACAATGCTGAAGAAAGTGAAGCACAGCCTCGAACTACTGACCCATCCCGACATGCTTCTTTTCTTTTAGCGAGGGATCCGTGGGGGGTTTGCCAGTGTGCCCATAGACGCGACAAGGCAAATAATAGAATGCCGGGTGACAGCTTCAGCTTCTCCCTTGATTCAAGTTACATCATGTACTTAGATATAAATAACTTCTATCAGCACGCCATGCAATAATCACTGCCAATTAGTGTGTTTCGATGTGTGCCTGAAGACGAAGCCAAGGGATTACGTGGAAAAATCGATGAGGTACGGCTGGTGATTCGGATTTAGGGTATCTGCTGGAGTCAGAACTCAGTAGTTGGCTTAATGAGCACACCGATTTTCCTCTGTGTCCGGAAACAACTAGTCCCGTGAGGAGGCTCCCTCCATTGCTGGTCGTGGACCCACCAGCCACTCGTGCTGGCGAAACATCAGAAAAATCATCAGGCGAACGTTGATCGAAGAGCCCGAGTCAGAAGCCAACAGGAAATTTGCCACAACATTTACTGTATAATTTCGTAGAGGGTACATACCAACTGTTTAGCCTTATTCCAAAATGGATAAATTTTCTGCAAGTGAACTTAAATGCACAAAAAGTATTTAATTTCAGTCAGCAGATGGCTTTTCTTATTTATTTATTTTTTCAGATATCATGTTTTGGACCAGTTGCCCATCTTCAGATAGTATGGTTTCAGTTAGACGATCCTGAAATGCGTCACCAGAACTCTTTATACCCGAAATGGCATCAGAGACTTTCTAAAGTCCTTCATTAAGCAAAACCGTATGATAGCAAAAAGTAGATGGCCCAATCATTTGTAGTCTTCGTACAAAACATTGTTTTGCTCTTTGGTACTGATTAGCTATTGCGAAAAATGTTCTAATAGTAGAAACAAAGTACGGCAATACCCGATTAGCGATCCTTCATACTCTTGTAAGGAAAATGTATTCACTTTACATAACGGGCAGTTGTATTTTGAGAAGAAAAGTAGTGTCAAGGTGCCATGTCTGATATTTACAGAGACGATGTTGAGAAACATCGCCAATCATTTGCGTTGCTTTGAACTGTATTGCAGCGTTCAGTAAAGAAAGGCATGGAGCACATAATGACGACATATGAACGAACAACGCCATTCAAAACAGGCAATCTCACATAGAATATTTTTCCCTTAGTTTGAAGTACAGAACATTGTGGTTTGGCAAATAGTTTGCAGGGCCGTATCTAAATGCACTGTTGTGATCCCTGTTGACTCTTCTCTAAAGTTTCCAAACATATCTCGTAAGCATGAACATAGTTCAAATTTATGGTGTTGTTGGTATTCTGTAAGCTATAGCAATAGACAGCAGCTTACAGTTCTCTTCTTCCTATCATATTTTTGTGTTTTACAGGAAAATGAGCCGCTTCTAAAAGCGCCTTTCCAACTGCAATCAAACGTGATGCTGGGGCCGTTATGTCAATCGCCAACCAACTCTCAGTTTTTAACCAATATAGCAGCATTAAGATTATTATCAGTAGCGAGACCAGGCTCAGTTGAAAATCTGCACGTATATTAACCCAGCAGAATACGCCATCTCCTGATTCGATGGTAGCATAACGTGCAAACAGCGCTCTCACCCACTGCCAAGGTTTTTCTCATTGAGCAGTGCCCTAGCGGCGGTTACTTGGATATTAGGCCTCGCCACGTACGTCGGGACTTGAAAGAGTAAGCTACTCTCTCATGTCGTCTTACACTAAGGCCATCTCGCAACAAGAGTGGTCCATCATCAGAAAAGAGTAAATGTTCCGAATTTCCTGTAGGCACAGTCCTGCTCCGGTACGGGTAACAGAGGCATCGCAGTTTGAGAGTGAAATGGCTCGGCAATTTTAAAATTACCCCCAAGGTTGAAGTACGCCAGACAGTAAGATTTTCGTGGGCAAAGCGTCTAAACTGCGCCTTGGCTCATCGTGATTTTCTTGCAGTGTATGGAAAAAGTGCAATGTCGCGTCAAGATGTAGTGTAATGGTGCCAAGAATTTGACCAGGGCCTCGCAGGCAGGGGGGATGCCGGTCCGTCATACGGTCCAGGTCTTACACCATACGATTTCCATCTTTCGTTGGTAGAGATAACGTTGAGGGCATTCAGACAGAGGCTGCCTGACCAAGGAGCGGTTTTTTATCGTCAAGGAGATGGACGATAGGTATACAGTTCCTAAAGTTGCATACAGAGACTATGCTGAGAAACATTGTCATTTATCTGTGTTGCTTTGAATTGTATTGCAAAGTTCAGTAAAATTTACCAGCCTGCCATAATAATGATTTACTTACTTTTCGAAGTCTCCTCGTACCTGGTAGCATGTCAGGACGGTCAAGGACGACACTGCCAGAGCCAGCAGTTGCTGCAGAAGCAGGCAGACGCACCTGTTTGCAGTACACGCCTGTGAGTTCACTAACCTTTGCAGCGACTCGCACTACAGAGTAATGTTCTGCAGTCGCGATGCAAGTCGCCATTCCACACGAACTCTGCCACAAAGTCCCACACTGCAGTAGTCGCGACGCTGGTGACTGTGCTCTGGGGACCAGCCAGCGGAGGTTTCGGCATTCTGCAAACGTTTCTCGCCTCGCACCCATATGTCCACTCCAGCGGGAAGTGGGTGTCAGTACCGGTACCCAGTTCCTCCTTCTGTGTCTCACCAGTAGGCGGAAACTCACCATCGATAGTCCGCCTTTCATAACTGGCGGCCCATCACACAATCCTCTTAAATGTCTCCGTTTTTCCCGGTCTCCTGCATCCCTGAGTATCTGGCCACACGTTTGGTTGGTCCTCTCATTTACCTGGTCCATCGATCATCTCGGCTATCCTCCCTAAGATCATTCACTTCGACATTGCTTCGTCATTCCCAAATCACCCTCCTGTCGTCGAACTTCTTCAGCAAAGAACAGCAAGACTCGCTGAAACAAATACCGGATAACGTCTTCTGCACCCTCAGTTCTTGAAGGATTGATTTATTAGTTTGTTTGTTCATCGATGAAACTCTCAGTAACGTACTGCATGTCCACATCTCAAAAGCAGTTTCCTTCAATTACCGTTCACGTTTCAAACCTATAAAGCAAAACTTGATATTGGAGCATGGTCAGTTTAGTATGTCCGGTTAGAGCTCGATCTTTCCAAATCACTGGCAGCTTTGATGCTGCATCTCAGCACAGAACAGTTCTGTCCCGTATTTTCTGTGCAAAGTCACTCTCTTTCTGAACGGCTGAGCCCAGGTAGGCAAAAAGATAAACTTCCTCATATTCAGATAATACATAACTAGCTTGTAGTGAAAAACCTATGTATGTATCATGATCTCCATCTTTCTGCTATTAACTGATATTTCAGATTTCTTTCTTTCTCACTAAACTTTTCGTAGTAGTTCCATCATTTCCAACTGTTATTCTGCGCACAGTGTGGTGCTATCAGCAAATCTTAAGTTATTGATTCTCCAGTCTCCTATTCAGATCCCATTAGCCTAGCTAAACAGATTTTTTCTCATAAAACATTCTACATAGATCTTAAATACATCTGGTGATAGGATGCACTCCAGTCTAACTCCCTTACATGATTCAACAGTGCTTGAAATATTCGTATCTTGTCTTATTACTGACATGCTATCAGAGTAGAGGTTTCTGATAAGATGAATAAGGCGATCAGTAACGCCTGCTGCTCACACTACCTACAGTTCTTTTTCATCGAACACAGTCAGAAGTCTGGCTATAGTGGTTAGTGGTGTGCCTCCATCGTTTACTATACCTCCGACTGCTATAACCTCAGCTCTAGGCCACGTCATTAGAACCCCAGCACTCACCGTCACATCGAACAATATGACGCTGCCTATACATATGGTCGACGTCGAGATACGCCTCCACAGGATGCACATTCCTCAAGGCTAAGTTGGGTCTCTTTAAATCGTTTTGGCAGAGAGTGGGAGGAACGCTGTGTCCAACTTGATTCAGATAGTGAAAAAATGTGCGTACATCGTTGTTGGCCGGGAATCCCCTTCCAGGGAGTACGGGGACTTGGTGCAAGTCTATTTCCACATTCACATCTACGTACACACCCCATTAGCCACGGCAATACGCGTGGCGGAGGGTGCCCTGTACCGCTACTAGCCGTTTCCTCTCCTGTTCCACTCGCACACAGAGCGAGGGAGAAACTCCTGGCTGTCTGCCTCCGCAAGAGCCGTAATTTCTCGTATCCTATCTTCGTGCTCCTTAACGAAATGTTTGTTGGCTGGAGTAGGATCGTTCTGCAGACAGCTTCAAATTCCGTTTCTCTAAATTTTCTCAGCAGTGTTCCTTGAAAACAATCTCGCCTTCCCTCCACGGATTCCCATTTGAGTTCCCGCAACATCCCCGTGACACTTGCTTGTTGTTCGAACCTACCTGTATCAAACGTAGCAGTCCGCCTCTGAATTACTTCAATGTCTTCCTGTAAAATGACCTTTTGCAGATTCCAGGCACTCGAGAGCAGTGTTAAAAAATAATTCGCACAAACGTACTATAAGCGGTCTCCCTTACAGATGAAATACACTTCCCTAAATTCTCCCAATAAATGGAAGTCAACCACTCGTTCCTGCCACAGTTCTGACATGCTGACGTTGCAGAGCGATATGGAATGGAGCTACTTCATATCTCTTTGCAACGTTACGCCCAACTTCTAAACGACGTGACTGTGTGAAGCACGACACTACTAATGCTATAACCGAACTTTACGGATTTGTTTTGCCTGGTCATCCGCCTCAACTTCCATTTTTCTACATTTAAAGCCAGCTGCCATTCATCACAGTAACTAGAAATTTTGTCTAGCTCATCTTGTATCGTCATACAATCATTCATCTTCGACACCATCCCGTACATCACACCATCATCAGCAAACAAATGCAGATTGCTGCTCACCTTCTCCGCCAGATCATTTACGTATAGAGAAATTGATAACGGTACTCCTGACATTACCTTTGTCTCCGATGACAAAACTTTGCCGACTTGGGCGTCGATGATGATGAAATGATAATGAGCACAAGACACATACACCCAGTTATCAGCGGAGAAACTTCGCCTCCCACCCGACAATGGAGCCCGTTGCACCGCGATCCAGACTCAACGTCACTACCCACAAGACGACGAGCTGCTGAAGACACTGGCAGTAGTGTGGGTATTGGTTCAGTCGACCGTAAGAGATGGTACAACCAGACACGTCCGGCATGCTGCGGCCTCGTCCCGTCTGTCCAGGGATAAATCTGCTAGAGTGCTCCAGCAGAGAGAGTTCTGTGTATCTGACATACATGTATACACGATAGATTATTCGCTGTTGATATCAAAACATTCCTTGAGCTTACATCAGCCTTAAATTCTAGTCAACCTCTGTTTCCATGTGTAGTGACGACTCAGCATTTCTTTTCTTACAAATCTGTTCCACGTGTGTAATAAACCAATGGGCAACTAGCTCATCACAGTCACTTCAGCAGTCCACATTCCAGAGTCACCAGCTGTAAGTGCCCACCTGCTAACAGATATTTGTTCGCTTCATATTTAGCAGTCTAAATTTTGTGTATTATTATCTCCTCTGACTGATGACTTTCTTCTTGTGTTCGAAGTAGGATTTCCACAGCAAATCCTTTATGGATCTTGAATTCATTGAAATACTTAACGGTATATGTTACTGGAGGAAGGAAGTGTCAAAAGGTACAGCTACATTTTACACTCGAGAATAAGTCCTTCACATGCAGTTTCTTTAGAGTGTATTTACTGTAACAAACATTAAATAATAAGAGTTTCCTTAAAACTGTCTCGTTGTTACAATAAACGAAACTACAAGAGAGACTAATCAAAAATACAAAATCTGCCTGCCTAAAAGTTATAGCACGACTGAGTTAGTCACTGTCAGTTCGTCTCTCCACACTAATTCACTCAGACGGCATACAGTAAGAGACAAAATACAGGGTACATAACAACTGATAACGTAAACTGGCTCGGATGTGAATACGCTATAAGGGAATCAAAAACTCTGCAGGCAATGTGGGTCCGCAAACGCGCCGTTTTTGCAGGTAATTGCAAGTGCGCGGCTACAGGCCGCCACTGGCAGTAATAATACATCAGTGTTTTAAACGTAAAAGTTTCGAAGAAGACACTGTTTGAAAATGTGGTTTCTACTGTGATAGAATTGAATAACGTCTCCTGTTTCACGATTTGATGATAGCGAATGACGACCGAAACAGTTAGATTGATTTGAAATTAGTGTAATTGTGCCGGTCAAGCAAAAAATAAATTAATTTCAGAACAATCACTGTTTGTCTAAAGCTCGATTGAAACGTTCAGAACTATATCCTATGTAAATTTAATCTGATTTCACTCATGGCCCCTAATTGGAATTGTGGTGGAAGCATGATCAGTCATCCCACATTTTTCTGTTCATATAAGACGATATGAAACGAGACAATCTGGTCTAGAATGAATAATTACATAGAATGAGAGGCGTAGAAATACGAAAGTGCAAGTATTAGAAGAAGAAGTAGAGACGAAAGTCATCGTAGTATCTGTATCTAAATCAAAGAAGGAACTAAAAGGACCGAAAAGGCTGGAACTAATACACAGTGATGTATAGCGGAGTAGATCAGATCGGTGTGGAATATCCATTTTAATAGATCAAGAGTGGAAGAATAAATTAAAAACTTATTCGTACATAAATAAAAGAGTGGTAACAATACGATTCAAAATAGGGCCAGGACATCTGACAGATATCGATGTTAACTCCTGAAGACGGAAAAAAGACGAAACAAAACAGTTCTATAAAATACTTCAATCAGTAACAGATAAACGAATAGAGAGTGATCATCAGATTATCAACGAAGATTTATATGTTCGAATTGGCAAAATACCTATTCCAAATGTTGTAGTAAAAGTAAATGAAAATGGAGAACTTAGGCAATTACCAACTTCCAACCTGCTGAAACTAAAATGTCCATTTTCCCAAGAAACATATTTACTACCTGATCACCAATAACCGTGACAAATGACTCAAAAACACTGCAACTCATCGCTAGCTGCATATTACTCCCTGATGCCACTGAACACAGTACTGGAGGGTGATGCCTTTTTTTTCCGGCGATGTGCGTTGGGATCACCATCTCGTAACTGCAAAAAGTGGAATAATCACAAAATGGAGGAAAAATAACCCAAAACTCAAACGAGAAAATTAAAAAATGCGTAAAGCGAGGTTTCTACAAAAAGATAAGAATTGTTTACGAAAACAGATTTAAGAAGCATTTAAATAAAAGATGAAAAGGGCTTTATAATATAGAACGCACAGTTAAAACAATCAATTGAAGAATAGCGGAAAACATATAAGATATACATAAAATTAAACAGATATATCCTGTAATATACATATAAAACGAGAAAAGATTAACTGCCAAGAAAATAACCGGAAATGCTCACTAGCGAGCATGGAAAAACTTTATATGTAAAATAATTACAGATAAGAGGCCGTTGATTGGATGTAAACTGATAAAACCTATTAATAAATCAGAAAAAGGTACTGCAAGATGAAATCTAATAAGCCAACGATAACGAAAAGCAAGATAAATAATTGCAGTATAATGTGCAAGTGAATGAAAATGAAATGGACAGGGCCGATATAAATTAAGTTCGGGAGGTACAACCTACAAAATTTCAAGAATAAGGTACAGTATTACGCTCTGAAAAAACAGGAGGCATCTGAATTAGATGGAGTGAATGTGGAATTTATCAAATAAGGTGATATAACAATCAAATTAAGAATCTAACACCTACTCAACAAATGTCTCGAAAAGTGACAAATATATCTCTCTCTTGGTCAACAGACGCACTTAAATATTTATTCGAAAGAGAAGATCGCAAAAATAGTCAAAATTATAAAGGAATTAATCTAGTGAGTACAGAATACAAAATCTAAAATAAACAAAAAAAACATATTAAAGACCAATGTTAATGGTTGTTACGAGAAGAGCAAAATGGATTTAGAAATGCGATAATGTGCATGGATATATCTTCACTGTCAAACAAATAATGGAACAAAGAAGAGATAAGGATTTGGAAACACATCTCCCTTTTATAGATTTTCAGAACGCGTTGGATACGATAAATCGAATGTAATTGTGACAAATACCTGAGAATGAGTGTATCCACCTCACCTAATTTTGATAATAACGGGTCTGAATAAATATAATAGTTTCATTATAGACACAGGAACTAAAAGAAATCAACGGGTACCAGTAAATACATCACTTAGTCAAGAATGTAGCTTCTCATCGAGTCTTTTTATAATAATATATCGACGATATTTTGAAGAGGTGGAAATTGCTTGTACATCCAGGATTTTAATTACGAAACTGTGTCTACTCAAACACGTTTCTATTTACCGCCTATCAAATAATGTTTCAAGTGAATGACACACAGATACAGAAATACATGTAGCTTTTAAATAATTTATGTAAATCGTATAGTTTTAAAACATCAGTTAATAAAACGAAATTGCCGGAGGAACTTCAGTCAGATGCAAGATTGTGCTCTAAAACAAAGTTTTTGAGCAATTACCGAATTTTAAATATCTGGCATGTGACATAAGCTTTTGTAATGAGAGGACATGAGCAAAAAGTCAGGAAATTTCAACATGTGTGTGGGACCTTTGAAAGAAATTTTAAATATTAAGTTACGAAAGAACTGAAAACCAAAATTTATATCGGAATGGCTTTGTTCACATTGCTTTATGGCACCGAAGCCTCGGTGTGGACTCAAAAACAACTCAGTGAAATCAGTCGTCAGAAATGAGATTCTTAAAGAGTGTTAAGGGGTGTACGAGTATCGGTAGGACACGCGGCTCACACTTTGCGGTATTGTATCCAAATGTGAAGTTGCGATGTGCAGCACCTTCAACCGACAGAAGTATACTGTGGTTTGTAACAAATGACTTGCTGAAGCAGTATTGTATTTTTTGGCAAGGTGGGTCACCGGTGAAATTTTAGCCCAGAGAGACAGAGATTTATTATCAAAATTATCATTTGAGATACATTTGCACTAACTAGGGCAATATTTTACACTGACGTCAATGGTGACTCGTAAACACAAATTTGAAACTGCAAGGTTCGCCCACTTCAGCGTGATAAGCAGTTATGTTAGACGTCGGCGTACGATAACCACTCACAGACGGCATGTGGCAGCACTAGCAATGGGTTTTATAATTATAACGCGTATCGGGGGCAAGAGGCAAACAGTGGGGCCTTTGTCGTAATGGGGGAACGGAGGGATGTATGTGTCGTCCAAAAGGGCGGTAGCACTTGGCTTTTGCGACAAGGGCGGAAGCATTTCCGGAACGACTAAATTCGGAAATCGTCCGCGTGCCGCCATTGTTAAGGCATATCACACATGGAAAAATGGCGCTCTCCAAAACCTGAGCCGAGGCACTTGTGCTGAGCGACTGGCCATAGATGACAGGGGTGGACGACATCTGCGGAAATGTTTACAGGCAAATAGACGCGCTACTATTGAGCTACTAGCCGCTCGGATGAACCGAGGGGCTACCAGCAATGTATTCATAACAAACGTTCAGAGAACGCTACTGCGTACGGGCCAGCAAAGTACCGGTTCATATCATACACCCATACTGAGGGCTGTTCATCGGCGACGAAGGCTGGATCCTGCACGGCATCACCGCAAGTGAACGTCCACTGAGTGGTGACAGGTGACCTTTTCAGATGAATCATGTTTTGTGCACTTTATTTTACTGGTCCCTCTTGATCACATAATTTTTTTTACATTTCACTATGACCGGTTCCTCGGGTACTGCCACCTTCAGATAATAAAATATTCTTATGTTATCACCGTCATACTAAACAAGTACGTACATAGTAAGTACTTATTATGTATTGTGATGTAATATCAAATGGCTCTGAGCACTATGGGACTTAACATCTTAGGTCATCAGTCCCCTAGAACTTAGAACTACTTAAACCTAACTAACCTAAGGACATCACACACATCCATGCCCGAGGCAGGATTCGAACCTGCATCCGTAGCGGTCTCGCGGTTCCAGACTGAAGCGCCTAGAACCGCACGGCGACACCGGTCTGCTGATGTAGTATCAGCGTCAAACTAAACATGTAGGTACATAGTAAGTACTTACTATGTACCTACATGTTAGGTTGACGTTGATACTGCATCATAATGTTTTATGATCTGAAGATGGCAGTACCCGAAACTGGTCATAGTGAAACGAAAAAAAAATTATATGATCAAGACGGACCTGTAAAATAAACTGCCAAAAATATGATCCCGGACTCATTTTGAGACTTTATGTCTTCATGATGTTCTCTGCTCCACAGGACAGATGGCCGCTGGCGTGCACCACAGGAGACGTTTGAAAGCAAACAAGGTGGGCACTTTATGGTCTGGGGAGGGTTCCGTGGCATTCGCTGGGTGATCGCGTCGTTCTGGAAGGCACAACCTATCAACACAATTATGCACCTAATCTTGTTAATCACGCCTCCATGCCATTTGTTTTTCCGCGGCACGACAGCATCTACCAGCAGGACAATGCAACGTGCCACACATCTCGAGGTATACATGCGTCTTTCGAAAATCACCAGGATGAGTTTAGCTTACTCCCGTGGCCCCCAGACTCACCGGGTTTAAGCCCAACCGACAATCTGTGCGACCCCCTCTGTCGGGGTGTTCGCGCCACGGATCCTCAACAAAGAAACCTGGCGCAACCTGCCAGTGCACTGGAGCCGGCACGCAGTAGACTGCTCGCCCCCCTGTCGGTGCCCTCCACCTCCAGGATCTCACTGACTCTCTTCCTGCACGCACCTCAGCGGTCCGCGCTGGAAAAACGTGGTTCTTCGGACTTTTGACACATGGTCACATTAACGTGACTGGACAATGTACCGCTTGTTGTGGCCCGTTTTTACTGGAAGATGTTTGTCTCTATTTTCCTTCACTCTCCGACGTGTCAGGTTCCTCTATTACTTATGATCGCTCTGGGGAAGGGTGGGGGGGTCTAGAGGCTGTAAATTCCATTATTAATTCTTAATTTTCAAAAATAACTGTAATCTGCAGCAAGTTAGTGTAGAGCGAGCGCATCATGATCTGAACGACTGACACAGCCTCCTCTTCACAAAAATCTCGGACGAGAATTCAGTTCTGAGCGACCACGACTGGCTGACAACTGATGCTGTTTGGGATTTAAACTGCGAATCAGCATCACAGTAAAAGCGCTCAAACCTCTTCTATTAGATCAATAAAACACCATGTGATCTTCCCATTACGAATTCCACCTTTATGGTGTCGACTCTAATGTTTACATTGTATTCTTCCAGTGAAGCTCTTACAATTTCGTAAATATATATTGCTGTCTATTTTATAGTGAACTAGTTAACTGCAGAGATTAGGTGCCTTGGAAAAAAACCCTAAAATTCCACTGCGTCTGATTGTTTCACGCCTTAGCGTTCCAATACTGTGCAAGGTCAATAATAGATTACTTTTTAATGTGTCACTCACTGACATATCAGACATTAATTACTTTGGTAGTTATCACACCATGATTTATTTGGAAAAGAATAAAATACAAATATTTGAATAGCTCAGAAAATATTAGAGACTTCTTTCAAATAGTATATGAGAAAGTTTTTAAATGGTATTCAATCATACGATTGTTGTAATCTGCAGCGCACCAAAGCATTTAGGAACGATAATTATAGCCAAAAAAATAACACGAACATAAGAAACTCTAACAAAAAAAAATAGGCCTCAGTAGTAGTAGTAGTAGAAGGGTTTGGTGGGGGCACGACAGCAAGGTCTTCAGCGCCCGTTCAGTATCAGAGTGAGACGGGTGTCAAGAAAAAAAAACTCAGAACATTTACATAAAACGGAGCATAAAACACGGGGAACAATCATTGAAAAATGTGTGCTCACCCACACCGAAGCGTGGGATGAAGCAGGGCGTCAGCAGTAAAACATGGACAACACAGGAAGAAAAAGGTAGAGGGAGCTAAAACAATGTAGCAGATGGAAGTGGCTGGCTGACCGCAAGGAAAATGGGGAGGAGTCAGCCGCTCTGTAATACACTAAAACCTCCAGCCTAAAAGTTTAGGCCAGAGTCGACACACATCACAAAACTTAAAAACCCTACACACACACGTCTCATCGTTAGCTAAAACACAAGGCAGATCCCCATAAACTTGTGCTTCTGCCCTTGCATCAAGGTATAAAATGCAGTCTGTTAAAATGTGCCGGACAGAGATTGGCACACCACAAGCATCACAAAACGGAGGATCCTCCATCCGTAACAAATAGCTATGCGTCAGAGGACAGTGCCCGATCCGAAGACGTGTGAGGGCCACCTCTTCCCGCCTGAGCAGCCGGCAGGAGGAACGCCACGGCCGAGTGGTTGACTTTACCGACCGCAGTTTATTGGCCCTCACCGCCAGCCATTCGTCCTCCCACAACTCCATGCACTTCCTGTGGAGTGCAGCGATGACTGACTGCAGGGGGATAGGACACTGGACCACATCCTGCTCTCTGCAGGCCTCCTTCGCAGCCCGATCAGCCTGTTCATTGCCCCATATGCCGACATGACCAGGCACCCAGCAGAAGGATACCTCTTTACCCCGCTGTTGGAGCAAGTACAGTTGGTCATGTATCAGCTAGACCATCTCCTCAGTCGGGTAGAGGTTCTGCAGTGATTGTAAGGCACTAAGAGAATCGGAGCAGAGAAGAAATCGATCGCCCCGAACACGATGCATCTCCTCCAGTGCCTTCAGGATCGCGTGGAGCTCCGCTGCGAAAACGGTATATTCAGCAGGAAGGCGAATCCGGGTAACATGATCAGGGAACACCACAGAACAGCCAAGGAAAGTCTCCTGTTTGGAGCCATCAGTATAAACAACAGTGAAACAGTGATGCACATTTAAAATGTTAAAAAACAGAGATTGGAACGTAAAATCTGGTGTGCCATCTTTCTGAAAATTAGTCAAATCTAAAATAAGTTTGGGTCTCCGGAGGAGCCAAGGTGGAGATCTGCTCCAACCGCGACGTAAAACACGAAGACCAGCCATAGACATCGCACCGAGGCAATCCTGTGCGCGAATCCAATAGGGCTGCGTCGCACGTTGCCGGTTATGAAATAACTGTGCCAGAGGAGGCTGAGCAACGGTATGGTATGCAGGGGTGTATGGTGTGGACAAAGTTTTATACGCCTGGCGAACTGTAAGTAGTCGTCGCCGCATATGGAGTGGCGGTTCACCAGCCTCTGCACAGAGGCTTGGTATGGGGCTAGTTCGGAATGCCCCAGTGGCCAGCCGAAGCCCTTCATGGTGGACAACGTCCAAAATCTTTAAGTAAGAAGGCCTCGCAGACCCATACACCGTGCACCCATAATCGAGCCGAGATCGCACAAACGCCCTGTAAAACTGGAGCAGACAAGTCCTGTCAGCTTCCCATGTACTGTGGCTAAGACATTTTAAAATACTTAAAGCCTGAAGCGACCGCCGTTTCAGGTCTTTAAGATGAGGTAACCACGTGAGCCTCGAGTCAAAAATGAGCCCCAGAAATCTCACCATGTCTTTAAAAGTATGAATAGTGTCCCTCAACCGCTACTCAGGAAAGGTTAAAATCGAACGAGAACGGTTAAAAAAAACACAGACAGACTTCTCGGTGGAAAACTTAAAACCACTCTTCTGCGCCCAGTCATCCAAACGCCTAATCGTAAGTTGCAACTGACGAGTTGTCGTTGCAAGGCTTGAAGAAGAGCAGAACAAAGAGAAATCATCCACAAACAAAGAACACTGGACAGGACTTTTCACTATGGACGTAATGCTATTAATAGCGATGGCAAAGAGAGTCACACTTAAAACGCTACCCTGAGGGACACCATCCTCCCGCTCAAAGCGATCAGACAGGACGTCACCAATTCGGTATCTAAAATATCGTGGCGAGAGGAAAGACTGAATAAAACGAGGAAGACAACCACGAAAACCCCATTCGTGAAGCTGCGCCAGGATGAGACACCTCCAAGTGGTATCGTAGCCCTTCTCGATGTCGAAAAATACACCTAGAAGGTGATGACGGCGGAGGAAAGCTTGTTGTATAGCCGCCTCCAGGAGGGCAAGGTTATCGAAGGTGGAACGAAACCTCCTGAACCCACACTGAAAGCGACTAAGGAGTTGCCGGGATTCTAACATCCAGACAAGGCGGCGGTTGACCATCCGCTCCAAGGTCTTCCCTATGCAACTAGTGAGGGCAATACTACGGTAGCTACTTGGGCTCGTGCGGTCTCTCCCAGGTTTTAAAAAAGGGATTAAAACTGCCTCAGGAAAGTGACCCGACGCCCAAATGTCATTAAAAAGTGCGAGGAGGAGTTCTCTGTTGCGCATTGTGAGGTGCCATAGCATACTGTAATGGATCCTGTCGTGATCAGGGGATGTGTCACGAGATCCAGACAAAGCAGAATCCAGCTCCCACATAGAAAATGGGCAGTTGTAAACTTCATGAGAGGTGGACTGGAAGTTCAGACTACATCTCTCAGCAACCGCTCTATGGCGCTGGAAACCTGGATCCTGACTGGTTGATGCAGTAACTGTGGCAAAATACGCTGCCATAGTCTGGGCAATGTCTCGCGGATCCGTGTGGAGAGTGCCGTTAGTCATTACAGCAGCTATGGGACACCTCCCTCCTCTGCCAGAAATTCTCCTGATGATGTCCCACACAATGGAACTTTTGGTGGAACGATTAATGGTGTTCAGGAACGTTTGCCACGACCTCTTCTTGCTCTCACGAATAATGCGGTGACATCTTGCCCTCGCCACCCGAAAGGCTGCAAGATTCTCAGCAGTCGGCCGACACTTGAACCGACGCAGAGCCGCACGCCTGGTCCTGATTCCAGAGCGGCAGTCGGCACTCCACCAAGGCACAGGTGGCCTTTTCCGGTGGCCTGTGGACTGTGGAATGGATGCTGCAGCGGCGTGGTGGACCGTGTGGGTCATATGATCCACCCACATCTCAACATTCGCACAGTGTTCGAATTGGGCCAACTGGCTATAAAGTGTCCAGTCAGCGCCACTGAGCACCCATCGTGGTGGACTCCTTTCGGGCCCCACGCCATCTGGCAGGTGAATCCAGATTGGGAAATGATCACTGCCGTGCAAGTCAGCAACCACTTCCCAGTGAGCACTGGCGGCAAGAGCTGGAGAGCAAAGCGAGAGATCAATGGCAGAGAAAGACCCAGTCGCCATGCAGAAATGAGTACTCTGTCCTCCACTGAGCAAGTAGGCACAGGATGACAGGAGAAGCCTCTCAATTGCTCTACCCCTGGGGCAGGTAATTGCAGAGCCCCAAAGCACATTGTGGGCATTAAAATCACCACAAATAATGAATGGCTGGGGGAGCTGTGTAATAAGGTCGGTGAGGGCCGCTTCATCAAGAGCATCATGTGGGGGCGAGTAAAGGGAACATACAGTCAATGGATGACGCACGTGCACGGACACAGCGACGGCCTGTAAAGTCGTCGTAAGTGAGAGAGGCGAGGAGTGGTAGTCCGTCCTGACGAAAATACCGACGGCACCTCTAGCTCTCTCGACACGCAGGTCGTCCTTTTTGTGGAGCATATAGCCTCGTATCTCAGGGGAGTATGATGGATGGAAATAAGTCTCCTGGAGACATAGACACAGTGGTCTATCCTGAGATAGTAGACGAAGTTCTTCCACATGCGTCCTGAACCCTTGCAAGTTCCACTGAAGTATGGGAGCCATCTATGATGGGGGTAGCACCTCTCCAACGAGGCGGGGAGACGGCAGCAGGTGGAGGAGCAGGCGTGGGGCGAGATGATTGCCCCACACATACATCGTATTCCATCAACTCTGGGGAAGAGTCAGAGGAAACCTCACGTAAAACAACATCCGCATGGTCAGATGGTTTACCACGGGATTTGACCCGCTGTTGCTGCTGTACAGGAGCTTTCTGTGGTTTGGTGGGCTGTGGGGGAGCGGATGTGGGAGTGGTAATTGGCGCACTGGGCTTGGCAACAGCCGCAGCTGTTGGAGGCGCCAGGGGCTGGCCCAAGTTCGCCACTGTACCTTTGTCTGCCAGTCGAGTAGGGGCTACTGGCTCTGAAACACTGGCTGCGTTGCAAGTGCACTGACAGCTGCAGGTGTTAGTGCCAACACTCACAACCTCGGTCTGCGTCGAGGCATCGACTTTTGGAGTAGGCTTCTGAACCAGGGATGCAAAAGATGTAACAAATGTGGGAGGTTGCATCGACCTATAGATCTTCTTGGCCTCACCATAGGGAATACGCTTGGTCGTTTTTATTTCCTGGACTTTGCGTTCATCTAAAAATATTCGGCAGTCCCTACTCCACACAGGGTGGTTGCCAGAGCAATTGATACATCTAGCTGGAGACGAGCAACCAACTCCTTCATGAGCAGCCTTACCACAGTTGCCACAAGTCGCTTCGCCTTTACACCCGAAGGTGGTATGCCCAAAACGCTCGCATTTAAAACAGCGCATTGGAGACGGGAAATAAGGCCGCACACTAAGGTGATGGAAGCCAGCTTTAATATGGTCTGGAAGTTTCGTGCTACTGAAGGTCAGAATAAAAGAGTCGGATTTCACAAGATTGCCATCAACCCTCTTCATGATATGTTGAACATCAACGATACCTTCCGGAGCCCACTCACGTTGCAGTTCATCTTTGGGAATGTCGACTAGATCCCGGCACGTCGCAACACCTTTGCTATAATTCAAGGTGCTGTGCAGTTCAGTGTCTATGGCATACTCCCCAAGGTATTTAGCAGCTTGCAGGTTAGTGGCTTGCTGTGAAGTGGAAGTTTCCACGAGCATGGTCCCATTACGCAAACGCTTCACTGATTTTAAGGAGCCACAGATGCCCTCCAGACCCTTTTGTATATAGAAGGGCGAAACCTTCTCAAAACTACCCTCTTTCCGTTTTACAATGAGAAACACATTCTGATTACGAAAATGCATTCTGTTACTAAAGACTTGACTTGTCAAAGATGTGCTGCAGTCAGGGGGACTGGCTGCACGAGCCCTCTTCAGAGACTGGGTGTTGGAACCTTCCAGCGGCCCACCCTTTCCGCTGGGAGGAGGAAGAGAGGAATTCGAAGGATTCATCTCGGTCCCACGAGCAGCTAGGGAACTAGAAGTCCACCTAGACAGAGCACTGCGTGCCTAGGTAAGCCTTATACAACTGGGGTGCGGCAGGTGCCCCAGAGGTTGCCCGCTTGCGACTGTTCCACCCCAACAGCCATGCATCTTCTAGGCGCGCAGCACACCGTAAGATTGAGGGGTTTTTATAGAGGTTTACCGTCCTCGCAATCCAGGGGGTCAAGCCAAGATAACCATTCCCCGCAGCACACAGCATTCCACCGCCGCGCCATACGGTGGTCGCTGAAGCATGTCCGGGGGCTACGGTGACAGGAGACTGGCGGCGCCGACCAGTCCCCAGCTCAGGACCCCGGGGTCGCCAAGCCCGTACCCAGCAAATGAATGCTGAGCCCCTGGGGGCAAAATAGGCCTCAGGGTTGCTACAAGATCTATCGAAAAAAATGGTTCAAATGGCTCTGAGCACTATGGGACTTAACTTCTGAGGTCATCAGTCCCCTAGAACTTAGAATTACTTAAACCTAATTAACCTAAGGGCATCACACACATCCATGCCCGAGGCAAGATTCGAACCTGCGACCGTAACGGTCACGCGGTTCCAGACTGTAGCGCCTAGAACCGCTCGGCCACCCAGGCCGGCTACAAAATTTGATAAGGGCGTTCAGTTGCACAACCCGTATGACCTACGCTCGCTGTTTACTGACTAACAGCCGTCATACTTTAGTTACTGGTGAATGGGAAGACGGAATTTGCCTCGTATCAGCCTATTCCAGCTTGTGAAATTCCTGGACAAAAATTTGCCGTAAGTGTGTCCAGGGTGATTTACTGATTTGTTCAATTTGTTCAAAATTGTTCAAATGTGTGTGAAATCTTATGGGACTTAACTGCTATGTCATCAGTCCCTAAGCTTACACACTACTAAACCTAAGTTAACCTAAGGACAAACATACACACCCATGCCCGAGGGAGGACTTGACCCTCCATCGTGTTCAGTTTGTGTAAAAGTTTTGCGCACGTATTGCAGAATTCCAGGGGACTACTCCACTCGGTAGTATTCAACCCTTCACTGATTATTTTCGTTTTACAAGAATGAGAGAATATTAGACGATGATCTTCAGGAGAGAGTAAAATATTTGAGAATACCCACTTTCACAGACGAAGTCGCCAATGCACGTCTGTCCGGTGGCCTCCGACTCGAAGGGGGCCTTTTAGAATTCTGCTGGTGGAAAACATTCACCTCCTGTACTTGGCTGGCAAGGCAGTTTTAGGTGGCGGTATGTGTCTCCTGACCGCTAGACCTCGCGTCAAAGTCCAGCACTAAATTCTGAACTTCTCAGTTCATGGGGTGAGTGCACGCTATCGACGGCGACGTTAAGCACGACAGCCGTCCTGGCGCCATTGTGAAGGATTTGCCAATGAACGTTCGCTCTCAGTCACACAACAGAAACATGACGCTCACTTCCATTACGTCCCTACACTCAACCAATACGGTTATGATTCAACCTTAACGCACTGCGAAGGAATAGGCAACTATGCTCGAAGAAAGAAATTTCTTTTCGACTAGCCGGTAGAAAAAAGACTCGTAGTGTTCCAGCCGGGAATGCTTACGACTCTTTACTTGTTTGTAATTTATAATAATGCCTTTAACTGAAGTGGTATCGAATTGACTTCTGATACCTTCGTTTCTCTGCCGGCCAAGTCTCTACTCAGTCTGTACACAGACTCTTCTTAGGAGTCTCTTTGTGATATTCTAAGTCTCATAGCCTATCGTCAGTAACGGACTAGCTATTTTTTTTTTATTTCTTGATTTTTCCGTGCTGGCTTTATTTTTTAAATTTCCAATGATTGTGCCAGGTGCTCGTTGATACCTTCAGAGCCTCCTCTCAGCTATGATATATTAAAAATAAGAGAGTAAAGTAGGAGAAATGAGAAAATCGTTTTAGAGTTTAATTCTGTCGTTGAATATTTGTTTGAACCGTTTTCAACAACAGAAAGCATTAGTTACAGCAATAGCAGAGACTAAGTAGAACTACATCTTGAGCACATATTTTGTTTCGCCTAAATGACAAAATCGTCAGAGAGCTGTAGTAAACGTTATAAATCTTGGCTATCAAAGGTGTTAATCGATTCCATTCTTTAAACGAAGTGTTGATTTGTAAATTAAGAAGCATCGGCTGCAAATTGTGCACATACCTAACTCTACTTCTTTTAATATAAGTTTCTCCATGTTGATTTTTCATTGTACTTCCTCTATTCATAAAATTTTAAAAAGTGAGATAATGATTTTCTTTTATTAGTTTTCACAATATTGCTCTGTTAATGTTAACCACAGCACAAATCAGGGCGTCACAGCTTTCGGAAGAAACACTGGAGACCCTACAATAAGCGGGTCGTCACTGTCTAGGTACAAAATTATTATCGCAAAACGCAATTAATTTCTGTTTGAAAGAATGCAATTTCGATTCGCACAGAAAATTTACGCGGAGTTTCTACAGTGTATGTTATATTCCATGACAAAAAGGGGAAGGATGTAATAAGGTGTTAAAACACCTCGCACATTCTGCATCGCACATACTTCCACCCCCATCCACTGTCCCCACTCTCTCTGCCCCCACCACCAAAAAAGAGGAAAAAGCCAACGTGCTAGAGACTCTGTGGCGTCCAGTAATGGCGTTGTTAGCACGGGGTCGTGTGTTGTCGTCATGGGAATCGCCAATTTAAAAAAAAAAAAAGTGTATCGTCCCTCATTTATCAAAGATAGCATTCGTTGCTTTAAAAATGTGCCGTTTGTCGCTTTATCGGCACGCTGCATTTTACGCGAATGGGCAATTCGCCTGTAAACTCTGACAAACGTTATCAGACGCAGGCGTCGGTGAAAGACGTACGCGTGCGTCACTTCCTAGTGCACACGCTCGCCATTAGCGCTCAAGACAGCCGGTAAACGGCGATGACTACGGTCCCCTGGTAAATCCACTCGTTTTAAAGGCTTAGAATGGACAGTGATTCAATCCAATGGGCCAACTCACGACGAAGATTCTTCATAGTATTTAAAAAGTTCCTCGTTTCTTGCAGGACATATTACAGGTGAAAACTAGAAAAAATGTACTACAAATTTGTGTCCAGAAACAATGGACCACGTTACTTGTCATTAACTGTCAGTATCGAGTCATTAACAACAGTATAGGCTCACTTCCTACTGAAGTTCACCGCTTGTTTCATACTACTTGTGAATGCTGTACGCCAAATGAACTTCTTACATCAGCCCTGCCACAAGTACAGTGTCGACTGTTGGTACTTCAGGTACAGAGGCGGCGGCATCCTCACAGAGTCCATTCATAAATTACTACAAAGACAAGGTGCGGGCAGATGCTACATTTCCGTGCCTTTCTTCAGTATTAATGTGTGTGCAGAAATGGCGGGTGACAGTCTTATATAGCTATATGCTTTATCACGCGTTATTTAATTGCCTGCAGGAGAGAACAGTTTCGGAAGTCAATGTTTTGACTGTAATTGACTTGCGTATAAGTACATAATACCAAACACATTTTTCCATGATGACTGCCTTTGCTCGAAACAGGTCGAGCAAAATCATTTTACACGTAGCTGACAGGTTTTCCTTTAGTCAGTATGTCATTTTTGTTATTAATAATTATATTACAATTTCGTCGTGACAAATCATCCGTGACACTGTGTAACATTACCCTTGCAGGAAAACAATGGTTGATTTTTTTAAAGTAAGACTGATTAAACCCTCTTTTGTATACTTTTTACGGCAGTATCCAAACAGACTGGTTGAGGATATCCAATAGCATGGTCTGCCATTTAATCAGATATTGTTCCCTCAGAGTTCTACCCAAGGCGATATTTGAAGACATTGTTTGATCCCACACACACTATCTGATAAAAAGAATCCGGGCATCTGTTAGTAGTCACTAATATGAATAACATGGACTGAGGCCACCCTTCAATCTGATATCTACCAGTATCAATGAGGTGTCTGAATGTCAGTGGAGTGAACTGTAGCCCATTCTTCGTCAAGAGCCGAAACCAGAGAAGGCACTGATGGTGGATTCTGAAGACTGGAGGGAAGACGAAGTTCCAACTCATCCCAGAAGTTTTCCGTATGGTTATATAGCGATTGTGGTAACGCCAGTCCACTTCAGGAATGTTCCTGTCCACAAACCCCTGCGCCACAGATGTTTCTTCATGACAAGGCTCGTGGCCATTCTGATACAGTCATCGTTTCCGAAATGTCCTCTACTGGGCGCAGGAAACGATGCTGTAAAATGTGTTGTCATTTGCAAGCGTATTAAGGGGACCACAACCTTTGCCTGGATAATGAAAACGGATAACGCATACTCACGAATGTGAAGTACCTAGCATCAAATTCCTGTATAACAGTTTTATGCATGCATGAGTGTCTTATTGAATTCCAACAGTATATTATTCATACGTCTTCATCATTTTCATTCAAATGGGATCACAATGAGTCTGAAATGTAGTGACAATCATTAACAGTACGGTTTCATTACCTGCCTGGAAAACCAAAGACCTGAATCTGTCCATTCGACCTCTGATGCCTCTTTCCTGATGGTGCTCCTCAATGCTTGCTACGGATTTTGGAAACAAAATATGTGGGTGTTCGGATGACAAGTTTGTGGATTTAAATACCGTTATGTTTGAATCATAGACATCCCAATTCCTTTATGATATCCGTCACAATCTCTCACTTGTTTCGCGATTACACGAAGCGACGGTCCACGTTTGAAATTTTTCGTTGTCTTCTGTCAATCCTGTAGCTTAACTATCGCATAATTTACAGGATTATTACAAAAAATAACGCACAGACATAATGTAAGCAATTATTTTAGTGGATTTATTGTATCTTCGAAGGGCTCCGCCAATATAACACAGTCCTTGGGGTATCTTCAGTGTAACATTTTCTGTATCCCACGTCGAGTTTATGTTGTTCCTAAATGCCATACGTACATATTCGGGTGAATCGAAAACTTCCAAATTAGTGTAATTTTTGAAGTAACAGAAATTCAACCGGAATTCTTTGGTATTCAATTGTATGACATCATACCTTCAACCACTGCTATTTGTACACCAGCCATATATCTCTTCTAAGTCACTTTGTAGCTACTTCCGATTAGCTGTTAGCTTCACTGTTAATTCAAGAGGGCTCTTCCGACTGACATCTAGATTATCTTTATAGATCAAGAACAGCTAAGGGAATGTCACATTTCATTGAAGAGCTCCAAATATAGCTTCGGTTTCAGATGGTGAATTCTCGTCAGTTATTACTTACTGCGAACTCTGTCAGAAAATCGTGTACCCTGTTACGTAGTAGACATATTTTGAAGGGACGTGATTTAAGTGGATGGCAAATGCAAAGAACGGTGTGAGAAACCTTCTGGAAATGTAAAGATGTGGAATGAAGTTAAAAATCCTTGCGGTTACATGAGTTACTTCATCCAAACAGAGAGCCATTTGCGTTTTATAAGAATGATGTTGTCTTAATCCGTGTTGGTATCTCTCAATAGAGTGTTTCCTTCCAAGTGTCACACAAATTTTAAGACAATACGTTCCAAAATCCTACAAAAATGTAACACTTTGCGGGCAGATATCAGGTTTACTAGTGTTTCGCGTGTCATTCATCGTGTTTGCTGTATGCCGTCTGTAGATGACATCGGCTATGATATACAGGGTGAGTCACTAACTACTGCCACCTAGAATGACTCCGAAAGTATGACAGCAACTTAGAAGTTTGTGGGACAAAAGTGGCATGGAACAACGAAGGCCATTATATGACGTTCGTATTTTGTAGTATGTTATTTACTGGCAAATCACAAATATCCGGGGGCTTTTTCAGTTTTTTGGGTTCTGGCCTCTTCACAACTCTCGTCAACTTTTGCCCCAGCATCATATCATCAGATGGCTCTTTCTTCTTCGGTTCAGTATCTACCACTGGATTTTGATTAGAAAAATGCTCATTTTTATTTTCAGATATATTTTTCGTTATGCTTTGTTCTTTCTCCTCTATTTCTACGTTTTCTTCGTCTGAACTATCACTCATTTCACGTTCACTGTCTGATTCTAGCATGAATGCTACTCTAAGGCAACGAGCCAGCTCTTCTATTGCTCTTTCGTTAGTTTCGTTTTTTTCAATTTTCTGATCCTTTCCTAAAATTTCTATTTCATTTTCGCTCACAGGCATTTCTTAATTATCACTTCATATGATCTCAACTTTAACTTCATATTTAATATAATCATCTTGGATTTCAGTGGTTCGGATATATTCATCTGAATCTATATCGTCATGACCATCACCAGTTTTTACTCGGATGAGTTTTCGTCAGCCAGGATCCCCACATCCACACTATTGAGGATTTCATCCTCCTCCAGATTCCTATTTATACTGACTATGTTTCCATTATCAGCACAAATTTTCCTAACATTAGCAGCTCACATGATTAGTGTGGCGCCTTCCTTTCTCTTACCAACCCCTTCCTCTAAAATTGCTGCTCGTGCACCGAGTACAGCACCAACTACTTCCAACTCCTTTTCATTTTCGGACAACGTTCTCTTTCAGACGTTTACACTTTCGTTTCTCCCTTTTATTAAATCTCTGGTCATATAATCCGCTCATAGCACTTTGAACTGTAAAACAAATCGTCTTGCCCTTCTGCCATCCCTGACGACTCGCTTTCGCACAAATTGTCTGTCTCTTCACTTATATTTAATAACATGTCTGATTCTCTTCTCATTTCTGTGATATTCTCTACCGAAACTGTTGTAACTGCGACCGGAACGGTTGCGGGGTTGAAGTGACGGAAAGCACGGCCACGGAGTGTCCCCCAAACAACAACACAACGGGAGAGGAACGGACACGACCAACGAGAGACAGAACGAACAACAACAAGGTCGAGGCAACGGAGTCACAAGAAAACCTAACAATCACATCCACTCGTATACAGAACAAGAAAGTAAATAAGCTGTCTAAGGCGAGGCGATGTGTCCTGAGACGCACGCAAGATTAGACTGGCTGGCTGAGCTTTTTTTTTTTTTTTTTTTTTCTTTATTGTATTTCAATTCCCCATCGGGGCGGGCTGGCAGCGCAGCAGCATATGCGCTGCTCTTCAGCCGAAAGACATAGAACAAAACAATAGAAGACATTTAAAAACAGCAAAGGAGAGAATAAGGCGAACATAGATATAAAAAAAGGGGGAACAACATGGAAGGCAATAGACAAAAAATGGGGTGACTGAAATGGAGATAAGAAACTGTTTAAAAGTAGCACACACAAAAAGCCACACACTGCGACGATTAAAAGAACACAAGGCACAGTATGACTGGAGCATAAAGGTGTTGACAGATGGCATAGCACACAATGTAACACTGACGGCGAACCTCAAGGCAGTACATAATTAAAATCACACCTCTTGACGCACACGAGAAACAGCACTAAACACAACACTGATGTGGCACACTGATGATGATCAACACAGAGGATCTGCCAGGTTCAAGGAGATGAGGGAGACCTGAAGAAGGGAGGGAGGGGAAGAGATGGGGGAGGGGAATGGGGAGCGCGCGGAAGAGGGCCAGGTAGGGAGGGATGTGGGAAGGAGAGAGGCAAGTATGGGGTGCAGGGTCTCAGGGGAGGGGGGGGATGGAGGAAAATCCGCTCTGGGAGAAGGAGGAAAGAGGAGAAGGGGGCCCTGAGGAGGGGGGGGGGGGGGGGAACAAGGCCGGGTTATAGTTGGAAGGAAGGGTATATGTCACGGCGAAGTTCGTCATCCGGGAGGGGGAGGCGTTGGAAATTGCCCTGATGAAGGAGATGGAGGGTGTAGGCTGAGCGAGAGGCAGGCGCTTAAGTAGTCTATCGGGGACGCCGCTATTGGCCGCTGGGTCCACGTGTTCCACTGTGGCGCCCTCACACTAAAAGCGGGCCAGGAGGCGCGCGCCGCCACAGCTTACAGCGTGATGGTGCAGAGACCACTAGGGGTCTTCGATGTCCTTGACGTCTGGCGGGGATTCAAATTCCGCGGCGCGTGGTACCAGAGAAACAAGTCCACTGAATTCCTTTGCGATGTTATCTCATCCTAATGCCTTACGGTGGCCAGCTGATCACTCCGCCAAGTTCAAAGCATGTGGTGGCCTAGTTCGCGTGCCACTGCCTGCGGCACATCCCGTGTACATGACTCACCCTTGTCTGCACCTGTTATTCCGCGCGCACCGCCTTGTGATGCATTCTGGCATTAGCTCGTGTTTTAAATTCACTACGCTTTTTATCTGGTATGGTTTCTATAGTTTGGGCCTGTAACACTTGTCTGCACAAATCTGGTCCATAAAACACACGGGCCTTAGTTTTCCACATCATTTCAGTTTTGAAAGTTTCGTGGCTCAAACCCCCTACCGTGAAATGACATGCTGCCGCAACCTCTGCCTCTAGCTTTTTGCATCATATATATGTGGTAATGTTCATTCCCAGTTTGTTCATTACGCTTGTGATTTTCTCCTGTCCAGATATTGTTACTTTGACTATAATCATGGTTCCCTCTCCAGTGATCCTTGTCTTCTACTCTTTCCAAAAACGACTAGAAGCTTTTGTGATTGCTTCCCACGTAACGTTTTGAATCTTTCAGGAGCTTTTCCCATAGTTCCCCCATTATTTCGATTTCCATTTGTCTCTTTGTCAAATGTGTCAGTTTTCGATACCACATTTCGCAAAACTCTTTCACTGAGTTTCTGTCTACCTCTGTTGTCATACAACCTTGCCATAATAAATTCTCGCCATAGGTAGTCCTGTTTTTGTTCTGACCAGTATTCCTCTATAAATTTTTGTTTAAATTCGTCAAATGACATTTGTTCTGTATCTAAATTTAATTCCCATCTTTTTGCATCGCCAGATAAGGCGCTAATGACCACATTGATCTTTTCCTGATCCATTACATGATCAGGAAAATTCCTTTCACAGGTTTCAAGAAATCTAAGTGGTGCCATCCATTATGTCTTTTTGCCAGATCGAATCGTTCTTTTCCCTCCAGCAATTTGGTACACATTATCCTGTCAGTTACATAATTTGGTTTCTCTTATTTTACGTTCAAGGACACTCACTATACCTTGAATCTGTGAAGTGTTCTGTCCACACTTATTTTTGCAAATTGCTACTTGTTTCCTCAGTTCTTTTTCAGAATCATTCACCGCTTATTTCAATTGAGAAATTGCGGTGTTACATTTGTTTATCATATCGGTTTTGAGGCCGAAAACATTTTAATCAACTTTTGTGACCACCAAAGATTCTGCAGTGTCATTGATTTTCATTATTTCGGTATCAAATCTATCGTTGATGTCATATATTTGTCCCTGCATATTGTCGACATTATTATTGATGGTGTCTATCTCAGTTTTTAAGTCCCTGATTGCATTGCTCACAATGCCTACTTTCGCATCTACTTTTTCGATCTGTTTAGTAATTTTGACACCTAGCATTTCAATTTGGTTGTTAATATTGCTACTGTGTGCTGCAACTTGTTTGTTAATATTCATGCCTTGTTCTGCAATTTTTTGACCTTGTGCTGCAATTTGTGCAGCCAACTTTTTTTGTTTTTTTTTTTGTTTATTGTGATTTCATTCCCCTGCCCCATACGGGCAGGGCAGGGCTGTCAGCGACACAATCCGCCGCTCTTCGTCCGAGTGACATAACAACTTAAAATAAGAATAAAATGTTACATACATAAGGCGAGAAAGGGGAACTTAAAACAGAATAATGGGAGAAAGGGGAACTTAAAACAGAATAATGGGAGAAAATGGAGGTAAAAAATAGACTAACATGGAGACGTTCATGGAGGACAGTTAAAAGTCACCAGAAAGTTAAAAAGCACAATTGGCGAGTCTTCAAAACTCAGAAGACACTGAAAGGACATGCACACGTTAAAAGTCGGCCACAGTAGTAAAAACACTCCAGAATAACACACTTAAAACCCACTTGGAGCACACACGACGAAGAATAAAACTGCCAGGCGGGACCTGCCGAGGGAAAGGGCAGAGAGGATGGAAAAGGAGGGGAGAGCATGGGGCAGCTGGGGAAGCGGCGGGATGAAGAGAGGAGGGGCATCAGTGGGTTCACGAAGAGGCAGGAGACACATGGGGTGGGAGATGAAGAGGGAAGACAGGGCAGGAGGGAGCGCAGAGACACTGAAAGAAGGCACAAGAGATGGACGGGGAGTAGGAGGGGAAATCCGCTCAGAAGGAGAGAGGGGGAGGAGAGGGAGCCCTGAGGAGGAGGCGGGAAGAGGGGGTTAGAGTTGGTAGGAAGGGTAGATGTCAGGGCGAAGCTCATCATCCAGGAGGGGTAGACGGTGGAAATTGCATTGGGAAAGGGGATGGAGGGTGTGGATATGGAGAGAGGGTGGGACACAACGGTAAAGGCACGGCAGCTGGTTGGGGGTGGAGAGGAAGGGAGACACCAGGAGGTGAGGGGGATCAAGGCGCCGGACAATATATAGTGTGCGGATGCGTTCGAGGAAAAGGAGAAGGTGGGGGAAGGGGACGAGGTCGTAGAGGATGCGCGTGGGGGACGGAAGGCGGATGCGGAAGGCGAGGTGCAGTGCATGGCGTTCCAGGATTTGGAGGGCTTTATAGAACCGGGGAGGGGCGGAAATCCAAGTTACGCTGGTATAACAGAGGATGGGGCGGATCAAGCATTTGTAGGTGTGAAGGATGGAGGAAGGATGCAGACCCCACGTCCAGCCGGACAGGAGTGTCAGGAGGTGGAGGCCGTTGTGAGCTTTGTTTTGGATGGTAAGGAGATGGGGAGTCCAGGTGAGGTGGCGGTCGAGTGTGAGGCCAAGGTATTTGAGGGTAAGAGTGAGGTGGATAGGACGGCCATAAATGGTGAGGTAGAAATCATGGAGGCGGAAGGAGCGGGTGGTGTGGTCTACGATGATCGCCTGGGTCTTGGAGGGATTAACACAGAGGAACCACTGGTTGCACCAAGCGGTGAATTGGTCAAGGTGGGTTTGGAGGGTACGTTGGGACCGTTGAAGGGTAGGGTAAAGGGCAGCCAACGTTTTTAACAATTCGGTCATATACAGTGGTTTTTCGCTTTCCTGTCCTCATATTCAGATTCTGCTCCTCGCATTTCGCTCGTTTCATTTTCGACTTCCGATGAACTGAACATATCCATATAGTCGTTAACATAACCACTGTCGTCAGTCGTGTCGTCTTTCCTACCTTGTTCTATTTGTGACCAGCTCATCCTCTGAATTTCGTCGTTAACGTGCGTATCATATGGTACTCCACAGAGACCTGTTGCTGCCTTGTGGCGACATCCATATTCTTGTCTAGTGAACTACTGCCACCTAGCACACTAGCTACTTTCTCGTCTCGCTCGTTCTCACCTGCTGTCATTTTTGTATCCATTATAATTTTGTTAATAATTTATATTTTATCTTTTAAGAGCCTGACATGTATTTTATTAATTTTTTTACGCATGATGTATTGTAAGTTCGCGCCACTGGACATTCAATACTCGCCCTACAATTGCTTTACTCCAAATATTTACGTTATAAACTACATTTTTAGAGAATAAAACTGCCAAATGACACTCGATTGCTGTGCCACAAACCAATGTTACCTTCTGGGAGGATTTTTTAACTATGACCGTGTGTGTGTCTAATGGATGAAGGTATTGGGCAATAATTTTGAACATATTGTAATTAATAGGAAAACTAAACAGGCTTTAACTTTGAGGCTACACGAAAGTAGAAAAATTCATATGAATGAAACAATAAACGGTAACCAGCCCAATTAGGCACATTATTTTGAAATGTTATGTTTAAGAAAATTATTGTTAGTTGTTGTAGTGACTTTCACTAAGACTACCTTTGAACAGCACATTGGATACACACGAATACAGGGCACTCTAACCGCGTGACCTCTCCGTGCGGCTGGTAATTGCATTACAATTCTCAGTTTCTTACAGAGTGACATGCTAATTACAGTTTTGGGGTTTTAAAATTTTAAGTAACTGATTGACACACCATGTTCGCTTGGATAATTGAATTTTGACTCAATGCAAAAGTTTTGTTACTGCAAGCCTGGAATCAAAGAACCCTACATTTAAGTTTCTATATTCCATTGTTAACTATAGTAATAGGTGCGTACGCGAAAAAAGCCACGAGTAAAAAGCTCTTCGTAAAAACCTGGGTCGATTTCAACCACACTTCCTTTAGAGGTAACAACCAGCAAGCTCCTATTTGGATGATGATGTACAGAAATATGCGAGAGATAATCCATGGGCAGACATAGAGGGGTATGGAGAAGATGGAGAAAAATAGGAAAGCATACGAAATGTACATAGAGGGGAGAGGCCGAAATGGACAGAGGAAGGCGAAGGGAGGAAGGCAATGGACACGGGGAAGGGAGCGGAGAAGATGGACAGAGAAAGGAGAGGAGGAGATATGCAGAGGCAGGGGTGAGGAGAATATGCACTAATAGAATATTGGCTACGATGTTCACAGCAAAGCGCGCTTTGCCTGTCAGAGAATGTGTAACGCAGGAGCGCAGGACGAGCTGCAGTTGAGGCGCGGCACGACACGGCACGATCAAAGCAGGCCGGTGACGCCAGCAGAGCAGCGCTGGCCAAAAGAGACCAGCGGAGCTCAGCGGGCAGCATTACTACAGGGCGGAGCGCGGCCGTGCTGAGCGAATCAGACACGTTTGATTCACAGAGCGCTGGCTGGCATGACTGTGGCTGCGTTAAGGCAACGCCGGCAACAATCAGCTGTTGCACAGGGTAGCAGATACAGCAAGTGTTACTCGTGCTTGCGTTTCCTTTCGCTATAGTCTTGAGATAATCTTATCGGCAGAAGTCTCGATAGCAGTTGCTTTTACTCAGCATACTTTACGGAACCAGAGAAACGAGTATCGTGACAACCGATTTGTTTTGGACATATCTGATGAGGTGCGAGCAGTATTACAAACTACAGATACAGAGTACATTTCCTTAATCTATTAATTTCCTCATTGTCTTGAACGACAGGAGATAACACAGCTGAAGTAGCACAGCTGACAAACACATGAAAATCGTACTTTAGTATGTGAAAAAAGTTCTCGAAACAGTCTCACTTGGACAGTTTAATTTGAAGCTCCGTTAAAGTACCGTCCTGTCTGATAAGTGTCTTTCTAAGTCAACGACACACTTGTGGAGTACACGTGCATTTCACAATGTCATCAGCAAATTGTGGTGAAGTTTGCATTCGCTTCCAAAATATACACTATTTAGCATACATTCAGTTAATTGTTATTGTCTTGAAAAGCTTTTGTCGAAATATTCTTTCCCTGGATCTGAAATCTATCGTCTACAAGTGTTGATGAAATACCTAAAAAGTAGGTATGCCTCACGTCGAATGAACACAAAGGCAACACACATGATGTCTTTGGTAGTGGATAGTCTGGCTGTATATTAACGTCAGCTTCTTGTATCAACCGAAATACACTAGAATAATGACGTCCCTTCCACTCCCATATCACCAAATATCACTTATAATGAATTTACTGTGAGGGCTCTAACTGCTTGTAGGATGATTGAATGAAAATATTTTATATTTATAAGCACTGTACCAGAATTTTTTTGAGCGATTCAGAGAAAAGAGAGATCTTTCTTGTATCTTGAACAAGCTGAGCGTTGTTGGGTGGATGATCCTTCCAGATTTGTCGCCACTTAGAAGTCACGTCGTAAGAACTAATACTTTTGAATCAACCCAGGGTGACTTACGTAATTTCAGACGACTTGGTGGTGGATCTTTCAGTGCATCGATTAAGTGAGATTTCTTACAAAATTTATTGGCGACTCCATAGAGTGCTGTGTGCACAACGACCGTATAGGTGAAATTAGGAGGAAAGTCGACGTTGGCCGTAATATTAATGGTTTATTGACAGCAAAATCTATTTTCAATCACAAAGTGATCATCTTCAGTGTTGTGGTGTACAAATTAAACTCATAGGCACTGGTGCCAAGTTACTATCAGTAACCAAAGCTAAGAAACGATCACAATAACTCAGTGTGAGTTTAATTGGTACACCAAAGCACTGAAGATGATCACTATGTGATTGAAAATAGATTTTGCTGTCAATATACCATCAATATTACGGCCAACGCTGACCTTCCTTCTAATTTCTTATAAAACATTATCTTCGTCAGCAAGTTTGTCTTAGCTGCTTCCCGTGATTACGAAGGCTTTCCCGGCGTAATAAGTCTTGAAAGTCTCTTCGGGTTTGCTGCCGGATCCTAAAATCAACTTGACTCGTTATTTCGGCGATCCAACTGGTCGCCATCTTCAGGAAAATGCAGCTTATGCTGATAAGTCACGCTGAGAACTGACGCCAGGTTGCAAATCGACGTCCTATGTAGGCCACCGTTCAGTACACGGCGCATGCGCTGCCCATCACGGTTTCCGCCTTCCAAGACAGGGAGGTGGCGCCGCCCTTAGTGAAACACTGCTGGCAACCAAGGCCGCACGGAAGAACGTTCAGCTTTGATGCGAGATAATACAGGATTCCACGTCTTAGTAAGGGGAAGCCCATTGTCTCTGTTAATTAAATTATCAGCCAACCTAGTTTCAATCGCCTCTATAGACACTGTTCCAAAAACCGGATATGCTGGCAACCACCACAGTTTCCTCAAATCTCATATTGTGTCCCTCATTTAGGCAGTGTTCTGCTATCGCCGATTTTTCCGGCTGTTGTAGCCTCGTATGACGGCGATGTTCCACACACCTGTCATGCACTGTGCGAATCGAACGGCCAATGTAAGCTTTCCCACATTGACACTGAATTTTGTACACACCGGGTTTCTTAAGCCCCAAATCATCCTTCCCAGAGCCGAGCAGACCCCTAATCTTAGAAAGTGGGCGGAACACACTCTTAATGTTAAAATTCCTTAAAATTCGTCCAATCTTACACGATAAGCCTCCAGCATAAGGAAGAAAGGCCACAGATCTATGTTCCTCTTCGTACACCTCCGGAGATGGTCCAAACTCCATAGCCCGACGAATCTGCTTCTCGGTGTGTGGTGTGCGTACTGTAAGACCTTCGGTACACACACCATCAGATTATTTGACTTGTCGCTCTAACGAAGTAGGCGAGTGTCAGCAATATGTCTCATGGTCTTATTGTGGCGTGTTTATCTTCTGCCGTTAGGTCAGACGATAGAAATGCCACTTGCACGCTTAGAATAGCAAATTGACGGTGACCAACTTTAAACAGAACTTGATTAATTTTCACACACAGTTATTAAAATAATAAAAAGCATAGAAATTGCTTAACTTGTTTCTGAATGCTGCTTACAATTGACAATCTGAAGTTCCTTTGGTCTTGGTACGTTAATCTTATTCTCATCTCTGATACTTGACAAAGTGTCTGTTCATTTATCTTCATGGCTATGTACAGGAATATGGTAATCTTAATAGGCGCAGACTGAAACTTGACTATAGACTAATGCAGACTGGTACAGACTAATGCAGACTGACTAATCGGAGGTCTGGCTAAATGGTTCAAATGGCTCTGAGCACTATGGGACTCAACTGCTGAGGTCATTAGTCCCCTAGAACTTAGAACTAGTTAAACCTAACTAACCTAAGGACATCACACACATCCATGCCCGAGGCAGGATTCGATCCTGCGACCGTAGCGGTCTCGCGGTTCCAGACTGCAGCGCCTGAACCGAGCGGCCACTTCGGCCGGCACAATCGGAGGTCTGTACACACATTATAATACCTCGAGCGTTCAGGTATCACTGCGCGAGTGTGGTCCGCGAGGAAAAAAGATTCTACGTTAGCAGCAATCTCATTGGCTGCGTGACATATTAATACGCGGATCGGCGGAAGCAGAATTTGGTCCGTCTCTAACACAGCGCCATCTCGTAGTGTGGAGACGGACGAGCGCTGCGCCTGCGCTGTTGTGCTTAGCGGGGCGCGCTCTAGTGGGAAAGTTGTGTACGCGCTGACTACGCGGAACTATGTACACAACACGGTGTATCCATTTTCCTTAAAAACAGTCCAAAAGCACGTTGGAGATATGTGAACGATACCTTCTTCGTCTAGCCACATGGACGTAATGCTCTTAACAGATTTTTGGACCACTTCAACTGTCTTCATACCCGTATAAAATTTACTATGGAGGTTGAAAATGATGGGATGCTTCCATTTTTAGACTTTATGGTCTATAAAATACCAGATGGAACTTTGGGACACAGTGTTCACCGAAAGCTAACACACACAGATTGGTATCTGCATCGTAAGAGCTGTCATCCACGACACCAACGCAATGGCGTCCTTAGGACTTTAGTACGGAGAGGATATGCCATCTCCGACGCAGACAGCTTAACCCAAGAACTTGACATTTTGATGACTGTTTTTAAGGAAAATGGATACACCGAGAAGCAGATTCGTCCGGCTATGGAGTTTGGATCATCTCTGGAGGTGTACGAAGAGGAACATAGAGCTGTTGCCTTTCTTCCTTATGCTGGAGGCTTATCGTGTAAGATTGGACGAATTTTAACATTAAGAGTGTGTTTCGCCCACCTTCTAAGATTAGGGGTCTGCTCGGCTCTGTGAAGGATGATTTGGGGCTTAAGAAACCCGGTGTGTACAAAATTCAGTGTCACTGTGGGAAAGCTTACATTGGCCGTTCGATTCGCACAGTGCATGACAGGTGTGTGGAACATCGCCGTCATACGAGGCTACAACAGCCGGAAAAACCGGCGGTAGCGGAACACTGCCTAAATGAGGGACACAATATGAGATTTGAGGAAACTGTGGTGGTTGCCAACATTTCCGGTTTTAGGAACAGTGTCTATAAAGAGGCGATTGAAATTAGGTTGGCTGATAATTTAATTAACAGAGACAATGGGTTTCCCCTTACTAAGACGTGGAATCCTGTATTATCTCGCATCAAAGCTGAACGTTCTTCCGTGCGGCCTTGGTTGCCAGCAGTGTTTCACTAAGGGCGGCGCCACCTCCCTGTCTTGGAAGGCGGAAACCGTGATGGGCAGCGCATGCGCCGTGTACTGAACGGTGGCCTACATAGGACGTCGATTTGCAACCTGGCGTCAGTTCTCAGCGGGACTCATCAGCAGAAGCAGCATTTTCCTGAAGATGGCGACCAGTTGGATCGCCGAAATATCGACTCAAGTTGATTTTAGGATCCGGCAGCACACCCGAAGAGACTTTCAAGACTTTGCTGCTTCCCACTTACCTCTTGCGGACCAATATTAACTAGGACAGCTAATCACTGATTAGAGGCAGATCTAAGAGCATCAGTGGCTTCACTAACCTGCACTTCAGTCCTTGTTGTGTGGGAGCTGTTTTCCCACTATGGAATGCATTAATCACCAGCGGAATACACCAGAACAAGTGCAGCAGCGCGTAACGCATCAGCATCCATCTTCCGACTCCTTCTGGCAATCTCGCGAAGTAAATTCACTCTTGAGCCAACTTTCCTACGGAACTTGATGTAGGTTGTAATCTCAAGGACCGCATTTAGTTGCGCTTTTAGTTGCGCGGTTACTGTGGATCCAGTGAAAGTCACATGTAGCTTCTTTTTAAATTCTTTATTATTTTGAAGAAACAGAGTAATCTCAGTTTTGTCTGGGTTAAGTTAAAGTCCCCATTTATGGCAGTAATCTCTCAGTTCCATCAGATCGCTCATCAGCACATTCTCACAGTGTATAATATCTTTACTCTGGAACACTAGTGTTAGATTGTATACGTAACAGATTTTCATGGAGTCCCTATCAGGCAGCCGGCTGGAGTGGCCGTGCGGTTCTAGGCGCTACAGTCTGAAACCGCGAGACCACTACGGTCGCAGGTTCGAATCCTGCCTCGGGCATGGATGTGTGTGATGTCCTTAGGTTAGTTAGGTTTATGTAGTTCTAATATCTAGGGGACTGAATCCCACAGAAGTTGAGTCCCATAGTGCTCAGAGCCGTTTGAACCATTTGAACCTATCAGGAATGTCATAGATGTATGCGTTAAACAGAATGGGCGCCAGAACTGATCCCTAAGATAGGCCCATTATTTAACGTCTACCATCTGTTGGCTTGTCCATAGATCTTAAAGCTTATGTCGGAGAACATATTGTTTACAAGAAATGCCTGCTTTTGACACTGGATGGTTTGAATAAACTTCGACACCAAGCCCTCCCTCCATCCAGTGATTTAACTGCCGCAAGACCCACAAAAACTGCAGGTGATTTGAGATCTCCTTCAAATCTAGCTTCTGCTAGAGTTGACAATATTCACACCTCTCTTCATCAGCCACATTGTTCGACGGAGTGAAATGGGTATTCGGCAAATGTTGAGTGGTCTTTCCTACACCTCTGCATCCCGCCAGTACAAATCGGTGCCCGCCATAACGGCGTCAGCCGAGAGACGTGTCTGCACCGCGTGGCGAGGCGCGCCAGAAGGTGCGTGGAGAGGCGCCGGCTGGCTGGCTGGCCCCACCTGACACCAGTCAGCATTCTGGGGGCGCGCCACCGCCGTGGCCCGCTAACTCTGCTAATCCTGTTCTGAGCCGCGGCCGCAGTTCTCGGCGGTCCTCAGAGAGAAGGAGAATCAATTAGCCGGAGGAGAAGACAGGTGGCAGCGCTAGTGGTCTGACATCACTACAAGTTCCGAGGCCGTCTTGTTCTCAATGCTGGCGGTGGAGTGTTCAACAACAAGGCACAGTGGCACCGAAACTCGTGGTTATCACATTCACACCTCAAATTACGTTTCCTAAACATTCACAGACTACATGCTCGCGTGTGAGTATGACAGAAGGGCTAGAATAGAAGGTTGCAGGAAAATAGGAATGAAGGGATAGAAAGACTAATTGAGTTCTTCAACAGATTTCAGGTATTAATTGCTAATACTCAGTTCAAGCTTCACGAGGGGAGGAGGTCGTTAGATACGGGTAGGTATCATGATCAGACAGAGATTCCGAAATCAGATCATAAGGCAGATATAGACTCAGATTACAATTTGGTAATGATGATGGGTAGACTGAAGTTTAAGAGAGTAGTCATGAAAAAATCAATGCGCCAGGAAATGGTACACGGAAGCAGTGGGGAACGAAGAGACACACTTGAAATTCCCTGAGGCTATAGATACTGTGATGAAGAATAGTTCAGTAGGAAGTTCAGTTCAAGGTGAGGGGACATTTCTAACAGAAGATGGAGAAGAAAACGTAGGTTCAAGGAACGTAACATCGAAGGAACCATGGATAACAGAAGAAAGTTGATCGACGAAAGAAGGAAGTACAAAAAAGTTCAGGGAAATTCAGGAATACAGAAATGCAAGTCACTTAATACCGAAATAAACAGGAAGTGCAGGGAAGTTAAGGCAAAATGGCAGAATGAAAAGGTGTGAAGAAATCAGAAAAAAGTAATTGTGCAAAGAACTAACTATATAGAAAAGTCAGAAGAGCCTTCGGTGAAATTAAAAGCATGGGATATAATATTAAGAGTGCAAATGAAATTCAGAGTTAAGTGGAAAGGAGGGAGGGGATGGGTGGAAAGAGCACATTGGGGGCTTCTGTGCGGGGGAAGAGGTACTTTATGACGTTATGTAAGAAGAAACGGGAATCGATAGGGAAGAGACAGGGGATCCAGTACTAGAAACAGAATTTAGAAGAACTTTCGAAGAGGGGGTACGCAACATTCCATCCGAATTTTTGAAATTATTGTATGAAGTGACAACAAAACGTAAACGATTGTTCATGTTCGCGTGCAGAATGTATGAGTCTGGCGATGTATCTCAAACCTTCAGGAAAACATCAACCACATAATTCCAAAGAGCTGACAAGTGCGACAATTATCGCACAGTTAGCTTAATACCTCTTACATCTTAGTTGCTGACAAGAAGAATGTAAAGAATAATGAGAAAGAAATTCAGTATCTGTTAGACGACAATAGGTCTGACTTTAGGAGAGGCAATTCTGACGTTGTGGTTAGTAATAGAAGCAAGATTGAAAAAAAAAATCAAGACATGTTCATAGGATTTGTCGACCTGTAAAAAGCGTTCGAGATTAATGCACAGTATGTACAAGAACCAAGGAGGGAAGAATAAAAGACCAAGAACGATGTGCACGGATTAAAAAGGATGTAAGACAAGGATGCACTCTTTCACCCCTGCTGTTTAGTCTGTACATCGAAGAAGCAATGACGGAAATAAAACAAAGGTTCAAAAGTGGGACTAAAATTCAAGGTGAAGGATATCATTGTTAAGATTTGCTAATGACATTGCTATGCACAGTGAAAGTGAAGAAGAATTACAGGATCTGTTGAATGGAATGAATAGTCTAATGAGAACAGTACATGGTTTGAGGGCAAATGGAAGAAAGACGAATGTAATACGAAGCAGTGCAAATGAGAAAAGCGAGAAACTTAACATCTGAAATTGGTGATGGCGATATAGATGAAGTTAAAGAATTGTGATATATGGCCAGCAAAATAACCGATAGATGAAGTTAAGGGATTCTGCTACCTGGCCAGCAAAATAACCCATGACGGACGGAGCAAGGAGGATATAGAAACCAGACTAGCACTACTAAAAAGGGCATTACTGACTAAGAGAATCTACTGTTATCAAACTTAGGTTTCAGTTTGAGGAAAAAACATATGGCAGCGACATTGCGACGTCTTATGGGACAAACAGACCCTTATATGAAGGATTCTTCCTACTGGATACAACCAATGAAGAAACAATGTATACAGTGAACTGACATTATTGTAGCTTCGATGTCATGTCTCTCTTTAGTAATATACCTATAGGGGATACCATTCGCATTCTGCAGGAGCAGATCCCACAAAATACGTGTGATTTGGTGCGCTTGTGCCAATCATCAACGTATTGCAACGGCCCGGGAAATATTACGAGATGGAGTGACAGTAGGTTCCTACGTCTCCACAGTCGCTGCGGACTTAATGGAAATTTTTGATCACACGGCCCTACCTTCTGCACCGTTGCACCCACGTTGTTGGCTAGGGTATGAAGCCCCACGGGGAGGTGAAGTTGGGGAGCTTCTTTTAGCCTGCATAAGAGTATATAGCTCGCCCATGACACCGAAAACAACGGCGTTTTACCAGCTTTGGACGTGGTGGAATATAGAACAATAGATGGTGCACTGGCACAGCCGACCTACAGCCTACGTGATAAGTGACACTAAAGACATCAAACAAGAACTGAGGGAGCTGCACCATACGTCTCGCACCAGCGGCTGTGACGACAACATTATAAGAAAGGCGACCAAAGCTTACTGAAAGAAAACATGAGAAGAGTGCAGGGAAGAGAATCTTCTGCTAATGCATTTACCGTACGTGAAGTGTGTCAATGAACCGCCAGGCAACGTCCTCCACCGACGAAGTTTCACACCGCTTTTCGCAGTAGCCACACTATCCTCAACATAATAATTTCCATCATGGATGCAGCCCATAAGATAAATACTACAGAACCATGTGAACTAATTTGTGGGTGCGGAGCTGCCTGCGTAAGGGAAACAGATCCGCCAGTATACGAGTGTGTTGTTGTTGTTGTGGTCTTCAGTCCAGACACTGGTTTGATGCAGCTCTCCATGCTACTCTATCCTGTGCAAGCTTCTTCATCTCCCAGTACCTACTGCAACCTAAATCCTTCGGAATCTGTTTAGTGTATTCATCTCTTGGTCTCCCTCTACGATTTTTACCCTCCACGCTGCCCTCCAATATTCCATTGGTGATCCCTTGCTGCTTCAGAATATGTGCTACCAAGCGATCCTTTCTTCTAGTCACGTTGAGCCACAAATTTCTCCTATCACCAATTCTATTCAGTACCTCCTCATTAGTTACGTGATGCACCCACCTAGTCTTCAGCATACATGGCAACACTATATGGTTGAAAAGTATACGAGTAGCAGAGCATGAGCGCTATGCGCGATTAGCACATCGTAGTAAATCGGCGATAGCGGGACACCACCGCGACTGTGGACAGCCTATATTGTTTCAGGAAGTCCGTGTCCTCACGAAAGAGTCATGTACGCGCCAACGAAAAATTTGAGACGCGATTAAAATTATTAAGCAGCTGACAACAACAACAGAGATGATGACTACAAACTTCTGTCCAAAGGGCAGTGCTCGGTCGCGGGGCAGAAGCCACACTGGGCGCGGATGCGACAGCCTTAAGAAACAGGTGCAGAGTTCGCGAAAGAACTTGCGCCGCTTCTAACAGCCGTGTACCGCAAGCCTCTAGAGTCTAGAGCAACGGAAAATTCCAAATAATTGGAAAAGAGCACAGGTAGTCCCAGTCTTCAAGAAGGGTCGTCGAGCAGATGCGCAAAACTATAGACCTGTATCTCTGATGTCGATCTGTTGTACAATTTTAGAACATGTTTTTTGCTCGCGTATCATGTCGTTTCTGGAAACCCAGAATCTGCTCTGTAGGAATCAACATGGATTCCGGAAACAGCGATCGTGTGAGACCCAACTCGCTTTATTTGTTCATGAGACCACGAAAATATTAGATGCAGTCTCCCAGGTAGATGCTATTTTCCTTGTCTTCCGGAAGGTGTTCGATACAGTTCCGCACTGTCGCCTGATAAACAAAGTAAGAGCCTACGGAATATCAGACCAGCTGTGTGAACAGTTTTTAGCAAACAGAACACAGCATGTTGTTCTCAATGGAGAGACGTCTACAGACGTTAAAGTAACCTCTGGCGTGCCACAGGAGAGTGTTATGGGACCATTGCTTTTCACAATATATATAAATGACCTAATCGATAGTGTCGGAAGTTCCATGCAGCTTTTCGCGGACGATGCTGTAGTATACAGAGAAGTTGCACCACTAGAAAATTGCAGCGAAATGCAGGAAGATCTGCGGCGGAGAGGCACTTGGTGCAGGTAGTGGCAACTGACCCTTAAAATAGACAAATGTAATGTATTGCGAATGCATAGAAATCGTTCAAATGGCTCTGAGCACTATAGGACGTAACTGCTGTGGTCATAAGTCCCCTAGAACTTAGAACTACTTAAACCTAACTAACCTAAGGACATCACACACATCCATGCCCGAGGCAGGATTCGAACCTGCGACCGTAGCGGTCACGCGGTTCCAGACTGTAGCACCTAGCACCGCTCGGTCACTGTGGCCGGCGAATACATAGAAAGAAGGATCCTTTACTGTATGATTATATGAAATCGTAACAAACACTGGTAGCAGTTACTTCTGTAAAATATCTAGGAGTATGCGTGCGGAACGATTTGAAGTGGAATGATCATATAAAATTATTTGTTGGTAAGGCGGGTGCCAGGTTGAGAATCATTGGGAGAGTCCTTAGAAAATGTAGTCCATCAACAAAGGAGGTGGCTTACAAAACACTCGTTCGACCTATACTTGAGTATTGCTCATCAGTGTGGGATCCGTACCAGATCGGGTTGACGGAGGAGATAGAGAAGATCCAAAGAAGAGCGGCGCGTTTCGTCACAGGGTTACTTGGTAAGCGTGATAGTGTCACGGAGATGTTTAGAAAACTCAAGTGGCAGACCCTGCAAGAGAGGCGCTCTGCATCGCGGTGTAGATTGCTGTCCAGGTTTCGAGAGGACGCGTTTCTGGATGAGGTATCGAATATATTGCTTCCCCCTAGTTATACCTCCTGAGGAGATCACGAATGTAAAATTAGAGAGATTCGAGCGCGCACGTAGGCTTTCCGGCAGTCGTTCTTCCCGCGAACCATACGCGACTGGAACAGGAAAGGGAGGTAATGAAGTGGCATGTAAAGTGCCCTCCGCCACACACCGTTGAGCGGCTTGCGGAGGATAAATGTAGATGTAGATGTAGACAACTGTGAGAATATTTCTGCGCACACGAGAAAGAAAACGTGCTCACCAGAAGCCATGCGATTATACGCAGACTGTCGCCAATCACCGACAAGCCGGCTGCCCCACCTATCGCTTCCTTCATACCCTCTCCTTTCCGTCATGAGTAGCCTGTCGCATTCTACGGTCCAATGAAATTCCAAAAATATGACGTACTGACACCAAATGTCTGCAATAAACAGTCACCTTTCCTCCACCAAAACTAGTTTTTCCCCGAGGAAGGCCATTGTATAACAGCCAAATAGTGTGTCAAGTTAATAATTAATGTATGGTATACAATGATGCACTGTCTCAGAAACTCAAATACGTATGGGAGAGCGGTGTGCTAACCACATGCCCCTCCATATTCGCATCCAGTGACGCATATGGCTGAGGTTGACACGGCGGCGGGTCAGTACCTTTGGTCCTTCGTGGCCTATTAGGAAGGAGTTAAGCTTAGTTTTAGTTTTCTGTATACAGTGATGCAGTACAACGCCCATCATGACACTGACCTCTGAAGTCTAGGTAGTCATATAAAGGGTATAAGTTATTTAAACAAGAACAAAATCCGATGTAATATGTTTCTTACTCTAAATAAAATCTGTATATACGTAGTTAAGAAAAAAAGAAAAACGAAAAAAGGTGCAGAGGGTACCAGAACTGTGCCTATAAACGTTTGACTATAAAGAGTGTGGGTGGACCGCGTAGTACTGAGCGAGTGCGTGAGGGAGAAATTGCTAACAACTTGTGTATTTTTAAAATGACTATGTCGGAGATACATTTTAGAAGAAAACTTGTTTTACTCAGAAGCCTCAGGTAGACCTGATGTGGGCTACCAACACAAGTACAACGATAGCGTACCAATAGGGACGAGAAGGGAGGCATGAAGGGCGTCAAAAACAGAAATAACAATCATCCATTTATTGCACCATTACACACGCACATCATGATATATGAGACATTATAACTGCCATACTCAAATCTACTATGACAAACAATATGTATCACGAAGGGCACACACAATGGAGTTTAAGAAATTACAATGGCACGTCAAATCCGCTATGACAAACAGTGTGCATAATGAAGGCCGCACAATTTTACCAATGTAAGAAATTAAAATAATACTAGCATAAAATTAACTAAAATGCCTTGAAGGAAACGTTTATGGGAAGAACACGACGGGGCCGCAAGGGAGGAGGCAACACAACACTTATCCCAGGTGCACCAAAACAAACAACGGACACCAGGCCGCGCCAACAACGGACACGTAAGGCACGCACAACTCTCTCCATTGCGATTCCGCGCATTCCACCCAAGTAATAGCTACCTGAAACATTCTAATACTTGGAACAGTATATCAGTGATCAGTAAATTTAAAAAAAACAATAACATGACATAAAAATACAATAATTTAAGAAAATCACATCATATGACTATGAGCTTAAGATCTTTCGGTAATTAACAGATTACGAAACAGGTATGGGGCATGTGCCACTATTAAATGTTCCGTAATTACACTGCTAAATTTCTCAGTACCCAAGATGCAGTTAATGCAACAAGAATTAAATCATTTAAGCGATAATGTTACTTTAAAATAATAATAAAATCATTTCATACAGCAGAGGACCAAGAATGGCCCGATCAGTACCCCCCAGTGAAGCAGTTAACACAAATGGTACTCCACGGCTCCGAGCACACAGCCCCATACAAAATGCAACACAACCACAGCGACCCGGCGTACTACCAGAACCACGAGGAAGTAAACCAAAATCGTACTAAGCCAAAACAAGGACCGACTTTTAAGATAACGAGACCTAGCCCGAGCCGGACGACAGACCAAATGCCGGGAAATCCATAAGAAAGCTCAGCGAACTTAACACCAAAACAACAATTTATGAACAATATGCCAAACACAAGACCTCTCAGTCCAAAGGCTTCCGTTCAGTCGCGAAGGTGGCTCCGGCCCGCCTGCTGAGATGCCAAGCGACGTACGGAGTGCCGAATCAAGCTTAACCTTCGTTAACGGAAAGCGGATGCACCACAAGACAAAATAAACTCCAATCTAACTGCGCGAGGCAGACTCTAAGGAGTGCCACTCGAATAATTTGCACTTGAAGATCAAACATAAAGCACCCAGACTAACGGGCCGCTGAACGACGCACTTCCATCACCAGCGTCTAGTAAAGTACGGAGAGCAGCGTACCCCATCGATATACATCCCTGGTACGGTAAACGAGGATAGCAATCCCAGAGACGGAGAGACAGGAGGACGGCATCCCACCGCACATAGAAGGTATTTCAAACTCAGGCTCGACAAACTACAACAGGCGAGATTTTGCTCCCCTTGCGAATCAAGTTAAACGGCACACCACGCCGCTGTCCACACTACGTATTAAGCGTAAAATCGCGGCCCGGTCTTCCCATCGGGCCCCACTCGGCGTCCAGACGCAAACGACCCCAGCCGAGAGGAACTGTCTCCACGCCAAGGCAGCCCTCTCTTTCCTCCTCACACGCCTGCAGCTAAGCCCCGGCCAGCGATCACACACGGAAACAACCGCCTAACGCCAAAGCGCCGTCTGAGTGAAAACTCAGTTCTAAAATCGATACGGACTTGGAAATAAGCGAGCACCGTAACAAGACCTATGATCACATACCCTCCTTGTAGTAGTACACAGATACGTACACCCTGATGACTTGCAAGTAGTTGGATAATGGCGGAGCAACGACAATTTATATCAAATGGCTATCAAAATAATTATGCTAATTAAATTAACTGAACAATTAATTACACAAACCAGCCTGATGACAGCATGTGATTCTCCAACCAGCATTTGGATCCGTTCCCACACACCTCTGGGATATCCTGACCCCTTGCCCGATCCTTCCCCCTCACCTCTCCTCCCTTCTCTCACCTCCCTCCCCCTCCTCCCCCCTCCCCCTCCCCACCTTCTCACCGCACCAACAAGAAAAATATGGTGGGGAAACTCTCTCAGTCTGCATTAAGTTGCTGGAATGGTAGAATATAGTATTTATTCAAACAATTTCACCGCATTTGTTTATTTATTTAAACAATTTGGAGCCATTTTGAATAGTTTATTTATTTAAATAATTTGAGGGATGGAATCCACGCAGTTTATTCATTTCCAAAATTACAATGCAGCTCAAAATTGAAGGTGTCAAACAACTGGTTTTTTTTTTCCTGCTGTGAAAAAAAAAAGGTCACATTACCACCTGAAAGTTGTAGCAGGCAGACTCAAACTTTGCATAGAGCGCTCCCTGCCGGCCGGTGTGGCCGTGCGGTTCTAGGCGCTTCAGTTTGGAACTGCGTGACCGCTACGGTCGCAGGTTCGAATCCTGCCTCGGGCATGGATGTGTGTCATGTCCTTAGGTTAGTTAGGTTTAAGTAGTTCTAAGTTCTAGGGGACTGGTGACCACAGATGTAAAGTCCCATAGTGCTCAGAGCCAAAAACAAAAGAGCGCTCCCTTCACCTACATCTCAAAAAAATGGCTCTGAGCACTATGGGACTTAACTTCTGAGGTCATCAGTCCCCTAGAACTTAGAACTACTTAAACCCAACTAACCTAAGGACATCACACACATCCATGCCCGAGGCAGGATTCGAACCTGCGACCGTAGCGGTCACGCGGTTCCAAACTGACGCGCTTAGAACCGCACGGCCACACCGCCCGGCACCTACATCTCAAATAAATAAATAAATGTCTCTGAATCTCTAAACAGTGGGTTCTACAACGGTATGGTATGGTGGTACAATAGTTTGAGGGGTGGTTGGAGTTCGGTTTCACGCCGAAAATGTCAAGCTTTCCTCAACAGTAGCAGAGCAGCATTTAACTATCAGTACAATATGATTCTGCATGTTTTTCGATCTGTACGAAATTATTTTGCACCGAAATCCTCCTAATTTTTCCATCTGTTGAAATCTGCAGACACTACCAGCAGCAGTTTGGCGGTAAATGCAGTAAGAACCAATCAGAATGCTCCATTCACAGGAAGTTCCGTGACATCGGACAGTCACAAGACATCCTTTGTGGGGGGGCAAAGGAGTCTTTGAAGACTGGTTAGAACAAGACAGAGGCAGGTCAAGGTGTTTATGGAAAGTTCCATGATGTCAGAGAGTCACGTAATGACTTCTTTGTTCCAGTGTCCAGGCAGACCAGCCTCCTCTCGTTCAGACAGATGGGATGCTGTCCCCTACACACCATTGTGGCTTTCGAGGGTCTCCAGACCAGCAGTTGTAGGACTTCGAAAATTCACCGAAAATTCCAGACTCTTTTCTCGTCTGTAGCACAGCGCTTCAAATGTTTGGAGAATCGTTTACATAGGCAGTCTGTTATATGTCTGCGTTTTCTTCACGCTCTGTTGTGGGTTTCAAAATATGTCATGAACTTTTAGATATGTAATTGTTCTGATTTTCCCATCTGTGGTTAGACACCAGAGTGCTTCATAAAGAGAGAAAAAAAAAAAAAAAACAACTGCCTTAATATCCCTGACTCGTGCGGCAAATATAAACTAACCCCACTCAGCATTTCAGAAAAGTGCTACACACCACAGGAGCTGTATGACCGAGAAATTTTTTTCTCTCTGACAGTGCCTTCAAACAAGCAGCTAAAACTCGAAAAGTGTTGAGCATCCTATTTAGAGCTGCAGACATTTACTCATTTATTTCGAGTTGTAGGTGAAGGGAGCGCTCTTTGCAGAGTTTGTGTCTGCCTGCCACTAGTTTCGAGTGGTACTGTGAATTTTTTTTCCAGTTCTGTGACATTGTCAATTTCGAGTTGTATTGTGATTTTAGAAATAAATAAACTGCATGAAATCCATCTTTGCAAATCATTTAGCTAAAGAATATTCCCAAAAACTGCTTAAATAAACAAAAGTATTATGGGCACACAAAGAGTGAGTGTGAAATCCAAGCCTCAGATTGTTTAAGTAAATAAATAAAGAGTGCCAAAATTTTTGCTAATTGCTTAAGTAAATGGATAAACAGGGTGAATTGTTTGTATAAATACTATGTTGATCTGCCCAGACTGGTCACTCAACACAGGCTGAGCGAGTATCCCGCATTTTTTCAATTCTTTCTTCAAGGTGAGGGATTGGGGTGGGTGGGGGGTGGAGGGTGAGGGGATAGGGAAAGGGGATGGTTCGTGATTTCCCACAGAGTAGGTGAAGAAATCCACATGCCAGTTGGGAAAACCCATGACGTGATCTGCAGATTGGGTGTGATTAATTGATCAATTTATTTTATATGCGTAATTAATTTGATATCAATTTGATGTAAATTGTTCTCATACCAATATCCCACTACTCTTGCGCAGTGCAAATTTTCCAGGTTGAAGGCCATCATGTATCGCCTCAGGGCAAGCCGTTCTTCTAAGGAAACTCACGGAGGTGAGTAAACTCCTACGGAAGCAACGGTCCTGCAAACGTCCTACATAGAGTCATGAGAAAGGGTGGGCGTAATGGCCAGTAGTGTCATAACTGCCATTTGAATTTGATCCCCATCAGTGCTACCGTCGTGTGGGAACATCGGAAATGTGTCAATAGAGACCCCTCAAATATGCATAGTCCTTTTTAGGGAGTCAAAATAACGCATTGTCTAGGAAATAATGTTTTACACGGCTTTCAGACCCTATGCTTTTGTGACACAACTGTGTTTGGTTTCTTAGCGAGAATTTTCGTTATTGTCGAATGTTTCATCAGAGGTCATCGCCATCTAACAACTGCTTTCATGGAATCTCGTCTAGGCTGACACAATGGATAGATGTAGACAATATGCCATTTGCTATGGCCTAACATCCACACTGGACTAACAGTTTTTTCATTCCTTTTTTCGTTTATGTGAACAAATATTGAATACTGCTATAAAACACAATAAATGGTAATAGATATTGATAATACTTATAAACAACAACGACAGTAACTGATGAAGGATATGAAACATTCGGAAGACATGATTGGATGTCAATGTGACTTCATATATGTTCAAACTATTGACGAAATGTAAATTATTAGTATCGTGTCAGGCAAAACGGCCACCGTACTGCATTATTGTTTTTTCTTGTTTAGTGTTGTTACAAGTTCTGGTAATGAACGTAAGCAGCCTGAACAGATTCAAATATTGGTTGATCATTGTGCCGCATAGAAGTGTTAGATTGTACTATAGCCAACTGACAGCGGAAAGCGCCGTATTATGAGGCTCCCGTTGGCCAACTGGTCGAATCATGGTATGCCCAGATTTCTGGGCTATTCATATGTGACATTAGCCCGACGTTGCAACTGAATCAGAAACTGCGGACAGGCATAGTCATCGTCAAGATTATGGCCGACCACGTGTGACTACTACAACTGAGGAACGCCCAGTGGTTCACCAGCCAAATCCTAACCCCTTCACATCTGATCCGACAGTCTGGGAACAAGCAAAGGAACATTCTGTGTCATTCTGCACTGTTGGCTGGAAACGAGTAGCAACTGAACTAAGAAATAACAATCCCATGTGCAGGCTGTCCTTAATACAACGAGGCCAACGGCAGCATTTGAAGTGATGTCATGAACAGAAATCACACGCCGCTGATGAATGATGTCGCAACGAATTCAATTATGAACTGTAGTTCCGCACAACCCTGGGTGACTGTCGTTGCCTCTCGTGGGGGCGACCTGAGGAGAAGTCCTATTCTTTCATTTCAGGTCATGGTTAGTAATGATTGAGTGAACTTTGATGTTGCAATCGTACATCACAGACATCCTGCATCCTCATACCTCTCAAGCGACAGTATATGATGCTATTTTTTATCAGGACAATGCTCGACCACACCTGGGACACGCCACTATGAACTGTCTGCGTGAAGGTTAGATACGCACATAGCCAGAAACATCTCCTGATCTGTACCAAATTGCTGCTCGGGCATCGACTCCGTATCAAGGATACGAAGGACCAGTTACAACAGTTGTCGACCAGCTTGCCTCATGAGCGGATACACCTACTTTAGGACGAATCAGTGCATAAATATAGGGTAGATTGGGTGGAAAGTCGTTCTGGTAAGTGAGTGCATACTGCCATGTTCTTGGAAATTTGACTCGATTTCATAGTCGCTTGTGTAAGAACTAACACCCTCTCAACCCATGAAATCATTTCGATTCCTCCTCCCATTCTGGATCCTTTACTTTACTGTTGCACAGTGTATAATAATTACCTAATAATAATAATACGTAATAATTATTATCAAATAAGCGCAATTAAATAATGATACTGTTATATTGTTTATGTACAGCGATAGTGAATTGGAACTATCTATCGAGTTCCAACGAATATTTTATAGAGGTGAGTTCTGATAAGAAGTCAGGTCTGGATTCATCACATCGCAACCGACTTTTCCAAGCTAAAACGACCTGTCATGTGCATTAAACATGTCGATGAATCATGTATCACTAGAACTGACAGAGTTGTGGATAAGGGAGAACTAAAAGAACTTCTTAGAATAAGCCCGAAGCTGGCTGAAAATGCTGTGCCTACTACCTTCCCGAATATACCAGCTAATTATTCAAAATCTGTCTCTAAAGTAAAACGTATTTCTGACGTGGGAGGAGAGCATTTTACAACAGCTATCAAAACACTATTGCTTCCCATAAACAATACATTGAGCAGGATTCATTGAAGTGTTGAAATAATTTTATCACACTCCTAGAAAGCAGAAAAGCGTTTGATAACAAGTGGTGTATGACTGAGGACGGTGGTAGAGTGCACGTTTGTCTTCTGGCAGTAGGTAGTGGGACGCCTCATGTCATTTCATTTACCAGTAAACGTAGATTTGACATACAGTGTGTCAATTTTGCTAACGATGTTGTTAGAACATGGCCAGAAAACACAAAGCAACTGAACTCAGTAAACGATTTAGGCTCTCCTATGTCAGAACTGGTAAAAGGAAAGCGGAAGCCTACTGTTAAAAACAGGTTAGACTCTGAAATTAAATACCTGGAAGCTGTGCTCTGTTTTGATGAAAATGAACGATTAAAATTTTTTGTGGAACAACTGAAAGTGTCACAAGCCACAAAAAACCATAGTCAATATGGCAACAAAACTATGATAGTATCTAGCTGTTTGTATGTACATTCTGCCACTGCATATAATTCTCTCAGGAAATTTAATCTAACGTTTTTACCACACCCAGTTACTTCACAGAACCTGATTTGCAACACGAGTTCGTGAAACCATCACTAGATAGAAGTATTCCAAACCTGGAAAACAGATTTAAGTCTTTGAAACCATATTATCCCTTAGTGTCTCTCGTATATATATATATATATATATATATAAAATTTACGTATGGTGAAATGCATGGCAGTAATGTGTTGTATGCATGTGATAATCAGCTCAGGTATTTATGGTCCCTTCAGCTTTGTTAAAGTACATTGATGTAGTGGCTATCATTCTTGTTGCTAATATGACAGGTGAGTGGTAAACTCCTTAACCAGAAATGTTTTGGGTATGTTGGAAGGAATAAGTTTCAAAGTAGCTACCCCCGTTGCAGAGAATTTTAATGTCAACAGAAAAGCATATGAACTTTCCAGTGCCAATGAAACCCTGCAACCTTCTATTGATCGTCCACTTGATTCAGGTAGAAAATTGATCTTTATGTTTGACACTGTCCACATTTTGAAATGTATGGGAAACAACTGGGAAACAGAACGAAATGCAAACAAATCCTCGCATTTTTCTAGCATGTGGGACCATTTGGTAACGCTGTCATCACAGTACAGACGCTTGGAACTTGTTTTTGAGAAAGGAGGAAACTCTCTAGTTAAGTATGGCAACACTCTTTCATCAAATGTTTTGTACCCTTCAGCAATTCAAAAGCAGAATGTGAAACTGGTACTAAGAATTTTTAATGAAAATAATGTTTCAGCACTGAAACATGCCTCAAAGTATATGCCTGATATTTCTGAACAAATAAACTAGACAACTGTTTTCTTACAAATTATTATGAAATGGTGGAATATTATTAGACTAATGTTCGATCTGTGTTTGAAGGCCAGAGATTTAATGATCCTAGTAAAGAAGACATCAGAGGAACATCTGTAGTCAGATGTAGTGTTTTACATGATAAGTGTCATTGGCTGAAAATTTAGATACTGTCAGTCTCCCCAAGTGCTGCATTTCAGTCTCTAATATTAACTACAGACTCTTTCATTTAAATAACCCCATATTTGTTTGAAAATTATAGACTGGAGTACAATTTGCTTGGTAAATTGCAATCTGACGATCTTGAGAGCTGTTTTGGATCCTTTTGACAGCTAACTGAGGCCATTTATTACATAGGCTATGTCCAAGTTTTGGAAAATGAAAGGAAATTAAGATTTAAGAATTATGTGCTCTTTCCTGCTCAAAACAGTAGTGTATGCTTGAAAACTGTAATTCCTGCCAAGTGCATTCAAGCTCATAATACTGATTTGCAGTTATTTTCAGAAATACTGGATCGAAATTTTAGATGACGCTCCTGGTCATATATTACTCATACAAATGTAGATGGCTACACAGTGACAAAATCTTTCCAAATATTAAAATATGATACACGTACGAAATGGTTCCAACTAAATGAAGAAGAGGAAGAGGACTCTTCACATCACATTATCAAATATCTGAGCAGAGGTAACCAAACTTGCCATCTGAGGAAGTAGTATGCGCTGTTTACAGTGTTGGATTGATGTGGCATAGAATATGTGTACTCTTAAACACCTCTCTTCATCAATTTATGATATCCAGCATACAGCTAGATACCTCTCATAATTTGGCAATAATAATATTGATGAAAGGGAAGTTCAGTGATGCTAAGCGCAACTGTTTGCTCCACAACAGGTAGCTGGGTGATCCTGGAGATGTCTGTCTTCCTACATGGAGAATACGTATGGACAACGTCGAGAAAAGGACCAACGATAAGGAAAGGAAGGACCAGATCACTTCGAAATAGTTGAAACATCCAATTTTTACAAGTTTCTGTAAAATACCATTGAAAATATAAACAATACCAATAGTAAGCGAGGTTATTTTGTTTATTGCATTCTCAAAGTATTTGGTATTAGAAAAACAAAGCTTCTGTTTCACTTACTTACTTTAAACACGAAATGTGGCCTGTTGCAAGAGGACTTGTAGAAGTGTTTGATGTTAAGTGTACCATTAGTGCCATTTGAGCTTTCAGTTTAATTGTGAAATCAAATTCCATCTCTCTCTCTCTCTCTCTCTCTCTCTCTGTGTGTGTGCGTGTGTGTGTGTGTGTGTGTGTGTGTGTGTGTGTGTGTGTGTGGGTGGGTGGGTGGGTGGATGTGTGGGTGTGTGGTAAGGGTATAAGGTGGCAGCGTGAATGAATGTTAATTTTGCACCTTACATGAGATTTTATACGTCGTAACGAGTAGATGGATATGTCACATGACATACTTCAGTGATAGTACGGTACATAATACAAAAATGTATGACACTCGATTTGACGGTATTAACACACCGAACCCAAATCCAGCATGTCAATGAACAGAAGGCGAAAATATCTGCTGGAATAGACGTTTCAGTTTGGGACGGACTCGGGTTGCTCAGCCATGGCCCGCATACAACGATAGGCTTTTAACAGGAATGGACCATGGCGAGGCAGACAGTGAATGCACCAGGCGATACATCCAAAGGAGCAGGTGACGGGCCAGTGCTGCCTGTGATGGAGAAATTCGTTAGAAAATTCCGTTGGGGAATTTCCAGATGGATACAAACAGGCCTGAGACGCTGTTAAAAGAGTATCGTATTTACTGACCACATGGAAGGTCCATGGTGCTCTCATGACGTACATGTGTAACTCTTAGTCGTCAGGAGCGGGTACAAAATAAACTTGAATATAAGTGGCAAGATTATAGCGCAGTTTGAAGGTACACCGATTGCCGTTGGCAGGGGGTAGTTTCCACGAGATGGGAGGAACGATCCCATTGGCCTAAAAAGGCCGTGATGCCAAGCACGACAGGACACAGGTGGGGGCTGGAGAGTTCGCTACGAAAGACAGAATACCGAAAACTTCGGCGACTGTCCTCTGTACAGCGTCAAGTTTAGAAAAGGGCGCATCATGCTCTGCACGACGCCAAAAGAGGAATTTTGTGTGGACACTGCGTTCACGTCGGCCTACATTCAGCTAGAAATTAGTTGAAGAGTTGTTGAGCTCTGATAGTGGAGAAACGAAACAGCCACGTAGTTAATTATTCTTGTGAGAGATGAGAGGGCACTGAAGTACACACGCTGCTCCATTTATGCGCGTGTTTATCGCCAAATTTTCCAGACCAAGGCTGTGCAAGTTTTCTCGGCTAACGAGAAACATAGGGCTAGTTCAGCTTATAAAAACACTAGGATTTTGATTTGCTTTTTTAGGATTTTCAGAGGGTGAGGGCAGTAATGCAGCTGGCAACACGTCGCAGCTAAAGGTAAATGCCACTGGCAGCGGCTTAAAAATATAGGGTCATCAGTTTGCGTCCACTGTGAACATGAGCGACATTGAGTAATCTTCTGCGTATCTCGTCACAAAAACTAACCGTCCTCCATAGACCTGATTGTCATCCTAAACAGTACCGAACTTTAAACCTGGAATCGGATGATTCGACGTAATATTGGCCCACTCAGACAGTGATTCACTGTCTAGATATAAGAAAAAACTTGTAGAGAACCTCCTACTTAAATCTGATATTGTTGTGTTCAGGGTTATTTCTGCTGAACAGGACGTAATACGTTAGCTTGATTGTTGTCCTGAAATTGTCTTCTTACACTCTATGTAAACCAGTGGGTTTCATTAACGGTAATACGGAAAATAAACCAATTCTGTGCTGCTAAACACAGAGGTGCTCTGTCGTAGAATACAGGTACACTTCTACCCCATTAATTTATCTTAGTGAACTTAACGCACTCACAGAGTGTTTTCTGGTGATGTCTGACGAACGTGAAAAGGAGTGGAATGTCAGAAGGAGGAGGCAGCTGATTTTAGTATGACAGAATTTTTTAGATCACGAGAAAGTTGTCTGACTCTGACTGGAGAAGTTTTTACTTACTCTCTTCTACCCAGCACTCAATTTACAAGTTTTCTGTTTAGGTAGCTGGTGAATGCCTGGAAGTTAGTATATCGCTGTTGGTGCATGGAGGTTTTTTGGTTTTTGGGGACAACAATTCTGCTCTTTCACGTCCTTCTCTGGCTATTTTTCAATTTATTCACTGTTCTGATGCTTTGCTAAGTAGTGAAAATAGACGCATTTGCAACGTCATTGATTCATACACCTTTTTGTGATTTTGTATCTGTTGCCAACAACTTTGGTTCCAAAATGGAACTGTTGCACACAATCAACGTCACAGTTAACAATGAGTGACTGGCAGTTGGAGTGTATTGAAACCTGGAAGCTGTCTCAAAGGTAAGTTTATGGTTCTCCTCATTTTTACTACTTGTAGAAAACGTGCAATAGGAGGTGTTGCAATCATGTTTGAACCATTAGAAGCTTTACCATGCTGCTGTAATCAATGTTGGTATTGTGGTCTTCAATCCAGAGACTGGTTTGATGCAGCACTCCATGCTACTCTATCCTGTGCAAGCTTCTACATCTCCAAGTACCTTCTGCTACCTACATCCTTCTGAATCTGTTTAGTGTGTTCATCTCTTGGTATTCCTCTACGATTTTTATCCTCCACGCTGACCTCCAATACTCAATTGGTGATCCCTTGATGCCTCAGAACATGTCCTACCAACCGATCCCTTCTTCTAGTCAGGTTGTGCCACAAATTTCTCTTCCCCCCAGTTCTGTTCAATATTTCCTCATTAGCTATGTGATCTGCCCATCTAATCTTCAGCATTCTTCTGTAGCACCACATTTGGAAAGCTTCTATTCTCTTCTTCTGTAGATTATTTATCTTCCACGTTTCACTTTCATTAATGGCTCTTGTTTTGTTGTTGTCTTCAGTCCTGAGACTGGTTTGATGCAGCTCTCCATGCTACTCTATCCTGTGCAAGCTTCTTCATCTCCCAGTACTTACTGCAACCTACATCCTTCTGAATCTGCTTAGTGTATCCATCTCTTGGTCTCCCTCTACGATTTTTACCCTCCACGCTGCCCTCCAACGCTAAATTTGTGATCCCTTGATGCCTCAGAACATGTCCTACCAACCGGTCCCTTCTTCTTGTCAAGTTGTGCCACAAACTCCTCTTCTCCCCAATTCTATTCAATACCTCCTCATTAGTTATGTGATCTACCCATCTAATCTTCAGCATTCTTCTGTAGCACCACATTTCGAAAGCTTCTATTCTCTTCTTGTCCAAACTATTTATCGTCTATGTTTCACTTCCATACATGGCTACACTCCATACAAATACTTTTAGAAACGACTTCCTGACACTTAAATCTATACTCGATGTTAACAAATTTCTCTTCTTCAGAAACGCTTTCCTTGCCATTGCCAGTCTACATTTTATATCCTCTCTACTTCGACCATCATCAGTTATTTTGCTCCCCAAATAGCAAAACTCCTTTACTACTTTAAGTGTCTCATTTCCTAATCTAATATCCTCAGCATCACCCGACTTAATTCGACTACATTCCATTATCCTCGTTTTTCTTTTGTTGACGTTCATCTTATATCCTCCTTTCAAGACACTGTCCATTCCGTTCAACTGCTCTTCCAAGTCCTTTGCTGTCTCTGACTGAATTACAATGTCATCGGCGAACCTCAAAGTTTTTATTTCTTCTCCTTGGACTTTAATACGTACTCCGAATTTTTCTTTTGTTTCCTTTACTGCTTGCTCAATATGCAGATTGAGTAACATCGGGGACAGGCTACAACCCTGTCTCACTCCCTTCCCAACCACTGCTTCCCTTTCATGCCCCTCGACTCTCTCTGTACTCCATAGAAATACTTTCAGAAACGACTTCCTGACACTTAAATGCATACTCGATTTTAAAAAATTTCTCTTCTTCATAAATGCTTTCCTTGCCATTGCCGGTCTACATTTTATATGCTCTCTACTTCAACCGTCATCAGTTATTTTGCTCCCCAAATAGCAAAACACATTTACTACTTTCAGTGTCTCATTTCCTATTCTAATTCCTTCAGCACCGCCCGATTTAATTCGACTACAATCCATTATCCTCGTTTTTCTTTTGTTGATGTTCATATGTTATCAACGTTTCAATATCAATATGTCAGTGAAAATTAAGGAACATAGTAAACCCCTCATCTTTTTAATGTGTTACCGAGAGCTTGCATCTGCTTAAATCCGCAGTTAAGAATTATTGAACTGGTCTCAAATAAAAGCATAACACGTCTCCCGTCGGAAATAGTTGCCGGATCTCGCAAGACGCGTAGTGTCACGTGCCCCCTTGCTGTGATGTTCGCCGCAGGGCTCCTATATCTCGTTGGCCCCATCCCACAGTCATTACCAGCCGGAAGCTTAAGTCATAACCAAAGGCCCACCGCACCGTGGCGCCACCAATAACTCCGCTGCACCTCTCGAAACCAGTGAAAGAGTGGGATCACCCTTCAGGTCGCCGCCGTACTGCCGACGATGGTCATCCAGGGTGGTGCAGCTTCGTGATTGCTCGATAAAGACAATGCGATGTCAATCAGCAACAGCCGATTCTTCCCAGACATGGCACCACTCCAAATGGAGCTCCTTGTGCTGTGCTGTTACGTAAAGCATATCATTGGACGATAATTCCCGAATTATGTTCTGATAGTCTCGAACCAGTGGTACGGGATGGCACCGACTGTTCTACGGAATCCATTACTGTTGTCTTCGGGAGTCAGGCACAGACGTGAAGGAGTTAAGATGTGGTTGTTGCACTGCACAGTGACCTCATCAGCGTGGAACTTGCACAACCAATGTGCCTGCTCTCACATTACCGCGCAGTCCACCGTGGGGCCACTGTCGCATCCGAATGTCCCAAAAATCTGGACATTCTACGGTACAGCAACACGGTCAAATGGACACCCTTAATGAGGTCCCTTTCAACCTTGTCAGGTGCTGATAATGCTTCTTCGTACATAGAGCCGACAGTAGCTGGAACGGGATTCGGATATAGATACGAGTACGCGGCATCTCTGTATGATGCGCCTTATATATCCTACTAGACTTGGGAGCAACACTGAATACATATAACACTAATGCAGTCTAGTGGTTGCTCTACTTGTCACACACAATTGCAACTCCTTTCATTTACATAGCCGTCGATGGTGTAAACATGTACGAAGTTACATTGACACCTGACCATGTCTTCTCGGTGTTTGAATTTTGTTGTCATACACAGCGGATATTCCCGTTACAAAATTCTGTCACTTCTAGAAGGGAGTGAGCGCATAATATTTTGAATAGGAACCCATCTTCGGAAGCTCCTACAATGACGGTAAGGAGTTTATGTTACATTCGCCGGTGCCTGTAAATTTATGTATATATAGGGTAATTCCATGATGATGTTAGAGACTGTCTAGGATAATGGAGGAGGAAAATGTATCAATTTTAGGTAATGGTCCCTGTATCAGTAACGAACGAGTCGAAAGTTGTAAGTGAAAACCCTTCTGACACATCGCACAGTGGAATGCATGTACTGGCACTGCTGTTGAAGACTGTAGCGTAGGTAACTTTCAGATGTGGTAGTATAGACCAAACAAGAAAAACTATCTAGTAAACATTAGCTCCAAAATGCATACCTGAAGAGCTATGCGCACTACTTCATGCTCAGTACTGTGAAACACGTCTCCTGCATTGAACAGTTGCTCATAGCTCTTAAGTATCCATTTTGGAGCCCATATATACTAGACAGTGTTTTCTTTTCTTGGTCGACACTACCGCCTCTGATAGTTGCCTATCCCACAGTCTTAGCAACGACAGTATCAGTACATGCATTCCACTGTCTGATTCCATTCATAACTTTCGACTCGTTCGTTTGCGGTACACGAACACCACGGAGCTCTACAGAACGCATTCCAGAAGTCACTCAACAGTGTGTGAAACTGCACGCCATCGTTTACTGGTCTCTGGTTCTCATGGAGGAACTGTGTGTGCTCATTTAAACGAGATACATTTCTTTCACTGATCGAGGTTGATTTATTTAGGATATCTTCGTTTTACGAACCGTATCAGTCACTGCTATTCCCCTGCAGTACACCAGCCGATCAGCAGCACACATTTAATGATCCACACGTGTTGGGTTACGTGGCGCAGCTGCAAGGTTAACAGGCGACGCTGTGAACGGGAGCTACGGGTGGGCAGCGGATGGTCGCCCCCAGTGAGCGGACCAGGCGGCTGGCTGGGTCTCTATAACGAGGCAGTGTGGCGCGGCGCGGCGCCTGTGTTCTCGTAACAAGGGCCGGTCGGTCGCTTTTATCCGCACGACACGTGCTGTCGCCGCCATTACTGCTAACAAGCTCTCCAGCACCCCTTCCCCCTTGCTCTCCGTCCCGTCCTGCTATCTTCCTAGTACTGCACCACAGCTCTCGGATCCGTTCAAATGCTAACAACTGATACTGCCATCATCATTTTCCGACCAAGTAAACGCCAGAGCGCTTCCTCTTATTTCGCTTTTCCCTGAAAATACATGATCGCAAATGTGACGCACATAACTACAGACACGAATCTAAAATACACACATAAAAAAAAAGTTTTCATCACCTCGGTCCCAAGTCCGCAGCTCGTGGTCGTAGCGTTCTCGTTTCACACGCCCGGGTTCCCGGGTTCGATTCCCGGCGGGGTCAGGGATTTTCTCTGCCTCGTGATGACTGGGTGTTGCGTGATGTCCTTAGGTTGGTTAGGTTTAAGTAGTTCTAAGTTCTAGGGGACTGATGACCATAGATGTTAAGTCCCATAGTGCTCAGAGCCACTCGGTCCCAAATGTTCCGGAGCCTGAACAGAAAACTGGAATAGAAATCAACATAAACATCATTTATGGCCTTTTTATTGCTCATGAAAGCCACATATTGCGTGTTGTACCACCATGCAGTGAGACCTAGAGGTGTTGGTGCAGATTGCTGTACATACCGGTACCTCTAATACCCAGTACCACAAACTCTTTCATTGATGCTGTTGTGACTTGCCAAGACAGCCAAGCCACTTTGAGAGGAATCCTAAAGGCACGCGTTTAAGCTCACGCAGGCTGGCGTGAGGTCTGGAACAGTTAAAGGAATAGAGACTAGCAAAAAAGGTACGTAGCTTCTGGGATACTTAACTTTAATCCATAATTGGTGAACATCGGTCTGACGGTACATGCATCACTAGATAAATAGCAAATGATAATGGCGCCTTGCTAGGTCGTAGCAAACGACGTAGCTGAAGGCTCGCTAACTAACGTCTCGGCAAATGAGAGCGTAATTTGTCAGTGAACCATCGCTAGCAAAGTACAACTGGGGCGAGTGCTAGGAAGTCTCCCTAGACCTGCCGTGTGGCGGCGCTCGGTCTGCAATCACTGATAGTGGCAACACGCGGGTCCGACGTATACTAACGGACCGCGGCCGATTTAAAGGCTACCACCTAGCAAGTGTGGTGTCTGGCGGTGACACCACAGATGCATGTTAGTATTCGTCATGGCGTACTATTCACAAGTTCATCAAGGCACTGTTGATCCAGATTGTTTCACTCCTGAAAGGCGATTCGACGTAGATCCCTCAGAGTGGTTGGTGGATAACGTCGTCTATTAACAGCCTTTTTCAAACTATCGCAGGTATGTTCGATACGGTTCGTTTCTGGATAACATGATAGCCAGTCTAGTCGACCGATGTTGTTATCCTGAAGGAAGTCATTCACAACATGTGCACGATGGGTGCGCGAACTGTCGTCCATGAAGACGAATGCCTCACCAATATGCTGCCGATAGGGTTGCACTATCGGTGGGAGGATTGCATTCACGTAACGAACAGGCGTAACGACGCCTTCCATGGCCACCTGCGATGTACGTCGACCCCACAAAATGACACCCCAAAACAGCAGGGAACCTCAACATTGCTGCACTTGCTCGAGAGTGTGTCCAAGGCGTTCAGCACGTCTCTGACGATTGTCTGGTGGAAGGCATATGCGACACTCACTGGTGAAGAGAATCCTGAGCGGTCCATTCGGCATGTTGTTGGGCCCATCTGTACCGCGTTGCATGGTGTCGTGGTTGCAAAGATGGACGTCGCCATGGACGTCGGGAGTGAAGTTGTGCGTCATGCAGCCTATTGCGCACAATTTGAGTCGTAACACGACGTCCTGTGGCTGCACGAGAAGCATATTCAACATGGTGGCGTTGCTGTCAGGTCTCCTCCGAGCCTTAATCCGTAGGTACTGGTCATCCACTGCAGTAGCAGCCCTTGGGCGGTCTGAGCGAGGCATGTCATCGACAGTTCCTGTCTCTCTGTATCTCCTCCATACCTGAACAACATCGCTTTGGTTCACTCCGAGATGCCTGGACAATTCCCTTGTTGAGAGCACTTCCTGGCACAGAGTAACAATGCGGACGCGATCTAACCGCGGCGTGATTGAACTACAGACAACACGAGCCGTGTACCTCCTTCTTAGTGGAATGGCAGGAAGTGTTCAGCTGTAGGACCCCCTCCGTCTAATAAGCGCTGCTTATGCATGGCTGTTTAAATCTTTGGGCGGTTTTAGTGACATCTCTGAACAGTCGAAGGGACTGTGTCAGTGATACAATATCCACCGTGAACGTCTATCGTCAGGAGTTCTGGGAACCAGGGTGATGCAAACGATTTATGGATGTGTATATGTTATTTGGGCTATATTGTTACGTGCGAAGTATGAAGCCAGAATCAGCAGTATACGCACAGACCCATCCTTATGAATCTTTCAAAAAGACAGTCATTAAATCGTCATCCGCTAATGTTACCTTCTCCAAACCAGCCATATCCTAGGCAGTTTGGACTGAAAGAGAGTTGTAAACATTTAGTACATATCCTATCCTGCTACTGCTGCTTTTCTTAGTATGAGCATGAATCAGAAAACCTGGTTTCAAGAAGTGAATAGTAAATCATTTTTCACTAAATCCCTTCCGCGATACCACCTCATTCCCAAAGGTTTCTGAAACTGAGGACAGCTTTCTGCACTCCTTTACGACTTACAACTGCTGTGAGGAGCTATCAGATCAAACGTTGCGTAACTAAATCCGAGCTGTGGACTCAGACAATGCTACCTATACAAGAAATGCGACGCCTGGGTTCTGGTTTATCGGATGCTGCGACGAAATAAAATGAATTATGGGTGTGGGCACAGGGGCGCTACCAACAAACGAGAAGTTCAGGCAGTAACAGCTTTCATCACTGGTGAAATAATGCATGTGTTATGACTAATGGAACAAAACTGAGGAAAACTTTTTTTCATGCTTCGAAGGTACTCCTCGAAATTTATTCCTCAGAGTAAGGCCGATGTTTGATAACAGTAATATTGTTTTGCCAGAAACGCACACTTATGTATGTTAGTCTAGTTTTCATGTCTTGTTTCGTCCGTCCTACATAATTTTGTTTCCAAGATAGCAGTTCCTTAACTTCGTCTATTTCACAGTCTCCATTTTTGGTTTTAGTCTGTTCATTCCAGTCATCATGTTCTGTAATTCGTCTTCACTTTCATTGCGGATAGCAGTCTCTTCAACGAATCTTGTCACTGATATCCTTTCACACTGCATTTTAATCCTAATCTTGAATCTTCGATTCCCAGATTGAACAGGAAGGGCGAAAAGCTGCCCTCCTGTCATACGTCCTTTTTAATCCGAACATTTAGATCTTGGTATTCCTGTTGTACTGTTGCCTCTTGATCCTTGTACACATTGTACGTTAACTGCGTTTCCCTGGACCTTACGACGTATGTTCTGAGAGTTTTAAACGTCTTGCACAATTTTACACTTTAGAACCCTTTTTTTAGGTTGACAAATTCTACGAACTTGTCACTATTTATTTTCTTTATTTTGCTTTCATTATCAGTCACAACACAGAAATGCCTCTCTAGTACCTTTATCTTTCAGAAAACTAAACTGATCACCTACCAGGTCTCCAGTTTTTCCCCATTGTTCTGTATATTGTTCTTGTTAGCGATTTGGATGCATGAGATGTTGAGCCGAGTGGTCGGTAGTTGTCGCACACACGTGCAGTTACCACCTTCGGAATTGTGTGGATCACATTTTTCCGAAAATCCGGTAGTCTGTCTCCAATCTAATCATTTTAAACATTTACTTCGACAGTATTTGGTTGTCACTTCCTTCAATGACCAGTTGAGGTGGCGCAGTGGTTAGCATACTGGACTTGCAGTCTGATGGAAAATGGTTCAAATCCCCGTTCGACCATCCAGATTTAGTTCTTCGAGATTTGCCTAAACAGCCTAAGCTACATGCCGGGATGGTTCCTTTGAAAGGGCGCAGCTTACTTCCCTCTCCATACTTGACATAATCCAAGCTTTTGCTTCGTCACCAATGACCTCGTTGTCGATGGACATTTAGCACTAATCTTTCTTCCGTCCTTTCGGCAGAAGAACATAGCAATTCAAGAGTAATTTTATCCATCCCTTGTGCCTTACTCCATCGCAAGTCTTCCAACCTCTGCTAAAGTTTGATCCTGATAGCGGAACATCCATAGAGACTCCCATTTCTTCTTCTAGCAAGTCATAGGCCTCGTAGAGGCCTCTCTACTCTTCTCACCTATATGTCTTCTCCTCTGCGCTTAACAATGAAAGTTTCGTTGCACATTTAGTGTTGCTACCCCTAATATTAACTTAACTGAAAGTTGTTTCGACTTTTCTATGTATTTAATCAGTCCTTGCGATTACCATGTCGTTTTAGTTTGCTTCACATTTTTCCTTCGGCCATTTCGCCTTGGCTTCCCTGCACTTCTTATTTGTTTCAGTCTTGTATTGCCGTCTTTCCATCTTCCTTCTTTCGGCGATCAATTGAAGTATTTCCTCTGTTACCCAAAGGTTCTTCAAAGTTATCTGTGTCTGTCTCTTGAACGTGTGTGGTTGCCGTTTCTGTATACTTTGAGTCCTATTCAATTTCTAATCTTAGGAAAAGTCAAACGTGTGTTGCCCACCACTTCGCAGTGTTTCATTAGCACACTTTTTTCCAGGTTGCATTACTAAATTGTGATACGAGTTTATATCTGCTCCCGGATACTTTTGACAATCGAGTAACTGATTTCGCAATCTCTGTCAGGCCATGATGAAATCCATCTTTTATTTTCCAATTTGCCCGTATTTCTAGAAGTACACCTGTCCCTCTTTATATTTTTTGCAGTATATTTGTTATTATTAGATGAAATTTATTTTAGAATTCATATAGTCTTTCCCCTCACTGATTACCTCTTCCAAGCTTGTAGAAGCTTGTATACCCATGTGACCCCGTCATCTGCTTCTTCCCTACTATCGCGTTGCACTTCCTCATGATCATTAGCTCATCATCTCCCTTTATATACTGCATTAACCGTTCATATCCACATATAATCATGTATTGTTGATGGCTTTGGTTTGCTGGTGATTCTGATGGGTACAACCACGTCACTGAACTGTACACTGTAACTTACTGCCGTTATTCGCTTTCCACTGCTGTTGATATTGCCTTACATTCATCAGACCACAACATGGAGAGCCGCAAAGACCGATCATTTAAAAAAGCTTAGGACGTTATTATCTGTCTCAAGCCATTTATCGCTAAGCTGTGGACTCCGCTGCCGGCTAATCTTCCGAGATGTCTGAGTTTTATCTTCGGGAACTAATGATGCTCTGAAAAAGTGGACCGAGATGCCGATGGGTCGTCGGCTACTCGCTCAGTGCGATTATAGCCTCTGCCAGCAGGACCACTGGACGCGTCCTGCCACGTCACGTCACGTCACGTCACGTGACTCTCTCTCCCTGTCCAGCCCAGCTGGTGACTCTCGAGCTGGCAGGAGCTCGCACTTACACCGGCAGCGACGACTCACTCAGCAGCCTAATAAACATTTCTAACGTATCGTGGAAATGCATACAGCTGCCCATAGAGAAAAGAGATGCACCGGAAATTTTTTAATTTGGAATAATGCTTTTTTGTATTTGCTTCTTTATGATTCATGATGAAAATTCAATAATATGATAATTTTGTTTTTTTAACTTTTGTTGTGTGGCGACCAGGAATCATTAAAATTGGGGTTTACTTCATAATTGGCGCCCAACGTTGTAGGCAAAAATAACCGCTACAGTACACTTGTATGGTGTCTGTGAAGTTTGTAGGTGGGGATGATCACCCGCCAATAACTTTTAATTTTAGCTGTAAGTGAAGTTGTTGCTTGTGTTCTTGGCTGAAACACTTATTGGTCATTAAGTCCCACGTGAAAGCTTTCTCTTTTAAAGTAAGTAAGCCCACATAAATCAACGTAACGCACTCTGATTGTCCTAAGTTGCGGTTCTTCGGACACACTTTCTTAAATACCACAACGGTGCATATTTTTGTTTAATATCTGATATAGCTCACTGCTCCCCATTGATTAAATTTCCCTTTATCTTACCGAAGTCGATTTCCCTTAACAACATTTCGTTTTTGCCTGATTTGTAAGACACGAGTCGAAATTCCTGCATACATGCAGAGAGTCATTATGCTTTGTGTGGTGAGCTCGTACCGCAACACGACTGTACCACAAAACGCGTATTAGGATGTCGAATCAGGTGCTCTCTTGAAGATCTCGAGCAACTTACCTTCTGTCATCTGAAAACAAATTTACTCACACAAAGAATAGCTCGTTCCTGGATATTTACTACTAACAGAAATAGTGCCGATTGAAACAGCGATTGTATCACGAACGTGAATATTTCTTGCAGTTATTTCTACACAAACCATTTGTGAAAATGTCTCACCGTTGCTCACTTCTACCATCTTTTAAAACCGATACTGCCTTTAATTGAAACGGATCAATTAGGTATAAAGGTGTGTGAGTTCCCTAACATCACAATTACTACTGTAGACCTCCTACTTCAAGAATGAGAAGGTCTTACGTAGATCAGACAGATTAAGCTTACAAGAAACACGTGCTGCCTTCACGACAGTCACTGAAAAACTGAATTTGCTAAATTCAATCGCAAATTAAGTACAAACAGCAAACACAACGTAGTCTACCGCACTAACTCATGACACCGCATACCACTCCGCCATTACAGTAAATATCCCATCCTGAGAAATCTTAACAGGTCAACGTGGCTCACCACACATTTACTTAGAAAGAGATGTTGTCTTGATATCGAAAAAAATTGCGTGAAAGAAGTTGCATAATTCGCTCATACACTTCACAGATACAAACCAATTGATGCTTTCACATATTACCCATTGTCCCTTTCTCAGCATGTTAAAATATAATCGCTTCATCAGCACACCATTTCACATTCTAAGAAAAGTAGAGCTTCGTACCACCACAGCCTCGAACAGAATGGCGAGAACGAACAAGGTTTGTTCTCCTCCAAAACTTGCAAATGTTTACTCAGCTTCTGCACTCCCTGGTTATTCGTTGGCTCAGACCGTCCTCCCCTCAAGGATCATCGCCAGAGAAACTATTGTAGCAGACGATGCAGTAAAAGTCTGACCAGTGGCTGCAGAGGTAACTACGAAGGTAGCTCACCAGCAAACGGCACGTAATAAAGCGAGTCTATGGAAGATGGCAGGTATCCAAATACACTCCTGGAAATTGAAATAAGAACACCGTGAATTCATTGTCCCAGGAAGGGGAAACTTTATTGACACATTCCTGGGGTCAGATACATCACATGATCACACTGACAGAACCACAGGCACATAGACACAGGCAACAGAGCATGCACAATGTCGGCACTAGTACAGTGTATATCCACCTTTCGCAGCAATGCAGGCTGCTATTCTCCCATGGAGACGATCGTAGAGATGCTGGATGTAGTCCTGTGGAACGGCTTGCCATGCCATTTCCACCTGGCGCCTCAGTTGGACCAGCGTTCGTGCTGGACGTGCAGACCGCGTGAGACGACGCTTCATCCAGTCCCAAACATGCTCAATGGGGGACAGATCCGGAGATCTTGCTGGCCAGGGTAGTTGACTTACACCTTCTAGAGCACGTTGGGTGGCACGGGATACATGCGGACGTGCAGTGTACTGTTGGAACAGCAGGTTCCCTTGCCGGTATAGGAATGGTAGAACGATGGGTTCGATGACGGTTTGGATGTACCGTGCACTATTCAGTGTCCCCTCGACGATCACCAGTGGTGTACGGCCAGTGTAGGAGATCGCTCCCCACACCATGATGCCGGATGTTGGCCCTGTGTGCCTCGGTCGTATGCAGTCCTGATTGTGGCGCTCACCTGCACGGCGCCAAACACGCATACGACCATCATTGGCACCAAGGCAGAAGCGACTCTCATCGCTGAAGACGACACGTCTCCATTCGTACCTCCATTCACGCCTGTCGCGACACTACTGGAGGCGGGCTGCACGATGTTGGGGCGTGAGCGGAAGACGGCCTAACGGTGTGCGGGACCGTAGCCCAGCTTCATGGAGACGGTTGCGAATGGTCCTCGCCGATACCCCAGGAGCAACAGTGTCCCTAATTTGCTGGGAAGTGGCGGTGCGGTCCCCTACGGCACTGCGTAGGATCCTACGGTCTTGGCGTGCATCCGTGCGTCGCTGCGGTCCGGTCCCAGGTCGACAGGCACGTACACCTTCCGCCGACCACTGGCGACAACATCGATGTACTGTGGAGACCTCACGCCCCACGTGTTGAGCAATTCGGCGGTACGTCCACCCGGCCTCCCGCATGCCCACTATACGCCCTCGCTCAAAGTCCGTCAACTGCACATACGGTTCACGTCCACGCTGTCGCGGCATGCTACCAGTGTTAAAGACTGCGATGGAGCTCCGTATGCCACGGCAAACTGGCTGACACTGACGGCGGCGGTGCACAAATGCTGCGCAGCTAGCGCCATTCGACGGCCAACACCGCGGTTCCTGGTGTGTCCGCTGTGCCGTGCGTGTGATCATTGCTTGTACAGCCCTCTCGCAGTGTCCGGAGCAAGTATGGTGGGTCTGACACACCGGTGTCAATGTGTTCTTTTTTCCATTTCCAGGAGTGTATAACAGGCAACTTTCACACAGTTACATCATAGCGAAAGGCTGGAAAACCTCGAGAGGAACGCATGCACAGTAAACATCATACAATTGGACACCCTTACTTATGAATATCTGACGTTCATAATCAAGATTTTCTATTTATGTTGGATGCCTGCAGATATATTTTGCCTAAATGTTTTCTACAGTGAGTGAGGGAACGTGGTCCAAGATTTCTCTGACTAATGCAAGACCTTTTGTATGAGGATACTTTATTAACGCAAACAGCCAAAGGGGGACCTCAACAACAGCATGTATGAAACTTCCTGGCTGATTAAAACTGTGTGCCGGACCGAGACTCTAACTCGGGACCTTTGCCTTTCACGGGCAAGTGCTCTACCAACTGAACTACCCAAGCAGGACTCAAGGCCCGTCCTCACAGCTTTACTTCAGCCAGTACCTCGTCTCCTACCTTCCAAACTTTACAGAAGCTCTCCTGCGAACCTTGCAGAACTAGCACTCCTGAAAGAAAGGATATTGTGGAGACATGGCTTAGCCACAGCCTTGGGGATGTTTCCAGAATGAGATTTTCACTCTGCAGCGGAGTGTGCGCTGATATGAAACTTAATGGCAGATTAAAACTGTGTGCCGGACCGAGACTCGAACTCGGGACCTTTGCCTTTCGCGGGCAAGCGCTCTACCACCTGAGCTACCCAAGCACGACTCACGCCCCGTCCGGTACACAGTTTTAATCTGCCAGGAAGTTTCATATCAGCGCACACTCCGCTGCAGAGTGAAAATCTCATTCTGGAAGCATGTATTAAGTTTCTGATACCCGTTTCGAAATCTTCGATACCGGCAGTTTGTTTCTAGAAACGACAATCCCAAACATTTCAGTACAGATCCAGTATGGGAATTAAAGAATGTTTCTATGTTCAAGCCTGTTGCAATGTCCCAATTTCTTCAGGGGTCAGGTCTATTTACATAGTTATTCAACCGGAAAGGGCCTTGGGTACCAGCTATAGATGTTTAAGACGTGCTACATGAGATACTCTCATCAGCAGATGGATGCTATAGGAATTTAAAAAAAAAAATCCTCTCAGGAAGCAAGCCTTATAGTAGAATTAAAAAGGGAGGGTAGGACAGCACCAATCATCTGTTAATTATTAAGAGAAGTTTATTCTAGAATTTCAGTGGTGACTGCTTGAATTTTGAACAATATTAGGAAGCTTCAGTGACATAGGGGGAGTAGAAGTTACGTATTAAGTTGCGACCATGGTCTTGAGTGTGTAAACGGTATACTTACAGAATCTTATTTCTCAAAACAGAAGTTGCTTCTTTGTCTTATGTTTTTCCCTTAAGCGTCATCGAACTGCAAATGTGCTGCTACCATGAAGACACGATGGAATGGAACGGTATATATACGTAAAAGTGGTAACATATGGAGATGCTGCAACATTTTAAGTGTATCCGCGATGCAGTAGTGTATTAGCAAAGGTCACAGTGATCACTTTGTAATACAGATATTTACCACGAGCTGTGTCTTAATCACTTCAGTGCAACTCCAAACTTGGACTACGACGACGTACAAGGGAAAGGTGTACGTCAGAGCAACGGCTATTTCCGGGAATACATATATCTCGTTAAGTGCTGCATATGTTAACATATATCGTTCCAAAGAAATGTTTAGCTTGTTGGCTGATTACTCTTCATCCAATACTCTTGTGAGTCTGCTGGTCACAGTTCTTCGCCCGTCACACAAAAGTGCAGTCTCCCCAGCGACTGGTGCTTCTGCAGTCTTTACATTCATTTACCTCTGAACAGCACAAATTCAGAGATAAATCACTTCGGTAGGTGGCGGTAGAGGTTTGAAGTAATTATTTTTCGGTTTTAGCGAAATACTTCCGTTGATGATGAATTACTGAAAATATTTCAGAATACTCCTTTGGAGCCGGCCGCGGTGGCCGCGCGGTTCTAGGCGCTGCAGTCCGGAACCGCGGAACTGCTACGGTCGCAGGTTCGAATCCTGCCTCGGGCATGGATGTGTGTGATGTCCTTACGTTAGTTAGGTTTAAGTAGTTCAAAGTTCTAGGGGAGTGATGACCTAAGATGTAAAGTCCCATAGTGCTCAGAGCCATTTTGAACTCCTTTGGAGCTATAACGTACACGCACCATAAATCCTATAGCTTTTTAATGGTTCGGTAACGGCCAATGACATACTATACCCTCGTGCAGTGGTTGGGCTTGGGTGTGAAGGGGCTATTGAGCGCTGTATTACTCGCATTCGAGCAAACGGTGCAAATTGCGAACACCTTTTATGAATGTGATCTGGTGTAAAAGTGGAAATCACGAAGTCGTTGTTCTTGCTGTAACTAGATAACCGTTTTTCTTATTTTGTGTTTATTTCCTTTCGTCCCTTCTTTATTTGTGTACAGACATCATTTAATAGAGAAAACGTAGGTCATTTACTGACAACGACTCAGTTCTCAACCTTATTTACATGTGGCGTGGTGCGGTAAGTTTTCGTTGTACTGTACTTTACAATGAACCAGCGGAGACTGCGAGATTAGTAAATAAAATTATAAATCTTGCATCAGTGTAAAGACTTAATTGTTTAATGAAATGAGAAAAATGGTGCCTGCCATGCGCAAAAATCGAACCCAGGGCCCCCTACTGTTTTGCTTTTTTTAAGATTCCCTAGAGAGTAGAAAAGAGATTTTAAAAAAAGGGAAGGAAATTGCCATCGGCACTTTTACCCCAAGTAAAAACAACACACACCACTTGAGGTGTTGGCCCCTGTCTAACCTGCTGCCAGTACAACCTAGCGCGTTAAGGGGTCGAGAAAGGATAAAGGAAATGCCAGGGGAGCCATAAAATTCAAACACATGTACTTGGTTTCCCTCATTTTTTTTTTCCTCTGGGGCAGCGTGCCCTGCGTCAACGAGCACGTCCGAACGTGTCTGCTCTTTGAGTGGGGTAGATACCCTGGTAGGTTCTGTTTGGTTCGGCGGGAAGTTTCAGATTCAGATTAGTCTTCAGCTTCGACATTCCAGCTGCGAGGCGGATCATTAAAGGTGCTCCCTAAGAAGTTGGAGAAGTATTGCTAATAGCGTGGTTTGTGTGCTAGGAAGCAGTGTCTTTCTCCGAGATAATTCCAACATACTTGCGCTGACTTTGTGCCAGAATTAAAAAAGCAATGGGTCGTGTGGCCACAGATCCTGTTCACAGAGTGAGTTATGCTGGTAGGATAAAAAGTCCCCTCCAAGAGTAAAACCGTGTGTCGATGACGATCTGGCGGGTGTTTGGCGTGTTAGAAACACAAAAATACGCTGCGTCAGCGTCCAGCCATCGGACTCTGGACGACAGAGGGAAGGGTGGTCGTATGTGTTGTCCACTTCACAATAGGTGCAAAGAGGGGCGGCCGGCTAGATGGATTCGATGCAGTCGATATCGGTTAACTTCCTTGCCATTCACTGTGATATACCACGTTGGATTCGAGAAAGTGGGTATGGACCGCTTTCCATATGTTTCGGTACACATGCTGGAGATACTTAATTTCGATGAGGTTTGGCGGGCGGCACTGTTGTAACACTTTGTAAACTTTTTTCGTCTGGTGCAAACACGTAAGTGGTAAAGATCGGCAGATATAACGGAAGTCCAGCAAAAATCCTTGGATATGATAAAAGGGCGATTTAATGGTCGATACCAAACCTGGGCGACAAACAGATTAGTTCCAAGTCTTAGGAGTCCAGTGAGGCTCTGCGGGCAGAGATACCACAGTTTTAGTTGGGAGCCGGAGTACGGCGCCGTGACTCTGGTCGGCACGTGTGTTGGCCTCATCCCACCAAGATCTCGTAGAACGCACGGCAGTCCTATCCATGAGCTGACGAAAGAGCCAAATGCGATCCAGAGGCGTCGCACCAGGAGAGCTGGGAACGGTAGTGCCTGAGCCGTGTGCGGTGAGCGGTAGGCGTATATGGCGGTCGTCATATAATGTTGAGGGCTCATTGCCGGTGATCTTATGGTCTGTAGCAAATGACTACCGTTACAAGCCGCTGAGCGACAGGCAGCGGCTGTGAATTCAGTGCCAAGACATCGAATGATGGCAGTGACGCTAAGGGAGTCCTCACCATTGAGCAAGACCCTGGATCTGGACGCGGTGAGAGAGCTGTCCAATGCTTCGCCCTAAATCGCCACCTATTTCAGGGCTCTTCGAACTTCCTCCTCATTGCGCAGATAAATCACTAGGCCGTCTGCATAGGCCCTGCAACAGAAGCAGTGCCCATGCAACGTCATACCTTCCAAACGTTGGAGCAGAGCCTGGAGCGTGGTTCCAAGGCTAAAGCATGGAAAGGGGGCAGCGTTACTGGACAGAGCGTGCTATGACCAGGGACGGCGTGAGGTGACCGTTGTAGATGATTGAATTATTTTGGAGGTCTCGCTTAAGTCGCCCACTTGGACCTAGAGCCAGACCGACAGGAAAATTCACTACGGTTGGCATGATCGAGTGCGACAGACTGAGCAGGTGCGTATCTATGGGTAAGGCGGAGAAGGTCATGGGATCATGACCCTACCTCAAAAAAGTTAGCGCATATGAGATGTGTACTAAAAACAACGAGAATATCTGTATTTTAGAAATAAATTTATTTATTCCTCTACAACAATGTTATCCCCTTCAAAATATTGCCTATGGGATATAATACGCATAGACCAGAACTTCTTCGAAGCATTGTAATAATTCCTGAAGTTGTTCTCCCCGCAGTGCAATTTTATTCACATCAAAAACAACAATCCCTTAAGATTTTCTTTAATTTTACAACTGGGGTTCTTGAAAAACTTTCGATACATCGACATTTTTTCAAAAAATATCGATATACATCGGCGATATATTTTTCCCCGATATGTCAATACCAAAACGACAATATCAAGTGCCGATATTTTATTTTGTAGTATATTTATTTCGAAATTTTCGCAAAATATGTGAAAGAGTTCTTTTGAAATTGGAGTAGAACGTAACTTTACTTTCGCTATGTGAAGGAGTCTTACTACTTTTTGAGCTCCCATCGCGTCCAGTCTTTCTCTTTGACTGTGTGAAGCAAGTGTAGATGGCATGAAGAAGAAGTCCGATTACACTGGGCGGTGGCGGCGTGAATGGAATAACTAGGTTTCCGATTGGTGGACAAACAGCACACCAGTTACATTTAAAAAAATTTCGTATGACGAAATCGAACGACAAAACCATCGGACACCTTTTATTATGTAACTTACATACAGATACCATTGTTAGCAAAGGTGTTATCACCAGGCGCGAACGTGCATGATTTTCTTGCTCTCAGGGAGACAAGAAGAGACATAGCTTGTTGATGTACAGAATATCTGATAACAACTAAATATTTAAATATACAGATCTAAATCTGGCAACATGTTTACAGAGTGCAGCAGAAACTTTTATATTCCTGTGCGTCAATATGTTTTCGTCGATATATCGAGACTCTTTTCGAATGTCGAGGGCGGATAATGATATCTTTTTAATTATCGATATATCGGATTCACAATGTTTTTAAAGACAGCAACAGTCCTACTAACAACAAGAAGGAACTCAAATGTGCCCATGGTTGGAAATATAGATGCTGGGATCTCATTACAGTATTATTTTTGCCCAAAAATTCACTTATAGGCAACAAGGTGTGGGAAGTTGCACTATAAATATGGAAATGGTGGAGAGGAAAACAGTCCGGAAACAAAGTCTCGAACATGACAATCGGTAACAGGGCTTAGGACTTACGCTTAACAGAGAATACTTTTCAGTTGCTTACGTGAGAGCCTGCTCAAGTGGCTGCGCTTGCCATCTAGTCGGGAATACTTGAGCTACGAAAAGGCGTCCATGAACGGGCTGATCTGCTTGCTACCAGCAATAAATCCGGCACTGTTCGTGAGTGCACAGGTCGCTATGGCAAACTACATAAAGCTGAGTAAGGGAAGACAGAATGGGAGATCCTCCACTAAAAAGAAGGAAGAAAGAAGAATAATGGATATCCTGAATGCACGCCAAAACGACCATAAGTTGTGTTAAATGAAAAACCGGTAGTAGTTAGTACAGACTTTGATTTTATATTTTGTAAATTATGAACCGAAGTTTCTACTACAGTTAATAAATGAACTATGCAACACATGTAGTTCTCAAACTGTTGGGCATGTGCTTTTCAAGAACAATATTTTTCTGAGCTGCATTGTGTTCGATATTATGCTGAAGCATTGAACTATTCACTGATTTGAATAAATTATTATCATTAATACTACAATAACCACGTTAGAATAATTCATATATTTTAGGGTAATTAATCAATTTATTATAATAATATGAAAACAATTCCTATAATTTATTATTATTAAAACTGTACATATTTCCAGCTTGTTAAAAATGAGAACAGCAGCAAGTTTTTGGGGAGGGAGTTGGAGGAGAGTGAACGTAGAAACAAAAGCATAGTGACCTGTGACCCACTGAGGTCAGCACAGCGTAGCGCGTGCGGGGGATCGGCCCAGCTCGGGAGCTCAGCTGCGTAGGTCAACGTCATCGTCTAGGACCGACGAGTGGCCACAGTTTCGGATAAACCGGTAGTGTTTCTAATTTTGAACGTTATGCCTCAAAAGAACAGTTAGTTAATCAGTGCATCAAGTGATGCTTCGCTAGCTCATGACAGCAGTAAATTATCCATTGCTCCTGTGGGAAATAAGTGAGTCAATGCTACGTAACTCCTTTATTCACTAATGTAATAAAGTGAACTAATATTTAATGTATGTGCATAGGGAGGTAAACAGAATCGGGTAGAATGGCCGAGCCACGCATTCATGTACTCTTGAGGTGGTGTAAAAAACAACGCCACTGGACGCTGATCACTGAAAACTAGTGATCTGGAGTGATGAATCGTGGTATGCCCTGTGGCAATCCGATGGAAGGGTTTAAGTATGGCGAATGTGTGGTGAAGATTATTTGTCATCATATCTAACGTTGAAATTTAAATACGGATGGTGTTGTGGAATAATATGAGGGTGCTTTTCTTGTTTGGGGTATTGACCTGATACTGCGCTTCAGAAAACAGTAGAAGTAGAAGGATACGAACACATTTCACAGCATTGTGTGCTGCACAAGTAGAGAAGGAGTTTTGGAACTCTGATTGTATCAGCGTGACAATGAACCATGTCATAAGGCAGCATGTGTGAGACAATGGTTTGTGGACAATAATATTCCTCAACTTGACTGGGCTGGCCAGAGTCCCGATTTTAACGCAACAGAACACCACGCGGATGAGTTACAACATCGAATACACTCGAGACCCCAGCGCCCAACATCACCACATTGTTTCCGTTCTTCTAGCAGAAATGGCTGTCATTCTCCAGAGGCATTCAGACAGATCATAGAGAGTCTCCCCAACAGAGTTCAGGCTTAATGTTTGAGGCAACTGCTTGCGTAAATCTGGAAATTTAGGTCCGGATCGTAGTGGTGGTGGTGTTCGTCATCTCATACACGGAAGGACGGGGCATCTGCCTCTTACTTCTTCTTCTTCCTTGTTCGATCTACGTCTCCCTTTCCACTTATAGTACAGAACTCTCTCGCGTAATTCCATCCTTCATTCTGTTCACCTGTTGTTTCCACAGTACATTCAGTTACTTCCTCCTTAGTTGCATGTCCTTTCAGATCACTCTGAACATCTATAGTCTTCGTTAGACCTCTTCTACCGGAACCCTCTGCTCTTCTAAAGCACCTCATCTACGTGTTTTCTCCATTGTTGCACGTACTGATTTAAGTCTGAGCAAAGTTCCATCTACATGGTGTCCCAGGAGGAATGGTCAATATTCAGGGACATGACACAAACGATTACTTGAAGCGAAGAACTTTATGTGGAAATATGTCTAATGCCGAATGGTTTCCGAGACGGAAAAAATTTAATGTACATTGTTGATTATTTGTGCATTATTAAGTACATTGTTAGGCTTACATATGCACAATATTTAGTAAACATTACAACATACGTTTTAGAAAATTTCAATTTCAAATGACATATCTTTAATACTTTCACCTCTAAGTATTCCCGTACACGTAACATTACAGCCGTTTTACAGTTCACAATAAATGTTTGAATATCCCACGGCCAACTTCAATGCAATTGTGCACTCTGGGGAGAAGATCATCGTATTGCTTGCTCGAGTACCTCTGCACGTTCCATAACGAGCCCACCAGCGTCTGCGGTGCGACAAAGCGGATCACCTCGAGTGTTCACCTTTCGTTTGTACTCCTCAGGCCGCATCCATCCTCATAAACAAAAATCTAATGTCGAAAGATCTGGCGATCGTGATAAAATGTGTTCTATCTCGAAAACAATTGGAAATGTGGCTTATGTCCATATGAAGGTTTTTGTTTCAAATTAGCCTTCCTGTCAAATCCTTGAGTATTGACCATACCTCCTACGACACCATGTGTATCAGTACAGTGATCATAACGCTTGTCACAGAGTAGACACTCAAAATGGGACGCTTTTTCAATTACTTTGTTGTTAAGCACGTAACTGGACCGTAGCTTGTATTCTAAACATATTTGGATTATCCAGTGTACTGCCAGCTGGAGTCTCAGTCTGGCAGTCTGGTACATGTTTTGAGTCGTCGCTACGCATTTAGTAGATTGCCAGATGTATACTGATGCTGGTATTCTGTGTTTTTTTTTTTTTTTTTTTTTTTCGAGCAGATGTCGAATGGTGTGGACTGACATTGTAGTTGTGGCTAACCGTTCGAATACTGGTCTTATGCAGCTCTACACTGGTCTACCTCATGCAAGACTCTCTGCATAGCTACTGAAACAAAATATATCCGTATTGCCTGCTTATTATACTCAAATCCTGATCTCACTCTAAAATTTTTATTTCCCAATTCAGTGATACAGCGGGAAAAATTTGGCACACCCTGAAAGACCTATGCCGCATCAAGACACCTGTAGAAGACATTGTCTCAGGATCTTGTGAGAATATACCACGACAAAACTATTCCATTTGATATGGGAGTCATGCGAGACAACAAAAACACCATCGGAAATTAGCAATAACATAATAATCCAAATTTGAAAGAAGGCAGGTGCTCACCTGTGTCACTATTATCGAACCATCTGTATACGAAGTTCGGTCACAAAATGCTGACATAAATTAGCTACCGAATACTGGAAGGACTGACAAAACCGACCCTCGGGAATGAAGCAACTCGCGAGACATATGTTAAAATATAGTCTGAAGCAAGGCGAACCAACATTCATGATATTTGTAGATCCAGGGAGGAGTTTTGATATGAATTTGAAATTCTGAAGGTAGCGCGGATAATATAGAGGGAGTGAAAGGTTGTCTACAACCAGTACAGAAGCCAGACGACAGTTACAAGAGTTGAGAGACACAAAAGGGAAAGAATAGATGCGAAGGGAGTGAGACAGGTTTAAGACGTCTTCCCGATGAGATTCAGTGTGTGTATTGAGGAACCTATGAAGCAAATAGAGGAGATATTTGGAATGGACAGGTTGTACAGACTTTCAGGGAGAGCATAAGGGAAAAATTGACAGCAGTGGGGGTAAAACGTACAGTAGAAGAAGAATGGGGAGCTCTGAGGGATGAAATAGTGAAGGCAGCAGAGGATCAAGTAGGTAAAAAGATGAGGGCTAGTAGAAATCCTTGGGTAACAGAGGAAATATTGAATTTAATTCATGAAAGGAGGAAACGTAAAAACGCAGTAAATGAAGTAGGCAAAAAGGAATACAAACGTCTCAAAAATGAGATTGAGAGGAAGTGCAAAATGGATAAGCAGGGATGGCTAGAGGACAAATGTAAGGATGTGGAGGCTTATCTCGCTAGGGGTAAGATAGATACTGCGTACAGGAAAATTAAAGAGACCTTTGGAGAAAAGAGAACCACTTGTATGAATATCAAGAGCTCAGATGGAAACCCAGTCCTAACCAAAGAAGGGAAAGCAGAAAGGTGGAAGGAATATATAGAGGGTCTATACAAGGGCGATGTACTTGAGGACAGTATTATAGAAATGGAAGAGAATGTAGATGAAGATGAAATGGGAGATACGATACCGAGAGAAGAGTTTGACAGAGCACTGAAAGACCTGAGCCAAAACAAGGCCCCGGGAGTAGACAACATTCCATTAGAACTACTGACAGCCTTGGGAGAGCCAGTCCTGACAAAACTCTACCATCTGGTGAGCAAGATGTATGAGACAGGCGAAATACCCTCAGACTTGAAGAAGAATATAATACTTCCAATCCCAAAGAAAGCAGGTGTTGACAGATGTGAAAATTACCGAACTATCAGTTTAATAAGTCACAGATGCAAAATACTAACGCGAATTCTTTACAGACGAATGGAAAAACTGGTAGAAGCCGACCTCGGCGAAGATCAGTTTGGATTCCGCAAAACGAGGATAATGGAAATGTAGTCGAATTAAGTCGGGTGATGCTGAGGGAATTAAATTAGGAAATGAGACACTTAAAGTAGTAAAGGAATTTTGCTATTTGGGGAGCAAAATAACTGATGATGGTCGAAGTAGAGAAGATATAAAATGTAGACTGGCAATGGCAAGGAAAACGTTTCTGAAGAAGAGAAATTTGTTAACATCGAGTATAGATTTAAGTGTCAGGAAGTCGTTTCTGAAAGTATTTGTATGGAGTGTAGCCATGTATGGAAGTGAAACATGGACGATAAATAGCTTGGACAGGAAGAGAATAGAAGCTTTCGAAATGTGGTGCTACAGAAGAATGCTGAAAATTATATGGGTAGATCACGTAACTAATGAGGAGGTATTGAATAGAATTGGGGGGAAGAGAAGTTTGTGGCATAACTTGACGAGAAGAAGGGACCGGTTGGTAGGACATGTTCTGAGGCATCAAGGGATCACCAATTTAGTATTGGAGGGCAGCGTGGAGGGTAAAAATCGTAGAGAGAGACCAAGAGATGAATACACTAAGCAGATTCAGAAGGATGTAGATTGCAGTAGGTACTGGGAGATGAAGAAGCTTGCAGAGGATAGAGTAGCATGGAGAGCTGCATCAAACCAGTCTCAGGACTGAAGACCACAACAACAACAACATCGTATTCTCCATATCAAGATGTTTCATTCGAGCCGAAACTCGATAGGGTAGAGTCAATTTTACATATTTCCATTTTATCGATACGCAAATCAAATAAATTAATCGCAAGTGAGCACCGAGATTAAAAAGTCGAACCTGGCGTACACAAACATTCTTCAAGACACGACAGCCACAGGAGTTTTGTTAGGCAGAGGCAACCAGCCCACTGGAAAGTCCATAGGAGGGTGAGTTAGCTCGCAGCTGCGCTGGCCGGCTGAAGAAACTTGCACAGGATAGGGTAGCATGGAGAGCTGCATCAAACCAGTCTCAGGACTGAAGACCACAACAACAACAACAACATTTGGAAAGGAAATTAAAGGTCATTGAGAAGAAATGAAAACTTTACTTTTCACTAACGGCACTCTCAGAGACGGGAAATGACTTCGAAGAGCAGTTGCTCGGATAGTGTCTTGGAAATAGATTATAAGATGAACAGGAGCAAAAGTTAAACACGGGAAATAGAATATAAACGAATCAAGTGAAACGACTCGAGGGAATGAGAATGGGGAATCAGACACTAAAGTAGAAGGTGGCTTTTACTCTTCGGCCAAAAAGAAATTTTTGTTGGTCAAAATAGAGGATATAAAATGACGACTGGCTACGAAAGATAGACCTTTGCGAAAAAGAAAAATTTGTTATCACATAATATAATTTTAAATGTTGGGAAATCTTTTTTGAATGTATTTGTAACCTTGTACAAAAATTAAAAGTGTGGAAGATACACAATTCAGAAACGAAGAAAATATATTTTGTAATGTGTTTCATTCAGAAGAGTGTGGAAGACTAGACGGGTGGATAGGTTAACAAATGATGGTGTGCCGAATCAAATGGAAAGAATGAAGAGATTTGTGGCAGAGCACAAGTAATATAAGAGACCGATGGTAAGGCGGATCCACAGGCTAAAGAAACAGTAATTTGTATTAATAAAAAAAACTTCGTGTTTATCTAACAATGTAACGGTCTTTCAGATTCTGTATTTATTTTTTTCTCCGATTTACAGTTTAGAATTCAGACAGATATTTGGCTGTAATAGCACCAATTTGAGCATCAAAGTCTTCACTCAGTCCACAAATCCACAAAGACTGAATGTCATCCCATACGAACAATTACTAAAACCGATTCGTTTGTGGTGGACCGTAAATTGATTGGAAACAGTGTATCCTCAAATTGAATTTAGTGGCAGAAAGGCAGTTTGTATTTGTCGCAACTCACACGAATTGCCGGGTCTAATTAGCTATTGGTGGGCACCGTAAGAGGCAATTAACCGATTTCGCCGCTGGGTGGCCGCTTTGTGGGTGTTCCTCTGAACCGGCACGTGAAGGATCAACCCCGGGCGGTGATTAATTGCCGCCGCGGCAGGCTGGCGCCGCCGCCCGCTATGGCGACCAAAGCGCGGGCCCGCCGCGGCATGGGCTGGAGGCCCGCTGCTGTTTTCTCTGCACGCGTGTGTGAGCCAACGTCGCACTCCAACCACGGCACGCTGTGCTTCAAGCAGAACAAGTGAGGCACTGCCGTGGCGTGAAACCGCCAAGCTGCACTTCGTTTACAGGTTTAACGATACCCAAATTTACTTCTCTCCTTCGCAGGCTGCCTTACAGTGTGTTCACTATGGACAACAAAATTCGAAAAATTCTGAGGAAGCAAAGGCTGTTGCACACTCGGATCAAAACAGAATTCGCAAATGACGATAAGCAAAAAGTTAATATAAATTCGTGAGTCTGTGAAAAGATCTATGCACGAAGCATACTAACAGTTCAGCAAAAGATCTGGGAGAGATCCCGAGAAAAAACTGGTCCAATGGTAAATCGCTAAGAAGGCCTAAGGCTTCCATCCACTGGCTTGCTGACCAGTCTGTTGTGGCAGCTGAAGACAGCGAAACGACAGCCGAACTTTTAAATTTCGCGATTAAGAAATCGTTAACACAGGTGAATCGTACAAACATACTGTCGTTTGACTATCGAACTATGGAGGACATAGTAATCAGCATACCCAGCCTAGAGAAACAATCAAAGAGTTCGTCTACATCTACATCTACATGGTTTCTCCGCAGTTCACACTTAAGTGCCTGGCAGAGGGTTCATCGAACCATTTTCATACTAATTCTCTACCATTCCACTCTCGAATGGCGCATGGGCAAAACGAACACCTAAATCCTTCCGTTCGAGCTCTGATTTCTCTGATTTTATTATGATGATCATTTCTCCCTACGTAGTTCGGTGACAGCAAAATATTTTCGCATTCGGAAGAGAAAGTCGGTGGTTGAAATTTCGTGAATAGATCTCGCCACAAAGAAAACCGCCTTTGTTTGAGTGACTCGCGTATCATGTCAGTGACGCACTCACCCCTATTGCGGGATAACACGAAACGAGCTGCCCCTCTTTGCACCCTTTCAATGTCCTCCGTCAATCCTGCGTGCTAAGGATCCCACACCGCGCAGCAATATTCCAGCAGAGGACGGACAAGTGTAATGTAGGCTGTCTCTTTAGTGGGTTTGGCGCATTTTCTAAGTGTTCTCTCAAAAAAGCGCAGTCTTTGTTTCGCCTTCCCCAAAATATTATCTTCGTGATCTTTCCAATTTAAGTTGCTCGTAATTTTAATTCCTAGGTATTTAGTCGAATTGACACCCCTTAGATTTGTGCGATTTATCGTATACCCAAAATTTATCGGATTTCTTTTAGTACCCATGTGGATGACCTCGCACTTTTCTTTGTTTAGTGCCAGTTGCCACATTTCGTACCTTACAGAAATTCTCTCTAGATCATTTTGTAATTAGAACTGATCGTCTGATGATTTTACTAGACGATAAATTACAGCGTCATCTGCAAACAATCTAAGGGGGCTGCGCACATTATCACCTAGATCATTTATGTAAATCAGGAACAGCAGAGGGCCTATGACACTACCTTGCGGAAAGACAGATATCACTTCTGTTCTACTCGATCATTTACCGTCTATCACTAAGAATTGTGACCTCTCTGAGGAAATCACGAATCCAGTCACACAACTGAGACGATACTCCATATGCACGCAATTTGATTAATAGTCGCTTGTGAGGAACGGAATCAAAACCCTTCTGGAAATCTAGGAATATGGAATCGATCCGAGATCCCTTGTCGGCAGTACTAATTACTTCAAGGGAAAAAAGAACGATACTTTCTGGATCCGTGTTGGTTATGTATCAATAAGTCATTTTCAAGGTGATTCATAATGTTCGAGTACAGTATACGCTCCAAAGTCCTACTGCAAATTGAAGTCAGTGATCTGGGTCTGTAATACAGTGGGTTACTATTATTTCCTTTCTTGAATACTGGTGTGACCTGTGCTACTTTGTAGTCTTTAGGAACAGCCCTTTCGTCAAGTGAGGGGTTGTATATGATTGCTAAGAAAGGCGCTACTGTGTCTGCATACTCTGAAAAGTTCTGATTGGTATACCATATGGACCGGAAGACTTCCTTTCTTAATTCATTTGAGTTGTTTCGCAACACCTAAGATATCTACTTTTATGTCACTCTTTTTAACATCTGATCTGGTTTCGAATTCTGGAATATTTACTTCGTCTTCTTTCGTGAAGGAATTACGGAAAACTGTATTTAGCAACTCCGCTTTAGTGGCACCAACATCGGTAACATTTCCATCGATATCGCGCAGTGACGGTATTGACTGTTGTACTTTACATACGACCAAAACCACTTTGGGTTTTCTACCATATGTTGAGCCAATGTTTCATTGTGGGAACTATTAAGCCACCTCGCATTGACGTCCGCACTAAATTTCGAGCTTCCGTAAAACTTAGCCAGTTTTGGGGATTTTGAGTTCGTCTGGATATGGCATCCTTATTTCGTTGCTTCTGCAACTGTATTCTGACGTTTTCTGTGTACCATGGTGGATCCGTCCCGACTCTTATTAACTTATGCGGTATGAATCTATCAATTGCTGTCGATACTGTATCTTTGAATATGAGCCGTACCTGGTCTATACTTACATAATTACCTTGGATGGAACGGAGACTCTCTCTAAGGAAGGCATCATGCGAATTCTTATCTGCTGTATTAAACAGACGTATTTTGCATTTATTTTTAGTCGATTTGATTGATATGGTTTTGAGCCTCGCTTCAATGATCTTGTGTTCACTAATCGCTGTATTCGTCATGACGCTCCCTATTAGATCAGGATTTTTTGAGCTAAGAGGTCAAGTGTGTTTTCGCAACCATTTACAATTAGTGTGATCTCATGAACTAATTCTCAGAAAAAGGATTTAATTAGTACAATTTCGGATGATGTTTTCTGTCTACCACCGGCTTTGAACAGATATTTTCGCCAACAAATCGAGGGTAGACTGAAGTCTCCACCAATTATAACAGTATGAGTGGGGTATTTATTTGTAATGAAATTCAAGCTTTCTTTGAACCGTTCAGCTATTTTATCATCCGAGTCGGAGGGCAGTAGAAGGAGCAAATTATTATTCTGCTACGGCTGTTGAGTATAACCTCTACCCATGGTAACTCGCGGGAACTATCTTGAGCCGTGGTAAAAATTGCTGTTCTGAAGAGCGCGCCTCAGCGCGTAGTGTGAAGCAGTCGCCTTCCGTTTCTGGCGGTGGCGGCGCAGTGGCAGTCGCAGCTTTGGTGTCTTCCTCTGGTGGGAAAGGGGAAAGATTGCCTGCTCACGTGCATTAAAGGGGCACTATGAGCTTGCCAGAGGGTCAGTCTGGGTCAGTCTCTCGTCCCCAGCTTGCTAGTCTGTCTCTCGTCCGCATTTGTTAGGCAGTTAGTGTCTGCCTGTAGTTCGGAGTGCTAGTATGTCTGTCGTTCGGATCAACCTTTAAAGCCGGCAAAATGAGTCTTTCCACTCCGCAGTAAGAGAACTCAGAGAGTGGTCGCCCGGTCGGGGCTTAGTTCCTGCATCTGAGTCTGCGCGTTAGGCCGCCAGTCTGCTCGAGTTTGCTCAGCCAATGGTCATTGGCGGTTGGATCGATCGGTCGGTCGGTCGCGCACCGAGACACAAGATGACTTACCCGTCTTGAGCGTCGGCGCATGTGAGGTCGCCACGTGAGTCCAGTGGGCCGCGCCGTATAGCAAGGGGTAGTGACTTCGCGGTCGACGCGAGAGCAACAGGAGTCAACCCACGACATTGGTCTGACCGGTGCGAGCTGAGACGCCGTGAGACGCGAGATCGGCGCGCCTTCCTGCGTCCGTTGAAGCGGCTGGCAGCGGACGGTCGGGAGAGCGATCTGGGGGGTGCTGCTCCAGGTCTTCTCCAGAAATCGCAGTTTATTAGAAGTTAAGTGATTGGTGATATGTTGTTTGATTTACTCTTGTTAAATTCTATTTGTTTTCTTGGTGAGGTCACCAGTCGTTTTGCTTTGGGGTCGTCCCACCATTCGGCTCCGTTTGCCCACCCGCGGAAAGGTGGTTGTTTATAAATTGGGTGGTCCGTTTCTTCCTTGTGGAGTAGGGGCGGGTTAGGACAACCTGCGGTTCGGGTTGTTCGGTAATCTCCCTATCAATCTACCGTACGTTAGTAGCTGCCTCTGTCATGTTTGTCGGATTTGGTGTGTTAACGAATATATTGCTTGTAACGGTCTAATACCTGAAACATGTTTTGATCTTTGGAAACTTTGATGTTATTGCCTATGATCTTGAGAGGCGGTATCTGTGTACTGTAGAGCATCTTAACTATTGTTTGGCCAACCTTGTAGAATTTAATATAAGGTTGCATTTTATGGGCTTTTATTTAAATGATCATTTTAGTATATAAATTGCCACCCTTTCACCGTAAGACTTTTCTTTAGAAGTTAAAATCAAGTTGCACCTTCGGTGGCATGGTTAATATTTTAATTGTTAGTGTTTTGTACCATTTCCATCCCTACTATGGGGGTTGCATAGTTTGTGCGCTTGTGTAAATTGTTAAAATTCTTAGTTTAAAGTAATCTGGTGTGTTGCAGATTTGCACCAGTGTAGTCTTTCAGAGGCTGTTGTGAGAGGTCGTAACTATGGCCGTATCAAAAGGGAGCGGCAAGGTTCTCTGCCCGAAAGGTCATACAGTCAAAACTTGTTTCTTTCTGCCTCTGAATAAATTGTAACATTGATATTTAGAGGGTGCTTTCTGATTATGATTTTAAATCTGTTTCTTTTAAAGAAAGCTTTTAGGCACTATTAAAGTGAATAAAATTCCCATTTGTTAAAATGAATTTGATGATGATTTCACCAGTTACTCCCTGGCAACTGCTTCCATGCTTACATAGTGTAATTAAATGTGTTAATGTTCTTGATGAATCGCTAGTAAGTAAAATAAATTCTTAAGAATATTCTTTGAAAATAAATCACGGTTCATATCTATCTGAACTTAACCTGAAATTAATCTACTACCAACAGATACAAACACACCACCACCTACTTTATTTAATCTATTCTTTGTGAACACGGTTTGAGGCTCTGTAAAAATTTCGGCAGAATTTGTCTCTGGCTTTAGCTAGCTTTCTGCTCCTATAACGATTTCGGCTTCAGTGCTTTCTGTCAGCGCCTGAAGCTCTGGTACTTTTCCAACACAGCTACGACAATTTACAACTACAATACCGACTGTAGTTTGGTCGATTCTCGCCGTTTCTTTGCCCTGTACCCTTTGAGACTGGAGCCATTTTTGATCTTTCCGGAGACTGCTTAACCTAAAAAACCACCCAGTCCACTGCACACAGCCCCTCCTACCCGTGTAGCCGCATCCTATGTGTAGGGGACACCTTACCTATTTAGCGGAAGAAATAAGTCACGAGGTATGAATGGAACCTTAAATCTGTTTTACGGAGTACTCTACTGGACACGCCCCTTATCTAGCTCGCATTTATCGCGAATGTACGCCTGCTTAGCTGGGTGGTAACATGCTGGCTTCCCATGCATGCGAGCCCGGGTTCGATTCCCGGCCGGGTTGGGCTTTTCTCCGCTCGGGGACTGGGTGTTATGTTGTCGTCATGATCATTTCATCCTCATCACCGGCGCGAAAGTGGTCCAATTGGGCGTCTACTGAAATAAGACTTCCCTTTGGCGATCGAACTTCTTGGGATGGTGCCCCCCGGCGAACGATGCGGTAGGCTCATTTCCTTTTTTTTTTTTTTTTTAATCACGAATCTCTCGCCCTATGCAAAGTCCCAAGAGTAAGTGACAAAGGTCTTCTTAGGCACTTGTGGATTTTATTGTTGTTCTGAGGAAAGTGCAGTTATCTACGCCGAAACCTGGTTTAACACTTAACACTAGGTGTTTTTTTTCGCAATCGAGGCGGGTTTTCAGTTTTTTAATATATTAACCAACGATTGATGACGCGCTGCGATGTTGAAGGTTCTTACTGCTGGAGTGTTTACGATCCGTACCAGGTCGGATTAAGGAAATAAATTGAAGCAAATCAGTAGTGGCCGGCCAGATTTGTTACCGGTAGGTTCAAACAACATTCAAGTGTTACAGAGATGCTTTGGGAACTGAAATGGAAATCCCTGGAGGGAAAACTATGTTCTCTTCAAGGAACGCTTTCGGGAAAAATTAGAGAACCGGAATTTGAAGTTGACTGCAGAACGATTCTGCTGCCTCTAACATAGGATGACGAAGGTAACATACGAGAAATTAGGGCTCACATGGAGGCATAAAGACAGTTGTTTTTTCTTCTCTCTGTTTGCGAGTGGAACAGGAAAGGGAATTACTGCGGAGGTGCCGTACTGTGGCTTGCGGAGCGTGTGTGTAGGTTTAGATGTAGAACCAACACCACACACTGACAAGCCGAAACACTGTGGCCACTGACCACAGAGAGACTAAATGCTGTCTAGTGGCGCTGGGGATACGTGACGCTGTAGGCAGAGTGTTCGAACGGAACAGAACGAATGAGGTATATTGTAGCGTCCATTCGAAGCACAAATGGTGATATCCCTGATATAAGCGACATTCACATAGTGAATCTTGTTTTTTTTTTTTTTTTTTTTTCAGTCGGTTGGGACTAACAGCTGTTCGTGTTCAGCTGTATTGGGCGTCTAAGGAAATCGGTTGAACGAGTAGATAAAAATGTGCTGGACGTCCATATGTCGTTAAGACGCTGGAGGTCCAGGCTTTTCCGCTCTGTAAAGCAGGACAGGCGGCAGTCTGTGGCAGTGTCCGTACGTCTGGACTTCCGGAAAGCGTATGGAACGGTGTCCCACTGCAGGGTGTTAGTCTGTGGCAGGTCCCACGACAGGGTACAATTCTGTCCCAGGCGCAGTTCTTTCAGAGCATACTGTTTAGCGCAAGTTGTTGAGTAGTGGTCTTCTCAGTAGACCCCCCTGCTTGTTTCCGTGTTGACCGAACGATATCAACAATTAAAGTTGCTGTGGGCACGGGCACTATATCTTGGATGAGTGGATATGTGTCACCTCGTGGAATGGTATATTCCGCAGACGCCGTCATCTCGGCAAACGACTGCTCTAAACATCCACTGTCCCACGGATGAGGGCCGGAGGCGTCAGCGTTATGCTGTGGGAGACATTCAGCTGAGCTTCCATGGAATCTGTGGTGGCAACAGAACGCACCGTGACAGCCGTGGACGGTGTGAGAATTAACGCGAGGCACCTATATTTCCTTGCTTGATGTTTTCCCGACAGCTATGGCATGTTATAGCAGGAGAACTGTGCGAGTGACATGCTCTGGATGGTTTACACTGGTTAAGTTGGTGTGTTGATTACCAAATTCGATTAATGAGTACCCCATGGATCACATCTGCGACACTATCGGGCCCCAGCTCCGTGCCCACAAACCACCGGTCCATAATTAAATCACGCGCATATCGTGACCTGTGGGCAGACCTGCGGTACCACACAAGATCTAGAAAGCTACCAAGGACTTACCCAACCCACACCACTCAGGGTCGCTGTGGTACTGTGGACCGAGGTGGCCAACACACTTTTCATCGGGCACTCTGAATAGTTTGGGCCATCACTGTGTTTGCTTCTTTCTGTACTACTTGCGGATGGTAACAGGAAAGAAATTTCTGCCCTTGAAATTTCGGATACAAGCTATGCTATGGGTTGTGTGTAACACATGCCCGCATGTCACGTAGCAGCTGAATTTCGAAAAACAGCCGCTCAAACTCGCGTCTTTTGTCGTCAAATGCCAGCAACTGCCGATGTGTCTGTGGTATACATCACATTACATCGTAACATTGGCTATTCAAATGAAACTGTTTTTTGACATTATCCAAGTAAGAACAGTCTGTAGTTTCGTTCGTAAGTGACATTTCAAAAACAGACACTTCGGAGCAAATTTGGCCTTGAATATTGAGAAGCTCAGACAGAATAATGATTATACAAAAAGTATATGTATGTGTGCAAAGGTGATGTTTTGTAGTCTAATAATGATCTTGAAGAATCGAGCTGGTAGCACATTCTAAAGTTAAGCGTATTCAGGCGAGCTAATCATCGGTTCAGTAGCTGTACGAGGTGAGAGGGATCTGTGGTACGGCTGAACCCCGGCGGGCCCAGGGCTGAGGTGAGGGCGCGCAGCGGCAGTGTCGGCTGGCGACTGCGTGGCCGGCAGGGCCGGGTGCGGGGACAGTGGGCGCGCCACCGGAAATGGGTCCATCCCAGAGCTGGGAATACGCTCCAGAAAATAGTCGAGTGACAGACAGTCTAAAATATGGCCGTCACAGCTCTTTGAGATTTGACGATAACTCACATCAAATATTAATGCAAATCTGAACACATTTGCCATTTCAGAAATATGAGGTGCACGACACAACAATATTACAATGTCTTTAAAACTACAGAAGTCAGTATCTCCCAGCAACTAAACATTTTCACAATAAATCCCTGAATTAACGCCTTAGAAAAGCTTCATTCGATTTCAACAGCCGGTATCTCAGATTATGCACTGAAGATCCAAAGAAATTCAGAGATATGTAAACAGGCAGAATACGGTGCTGCGGTCGTCAATGCCTATATAAGACATCAAGTGTCTGGCGCAGTTGTTAAGTCGGTTACTGCTGCTACACTGGCAGGTTATCAGGATTTGAGTGAGTTTCAACGTGGTGTCCTAGTCGGCGCACGACTGATGGGACACAGCGTCTCTGAGGTAGCGATGAGATGGGGATTTTCCTGTACGAGTGCACCGTGAATATCAGGAATCCGGTAAAACATCAAATCTCCGACGTCACTGTGGCCGGGAAAAGATCCTGCAAGAACGGGACCAACGACGACTCAAGAATGTCGTTCAGCGTGACGGAAGCGAAACCCTTCCGTAGACTGCTGCAAACATCAATGCTGGGGCATCAACAACTGTCAGCGTGCGAACTATTCATTGAAAACATCATCGATATGGACTTTCGCAGCCGATGGTCCGCTCGCACACCCTTGATGACCGCACGACACAAAGCCTTATGCCCGTCAACACCGACATTAGACCGTTGATGTTGCCTGGTCGGACGAGTCTCGTTTCAAATTGTATCGAGGGCATGGTCGTGTATGGGTATACAGACAACTTTATGAATCCATGCATCCTGCCTGTCGGCAGGGGAGTGTTCAAGCTGGTGGACGCTGTGGAATGGAGTGGGTGTCTGCAGTTAGAGCGGTATGAGACCCCTGATACGTCTAGATACGACTCTGAGAGGTGGCACGTACGTAAGCATCCTGTCTGCTCCCCAGCATCCATTAATGTCCATTGTGCATTCCGATGAGCTTCGGCAAATCTAGGAGGACAATGCGACACACCACCCCAGAATGGCTACAGAGTAGCTCCGGGGACACTCGTCTGAGTTTAAACACTTCTGCTGGTCACCAAACTCCCCAGACGTGAACATTATTGAGCATATCTGGGATGCCTTGCACCGTGCTCTTCAGAAGAGATCTCCGACCACTCGTACTCTTACGGATTTATGGACAGCGCTGTAGGATTCACTGTGTCAGTTCCCTCCAACAATACTGAAGACATTAGCGAGTCCATGCCACGTCATGTTGAGGCACTTCTACTTGCTCGTGGGAGCTCTACACGATATTAGGCAGGTGTAGCAGTTTCTTTGACTCTTCAGTGTAGGTACATTAGAAGCCATCGAAATGAAATAGAAACATGACAAGGATTTCTGGTCAGATCAGTACAGGGTAGCATCAGCAGCAGCAGAAAATGGTATAACGGGAGTAGTATTCTTCATTAATGGGTAAGCAAGGTAGAGAGTGTGTTACTATTGACAGTTGTTCTTATCAGAATCGACTGCTAACGAACACCGATTACGCTAGTTCATGTATTCATGTCGACGTCGAAAACTGAAGATGAAGACATGGTGAAAGTATATGAGGATATAGAAAGAGTAACACAATACCTAAAGGGTGATGAAAGTCTGATCGTCCTGGGGGACTGGAATACAGTTGTAGGGGGAGGAGTAAAAGAAAGGGTTGCAGGAGAACATGGGCGTGGGACAAGAAATGAGAGAGGAAAAAGACTAATGGGAGATGAAACACTGATCATCCTGGGGGATTAGAATGTAGTTGTAGGGCAAGGAGGAGAAGAAAAGGTTTCAGGAAGACATGGGATTGGGACAAGAAATAAAAGAGGAGAAAGACTAATTAAGTTTTGCAATAAATTTCATATGTAATAGAGAATATTCTGTACGAGGATCACAAGAGGAGGATGTATACTCCGAAAAGGCCGGAAAATACAGTAAGATTTCAGTTATATCACATCATGGTCATGCAGAGATTCTGAAATCAGGTATTGGATTGCTGATATTAGTTCCCTTAAGTATTGCAATTGTTATTCTAACACGTAAAAATATGGTGATCCAGGTTCCAAAGCTATTACATGACATGCAATTTGCGTGGGGACTCTGAAAATAAGATTTTGCAGCGTTGTGTGCGAAACGCTCGGTAATAAAAACTGCGTGTGGGGAAGTTCACCGCTGAACTTCAAGAAAGAAGAACAGGACTACGCAGGGGCGTGCAGAGTTCGAGTGTGCGGGGATCGGCAGCAGAGGAGACGTCGACGACGGCGTGGCGGGAGTGGCGGTCGCTGCGAGTTCATCAGCGTCCACACTTCGGCCAGCAGCAGTACAGCAGAAGCAGCCAGCATGACAGGCGAGTTAATTATTTGCACCGATAGAGTTAAAATGTGCGGACCTGCAGCATCGTCAGTGAGGGAGCATCCAACCATTAAGCAGTCACCCAGCATGTGTGGTTTAGTTAATTTTAGTGAGCCGGTTAGTCCAAAATCTGAACGTAGTGATATTGATAGCGACGATATTAGTGGGGCAGATAGTCTGAAATTAGAGAAAGGGGATGTAATTGTGAGTGATTCAATGGCATGGTTAAGGGAAATTCTGACAAACTTGAACCTTAAAAAGGGGGTGTTGGGTACAGAAATAGATTCAGTAGAAACGGAGATAATTTCAGCAGAGATAAGTGTTGCAGAAAGTGTAAATGCTGCGGTAAAGAAAATTAAATGCGATATTGAAGGAATGACAGACTCGAAATTAGAAGCTATAAGAGCAGATGCAGGCAAAATTTCTGAAGAAGTTGGCCCGGTGAACGCCAGAGTCGACACAGTGGAAAAAGATTTCGAGGACAGGTTGGAAAGATACATTATGAGCTGGATGGCGATGTTAAAAAAAAGTTGTGTGCTGAGGTAAAATAAACTTGATGAAATGACCGCTAAGTCTGTTAACAATTTGTCTGGTAGAGTTTGAAAAAGAGGTGGTGAGAACTAGACAACAGTTGGAAGCAGAGATTAATAACGAAGTTTTTCATCGGGAAATGCAGGATAAAGATGTACGGCCGGAATTAAATCCTTTAGAAGCGAATCAGGCAACGACTGTGATGAGTATTCCGTGGGGTAGTTCGGGAACAACGAAGTGTTTCGGAGGTGATGGGAAATACCACCCTGTTGATTTTATTGCTGCCTGTAAAGATGGTTTTCTGATAGAAATGTCGGAAGGGGCAAAAATTTACTACACTAAAAGACATTTCGCGGGCAATATATAGTCATGAGCAAATTTAATGAGTGCTTCTTTTGCTGCCTACTAAATGTATGAGATTTTTTCCCTGAACAAAGTATGCAATCAAACGAAACGAAAGCGACTTCAAAATGAGTTCATAAACGGCTCAAGTTCCAAACACGGAGGTGAGTCGATGCGAAATTTTTGTGACGGTGAACTAGCCAAATTAATGCATAAAAATCGTCCGCTGTTGGAGGAGATTACGACGCTCGAGGGACGACTACCGGAGTTTGTACAATGGGATCATGTCTACAATCCAACAAATTCCATGGATGAGTTTTTAGATTTTATTGAGAAGCTTGAACTGGCGTTGAAATTCAAGCCTCAAACTGGAAATAGTAGACGGGAAATGGATACCCGAACGGACTCAATATTAATATACACAATAATTATAATGGCCACAACAGAAATAATTACCACCGTAATAATAATTTTCAAAGGGGATATAGAAACGGAAACTTACGTAATGGAAATAAAAACTTGGAACGCAGATCTGAGAGGCAGAAGCCTCACTAAATGCAACGCCAGAATACGAGGTCGGGAAATTAGAGATCGCCGCATCTCATGTCTAGAAACAGCTAAATAAACCGGCATTAGAAAGGACACGGTATTTTAAAAATATTGTGGATGTCGAAAATTCAACAAAGAAGCCTTATAACAAGTAAGGATAAGATGTGGTATACTTTTAAGCACGCAACAGCAAAGAGGCCGCAAGAAAGGTTGTAAAATCTGTAGAGAAATTTGATGAGAGGATATGGTGCTGAAAAATTTATTTTGTGAAAAGTAAGTGAACGACGGAATAAGATATGGTTGTTGACAGATTCAGTGATCAGAGGGGAGCCAGTGGATGATCTGAATTCGGTTGAGGTGGAATGTATGACGAATGAGGCACTGCTCAGTAGCAACAGTTATAGCAATGTAGGTGAAAGTTACGAAAATGATTTTGCATAGGAGAAATTAGGTGAAGCTGTCTGTGAAGGCGGTGAAGCACTAGTCTCATCAGCTGGAGAGAAAATTTGTGCGAATTTTATTCTGCATCGGCGGAAGGGGGTGATTTATTGTTAAAGGGAAGCATAGCTGATGTTTTAGAAGCTGAAGATGCGAAAGTTGAGGCTACTAATTTAGATATCTGGTGGTAGTGGTGGTTGTTGGGATGTTTAAGGGGGACTAAACAGCTAAGGTCATCAGTCCCCCATTCCAAAAACAGGCGAGACGAAAATTTGCGGAGCAGGTAAAATCCCAAGGGGAAGGAGACTCCCCCCCAGGCACTGAAAGAACACAAATGCGGCAACGAACACTACAGACAAGAAGAGTACAGATGAACACCAGACAGAAAGAAACAGAAGAAAAGAAGATGGCCAGAGACAGGATGACTGACCACGAGAACAAAAAAAAGGGAAAGAGTCAACCATCTGACTACACACCAAAATCTGCAATCAATTATGAGAGACTCGAGGACAAGAGACACAGAAAGGGAAAGATGCAGGACCTCCCTAAATGGAACCATAAAAAGGACTACGGATAAAATTTAAAACGTCGTCAGGCATGGAGGCATCGTCGCATAAAACCAAAGGCAAAGTGCCCGGGAGATTAAAAGACTGCCGGAGGGTGCACAGTTGGGGACACTCCAATAAAATGTGGGCGACCGTAAGCCGGGAACCACACCAACACAGGGGGCGATCCTCCTGACGCAAAAGATGGCCGTGGGTCAGGTAGTTATGGCCGATACGGAGCCGACACAGGACGTCGATCGCCCCTTTGGCCAGCCTGTCGACACGTACGTTCCCTAGGATGCCAACGCGACCTGGCGTCCAAACAAAGACCACCGAACGACCAGAGTGGGTAATATCAGAAACAGACTCCTGAATAAATGATACCAGAGGAGAAGAGGTATAGCAGCAGTCGATATCCTGGAGGCTGCTCAGGGACTCACTGCAGATGACGATGGACGTACCTGAGCAGGAACGCATATGCTCAAGAGCGCGCAATATGGCTACCAGCTCTGCAGTAAAAATACTGCAGCCAGCCGGCAAGGAGCGCTGTTCAACATGGGCAGCGTGAGCAAAAGAGTAGGCAGTACGACCATCAACTAGGAAACCATCAGTGTACACAGTCTCACAGCCCGAAAATGAGGCGAGGAGCGCAAGAAAACGGCGACGGAGGGCCACAGGAGGAACCGAGTCCTTGTGTCCCTGTGCCAAGTCCAGACGGATGGACGACCGGGGCATACACCAGGGAGGCGTAGGTGCACGGACCCGGGAGGGAGGCAGAAGAGGGAATGACCCCAGTTCCGACAGCAGGGACTGGACACGGACAGCAATGGAAAGCCCAGACCTAGGTCGCGGTTCGGGCAGATGGAGAACCATGGCAGGGAAAAGCAGGCGATGATTGGGATGGCCCGGCGAGCAATGCACGTGGACAGCATAGTTGGCGAGCAGTCGATGGCGGCGAATCCGCAGCGGGGGAACCCGGCCTCCACCAGCAGACTATCCACGGGGCTTGTACGAGAGGCGCCAGTTGCAAGCCAAACCCCACAGTGGTGTATGGTGTCCAAGAACATCAACACTGAAGGTGACGCAGACCCATAGGCCAGGCTCCCATAATCAAGCCTGGACTGCACAAGGGCTCTGTACAGTCTCAACAGCGTGCAGCGATCTGCACCGCAAGACGTGTGGCTCAAGCAGCGGAGGGCGTTGAGGTGCCGCCAGCACTTTTGCTTCAGCTGAGTAATATGAGGAAGCCATGTGAGCCGGGCATTAAACACGAGTCCTAAGAAGCGGCTAGTGTCCACCACTTCAAGCAGGTGGCCATCGAGGTAAAGTTCAGGATGAGGGTGGACCGTCTGACGCCTGCAGAAGTGCATAACTCGAGTCTTGGCTGCAGAGAACTGAAAACCATGAGTCAGGCCCCATGATGCTGCCTTGCGAACGCTACTTGCAGCCTGCGTTCGGCGACTCCCGTAGTCGTTGAGCTAAATGAGATGCCGAAGTCGTTGGCATAAAAAGAAGGAGACACCAACGACCCCACAGTTGCAACCAGAGCATTAATGGCGATTAGATATAAGGAGACGCTCAACACCGAGCCCTGTGGGACCCCATTTTCCCGTATATAAGATGAACTAGAGGCGGCACCGACTTGCAGCCGGAAAGAGCGGCGCAATAAAAAGGTTTGAAGAAAAGCCGGGAACTGACCACAAAGACCCCACTCATGCAACGTAGCAAGGACGTGATGCCTCCATGTGGTGTCATATGCCTTCCGCAGATCAAAAAATACAGCAACGAGATGCTGACGTCGGGCAAAGGCCGTACGGATAGCAGATTCCAGCCGCACCAAATTGTCCGCAGCAGACCGGGCCCGATGGAAGACACCCTGGGATGGTGCGAGGAGACCGCGCAACTCAAGGACCCAACACAAACGCCGCCCCACAATACGTTCGAGCAATTTGCACAAAACGCTGGTGAGGGTAATGGGACGATAGCTGTCCACCGCCAGTGGGTCCGCACCGGGCTTCAAGATGGGGACAATAACACCCTCTCGCCATTGCGATGGGAACAGCCTTCGCTCCAAATGCGGTTAAAGATGGTGAGGATGTGTCTCTGGCAGTCCCTGGAGAGATGCTTCAGCATCTGCGCGTGGATGCAGTCTGGTCCTGGTGCTGTATCAGGGCAATCGGCGAGGGCAGCGAGGAATTCCCTCTCGCTGAAAGGAGCATTGTATTTTTCAGAATGACGCGTATGGAATGATAACGGCGTCTGCTCGGCTCGCTCCTTTAGAGAGCGAATGGAGGGGGGGGGGGAGGGGGGGTAAGTAGCAGTTGCAGAGCTCGTAGTAAAGTGCGAAGCAAGGTGTTCAGCAATGGCGGCAGCGTCTGTGCAGACAGCGCCATCCAGGGAGATCCCAGGGACTCCCATAGGGGTCCGGTATCCATAAATCCGCCGGATCCGGGACCATACGAGCGAGGGGGAGACAAGGGAGCCCAACGATGGAACAAACCCCTCGCAGCACTCCTGCTAACGCCATGCAATAAGACGATAGGCCAAGGCACGGAGCCTCTTAAAGGCGATGAGGGTCTCCAGAGACGGGTGCCGCCTATGACGCTGGAGAGCCCGCCTACATTCACGAATAGCCTCAGCAATCTCCGGCGACCACCAGGGTACAGCCTGCCTCTGAGGGAGACCAGAAGAGCGGCGGATGGCAGCCTCGGCCGCAGAAATGAATGATACTGGGGCAGTGACAAATAGATGGGAAAATGGTCACTTCCACACAGGTCCGGGGCTGCAAAGAGAGAGATCGATGGCCGAGAACAAGCCATGGGCCACACTGAAATGCGTGAGAGCACCGGTGTTCAAGAGGCTAAGGTCGAGCTGAGCCAACAAATGCTCCACGGTACGACCGCGGTCATCAGAGCCAGTCCCACCCCATAGAGGGTTGCGGGCATTGAAATCGCCCAGAGGCAGCAATGGTGGCGGGAGTTGAGCCAGCAGCGCAACAAAGACATATCGGGGGAGCTCCCCATCTGGAGGAATGTAAACAGAGCAAACAGTAATAGCCGGCGAGAGCTCAGCCCTGACAGCGACTGTGGCTAAAGGCGTCAGAAGGGGTACTGGCGAGCTACAGACAGAGTGGTGAAGAAAGAGGCAAACTCCACCTGATGCTCGTTGACAGGCAGCGCGGTTCTTATAGTATCCCCGATAACCGTGAAGGGCGGGGGTCCACATTGCTGGAAACCAAGTTTCCTGAAGAGCAATGCAGAGAACAGGCGAAACACTAAAAAGCATCCGGAGCTCAGGCAGGTGGCGGAAATAACCGCCGCAATTCCACTGGAGAATGGAAGCAGTAAGGGACTGGAAGGGCATGAAGGCGACTAAGAGGCAGACAGCGCCTCAGAGCCAACTGGCGCCACTGGAGGAGAGTCAGCTGTGTCCATAGGGAACACTGAGGGTTCCGTGAGGGCGAGATCTGTGGCAGAGGCGAGGATCTCCACCTCATCCCCGGAGCCAGAACTATTTACAGCAAGTGGTACTGAAACTGCCGGAACGTCCTTCTTCTTGGGCACATTCCGTTCCTTCTTCTCGCGCCTGTCCTTAGGGTTAGAGGGCTGGGAGAGCTTCTCTGAAGGAGCGTCGGAGGCTGACGACGACGCAGAAGCCCTACAACCAGCAGGTGGCGGAACCTTCAGCCACTGGCCGTCATCCGGCTGGGTAGGAGGAGAAACGGGGGAAGGGAGAGCCCCGAGGGACCCCTTCCGCGAGAGAGGAACCGGCAGAGGCAACGCCGGCGGAGAAGGAGGGGGGGGGGGGAGGATCGAGTGCCCCGGCTTTTCAGCAGATGTCACTCCCGAAGTAATCGTGGGGGAAGCGACAGAAGAGGGTTTGCCCCCAACGGCTAGGGGGCAACAGAGGAAGGCTGGCCCCCAGGCACGAGGGGGGCAGACAGAGATGCACGGCTCCGACGGCCCACCGAAGGCGGCTCAGATGAGGCGACTACTGCCGCTTGTGAGGGCGACGACAACGTGGTTGCAGCATAAGATGTTCGAAGGGAAACAGGATACAACTTTTCACATTTCAGTTACGCCTCTCGAAAAGTAAGCTGGTCCAGGGTCTTAAATTCCATTATTTTCCGCTCCTTATGAAGAACAGGGCAATCCAGCGAGCATGGAGAGTGGTGCTCCCCACAGCTGACACATACAGGCGGAGGTGCACATGGAGAATCGGGATGAGAGGGGCGTCCGCAATCTCGACATGTGGCACTGGATGGGCAACGGGAGGACATATGCCCAAACTTCCATCACTGGAAGCACCGCATCGCAGGGGGGACGTATGGCTTGACGTCACAAAGGTAAACCATTACCTTGACCTTCTTGGGCAATGCAGCACCCTCGAAGGCCAAGATAGGGGCACCGGTGGCCACCCTGTTAGTCTTGGGTCCGCTATGTTTACGACATACAAAATGTACACCACGTCGTTCCAAGTCGGCTCTCTGCTCGTCGTCGGATTGTAACAATAGGTCACGATGGTCAATAATCCCCTGGACCATATTTAAGCTACTGTGGGGAGTGACAGTAACAGGGACGTCACCCAGCTTATCACACAAGAGCAACGCTCGTGACTGGGCTGGGGAGGACGTCTTGAGGAGGATGGACACATTCCTCATTTTAGACAACCCCGCCACTTCCCCAAACTTATCCTCCAGGTGTACCACAAAAAACGGAGGCTTCGTCGTAAGAAAGGTGTTACCATCAGTCCTGCTGCAGACAAGGTATTGTGGTACGTACGGCTCCCGCTTGGCACTAGATCTGCGTCCCTCCCATGGCGCAGCCAACGAGGGGAACGACTGAGGGTCATATTGCGCAGCATCAAAGTCAACTCTGCCTCGCTTAGAGACGCTGGTGGCCGTGCGACCACCAGCGTGGTGTGATTTATTGCGCTTCATTGCGCCACATCCGCCCAGATGCCACCTACTCCGAACGAGGGCTCTCCCCAAGGGCGCCACCCAGCCAAAGCAATGGGTACCTGGCCGATATCCCGTTGCCCAGAGTCCCCGTGCCCCAGACAAGATGGGCACATACTCCTTGGCATGCGTGGAGAGAAAAGAGCTCTGGCATCTGTAGTGCGATCCCTGCGTGGTCAGGGGGCTACCACCAAGAGGGTACATGACGACCCCACCACAACTGACTGGCTACCGTGCTGGCTTTGAGGTGTTGAAAGGGTCCACGGTTGTCGGGGGCGCTGAGAAGGGGATTGCGCACAAGACGAGAAGGAGGCAACCCAGAAAACGTTGGGTGTAAATCTCGCCACACGACAATAGGTAGCATGCAAGTGGTGGTGCATGATGGACCAATAGAAAAACACCACGTAAGGCGTCCTTCCCCAAATGGCACGCACTAACAACGGAAGTTTGGAAAAATGGAGGGCAAACCCAAGAGGGGACCATCACATAACGCCGAAACGTTTGAGACTCCTTTTAGTCGCCTCTTACGACAGGCAGGAATACCACGGGCCTATTCTTTCCCCCGAACCCGCAGGGGGTTTAGATATCTGAGTGGAAGGAGTTTGTACATGTATTTCTGTTGGAAGAAGTGAACCAATGGCTCTTCATGAAAGCATGAATTGTGAGTGGATGTGGAAGGATGATTGTGAGAGTAATTTGTTAGGTAGTGGATCAAAATGCAAAGTGCCCAACAAATCTGAGACGAAAGAATATGTTACGGGGACAGACGTAGTTCCGAATTTGGCGAAATTCGAGTGTAATGTGAATTCTGATGTGGTGCGATGCAATAAGATGTTGACGAAGTTATTGGTGGCGATTACTGTAACGTATCGACGGATATAATGCACGTTTTAAGTAATGAATCATATGAGTTATCGGCAGATGCCACTATAGCTACTTGTGATAAAGTTTACAGTGATTCGGAGGAAATAAGTGGGGTTTAATATGGTTGCCTGTGTAGCCGAGCGGTTCTAGGTGCTTCAGTCCTGAACCGCGCGAGCGCCACGGTCGCAGGTTCGAATCCTGCCTCGGGCACGGATGTGTGTGATGTCCTTACGTTAGTTAGGTTTAACTAGTTATAAGTTCTAGGGGACTGATGACCTCCAATGTTAAGTCCCCTAGTGCTCAGAGCCATTTTTTTGAGGTTTCATCTAAGGGAGATGAAATTTTGAACTGCGTGTTTAGTTGTGAGAATGTTGTTACTAATATCGTTACTTCAGCGATGGGGACAGTCTATTTTATGTTTACGAGGATGGGGAAAAGAATAATTTTGAGGGTGATTGAAGGCCTACACATGATTTAGGGGTAGATCGAAAGACTGTAGGAGTAGATAAAGGGTAAAGTATTTGTTTAGGAGATGATGTTAGCACTGAGTGGTACGGTCAGGAATAAAGTGACTACACTATAAATGATTGGAAATGGTATGGAAAATTTTTAAAGTCGTTACTTCCTCACTGGTGGTCGCAGAAGAAATATAAAGTAGTAGGAGGTCCTGAAAGGAGGAAAGATGGATCCGGGGTGAAGAATGTCTTTAATGAAGTGTTTGATGCTCATAATGAAATTGAAGGTTTATCTGAAATTATAACGTGTACCATAAATGCAGACGAAAAAGGAAGGGACACTGAAAATGAACTTTTGAGGGAACAGTATATAGATAGGAAGCAAATCAAAAATGTGCAGCTCTGACTGAAATAGTCGATTTTGATTAAGAAACAAAGTGTGCGTTTCTCGAATCTAGAAATGGTGTTTCAGCGGTAGTCACAAATTTTGTCTGTAAACGAAAAACCAATTGTGTGTCCTCGGAGTCTTTCGCGACGTTCTCGGTTTTCCAGGCGCGTCAATTCTAATAAATTCCTCGAGCTTTCGATGGCCATCTCCACCATCGTCGTCAGGAGTTCACTGACTGCCGGGGCTGTTACGGTCTCTCGCTTATATAGGCATGATGACATCATCAGCAGCCAATCAGATCGATCCAACGTGGCGCGCGCGCGTAAGTCGACCTGGGCAGCCAGCGGAGCTGTTGCCCGTGGCAGCACCGGTGACGTCAGGTGGCGCCAGGGGCAGGCGGCACTTTTGAAACTGCCGCTCCCGCGTCGCGCATCCGTCTCTGCCTTCTTTCAATGTCCAACGCCCGTCCCCATGTCCTGCTAAGTGTGTATCCCTAGTCTCTGTTGAAATTGTTGTTGTTTAAGCGCATCTCGGCAGCTTCCTTTATAACGGAGTTCCAATATGTAGACGCATGAGCCAACACTTTTGTATTTTCGAACTGTATTTTGTGTCCGTTTTGTAGGCAATGCTCCGCTATGGCCGAATTGTCAAGCTCCCTTTGTTTTATATGGCGCTTGTGTTCAGTACAACGCTCCGAAATCGTGCGACTTGTCTGTCCAATGTACATGCTGCCACATTCACAGGGTACACCATACACACCGTACACTCGAAGAGCAATGCCGTCTTTAACAGGGCGCAACATGTCTCGTATCTTGAGGGCGGGCCGGAACACTGGTCTTAGCCCATGTTTCTGCAGCAGAAGTCCTAACTTACTGCTAATTGCTCCACAGTATGGCAGGAATACAGTCCGTTTGGCCTCTTCTACTGATTCACCAGGTGTCTTTCATCGGCGGCCCATGAAAGCGTTTACGATGTCTTTTTTTCTGTATCCATTTTCCCCGAAAACACGTTTTAAGTTCTGGAATTCAGACTGTAGGTGGTCGTCGTCAGATATAATCTTGGCTCTAGGAACCAACGTGTTCATGGCAGCTTTCTTGTGTACAGTGTGGTGGAAACTACTGGCGTTCAAGCACCAATCAGTGTGTGTCGGTTTCCGGTACATTGAATGACCAAGCTGGCCTCCTGCCTTCCGCTCAACCAAAACATCCAAGAATGGTGGCTTGCCGTGCTTCTCCATCTCGACAGTAAATTTAATGTTGGGATGGACACCATTCATATAATCGACGAAACGCTGTAATGTATCTTCACCTTGAGGCCATATCAGGAAGGCGTCATCAACGTATCGTAGAAAGCAAGATAGCCGTAATTTCGCAGTTTGCAGAGCCTACTCGTCAATGTGCTCCATGAAGCGCGTGCCACATTGGATCGATCTGATTGGCTGCTGATGATGTCATCGTGCCTATACGAGCGAGAGACCGTTACAGCCCCGGCAGTCAGTGAACTCCTGACGACGATGGTGGAGATGGCCATCGAAAGCTCGAGGAATTTATTCGAATTGACGCGGCTGGAAAACCGAGAAACTTTTATTCGAAAAACCAGTTGATAAACGAGGAAAGTGGGCTCGAATTTGAGCAAGTGAAAAAACACAAAAATGTTGGTTTCAAACGTTACGCTCACTGGTGAAATAAATGCTATAAGTGGCAACGGTGGCAGAGTTGCACCTTGTAAAAGAAGAATGACATTTGTATTAATGAAGGTCTAAATAAATATACTTCATTTGTACTTTTAAAAACTTCTGGCGTTATTTCTTTTCCTGTGAGGAGTTATTTGGTGAACTTAAGATGTACGAGTATCTAGTACAGTATGGACGCACAACTTCGAGCAAGGGGGGGGGGGGGGGGGGGAGAACTAATATTGGCCGCACGTGTCTTGGTGCACGTGCACAGAGATCGGCAGAAACTAATTAATTTCGTTATTAGAGTAAGGGAGAGACGTACCCTGTACTGTACATAAGATGTGTGGGAGAAAATTTAAGGTGATATTTGTGTTATCGTAGTATTTTGGATGGGTTTCGCATGTGCTATAAGTAGCTTATTTGTAATTAATGTGCGCAAAAAATTTGGTGCGTGCAGTTCGTCTGACATCATTAAAATTTTTCTTGCTGATGCGAGTAAAACATCTAGTTGAGTGCAAACAATGAGCTGAGTTTCTGGGAGAATATTCCGTGAGTTCAGTCTAAGTTGTATGTTATTGTGGAAGGGTTTTTGAATACATTTGTGTATTTAAATGTCTGGAGATAAATCGTATTTTTGTGCTAATAAGAGTGAACATTTACTGAATTTATGACCCAGTTATACGCTGAGTTAAAATGAAAGCTAACTGGGAGATTATCACTCAGGACAGTATTAGTTTTCGAGTTTATGTTTAGATGCGGTAAAATTATACAAAAATGATCAAGTGTGGATTGATTTTTAGTGTCAAACAAATTTCACAGCATGAAAGACGTGTTCACTGATGGGAACATGGACACGGATTTTGAAATGTTGAGCTTAATCAAATATGTTTTGCCTAAGCTATAAATCTGTCTTTGCTTGCTGACCTGTTTGTAAATGTGTCTTTCCACTCGGGAGGGTGTTCACTGCCTGATCGATGGGGATTCAGGAACTCGTATGATTATTGCTAACTACACCACAATCGTATTTCGACAGCCATGATCCATCATCACTGCTGTTGACTGCAGATTGACGCGTCTTTCGGCCCAGTACTTAGCCAATGGGTCTTGAATTTCTGCAGACGGGGTGGGACTGCGGACACTCTAAACTTTTAACCTTTGAAGTCAGAACACAGGTCGTGTGCTGCGTCTATGGAAGTGAGAGCAAAAGTGCTAAAAGCTTTTGCAAAGAAATGGATGACTCGAGAGTTTGTTTAAAAATGTTTGTTGATTAGGGCATTAACTAATACGCCGTAATTTGTGTTAGACTTATTAAATGCATGCTACTAAGATCGAAGACTACTGTATTTGACGCTTTTCAGGAAGACAGAGGAGCATGCGCCTTTAAACTTACATACATCTGCAATAATGAATGACAGAGAGTAGACGGGGTGGTCGATACGATTTAACAGTAGGCTGATTATACATTCTAGAGAGGGAGAAGTTGCTGTAGGTCAATTTTTCCACTGTTCTATCAGGATGTATCAGTCGCGTGACATAGCCTGCACTTGACTCGTACACAAACACTTGTTCTGTGAGGGTCTTAGAGCAGTGTCTACTTTCGATGATTAACAGTAAACCTCTTGGTCATCAGTAGACTTCCATCTCATGTGTGATGAAACGAGACACATTCCTCTAAACGAACTATGATTTACGCGATGTACTCCATTCCCCTGTCGCATGTTAAGCGAAAAATCGTTACTTCAGTTTCATAACCCAGTTAGCGATAGGTGTTTATGAGACACTGCAATCCCCTGTGCGTACACCTGCTTGACAGATGTTCTGTTTACAGAGTTAGTGGCGGAGTGACTTGTAATTTCCACATGTCGAACGCCGCTGCTATCCATTTATCTGTTTCCTTGAAAGAGGTATTCTCTGTTACTAACAATCATTTTATGTAGGACTGATGTGGGCATCGTACAATTTCTGAACTGTGATCGAATGTGGCCAGTGGACGCTTTACATCTCTGGATAGCTATATTGTGCATGTATGACACAGAGCCATATTTTTAAAGAAGTAGTTTTCTCGTTTTACGGTTCGATACCATAGTTTATCGTAGAGAAACCTGCAAGAAGAATGTATATCATGCGCTGGAAATATACTTCGACAATTCTAGTATTAACAGCGCTGCATTCCACATGACTGCTAGGTCGTAAACTTAAGCGATCTAACATTATAGCCTGTTTTAAGTGCGTAACGTTGTAGCATTAGGAGTGCATGTGTTTTTGTTCTCTCTTACCAATACCTTCCAGGTAGTGATCCTAGACTCCCGAATAATACTTTAAAATTTATAGCTTGGTTGATTTACGCAAAAAATCTTCGAACTCCATGTGTCTGGAGCTCCATCACACATGAAAATAACCCCTTTCTTGTTCGTCTTAACTGTCTGCTATTAGATCAGAACACTTTCAAATCTGTTACTATACATCGATAAGGAGTGCTAACCCCCTCAACACGGGCGCATCTCGAGAAATCTTGTGCACTTGAATGGGCGAGGACTTGGCAAGCTCCATTCATTCACGAGATGTGGAATGTAACGGTCTACTTCTGGTGGGTTGCAAATAAAATCGGTAAAGGTGCAGTAGGGGCTTGTTGGTCAATGACAGGGTGTGGGGAGACTTTCAGTCTCTAATTTTACCCTAAGAGTAGGAGAATACTCTGTGACTCCCATCAGTATAGAGATAGATCGTAAATTAAGTGCTAATCTCGAGGTGTTAAAATATGTAGAGCACTGTCTGATATACTTTGATGATGTTTGTGTTCGAGAATTAATAATGAATGGTGGTACTGTACAGTCATCTCTCTACATTCGCAATCATACTCGCAAAGTGGAGAAGGGGTGGTTTATCTATGATACTAGAATGCTATGATACTAGAATGCTATCACATCATTGGTCAGTGTTGAAATGACTGTAAGATTGCTAATATTGTTCACACTGTCAACTGCAATGCTTATTCTTGCAGTACATCAGCGAAGTCTTTTGCATCCCATCCATCCACTGACATTCTGTTGGTTACCACATAATGATTGACTGACATCGCTTGTTTGAGTTGAAGAAAGAGGTTTGGTTGAGGTACAACACCTTCTGGGGACGGATAACACCAAAACAGTGATCGCGTACATGACTGCAGTATGAGGAATCAGTCGAAAGGGGATGCAGTGCCTTCAGCTATTCCATCGCTGTGACAGGTGAGTTTAAATGTAGAGGTAGCCCATTTGACCCAACTTCCCTTTAAAATTCAAACCTCAAACTGGTAGGGGTGGTTTCGCAAGGGGATGGGTGGGGGATGTCTGGAACTCTCCAACTTGGTTAATGGTACTCGCCTCATCAGACGACGTCTCAGCAGCCATCTAGAGTGACGTCAATCGCGTCATCAGCTGAAGTCACAGCAGCCATCTTGAATGTCGTCAATCGCATCACAGTGCGACATCTAGTTTTCTGCGACAGGCTGTGGATCAGAACGTGCCAATGTCAGTTTAGAACTTGACACAGACCTCGTGGTCATTGCAGAAAAACATAATGTATTACAGTGTACAAAGCATGTTAGAAAACAATGTTTGAAACAATGACACAGGGTCACAGTGTGCATCTGTTACATCTTATAGTCCTCGGGATACGCTCATCCTCCTACAGTGTATGTGATCAAACTTTTATCTGGTCTGCCGGCCGAAGTGGCCGTGCGGTTCTAGGCGCTGCAGTCTGGAACCGAGCGACCGCTACGGTCGCAGGTTCGAGTCCTGCCTCGGGCATGTATGTGTGTGATGTCCTTAGGTTCGTTAGGTTTAATTAGTTCTAAGTTCTAGGCGACTGATGACCTCAGATGTTAAGTCCCATATTGCTCATTGCCGTTTGAACCATTTTTAACTAGTCTGTGCAGTTGGTCAGTACATTTAATAGGAATGTCGCATGTGCTCCATGGTGGCACGCAGATGATATTTGTTTCCGATATATGGAAGCAGAAAGAAGTGGTAAAAATCTGACCGAGTTCTCTATCAGATTAAGTTAGTAGAGCTTTTATAGTTATTAACTTTTCTATGTTGGATGGTGTATAATGATGAAGATAGCATGTTGGGAAGCTAGACGTGAATGGACGAGGATCTCTAGTACCTGCATGTAGTTTGGGGACGCACCACAATGCACTCATTTCCAGCGAATGGTCATAACACGGTCTATTCACACTAACTCAGGTCGCTCTGTTCCTACAAGGGTTGCAGAATGTGGTGGATATGGCTTTCTCCGACTTCTGGTCAATGCCGACTTAAATTGGAACTATCACATGCACAATGATGCATAAATGTCAGCACTCGCAAGATGTGTAGGGATTGACAAAAACCACGCTGGCGTATATAGGTTCCAACACAGGTATGTGTTTGAAAGGAAAGACTTGATTCCAAATCATAGACCTCATATCTACTGATAACGTAACACTAGAGATCGGAAAAGCCAGTGCACATTTCTTACGACCTCAATCAGCCTTCTGAATCAGTTATCGCCTATAACTCAGTGGATATATCGCAGAACCTCTGACATGGTATCGGGACAGAATACGTTACAAATACTGGAGAAATATCTAGCGGCCTGACGGCGTTGGAAATAGCGGTTTCATACCACATTCCTTAGCTGAATCACTTTCAAAATCCAACGATTTTATAACGAGGTTGCATCGTGGGCTACATGTAACCAGACTGCTGGTCTGATAATATACACTCATACGATCACCGTTTCGATATTTGTCTCGAAAAATTAATGCATTCAGAGGTAATGCCATACCTCGTTTCAAAAGGCCAGTATATCTTTTAATATAGATACTTGTGTGCGCCTGTAGCATCAAGACCGCTTGTGACAGTACCATAAAGTAGTTTTAGCGATCAGATTTTTTAACATCTGGCGGTTTGTAAGACGATTGCGCCGCTAAGACTCAGCAAGAAAAACTTATGAGATATGTCAACTTATCACTCATTTTCTCTTAGTATTATTTTGTCTCGTGTGCAATCATTTATTGGTGAAGTATTATACTCAGCAGTAGAGGATGGATGATAGGTTCACCCTGAGTATCAGACTTGTAAAGTATGTGTTTGTGTTCTGACCAATGGAACAGAAATGACTGTGCGTAGTCGTAAGGAAGGTATGGATTTGACGTGGAGTACCGTGATAGCAAAGGGAAGAGTATGTCAGGTCATAAGAATGGACCAGTTATTTCTATTTTCAGAGCCACGCCACCAGCAGAGTGTATTTCCGATAATTCGCTCATTGTCGAATGTCGTTCAACTGAGACCGCAATCGTAACAATTAGTTGTAGGTACAGGGGTAAAATATATACGAGGCCAGTTTTTTTCCTAGAAATGTTCTGTCTATGTGTGCTCGGCATGCAGTGAGAGTGGCCTGTGTGGGAACGGTAGGAGCCGTCCGAATGGAGAGGCCTCTTGGAGTGTAGGAATGTAGCTCAGTTAACCGAATAGCGAACTAATAGTTAGTATGTGTTGACAGCTTTTGTGATATAGTGGAAATTTGACAAGATTCAATATGGACATGTTTGTGCAGGGCCATTATTCTCTCCCATGTAAGTTGTTTGGTTGACTGCCTGTTCGCACTTGACTTCTTTATTTAGTTGAGAGAATATCGATTGCGGCGTGTGCATCTAGCAGGTGGAAGACATTTTTGCCGGTTCTATAAACATGAGATACACCTTAGTTGTCTTTGTAAATTACTGGGATGATTTGGAATCTGCTAGTTCATCGACATTGGTATTCGCGAGTGGAAATATCAGTTTCCTCTATTTTTTTTCTTTCTATGTAAATGTCTTTGCAGCCTTGCCAAGTTTCTAGTTAGTTAGTGGTTTACAGCACCCCCCCCCCCCCAATTGTTAAAGTTTTGGGTTTGCAGAATAACAATTACCAATCTGTATCTTGCAATTATGTTGTGCGAGTGAGCGGTAGGATACCCATGTGTGCTTGATATCGAGAAGTACCGCGAAAATGGTATAATATTAGGAATCTCTACATAGCGGTGAGAACATTTGCGTATGTTGAAAGCAGGAAGGGTGACACGTGATGGATGTGGTACCACGATAGGACCACGAGGAAGAACGTTTTTCGACGTTATTCTGCGCTATTATCGTAAAAAGGTTCTGTTAGAGCATGACTTTCCGTGCATACAAGCCAAGACATTACGAAAGCTCCTAAAAAAGTACATGTTGATTGTAACTGGGACACTACACAACTTTCGAGAGTTTGACTTGGTTCTTATTTTTGATATCGATGTTACTTCAGTACAATTGAGAACGTTGCTAGATGTGCTTGCTATGGTATGTAGCTATGTACAGCAATGCATCAGCCACACAACACGCATGTCCCACTAGAATCCCGAGCGGTCGAGCAGATTTCTATTGCATGTGGTGGTGTCACACATATCACGTCAGGATCACGAGCAACCGCGCTCCCTGTGCTATTCTGGAATGCATTTCTGCAGCATCTGTGAGGGTGAGTCGCTCGGCAATTAGGTCTTTGCTGGACCACAGGCAGAGAGAGGGTTCACACCAGTAGCGGTAAACACATGCGTGCACAACCCAGAGGAAGACTTGGTGCTCATTTACACTAGTGGCCATTAAAATTGATACACCACGAAGATGACGTGCTACAGACGCGAAATTTAACCGACTGGAAGAAGATGCTGTGATATGCAAATGATTAGCTTTTCAGAGCATGCACACAAGGTTGGCGCCGGTGATGACACCTACAACGTGCTGACATGAGGAAAGTTTCCAACCGATTTCTCATGCACAAACAGGAGTTGACCGGCGTTGCCTGGTGAAACGTTGTTGTGATGCCTCATGTAATCAGGAGAAATGCGTACCATCACGTTTCCGAATTTGACAATGGTCAGACTGTAGCCTATCGCGAATGCAGTTTTTCGTATCGCGACATTGGTGCTCGCGTTGGTCGACATCCAATGACTGTTAGCAGAATATGGAATCGGTGGGTTCAGGAGGGTAATACGGAACGCCGTGCTGGATCTCAAAGACCTCGTACCACTAGCAGTCGAGATGACAGGCATATTATCCGCATTTCTATAACGGATCGTGCAGCCACGTCTCGATCCCTGAGTCAACAGATGGGGACGTTTGCAAGACAACAACAATCTGCACGAACAGTTCGACGACGTTTGCAGCAGCGTGGACTATCTGCTCGGAGACCATGGCTGCGGTCACCCTTGACGCTGCATCACACACAGGCGCACCTGCGATGGTGTACTCAACGACTAACCTGGGTGCACGAATGGCAAATCGTCATTTTTTCGGATGAATCAAGGTTCTGTTTACAGCATCATGATGGTCGCATCCGTGTTTGGCGACATTGCAGTGAACGCACATTGGAAGCGTGTATTCGTCACCGCCATACTGGCGTATCACCCGGCGTGATGGTATGGGGTGCCATTGGTTACACGTCTCGGTCACATCTTGTTCACAATGACGGCACTTTGAACATTGGACGTTACATTTCAGATGTGTTACGACCCGTGGTTCTACCCTTCAGTCGATCCCTGCGAAACTCTACATTTCAGCAGGATAATGCACGACTGCATTTTGCAGGTCCTGTGCGGGCCTTTTAGATACAGAAAATGTTCGACTGCTGCCCTGGTCAGCACATTCTCCAGGTATCTCACCAACAGAAAAGTCTGGTCAACAGTGGTCGAGCAACTGGCTCGTCACAATACGCCAGGCACTACTCGTGATGAACTCTGGTATCGTGTTGAAGCTGCATGGGGAGCTGTACCTGTACACGCCATCCAAGCTCTGTTTGATACAATACCCAGGCGTATCAAGGCAGTTATTAAGACCAGAGTTGGTTGTTCTGGGTACTGATTTCTCAGGATATATGCACCCAAATTACGTGAAAATGTAATCACATGTCAGTTCTAGTATAATACATTTGTCCAATGAATAGCTGTTTATCATCTGCATTTCTTCTTGGTGTAGGAATTTTAATGGCCAGTAGTGTAGATAGACATGTGATGTTAGTATAACACTCGAAGAACTGTAACTGTAGAGTGACTTTGACATGCTGTCTGCAGCAGCTTCAGAATGTTGGCTGGCTCGTGGTGGCTTGCGTCCGGGGGTGTCGACGTGCACATCCTTGGACAGACTGCAAATAGATCTTCGCTCCGGTCTGGTTGCATCAACAATTGTGCCTAGGTGGTCACGCAATTTGAGAGGAATTTCTCAGGCGTCAGGTATGAAAGGGATGCCGCCACCTCATGCTTGAGGGACCTGAAGGGTACCTGTGTGTGGCTTGGAAGCTGATGGCTGTGTCACTTCCCGGGAGCTGCCAGTGCATGCCAACTCCTATGAGTGTGTGCGATAGCCTCCTGTGTGATCCAGTGGGCAGGTGGCAGTGGGAAGTGCCTGTGCAGGTTGTTTGCGTGTATGTTGCATTATTTTGTGAGCAGGTCTGTAGCCTGTGCTATGAATTATTTTTATAGTTTACGAGTTGATTTCGTGTCTGCACATCAGTGTACTGCATTATTTAGGAGGAGTTTGCATGTTTGTGTGCTGTGTACTGGAATTTTTTCGGTAATTTAGGAATTGTTTGCGTGTCTACAGAGCGTTATTTCGGTAATGTATGAGTAGTTTACAAATATGTAGGGTGTGTGGTGTGACCCCATGCAAGTCAGAGCATGTGTTTTGTATCAGTGTGATAAATATGCTATCTGAAATCCATCCCTAAACAATTTGTTCCAGAATAACTAAGTATACTCATACCACTCTCCAGCAGCCAAGCGCAGTCTATTCTCCCCTCCAGAAAGCAATTCTGTGTTATGCCACAGAATGGATAACAGTGCCCTCTGGTGGCAGTACTGTGTACCAGGTCTGGAGCCCTGGTGAACACACTGTTTCCTGCCATATCCCCCCTCCCCCCCCCATCTTGGATTACTTCACAGAATGGACGACAGTGCCCTCTGGTGGCAGTACTGCGCAGTAGGTCAGTTGGACTCCAGACCTTTTCGCGAGTACGCTTGATGGTGGTAGTGCCTCAAATTGTTTAAATAAATACTGAATGCAAAATAAAGACTTATGTCCAGCACTGGCCAACTCCTCTTCCTGCCATTTCCTAGGAAGAGATGGTAGTCAGGTGACTTAGGTTAATGGAGGTAACCCAAGTGACCTATTTTCCAGCCATTTTTTTTAGGTTAGTAGAGGTAGCCATAGTGTGTTGAACTGTACTGATAGAATTTGAACTTTCCGCTGTTTTCTGAGGGAGAGGAGGGGACGGGGATTAGATTAGTGGATGTAGCTCAATTGACCTATCTTCCCGCCAAAATCCGCCATCTTGGATGACGTCATGCACTAGTGCCAAGTCTACAGGCTGCCATCTTGGATACATCTGGCAACAATGGAGAGTTGCGCAGAACGAAGTCAGCTCCATTACTTACTGACAGTTCTCTCTCAATGTGAGTGTAAGTGACACAAGGGCGAACTGTCGTTAAGTTGGAGGAAAAACGTACTAAAGATCGATTGCGGTATTGGCGATAAATATCGAAAACAAGATATCAGGAAGAATCCATCCGCAGTGACACAAAATTGAACAATTACAGAAGTTGTAGTTGTATTTTTAGAGAAGCAGGTGCCAAACCGATACTCAATGAAAAATTTCTGTGTTAATGTAATTCTCTTTTACAAACTGTAGCACATGAGCTATTAGTTCGACCTATTTTCAAATTTTGTTTGTTAATTTGGGAATCTTAACAGGTAGGATAAACAGAATAGATTACCTAAAGAATAGCGAGGCTGCTGCTGACGATTCTCTTAGCACAGGCAAGTTGTGTGTTACAGAGATGCTAATTAAGCTATAGTATCAGGCCCTACAAGAGAGGCATTGTGTATCACGGAGAGGTTTGCTGTTTGCATTTCGGGAGCGCACGGTGACCACGAAAGGAAAATCAGTGTTTTTTTTTTTTTTCATGTAGAGGCTTTCTGACAGTCATTCTTTCCTGACTTGGCGAGTGGAGGAGGAGAGGGTGGAAATGAGAGAGTTACTGGTAGCAGCCTGTATCGCACTCTGTAGTTTGCTAGCCGAGTAGCTGCAGACGAAGACGAAATATTGCAACATTTTTAAGGCGTTCATCCGGAAACAAATACTTCAAGAAGAACCCAGATGCTCTCACAAAACACAGTGTCACAGTCATACATTTTACTGAATGTGAATGTTTGCGTAGTCGTACTGATTTGAAGAGCAGACGATTCACAAGACATGTTTACCTGCCACGTGCCACGTGCCACGTGCCACGTGCCACGGCTACACTCACCAACGGGGAGAAGGGGTGTGACGATGTGTCTTGCCGCATACAGGACGCGAACGAACGTTCAAGTATTAAACACCAAAATTACGCAGTTTTTGTTATCTCCGCTACACTGAAACAAGCTCATGCTGAGCCTTGTGTGAAGAACATTTAAATATATTAGCGGTTTTAATAACTTCACCATGACACACATAATGTGTCCGGCTCGTTGTTGTTTAAAGACCGGCACGACGAACCCAGCATGTTCGATCACAGGCTGGTCACCATCCGTAAAATAAACAATAAACAGAGTGAGACCCTCAGCGATGGGATGTGAAAGAATATATATAATCCAGATATATAAACACTTAAAATTCGAAAATTCGACTCAAGAACGGCTGCCAACATGAGTAAGTAGATATCCTCGGAGTAGTGAAGCAACTTAAATCACTTAATAGAAGCAAGCCTTCTGATCCGCACTGAATACCAATTTTGTTCGTTTGTGAATGCTGATGCAATATCTCCATACTTAACAGTCACACACAACCGCTCGCTCGACGAAATATCTGTACCCAAAGACTGGAAATTTACACAGGTCACTCCAATAATCAAGAAAGATACTAGGAGTAACGTACCAAACTTCACGCCCATATCATCAACGTCGATATGCAGCAGGATTTTGGAACCTATATTGTGTTGGAACATCACGAACTACCTCTAAGAGAACGGTCTACTGACACACAGTAACGCATTCGGGAGGACGACGGTTCAATCCCGCGTCCGGACATCCTGATTTAGGTTTTCCGTGATTTCCCTAAATCACTCCAGGCAAATGCCGGGATGGTTCCTCTGAAAGGGCACGGCCGACTTCCTTCCGAATCCTTCCCTAATCCGATGAGACCGATGACCACGCTGTCTGGTCTCCTTCCCCAAACCAACCAACCAACCAACACACAGTAAACACTGATTTAGAAAACATCGTTCTTGTGAAACACAAATAGCTCTTTACAAACACGGAGTGTTCAGTATTTCTAGATTTCCAGAAGGCTGCTGACATTGTACCACACAAGCTGCTCGTAGCGAAAGTGCGTGCTTATGAAATATCGTCTCAGTTATGTGACTCGTTTCGTGATTTCCTGTCAGAGAGGTCACAGTGCGTAGTAATTGACGGAAAGCCACCGAGTGAAACAGGACTGATTTCCGGCGTTCCCCAAGGTAGTGTTACAGTCTCTTTGCTGTTTCTTACTGTATAAACGATTTAGGAGAAAATCTGAGCATACGCCTTAGGTTGTTTGCAGATGACACTGTCATCTATTAAAAAATGGCACTAAGTACAATGGGACTTAACATCTGAGGTCATCAGTCCCCTAGACGTAGAGCTACTTAGACCTCACTAACCTAAGGACATCACAGACATCAATGCCCGAAGCAGTATTCGAACCTGCGACCGTAGGAGCAGCGCGGTTCCGGACTGAAGCGCCTAGAACCGCTGAGTCACAGAGGCCGGCACTGTCGCTTATGGACCAATAAAGTCATCAGAAGGTCAAAACAAACTGCAAAACTATTTAGTAAAGATATCTGTATTTTACAAAAATTGGCAATTTCCCTAAATAACGAAACGTGTGTGGTCATCCACAAGAGTGCTAAAAGGAATCCGTTAAACTCTGGTTATAGGACAAATCAGTCAAATCTCAAGCCCGTAAATTCAACTAAACACCTACGACTTACAAGTACAAACAACTTAAGTTGGAAGAAACTCATAGAAAATGTTGGAAAGCATACCAAAGACTACGTTTTATTGGCAGAACACTTAGAAAATGTAACATAGTTACTAAACGGACTGCCTACACTACGCTTGCTCGCCCTCTTTTGTAGTAATGTTGCGGGTCTGGGATCCTTACCACATAGTATTAACGGTGTCCACCGAGAAAGCTCAACGAAGAGCAGCACGTTTCGCATTAGCGTGAAATAGGGAAAAGAGTGTCACGCATATGGTACAGGATTTGGGCTGGACGCCACTAATACAAAGGCTTTTTCCTTGCGGCGGAATCTTTTCACGAAATTTCATTCACCAAATATCTCCTCCGAATGTGAAAATATTTTGTTGACGCCGACCCACATGGGGAGGAACGATCATCGTAATAAAATAAGCAAATCAGAGGTCGCACGGAAAGATGTAGGAGTTCGGTATTTCCGCGCTGTTCGAGAGTGGAATCATAGAGAATTATTGTGAACGTGGTTCGTTGAAGCCTCTTCTAGGCACTTGGATGTGATCTGCATAGTATCCATGTAGATGTAGATGTCACGCTACATCCGCAAAGGTCCACTGACGTAACAATGACAAACGAGCAGGCCAAAAAAAGAAAAAAAAAGAAGATGACGTTGTCCCCGTGACTGACTGCCATTTGCAGGACTGGGTTCGATTCCCGGTACTGCCGAGCATCTTGCCTCTGTGGGAGAACTGGAACGGACTCCGTGATGTCAGTTGAGGAGCTTCTTGGGTGAACTGGTGAGTGACGACTCCAGGGTCTGGAAAGCCCATAACGGCTGGGAGAGCGGTGTGCTGGGAGCACGCCTCTGCATGCCGCGGCTGCGTCACGCCACACGGCACGGAGCGACACGGCGACCGGTCGGCGTCACAAAGTCGTCTGGGCCTAATCATTGAGTTACTGTTAACATTTTTCGAGTTCACTCTTCACGGAGAATAATAGAGTGACTGTATTCTTTTACTTTTTGTGCTATTTATATTCCTGTATGGACATTTAAATAAAAATTGAAGTGCTAGTTCATTTAGTTCACGTCGTTAGTAGCTACCCAGTGTGCACTGCGTCTCGCTGAACTGGCATTACATGGGAATTATTCGGATCCAATTATTTTCAGTATTTAAGATTGGATGACCACCCGAACCAGCAAGAAGGTACGTGTTTCCATCAGGGTGCAGTTTACAAACTACAAACCATCATACACACTCATATCTATGCGACCAGCTATCAGAGAAGGAGAAACAGTCAAATCAAGTAAAACCGATGGTTCTGATTTACGGAATGTCATCTGCAATGTTATTTTCATCAGAAGATCTATGCCACCAGTTTTGAATTTACACCGTGTAAATTATGACACTGTCAAAGTTAGCATAGTTAGTTACTACTAGAGCTGTTAATTCAGCAGCACGCTACATGTAACTCTCACATCTTCAGATGATTTGTCTTTGACATTATATATTTCTCTGATCTAAACGTCTCTGAAACATAAGCTAGGTAGATGTAGTGCAATAATAATTGATGTAAAGGAATTATTATTGGTAATTTAAAACATTCTATACGTTTGAACGTTTTTCTTACTAAAATAACAAGCGTCCATGGACTGTTAAAACACGGGACTAGTGTGCAATACAATTCTTACGGGGACAGTAACTGTGAATGTGAAGAAAATACCATAGAGTAGCCAATGTACGGTTGAACAACTACAAGATATAAGGCTTATGAATGTGGTAATACCGCACCTTTCACGCCCATTGGATACTTGGATGATCGCCTGCAGATGTCAGCAAACAATGAAGACATTTTCTTGCCACGAACTGCACAAAATTGAGCGTTTCAGGGTGCTAACAAGGTCAAGGTTCCACTTTCATTGTGGTATCCGCTTTGTTGTTAACACTGTTCATCTTCACTGTTAACAATTTACTCCAACAAACGTTTCTATCTGTCCAATGTCAGCATGGAAAAGGACGTTTTATGCCTATCCTCACATGGAAGTTGGTATGGGCAGATCCATTCGAATGATTTTGCGAAACGACTTTCACTTCTGTGCAGACAGTACAAATTTTGAATGCCACAAAGCGGTCACCAATGCATCACCTCAGATGAAACTTCCTGGCAGATTAAAACTGTGTGCCCGACCGAGACTCGAACTCGGGACCTTTGCCTTTCGCGGGCAAGCGCTCTACCATCTGAGCTACCGAAGCACGACTCACGCCCGGTACCCACAGCTTTACTTCTGCCAGTATCTCGTCTCCTACCTTCCAAACTTTACAGAAGCTCACCTGCGAACCTTGCAGAACTAGCACTCCTGAAAGAAAGGATACTGCGGAGACATGGCTTAGCCACAGCCTGGGGGATGTTTCCAGAATGAGATTTTCACTCTGCAGCGGAGTGTGCGCTGATATGAAACTTCCTGGCAGATTAAAACTGTGTGCCCGACCGAGACTCGAACTCGGGACCTTTGCCTTTCGCGGGCAAGTGCTCTACCATCTGAGCTACAGAAGCACGACTCACGCCCGGTACTCACAGCTTTACTTCTGCCAGTACCTCGTCTCCTACCTTCCAAACTTTACAGAAGCTCTCCTGCGAACCTTGCAGAACTAGCACTCCTGAAAGAAAGGATACTGCGGAGACATGGCTTAGCCACAGCCTGGGGGATGTTTCCAGAATGAGATTTTTCACTCCGCAGCGGAGTGTGCGCTGATATGAAACTTCCTGGCGGATTAAAACCGTGTGCCCGACCGAGTTCGAGTCTCGGTCGGGCACACACTCTCTGTTAGTTATACAACACTGCCGGCCGGACTGGCCGTGTGGTTCTAGGCGCTACAGTCTGGAGCCGTGCGACCGCTACGGTCACAGGTTCGAATCCTGCCTCGGGCATGGATGTGTGTGATGCCCTTAGGTTAGTTAGGCTTACTTAGTTCTAAGTTCTAGACGACTGATGACCTCATACGTTAAGTCGCATAGTGCTCAGACCCATTTGAACCATTTGAGCCAACACTGTCTCACTCGTATTTTATTGGTTTTCATACAGAATAGACTTATGGAAATGGTGTTCAACTTGTGTAAGCCGTTTCTATCTTTGTATCAGTGGCAAAATGTGCAAATGATGTCTCACTCAAACTCTTTAAACTTGTATTCATAAGCAGTTTGACATAGCACATGGATAGATGAGTTGCTGAGAAATTCCAATGGAAGACAATGAGGCATGATGTAAGGTGACATGGTCTCCTGACCTCCATTTCTTACATATTCCAACTTCATCATCGTATTCTCCATATCAAGATGTTTCATTCGAGCCGAAACTCGATAGGGTAGAGTCAATTTTACATATTTCCATTTAATCGATATGCAAATCTAATAAATAAATCGCAAGTGAGCACCGAGATTAAAAAGTCGAACCTGGCATACACAAACTTTCTTCAAGGCACGACAGCCACAGAGTTTTGTTAGGCAGAGGCAACCAGCCCACTGGAAAGTCCATAGGAGGGTGAGTTAGCTCGCAGCAGCGCTGGCCGGCTGACCACCCAAGGACCAAAACAGTTTTTGCGAGAGAAAATGGATGATGGCCTCTGTGTTCATCTTAAAAGCAAAATCCGCTGTATTGTTGGGGTTATCCCCACCATACGCATTTTTAACAGACCTAGTGTGCAGTTTCAGAGTTCTCACAGGTGGACAGTAAACGCCTATCGCAGATGCTATATATTTCCAGGTTGGTCAGCTGAAACGGAGCGCCTTTCTCCCGTTTGTAAGAGTAACGCTGATTGGCGGACTATTTCTGATGGAATGAGCCAGAGGAGTGGGGGAATGCAGCAGATGATATACCCTTTCGCCTTTTCCGTGGAAAGGGGTCGTTCCAGTGATGCTCTTGTAGCGAGAACATGTAGCGGAAGCGAGTGCGCTCGTGCGTGTATGCAGAGAGCGAGGATCAAAGCCTCTACTCAGTACTGCACTGGGAGAGCACCTCTGCCGCTAGCGAATCGGAGTGATACTCTGTATTTAGTCGCTTGTGATTAAACGTTTGTTCACTGTGTTGGCAGCGACACTTAATGTGCAGTGTGGACACAGACAGAGTATTAGTTAGTGCCTGCGAGCAAACATTGAGTGGCATCGCGGTGGACTGGTTATCTGACCAGTGTACCACGCCAATAGTTAGACAAGGGGCAGATAGGAGTCATTGACTTCATCAAGACGTAGTGAGAGTTAGATTGACGAAGGTCAATCCAGAAAGAAACAGACAGTTTTGTTATTTTTGTGCGGCGAACGAAGCAAGCAGCAGTCGTCGCAGCTCAAGGTATTGTGCACTACAGCGTAGGCGAGTCCCATCTTTCCTCCATTAGAAATAACGTACTTCTTTCACGTTATTCCATTACATTCCTCACTTGAAAGCCTCGACCGTACTTAGAAAAATTCAATCGGATAATTATTCAGGTTGAGTAGGTGTGGCTCTCAGCTATTCTGCTGAGTAAATAACATTCTTAAAGAAAAGGGATAAAAGAGCTTTCCCACACTTAGTATATAAATGTCATTAACAGGATTCCTATCCATAAGAGGTAACCTCCTATTCTGAAAAGAACCCGGAAATTTGTGTATCAGTTTATAAATAAAAGTTTCACTTGATTTTCTCAGATTTTGCAATAAATAATATTTTTCGTTCGTTTAATGTTTTTCTTACACTAACTAGCAATACTCCAGTACCCAAGTATCCCACTAGTTACGTAAGAATTTTTGTGTCTTTTCATTACAGCGGATGACTCCAGAAGATATTTATTGCATCTTGCAGGAGACAAAGGGTACTTGTCAGATCAATCCGTTGCACAACTCGTCGGCATAAAGCCCACACACATACAACGATGTTGAACACTGTATGAAAGACAGCGAAGCTTTTGTGCAGATGGCTGACATTAGTCATCAGAAAATTCCGTTACTAGGGCCGCCAGAGGCCTTTGAGAATAGCTGGGTAAAATATTTTAGGATCATTTAACAGAACACATGCAGAGAATAAATATATACTGACCATAATAGACCATCTTTCACGATTCGCAACAACAGTAGCAGTTACTGATTAACAAGTTAACACAGTAGAATGAGCGATAGTCAATATTTGAGTACTCAAATCTGGTGTATCAGATACCTTAATTACTGACTGGAGTAAAATTTTTTGATCAGATTTAATGAAACAGTTGTGTCATCTGCTTCACTTTGCGAAACTCCAAAGAAGGACATGAGCGAATAGAGAAGTTGCATAGGTCCATATACAAAATGTTAAGCCACTATGTAAACAGCCAACACAACGATTGGGGCATGTTCCTTGACTTCAGAGTCTCAGTATCACTTCGAAAGCATATAACAGTGCTGGTCTTTCGCCTTACAAGGTGGTTTATGGCAGATAGATGCCCTCTCGCTTCGACGAAATAAAGCCTTGGAGCCAATAGTGTGCCACTAAGGAAGTTCACAAAGCGTTTACGTTGAACTTGACAGAGGGTGCAGCGAGCCAACACGGAACCAAAAATGGTTGAAATGGCTCTGAGCACCATGGGACTTAACTGCTGAGGTCATCAGTCCCCTAGAACTTAGAGCTACTTAAACCTAACTAACCTAAGGACACCACACACATCCATGCCCGAGGCAGGATTCGGACCTGCCACTGTAGCGCCTAGAACCGCTCGGCCACTCCAGCCAGCCAACACAGAACCCTTAGGATGTCAGAAACAGATGGGGCAATGTGGAGAGATACTGCAGCAGTACAGAATTTATTAGTGATTACTAGTGACAGACCTATACACACCTAAAGGTAAAACAAAGTACCACAGATCATACTATATTACTGAAATGATTTCGTCAATAAACGTTAAGTTACAATTAGCAGCAAAAACGTCTGTCGTTCATGTGAGCAGGGTCAAGCTGTTCAAAGGAGGTATAGATGCACTGCCGTAAGTTCCACCGGCTACACCAGTGCCAAGGAAAATATCTAAAAAAATTATGAAAGAATTACTTAATGATGTTCGGGATATACACAGTGTACCTTACACACTTGCATCATGGGGTGAACAGTAATTGATTAGGTCTTTATGTTGCTTCTGATTTTATTGTGTACGTTCATTGCCTTTATTTTGTTCATTGGTACTAATAATTTATTTATTTATTTGGTGTTGAATGGGGTAAGAGTTGTTTTTAATGTTGTTTATTCATGTATACACATTTGCAGATGAGGGACCGAAAGTTGCTTGTTTCTCAGGTGGCATGGTGACAGGGACGTCCAGGGTGATTGTTGCAGTCTTGACGTTGCTACAATTTTACAGGGGAGAAGTACTGTATATAGTCGAGAACCAGCCTGTGAATTTAGGACTATTATTCTTCAGACATCCAGATGGATCCAGCAGAAAGAGAGAAATTCCTAGTGTGAACGCAGAATGAGTACAAATAAGGGACTCTCTTACTGGAAACTTAGAGCACAGCTGACGCAAATAACAGTCACTAGTGCGAAGTCAAAGAGGGTGGTTACAGTCAGGAGGAAAGTTACTGGTAACAAAGACCCACAAAACTTGAATAATACAGTGGGACAAATACAGTCAAGATCAGAAGCCACTAAAACCACGATGGAATGGGATATTACGCTACTGTCAAACTTGGAACAGAGTGTGTTAAGTAATACCAAAACAGTTCGGGAGCAAAGTATAGAGTCAGCACAGTACACGAGAAACTCTATGGAAATAATGAATGATAACGTAGACGGAGTACAGAAAAGGCTTACGACACTAGAATGTAGAATGACTGTATTTAGGTTGTTGTGAACATTGGCAGATAGTCTCGACGGGGCACGAGTGGAAGTAGCAACGCTGCAAAAAGACGTCTACCACGCCATACACGGACAAGGACTACGGACGCGTGGTGTAGTGGTGCCGGCACGGTAACTCAGCATGTTCAGTGAGAGGGTTGGCTCTGTAATAAAAGAACCTTAGTGAAGTATTCAATTATGAACTTGAAGTGGTGTCATGTGATGTCCGCAAAGACCGAATGAAATTAAATAATAACGAATAAAATGAAGGAGAAAAATGAGTGTTGGGCGCAAGAAGGAATCCTAAGTAAATGTAAAACTCTTTTAGTGCGCTCGTGTGTAACGTCTGCAACGGAATGCCAGACGGGCATGAGAGGTGCTAGTGCAAGCAGCAAGACACACAGCTGCGGCTTTTGGTACATATCGCTCAAGCAAAGTGTCTGAACTGTTAGTTCGGCAATGAGACCTGCTACTAACAATGCACAGTGGAGTAAGAACACGTGAATTGTACACAAGACAGACCTTCAGCTGACTGACAGTGCAGAAAGTAACAAGCTGAAAGCCGGAAACGAGAGGATGCAATAGCGCACTGTGGTGAGGAAAGCCTCAGAATATCAGCCCACACTCGGTCTTCCTCTCCAAGGGATAAAGTCATTCGCCCTGACAGAGTGCTGCCGATACCAAGGCTTCGGAGCTCCACTTCTGTTCAATTGCAAAGAACAAATCCAAAGTCAAGACCTGTTATGCCCTGCCATTTGCGTTGTGACTACTACTTGTGATTCAGCAGTTAACACAGCCTGATGGATTTAGCCATTGTGAGCTGCTGTCTTCTCATCTCCTGATGTGAAGACTTGCAGCCTTCTACCACCTTTTCACTGGGGGGGGCCAAACTGATCGCGCATGGAGCACTGTTAAACGGTTGCTGCCCTGGAGAGATGCAATAGCTGCTGCTGTCTCCGCCGCCCAACCTGCACCTATGAGTGGACACTAACGTCCACAACTTTCCTCTCGTGGAAAGACCCTGACATAACTCTGCAGACCACAGCCGTCCTTTGCAGAGCTGCTGGAGACTTACTGCAACGCTGTCTTCGATATCCATGTGTGCGCACTGGTAAAAATGGTGTCGTCGAACTGTCGAGTGTCACCACCAAACGAGTAGCGCCTGCCATCATGCCGGGCCGGCTACCTTGCATGACACTGCTTCCATTGTGTCAGTGGCTGTGTACATGCCGACACCCTCGAGTCTGCCGAGGTGAACGCGGTGGCAGATTTCAGTCCCACGTACTGCTTCCGCTACCACCGTCGCTGCCACACGTAAAATGATTCTATTGTGGAACCAAACAGTAAACGTGTAAGTCGCTACTGTGCCTCAACAGCACCCTTGGAGCCCGACTAGCCCACCATCACGGCACCGTACTCTTAATCCTCCTGCATCTGTGGATGCACTCCTCTGTTGTTTGGTTCACATCAAGACGAAACTTGCAGCTTGCAGTTGGAGATGTAAACCCCAGTAAATAAGTAAGTAGTAGAGAACATTGATTCAGGCATGTGACTTTTGTGGTCAACACGAATGTGTGGAATCAAACGAATTTCGTGTAACTGTAGAAGCCTTTGAAACAGTAAAACGACTTTTACAAAAAAAGTTTTTCTTAGAAAGTTTTACTAAAACCTTAAAATACAAACATTGTATGTAAAAGGCGTGGGTGTAATGATGTCCACATTGGAGGTATTCGTCCCTATTGTCTCGTCGTTGATGCGATCTGCCACCATAGTCGGGGCCAAGAAGGGATGGGGACGCAGTCACGTGATGCGCCGTTAATACCGCGGCCTTATTCATAGCGGCTCCGGCAAGTTTCCGCCGCCTGATAAACTCGGGGACTGCCCGGATCTCAGAGCTCTCCGCCTGCTTTGCGAGAGCACGCCAAACTCATTATCAGGCGAACTGGCAAACGGCGCACTTACCAGACCAAGAAGATTAGCGAAAGGAAGATTTGTAAATGGCTCCTTGCGTGTAAAGGAAGGCGGTACTAGGCGATCGAGTTTCCACGAGTTTCCAACACAAGAGGGGATTTTAACTGCTGAGAAATAGTCTAGTTGTCAAGTGCAGCGTTACTGATTTAAAGCAAAAATAAAGGGATAGTTGAATCGTGTCTACAAGCAACGGCACAGTTTCATTGTATTTGCGTGCCAATTTTCCATGTAGCAATTGCTGTGCCTGGTTTTTTCTATAATAACCTGAAACTGAAGCACATATATTTCTGCTGTAGAGTGCAGCCAGAAGGCGTTTAAAATACCGACGACGACGAGATCTTTTAAGATGGAACTCAAGCTCCAGCTGCACAAGGAAAAGGAATGAGTGTTTGTGACCTGTTCGAAGGAATCATCTCAGCATTCATCAAAATGACGTACAGGAGTCACAGGAGCGCTACATAGTCGCGGGATATGGGAGAGACGGTGCTTTGTCTGTATTTCAGTAGTGAGATAACTTTCGTTCTACTCCAGTTTAGGTATCAAATTAATATTCAAATTAATTAAATGGCGACAGCTGGCTGATTTATGACCTTAACCTATTGTCCTGCTAAGTACGAGGACAGTTCAATAAGTAATGCAACACATTTTTTTTCTGAAACAGGGGTTGTTTTATTCAGCATTGAAATACACCAGGTTATTCCCCAATCTTTTAGCTACACAACACTATTTTTCAACCTAATCTCCATTCAATGCTACGGCCTTACGCCACCTTGAAATGAGGGCCTGTATGCCAGCACGATACCATTCCACTGGTCGATGTCGGAGCCAACGTCGTACTGCATCAATAACTTCTTCATCATCCGCGTAGTGCCTCCCACGGATTGCGTCCTTCATTGGGCCAAACATATGGAAATCCGACGGTGCGAGATCGGGGCTGTAGGGTGCATGAGGAAGAACAGTCCACTGAAGTTTTGTGAGCTCCTCTCGGGTGCGAAGACTTGTGTGAGGTCTTGCGTTGTCATGAAGGAGAAGTTCGTTCAGATTTTTGTGCCTACGAACACGCTGAAGTCGTTTCTTCAATTTCTGAAGAGTAGCACAATACACTTCAGAGTTTATCGTTTGACCATGGGGAAGGACATCGAACAGAATAACCCCTTCAGCGTCCCAGAAGACTGTAACCATGACTTTACCGGCTGAGGGTATGGCTTTAAACTTTTTCTTGGTAAGGGAGTGGGTGTGGCGCCACTCCATTGATTGCCGTTTTGTTTCAGGTTCGAAGTGATGAACCCATGTTTCATCGCCTGTAACAATCTTTGACAAGAAATTGTCACCCTCAGCCACATGACGAACAAGCAATTCCGCACAGATGGTTCTCCTTTGCTCTTTATGGTGTTCGGTTAGACAACGAGGGACCCAGCGGGAACAAACCTTTGAATATCCCAACTGGTGAACAATTGTGACAGCACTACCAACAGAGATGTCAAGTTGAGCACTGAGTTGTTTGATGGTGATCCGTCGATCATCTCGAACGAGTGTGTTCTCACGCTCCGCCATTGCAGGAGTCACAGCTGTGCACGGCCGGCCCGCACGCGGGAGATCAGACAGTCTTGCTTGACCTTGCGGCGATGATGACACACGCTTTGCCCAACGACTCACCGTACTTTTGTCCACTGCCAGATCATCGTAGACATTCTGCAAGCGCCTATGAATATCTGAGATGCTCTGGTTTTCCGCCAAAAGAAACTCGATCACTGCCCGTTGTTTGCAACGCACATCCGTTACAGTCGCCATTTTAATAGCTCCGTACAGCGGTGCCACCTGTCGAAAGTCAATGAAACTATACGAGACGAAGCGGGAATGTTTGAAAATATTCCACAAGAAATTTCCGGTTTTTTCAACCAAAATTGGCCGAGAAAAAAAATGTGTTGCATTACTTATTGAACTGCCCTCGTAGTTTATGCTGGGGATAGTCCGTCCTTCCGAGAAAGCCTCCACACATTCACACTTTCCACTCGCTGCACTATTCTGGAAACCTCCAAGCCTTCCCTCTCCCCCAAGCTGATACAAGCACATATTCAGGACTGAATTACCCGAATAGTTCCTTCCCACTATCAATTTGATGAAAAATTAATTAAATCGATAAATGAATTAAATCCTCCCCCTCTGGGAAACCCCTCAGCCCCTCTACCAACACTTCCCATCTGGAAATTGGTGAGGAAACGACTCACTTGGTTGGTTATTTTGCGGGAAATCGATTCCAGTGTGTAGAATATTGTTTAAACAATTTATAGTAGACAAAGCAATGTGTGCAATATTGGTTACTTAAGCTATTTAATGGTTACAACACGGTGCTTATTTAAAGAACTTGGCGGGAAATCGATTGCAGTTTACGGAATAATGTTTAAACAGTTTGTGGTAGACAAGTTAATGTGTAGAACATTATTTAGTTAAATAATTTGTAGGACACAAGGCAGTGTTTGGAATATAGTTTATTTATTTAAAAAAATTATAAGCCAGTGTAGGGAAAACTGAGCATTTAAACATTTTCAGGATGACAAAGCAGTATAGAAAATTTAAACAATTGCGGCCCTTTTTTTATTTTGACTGCTCAAGAAGTGCCATCAACATAACTCACTGCACGTAATTACACTGTTAAAAATCTTCCAGTCGTGAAACACATGGTGTTGCTAAATCCTTACACCCGTGATTAACCCAAATCACAAACCTGGACAGGAATCCAATCCTAGTGAATTTAATCCCGAGTGTCCTAATTTACTATGAGAAAGTTGTTGAGATTGAATATAATGTTGTCATTTGCACAGCCAATTGTACTTTTGAGTAGGTCAAAAGACTGCTTATGAAAGAACATTTGTTGATTAAAGGGTTTAGTTTGTTGTGCTTTACTTAATTAATAATTAGTGATAAGAATACTTACCATTTTTCATATACTGGTGTAGTTTTTTTTATGAGCATGGTTCTCCAGATCATGAAAGTTTAAGTGCTCTCATGTACTAGGCTAGATAGTTAATGAACCAATGCAAAGGTTCCTTCAGAGCCAGTGTTGTTATATTTGCATGCATCCGGGTCTGGGGTACTGCAACGTCACTGATAAGTGGACCCATACAGTCAATTTCTTACTAAATTTCACTTAATTTTGTAATCATTGAAATAATCTCACATACCTTCACAATAAACCAAGTTTCATTTAGTCTCCTCGTTCCCTTCGGAGTGCTTCGCAAATTTTATTAGACACATCCGTGTTCTCTGACAGACACCTGTAGCGTCCATAGACAATTAACACGAAAATAATGTATACTGGGTATCCCACCTAAATCTGAGACCTTATGTATCTCCGAAACAAAACAAAACGTGAAAAATGCAGTTGCCTAGAGATGCACATATCTCAGGCGAGCACAAAAGGGACACGAATGCATAATCCACAAAAGTCAATAAAAATGATTTTCACACAGATTTGATAATCACTACAGATATAACGAGTGGCGCAGCCAAAAACGAACTCGGGTCTACTCTGGGTCATGAGAGCCATCCGCGACATGTACAGACACAAACGTACAGAAAACAGGACAAATACACTCCAACCGTAGAATATCTGGTTAGAGGTGACTGGATGCATTCCTGTACAGTGCTTTACAATACCGACCAACCAGAAAAATAGTGCATATGCACTACATTTAAAACAAGTTTAGAATACGTGGTGAGAAGTGACGTCATGATCGCATGGACAGATGTGACATAAAATCGACAAAATTATGAAAATTGAGGGAAAACACACTACTGGCCATTAAATTAGCTACACCAAGAAGAAATACCGATTCATTCGACAAATATATTATACTAGAACTGACATGTGATTACATTTTCACGCAACTTGGGTGCATGGATCCTGAGAAATCAGTACCCAGAACAACCACCTCTGGACGTAATAACGGCCTTGATACGCCTGGGTATTGAGTCAAACAGAGCTTGGACGGCGTGTACAGGTACAGCTGCCCATTCAGCTTCAAAACGATACCACAATTCAAGAGTAGTGACTGGCGTATTGTGACGAGCCAGTTGCTCGGCCACCATTGACCAGACGATTTCAATTGGTGAGAGATCTGGAGAATGTGCTGGCTAGGGCAGCAGTCAAACATTATCCAGAAAGGCCCGTACAGGACCTGCAACATGCGATCGTGTACTATCCAGCTGAAATATATAGGGTTTCGCAGGGATCGAATGAAGGGTAGAGCCATGGGTCGTAACACATCTGAAATGTAACGTCCACTTTTCAAAATGCCGTCAATGCGAACAAGAGGTGACCGAGACGTGTAACCAATGGCACCCCATACCATAACGCCGGGTGATACGCCAGTATGGCGATGACGAATACACCCTTCCAATGTGCGTTCACCGTGATGTCGCCAAACACGGATGCGACCCTTATGATGCTGTAAACAGAACCTGTATTCATCCGAAAAAATGACGTTTTGCCATTCATGCACCCAGGTTCGTCTTTGAGTACACCAGCGCAGGCGCTACTATCTGTGATGCAGCGTCAAGGGTAACCGCAGTCATGGTCTCCGAACTGATAGTCCATGTTGCTGCTACCGTCATAGAACTGTTCGTGCGGATGGTTGTCGTCTTGCAAACGTCCCCATTTGTTGACTCAGGGATCGAAAGGTGGCTGCACGATGCGTTACAGCCATGCAGATAAGATGCCTGTCATCTCGACTGCTAGTGATTCGAGGCCGTTGGGATCCATCACGGCGTTCAGTATTACCCTCCTGAACCCACCGATTCCGTATTCTGCTAACAGCGATTGGAACTCGACCAACGCGAGCAGCAATGTCCCGATACGATAAACCGCAATCGCGATAGGCTACAAACCGACCTTACAGAGGCATCACAACAACGTTTCACCAGGCAACGCCGGTCAACTGCTGTTTGTGTATGAGAAATTGGTTGGAAACTTTCCTTATGTCTCGTGTCACCACCGGCGCCAACCTTGTGGGAATACTCTGAAAAGGTAATCATTTACATATCACCGCATCTTCTTGCTGTCGGTTAAATTTCGCGTCTGTAGCAGGTCATCTTCGTGGTGTAGCAATTTTAATAGCCAGTAATGTACGTATAAATGTATCAATTATGGGAACATATGCAAATATGCGGGAAAACTGAGGGGGGATAAGGGTGTACCTTCATGTCTTCTGGTGCAGGAGAGTTCTTGTGACCGGCCGGTGTGGCCGAACGGTTCTAGTTGTTTCAGTCTGGAACCGCGCGACCGATACGGCCGCAGGTTCGAATTCTGCCTCGGGCCTGGATGTGTGTGGTGCCCTTAGATTAGTTCGGTATAAGTAGTTCTAAGTTCTAGGCGACTGATGACCTCAGATGTTAAGTCCCATACTGCTCAGATGCATTTGAACCATTTAGAGTTCTTGTACACGGAACCGAGTGTGTGACAACAAGATGAACACGAAACAGGTTGCCATGAAAGCACCAGAAATCCGGAAAACATTGATTTTTCGTCGACAAAGATAACCCTGCTAGAATAAAATGTCTAACGTGGATGACCACCAAATGTAGAGTAATAAATTTATAAATGTCGGCTCACAAGCCCAGGAGTGACCCCAGAGCTATCGGCAACCAACTTATAGGTTTTTATAAAGTGTTCTTAGGTTATTGGTTGAGCGGACTGCGATATACAACTACAAAATGGATCGCGTGTTTGGCCACGTGCAAGGAAGTATAGACGTTTTAAACCCGAACGAACAGTATTTAAAATGTGCTGCTCTGTGCTCTCCATCTACCACAACTGTCTGTGTCAGGTAACAAATACCTCACAGGACAACATTCTACTATATATGTATCGAGGTAATATTGATACATGTAAGTTGACTGCTGTCTTTGATGCTTTCCTGGAGAAGAGAACCACCAACTGCCTTTAAATTGACAAGGATCTGCGTTAAAGGATTATAGAAAGTAGATGGAGTGATCGATTTAGAGGGTTTTTAACGAGCAATGATTTCATGACTGACTGATGATGCGTCCTAGAGAGAGGGAGAATTTCCTGAAGTCATTTATCACGCAGTTAACCACTTCTTCCCCTTGTTCTCAGTTGGTGCATCAGCTATGTGGCATAACCTGCGATTGACTCATGTACGTATAACTGCATGTTCTCTGTGTGACTTAGGGCGCTATCTACCTCAATCGCCAACGTTTACACACAACAGCCAGAAGAGGACTTACAAAGCATGTGTGATCAATCATGTCCATCGAGGGAAAGCCTATTTCAACTTCCTCCTCCATTTCTCTACCATATCTCTGATACAAATCGACTCTTTAGTTTCATAACTGCAGCATTTCTAATTTGGTGACTGGTTTTTGTGAGGTTCAGAAAAACCTATACACATTTTCTTGACAATTGTCTTGTTTTTGGAGTTGGTGCAGTATGGCGTGTAATTTCACATGTGAAACACCGCTGCCTTGCGCTTGTCTGTTTCTTTGTGAGTGGTATTTCCCATTGCTGATGATTATTTTACAGGACTGATGCGAACATAGTATAATTTCCGAACCGTAATCGGATGTGAATATTGGGCGCTATACACCTCCAGATAGCTATTCAGTACATGTATCACAAAGAATCGATGGTTTTCTTTGGTGTGGAAAGAAGCACTATTGTCATATTACTGTCTGTTACCGTAGTGAGTGGGATGAAAAACATGGCAGGGTGAATGTGTGTCAGATGTTGGAAATACATGTTCTGCATTAGAGTAAAGACCATGACAATCCGCGTGACTAAAATTGCGGAAACCATGTGGCTTTAATGATACAGAGCATTTAGGTGCAGATTGCAAGTGTTTATCTTCTACGATCATTTCTCTCTTGCCTTTTCCTTTCTTGGTACTAAACCCAGACACTAGTACAATACTTTAAAATTTGCTAGCACAGTTGATTTACGTATGATTGTTCAAAGTCCGTCCGTCTGGAACTACATGACGCATAAACCACACTTTTCTTCTTAACTATCTGTGACATCATCACAACACTCTCCTATGGACTGCACCGATAAAGGAACTTACATCCTCGACATGCGCGCATCTGGAGACATCTTGTGCACTTGGATGGGTGTCGTGAGTAGGATTGGTGCAGAATAGTGTGCGGGACTGTGGTCGCTCTGTTCCTCCACGAGACGTTGAATGCAGCGCGTGTGGTACCCTCTTACTTCTCGTCAGATGCAGAGTGAGCCGGCGGTAGGGCAAAGACAGTGCGGGGAGGTCTTTCAATCTCCAACTCGATCCTCTGAATGCGAGAATACTCTGCCATTCCCATCCACACGAGGATAGTTGACCAATCGTAATCGTAAAGTTCTCAATGTGATCGAAGTGTTAGAAATATGTAGATAACCTAAGTGCATCGGTATAGGGCGCTGTCTGGTATGCTTCGTTGTATATGTCCGAGAATTAACCATGAATTACGTGCAGCACCGACATTTATCTACATTCGCAATCTAGTATACAGAATTCGAAAAGTAGTGGAGTGGTGGTTTATCGATGTTACGCAATCTGCGAAGCAGCTTCCGTGTCATTGGTTGTCGTTGAAATTACGGAAGAACTGGTAAAATTGCTAAAATTGATCGCAGTACCAACTGTGATGCTTTTTACAAAACATTGTTCCTTATCGACCATGTCTTTTCCATCCCAGCTGTCCACCAGCATGCTGTTGATTACCACATAGTGACTGGGTAACAGCATCTTGTTTGAGATGTATAGATATTTAGTGCGAGAGACACATTTTGGGGATAGCTACCACCAAAACAGTGATCACGTGCGTGCCTGCACTATGAGGAATCAATGCTCTTGGTCTCTTCGAAATAGAACACCTAGACACCGGCTCCGCCATCACCGTGAAAGGTGATATTAAATGTTTGGAAATTCTCCACACTGCTACACACTCTTCCAGTTTCCATAAGTTGCGATGGCCTCGACATTTTTGTCAATAAGAAACACCGGCTCTGTCTTTTACTTCAACCGTTCTGTGTGTTGTGGGAGCAGCATAGTTAACACCGTAAGACAGTCAGAACCAATGAATCGAAACATGTTAATGTCGGTTTAGCACCTGCCACAGATCTCGAGGTCATGGTAGAAAAACAAAATGCATGTCTGTGACCGGTCGCTGTGGCCAAGCGGCGCCAGGCGCTTCAGTCTGGAACCGCGCTGATGCTACAGCCGCAGGTTCGAATCCTGCCTCGGGCATTGATGTGTGTGATGTCCTTAGGTTAGTTAGGTTTAAGTAGTTCTAAGTTCTAGGGGACTGATGACCTCAGATGTTAAGTCCCATAGTGCTCAGAGCCATTTGAACCATTTTTGGTCTGTGCAAGCGACATAGAGCACTGGCCACCTGCTCTAACAGCCAAATGGAAAATGGGTCGCCACATATGCCCAATGTTAGCATGCAGATTCTGACACCTATTTTTGACCTATTTTGTGTCTGTATCGATATTTCTACATCAATTTGTAGTATTGATTATGTAGCCTGGAGGAGTGGAAAAGATGCGTTTGGCGCGCAAGTGGCGGGTAAGGATTCTCCTGAGCAATGCTGTGGTTCTCACCTCGCTAGCAGCAGCGGATCATTGTGGGCCTTATTCCTGAAGTTTTCAGCCGAGAAGAGCTTAAGGGCAATATTTATGGGCCTCGGATGCTGCATTTGCTGACACCATCATCATAGTATGGCTTTTGGCCCTATACGCATAATTCTGACGCAAAGAAGATACGTAACAGGGCGTGGCCAGCAGTATTGCTATGACTGCATCGCCACCAGGTTCGTAGCCACTGAAAATTACGCCACCAGTACCACCAGCTTTCCACTAAATTGTTTATATTTGGCATTCTGTAAGTGGACCGTGTATTTTGTTAAAGTTGGTCGATTTTATAATAATAATTGTGGTGTTGCTAAAAACTCTTATCTTACACCCGTGATTATCCCAAATCATAAACCTGGACAGGAATCCTATCCTAGTGAATTTAATCCCGTGTGTCCTAATTTATTATGAGGAAGTTGTTGAACTTGAATGTAATGCTGTGTTGTCATTTGCACAGCCAATTGTACTTTTGAGTATGTCAAAATACTGCATATGAAAGAACATTTGTTGTTTAAAGAGTTATAGTTTGTTGTGTTTTACATAATTAATAATTAGTGATAAGAATACTTACCATTTCTCACATATACTGATGTGGTTTCGTTGATGAGCATGGTTCTGCAGACTATGAAAGTGTAAGGGCCCTCATGTACTAGGCTACATAGATAATGAAGCAATGCAAAGCTTCCTTCAGAGCGAGTGTTGTTATATTTGCATGCAGCCAGGTCTGGCGAGCTGCAACGTCACTGATAAGCGGACGCGTACTGCCAAGTTCTTCGTAAATTTCACTTAATTTTGTAATCACTGAAATAACCACATACCTTCACAATAAGCCAAGTCTAATTTAGTCTCCTCGTCCCCTTCCGAGTACTTCGCATTTTTTATTAGACAGATCCGCGTGAATTTTGTGAAAATGAGACGTTCCTGTAGATGTTCAGGCCTCTGACAGACACCTGTAGCGTCCATAGATAATTAACACAAAAATAATATACACAGGGTGTCCCATATAAACCCGAGACCTTATGTATCTCCGAAACGAAACAAAACGTGAAAAATGCAGTTGCCTAGATATGCACTTATCTCAGGCGAGCACATAAAGGACAGGAATGCACAATCCACGAAAGTAAGTAAACATGACTTTTACACATAGTTACGTAAATAAATGGCGCATGTACGCTTTTTCTACCGAAATGAAGATTAGAGTGACTGCAAACTTGGTTTCACTGTTCTATATCCCACAAATTCTGAAATAATTAGGTCAGTTTGTTAGTGTCATGTTCCATGGGCAATTTGCACCAGAAATTGTAATGATGTGGATCGAGTCATTCATATTGCAAAATAATTTGAAAACATGGTTACATGCTGAACACTAATAAACTCTTTTAAGGATGGTAACGGCGCCACAGTTTCTGCCCTAATGCGCACAGAAACGGTCGCCTGCACTGTCCTGAAGCTTGTTGTAATGAGGCCAGCATCTGTAGGCACCTTCTGTCTACACCGTTCTGTCCACTAGCGTCTCATGACCTGACCTGCCGTGGTGCTGGTGACCCTTGCTCTGCGCTTAACGGCAGAAACTGTGGCATAATTGACATCCTTTAGAGTCTTAAGATATGAGCTTCAGAACAGTGAAAGCAAGTCTAGCATCAGTAATTGCACCTCTAGTTTTCATTTCAATTGAAGAAACATAAACTTTCAAGTGCGATTTAAATAAACGTAACGTTTCCAATAGCATTTTTCACATTTTGTTTCACTTCTTATGTGTATGATGTCACAGAGAAATTACGTAAATATTTTGTTGACACCCACCTATGTAGGGGTAAATGATCATCATAATAAAATAAAAGAAATCAGAGCTCGAACAGAAGGATTCAGGTGTTCCTTTTTACCATGTGCCATTCGAGAGTGGAATGGTAGTGAAGTAGTATGAAAATGGTTCCATGAACCCTCTGCCAGGCACTTAAGTCTGAACTGCAGAGTAACCATGTAGATGTAGATGTAGATGTAGATAGAGCTAGATGGAACACCTCTGTTTACATATGCAGTACACATATAATAAAATTCACGGAGTGTTATAGCAGACAAGAATAATGTAAAAACAATTATGACCGTTTAAAGCAGGTCTCTTTCTTGCTCAGTTATTCGTGACGATCATCGAGGGTAGAAATCTTTTACCTTGTAGTGCTCTCGCTTCGTCGTTAGATAAATAGGACGCCAACACAATAAAGATTATCTACCTTAATTTTTTAATGTTGGATAGTACTTTCTCCACGACACTAAAATACATCAGTCGCGACACCACTGAGCGCATATGTAGCTGTCCACACATTACCGTGCACTACTCAGTATGCTATCTGTGCGGAATAATTTTCAGAGCAGTCGCACTCGCGTCCTCATTCTAATGATGCTGACACAAAACAGACAAAAGAGCACCGAGCAAATCCGTGTCGTCGTATCTAAAATAAACGGAAAACAGAACTGCATCCATCGATGTGATTCTGAGCCTTAAGCAGCTACTGCGGCTGCAGAAATTAGTACTGGCTCTGAGCACTATGGGACTTAACAACTGTGGTCATCAGTCCCCTAGAACTTAGAACTACTTAAACCTAACTAACCTAAGGACATCACACACATCCATGCCCGAGGCAGGATTCGAACCTGCGACCGTAGCAGTCGCGCGGTTCCGGACTGCGCGCCTAGAACCGCGAGACCACCGCGGCCGGCCAGAAATTAGTACTACCAGACTTACACCAACAGTAAAAATAAGTTAGGTACGTGACATGCCTCCGTGCATTTCTGTTACAAGTGCTTCGTTTCTGGTGGTTTTGTACATCTGCATGGTTACACGGCAATTCACACTTCAGTGCATGGCAGAGGTTTCACTGAACCATTTTCACACTACTTCTGTACTGTTCCAGTCTCGAACAGAGTGCGAGAAAAACGTATACGTAAATCTTCCCGCGCCACTTCTGATTTCTCTTATTTTATTACGATGACCGGTCCTACCTATGTAGGTGGGTGACAACCAAATATTTTTTAATTCTCTGGAGAATGCCGGAGATTGAAATTTCGTGAAAAGATTTCACAGCAACGAAGAACACTTCTATTTTAATGACGGCCACTCCAACGAGCTTCTCATACCCGCGAGATTGTCTCTCCTATTTCGCGATAGTACAAAACTAGCCACCCTTTATTGAACTTTTTCCTTCTCCTCCGTCAGTCCTATCTGTTAGGGATCCCACACATCACAGCAATACTATAGCAGAGGACAGACAAGCTTAATTTAGGCAGTCTCCTGAGAAGATTTGTTACTCCTCCAATCATTTTACCAATAAAACGGCGTCATTGGTTCACCTTCACCTCAGCATCATCTACGTGATTGTTCCACTTTAAGTTCAAAAATGGTTCAAATGGTCCTGAGCACTATGGGACTTAACATCTGAGGTCATCAGAACTTAGAACTACTTAAACCTAACTAACCTGAGGACATCTCACACATCCATGCCCGAGGCAGGATTCGAACCTGCAACAGCAGCGGTCGAGCGGCTCCAGACTGAAGTGCCTAGAACAGCTCGGTCACAGCAGCCCGCAGTTTAAGTTGTTCTTTTTTGTTATACCTATGTATTTATCTGAATCTATAGCCTTCAGATTTGCATGATTTACTGCGAATCTCTAACGAATTTACTTTAGCTCTCATGTAGGTGGTCTCACATTTTTTTGTCGTTTAGTTTGAATTGCGACTTTGCACGCCATACAGATATGTTGTAAAATCTTTTTGCGGTGATTGACGACTTTACAGGACGATAAATGACAGCATCATCTGAAGCAATCTAAGACGGTTGGTAAGCTTGTCTCCTAAATCATTTATGTAGATTAGGAACAGCAGGGGCTCTATAACAAACACTTCCTTGGGGAACGACTCACCGTCATTTCCGCTGTTTTATAAGCAACGCTGCACTTGAATGCTCTACTATTGAGCTATTTCTTATCAAACGTACACTAAAGGTAGAAGAACAATTTAAATTGTTATCTAGTAAAGGTAACGTTTTACCAGCATAAAGTAACGGAAACTCACAGTTGTAACTGCGATTGATACGACGTCTTAGCCACTACATAGCATGTATGAACTGCAGTAAATAAAACACCGTGTCTCCTCAGAGACGGACGGCGTGCGACGCAGTTGAAGAAGCAGTAGGCTTTGCCGGAGCGTCGCTGGCAAGGGTGTGCCCGGGCGGCTGGTAGCTGCTGCAAAGCTTCACAGGGGCTGCGCGCTGCATCGCGGAACTGTCTTCCGACGGGGCAATCTGTAGCGTCTCACGGAATTACTGCTCTGCTCACCACAACCTTTCATGTCACGGCGTGGACGATGTTCTTAGGCTTTTAACGTTGCTGGTTACCGTTACAGCTCCTCTACCCGCGGTGTACTACACCACGTCAGCGTAGTTGTTATTCGATTTGGCTTAGTTGTGTATGCCTTCTTTCTCCCTTCCAGCGTCCCACGTTCTATGGAGCTTCCAGCTTGCCAATTGGTTGTTGGTACTATAATTCTGGGTGTTCCGTCAGCGAACTGAGAGGCGGGGGAATTTAGAAGCTTAATGTGCTCACCGTTGCAGAGTGGGTCAGTGTAATCTTACTAATATGTTCACGGTCTGAAAAATTGTTATTCACCCTTTAAGGACTTCTGTGTGCAAGTCCACTATTTTCGAATATATATATATTCATTTAAAGATGTAAGTCTGTCTTGAAAATTGCTTAGCTTGGAAAGGTGTTTTTAAATCCACTTTTAGAGGCTACTGAAGACACTTTTTTCCTTGTTTCACTCCACCATTTAAAGGTGAATGAGCGTAACTTTCACAGCGATTATTAAAAGAGGATCAGTCTGAATTGTGCCCTTCGTAATGATAACTTTCTATCAAACCTCAATGTTCCGCTTGTGCTTCTGTTATTGGCTGCGTTTAATCTTAGTATACGTCTCGATTAACTGCTAACAAATAATTTCCTGATTAGTAGAATTTTTTTTTAATTTCTAATCTCTGTCTTCCTTCACAGCTTTTGGCCTCTACAGCTCCTTCTAGTGCCATTGAGGTTATTCCCTGATGTCTTCAGAGGAGTTAGAACGGAAAAAAGATTTTTCACCTTTTCGAATGTTTATCTCATTATAAAACTTCCAATTTTCAGAATAAAATAATATATGACTTATAAACTCACATGGGAATTATTTTATTTTATTTTTTAAATATAATCTACATTGGTTGAAAATGTTAAAAATTTTTATGTGCATTACTTCAAAATCTAACAACATCAATAATTTTTATATAGAAGACTGTGGATTCTTGTGATATAAGGGTTAAATGCCATGTCATGTCCAGAAGAGGATGGGCACCGGGTTGAGAAAGTTGAAACAAAGTTTGGGAGACAAGAAACATTCCGACGGTAAAACCATAAGAGGCAGACTGACAGGCAGAGTGATTGATGAACTACAGCAGTATCATGGGATGGCCATTAGAAATACTACTGAGAATTAGTTGGAAATGAAGAAGGCAGTATGGGCTACCTTCTTATACAGACTTTCAAGTGATGAAAAATCAGTACACCACATTTTCCCTCCTGTACCTGATTCACAGTGAAATTACGGCAATTCCCAGTACTCAGACAGTTCATACAGCCGTAAACGCTCCATCCCAGAAGCAGTAATCGATATCATGAAACCTATTTACAGAGTCCTGGCAAATCCTGATTTACTGATGAATTGTCTGCATGGTCAGACTCAAAATCCCAATGAGTCGTTCAGTAATCTTATATGGACTCGCTTACCAAAAAATGTTTTTGTTGGATTGAAGACACTAAAGTGGGGGGTCAGTGATGCTGTTATTGTTTTTAATGATGGCAACATTGGTAGGCTGAAAGAGCTACAGTATATGGAAATTAATCCTGGAGCAAACTGCTTCAGAGAACTTGAATGGATGGACAAAGTTCGCATTGATAAGGCAGAGTATGCAGCACGGTTGGCCACTGAGAAGTTAGAAAGAAGAAAAGAAGAAAAAAAATTGGAAAAAGATCGAGAGGATAATATACACTACGGTGAAGGGTGCTTCTGAGTAACTAAGAATAAAAAGCATATATTAAGCGAGTCACAGTCTTTTGAAACTGTAGAAGTCGTTCCTAAAAAGTTACATTTTCTGTTCCATTTCTCCCTAAAACTAAGAAACCATTTCGAGTAGAGTATTCATATTTTCAAGGAGTAACAACATACATATCCTGAGTCTGCTGAACTAAAAGAAGAACATAATATTATGTATAATTAAAATTATTTATGGTAACGTACAAAAAAGTGCACAAAATTTTAACAATGTAATTTAAAAATTGTATTTCCGAAAGCAGTGCCTGAATGCAATTCTTGTAATTCAGTAGACTCAGAACATACAGTTTAATGTCGTGTATAAGTTCCATGTCAATGGCTACAGGGATCCTGAAATACAGGGAAGCCAAGTCACTAAATTTAGCATTGTCGGGACAGTGCGTTCCAACTCCCCTTAACAGATGTCCTGTCTTCGTGTCCCTTTTTCTTGTCAGTGTTTTCCACATATTCCTTTCCTCCCCGATTTTCCTCAGAACCTTCTGTTTCACCGTACAATGCTATGCTCCAAATGTACATTCTCAGAAATTTCTTTCTCAAATTAAGGCCTATGTTTGATGCTAGTAGACTTCTCTTGGTCAGGAATGTCCTTCTTGCCAGTGCTTGTCTGCTTTTGATATCCTCCTTACTCCGTCTGTCATTGGCTATTTTGCTCCCTCGGTAGCAGAATTCCTTAACTTCATCTACTTGGTGACCATCAATCCTGATGTTAAGTTTCTCGCTGTTCTCATTTCTGCTACTTCTCATTACTTTCGTCTTAGTTCGATTTGTCTCAATTCATATTCTGCACTCATTAGACAGTTCATTTCGTTCATAAGATCATTTAATTCTTCTTCACTTTCACTCAGGATAGCAACGTCATCAGCAAATAGTATCATTGAAATCCTTTCACCTTGAATTTCAGTTCCACTCCTCAATCTTTGTTTCATTTCCATCATTGCTTCTTCGATGTACAGATTGAACAGTATAGGCTGGGGGAAGACTAAATTCCTACCTTACGCCCTTTTTAATCCGAGCACTTCGTTTTTGATCGCCCTCTCTTATTATCCCCTTTTGGCTCTTGTACATATTGTATATTATCGGTCTCTCCCTATAGCTTACCCTGCTTTTCTCAGAATTTCGAACATCTTGCAACATTTTACATTGTCGAACGCCTTTTCTGGGTCGACAAATCATATGAACATGTCTTGATTTTTCTTTAGTCTTGCCTCCATTATCAACCGCAAAGCCAGAATTGCCTCTCTGGTGTCTTTACCTTTCCTAAAGCCAAACTGATCGTCATCTAACACATCCTTAATTTTCTTTTTCATTCTTCTGTTCATAGTTCTTGTGAGAAACTTGGATGCATGAGCTGTTAAGCTGATTGTGAGATAATTCTCGCACTTGTCAGCTCTTGCAATCTCCGGAGTTGTGTGGATGACATTTTTCGGAAAGACAGATGGTATGTCGCCACACTCACACATTCTGCACGCCAACTTGAGTAGTCGATATGTTGCCACTATCCCCAGTGACGTTGGAAATTCTGTTGAAACATTATCTATTCCTTCTGTCTCATCTGTTCTTAAGTCCTCCAAACTTCTCTTAAATTCTTATTCTAATGCTGGATCGCCCATCTCCTCTAAATCGACTTCTGTTTGTTCTTCTGTCACATCTGACAAATCTTCCCCGTCATAGAGGCCTTCAGTGTACTCTTTCCACGTATCCGCTTTGTCCTATGCATTTAACTGTGAAATTCACGTTGCACTCTTAATGTTACCAACCTTGTTTTTTGTGTCACCGAAGGTTGTTTTGACTTTCCTGTATGCTGAGCCAGTCCTTCCGACAAACATTTCTTTTTCGAAATCTTTACAGTTTTCATGCAGCCGTTTTGCCTTAGCTTCCCTGCACTTCCTATTTATTTCGTTCCTCAAAAACTGATATTTCTGTCTTCCTGAATTTCCCTGAACATTTTTGAACTTCCTTCTTTCATCGATCAACTGAAATCTGTCTTCTCTTGCCTATGGTTTCTTCGCAGTTACCTTCTTGGTACCTATGTCTTTCTTTCCAACTTCTGTGATTGTCGTTTTTAGAGATGTCCATTCCTCTGCAACTGTACTGCCCACTCAGCTACTCCTTACTGATGTATCTATAGCTTTACATAATTTCACGCGTGTCCCGCCATCCCTTAGCACGTCTGTATCCCACTTCTTTGCGTACTGATTCTTCCTGACTAATCTCTTGAACTTCAACCTATTCTTAATCACTACTACATTGTGATCTGAAGTCTATATCTGCTCCTGGGTATCTGCTCCAATATCTGATTTCGGAATATCTGACGATGATGTATTGTAACTGAAATCTTCCCGTATCACCAGGTCTTTTCCAAGTATACCCCCTCTTCTTGTGATTCTTGAACAGAGGATACGCTATTACTAGCTGAAATTTATTGCAAAACTCAATTAGTCTTTCTCCTCTCTTATCCCTTGTCCCAAGCCCATATTCTCCTGTAACCTTTTCTTTATACTCCTTGCCCTAAAACTGCATTCCAGTCAACCATGACTATTATATTTTCATCTCCCTTCAAGTCCTGTATTACCCTTTCAATATCGTCATATACTTTCTCTGTCTCTTCATCTTCAGCTTGCGACATCGGCATGTATACCTGAACTTCTGTTGTAGATGCTGGTTTGCTGTTGATTCTGACAAGAACCACGCTATCACTGAACTGTTCGCTACAACACACTCTCTGCCCTAGCTTCCTATTCATAACGAATCCTAACCAGTTATAACATTTGCTGTTGATATTGATTTATACTCATCTGACCAGAAATCCTTGTCTTTCTTCCATTTAACTTTGCTGACCCCTGATATTTCAATCTTTGCATTCACTTTTCAGACTTTCTAGTTTCTCTACCACATTCAAGCTTCTGATATTCCACGCCCCGACTCGTAGGACATTATCCTTTTATTTATTATTCAGTCTTTTTCTCATGGCAACCTCCACCTTAGCAGTCCGCTCCTGGAGATCCGAATGTAGGACTATTATGGAATCTATTGCCAATGGAGAGATCATCATGACACTTTCTCAATTACAGGGCACATGTCCTCTGGATACATGTTATGCGTCTTTAATGAAGTGGTTTCCATTATTACATTGCCTTCTGTATTGTCATGCCGTTGATCGTTGCTGATTCTTCCGCCTTGACAAGAGAGTGCCTTGAACCTCTGACCGTTCCTCCACCCTCTTCGACAAGGCCGTTGCCATAATGAGGGCGACTTCTTAAGCCGGAAGTCTTCGGCCGCCAATGCTGATTATTAATGAAAATTTAGGCGGTGGCGGGTTCTGAACACGAAGCCGAGGACGTTTTGATTACTAATCAAAGACGCTCTCCCTAGACTACAGGTAGTAGAAAGCCTTGGCTTGTTACTGTTCAGTCTGTTCAGGTCGACTAAATCTATTTGTGGAAATTGCTGAAGTTAACTCCATTCATAGCCCGGCGCCTCGGTCAATTAAGTGGACCGGGAAATGATCAAATGGTTCAAATGGCTCTGAGCACTGTGGGACTTAACTTCTGAGGTCATAAGTCCCTAGAACTTAGAACTAATTAAACCTAACTAACCGGAGGACATGACACACATCCATGCCCGAAGCAGGATTCGAACCTGCGACCGTATCGGTCGCGCGGTTCCAGACTGTAGCGTCTAGAACCCCTTCGCCACTCCAGGCAGTGGCAAATGATCAACTTGTGATTATATACTGTTCTCATTATGGTGAGGAAATTGCCTTGCTTCAAAATTTTGAGTAAAGTTATGCATGTGCTTATAATTTTCAAGTATCTGAATTTTTCTCAATTTATTGCTTTAATTATTTTTAGTTGAATTCCGTTTTAATTAAATTCTGTTTAAGCATTGCATAGGAGCTTGTCTTGCTGTCCAGAATGCTGAGCATGCCTGTAAAATCGAATTACGCTTCAGTGTTTCAAGAATATTTTGCTTTAATTAAGTCTGTCTAAACATTTATTCTGAATCTCAGCTGTACTACTCAAACTTCTGTCCTTGTCTATAATAAGTTTCTTAATTGTTAGATGCATGCTACCAGTGCATTACGCACCTGTAAATAAAAGAAAAAAATAATATTTTTCCTGTATCCTCAATTTGGGCTAGGTTTGTACATTCCAGCAGGCCATGTCCTACTACCCTACCGTATCAAAGACACAACACTCAACCTACTGCAGGCATCGGCACTCAGCAGGTACTCTGCAGGCACGACTACAGTACAGCGCGTTAATGTTGACAACTGTGTGCATGGGAAGGAAAGCCCTTTTCAGTCAGGTTGCGCATCCTACTGCTCGGGATACCCCATCGAATCCGACATCTCTCGTCCTTTCTTCCAAAATATGGTGGTGATGCTCGAGATAGAAACAAAGAAAATATCTATACCATTATGCAAACGACAGTCCTTGATATGTATAGAGGAACAAAAAAGCGAAACCCAAGAAATATAAATCCACGGGCCTTGTTGTGATAACGACACTGGTCTAAGCGTCTGATACACAAGGTGTTGCAAACTCATAGACACGTCCCTTAGGGGTTTCGCACGTTAAGCACACATTTGATAATCTGTGCGGTAAAAGTAGCAGCATGTTACAAATGAAAATGGTATTTCATAGCGTCATTAATGATGCATTAGTCTGTAAAGGTGAAAATCTTGAAATCTGAACAATAAGCTGGCTTTTTTGTGACGAATTATGGCGCTCCCGGTCATGACACTGTCTGCTAGGAGCAAAAGTAGGCCTGGCGCAGGTCGGAGCAATGCGAAGCCTGCCCGCCACAGCGGAAACAAGACGCTGTGCCCCAAAAAACACCATGTCGCTCGGTGGTAATGATTGACTCGTTACAGAGTATTATGCGGACGACTCAGAGAGTGCCAAAAGCCGTGCTGCACTGTGAAAAGCAACATCAAGTCACATAATTCCTTCCGATGAGCGTTCGATTCTTGATAAATGTTGGCAACGGTACTGCAAACTGGCTGAGTTCTATTTAAAATTATTTCAGCATTTGAAATTTACACTTTACCCTAAAATGTTGACTACTTTGCAAATTATAATCTTATGTAACTTATTTTACAGGAAGAAATTAAAATAAATCTAAGACAGTTTCAGTTCTCGGTATGTACATAGTACAAAGTCAGAATGATGTAATGAAAAGAGCTATTAGTATAGTTTCACTGTTCAGAGAATGCGACATTTTTAATTAATATTCCTCGCAAAATTAAGTGACCGTTGTGCAAATTTCATAATTAAGCTTGCTATCTACGCACATATTCCATGTAGATACACTACTTTCAAACAACTAAATGTATGGCCACATCGGCAGTGTGCTAATATCTTATTCGTGTCTGGATGATGCATGGCTTAACGGCTGTCGCTAGTTTGTAAATAAGGCCGCCAAGACCTCAAGACTGCGTGGTTAGAGAGAACACTCATTTCAGGCTATTCCAATGAAAAGTGTTTACAATGCTTTCTTAGACATATTCTAACACCACGCTGCAAATATACGGTAGACAGATACTGCATAGAACAAAATGTCATCCGGCAGAATTACCAATTCACAGATTAAATTATTGCGCAAAATGGCAGATGGAGCTGACAACATACAAATATTTTGCCTCCGCTTGAGCTACTCTTCATTAGAAAGAAACACTTTTACAGTCTGGCGACTCCATGGAGTGTGCTGTGTGCACAACGACCATACATGTTAAATTAAAAGGAAGGTCAGCGTTGGCCGTAATATTGATGTTTTATTGACAGCAGAATCGATTTTCGATCACATGGTGATCACCTTCAGTGCTGTACAAATTAAACTCAGACACTGGCATCAAGTTATCGATAACCAAAACTGAGAAGCGATGACAATATCTCATTCCTTTTAATTTTAAGTCTGGTAAGTTATTTAAATGTATTTTCTTGTGAAGTGGATACATTTTCAGATAAAAGGAAATGAATTTGTTGGATAGAAAGACGCATTACGCATGGGAAATTGCGTTTAACAGGTTTTTAGAAGATGTTCTTACATTTACACAACAAATAATTCGCATTGGACTCGGTCACATTATTTCCTTTACTTTCACATGTCCTGCAACTGACAACGCTAGAATTGTATATAAAGTTTGTTGAAGTTATTGCGCTATGCCCTCGCAAGTGAGACGTCGCGAGTCTTAAATCTTGCTGATCTCAGCAAGGAGCCGCCGTTTGTTTTCGGCCTTCCCTGCAGTGACATCAACAACGATGCAGTTAATCAAGAGTCGGTCAACAGTGACTGCGTGCGTCTGACAGTCTGTGGCCGTGCCTTGTTTACCCATCAGTCGGTCCAGGACAGAAGACGGTGCTGGGCAAACGCTACCGGCCGGCTCGGAGCGGTGTTTGTCGTAGCGGGGACCGGACTACAGCAACAGAGAGGCTTTTATCTGCGAACGGAACACCTCCTCCTCGCAACGCAGGCTTCAAAGTGGCTGCACGAAGCTGCGTCAAAGGACCGGACGGGCAGGTACTTCGTGTTGTGTGTGTGCGTGTGTGCCTGTGTGTGTGTGTGTGTGTGTGTGTGTGTGTGTGTATGTGTGTGTGTGTGTGTGTGTCCCTCTGTCTCTAAAGCAGACGGTGTCCTGCTTACATCGTCCTCAAGGCCAATCGCTGGTCATTTGATTACGCGCGCACTTGCACGTACACGAGGTGCATATCAGTGAGTTCTGCGAAACTGTGCCGGTACTGCTCTATCGTACTATACTGTACGTCTCTGAATAGCGATGAGTAATAGATGGGTCGGTCGTTGATTCATAGCACGTTCTTTGCTGGGACAATGTAAATCGATACAACGGAGTCACCTTATGGACAAGTAAAGTAAACAAAACCCGCATCATGACTTCCTGCACTCATGCTCATAAATTAAAGATAATTGCACAACGTGGCACTACACAAAACTGGCGCTAATAGCATAGGCACACAGGGAACACACACGACACGGATCTGTAAGTCCAAGATATTGGTGATAAGTTAAGAAAACCGTCCCGAAACACATGTGCTACAAAACGCCACTGTTTCCTGCGCATGTACACCGACATCGAAATGGGATGTGACCACCATGCGCACGTACACAGGCCGCACAACGGGTTGGCATACTCTGGATCAGGTAGTCGAGCAGCTGCTGGGGTATAGCCTCCCATTCTTGCACCAGTGCCTGTCGAGCTCCTGAAGTGTCGGAGGGGTTTGAAGACGTGCAGCGATACGTCAACCGAGAGAACCCCAGACGTGCTCGATGGGGTTTAGCTCTGGAGAACAGACAGGTCACTCCATTCGCCTGATATCTTCTGTTTCAAGGTACTCCTCCAAGATGGCTGCTCGGGGGGGGGCGTTATCATCCATCAGGGGCAAGGTGGGACCCACTGAAAAGGCGGACACTGGTGGAAAATGACTACCCGATACACCCGACCTGTTACAGTTCCTCTGTCAAAGACATGCAGGGCTGTACATGCACCAATCACAATCCCACCACATACCATCAAACCACGACATCCCTTTCAAGGACATAAGGGGTTGGTATCTGGTTCCTGATTCACCCCAGATGAAACCCGGCGAGAATCACTATTCACACTACACATGGACTCGTCCGTGAACATAACCCGGGTCCACTGTTCCAATGATCATATACTGTGTTCTTGACACCAGGCTTTACGGGCTGCAGGTCTCCGTACGAATAAACCATGTCTGTTCAGTCGCCTGTAGACTGTGTGTCTGGAGACAACTGTTCCTGTGGCTGCGGTAAGGTCCCGAGCAAGGCTACCTGGAGTACTCCGTGGCCGTCTGTGGGCACTGATGGTGAGATATCGGTCTTCTTGTGGTGTTGTACACTGTGAACGTCCCGTACTGTAGCACCTGGACACGTTTCCTGTCTGCTGGAATTGTTGCCATAATCTTGAGATCACACTTTGTGGCACACGGAGAGACCGTGCTACGACCTGCTGTGTTTGACCAGCCTCCAGTCGCCCTAGTATTCTATATCTCATAACGTCATAAATATGTGTTCTTTGAGCCATTTTGAGCACACAGTCACCATAAGCACGTCCGGAAACGTCTGCACACTTATTCGCTGCACCGTACTCTGACGTGCGCCAACACACCTTTGCGTATGTGGACTGCTGCCAGCGCCACCGTGCGACGACCGCAGGTCAAATGCACCACATGGTCATACCCCGAGGTGATTTAAACCCGCAAACCGCCCACCAGAGCGTTGTTTCACCATGTATCAGCATTATCCTTAATTTATGAACGTGAGTGTAGTAATCAGGCTCGTCCTCCTTGTCTCCTTGCAGGAAACAAAGAATGTATTGCAATTTAAGAGCACCGGCCGTGTAAACTTGTACGCATGCTAGTTGTAAATAAGCTGGAAAACAGTAATGCTAGACAAAGCAGTGGACAAGTTTATTTCCATATCTCCTTAAGTTGGCTTCTCCAACACCAGGTTCCCTGCCTCAGATTGTTCAGTGGAGCACTCTCTATGTTCTGCTACGTTTTATGTACTCTCTTAAGGGAACACCCAATATGCATTCTTTCAGGTTTTGGGTTGCCGTGGCCTTGTGAGTAACATACGTGATGCATACCATCAAAGAGAACATTTTATTGATAAGTGATGTGACGGCTAGTTTAACATTGCAGGAGTGTAAGATAACATATTCAGACCCAATGAAATACATGTGTCACAATAAACTGTGCGCAAACGGTCACATCAGTATGCCAAAGCGCGGGTGAATTCTCGCATGAAAGGATCATAAAGGTGCCGAGTGGCATCCTGCGTTATATTGTCCCAAGAAGTTTTTGCCTTTTCTGCAGTTCAGCAGTGGTCCTTGCATGTCGTGGAGATCGAATAGGTTTCCACTTCATTATGTTCCATATGTGTTCAATTGACGAGAGACCTGGTGATATTTTCAGCCCGGGCAGTTGTTGTACACAACAAAACAGACGTTGCATCGCAGCAGTGTATGTGGGCGTGCATAGTCCTGCTGAAAAAACACACCACGTTCCTTTCGAAGGGATGGCAGTTGCACAGGGATAACAACAGCCTTTGTTCTGTAGCGGGTGCTGGTTATTCTACCCTCCAGAAACACAACATGGGACCGCGACTCCTAACTGACGGCCCCCGACAGCATGAAACTTGGGATACGACCCGTGTGTCGTGGGTGAATGCATTCTGGAATAGGCAGCTGACCGTGTCTACGTCATACACGTGTACGCCGATCACTCGCATGCAGACAGAAGCTGCTCACATCACTGGTGACAGCAGAGCGGCACAGTCGACTCTTTCACGACACCACAGCCGCCAGCCTGACGGTGTCGCAGTGTCAGTCATAGTCTGGCAAGAGGCACGCGAGATCTGATTCCTGCTGATAGTGGCCGGTTCCCAGTGCTCCCTGTGGATTTCGTCGCTGGATGATGTTCGGTCGACCACCGCTGCTCGCACAGTGCGTCGACGTCGACTGGCGTCTGTACTAGGCGAACTTCCAGAACCCGGCCTACAGGTTGTAGCACTGTTTCACAGACCCCTAGTGAGTGCACAGGTACAGCGTCACGCGACGTGTGCAGTAGTGCGTCGATAGGCCCGTCCAGCTTCCAGCATGCCAACACTGCGACGCCCTTCATATGGCTGCAGTTGTTCAACATGGGCACCTACCCGTCGGTGGGCCACGGTTGTAACCTAGAACGAATCCTGCAAACATTAATCGCCTCTAAAGTCAACACATTTACTGCCTAAGGAGTCGAAACAGACGGCCCACAGACAGGCCTAGTAAGTGCCATCTGATCGCCGACGACCATGACAAATGAATCATTAACACTAAGGCACTTCAGTATGCTCATAATATACTTTTGTGTCACTGAATACAGTCTTTGAACGTTTTGTAAATTGCACTGTACTTCACGCAGCGTACTACGTCAGCAAAAAAAGTTGAAAGAGAGCATCGGTTACATAATATCTAACACAGAAATGACATTTTTGAAAGACGATAAGTCATTCGTGTAGTTTGATACTGTCATCTACATCTGCATGAATACTCTGCAAATCACATTTGAGTGCCTGGCAGAGAATTCATCGAACCACCATCACAATTCTCTATTATTCCAATCTTGTATAGTGCGCGGAAAGGACGAATACGTATATCTTTCCGTAAGAGCTCTCATTTCCCTTATTTTATCATGGTGATCGTTTCTTCCTATGTAGGTCGGCATCAACAAAATATTTTCGCATTCGGAGGAGGAAGTTGGTGATTCGGGGGATTTCGTGAGAAGATTCCGTCGCAACGAAAAACTTTCTTTTAATGATGTCCAACACAAATAATGTATCACTTCCGTGACACTCTCTCTCATATTTTGCGATAGTAGAAAATGTTAACGATATGGACCTGTAAGTAAGTGGAGCTGGCCGTTGTAGCCGAGCGGTTCTAGGCGCTTCACTCTGGAACCGCGCAACTGCTACGGTCGCAGGTTCGAATCCTGCCTCAGGCATGGATTTGTGTGATGTCCTTAGGTTAGTTAGGTTTAAGTAGTTCTAAGTTCTAGGGGACTGATGACCTGTGCAACTTTCCAGTCTTTGGGTTGGGATCTTTCGTCGAGCGAAAGGTTGTATATAATTGTTAACTATGGAGCTAAAGCATCAGCATACTTTGAATGGAACTTAGTTGGTATACAGTCTGAACCAGAAGACTTGCTTTCACTAAGTGATTTAAGTTGCTTCACTATTCCGAGGATAGTTATGTTGTAACGGCGTCTGGAACTGTCGCCGGATTGTAGTGACGGAAACGAGGCGGGACCCGAGGAGTGGCCCGCGAACAACAACACAACGGGAGAGGACGGACACGACCAACGGAGGACCTAACGACACAACAAAACCAGAGTCACGAACCAAACAAGACAACCACGTCCACTCGTAAAGAAAACACGAAAGTCAATACGCTGTCTAATGCGAGGCAATATGTCCTGAGACGCACGCAAGGTTAGACTGGCAGGCTGAGCTACAGGAGGGCGCTTAAGTAGTCTATCGGGGTCGCCGCTATTGGCCGCTGGAACCACGTGTTCCACTGTGGCGCCCTCACTCTAAATGCGGGCCAGGAGGCGCGCGCCGCCACAGCTTACGGCGCGATGGTACAGAGACCAGTATGGGTCTTCGACGTCCACGACGTCTGGCGGGGATTCAAATTTCGCGTCGCGCGCTACCAGAATTTACTTCTACGTTACTCATGTTGCCAGCTCTTCTTGATTCGCATTCTGGAATATTTACTTCATCTTCTGTTGCGAAGGCACCTGGGAAGGCTGTGTTTAGCAACTCTGCTTTGGCAGCACTGTCTCCGATAGTATCTCCATTGCTATCGCCCAGAGAAGGCATGACCAGAATCTCTTTGGATTCTCTGTCAGGTTTCGAGAAAAAGTTTCGTTATGGAAATTGTTATAAGCATCTCGCTTTGAAGTCCGCGCTAAATTTCGAGTTTCTGTAAAAGACCGCCAATTTTGAGGATTTTGCATCTGCTTAAATTTGGCATGTTTGTTTCGTTGTTTCTACAACAATGTTCTAACCCGTTTTGTATACCAAGGAGGATCAGCTCCGTCGTTTGTTAATTTATTTTCTATAAATCTCTCAGTTGCTGCAGATCCATTTCTTTGAATTCAAGCCACATCAGGTCAATACTTATAATATTAACTTGGAAGGAGTGGAGATTGTCTCTCAGGAACGCATCAAATGAATTTCTACCTGTTTTCATTTTGAATAAGTATATTTTGCGTTTATTTTTGGAGGATTTGGGGGTTACAATATTCAACCTCGCTACGGCAACCCTGTGGTCACTAATCCCTGTATCCGTTTTCATGCTCGTTATTAACTCAGGATAATTTGTTGCCAAGAGATCAAGTGTGTTTTCACAAGCGGTTACACTCACCTGGTCTCATAAATTAACTGCTCAAAATAAATTTCAGAGAATGCGTTAGCACAATTTCTGATGATGTTTTATGTTGTTGTTGTTGTGGTCTTCAGTCCTGAGACTGGTTTGATGCAGCTCTCCATGCTACTCTATCCTGTGCAAGCTTTTTCATCTACCAGTACCTACTGCAACCTACATCCTTCTGAATACGCTTAGTGTATTCATCTCTCGGTCTCCCTCTACGATTTTTACCCTCCACGCTGCCCTCCAATACTAAATTGGTGATCCCTTGATGCCTCAGAACATGTCCTACCAACCGATCCCTTCTTCTGGTCAAGTTGTGCCACAAACTTCTCTTCTCCCCAATCCTATTCAATACTTCCTCATTAGTTACGTGATCTACCCATCTAATCTTCAGCATTCTTCTGTAGCACCACATTTCGAAAGCTTCTATTCTCTTCTTGTCCAAACTATTTATCGTCCATGTTTCACTTCCATACATGGCTACACTCCATACAAATACTTTCAGAAATGACTTCCTGACACTTAAATCAATACTGGATGTTAACAAATTTCTCTTCTTCAGAAACGCTTTCCTTGCCATTGCCAGCCTACATTTTATATCCTCTCTACTTCGACCATCATCAGTTATTTTGCTCCCCAAATAGCAAAACTCCTTTACTACTTTAAGTCTCTCATTTCCTAATCTAATTCCCTCAGCATCACCCGACTTAATTAGACTACATTCCATTATCCTTGTTTTGCTTTTGTTGATGTTCATCTTATATCCTCCTTTCAAGACACTGTCCATTCCATTCAACTGCTCTTCCAAGTCCTTTGCTGTCTCTGACAGAATTACAATGTCGTCGGCGAACCTCAATGTTTTTATTTCTTCTCCATGAATTTTAATACCTACTCCGAATTTTTCTTTTGTTTCCTTTACTGCTTGCTCAATATACAGATTGAACAACATCGGGGAGAGGCTACAACCCTGTCTTACTCCCTTCCCAACCACTGCTTCCCTTTCATGTCCCTCGACTCTTATAACTGCCATCTGGTTTCTGTACAAATTGTAAATAGCCTTTCGCTCCCTGTATTTTACCCCTGCCACCTTTAGAATTTGAAAGAGAGTATTCCAGTCAACGTTGTCAAAAGCTTTCTCTAAGTCTACAAATGCTAGAAACGTAGGTTTGCCTTTCCTTAATCTTTCTTCTAAGATAAGTCGTAGGGTCAGTATTGCCTCACGTGTTCCAGTGTTTCTACGGAATCCAAACTGATCTTCCCCGAGGTTGGCTTCTACTAGTTTTTCCATTCGTCTGTAAAGAATTCGTGTTAGTATTTTGCAGCTGTGACTTATTAAGCTGATAGTTCGGTAATTTTCACATCTGTCAACACCTGCTTTCTTTGGGATTGGAATTATTATATTCTTCTTGAAGTCTGAGGGTATTTCGCCTGTTTCATACATCTTGCTCACCAGATGGTAGAGTTTTGTCATGACTGGCTCTCCCACGGCCGTCAGTAGTTCCAATGGAATATTGTCTACTCCGGGGGCCTTGTTTTGACTCAGGTCTTTCAGTGCTCTGTCAAACTCTTCACGCAGTATCGTATCTCCCATTTCATCTTCATCTACATCCTCTTCCATTTCCATAATATTGTCCTCAAGCACATCGCCCTTGTATAGACCCTCTATATACTCCTTCCACCTTTCTGCTTTCCCTTGTTTGCTTAGAAGTGGGTTTCCATCTGAGCTCTTGATATTCATACAAGTCGTTCTCTTATCTCCAAAGGTCTCTTTAATTTTCCTGTAGGCAGTATCTATCTTACCCCTAATGAGATAGGCCTCTACATCCTTACATTTGTCCTCTAGCCATCCCTGCTTAGCCATTTTGCACTTCCTGTCGATCTCATTTTTGAGATGTTTGTATTCCTTTTTGCCTGTTTCACTTACTGCATTTTTATATTTTCTCCTTTCATCAATTAAATTCAATATTTCTTCTGTTACCCAAGGATTTCTACTAGCCCTCGTCTTTTTACCTACTTGATCCTCTGCTGCCTTCACTACTTCATCCCTCAAAGCTACCCATTCTTCTTCTACTGTATTTATTTCCCCCATTCCTGTCAATTGCTCCCTTATGCTCTCCCTGAATCTCTGTACAACCTCCGGTTCTTTTGGTTTATCCAGGTCCCATCTCCTTAAATTCCCACCTTTTTGCAGTTTCTTCAGTTTTAATCTACAGGTCATAACCAATAGATTGTGGTCAGAGTCCACATCTGCCCCTGGAAATGTCTTACAATTTAAAATCTGGTTCCTAAATCTCTGTCTTACCATTATATAATCTATCTGATACCTTTTAGTATCTCCAGGGTTCTTCCATGTATACAACCTTCTTTCATGATTCTTAAACCAAGTGTTAGTTATGATTATGTTGTGCTCTGTGCAAAATTCTACCAGGCGGCTTCCTCTTTCATTTCTGTCCCCCAATCCATATTCACCTACTATGTTTCCTTCTCTCCCTTTTCCTACACTCGAATTCCAGTCACCCATGACTATTAAATTTTCGTCTCCCTTCACAATCTGAATAATTTCTTTTATTTCATCATACATTTCTTCAATTTCTTCGTCATCTGCAGAGCTAGTTGGCATATAAACTTGTACTACTGTAGTAGGTGTGGGCTTCGTATCTATCTTGGCCACAATAATGCGTTCACTATGCTGTTTGTAGTAGCTTACCCGCATTCCTATTTTCCTATTCATTATTAAACCTACTCCTGCATTACCCCTATTTGATTTTGTGTTTATAACCCTGTAGTCACCTGACCAGAAGTCTTGTTCCTCCTCCCACCGAACTTCACTAATTCCCACTATATCTAACTTCAACCTATCCATTTCCCTTTTTAAATTTTCTAACCTACCTGCCCGATTAAGGGATCTGACATTCCACGCTCCGATCCGTAGAACGCCAGTTTTCTTTCTCCTGATAACGACATCCTCTTGAGTAGTCCCCGCCCGGAGATCCGAATGGGGGACTATTTTACCTCCGGAATATTTTACCCAAGAGGACGCCATCATCATGTAATCATACAGTAAAGCTGCATGCCCTCGGGAAAAATTACGGCTGTAGTTTCCCCTTGCTTTCAGCCGTTCGCAGTACCAGCACAGCAAGGCCGTTTTGGTTATTGTTACAAAGCCAGATCAGTCAATCATCCAGACTGTTGCCCTTGCAACTACTGAAAAGGCTGCTGCCCCTCTTCAGGAACCACACGTTTGTCTGGCCTCTCAACAGATACCCCTCCGTTGTGGTTACACCTACGGTACGGCTATCTGTATTGCTGAGGCACGCAAGCCTCCCCACCAACGCCAAGGTCCATGGTTCATGGGGGGGATGTTTTATGTGTACCTCCGAAATTAAAGATGTATTTTCGCCAGCATATCGAGAGTAAATTAAGGTCACCACCAACAATAATCGTATGAGTCAGTTACGTGTTTGAAATCAAACTGAAGTTTTCTTTGAACCTTTCAGTAACTGTCTCATCTGAATTGGGAGGTCGGTAAAGGGTTCCAAATATTATTTTATTCAGGTTGCCAACAATGGCCTCAGACCATACTAACTCAAAGAAACAATCTACTTCAATTTCGCGACAAGACAAACTACTTCTAACAGCAACAAACACGCCAGTAGTATAGCAAAGTTCACGTCACCCCACTTTCAATTGTTGCCAGATGTATCCAAGGTGGCAGAGATATCGTCATCCAAGATGCTGGCCTGTAGACTTGGCAACAGCCCATGATGACATCCAAAATGGCGGATTGTGGTGGGAAGATAGGTCCACTAACCTAACCCCATTCCCCTCCCCCCCACCAGAAAAAGGTGGGAAGTTGGAATTCCATCAGGACAATGCAACACACCACAGCTACCTCGATTAACCTAAGATAATAGCGGAAAGATTGGTCAATTGGGCTACCTCCACTAACCTGTCACCTGACTGCCACCCCTCCCAAGGAACTGGCAGGAAGTTCCATTTCCAGCAGGTCAATGCAAAACGCCATGGCTATCTCTACTAACCTAAGAAAATGGTAGGAAAATAGGTCACTTGGGCTACCTCCACTAACCTAAGTCGTCCGACCGCCACTTCTTCCTAAGATTTGGCGGGAAGAGCACTTGACCTGTGATGGACATAAGCCTATATTTTCAGTTGTTAATGAAACAATTAGAGGCAGTGCCACCATCAAGTATGTTCGCCACAAGATCCAGAGTCCAACTGAGCCATTACACAGTACTGCCATCAGAGGGCACTGTTATCCCTCCCATGATGTAGTCCAATATGGCGGTCAGGGGTAGGGGAAAATGGCAGGAACATGACTGACCCTGTGCTGGACATAAGTCTTTATTTCGCAGGCAGTCTTTATTTAAACAATTTCAGGCAGTACAGCCATCCAGTGTGTCCACCATGAGGTCTGGAGTCCAACTGACTTAGTACATAGTACTGCCAACAGAGGGTGCTGTCAAAACTCGTGTGATGTAATCCAAGATGTTCTTCTATAGGGAGAAGTGATGGGTAAATGACTCAGACTGCACTGGGCTGCTGGAGAGAAGAAGGAGTGTACTTTATTTATTTTGGAACAATTTATTTAGCGACGAGATTGAGATAATATATCACACTTATACAAAGCACACACTCTAATATACTTGTGGTCACGCCACACAGACTACGCCCGCATCTCGTGGTCGTGCGGTAGCGTTCTCGCTTCCCACGCCCGGGTTCCCGGGTTCGATTCCCGGCGGGGTCAGGGATTTTCTCTGCCTCGTGATGGCTGGGTGTTGTGTGCTGTCCTTAGGTTAGTTAGGTTTAAGTAGTTCTAAGTTCTAGGGGACTTATGACCCCAGCAGTTGAGTCCCATAGTGCTCAGAGCCATTTGAACCACACAGACTACAGACCTGCAAACTACTCGTAAGTTACCGAAATAACGCATGTTAAACGCTCTGCAGACATGCAAACAACTCATAAATTACCTAAATAATGCACTACCCAGCACACAGACATGCAAACTACTTGTAAATAATGCAGTACACTGATGTGCAGACACATATTTAAACTACTCGTAAATCACTGAAATAATGCAGTACACTGATGTCCAGACCTGCAAACTACTTGCAAATAACTGAAATAATGCGTATATAACACTCTGCCAACACACTCACAACGCTTAAACAGCTGGATAATGTAATGCATGAACACTTATTGTACATAAAAACGCTTTTGAACTATCGTCAACATATCAGAGGCTCCAGGGGAGCACATGCGTCGATGCCACCACAAGCCACCGCCGGACGCAAGCCAGTGGGAGCCATCACTGTCACGCTGATGCCGCCTACAGGAAGCAGGTGAAAGTCAGGTCTTCAAGTTATACTGATACCACATGTCTATCTAAAAAAGTGACAAGTCATCCTCTGTGTCATGCGTGTGTGTATACCATTGCTGATGCGAAAACCTGTGTATAGTGACAACACAGCTCACATTATAGAAATCTATTCGACCACTTTCTCTTTGTCACGATCCTAACGGGACAAGTGAGACATGTCTAGCCATGCATGCATATCTGACGCATTGCCATGAAACATCCGTGGAATTATGTAGCGTGAACGATCAGTAGGATACTGCTGTGTGCTTGATACAGAGAAGTACCGCGAAAATGCTATAATATTATGGCAAACTATGTGAAAATACATGTGTTCTTGTAATCCCAGAGTTTGCAGATGGGTACAGAAAAGCAAGCAAGCAAGCAGGTTGGGACCAGAAACAGTAATGCATTTATACTGAGGGGAAACGAGCCCAATTTGTAGAACGGTTTTCACAGTGACTTGAGTCTGCTGAGGGACACGCATCAGGAGTGGTTGACTTGTGACCGTCGGCTGCAGGAATATATCTACTGCTGCGAGGAATATATATGGTGTTGTCTGTCTTCGTGGTATGTGTATGAGGTTCTGGTGGTCAATAGCTATACAAATTATGCAAAACGGGCGATTTTTGAATGGTACAGAATACGAACTGAATGTTTACTACATCGACACGGTACATGGAGATATACTGCTGGGTTGGAGATCGGTTTCAGGCCCTAATATTCAAGCTCCTGTCCTCAGTGACAGAGCAGTGTAATTGAGAAAGACTCTTTCTGTATTTGACGTTATGTAGGGCACATTGCAAGGTTTATTTGTGGGTGCAACATGGCAAGATGTATAAAATAGATTTATGCAGCTCAAAGTATCGTCTGCAGAGAGAAAAAAAAAAGGTGGATGGTGCTTTTACACCGGTGGCAACAGTAACTCAGTGGGCATCGGTAATTCAGTTCCAGCCAATCATAATCCCCCATTCTGTCACGAGGCATCATTTGTGGTGGGATATAGGGGTCTATACATAGCAGTGAGAACTTTTGTGTATGTTGAAAGCAGGAGGGGTAAGACATGATGGATGGGATGCCTCATTAGGACCATGAGGAAGAATGAATTTGACGTTATGCTGGGGTATTTTCTTAAACAGATTCTGTTAGGGCAAGTATTTCCATGCATACAAGCTGTTACATCACGAAAGCTCCTTGAAAAGGCCCCGTTAACTATTTCTGGGATGCTATACAATTCCTGAAAGGTCAACTTGACTCTTATTTTACATAGCCATGTGACATCAGTATCATACTGCTAGCACACAGCAGTATCCTACTGATCGTTCATGCTACATAATTCCAAAGATATAGACTGGAAATTATTTCTCTACAAATCCGAAACCTTAGCGAGGTGGAGCTTACTGTAAACCACTGAGCAACTAGAAACATATCCCATCTGCGAAGACCTTTACGTGAGAACTCGAAAAAAATAGAGTATACTGGTATTTCCACTCGCAAATACCGTTGTCAGTCATGTAACAGATTCCAAATTATCACTATAACTTACAAAGTCAACTAAGGTGATGCTCACGTCTAGAGAACCAGAAAACCTGTCTTCCACCCGTCTTTCACCTGCTAGATGCATGGGTGGTATCTTCCAGGTACTGATCCTAGACTTTAGAGTTGATAGCGTAGTTGATTTCCTTAAAATGCTTCGAGCTCCATCTCTCTGGAGCTCCATCATGCATAATAATCAGTTTATACTACACCTCTCGATTAGAAAAATAGTTCATTTGTGCCTGGGCTGTTGGCAGCTGTACTACATTTACCAGTAATTTTAGAACATGAAACGAGAGGTTATGCCATTACCGCATAGGTAGAACTGACATAAAAAAATCGACAGAATTGCGGAAAATAAAGTATATATTGATGGAATATACAACGAAATGCGTGGAAATTGATTAAGTACCTATGTGTGTTCTGTAATTTTAGAACATGTAACGAGAGGTTATGCCATTACCGCATAGGTAGAACTGACATAAAAAAATCGACAGAATTGCGGAAAATAAAGTATATATTGATGGAATATACAACGAAGTGGGTGTAAATTGATTAAGTACCTATGTGTGTTCTGTTTGGTGCAGAACAGTTTGTACATCTAAACAAGCATGCGACAGCAAGAGATACGCGAGAAAACATGGACGTGGGAGTGAACGGAACCAGGGAGGAAGTCACTTTTTTCCGTATTTGACACTTTTAAGTAAGACAGGGAACCACCTGCCTCTAAACTTACTTGCATCGACGTTCAAGAATGACATAGAGTGGATGGATTGGTCGGTTGAGATGGAGTAGTAACAAGATACGATTTAATGGTAGACTGATGATGCACTCTAGAGAGAGAGAAAGAGAGGCAGAAGTTTCTGCACGCCATTTGACCATTTTTTTCCTGATATTCCGTCACGATACATCAGTTATGTGACATAGCCTGCGTTCAACTCGTTTACCACTGCTTGTTCTTTGTGGGTCTTAGAGGAGTGTCTACTTGTGATCGTTGACAGTAAACGTCTCGGTCATCAGAGGAATTCTATCTCAGGTGTGATGAAAAGTGACACAATCCTCTAAATGAACGAAGATTTATGCAATGTACTGCACTTCCCTGTCGCATCTTATGTGCAAAAACGATACTTCAGTTTCATAACTATGTTAGCGATAGGTGTATGTGAGACACAGCAATACCCTTTGTATACATCTGCTTGACAGATGTGCTGTTTAGAGTTAGTTGAGGCATGACATGTAATTTCACATGTCGGACGCTGCTGCTATGCGTTTAGCTGTTTCCTTGAAAGAGGTAGTCTCTCTTACTAAGGATCATTTTATATAAGACTGATGTGGGCATAGTATACTTTCTGAACTGTGATCGGATACGGACAGTGGACGCTATACATCTCTCGAAAGCTATATTGTGCATGAATCACACAGAGCCACTGTTTTAACGAAGTAGTTTTCTCGTTTTACGGTTAGATACCACAGTTTATCGCAGAGAAACCTGCAAGAAAGATGTTTGTCATGCGCTGGAAATTTATTTCTTACACTGGAATATTAATAGCGCAGCATTCCGCACAACTGATAGGTCATAAACTCAAACGATCTATCATTATAGCCGGTTTAAATGCGGAACGTTGTAGCCTTAGGAGTGCAGGTGTTTATGTTCTCTCTTACCAAGACCTTCCAGGTACTGACCCTCTATTCTAGAACCATACTTGAGGCTTGATAGCGTATTTGATTTGCGTAAAATGCTTCAAACTCCATTTGTCTTGAGCTCCATCATGCATATAAATCATCCGTTTCTTGTTCTTCTTAACTATCTGATAGTACATCACAACACTTTCAAATCTGTTACTATACACCGACTTGGATGGGTGAGGCCTCAGCTAGATCCATTCATTCATGAGACATGAAATGTAGCGGTCTCCTTCTGGTCGGTTGCACATTTAATTGGTAATTGTGCCCAAGGGTAGGTTGGCCAATGACAGGGTGAGGAGCCTTTCAGTCCCTAATTTTACCCTAACACTGCGAGAATGCTGTGTTACCCCCATCAGCATAGAGATGGATTGTATATTCAGCACCACGCTCGATGTATTAGAAATATGTGGAGCACTATCTGGTATACTTTCATGATGTATTGTTTTCGACAATTAACAATGAATGGATGTACTTCACGGTCATCTATCTACATTCGCAATGGTCCTCGAAAATCAGAGAGGGGGCGGTTTAGCAATGATACTGAAATTGGGAAACATGCTGTCTCAGCATTGCTCGGTGTTGAAATTACTGTAAAATTGCTATAATTGTTCGCACTATCAACTGAGATGTTTATTGTTAGAGTACATCGATGGTTTCTGAAAAATATGTAAAAATCAGCCAACCGGTTTCACAGGTTTTTTATATACCTTGACCAGGTTTCGCCACCTCTAAGGGTGAGTTCATCAGAAGGTAAGGTAATTACATGAAGAACATATTGTCAAAGATGCACAGTGACTATGTTCTTCATGTAGTTACCTTACCTTCTGATGAAGTCACCCTTAGAGGTGGCGAAACCTGGTCAAGGTATATAGAAACTGTGCAACCGATTGGCTGATTTTTACATATTTTTCAAATTTGTGTATATAGTTGCTGCAAACGTCAGCCATGTTCAAAGTTGTCGATGGTTTCTTTTCCACCCCATCTGTCTACCGTTATGCTGTTGGTTACTACATAATGATGGACTGACATCGCTTGTTTGAGTTGGAGAAAGAGTTTTGGTTGACGGACAACACCTTCTGGGGATGGATAGCACCGAAAAAGTGATCGTGTACATGACGGCAATATGAGGAATCAGTCAAAATGGAATGCAGAGCCATCAGCTACTCTTTCACTGTGGCAGATAAGTTTAAATGTAGAGGTCGTCAATCACTTTCGGACAGCAGTTTGGAAACACTCCACAACGCCACCAACTTAAAATCATTCAGTGTGTGTGGCATGTTATGGCAGTCACAGTAACAAAATGATTTACACTGTGCGAGGTCTAATGTTCTGAGAGTATTAACAGCGGTGCATTCCACATGACTGATAGGTCGGAAACTTAAGCGATGTAAAATTATAGCCTGTTTTAAGTGCGGAACGTTGTAGCCTTAGCAGTGCATGTGTTTATGTTCTCTCTTACCAGTATCTTCCAGGTACTGATCATAGACTTTGCAATAATACTGTAAAATTTATAGCTTGGTTGATTTATGTAAAAATGCTTCGAACTCCATCCGTCTGGAGCTCTATCGCACATAAAAATCACCTGTTTCTTGTCGTCTTAACCATCTGCTACTGAATCACAACACATTCAGATCTGTTAGCATACATCGACAAGGAGTGCTAACCTCCTCGACATCCGCGCATCTCAAGAAATCTTGTGCACTCGGACGGGCGAGGATTCGGCAACCTCCATTCGTTCATGAGACGTGGAATGTGGCAGTCTACGTTTGATCGGTTGCAGATTAAATCGGTAACTATGCTGCAGGGGTGGGTTGGTCAATGACAGTGTGAGGGGGACTTTCAGTCTCTAATTTTACCCTAAGACTCGGAGAATGCTTTGTGACTCCCATCAGCATAGAGATAGATCGTAAATTAAGTGTTATGCTCGAGGTGTTAGAAATATGTAGAGCACTGTCTGATATACTTTGATGGTGTGTGTATTCGAGAATTCATAATGAATAGATATACTGCACAGTCATCTATCTACATTCGCACTCACAAAGTGGAGAAGGGGTGGTTTAGCTATGATACTGAAATTGGGGGTAACATGCTATCACATCATTGGCTGGTGTTGAAATTGCTAAAATTGTTCACACTGTCAACTGTAATGCTTATTATTGCAGTACATTGGCAGTGCCTTTTCCATCCCATTTGTCCACTGACACGCTGATTGGTTACCACATAATGATTGACTGGCATCACTCTTTTGAGTAGGGGAAAGAATTTTGGTGGAGGTACAACATCTTCTGGGGATGGATAGCACCAAAACAGTGATAGCATACATTACTGCAACATGAGGAATCAGTCGAAAGGGAACTCAGAGCCATCAGCTATTCCGTCACTGTAACAGATGAGTATAAAAGTAGAGGTAGCACAGTTGAGCGATATTCCCTCCAAAATTCAAACTTCCCATCAGGGAGGTGGGGGTCTTGGCAGGGAGGGGGGGGGGGGGTGGCAGTTTCCCCCCATCTTGCGTAACGCTACTCGCGTCATCATCTGACGTCACATCAGCCATCATGAATGACGTCTAGTTTTCTGTGAGAGGCCATGGATCAGAACGTGTGAATGCCAGTTTAGAACCCTACACAGACCTCGAAGTCGTGGTGGAGAAACAAAATGTATGGCAATGTACAAAGCATGTTAAAAAACAATGTTTCAAACGACACAGGGTCACAGGGAGCGTCTTTTGCGTCTTACGGTATAGTCTATGGGATATTGTCATCCTCCTACAGTGCAGGTGATGAAACTTTAAACTGGTCTGCACAGTGGATCAATACCTGTATATTTAATAGGATCGTCACGTGCTCAACGCCAGGACACATTTGTTATTTGTTTTCGTTATATGAGACGAGAGGATGCAGTAAAAATCTTATTGTGCTCTCTATCGGATGAAGTTAGTGGAGCCTTCACAGTTCGTAATTGTTCTCTGGTGGATGGAACAGAATAACAATGATAGAATGTTGGAGTGATAGACGTGAATGGGAAATGAGGGACGTGGATTTGTATTATGTGCTTGTAGTTTGGAGAAGCACCACAAAGTAGTAGCAAACTCCACGACCTTCCCTCAGTTCGCTACTGTCTTTTACACTACCTCGTGTTGCAGGAGCAGGCTTCGTTTCTGTTGAATGGTCAAAACACATTTCTGTCACGGCAACTCAGCGTCGCCTGTTTCTACACAGGTTGCAGAATGTGGTGGATATAGCTTTCTCTGACTTGTACTCACTACCGCTTACATTGGAACAATCATATGCGCAAAAGCTGCAAGGACGGTAGCGCAGAGTCTGAGGGGCAGTTGCAAGATGCACGAAGGCTACCTAAAACCATGTTCGATTTTTACTGTAGCTGAAACATTCAAGAAAGGTGGATCGTTTCAAGACATGAAAGTGAAAGAAATATGATTCACTAGCGGCTGTAAACATTAAAGGACTTCTCCATAGGATCCATCGCAAGTATATGGTTAAATGGAAAGACTTGATTCGAAATCATAGACATCATTTCTACCAAAAGCAAAGCACTAGAGATCTGAAAAGCTTACGTCCTTACTCATCACACCATCTACTACTATTTGTGATCCATCTCAATCATTCATCGCCTATAACTCAGTGGATATATCACAGAACCTCTGACCTGGCATCGAGATAGAATGCATTACAAATACTGGAGAAATATCTAGTGGTGGCGGTGTGAGGCAGTTGCAAATACTGGTTTCATACCACGATCCTTAGCCGAATCGCTTTCAAAATTCGGTAATTTAATTACGAGGATGTACCGTCGACGACGTGTAACCGCACTGCTGATGTGATAATATGCACTCCGGCGAATACTGTGTATATTCAGTGTCACTGTATTTGTCTGGAAAAACCAAGTAGAGGTGGCTGTGGTGTGTTGCAATGTCCTGCTGGAAACTGAACTTCCTGCCAGTTCCTAGGAAGAGGTGGCGGTCAGGTGCCTTAGGTTAGTGGAGGTAGCCCAATTGACCTATCTTCCAGCCGTTTTTTTTAGGTTAATGGAGCTAGCTGTGGTGTGTTGCATTGTTCTAATGGAATTTGGTCTTCCCTCCATTTCCTGTGGGAGGGGAGGGGCAATTGACCTATCTTCCCGCCAAAATCTGGCATCTTGGGTGACGTCATGGCCGCTATCTTCCATGACGTCTTGTGCTGTTGTCAAGTCTACAGGCCGCCATCTTGTATGACGTCACAGCACTGTTGTGAAGCTCTTACGTTCAATTTCATTTGGCTGGCATAATTTTATTTTTTCATTTATCGCTTAGGCTAGAAACAAAAAAGTAGGTGAATGCACAGCGTTACAGGATTTCAATTTTGAAGTTGATACTTCGAATCTCGCTTCTGGTATGTATTGTATAACATTATTTAAATTCCATTAAAAAAGGAAAAAAGTAGCTCAGCAGGCAGAGTACTTTTCTGCGAAAGGAAAAGGTCACAGGATCGAGTCCCGGTGATTCTGCACAGAGTTTTAATGTTCCTGGACGTTTTCCATGGCTTCAGAGCGTTTTCAATTCCTTCCCTGTTTGTTTACACTGAAGAACAATATTCTGTTTCATACTGTCTTTGGTTTTCGTGTCCCCTCTTCCACAGTCACACTTTTACAGGCAACGTGGGAATTATTCCATATTTTGAAAACATATAAAATCTTATTTCGACCAGGAGTCTTTCGCTTTGTTAAAAGTACCTTCAGTGGTCAGTTCTTCCGCCGCTAGAATTTTTTCCGTTTCATCTTCTACAGACCGTCGTTCAAGTTTTAATACATTGCTCTCCTTTTAGACACAATATTTTTCCGATTGCTTGTTCTATTACACCACCTTCACCTTGGGTCGTTTGTTTCGATCGTCAGTGCAATGCATTACAAATTATCTAAGAGTCGAAACACTGAAAGCTCATGAAGCTTTCAATGAAACGAAATGCTTATGGGACAAATAAGAATTCATAATGTCGAGAAAGAAGGAATAACTGTCACATGTCGTCTATTTCATGTTTTCTAAACATAAAATTAACCGTTGTTCATCTTTTCCTGTAATTCTGAAATGCTTCAACTTTTAAAGACTTATAACAAGGTCCTCACTATCAAAAGATTCCATTTAGTACTGCAGGAACTTAGACATAAGACTATGGACTGTGGCTCTGTTGCTGTCCCTTTGACAAAGTCATAGTGAAAGTTTGGGAACGTCTACGAGTACAGAGATGTGGCTCTCCTGGACTTCCAAGGATGCTTCGAAAACATTCGTTTCTGGCAAATTGATCCCAAAAGTCTACGTTTTCTACCGGGATTTTTTGTAAAGTAATTTTGCTAACTACTATTTTAAACTCTTTAAAACTGAACGTTCTGAAAGATTCAATGGACAGTTGACCAAGCACGAAAACTGGCCGTAGATTGACTTCATACTTTACCATTTATTGTTTAATTTCTAGATATTGTCACAGCAGGCTTAAATTTTACGTAAATGCTGTCAGTGTGCATTGTACTACTTGCAGCCAGTACGAGTAAGGATATGGAAACCGGCAGATATGATACGTCCGGATTTTCAGTTGAAAAATACAAGCACCGATAGAGCATAAATAAATGTACTGGCTGCAGCGAAATTGCTTGCTTAGTTGGTTAATTTAGTCGTGGCAGCTAATGAAGGGAAAAATAATTAATTGCTTTTAGACTGAAACACAACGTTGACGCAGGGGTCGCGAACATCTCTCAGTGAATTACTCGAGCAATAACTCGTTATTGAAATTCTAGTTTATTACATAAATTCCAGATGTTTTCAATTAGTCCTACAATACAGTTCACTGGCTGTATTGTTCTTTCTGGGTTCGTACAGTGATAATTGTTTCCGACTTGCTGAAGCTATTTTTCATCGCCCATGCTAAAACTATGACAGCGATGAATCTCCCTGTGCTCACCCACCCTTTCCGATACATCTCGGTGTATCACATTTCCAACAAACTTTCAAATTTGTCCTGTGCTCTGACATCGTTTCTGTTTGAAAGATCCAATGTCCAGTTATCGGAATGTCGCTAGTGAGGTCAGTGCTGTTGTATACTCGAGACATTTCACTCCGGCTGAGCCTCTACGCCCCTTCTTCACACTGTAGAGGCGAAGGCGTTTCTTTTTCGGCGATAATACAGTACAAGACAATATTCGCAGGCTTTCAAGTCTTGTAAGACAAAATATTGTTAGTTGATCTTAGAAAATAAAGGGAATGTAAACTTTCCTGTTATAGAACGTGTTTGAGGAAGTAGTAAACAACCATGAAGCAAGAAACAGACAGTGGATTTCGGTTCAACGCATACGACGTGGTCATCCCATACGCAAACCTCACTGTTTTATGCAGGGTATGTGAAGCAATGGGAGAGAAATAAGCAGTGCTTGACGAAAGCGACAGGTACTGCAGATTATGCCATGTAGGACAAGTTATGCAGCTAGTGAAAGGAACCGCCCAGTTCGAGCAGATGGGGCAGAAGGAAGAGATTAGGACGGAAAGCTTTGCCCTACTGCGGCACCGTCCCAAAATGGAGGTGGGACCTGGATATTCAGGCTGCGATCGGGAGATTTTTCCGTCTCTCTCGCCAAGCTTGGTCAAATTTAATAAAACTTTGTGCTGTTTGCACAGTTCGCATACAGAAAAGACAAACATTTCTGCGACGATCATGTGGACTCTGCCTTCCAGACCAATATGGCCACCTATTTAGCTGGAAGATCAGCGTGGCTGAATGCCACTTGAAGGACCTGAGTGCAATTCCTGGAACTGCTAGAGATTTTTCCTCGGTGAGGCGTCCGGAACGGAGTGCTCTTAGCCCAGTATTGCAAGTTCTGGAGCTCCTTCCTTTCCTGAGCGATTTTCCGGCTAACATCCTAATTTCCTATTGTCGACATAATCTTCAAGATCCTTCTACAACACCACAGGGAAACGCTTGCCGGCCGAAGTGGCCGTGCGGTTAAAGGCGCTGCAGTCTGGAACCGCAAGACCGCTACGGTCGCAGGTTCGAATCCTGCCTCGGGCATGGATGTTTGTGATGTCCTTAGGTTAGTTAGGTTTAACTAGTTCTAAGTTCTAGGGGACTAATGACCTCAGCAGTTCCCATAGTGCTCAGAGCCATTTGAACCATTTGAGCCAAACGCTTCAATTGTTTTCCGGTTTTCCCAGTGCCCGGGATTCACTTCCTCGAGCGATGTGCTCGAAGCATACATTCTCATTTAGGTTGTCCTTAAATTATAGTTTCTCAGGCCAGGAATGTCCTTTTTGCATGTGCTTTTTAAATCTTCCTTGCTTTGCCTGCCGTGTTGTAATTTTTTCCAAGGAAACATAAAAGATGGGAACCACGAAGTAGACAAACCGAGGGAACTCTGCAAATATTATCGCTAGTATCATTCCTGTTTCTCTCTATTATTTCCGTCTTCCTTTGGTTTACACTCCATCGGTTGTGCGTACTCATTAGATTTTGCAGTCTCTTCAACAGCTCCTGTAAACCTTCCCTATTTGTAGTGACGATGGCAATAACATCGGCGATTCATTTTATTGGTCTCCTCTCAAGACGAATTTTAATTCCACTCCAGTGCCTATTTTTTTGTTCCCGCCATTGCACTTCTAGTTTATAGACTGAATAGTGTGGGCGAAAAATAGCATACCTCTCTTATATGCTCTGCGATCCTTTCTTCTTCTTCCCCTGTTATCATTCTCTCTTCGTTTTTCTACATGTTCTATGTTATTTGTCTTTCCGTATAAAATTCTACTACTTTTTCAGAAATTCAAACTTTTTGTATCATTTATATCGTGCACACTTGATACAGTTCATAGGTCCCATGCCCGTATGTTGTTTCTTTCGCAAGTATTGCTTCCATTATCAGTCCCAGCGTCGGAACTGCCACTCTAGCGCACCTACCTTTCGGAAAATCAAAGTAATCGTCATCTAACAGACCCTCAATTTTCGTTCAGTGCTTTTGTATATTATCTCTGTCAGCAACTTGGACACATCGGCTGTTAGACGGATGGTGCGATAGTCCTCGCACATACTTGATGTTACTATCTTCAGGATTGTGTGGATGATATTTTTCCGTAGGTCTCTCCGGTCTCATGGTTTCTACGGACCAACCTCAGTAGTCGTTCGTTTGCCAATTCCCCCAGCGATCCTGGAAATTCCGAAGAAATGTTGCGTATGCCTCCTGCCTTATTTGGCCTCATGTCTTGCAGTGGCATGAAACTCTAATATTGGATCACCTATGACTTACATATCGATTGCAGTGTCTCCTTTTATGTCACACATATCGCCCCTGTTGTGCAGGCGTTCAATTTACTCTTCCTACATATGCGCTCCCTCCTCAATGTTTAACAAATGAAATGCTGTCGAACTGTTTTTATTGACACTTTTCCTTTTAATTTCACTAAAGGTTGTTTTCAGTTTTCCATATGATGAATCAGTTCTTCCGACAAACATTTCTGTTTCTATTACGTTCATGAATGACTTCGTAGCATTTTTCCACGAGTTTAATAAACAGAAAAGATACAAATAATAGAGACTTTTATCATCAATAACATATTCTCCTTCACTATTTAAAACAGTCTGCCAAAGCTCGGGTAACTTTTAGATTCCGCAACTGTGGAGATCACGTGGTATTGAGGCGGAAACATCAGCGAACTGTGTTAGCAGCGCATTTTCATCTGGGTAGGAAGGTCCTTGAGGGCTGTTCGACACAGAGCCGAAAAGGAGAAAATCTCACGGTGCAAGATCAGATGGATAAACTGAGTGTGGAATGGCTTCCCAACCCAGTTCACTTACGATGTTTTTCGTCAGTGCAGCAGAATGCGGGCGGGCGTTATCGTGGAGCGGCATCACTTGAGGCGGTCTTCCTTGTCGTTGTCCTTGGACTGCGTCTGCAAGGCGTCTCAGCTGTCGCCAATAAATGTCGGCAGTGATGGATTGCACCGCGAGGAAGCAACTCGTAGTACCCCACACCGCCGCTGTTCCACCGGATACACGACACTTATCTTTTGTAGAAGCACGCGGGACATTGTATGGCGAGCAGCTGCTTTGTTTGGACTCAACCATTTCTTTCTTTTACTTATGTCAGCATAAAGACACAATTTCTCGTCACCAGTAAAGACACAGCGTAGGAGTGGTAGGTGTTGATTACGAGGATTCGGAGATGCACATGCGTTCAACCGCAGATTTTTTTTTAATTTTGGTTTAGAGCATGTGTTCCATATACACCCGATTGCTTAATCTTTCTCACTGCATGCAAATGTCGCACGATAATGCAATGATAACAGTACATCACATTTGCCAATTCTCGAGTACGGTGATGTGGATCACTGTGGATTAATGCGTTTAAACCATCTTAATCAGACCTGAGTCTTCTTAAAAGTAGAAAGTCACTAAAGTAACAGCGATCTTCCTGCCGCGGCATTATCCCCATACTTGGAGCTAATGTTTCCGGCTGCCTTCCCTGCTGCCAGCTCTCTACTGAACTCAGACAGGACAATATATCGGAAATGTTCCGAATTCTCGACTTACCACTACATTTTTTAGCGTCCACAGCTCTACTTAATATCTCCAAATAATCTAAGGACATCACACACATCCATGCCCGAGGCTGGATTCGAACCTGCGACCGTAGCAGCAGCGCGGTTCCGGACTGAAGCGCCTAGAACCGCTCGACCACAGCTCTAAATAACAAATTGACAGTACGTAAACTCAAAAAGCAACAGTGAACTACAAATAAAAATGACAGTCGATAAATACGCCCTTAACAACCTGAGGTAAAACAATAACGCTACGCACTTACACACCAACCTAATATATCCACGCATTTTTCGTGCAGCTATCATTCTTGCCCTCCCCACACTTCCTGTTTGTTTTCTGTATTAAGTTTCATCAGTTGCTGAACTTCTGTAACCCCATTAACATTTTTGTACTTCTTTCCTCGTTCGGTTGAAGTGTTTTACCCGTTATCGAATGTTCCTTTCCAGCTACCTCTCTTGCGTCTGTGTTTGTCTGCCGACCTTAAGAGGTTTTCCTACATAGATGTGTTCATTCCTCTTGCAATTATTTACTTGCTGTGGTATTCATTACCACAACATCCCTCCCCTCCCTACAGTACGTTCCAGGAGATACACTATGTGATCAGAAGTATCCGGACACCCACAAAAACATACGTTTTTCAGCCGGCCAAAGTGGCCGTGCGGTTCAAGGCGCTACAGTCTGGAGCCAAGCGACCGCTACGGTCGCAGGTACGAATCCTGCCTCGGGCATGGATGTGTGCGATGTCCTTAGGTCAGTTAGGTTTAATTAGTTCTAAGTTCTAGGCGACTGATGACCTCAGACGTTAAGTCGCATAGTGGTCAGAGCCATTTGAACCATACGTTTTTCATATTTGGTGCACTTTCTGCCATCTACTGCCAGGTATTCTCTATCGCGCTGGGTTATGCCTATCGTCGCACCATCTGTTCTATAACAGACGTACAGAGATATCTGACCCGCATAGCTTTGAGTCCAGCCACTTCTACAATGAGCTATGCCGCGATGACAACACGGAACTATATGCATTTACGTTGAGAGCGTCGGAGGATGGGACACGATAAGGCATTCCGAGCGCACGACGATGGATGGAACGATAGCCTACTGCGTATCCAGAGGCGATTGATTCTGCTTTAGCGGCGATTTCCTTAGAATGGACCACAAAGAAAACCTGGAGTCGTTAAGGACAACCTCCGTGGCGATTATGGATTCTATGTATTAGCGTTTGGTGAGGTGTAAACCATTCGTGACTGGCGGAAATTAAAATTTTCAATAAATGTAACACTATCCTAATCCCGGAGTGTGGGTCGATTTCCAGTAATAAAATACCAACAGACGTTATTCTGGTTTGTTTGTTAAGCAACCATTTTCAGAATTGCATTATGTCATCTTGAGGCATAATGTTATCATCCCATCACTGCGATAACTACACACATCAGAAGAAGTTTCTCATCACCCCAGTTTCCAGAACTCCTGAAAATAGACGTGGATATTGTATCGCAGACACAGCCCCTTTGACTGTTCAGAGATGTAACTAAACCCGCACAAAGATGTAAACAACCATGCATCAGCAGCGCCTAATAGACGGAGGGGGTCCGACAACCGATCACTTCCTGTTATTCCACCAGGAAAGAGGTACACGCTTCGTGTTGTCTTTAGTTCAATCATGCCTAGACGGTCAATACCACAGTCCGACCGCGTCCGCACTGTTACTTAGTGCCAGGAGGGGCTCTCTACAAGGGAAGTGTCCAGGCGTCTGGGAGTGAACCAAAGAAATGTTATTCGGACATAGAAGAGAGACAGAGAGAGAAGAACTGTCGATGACTCGCCTCGTTCAGGCCGCCCAAGGGCCACTACTGCAGCGTATGATCGCTACCTGCGGATGTCGGCTCGGAGGAAGCCTGGCACAAAGCCACCACGTTGAATAATGCTTTTCGTGAAGCCGGAGGACGACGTGTCACCACTCAAACTGTGCACATGATGCGCAACTTCACTCCCGACGTCAGTGACGAGGTCCATCATTGCAACCACAACACCATGCGGCGCGGTACAGATGGGTCCAACAACATGCCGAATGGACCGCTCAGGAATGGCATCACGTTCTCTTCACAGATGGGTGTCGCATATGCCTTCAACCAGACGTGTTTGGAAGCAACCCAGTCAGGCTGACGCCTTAGACACACTGTCCAGCGAGTGCAGCGAGGTGGAGGTTCCCTGCTGTTTTGGGGTGACATTATGTGGGGCCGACGTACGCCGCTGGTGGTCGTGGAAGGCGCCGTAACGGCTGTACGATACGTGAATGTTATCCTCCGACCAATAATGCAACCATATTGGCAGCATATTGGCGAGGCATTCGTCTTCATCGACGACAATTCGCGCCCCCATCGTTCACATCTTGTCAATGACTTCCTTCAGGATAATGACATCGCTCGACTAGAGTAGCCAGAATGTTCTCCAAACACGAAACCTAGCGAACATGTTGGAATAGATTGAAAAGGCGTGTTTATGGACGATGTGATACACCAGCCACTATGTGGGATCTACGCCCGATCGCCGTTGAGTAGAGCGACAATCTGGGCAAAGAGTGCCTTAATGAACTTGTGGATAGTATGCCACGACGAATGAGGGCATGCATCAGTGCAAGATGATGTGCTACGGGGTATTAGAGATACCGGTGTATATAGCAGTCTGGACCACCACCTACGAAGGTCTCACTGTATGGTGGTACAACATGCAATGTGCGGTTTTTGTGCTGGTGCGCTGCTGGCGCCAGTCTCCATCGATTCTCATCACGATCACCTGAGTTTATTTTTGACGCCTATTCGGCTTCGTATCTTCGCGGATGGCTATTTGACTGCGGCGGGCGCGCTATCTGGGTCTTCAGTTCGGGTATCATCTGTGCCAGCGACAGTCACGCCTTGCGTTGTGCCTGTATGCAGCGTGGCGAGTGGCCGAGTCGGTTCGACGAAGAGGCGTGGGCCGCTGATGCGGCGTGTTTGGCCGTTGCAGTGCAGATTTCCTTCGTGTCTCTTGCATGTGATTCAAAGTGAATGAACTGGACTCGTCGAAGTGTTCATCGCTGGGTTCTCTTCATGATATCTAGCGGTTCTAGGCGCGCAGTCCGGGTCCGCGCGACTGCTACGGTCGCAGGTTCGGATCCTGCCTCGGGCATGGATGTGTGTGATGTCCTTAGGTTAGTTAGGTTTAAGTAGTTCTAAGTTCTAGGGGACTGATGACCACAGATGTTAAGTCCCATAGTGCTCAGAACCATTTGAACCATTTTCTTCATGATAACTGAATACCCCTGTGCACTGAAAACTATCTTGGCTGTTTCAGCTAACTTTGATCTTGCTGCCTGATATGTTGACGACATTTTAATGAGTGCTAGTGACGCACAACCCATAGACATGAAGCCATGTTTAATGCATACCAAGTAGTGCGTAAGCTTGTGCCTGGCGTTCAGAAGCGGGCCGAAATATTTTCCCTAATTCCTTTTCTATTTTATTATTTTAGCTGTTGTTTTAGAGGTTGTCTAATCAAATCTTAAGAGCCTCTATCACGTATGTTAAGTCTGCTTAAGGTTCATTTGTGCCGTGCAGGATTAAAGGTTTATTGATAACTGGTTGGGTTAATATCCTTGTGTATCTCCTGTGTCAGAATGTTGTCTGCCGCTGATGTGTTTATGTTTCAGATAATTGCCGGTGGTCGACGTGAGAAAGCTCCGATCGGGATATCACGGTGGAAGAGTGAAAATTAAAGACCTGGATCGGTGTCTATGGTTACGTTGTTAACGTGCGGAAATTCCATCTTGCCGGTGGAGCGTAATGGTTTACCGGAAGCTGACTTCTAAATCAAAGTTGATTATATTTTTAGTTCACCTTCTGCTCCGTACATCTCCTGTATCTTTTACAATTTTTCTGTTTGCTCGCGTCCATCACCAATTTATCGTAAAGTTGAGGCGGTTCCATGTTAAGACGATATCATATGTTATTATTATATTGAATGTATTACAATCCTGTTAATTTGCAAAAATTTTAAGACCAATCGTGGAAAGATCCGAGCTTATTGGACTTTAGTGGATGAATGTTCTTGGCCGGGTCCTGAGTTACATGAAAACCAGTTTCTGTGTTAGTTGAAGCATGTTTGGGATTTGATTAATTGTGGTTTTATGAATATTGTTTTAATTAATGAGAGTTGGCTAAGCACATTTTGAAAGATTTGTATTTGTTGGACTTAATGCACCTCCTTAGTTGTGGAAGTAGTTTTAGAGTTTTGTGTGAAAAACAGTTTGAATGTAAGTCATGAAGCTTGTGAGGTTTAGTTATGGCAGCTATATTTTATTAATAATAGTTTTAAGAATATTGTTTTATTTAATGAAAGTTGGTTAAGCAAATTATGAAAGGTCTGAGTTTGTTTGACTTAATGCATTCTGTAGCTGTTGGAAGTACTCAGAGTTTTGATATGAGTTATGTGAAAAACAGTTCCATCCTAGTCATGAAGTTTGTGTGATTTAGTGAACTCAATCATATTGGATTAATGATGATTTTATGAACATTGTTTTAATTAATGAAATTTCGTTGAGGCAATTTTGAAAAATATGTGGTTATATAAAGCAAGCCCCTTTCTATAATCGTTTCTACTATTAATTTGATAAGAGCAATAAGTTTGTAATAAATAAGTGCGTGGCAACTACAAGCTCGTTATGTGTTTAATTTCGATGTGTCGAAAGAGTTCCACACATCAAGTGGTATCTAGAATTTCGCAGTTTGTGCAGATTTTCTGATTTGTACCCCGCCAAGTAAAGACGTCAGGTTGCCGATGGGGAGATGTTGCCTGTCTTGGGAGAGGTGATAGTTTATCTGTTCAGGACTTTTCGTGGCCGATTTCGTTACGTCTAGCCGAGGGGCTGAGTACCCCACTTAGTCTCGGGTATGACTTTATTCAAGGGACCCAGTTTTTGTTACTCAATTCAGGGGGGACATTTTATTTCAAATTTCTACCTGATAAGAAAATCGCCTTTTGCAGTTGTAATCGCGGGGTTGGTGTGCACGCTCTTACGGAGGACACGACGCAGATCGAGGTATCTGCAAGTAAGGCGTTTGCTTGATGATTAACCTGAGGTTCTTATGACCAGATTGTAAATGACGCATGTAATTAAATATAATAGACAGCTTACTGATAGTATGCCGGTGCGTCACACGCCTTACCGCCTTTCACCCCCTATGATTGATCGCATGTTGTAGGACGAAGTTATTAGGTATTCCACTTTTCCTTATGCTTCTCCCGTTTCCCTTGCTCCGAAGGGTCAGAGTGGGGACTATCAAGAGATGGTCGATTACCGGACCTTGAATCAAAAGGTCATATTAGAATCCGTTCCTTTGCCCGATCTCCATAATTGTTTTACTTGGTTTCAAGGTGCCACCATCTTTACTGTCTTGGACTTGAATCAGGCTTATTATCAGATTACTCTTGCTGAAAGTTCTAAACCAGCCACTGCATTCTGCACGGACTGGAATTTATTTGAGTTTAACCGAGTTCCTTTCGGTTTGGCTACTGGTGCAGCAGTGTTGCCCCGACTCTTGGATAATGTTCTAGGCGACCTGAAATTTAAGTGTGTCTATAGTTATCTTGGTGATTTGGTTTGTGAATCACCTGGAAAACCTGATTTTAGTTTCTGATAGGTTGCGTTCCGCTGGCTTCTTTGTGAAACCTCTAAGGTTAACTTATGTCGTCCTCGTATATCTTTCCTAGATCACCTGGTACGGACAGATGGGGTGCACATTGACCAGGTTCGTACTGAGGCGATCAGGTTATTCCCCCCCCCCCCCCCTCCCAGTCCCTCGGGATAAGCAGGGAATCGCTCGTTCATTTGCATGGCCAATTTCTTTAAAAAATTCATTCCCAACTCTGCTCGGACTGCGGCACCCTTGAGTGAATTTCGCAAAAGGAATAGCGGTTTCTTTTTGGGCTGTGAGCTGCAGGAAGTCTTTAATTCGCTCAAACGTGCGATTTCTAAGACCCCGCTCCTGGCCATACCTGATTTTAATGAGATCTTCATTGTGCAAACGGCTAGGTCCCATGCCGGTGTCGCGGCAGTTTTCTTACAGGAAGTGCATGGCGAAAGGCAGTCGTTCGCCTATGCTGCTCGGCGTCTTAACGACGCCGAACGTAACTACTCTGTGTATGAGTGTAAGACGCTGGCCATTTTGTTTGCAGTCGAAAACTTCGCGTTTTATCTTGAACTTCGCGATTTCATTTCGGAAACTGACAATCAAGCTCTCAGCTGGGTGTTGGCCCGTCCCCGCAAAACGGGTCGTATCGCACAGTGGACGGTCCGCATTTCTGTGTTCCGTTTATGGTGCGGCATATTAGGGGCAGTGATAATGAAGTCGCTGTCGCCCTTAGTCGTATGTTTGCGGGAGAGTCCGGGAAGGCGGACGCCATGTGGAGCAGAATCTTGGGGTGAATTTCCTTCTCTCCGAGACACCCGGACTCTTCCGCGACTTGGCCGGCAAACAGGCTCAGAAGCCTAGGTGGCGACCGATACGGCAGCAGTTGGAAGATGGCGAGGTCGTCCCTGGCTATTGCGTTCGCAAGGGTCTCTTGTGTAAAAGGGGATACAATGAGGATGAATTGAAGGTGTGTATTCCTCATGAATTAGTTAGCATCGTCCTCAGATATTTTCGTGATTCGGCCGTCGGGGGACATTTGGGGTTCTAGAAGATCTTGAATTGAGTCCTTGAACACATGTTTTGGCCCAACATGTGTCGCGATATTAGGCGATTTGTGGGTAGCTGTGTGCAGTGTAAACGCGCTAAGCCCGATGTGGGACCGCGCAAGGGTCTCGGTTAGGGAGCAGTATCCTCTTGACTGCATTTTTATAGATTATATCGGACCACTACCCAATACTAAGAGAGGAAATAGGTACATAATTGTAGCTCTCGACACCGTTTCCCACTTTATGTGGCTCCTACCGACCCGAGGCGTAGCCGCCGAAATTACGGTACTTTGCAACGCTAGTCTTGGGATAGTAGGTGCTAATATTTATATACTTAATCCCGTTATTAAAACAGAAACCCTTGAAGATCTTAGACAAGGATGAGTGAGCATTATCACTCACCAAAGTCTTGGGAGGACCAAACCAAGAAACGATTTGGGACAGCTGCTGGCCAGCCGGTTGGCAGAGCGGTTCTAGGCGCTACAGTCTGGAACCGCTCGAGCGCAACGGTCGTAGGTTCCAATCCTGCCACGGGCATGAATGTGTGTGATGTCCTTAGGTTAGTTAGGTTTAAGTAGATCTAAGTTATAGGGGACTGATCACCTCAGATGTTAAGTCCCATACTGCTCAGAGCCATTTGAACCATTTTACAGCGGCTGCAGCGTGATTTCGGCCGTTATGCCTCGGATGGGTAGGAGCCTCTCTTAGTATGGGGCAGTGATCCGATATGATCGATAAAAATGCAGTCAAGAGGATACTGCTCCCTAACCGATTGCAGTAGACCCTTGCGCGGTCCCACATCGGTCTTAGCGCGCTTACACTGCACACAGCTACCCACAAATCGCCTAATATCACGACACATGTTGAGCCAAAATATGTGTTCACGAACTCGGTTCAAGATCTTCTAGAACCCCAAATGTCCGCCGACCGCCAAATCATGAAAATATCTGAGGACCATGCTAACTAATTCCTGAAGAATACACACCTTCAATTCATCCTCATTGTATCCCCTTTTACACAAGAGGCCCATGCGAACGCAATAGCCAGCGACGACATCGCCACCTTCCAACTGCTGCCGTATCGGTTCCCACCTACGGTCGTGAGCCTGTTTGCCGGCTAAGTCGCGGAAGAGCCCGGGTGTCTCAGGGAGAAGGAAATCCTCCCCAAGATCCGGCTCGACACGGCGCTCGCCTTCCCGGACTCTCCTGCAAACGTACGACTAACGGCGTCCGCGACTTCATTATCACTGCCGCACCTGAAAACGAAACGTAGAAATGCGAACCGCCCATCGTGCGACACGACCCGTCTTGCGGGGACGGGCCAGTACACAGCTCTGAGCTTGATTGTCACCTTCCAAAATGATTTCGCGATGCTGAAGATAAAACGCAAATTCATTCTGGAAGGTGACAATCAAGGTCTCAGCTGGGTACTGGCCCGGCCCCGCAAGTCGGGTCGTGTCGCACGACGGGCATCCGTCGGCAATAACAGAGCATTTAATGATATTTCTGCAGTATGTGGCCGGCCGCGGCGACCGAGCGGTTCTAGGCGCTTCAGTCTGGAACCATTCGACTGCTATTGTTGCTGGTTTGAGTCCTGCCTTGGGCATGGATGTGTGTGATGTCCTTAGTAGGTTGTAGTAATTCTAAGTTCTAGGGGACTGATGACCTCAGATGTTAAGTCCCACAGTTCTCAGAGCCATTTGAACCATTTTGCAGTATGTGCACCGAAGCTTTTCATTCACTGCAAATACCACATTAAGTGGAGTTTTTCTAATTAATAATGTAATTATTTCAACTTCATCTTCTGCTTGAAGATCCCTTTTGGCCATATTTGCTTCCTAATGGAAATACAGTGCTCCATGTGAAAACTTAATTTCTTCTTTCTGAACATCAATAGATGTTCAGGTGCAGTTTCACCATCGTCAAGGGGCTGAATGTCAAATAACAGGAAGTGAACTTAGGATTTTTCAATGTTCCACTCAAAATTCCTGATCAATTGAAGATGAAGTGCTGAAAAGAAATATAAATATAACAAAAATGTCAGCCAGTCACATACAAATCAGTATATGACAATAAAGTATATATCTCTTCTGTTGATTTTTTTGTTAATAATTTTGTAAATGTATGTAACATAGTCTCCAAAATAAGTATATTATCACATAAATTTTTTGTGTGTTATTTGACCGAATCTAAATGAACCCACTGCCTATGGCAAACTTCGTCAATGTTTAGGAGTTAAACAAGAAGAATGTATGTTTGCTCGAGATAGAACCATATGTTAATAACTATAAGTAGTTAATGCGAATTCTATAATACAATATACAAATCACCACAACCTCTGACTACAGGGGCAAATCTAACAAACGTTCGACAAAAGAAGTAACTGCTCAAAATGTCGCTTCTCTTCTTACTACTTTCTTCCGGCCCTCCACGAGTTACTCCCTTGTGCCAACCTTTTCATCTCACAGTAGTGCTTGCAATGTAGGTCTTTAGTTATTTGCTGCATATATTCCAATCTCTGCCTTCCTCTACTGTTGACCCCTCTGCTCCTCCCTCTAGTACCATGGAAGTTATTCCCTGATCTTTCAATAGGTATCCTAGCATACTGATCCTTCTTTTTTACAGAGTTTTCGATATTTTCTTTCCTCGCCGATTTTGCGGAGAACCTTCTCATTCCTTATCTTATCACTCCAACTATTTTTCTGCATTCCTTTGCAGCCCATCTTAAATACTTATATTTTCTTCTGTTCTGGTTTCCCAGTGTGTCACTAACATACAGTGTTGCGCTCCAACTGAGTATTCTCAGAAATTTGGTCCTCAAATTTAGGCCTATGTTTAACGCTAGTAGACTTCACTTGGTTAAGAAAGCCGTTTTCGCCAGTACTGGTCTACTTTTTGCGCTCCTTCCTCCGTCCTCCATGCGTTATTTTGCTGCCTGGATAGCAGAATTCCTCAACTTCATCTTCTTCGTAATCACCCATTCTGATGTTAAGTTCCTCACTGTTCTCGTTTCTACTAGTGCTCATTGATTCCGCCTTTCTTCTGTTTACTCTCAGTGCCCAGTCCGTACTCATCGGATTGTTCATTCCATTCAACAGATCCGGTAATTCTTCTTCGCTTTCACTGAGGACAGCAATGTCATTAGCGAATCTTACCAGTGATATCCTTTCACCTTGAGTTTTAATTCCACCTTTCAACGTTCCTATTATTTCCGTCATTCCTTCTTCGATGTATACACTGAACAGTAGGGGCGAAAGACTACATCCCTGTCTTCCGTCGTTTGTGATCCACGCACTTCGTTCTCGGTCTCTCTCTCTCTTATTGTTCCCTCTTGGTTCTTGTATTACCCTTCTTTCCCTATAGCTTTCCCTTATTTTTCTCAGAATTTCAAACATATATACCACTTTACATTGTCCAACGCTCTTATCAGGTTGACATATCCTAAGAAGGCGTTTGATTTTTCGCCACTTTTGCTCCGACTGTCAACCAAAACGCCAAAACTGCCTCTCTGGTGCTTTCACCTTTCCTAAAGCCACACTGCTTGTCTTCTAACAGATCCACAATTTTCTTTCGCTTTTCTCTGTATATTATTCTTATCAGCAACTTGGTCTATCAGCAACTTGAAGTATCAAGCTGATTGACTCATAATTCTCGCTTTTAGTTCTGTTGCCACTTTACTTAATGGTTTTAGAAATACTAATGGGACGTTTTCTGCCCCTTCCGCCTAATTTGATATTATGTCTTCAGAAGCTCTTTTACATTCTGATTCTATAACGTATTCCCTATTTCTCTCATTCTGACTCAAGGTTGTTCTTGTCACGTCATCGGACAAGTTCTGCCTCTCACAGGGCCTTAGATGAACTCCCGCAAACCATCCACTCTTAATGTTACTGTCGTTGTTTTTAAGTTCACCGAAGGTTAGTTCTTCCGACAACCTTTTTTTTCTAGATTTCTTCACATCTTCCATGCAGCCATTTTGTCTTAGCTTCCCTGCACTTCCTATTTATTTCATTCTTAAGTGATTTTCATTTCTGTATTTCTAAATTTCGCTGAACATCTTTGTATTTCTTTCTTTGGTCGATCAACTGAAGTACTCCTTCTGTTACCCATGATTTCTTCGCAGCTACCTTCTGTGTACCTATGTTTCTCTTTCCATCATCTGCGTTTGTCCTTTTTAGAGATGTTCATTCCTTATTAACTAAAATGCCTAGTTCTTCCGACAATCTTCTTTTTTCTACATTTCTTCACATTTTTGATGTAGCCATTTCGTCTTAGCTTCCCTGCACTTTCTATTTATTTCATTCCTAAGTGACTTTCATTTATGTACTTCTAAATTTCGCTGAACATTTTTGTATTTCTTTCTTTAGTCGATCAACTGAAGTACTTCTTCTGTTACCCATGACTTCTTCGCAGGTACCTTCTGTGTACCTCTTTCCAACATCTGCGTTTGTCCTTTTTAGAGATGTTCATTCCCTGTTAACTGAAATGCCTACCGAACTATCTATTGTCGCAATATCTATAACGTCAGAGAACTTAGAGCGTATTTCTTCTTATCTTAGTGTTTCCGTACCCTACTTCTTTGCTCGCTGATTCTTCCTGAATAGTCTCTTAAACATCAGCCAACTCTACAGCGTTACTAAACTGTGATCTGAGTCTGGCTACACCTTACAATCCATTATCTGATTTCCGAAACTCTGCCTGACGATGGTGCAATGTGACTGAAATCTTCCTGTATCTCCCGGTGTTTTCGAAGTATACCTCCTCTTCTTGCGATTCTTGATGAGAGAATTCGTTATTAACATCTGAAATTTATTGCAGCACTCAATTAGTATTTCTCGTCTCTCATTCATAATACCAAGTGCATATTCTCCCGTATCCCTTTCTTCTACTCCTTCTCCTACAACGGTGTTCCAGTCCCCCACGACTATTAGATTTTGATATACATTTATGTACTGAATTACCCGTCCAGTAATCTCACGTACTTTCTCTAACTCTTCATCATCCGCTTGCAGCGTCGGCTCGTATATGCCGGAAATATTGTCGCCGGTGTTGGTTTCCTATCGATTCCGATGATAACAACTCTGTTACTGAATTGTTCACAGTAACTCACTCTCTGCCCTACCATCTTATTCATAAAGAATCCTACTCCCAGTTTACAATTTTCTGCAGCTCTTAGTGTTACCCTATTATCACCTGACCTGAAATCCTTGTATTTTTTTCTGTTCGACTTCACTGACACTCACTATATCTAGATTGAAGCTTGGAATTTCCCTTTTCAGATATTCTACCTGCACTACCGCATTCAAACCTCTGACATTCCGCGTCTCGACTAGTAGGGTGTTTCCCTTTCGCCCGTTATCCAAACTCTTTCTCATCGTCACCATCCTCTTGGGATTCCTCTCGCGGAGATCCGAGTGGGACCATTCGCAACCGTCTCCATGAAGCTGGGCTACGGTCCCGCACACCGTTAGGCCGTCTTCCGCTCACGCCCCAACATCGTGCAGCCCGCCTCCAGTGGTGTCGCGACAGGCGTGAATGGAGGGACGAATGGAGACGTGTCGTCTTCAGCGATGAGAGTCGCTTCTGCCTTGGTGCCAATGATGGTCGTATGCGTGTTTGGCGCCGTGCAGGTGAGCGCCACAATCAGGACTGCATACGACCGAGGCACACAGGGCCAACACCCGGCGTCATGGTGTGGGGAGCGATCTCCTACACTGGCCGTACACCACTTGTGATTGTCGAGGGGACACTGAATAGTGCACGGTACATCCAAACCGTCATCGAACCCATCGTTCTACCATTCCTAGACCGGCAAGGGAACTTGCTGTTCCAACAGGACAATGCACATCCGCATGTATCCCGTGCCACCCAACGTGCTCTAGAAGGTGTAAGTCAACTACCCTGGCCAGCAAGATCTCCGGATCTGTCTCCCATTGAGCATGTTTGGGACTGGATGAAGCGTCGTCTCACGCGGTCTGCACGTCCAGCACGAACGCTGGTCCAACTGAGGCGCCAGGTGGAAATGGCATGGCAAGCCGTTCCACAGGACTACATCCAGCATCTCTACGATCGTCTCCATGGGAGAATAGCAGCCTGCATTGCTGGGAATGGTGGATATACACTGTACTAGTGCCGACATTGTGCATGCTCTGTTGCCTGTGTCTATGTGCCTGTGGTTCTGTCAGTGTGATCATGTGATGTATCTGACCCCAGGAATGTGTCAATAAAGTTTCCCCTTCCTGAGACAATGAATTCACGGTGTTCTTATTTCAATTTCCAGGAGTGTATATTTAGTCTATATGTGGCTAAACATTTAATTCAATAAAGTGTGAAAATTTGAAGTAAATCGGAAAGTTATATTTTGAGATATTTGATAACAATATTTTTCCTTTATAAATACATTGTATATATTTAAATATACGTATATTAAAGAATTAGGTACCCAAGTACACACACGTATTAGAATTCAACCTTGCGTTAAAATTTCAAACCAATAAGTGAAGAACTTTCGGTGATTAACGATTCTCAACCAACTAACATTTGCATTTTTGTTTATACAGATGTAAGTGGTGGCGGTGTTAGAACCAGGGACAGACAATGTTTTGATTACTGAGCAAAGGCGCTAACCTTATTCCTCGGGCACAGACCACAGGCACTACTCAAATGACCCCCACTACGGAGTCTTATTAATAGCTTGCTCCAATCAGACTGCGTGAATAAAACCACACAGAGCAAAGAAACTTCCAACTTTTGACCGTGCTTGAAAAAATAATCATAATTGAAGCCGTCCTTGTGCTGCGACAAGTACCACGGCCGTCATCTTGTACTTCCTTACATAAATTTGTCAAATACCGATACACAGAATGTGGAAAAAAATATGGAAGTACCATAGCCATGACAGATACCGTGAATAATACGGTGTTGGAAAATCCTTGATTTTGTAAATTGCTTTCACTCGTTTCTAAATGGCTAAATTCAGGTCCTGTATCACTTTTTCGGGAATCTTATAGCATTCTTCCTGCAAAGTAGTGGAGAGTTCTGATAACTATGACGCAAGTGGACAGCGCTCACGCACCCCTCTCTGAGAAATACACCACAAAACTATGGTGGCCAGCAGAGGTGCGACAGCTCACCCTCGCGCTCACAAAATTAGCCGTGGAAAATGACGAGATGTGTGAACAGGAGCGTTGTCGTCTTGGAACGCAGCATCACCACTGCGTAACAAATACTGTACCTCAGAGTGGACCTGGTCAGCCAGAATGGTCGACAAAAATGCGACTTCGCAGAATAATCGTGGGGCCCTTTTAATACCACGATATGGTACCCCAAATCGTCACGGGAGCCCCGCCATGTTTCAAACTTCTGGAGCGCCCTTCGTGTTGTTTCGCTGCAGACAGGGTTAACGAGATCTGTAGTCCCTTTTGTAGCCGGCATCCTCTTATATTCTGCACAATCCTCTTCAATGAGCGTCCGCTAGGATTACTCAACACACACTTCCTGCTGCGTTGTGACGTAGAGGATGATGTTTTCCCGTTTCCTTTTACGCGGTACAAATCTTATCTTGTAGCACCGAACACCTCGACTAATTTGATTACAATGGCAGCACCCGCCATATCAGCTTCAAAATTTGGTCACGTTCGTACCCACTCAGCTCCGACATAACGCTCTCACTATTACACGGGAGGTTGTTCTGACCACGACTGACAAATTATTGAGGGAATCGCAAAGGTGCCATTTGCGGTGAAACACAACAGCTCCACCTGCAGGCTTTACTGGCATCAGAATATATACTGAAGCATGTATTTCGCGCCGTGATTCCATATTTTTGTCCATCCCTTGTACGTTTCCGGCTACATCGTGTATTGGGGAGTAGCAGCGCTGTAATTTTTTCTACTCTTGAAGAAACTGGTAGCTGCATGTGCAGGTGGTCACGAATTCGTCACCTCACTTTATCCGTAGAGTGCACTGACGTTATCATGGAACTACACTGCCAAATACGTTGCAAAGAGAACTTCGGTGTGAGTAAAGCACTGACTTTGTACCAACTGTTAGGATAGCGTTGGTCTGGTTGTTATGGTGCACGTACTGCTTAGTTTTCTTCTTAGTGTCCCTGAAAGCAAAAATGCTGTTACTTGCAGTAAAGGTTCCTGAAAAAATGGCTTCTAAACATGTAGGTCTAGGTTGCTTTAAAATATTTAACGAAGCCCACATGAATATTACATATTGGAGACAGTCAACAGTAACGGATGTCAGTGGGTAGACCACCTATACAAATCTACAGTGGTAAAGTGCGCCTCTGCGTAGTTGCAAAGCGCACTACCACAGGGAAGGCAAGCCAGAATGTGTAGAGAAATAACGTCGTTCGTACTGTCGCATAGTATTAGTCCGCGCATGCAGACAGGTAACTCAGTGAACGTATTTCCAAACCGGATGTAGCTGTCGCTGCTCCTCCGCGGGCAGCGATGAATGGCACGCACGCGCACATCCACCCATGTTGACGACTGACGCGTGGCAAACGCTGCCAGTATTGAGCAACTTTTAAGTCACTTAAAGGCTTGGAGAAATGTTGTATCCAAAAACATTTATTTTCTGCATGTATCGTTGATCAAGCGCTGCCGTCGTTTGAAATCCTGGAGGTATTTACGAAAAACACGGTATTTTTTACTAAACAGTTCACTTCAGCATCTAAACAGCTTCGTGCTAGAAGGTCATATGTCGCAGTACACCGTCATTCGATAATATTTCCTGATTGGATTAATAAGAGTATGGAAAAATGAAGATAGCGCTTTAACGCTTCAGGTGTTGTACACAGCCTCCAACCCCGTTTCAGTACAACGCACTGAACGTCAGCGCAACAACGTGAAATGTCAGATAAGCCCATCTTTGAGATTTCGTTCAACTCGTGGACCACAGTGGCTTGAACTGGCATCAGAGCGTTGATCCTAAGTATGACCTTCTGCGCTTTTTCGTTCTGTGATAATCTCGTCACCCTTGATGATTTCTTCTGCAAGACAAACTGTCGTTTCTTAAAGTATTTGTATGGAGTGTAGCCATGTATGGAAGTGAAACATGGACGATAACTAGTGTGGACAAGAAGAGAATAGAAGCTTTCGAAATGTGGTGCTACAGAAGAATGCTGAAGATAAGGTGGGTAGATCACGTAACTAATGAGGAGGTATTGAATAGGATTGGGGAGAAGAGAAGTTTGTGGCACAACTTGACTAGAAGAAGGGATCGGTTGGTAGGACATGTTTTGAGGCATCAAGGGATCACAAATTTAGCATTGGAGGGCAGTGTGAAGGGTAAAAATCGTAGAGGGAGACCAAGAGATGAATACACTAAGCAGATTCAGAAGGATGTAGGTTGCAGTAGGTACTGGGAGATGGAGAAGCTTGCACAGGATAGAGTAGCATGGAGAGCTGCATCAAACCAGTCTCAGGACTGAAGACCACAACAACAACAACAACAACATCGATCCGCGGTAGGCGCCCATGTGTCATTATTTTTGTTCGGGAGTCAAGGTGTGAAGGAGGAATTCTGCACATACTTTTATCTTCTTCAAAACATCTTCAGAACGACTACAGAGGTTCAGTTTGTTGTTCCATTTCAATTTTTGACACAACACGTTAACCCACTTCAGCCTCACACACACTACTGAACTCTGCCTTCTCTTAACAAAGTGGTCGAATGCGCACCTGTCGTGTACAGCTGTTGGTTCGAGGTGCCTCCATAGTTACTGCGCAGACGTCGTTTACGAGGGAGAAACAAAATGAGTGTAGGAAATTTTGGAGAGACGGTATATGAGCCAGCGAACTGTGACAATGAGCACCCGGCACTTCATAACCTGCAGTCCGTCTCGCGTACAGAAATTAGAAGCATTTGTAATGCACGTAGAAAACTAATTTTGCATGAATTGCAACTAACAAAAATTCGTAAAATGTCAGACCCGCTGCTTCAGGATGGTAGAATCTCAGATTTTCTCCGTCGCAGTTCCGCTGATATTCGCTCGAACCTGAATGGACGGCAAACACTCCGGCAGATTGCAAGAAGTGGTCGGAAGAGTGCTTGGAAAGCCGTCCAGCGATGGCGTGTTAGGAGGACTCCGGAAAGTCGGCGGTCCCACTTGCGGAATCTTGGGAGCTTCCGCCAGAGTCTGCGTCTGAGAAGGAGAAGAAGGGACCAATCGGGGATTTAATTAACTCGCGGCGGATCCGCTGGCTGGCGAGAGCGCTGTTCTCGCGGCGGCGGACGTGGCCGGCAGAGGCAGCCACTGTGCGCTGCGCTGAGCCGCCGCGCCGCGCCGCGTGTCTGGGGCGCCCGGCTGCTGCCTCACCTCAGCTGATTAAGAGACAATTAAATACTAACTTCTGTCACTGTACGAGATACGAGTGGGCTCCGAGGGGTCTCTGCGATTCAACTGCGTTATTAAGTTACGTAAGACGTGAGAGAACGTTGGATAATTGTGTGTGATTGTCTAATTATTACCAGATGGTAAACTGTCAGAAGAGAAGCGACTGCGACATCGGTCAGTGATAGTCACCTAACCGCGTACCGAGATTTTGAAAAGAAATTTACTACAATATACACAGCAAGCCACTAAAACTGCAACAACCTGAATGAGAGGCATGCGCCAAACGTCAAATAAGGATGAAGCACACTGCGTACTAGACATTATATCGGTATGACGCGAAAAGTGACAATTCATTCTAAATAAGGAGAAATGTGAAGTCATTCACGTGAATGCTGAAACGAATCAGCTAAATTCCACTTACACAATAAATCACACAACTCTCAAAGATGACAGTTCAATTAAATACCTAGGAGTTACGAACGACTTAAACTGGAACTATCACGCACATAATGGTGTCGGGAACACCAACCAAAGACTGCGTTTTATTGGCAGAACTCTCAGAAGATGCAACAGGCTTACTAAAGAGACTGTTTACACTATACTTCTCTGACCTATTGTAGAGCACTGCTGTGCGGTAGAGGATCGTTACCAGACAGGATTGATAGAAGACATAGAGAAAGTTCAAATAAACGCAGCTCATTCTGTGCTATTGTGAGACAAGGGAGAATCCATCAGTAACGCTGACGAAATGACCATCGCTCCCAGCGGCCGGGGCCGAGTCCCATGCTCTCTGGCGGCTTGCAGAGTCACCAGGCCCAGATACTAGACTGTTACAGCACTTTGTACACTGGTGTGCTGAACTTGAGACGAACGTATCTTTGGCGTGACACGTCACTGCCAACTAACATGGACCACCAAAACGATCTTGTTCGCCTATGTTCTCGAGGGTATTGTTTGATCCCTCCACCCGCCATATGAGGGCACCTCCAGTACTTTCGAACATGATCGTCTTGATGGTCCAGGTGCTATTTTGTGTGTGTGTGTGTGTGTGTGTGTGTGTGTGTGAAGGGGAGACATACCGTTGCATGGGGGAACTGACATTCAGTTCTTTGAATAAGGGATACGCACCGTTCGACATTACTGTGACACTGTGCTCCTTCCCCAAGTTTGTCATCTCACTAGTGCATTCGTTCTTGTCTTCATTTTTATGGACGACAATGGGCGAACGCATCGAGCAGCGCAGGTATACGAGAAGGTACTCGGCTAATGGACTGGCAGGCCCGTTCCTTGGCTTGAATCTCAGGGAGCACATTGGGGTACTTTGGGCAGACGCATTTAAGCACCGCCACATGCACCAACTGCTATCCAGGTGTTATGAACAGCGCTGGTGGAGGAATGCGACGCCCTGCCAGAAGAAATCCTTACCAATCTTGCCGCTAGTGTGGCATCACGTTGCAGAGTACGTATTTCCTTTGTGGTGATCACACACCCTATCAAGAACAATCTCCAGCTCTTTTCAGTGTCCAGGGAATCATTATGGATAGCGCTGTCTTCAGTATAATAATGTCTTTGAAGAGTAGACTTCGCAGGAAGTACTGGCTGGAGAGTCTAGGATACGTCATTTGGTCCTAGAGTCGATGAATAGAAAATCTTGAGGTAACGTCCACGTGATAGAGAAGGGGCAATGTTTGTCTCACAATCGGCTGACTACAAAGGTATCGAATATTCCTCGGTACAAGGAGATCCCTTCTGGGGCTCTATTCTGTAACGTTCACACCGATAATTGCAGTAGGTTAGGCTCAGTAGTGAAGATACTTTCGGTTCTTTATCCGAATTTGCTATTCTGTAATCTTCTGAGACCTGTTACCGATCGGTCCTCCTGCCGGTTTTTAGGCAACTGTACCGAGAGGTTTAGGATTTCGGTATGGCCTTCTCCTTCGGTTCGGTGTGATTTATTTATACGAAGAATTTGTTATTTTAATCTTATTGGGCGGTTTTAGCTTCCGATTTAGCGATTGCGTTACTTGAAGAATCACCAGAGCACGCCTCGGTGGAAAATGAGTTCATAATAGACTATTTTCCTTTGTTAGAAATATGGTTTGTATTGTTGTTACTGTGAAGGATTATAGCATAAAAGAAAAACAGTTTCAGTCAATTAAGAGCTTAAAAATGATTAAATTTCAAAAAGTCGTCTCTGCTTACGTATTTCACATGAGTGTTAGCTGAAATTACAACTGACTTCGCCTACTTTTTCCGCTAATGGTTTACTTAGTAACTATCGAGGCGCGTTTAAAACTTTTAACTAACACTGCAAAGGAATTTTGTCAAGCCTGATAGACGAAACATTCCAAAATTTCATGCATTTACGGCTTACGCCCGCATCATTCGGCAACGAAGTCAACCTGCGTCTTTCTTGACAGGAATTATGTGGAATAAAGCTGTGAAAGTATGGGAGTTGTAGTAGCCAAATGAGTAAGACAACGAACTGAACCGGCACGGTAGCTCAGCGTGTTCCGTCAGAGGGTTAGTCGCCCTCTGTAACAAAAAACCTGAGTACGTGGATATGTGATGAACTTGAATGGGTTTCATGCGACGTCCGTCCCGAGAAAATTCAAGGCAACAAAAAAACTGGAGTGTCAAAGGTCGTACATTCGCATACTGCTGGGTATCAAATCATTCTGAGAATTTGTTAATTGTCAAAGTTAGATTTTTTCTGGAGTATTCGTTGTCATTTACACGTAAGAGCGCGTTTTCTCAGTAATAAATATCTTCGATTTCGTGACTTCCACACGTTTAAGAAATGAAAGATGAAATTGCTATGCGTGAAACAACAGACAGGACACTTATACCTTTCCCTTAGGAATTCACACACATTTCAACATTTGAACATAAAGTGACATTTATGACAGTTTTCAGAACACAGTCAATATTCTATCATTATCATGAATTCATTGAAGCCGTGGTCAGGGGAATTTGAACAGTATTGTGTACTCAATCCAAACTTTTCGGTACTGTGAAGAATAGCGTGCCTGTGTTGGCTGCTAGGCGCTTCAGGCTCGTACCGCTATGGCGCCGCAATGCGCGTGCGCGGATCTGAGGCAGATCGCTTTTGATTGATTGGTGCGAGAAGAACTGACAACTGCGTTTGTTTTCGCTAGGACCGTTCGACATCGCTGCCGCAATACGTATAGAACAAAGTCGGGGCTCTCCTTCGAAAACAAGGCCGTTCGGTGCGCTTGTGTAGTGGCAGAAAGACACGGAGCAGGGCCCCTGCCAAGTTCCAACAGCCTCCATGGAGTGTGGATGAGTGAGTGGAAGGCAAGGCACTCTCTTGCCCTTGGAGTAGGAAGCCACTCGTAGATGTGGATGAATCTGACAAAGCCAAGAGCAGAGGATACGGAAGGGAAGCGAAAACCACTGGTTCAAAGACCCACATATGAAGCGCTTATTTCAATTGTGGTACAAGTCCATTACCTCCACTTTTCTGCCTATAACGCTTCTGCAATTAATGATCCAAACAAACAGAAAGAAAAGTTCATCTCTAGCAAGAAGCCATATTCTTGAGTATTTCTGGTATCTCAACTGCAGATTTTTCAGCTCTCATTTAACTTTAGGACTCCGTATCTCACAATGAACAAAAATAGACTTGTACCACTACTGAAATAAGCCCTTCATATTATCCCTAGCCCCACTCTACTCTGCCCTCAAGCATGGTTGTTCCTGAGAAGAAAAATTCTGGAGTAGTTACACGATTGAATCTCTGGATGGACACGCTTACACAGGGGAACCATGCAGTAAATCAAAACAATATACAGGGAGGAAAATGGGAACATCTTTATTGAGGACTGTTGCATCTGTTGTGAAGACGATGAATAACAAACGAAAATTAGAAAACGTGAAGAGAGAAATGGAGAGACATATTATGTCTTTTACGTCAAAATGGCTCTGAGCACTATGCGACTTAACTTCTGAGGTCATCTGTCGCCTAGAACTTAGAACTACTTAAACCTAACTAACCTAAGGACATCACACACATCCAAGCCCGAGGCAGGATTCGAACCTGCGACCGTAGCGATCGCTCGGTTCCAGACTGTAGCACGTAGAACCGCACGGCCACTCCAGCCGGCTATGTCTTTTACGGCTAAGTGATGTTCGACAGGAAGGAGAAGGTGAAATTGAATCCGGAGAAGACAAGGTAATGTATAATGGATCAAAAAGGAAGGAAAATTGAGTTGGGGTTATGTACAGGAAACATCCCGACCATAGTGAGGGGCATTCCACTTAGCGACGAAGTGTTAGCAGTTAAATTAAACAGTGATGCTGTGGGTAGATTCATGAGTCAGCATCAGACATAAGCGGAAAGGAAGTGCACGAAACACATGAGCCGATAGACAAAGTCTAACAAAGAAATGAGAGAGGATAAGTTTCAATTGTAATGAAAGGAGACTGGAGTAGTATAGTGGGAGAGAAAATAAAAAATAACGTAGTTGTTGACTAAGATCAATGAGAGGGGAAAAAAGTAGTAGCCTTTATTGAATGACTGGATGTCTGGATTGCTAATATTTTGTTTATCACCGTCACCTGGTGTTATCCACATGGAAAGCTCGAGATGATATTGCTAGATATCAAATAGACTTTGTTATAATCAACCAGAAATTCAAAAACTGCATTAAGATGGCAAAAACCTTTCCAGGTGTAGGTGCTGACATAGATCATAAGTTACTCGTAGCAGATATTAGGACAAGATTAAAGTATACTAAGAAGGACAATTCATAAAGACATTGGATGTTGAGGTATTGAAGAATGAGAACTTTAAGAAACAGTGCAGCCGCTACAGCGAAAATAAATTTTCACACGTAAGACGAAGCGCAGAAGTCACAGAAGAGTGAAATACCGTTAGAACTACTATGTTGGAAGGATTAAGGACGTAAACTGGACAGGTGAAAAAAGCAAGAATTAAGAAAAAAGTGTGATGGACAACAGAGATGAGTGCAGGAAACTGAAAAATGACAATTAGGAAGAAGGCAGAAGACAGTACAGATACAACAATGAACTAGCAAAGTTAACTGATCAGGTTAGACGGGACTGAATGAGGGAACAATGTGAGGTAATGGAAGAATTGGAAAGAAAGGAAAATTGGAAGAAATGTACAGGACTGAAGAACAGAAGAAAGTTTGGATGGATTGTCTGGAAGAGTTGTACAGTACACAGACTGATAACACCAGACTCAACTTTGAAGATGAAGGCGAACAAGATGAAAAAAAAAAAAAAAAAAAAAAAAAAAAATTGGTTCCTAAGACCCTGGAATGAGAATTGGTGGTAGCAATTCGGGAATTTCGGAAACAGAAAACACTGGGTTGCGACAGAATATCTAATAGCTGTGGGAGATTGGAATGCGGTTGAAGAGGAAGAAAAAGTAATTGAACTCTGCAGTAAATTTCACCTAATAGCAGCAAATACTCTGTTCAAAAATCGCAAGAAGAAGAGCAATACTTGGAAAGGCTGGGAGATGAAGGAAATTTTCATGGTCATGCAGAGATTCGGAAATAAGATCCTGAATTGTAGCGCATATGCTTGACAGAATGTAGACCAATGTTGCAGTTGAGTAGTGATGAAGAGTAAGTTTAAGCTTAAAAAACTAGTCAGGAAGAATAGAAGTGGGATACAAATGTACTAAGGGATGAAGAGATATGCTCTGACACCATATATACTGTGATAAGAAATAGCTCAGTAGGCAGTTTATTTGAAGAGGAATGAACATCTCTAAAAAGGGCAATCACAGAAGTTGGAAAGAAAGCCATAGGTACAAAAAGGTATCTGCGAAGAAACCTTGAGTAAGATAAGAAGTACTTCAGTTGATCGACGAAAGAAGACAGTACAAAAATGGTCAGGGAAATTCAGAAATGTCAATACATCCTTTGTGAAATTAAAAGCAAGCGTAGTAACAGTAACAGTGAAATGGGAACTCCACTGTCAAATGTAGAGGAGAGAGCGGATAGATGGAGAGAGCACATTGAAGACCTTTATGAGGCGACGATATGTCTGATGACGCGACTTAAGAGAAAACGAGAGTCGGTATAGAAGAGAATGGGATCCAGTACTAAAATCAGGATTAACATGAGCTTTGGAAAGATTATGATCGAATAACGCAGAAGGGATAAATAACATTCCATCAGAATATCTAAAATCACTGCAGGAAATGGCAACAAAACTTTCGGGAAAGCAACAACCACACAATTCCAAAGAATGAAAGCGTGGACAAGTAAGAAAATCATCCCACAATCAGCCTAACTGGTATGCCTCCAAAATTACTGCCAGGAATAACACACAGAAGAATGGGAAATAAATTGTAGATGTGTTAGATGACTATCAGTCTAGCTTTAGGGAAGGTTAAGGCACCAGAGAAGCAATTATGTCGTTGAGGCTGATAACGGAAGCGCGACTAAAAAAATCGGAACACTCGACTTTTAAAAAGCGTTCCGCACTGTCAAATGGTGCAAAATATTCGAGATTCTGAGAAAAATAGGGATAAGCTGTGGGTAAATATTGGTAATGTACAATATGTACAAGAGGAAAGAGGGAATCATAAGACTGGATGTCCAAGAACGAAGTGCTCCGCTTAGAAATAATGTAAGAGAGGGATATAGTCTTTCGTCCCTACTGTTCAACTTTTATAAAAATGGTTCAAAAGGCTCTGAGCACTATGGGACTTAACTTCTGAGGTCATCAGTCTCCTAGAACTTAGAACTACTTAAACCTAACTAACCTAAGGACATCACACACGCCCATGCCCGAGGCAGGATTCGAAGCTGCGACCGTAGCGGTCGCGCAGCTCCAGTCTGTAGCGCCTAGAACCGCTCGGCCACTCCGGCCGGCCAACCTTTATAACGAAAATAAGAGAAAGTTGTAAGAGTGAAATACAAAATCAATGTGAAAGGATATCGATGATTTGATTCGCAGATGACATTGCTGTCCTCGCTGAAAGTGAAGAAGAATTACTGAATCTGCGTGGTTCTAGGCGCTTCAGTCCGGAACCGCGCGACTGCTACGGTCGCAGGTTCGAATCCTGCCTCGGGCATGAATGTGTGTGATATCCTTAGGTTAGTTGGGTTTAAGTAGTTCTAAGTTCTAGGGGACTGATGACCTCAGATGTTAAGTCCCATAGAGCTCAGAGCCATTTGATTTTAACTGAATCTGCTGAACGAAATAAACAATCTAATGAGCACAGAATATGTATTGACAGTAAATCGACGAAAGACGAAATTAACGAGAAGTAACAGAAATGAGAACAGCGATACATTTAACATCAGGGTAGGTGATCATGGCGTAGATGACGTTAAGGAATTCTGTTACCTAGTTAGCAAAATATCTCATGACGGACGGAACCAAGTGGTCATGAAATTCAGAGTAGCAGTAGCAAAAAGAGCATTCCTGGCCAAGAGAAGTGTGATAGTATCAAACATAGGTCTTAATTCGAGGAAGAAATTTCTGAGAAAGTGCGTTTCGAGCACAGCATAGCATGGTAGTAAAGTATGGACTGTGGGAAAAATCGAACTCAAGAGAAAGCTCTTGAGATGTAGTGCTGCAAGAGGATGTTGAAAATTAGGTGGACTGCGAGTGCAGGATTTCTCGGCGAATTTCATGTATGAAGTCTTCACGGGTTGTCAGCCGAGTAGCATAGTTGTCTCGTAGCTACGAGACGACGATGCTACTCGGCTGACAACCCGTGAAGACTTCATATATAATTAGGTGGACTGTTAAAGCAAGGATGAGGAGTTCCTTTGCAGAATCTACGGAGAAAGGAGTACATCGAAAACACGACTGACTACTCCAAAAGAAGGTAAATTTACGTAAAAAATGCAATGTAAATGGATGCAAAGAATATGAAACAATTATTTTCATCATTAATGTTACAATTGCCCCAAGGAGAGACGTGCTACGGACAACTGAAAAGAAATTTGAGGAAATTACTTGCGAAGACCAGTTCGGGATCTAAAAGGGTAAAGGAACAAGAGATGCTGTAGGCTGAAGATGAATGGAGAAATAATGATGGAGACAGACAAGGAAGTGTATGAAACTTCCTGGCAGATTAAAACTGTGTGCCGGACCGAGACTCGAACTCGGGACCTTTACCTTTCGCGGGCAAAGGTCCCGAGTTCGAGTCTCGGTCCGGCACACAGTTTTAATCTGCCAGGAAGTTTCATATCAGCGCACACTCCGCTGCAGAGTGAAAATCTCATTCTGGAAGGAAGTGTATATTTGTTTAATGGACTGGGAGAAGTCTTTCGATAGAATTAACTGGAAAATATTGTCGAGAATTTTAAACGATGCGGGTATAGATTGGAAAGATAAAAGGTTAATAAAGGAGATGCATATAAACAAGAAACTGACAGAGTAAGGACTGAGGAGACGGAAGAGATGAGCAATGAAATATGTGTAACGAAAGGACGCTCCCTCTCATAGAAGATATTCAGCATATTTGAAGAAGAACTGATTGGTAAGGCTACAGAGGATGCAGTTGGCCTTGTGATTGGAGGAGAAAGGATAAAGGCTATAAAATAGGCGCACGATCGAGTACTGCCGCAAGAAGCAGAACAACAGCTACGAAAGATGTTAAACAGTATTACAAGAAGGGCCAACAAGTACGGAATGAAGACAAATATACTGAGGTGACAAAAGTGATAGAGTAGCAATGTGCAGAGATACGGATGGCGTTAATGTCGCGTACACAAGGTATAAAAGAGCAGCGCACTGGCGGACGTGTCACTTGCACTCAAGTTATTCTTGTGGAAGGGGTTCCCACGTACGGCCGCATAACGGTAATTAACAAATCTTGAACGCGAAATGGTAGTTGGAGCCAGACGCATGGGACATTCTGTTTCGTAAATCGTTAGAGAATTCAGTATCCCGAGACCCACAGTGTCAAGAGTGCCCTGAGAATACCAAATTTCAGGCATTAGCTCTCTCCACAGACAACGCACTGGCCGACGGCCTTCAACAAACGACTGAGAGCAGAGGCCTTTGCTTAGAGTTGTCAGTGTTACCAGGCAGGAACCAGTGGGTGAAATAACCACAGAAGTCACTGTGGAACGTGCGACGAACGTATTCGTTAGGAAAGTGATGCGAAATTTGGCTTCAATGAACTATGGCAGGAGATGAACGACGCGAGTGCTTTTGCTAATAGCACGACATCGCTACAGTGCCTCTCATGGACTCGTTACCACATCGGTTGGACCGTAGACGACTGGAAAACCGTGGCTGCGTCAGATGAGTCCCGATTTCAGTCGGTAAGAGCTGATGGTAGGATCTGAGTGTGGTGCAGACACCACGAACCCGTGGATCCAAGTTGTCAACGAGGAACTGTGCAACCTGGTGGCGGCTCCTTAATGCTGTATGCCGTGTTGACTTGCAAGAGACTGTGTCCTCTGGCACAATTGAACTGATCACTGACTGGAAATGTTTATTTTCAATTATCTGGAGACGATTTGTAACCATTCATGTACTTCATGTTCCCCAACAATGACGGAATTTTAATGAGTGACAATGCGCCATGTCAGAACAATCTGGACAATTCGAGTGACTTATTTGGACGCCCAGATGTCCTACATGACCCCCATCGAACATCTATTGGACATAATGGAGAGGTCAGTCCATGCACAAAATACTCCGCTGGCAACACTTTCGCAAATATGTACGGCTGTAGAGGCATCGTGTTTCAGTATTTCCTCTAGGGACTTCCAACGACTTGCTGAGTCCATGCCACGTAGAGATGATGCACTACGCCGAGCAAAGGGAGGTCCGACACGATGTTAGGAGGTGTCTCATGAGTTTTGTCACCTCAATATGTGAGAGAGACGAAATTGATACGAATAAGGAGGACGGAACCTTCAGTCAACATGTTCCTAGACAGAATAAAATAGAGTGCTGGAAATCTTTTCTGTACCTGCGAAGTTTAATGACGTGGAATCGAAGCTGTACAAAAGAAACGTGCAAGAGGATATTTATGGGAAAGAGAGCGTGTGAGAAGGTGAAGTAGTCACAAATACGTATCTAGAAGAATTCCGATTGAGATGATCAAAAGTTTTGATGAACGTTATATCTGGAGTGTGGTGCAATGCAGCAAGGGGTCAGGGGCAGCTAAAAGAATATAAATAAATAAAAATAAAACAAAAAAAGAAATATAGAAATTTTTGAAATTTAGTCATTGAGAAGAACGCTTATGGTGATATGGACTGACAGTCCTTAGAATAAAGAAGTAATGAAGAAATGAGGGGAATTAATTTATCAGAATTACGAAAAAATCTCTGCTGGAACACATACCGCATGGGAATTATATTCAGCAATGAATTGTAGAAGGAAAAGAATGATAGGAAGAAGTAGAAGAAGAGTTGGAATGATGAATGACATTGCATGTTTTTTTTTTCAGTTACGGTCTGTACTAGACTATAGTAGTTCTTTCTACCTATATTCGAAGTTTGATCTACCTATGTGCGAAAGTTACTTTAATGGCTTGGTTCAAATGGCTCTGAGCACTATGGGACTTAACATCTTAGGTCAACAGTCCCCTAGAATTTAGAACTACTTAAACCTAACGAACCTAAGCACATCACTCACATCCTTTCCCGAGGCAGGATTCGAACCTGCGACCGTAGCAGTCACGCGGTTCCGGACTGAAGCACCTAGAACCACACGGCCACCGCGGCCGGCGTTACTTTAATCCTTAGTTTTGCACACGAATTTACATAATAAAACTGTAATAGCGTCACGCGAAATTCGATTATAGCTTCTATAGAGCTATCCTCTTGTAGTAATGGAAAATGGTGGTGGTTGTTTGTGAGATTATTTATTGAAGGAATACAGCACGAATCTAACAAACGTACAGGCTGAAGAGGGGAGAGCGCGCTGCCCCGGAAACCACGCGGCACGACTTCCCGCCTTCGCCGCAGCGGCCGCGCGTCATCGCCAGAGGCCGCAGCGCTGCGACTCACCGCAGCAGGTGTCTCCCGGCCGCAGCTGACTTCACCCGCCTCTGCCTCGGCTCCCGCGGGTCGGCCTGTGTGTGGGGGGAAGCAGCGGCTGCGAACGTTGAACCGTGGAGCCGGTCGCCTGAGGGGTAGGCAAGCCGCAGCGCTCAGTTGCAAACCTGCCGATAGGATAAACAGGCGGGCAGCAGACTGGACGGGCAGCTGCCAATATCCGTCATTTCAGGATGTACATAGCAGCCTGTGGCGTTGCTGCGTAGCTATCGTGAATTATCTGTTAGTCGAAAGGGCTTAAATATATCAATGTATCGACAGTGCCATTTCCTGCGGTAGCAGATGCAGGACGCAATTTACAGCAGGATCTGAACATGAAGTTGGAATTACGTACATGTTTGACCATATTAGCGCATTAGACGACGTCTACCAGCACCACAAACATGTTCTAGCTCACCAAATGCGCCGCTGTGGCGAGTGATTGACGGAGCGAGGTGGACTTCACCGCAGTCGCTGACGCTTTTGCGTTTGGGGTCATCTTATGAGCAGCGTGTGTAGTGTTTTCAGTGACGCTGAAACGCGTAAAGTTCGATGAACCGTAATTTTACTTTCAAAATCTTTTCTTAAAGAATCTACTTTACTTACTAGCGATTCACCAAGAACATTAACACATTTAATCACACTAGGTGAGCGTGGAAGTAGTTGCCAGGAAATAACTGATGGCTAATAAAATTACCTTTAACAAAAGTGAATTTTATTCCTAAAAGCCTTTTCAAAAACAGATTTAAAATTATAATCAGAAAGCACCCTCTAAATATCAAGTTACAATTATTCAGAGGCAGAATAACTTTTTTTATTTTTTTTATGTACAGTAGGAGCCTTCGGGCTGAGAAGCTTGCCGCTCCCTTTCAACACGGCCGTAGTCACGGCCGCTCACAACAACCTCTGAAAGACTACACTGGTGCAAATCTGCAAAACATCAGATTACTTTAAACTAAAAAATTTTAACAACTCACACAAACACATTAACTATGCACCCCGTAAGAGGGAATGGAATTGGTACAAACACTCACACTAAGAAATTACTTGCCACCAAAAGTGCAATTTGTTTTTAAAAGCGCTCTTACAGTGGGAGGGTGGCAACTCTGTAATAATGACTATTTAAATAATACCCATGAAATTCAGACTTACATAAAGTGTACAACATGCTCTACATTACACATATACCGCCTCGCAAGACGGTAGGCAAGATAAAAATATATTTCAGGAATTCGGCCTTCACCTTAATTCTATAAATTTGTTAACACCGAATCCGACAAACATGACGGAGGCAGTTATTAACGTACGGCTGATTGACGGCGGGGGGCTGGGCGTTTACTAAACAACCCGAACCGCAGATTGCTCTAAGCCTCCACAATTCCACAAGGGAAAAAACTGACCACCCAATTCGCAAATAACCACCTCCCCACGGGTGGGAAGACGATGAAGAATGGTGCGACGACCGCAAAACAAAGCGGCTGGTGACCTCACCAAGAAAACAAGTAGAATTTAACATGTAAATGAAACAACATATCTCCAACCACTTAACTTCTAATAAACTGCAATTTCTGGCGAAGACCTGGCGCAGCACCCCCAACGCTCTTCCGAACCATCCACTGCCAGCCGCTTCAACGGACGCAGGAAGGAGCGCCGATCTCCCATCTCACGGCGCCGCAGCTCGCTCCTGCCAGCTCGATGTCGTGGTTTCGCTCCTGTTGCTCTCGTGTGAACCGCGAAGTCACTACCCCTTTCTATACGGCGCTACCCACTGGACTCACAAGGGGACCTCACATGCGCCGACGCTCAAGGCGGACAAGTCATCTCGTGTCTCAGTGTGCGGCCGACCAACCGACCGATCCAACCGCCAATGACCGTTGCCCGAGCAACTCGAGCAGACTGGCGGCCTAACGCGCAGACTCAGCGCCGATCGGGCGACCAGTAGCCGAGTTCTGTTACTGGAGGAGTGGCAAGACTCTCATTTTCTGCCTTTAAAGTTGATTCAAAGGACAGACATACTAGCACTCCGACGACAGACAGACACTAACTGCCGCACAAAAGCAAACGAGAGACTGACCTAGCCTCACTCCGACTGACCCCCCTGGCGAGCTCATAGCGTCCCTTAAATGCACGTTAACAGGCAACCTTCCCGCTTTCCCACCACAGGGAGACACCAAAAGCTGCGATTACCACAGCGGCGCCACCATCAGAAACGGTGGGCGACTGCTTCCCACAACGCGCTGCGGCGCGCTCTTCAAAACAGCAATTTTTTGACGGCGGCTCACTGGAGCAAGCATGTCGGTTTCACTGTTTATTAATACTAGATACTCGGTTGGAAGACAAGAGAGATTTTTACCATTCTGTGTTAGCACAATCCGGGTCTTGCTATGCAGAGCGTATTACACGAATAATGCAAGAAAAAGGGGGGTGCAACTTCGTTAGGGCAGAGAGCGTCACTAGCGGGCTGGTAGGTCGCGCCAGTAGAGGCCTCGCCCTCTCGAAGTTCGGCGGTGGGACAGCAAGGTTGGTCGAGGAGCAGAGCCGGGAGTGGGGTCCCATATTGGCTCCCCGTTGTCTCGAGTGACCTCATACTCTCGATGCGCGGTTTGTCGCTATAATCCTTCCTGGTGCACACGAGAAGTGCTGGCCGTTTCCACTTGGAAGGATCGGATTGGGACCGGCTGCACGGAGTAACCGAGCTGCCGTTCTTCGCTGTAGCGGCGTTCTTGTGGGCAGCGGTCAGCAGAGAGGCAGTCCTGCCACTGGGAGAAGGCGGCTCTCGCAGCGACGTCAACCTGCGTGTTCCAGCAGCTCTCCGAGGGAGTTCGCTGTGCCACCGATTTTTTCAGTCTCTTCAATTGTTTTAACGGACGGTGCTGTCATTCTGTTCCCCGTGTTACTGTTGGTGTAGAACCTATTTTCTGGGACCAGAGAAGCGTGTTTAAGGTTATTAAATTGTGTACGGTGCAGTGGAGTCTCTATTAGTATTTCTCGTTTATGTAATTGTTCTTTAAAATTTTGTGGCGTATAAAACAATTCTGAAATGTACTACCCACTTGTGCTTCGTTTGAATGAGCTGTCTTATTGGGGTGATTTGTAAGACATATCCGAGAATAAACTCTGCTGCCTTCAGGTGTGTTGACGGGAGCTGTCTATTGCTTGGCACACCAACTCGACTTACAGCAAGTCCTAAGGCCGTTTCGCGTGCAACGAGCGTTGTGCCTCACTTGTTAAGGAATTTTATTTTTACTAACCTATTTAACTTTTACATTACTTGAATTCATCCTGTCTACTCTAGTTCAAATGCGAGTACATTGCATTTAATTAAATAATTTGGGTTCAAAATCAAGTTTAACATCTTTTTCAAATTTCTTGACTAGTGTTACGCTTTCAGTTCTTGTATAAGCGCATTAAATCTCGGATACCTTGCTCTCAAAGTTTGGTGCGTGGTGTTCATTTTATACCATTGGATCTGTGTGTAATTTCCTTGAGGCGCGCGGTTTGCTCGCCGTTCCGAACACACATCCACCATTAGACATTAATGGGGGTCGGTTGCATTCAGTTTAAATCTAATTGCGTTTAGAAAAAAGAGATTCTCGTAGTTAATGGAAGTATCTAAAGTGTTAATTTGATCACATGTTATCACACTCATTTTAATGTTATTTTACGTCCGTGTTTTACAAGGAGATGGGGTCTCTGTTCCTTGGCCGGTCTGGCATGTGAGTCATCCCGGTCAGCCCTTGGCGTCGGAACTGAAACTTCTTCCACTTGACTTCAGTCGGCAGTTTTCACTGTATTGATAACGTCTATACATTCGCCAAGTAACTTGGTCATTGTAATAAACTGTATTTAAAATTTGTCTGTGTCACGAATGGTGATCAAGCTGTGTTTGCGCAGTCCTTATAATCCCAAGGCAACCACGCGGCAGGACGATTTCCAAATTGTGCGCTGGTTTGCTCGTGGGCTGTAGCTGGCACTGAGTCACGGAGACGCTCTGTGCAGACCGGTGACAGCGAAACGATCCTGTAGTGCAGAGTGGGTCTGGCCAGCGACTCCCTGGGCCATCAGTTAAGCGTGTAGCCGTTTCATGGGAGTTTTGGTCTCCACCACCCCATGCCGAACACTCACACATCTGCTGCCCTCCTGCCATCGCTATCTGCAGCACGTGGGACCTGCCCAGGGCTTCTGGACAGTGGTGCTGGGGGTAGGTGGTTAACTGCAGAGGCCGTAGCACGGCAACTGCATACTCAATAGAATGTCACTGTAGTGCGGATGGAGCCAGTCCGGCAAGTAGAGACGATGCTTCTGGGAAAATTGGGCAGTACTTTGGACCGCAGATATCTTCTTGCGGAGGACTTTGAGCGTAATCTGACACACTAGACGCCGACCCGAGGTTTACAACCACAACCACGGCACCAGGGCTTGGAGACTATCGACCAGAGTTTTTGATTTGGCAAACAGAACATTTGTTGATGGGACGGTGTCTTTAGAATTAGGTAGCGAGGGACAACTGGCATCAGCGTACTCTCTGTCAGCGCGCGAAGCAGACAAGTTCCAGCCGTCAAGACACGGAAGGAAGCAGAAAGGTACTCTTTTACGTGACATGACGGAAAGCCAAACTGTTGGTCGGGACGCGAAGTGAAGCAGCATTCTTCGGCTGGACGGTGATCGAGGCAGGAGTCTCAACCTGTGTGCGGGCCACGCGCAGCACTTGCAGCGCAGATGCCCTCTGCAGTTACCGGAGTAGTGGGTCACCTTCTGGCCTCTCAGTGTTAGTAAGCCGTGGCGAGAAAGTGAGGTGAGGTGTCAGTTATGAGACCGGAGTAGCTACGTTATCAGTTGAAGCACGGAGGATCACATTTCAAATCACGCTCTAGTAGTCGATGGCTCAACCTGGCGTCAGTTACTAGGGTTCTAGCATGGATTGTCCATACCTCACCAGGACAATGCAATCATTATGACTGATGGGAAACCAGATACATTTTACTTGAATGATGCCTTAGTTACTAGACCACTTTCTTCCCTATCCTGTGAGCTGTTTGAGTTTTTGTGTTCTGGGTCCTACTCCTAGAGTTAATTATCACGTTTGTCCATTACACGCTGGATCTCCTTTGAAATGTTTTGTAATAAACTGTTCTCCGTTACCAATCTTTCATTTCAGTAGATAGTGATGAACTTCTTACTTCCTGTTATCACTACTGAATTTAAACAAGACCCACATCCACTGCTCATTTGCCAGGGCCACCACACTTCCACGTGTTTCCATTGCGCACAAATTATCAAATACATTTCTGGTAGGCGTGGGATATCTGCGTATGAAGAGGGTTCATTCGATTACGATCTAAGGCACTGTATACGTTTACCCATAGCCCAGTGACCTCATGCATTAAACTGCCGACTCTGCCTAGGACCTTGCCGTCAGGTAATGTTCTGATCACACCAGAATAGGCCCGTCGTATTTTAAACTGGCTTTGATGTAACTAAAGTTTCTTTAAGAAGCTTTCCATTCGACACAGAGAAGTTGCTGATTGAATTAAATTGGTTGTTTCTCAGTCAGGGAAATCCAGTAGTTCATTTAAATGATAGACCCTGTTACATTTGGCAGTTACATTCGACAGCGTTTGACAGATTGCTGTGAAATTAGATAGAGATGAACTGTTTTTGCAATCTTTTTTGTCTGCCGTTTCCTCGGTCGACCTTTGATTCTGTCTCTGATAAGTCTTGGTTATGGTGGTTCCTTTAAGATTGCATATGGAATTTAATGAGGAGTTTCTTTCAAAATTAGCAAAGAGCGAGTAAAAAATACAATATTTGGAGGTAACTGTATGACGTTCTGTTCGGAAGGTAAATTGAAGTTTTGCACAATATACGAATTGCTTTCCAGGGCGAGAAGTTATGCTTGGTGGCCGACGCATGTGTGACAGCCGCATGCTACCTTACGGTTGTGGTGGCCACGTTTCTGCTGTTTGAGAGTGGAATGGTCGATATGCATGACTGATATCGGCTTACGTCGGGGGGTAGCGCATACCTCATGCTACTTAGAAAGTTTGTATCGCGAAGATCGTCCAGCATTAGGTGCTTACAGCGCATTGTGGGAATATTTTATGCATACACTATCTCGTCAAAAGTCTCTGTACACCCACTAGTGGCATTAATATGGGATGCGTGTACCGGTCGAAACGCACATCGTATTAGGAAAGGAAATCGTGACTGGTGGTAGAAAAAATTATTGTATAAAAAATCAATTTTTACCATTCATTCTGAAGACGGAATTAAGTCTCATGGGTTAACGAAATATAGGTTACAGACTCTATCTGACATAGAAATGGGGTTTGTGACCGATTTTCTTGTACATAGGTAAGTTTTAGATGGTTTATGACGCAATTCCCATGCTGATTTCTCAACTTTACATTATAGGTTATAATTTTGTGCGTGGAAGAAAGATGTTCTCGCAAATCTATGTTGAGTAAGTTTAGGGAATGGACGTTCGAGGTAGACTTTGCGAGGATTTCGCAGCCACCATTGTATATGTAGGGTGGAGGTCGTCCGAATAAGAGAGATCATAGTGCATGTACAATTCTACAGACAGTTACTATTCCATGCATGAAGGATACAAAACCAAAGAAATCTGTTCCAAGTTACGTCCACACATGTGCAGCAATGTGTAGTAAATGTATCTACATGCAGATGGATTGAAAAGTTTATAATCAATACTTTGAGGTCTGCTTCTAATCTATACCGCTTGACAATGCTACACAGAGCAACGAGGTTACCACATTCGTAATCTAAATGTATGCAGGAGCGTACTTGGAATCGATAGGCTGAGCCTGTCAATAAGGCCTTTACCAGGGGAAACTTTGTGATGTCTTAACGTACTATAACATCATTTTAGAACAATTTTCAAATTAAAAGACTGTAAATATTGAGTAATACAGTGTAAAAATGAAGTTTTTGAAGAAAAAAGAGTTATGACAAAGACATATTTTCTTTTACAAGGAAGTCGCGCATCAACCACTGCTGTGTAGTTCATTTTTAAAAAAGCAAATCCAGGGTGGCTGTAGAGAAGCAATTCAATAAGCAGACCCATTACTCATATTTCGTTCCTAAGACGGAATTTGTGCTACTTTTTGACATCTAACCCCGTCGCTGCTCCATTCGCGACTGGCACTTTGAAGTAAATATTGTCGTCAAACCTCCGTGTTAACTCTAAATTTTAAGATATTCTCGTTGCCGTCATTTCGAAAGACGTTTATCGGAGGAAGTAATATGAGTAATATGTTTCCACGGATGTAGTCTCTCCGACAGTTTTCGAGAGTAATCTTCTCTGTGAACTACAACGCCTGTCTTGTGGCATCTACACCACTGTTTGTTTAGCATCCCTGTAATGCTCTCGTGCCAACTAAACGATAGTGTATGTCCTGCTCTTATAGGATCTTGCCTGCCTCTCCAATTAATGTGAGCTGGTAAGCGTCCGAGACTGAGGGGAAACACTAAAAAATCAGTCAAGCAAGTGTTTTGTAATCCACTTCCGTCATGGACGAATTACATTTCCCTAAGATTTCTGCAGTGTATCTTCATCTGGAATCTTCTTTCCCCAACATTTTGTTTTATGTCGCCATTCGATTTGAGGTCGCTGCAGATTGTTACTTCCAGGCGATTTACTAGCGACGCTGTTTCTATTGGTCTGTCGTCAGCAGTATCAACCCGCAGTACTGGATTTTTGGACCTGATTCTGCACACCAACTTACACTTACTTCCGCGCATTCCGAGTCAACTGCCAGCCCCTGTGCCAATGATCGATCCTGTGCAGGTCCTCCTGCTGTTCGCACACAGCCTCCTGGCATTACGGTCTTAAAGACAGCAACACTGCCTCCGACCAGCCTCATGGACCTTCCAATGTTTTCCATGGATCATGTACATCCGTCCTATATTGATGCCAATCATGTGTCATCAGTTTTGTCCTACTGTAAATACCAGTTGTATATAAAGCAAAACCAATTAGCATGAAGACAGATATCGAGGATTTCAATACTGACCTATATGCATTATTAAAACAGATACAGAATGTAGGTCTAAAGCTTAACCCAACCAAGTTCCAAGTTCTCCCGATAGGTCAAACTAGCCTCATTAGCCAAATACATTGCAATCCATATTATCTCTTTTCTCGAATAGTACAGCTATTAATATCTTCATCAGAAAACAGTCTGTGAGTAATAATATACAGAGGGGCCAAGCAGAGATACATCTTTGTTAAGTTTGGATAGCTGTTAGGAACCTGTGAAGCATCTTCAACGGTAGTAACGTTATTACAGTTCAATCATTTATTCGCTATGTTTACAATTCGTCGCTCTCCTGCAGTATTTGCTATTGCTCAGTGAGTTGCAGGTTGCACTCTAGCTGACGTCAATCACGGCAGATCAGCGCCTGCACGCCCAGAAGAAGATGTTAGCGACCCCAAGCGCTGGAGTGGGTTGCCAGCAAACACAGGAAGCCCTTGTCCAGCACAAAGTGATCTCGCACTGGCTGCTTGAGTGCCGTCCCTCTTTCTCCGAATTCTGTGATGACCCCTGATGACCCATGAATGATGTACCTGGCATCGGTAGTCGTGTGGTCGGCTGATGTCCTCCCGTCTGGCTTGGTAGGTTTCAGCACCTGTAGGTGCCTGACTTCTGAGCAGAAACTTGGCCCCAAAAAGGCCTTGTTGCTGACTTCCACGCTGGATTTTGGTGCTGCCACCACGCTATGATGTGGTGTTGTCGAAAGACAGTTTCATGACCGGTAGATGGTAGGCAGCGAACAGCGTGAAGTTCAGCAAGTGAAGACCATCATTTCAAGTACAACTTCGACTGGTTCATAGGTTGTGATGGAGTATCAATGACATAGATTCAGTACAATATAGTAATCATAAAACCGAGTGCTATTATTGTGAATGTTATCAGTTCTAATGATCAGCTGATGAGAGCTGGTAAAGCTGGAGCATTTAAATGAAGCTAGTGTGAGGCTATGATGTGAGACTCAGTTCGTAATGACCGCATGTGTCCTCCTTATTCTGATACATTCACTTAAAAAGCTGGTAAGTGATGCCCTCACTAAATCTTCTTGTGGAAGAGATTGAGTTTCTTACACCATGTCTCAGGAGCTAATGGATATCTGTGTTAAGTCTGCTGAAAGCATATTCTCACTGGGCAGCATGTGTTGTTATGTGACCAACCCCTGATTCACTCGCCAAATACCGACACGCTTCCAGCTTCAGGGCTTGTCTCTGGCCAGAGTAGATAGTGCCTGTGGCAATGTGAAAATAGAAATTTATAATTTATTACCGTTTACTGTTCTGCGCCATAACATATTACTCCTCTTTAAGAAATTAGTCCACAATTTTTTGTTTTCCGCCTATTAGTAATTATCTTCTTTGTATTTTAAAATTTACTCTACAACTGTTTCTGTATTCTTTCTCAACCTAAGTCTTTGTTATTCTGCCCTAGTTACATTTATTATCTACATTCTATATTCAAATTCCTTATTACTAGTTCATTTCCATTACATAGGTATCTGATGGACGGTTTACTCGTTTGAATGAGATATCTTACTGCTTATACAGCCAAGACGACGCATGTGTTGATGCACTGAAAATAATTGTACTTTGTATACCTTTCTCATGATATTTTTCCACATGTTGCAATATTCGATTGACCGAAATTTATCCTTCATCTGAAGTTATTAATTCGTCTAGGAATTGTGGCAAAGTGACAGCTCAGATTTCGTTAATAAAATATAGTCTTTCGTTAGGTAATGTGTCTTGTGGTTCCTCCAGCTAACACAACATTCGTTGACACCCATAAATCATTATTGTGCGCGTGAAGATGAAATTATCTCGCTGCTATTTCTCTTCTAGTTTCATTAATTAACAATCTATTGCCCTGTAACTCTAGTTCCATTGTCATGGTTGGTTTACCATTTTGTTGCAAGTGTAAATAACTGTTTTAGGTGTAAGTATGGAGTACATCTAGCGATCTTCAACTATCTGGAATTTCATCTGCTTAGCTAAGATCTTTTCTTCGTATCCTAATGCTTTGCATTTACTTAAATACAACAGCATTTCACAGGACTTGTTGTTACATTGTATCGCCCTTATATGACAAATAATAACATTTTCTCTAATACGATCCTTCAGATAACGACATAAGCATCTCCCCATCCAGAAACTGATAGTACTTCATGATTTTGTACTTGTATCCATTTCCCAACTGCATTCGTGTATCACTGGTGTTTCGCGTTTTACTTACAACTGAAAATAGTATTTTAATGTGCAAACTAGCTTGATCAGTATCCACTCTTACATCCGATATACAATAAGGAAAGGCTATCTTCTAAGTCTTCATGAGCACAGCATGTTGTAGTTCCTCTGGGAAGTCTCTTAGCGCTCTCTGTAAAATCGTCAAAATTTAATAACGTTGCACTCAATTGTCCATGAGCGGCTTAATGTATTACTTCATGTGAAATTTCGACCTTGATCCTTGCACTGTCTAATTTGTCAGCTTAGGTTTGTAGCAATGTAGGTATTACTGCTTTCTCATCCAGTTTGTTTAACCGGCTTTGTATTTATTCTCCACAATGTGATCAAACGTATCCGGACACCTGGCTGAAAGTGACTTACAAGTTCGCGTTACCCTCCATCGGTAATGCTGGAATTCAGTATGCTGTTGGCCCACTCTTAGCCTTGATGACAGCTTCCACTCTCGCAGGCATACGTTCAATCTGGTGCTGGAAGGTTTCTTGGGGAATGGCAGCACTGGGGAGAGCTAGCGACGTCGGTAGGTGAGGCCTGGCACGAAGTCGGCTTTCCAAAACATCCCAGAGGGGTTCTATAGGATTCGTTTGAATGAGATATCTTACTCCTGCGTAGGCCAGTCCAATACAGGGATATGGTTGTCGTGTAACCACTTCGCCACAGGCCGTGCGTTATGAGCAGGTGCTGGAACGCCTTGAAAGATGCAGTCGGTATCCCCAAATTTCTCTCTAACAGTGGAAAGCAAGAAGGCGCTTAAAACATGAATGTAGGCCTTTAATGTGATAGTACCACGCTAAACAGCAAGGGCTTCAGGGCCTGTCCACGAATAACGCGACCTCACCAAAACACCACCGCCTCCGAGATTTCCTGTTTTCACTACACACGCTGGAAGATGACGTTCACCAGGCACTCGCCATACCCACACCCTGCCATCGGATCGCCACATTGTTTACCGTGATTCGTCACTCAACACGACATTCTTCCATTGTTGAATCGTCCAATTTTTACGCTACTTACACCAAGCGAGGCGCCGATGGACTTTTACCGGCGTGATGTGTGGCTTATGAGCAACCCGTCGATCATGAAATCCAAGTTTTCTCGCCTCCCGCCTAACTGTCATAGTACTTGCAGTGGATGCTGACGCAGTTTGGAATTCCTGTGTGACGGTCTGGATAGATGTCTGACTGTTACACATTACGACTCTCTTCAACTGTCGACGGTCTCTGTCAGTCAACAGACGAGGTCGGCCTGTACGCTTTTGTGCTGTATGTGTCCCTTGACGTTCCCACTTCAGTATCACATCGGAAACAGTGGACCTAGGGATGTTTAGGAGTTTGAAAATCTCGCTTACAGACGTATGACACAAGTGACACCCAATCACCTGACCACATTGGAAGTCTGTGAGTTCTGCGAAGCGCCCCATTCTGCTCTCACACGGTGTCTAATGCATACTGAGGTCGCTGATATGGAGTACCTGGCAGTAGGTGGCAGCACAATGCACCAAATATGAAAAACGTATGTTTTTGGTAGTGTCCGGATTCTTTTGCTCACATATTGTACATAACTATTGAAGACTATTTAAGACATTAAGTACATATTGTTCTAATTCGATTGTTAAGTTGCGCATCGTTTTAGTAATACTAAACATTCCCTGCTCTGTGTTATGTACTGATCTAATTTTGCTTTTGTATCTTCCGCTAATTCTCCTATATTTAAGCTTTTTCTGTTTAAATTCTTGATATCCTCATTATCTGGTGTTCCAAACACAATTTTTAACAGTTTCCCTCCTTTATCTAGCAATCTACTTTCTAACTTATTAGTGTTTGTGTCATTATTTCTGTTAACTGTTCTTAATTTCTGGCACTCCTTGTAGAAATCTTCCAATAAGCCTTCTTTCTCTACCTCTTTCGCAAAACTGTAAACCCATTCTGTAGTCCTTGTACGTCATTCCTTAGTTCCCAAACATCGAACATCCATTGACTGTCTATATGTGACTCGTTAGTATAACATTTGATTGTTTAGCGATGCAAATTCCTTTGTAGAGAGATTGATTCCGTATAAGGTCTCCTCTGCAATAGTACAGAAACAGCGTGTTGAGATAAATCTTATTGGACAACGTCTTGGTATGCTACCTGAGAGAAGGGAATTACTGTAAATTCTTTCCCTCCTTTATGCAATTACATAAACATCCAACTAGGATTCCGTATGAGAATGTAAACAATTTACTTCTAGACCCAGGGCATAAATTACGTCTCTCAGATGTTCCTTTTTCTGTGGTAATTATTTCGTTTTCTCAACGATATGTGGCAACGCATCAGTCTCACCTCTAAACGGTTATACGCTACTTACACGGACTATTGATGTTCTAGTTGGGAACCATAATTTTATATTGACTGGTGAAGTCACTTTGATAAATTGATAAAGTCCATGATAGTTCGGTAAAAACATTTTCGTTTCGCCCTTTTGGGCATGTGGATTAGCTAATAATACCCACCGTTTCCGATCTGTATTGTCGCAGTTTACTCATCCGTTACCTAATACGTTCTTGCTTCTATAAAGTTTTTGTGTTGGCACCCTTTACTGTTTCCCAATTTTTTCTCAATTTCTTCACCTAGTCTTTCACTGGTTTACTGTGTGGGCCAAGTTTAAGTTGAACCACAGCAAAAGGTGACAGCATTTTTCTCCCATACAATACGTCATACGATGAGCGGCCAGATCCAATATCAACTTTTGAATTATATTAACGGCAGAATTTCAATATGAATCATAAATTGAATACTGTGCGTTCATGAAATAGCTTAACATTTTAGATATGGTGAACTCATCCTGACAGTCCTTTCGTTTCAGGATGGAATGGGCTGGTATATAACTTCTTAATTTGTAGTGAGTGACATGATTGTTTCGTTGGTTTGGATACAAAGTAAGTTCGCTCGTCTGTAATAGTGGTTCTGCCCCTTCAGATTTCAGTAACCAGATGTCTTTCATTGTCTGTGTTACTGATCCACTCTGGGATGGCTACCATAACTAAGTATCATGAAAAGTGATCTGACGTCGGAAGGACACAGATATTACCCGTTTGTGTTCTATTAAAAGGTTCTAAAACATCAAGTTCTAGCATGACTCCAATTTCTTCTCTGTGCAGACGGGATGCAGTTTATTACATGTTGTTCTATATCACTGTCATGCGTTTTCCACCAAAATCTTTCACCTACACATCTATCAATTGTTCTCTTCCGTCTGTGAACTGATAATACCTGGTCGTCAACATAACGTAATAATACATCCATTCTAAGCACTGCAGGAACTACAATGTGAGGTCCGCACTTTGTAGATCTGCATAACAAGCCTTCTTGCATTTCAAACTGACCTTCCATTCTAAACAAGTTACATTCACTATCTGCTGCTTGTGCCTTTATGCAATCTGCCTGGCTTCAAAGTACTACTTCTAAAGGTGCTGTCTTCCTACTTAGTGTACCAGCATTCGTATCAATTTCTGCTGGTTTATGAATTACTTTAAGGTCGAACTCACTCAATATTTATACAAATCTCACGAACTGAGTTGATGGCTCTTTCAACCATAATATAATTTTAGTGCATGGTACTCAATCATTTTTAATTTACGACCATGCAAATAGCAACAAACATACGGCATCCCGTAAATAACTGCTAATACTTCTTTTCCATTTGTTGAGCAATTAATCTGAGCATTATTCAGGTGTCTGGAGGTATATGCCGCCTGATTTTCTTTCCCACCAACATTCGGACATAAAATTCAACCCAAAGCATTAGTGCTGGCATTCCATGAAAGTTTGAATTCCTGTTCCGAGACAGGAAATATTAACAAAGGAACTGATATTAATATGAGGTGTACAATTCTAAATGTTTACATCTGACATTTTGGCTGAAAAATGCGGTGTGACCATTTCCTATTTCTTTACCTTGAAATATGTCTAGGAAACACAAGCATACTCTTCAAAGTGAATTGAAAGTGATTTCCAAAACTCGACATGCTCTCGTAAGACAACATTCAAAAACTGGACACATGTAGTTAGTTCCAAAGTGAGACATTTACATTTACATTGAGCACCATGATAGCATGTAATGTTCCAGAACATGACTTATTTGTTGCTGTAGGGTACGTGATATTTATTTTACATAATGTCTTTACTCTATATCTTTATCCCAATATTCACTGGACAGAACGATACAGAATTAGCTCAATGTTGTATTATTATGCTGCATTATCGCCACATCCACACTACTCTATCGTTTCTCGAAGTGACTTGTGTTATTCTGAGCTTAAAAAATGGAATCTCATGTGCAAGAGATCTCGCCAGTAGAGGCAGGGCTTGGAATCAAGAGGGTGCGTGATACCACTAAGTGGACAAATTACAGAAAGCAAACAGAAAGGTAAGTGCAAGGTATTTTGTATTACTCTATTTTTTGGAGTGGTTTCTTATTACTACTATACTTCATTTTTGTTTATCTTCTAATTGTGTTTTTTATTTATTACTGTAGGCATTCATAGAAGATAAGTCACTTAACTCCACTCTGTAACAGTAAAACAGAAGCTTTCCAATGCAAAATCTTATCCCTACATGATATAAAGCATTTTGATAAAGTGTTTTGTAGTGTTCCTCAAAAGATGTTTCAGGAGGCATTCATTCGGAAGCACACAACAGTTGACTATCCAAGAAGACAAGAAAAACACTGCAGGTAACAAAAAGCAAAAAACTGTCTCCATTAAGTATTTTGTAAAAAGAGCAGTGACACATTCAGGGATGTAATCACTTAATCACTTTTTGTCCCTGTGTGCCGGCAAACTTTCTTAGGAATGTTACAGGTCTGAAAGAATCGGGTAGCGCTCGTTGGCAAGGGGCATTTAGAAACTGGGCTACCACCAGGAAAAAAAGAGTAAGTGACACATGTAGCAAGAAATATGATGTCAAAATTTAGCTATGAAAAATTTCTTCGAATAGTTAGGTAATGCAAGTGAACCCTATTACTGCAGAGGCCAGATCAAACGTTTCCAGTACTTGCAAAGTGATCGGAATATTACCAAATACTGGAGCAACTGCACCTGATGTTAAAGTACATAAGGCTTATTTCCGACATTACATATGTACGAATTACAAATAGGCTTTGGAGGTCCATCAACTAATTCTTGTTCCACCTGTTTGATGCTGAAAGAAAAAGTAAATCACTCTAAAACATCCCAAGACAAACAAGAACGATGACTAAGAGGTCACAACTTAAGGGGACCTGGACGTGAAAATGACTGAAAAATAGACAAAAAATTTTATTTCCATCTGAAAGACAAATTTCTCCCGTTTCCAAAAATGTGTGTGCATGATCAACTTTTAAATTGTTTATTTGTTCTTAAACGCTCTTTGAACAAAAGTCTGCACACCAGCCATGTCTCCTTTCGGTTCACTGTCGCACTGCCACAGTCAATATACAGGGTCTTTTTAGATACAAAATTATTTAGCAGATGTCTAATGGCCAAACACAGAACCGTAATAAGAGATTCAACACATGTGATTAGATTAAATTTCATTCCAATTGATCTGTAAGGAGGAGGTTCACCAGGATGTAGAACATGTCAGAAAAACAACAATACATGACAAATATTTACAACTGAAGCAAATAAGATAATGTATCTTCCACATGTCCCAAGTGGAATGATTGTCATTTTTTAATGGACACTATATGAAAGAATCATTTTACAAATACTAGTGCACTGAATTTTAAATATTTTTTTTATTTATAAGGTAATAAACATGTAATAGCTTTAATATTTATTTACAATGAACGCATTACTGCACTGAAATAGTGCAGAACTTAGATTTTACTTATACACACAAACACACACACACACACACACACACACACACACTTATTTGCAATGAACACATTACTGCACTGAAATTTTGCACAAGTTATATTGTACTTACACACACACACACACACACACACACATACACACACACAAATCAGTTCGCTCTACTGAGAAATTCGTCAATGGAGTAGAAGGAGTTGGCCACCAATAAATCCTTTAGGCTTCTCTTAAACTGAATTTCATTGGTTGTTAAGCTTTTTATGGCTGCTGGCAAGTTATTGAAAATGTGTGTTCCTGAATAATGCACACCTTTTTGTACAAGAGTAAGTGACTTTAAATCCTTGTGAAGATTTTTCTTATTTCTAGTATTGATTCCATAAATTGAGCTGTTGGTTTGAAAAAGTGATATATTTTTAATGACAAATTTCATTGAGGAATAAATATATTGAGAAGCAGTAGTTAGTATCCCTAGCTCCCCAAATAGGGTTCTGCTGGATGTTCTTGAGTTCATGTCACATATAACTCTTACTGCACGTTTTTGTGCCTGGAAAATTTTAGATTGGCTTGATGAATTAGCCCAAAAAATAATCCCATATGACATTATGGAATGAAAGTAAGCATAGTATGCATGCTTTTTCATTTTTATATCCCCTATAGCTGACACAATTTCCATTGCAAATACAGATTTGTTAAGACGCTTCAGCAGTTCTGTGGTGTGTGTCTCCCAGTTGAATTTCTTATCAAGCTGTAATCCCAAGAATTTAACACTGTCCACTTCTTCTATGTGCTTGTCATCGTATGTTAGGCATATACTCGTGGGACACCCGTTACAAATTCTGAACTGCATGTAGTGTGTTTTTTCAAAGTTTAGTGACAAGGAATTGGCTAGGAACCGGCGATTAATGTCCACAAATATTTTATTAGCTGATCTTTCTAAGACTACACTTGATTTGCTATTTATTGCAATGTTTGTATCATTGGCAGACAAAACTAACTTGGCATCTGGTAATAATACTGATAAAAGGTCATTGATATACACAAGAAAAAGTAAGGGCTCTAAAGTGGAACGTTGTGGGATCCTACATCTAATTAGTTCCCAGCTGGATGATGCCTCATAGTTTAATACTCTTTCCTAATAACACCCTTTGTTTTCTGCCAGAGATATAAGATCAGAACCATTTTGCAGCATTTCTTGTTACACCATAATATTCTAATTTACTTAAAAGGATATTATGATTTACACATTCAAATGCTTTTGACACATCACAAAATATACCAGTTGCCTGCAATTTTTTTGTCTAATGAATTAAGCACATTTAAGATAGCCTTCTCAGTATCAGAACCCTTTAGAAATTCGAACTGCGACTTTGACAGTATGTTTTTTTGAGATAAGATGGTTATAAAGCCGACTGTACATTACTTTTTCTAAAATTTTTGAGAATGCTGGCAAAAGTGAAATTGGACGGAAATTTGATGCTATTTCTTTATCTCCCTTCTTAAACAGTGGCTTAACTTCAACATATTTCAACCATTCAGGAAATACTCCACTGATAAAGGACTGGTTACACAGATAGCTTAATATGTTACTTAACTCAGAACCATATTCTTTAATTAACTTTGTTGATATTTCATCATACCCACTAGATGTTTTTGATTTTAAAGATTTCATGATGGAAATTATCACTGCTGGGGTAGTGAAGATCAGATTCACATTACGGAAGTTACTTGAATTGTCTGGTCTGAGGTATTCCATAGCAGCATCTACCGACCCTGACAACCCCATCTTTTCAGTAACAGCTATAAAATGTTTTTTAAAAAGTTCTGCAACACTATACACATCTGTCACCAACGTATCATTTACTCTTAATGCTACTTGTCCCACTTTGTGTCTGGTTCTACCAGTCTCCTCCTTCACTATGTCCCATATTGTCTTTATTTGGTTATCTGACACAGCTATCTTTTCCTTGTAATATATTTGCTCTGATTTCCATATTACAGTCTTTAATACTTTGCAGTATTTCCTGTAATGTGCTATAGCATCAGCATCAGAACTTTTTCGGATTGACAGAGTTTTCTTTTTGTTTTACAAGATACCCCTATTCCTTGAGTAATCCATGGCTTCTTTGTAGACTTTGCTCTAACCTTGGTTAGTTTTGGGGGAAAACAGTGTTCAAATAAGGTAAGCACTTTATTCGAAAACGTGTTATATTTTTCATTCATGCCATAAGCACTGTAAATATCGTTCCAGTGAATGTCTCTGAGGAGTGTTCTAATATAATCAATTTTAGGCTTATTGATTACCCTCTTGAGCTAAGATTTAACAGATGTTACATCCTGTTCAGTATTAACATTTAATACAAGGAACTGAATGTCATGGTCTGAAAGGCCATTGACTATTGGTTTTGTAATATCATTTTGTTCATTGGACTTTTCTCTAAAGATATTATCAATGACTGTTTGTGAGCAATTGGCTACCCCAGTGGGGAACTTTACCGTGGGAATTAAGTTGAATGATAGTGTTACTAACTCAAATAAGTTCTTATTGTGAGATTCTTTAAGGAAATCTACATTGAAATCACCAGCAACCACTATTTCTTTGTTTTTGGTTGTTAAATGGGCCAGTACAGCTTCCAGTTGGTTTATGAACAGATTAAAGTTACTTGCAGGTGCTCGATATACACTTAATATTATGAAGAACATTTTGTTAAATTCTACTTCTATTCCACATCCTTCCATATGCTGTTCTAGACAAAATTTATGAATGTCTATGTTCATAAATTTATCACAGTTCCTGATAAATGTGGCAACTCCTCTTTTCTCCATTTCTGCTCTACAAAAGTGAGATGGTAACCTAAACCCTGTAACACAAAAGTTCTATACCAGTGGTTACATTATGTTCAGAGAGGCAGGTTATGTCAGCTGGGTTTGAAAACTCTAATTCATCTATGCAGATAATTAAGTTATTAATTTTATTTCTCAGTCCTCGAATATTTTGATGCAATAAAGAAGAGCTGACATTTCACATTGGGTAGAGTTGAAATATTTGCTGACTGTTGAAAAATCTTAACCAATAGCTGTTTATACTGATGTAATAAGCTAGAATTATGTTTTTTGGTTTCTTTCTCAAACTGAAGTTTTGTCTCAGTCCTAACCTCTCTTGAAATTTGGTTCCTTTCGGTCCTCCCTACCCTAAAAAAGGGTCTTTTCTGAATCCTATAACCACTGGTATTTTATCACTCACGACAGTGCCTCCCCCCTTTAACTTTCCTGCTATTTTCCCAGTCACTTTACCCTTCCATTTCCTGTTGAGGTGAAGGCCATGCCTAGTATAACCCCACCTAGTGAGAGAATCAACAGGAACCACACCAATGTGTGACCCTGACCTGACATAAGCAACAGTTCCAACTCCAAATCAACTCTCTTGGCAGAAGAGTTCAAATGAGCTCGCTCATGGCGCCCAAGAACAGATACAAACTCAACACTAGTATGCTTCGATGCTGATGCAATCTTTGCCAGGTCACACTCTATACTGTACCCAGAATCTCTGTCAACACTATTACCTGCCACACCTACTATAACCACGGTGTCTTCCTTAGTGAAATCTTTGCAAAGTGATCCTAAATCCTCTGTCACCTGCTCCAGACAGCACTAGGTTTAAAAAATTGGTGACCTGGTATTCTGATCCTAGGTCATCTTGCAAAAGTTGGCCAACACCTCTTCCATGGGAACTGCCTAACAACTCTTTCTTTCTCTTTACTGATTTCCCTACGTTCTTACTTTTCAATTTGCTGCTGAAAGTTTTTTGTGCCCTGTCTACACCTCCAACTGCTTGAGGCTCACCAGCTTCTAACTGAAGCAACAGGTCAAATCTGTATTCCACATTCACCACGAAGCTGTCAGACAAACTTCTAGGCCTGTTCCTCTCGTTGCCGGTTGCCACTTCCCACCTCTCTTTACCCTTCTCCCTCCTTAACCTGTCAAGATCTCCCCTGGCCTTGTCTAACTCAGCCTGAAGGGCAGCAATTTTCCCCTCCTGTTGTAGTATCTTCCTATCTCTATTACATATCCTAGAAAACCTCTGATGAGTCTCATTAACTTCCCCTATTCCCACGCCGCTACAGTCACCCACATGGAAAAAACTACAGCACCCGTCACACCAAAGCCCCGACCTTACAGTTCTATGGCAACTCAAGCACTTTTCACTCATGATAAACGTAATAGTCTATTAAAAATAAGTCAGTTAAATTACAGATAAACTCGAAAATATGGTTCCACAAATTTGGCCTACACGCGACTGTGTGTAAACAAAAAGAGCAGTGCAAAGTTTCTGAAACAACAACTTAAACTTTACGCTACTTTCCAGAAATGTGAGTTAAATAATGAAGAGGTACGCTACAATTAAATTGCTGAAGAGAGCAAAGAACAACTAAACGAAATTCTACAGATTTGCTGCGGCAAAGCGTAAACAGAAATTACGACTGTACTATCTTTTCGCGTCTTCTGCCTTATTATGTAAAGAAAAATGAAGCCTTTAATGGTACGCTTAAAAGGCGCACTAATACACCTATTTACCAAGTAATCAGTACTAAACTACATGTTTTTATAATCTAAAATGATTTGTCTTTACAAAAACACCAAAACTCGCGCTAGTCGCCTGGCTGCAACAAGTACAAAAAACAGTGTTTGTTGAAAGGACGGTACTCAAAATAGGTGTGTTGGATGCTGTCATCTGTTCCAATGATGGTGGAATTAGCGGGAAAAAAAACGGACAAATTGGTCATCTAACTAGGAAATAGTATGATAGTTCCTCCGACTGCCATAGATCGTCGGTGAGTAGTTGAAGCTGAAAGGTTGCGGAGGCCATCACTGAAGAGTTAAGAGTAAGGAAAGGATTCCTGAAAAAGTGTAGAGGATCAAGAAACAGCTGGCCAGCAAAAATATGTTGCTGGAATGTTCTGAAAGAGGCATTCGGTAAGTCACAAGCACTGTGAACAGTCTTTTCTCATTTTCTCGAAACTACATTTTCCGAACTTTAGGTACATATATATTCACTATGGTCTGAGCTATGTTCACGAAATTTCTCCCAAGTGAAGAATGGTATAGTCTCATTGTATTATGCCCAATACATTGCAGAAAATTTCTATATTTGTCATTCTGCATATAATTTTAGCGGTAATTTCTGAGCAAAATAATTATGTGGTATAATAAAGATTTTTCTGTTTCCTCAGGTGCACTACAAACTAGAAAACTAGAGGCATAATGTGTTCCTAAGAATGTTGACAGCAGCCTGCCACAGTATGAATGCTGTTAGACTGTTGATGCACCAGAAATGAAACGAGTGTTATATAACCATCTATTAGACAAAATGTTGTAATTCTTAAACTATAACCGACAATTTAATAAATTTCCTTGTGCAGCTTCAGTTAATGTCATTCAGTGTTGGTAAAAAACCGCAACTTCTTTCACATTGCAGGTCACGGGTAACGCGCACCGAAACCGAAGCATAAAAACACAGTCCGTTCACGTCCACGTCCCCTTAAGAGGACAAGTTTCCTATGACATTTTGCGAAAGGAAGAGACCGATAAACTTATTCTTAGTTATGATTGCCAAAAAAATTGGTATTACCGAGAATTCCTGATGAGGCAGCTTATTACTCTCGGCAATTGTGCAGTTTCAATATTTGTCTTGGTTCATCTCATGATCCCAAAATAAGCTCAATTTTTACATGTATGTTCGGGTAGAATCGTGTTGCCCTAAAGGACGAAACAAAAACAGCACAATTACTGGATGACAAATGAAACACAACAGAATATCGATTTCCAGTTGTTGGCCACTCTTTTGTCCCATCTGGCGAGTATTAGCAAGAACTGACAAGGAGATGAAGAAAATGGACACGATTATTAAACCGGAAGAACATTACAATGATTTCAATAACTATGGTTCCCAAAACAAGTTGGAGTGAGGACTGTCCAGTTTCTGATTGGAAAACTAATATATAAAGTGTTTTAAAGTCATTAAATGCCTGCCTGGCATTTCAAAATGAAATTTTGCAAGATGATTATGGATAATTAAAACTAGGAAACACAATTTCTAACACAGAAGAAACCGAACTTGCCACTGACGGCTCCATCATCCAAAAAGAAAAGCTGCGTCATGTTGAGTGGTTACCTGGAAAACATTTTGGAGATGAGATAGATGGAAACGTTGATGTTTTAAAGGAATATAATAGATTATTTTTATGAGAAGGAGAAGCAGAAATTCTACCCAGATCCAGGCTATGTTATCACCGAACACAGGAGGATGAATATAATCTGACCTTATAAGTATTGTTCAACTTGTTATTAACTAATGAAAACATAAAAAGAGCCTTAATTGAGGAGACAAACTAAAGTTGTTACACGCTTTTGTACACAACAGCTTGAATAAAATGAACATTCCTACCAAAAATGGGACTTATAGCTTTATAATAAGTTGCAGAGACAGACACTTTCATTTTTGTTTCTTTCAAAAGGCGACATACTCAATAATTAGTTCCAAAACACAATATCTCCATCTTTAAGTACCCCATAACTCATAAAATAGATGCTTTACTTTATTCGTGCTTATATGTTTTATAGTTAAGAGTTATTTTTAATATCTATAGAATATAATTTATATTTACACGAGCACTGTTAACACAGGAATGAGATTTTCTCATTTTTCTAATAATTACGTAGGAAGCGGATGACTTTTGGAACTTTACACCTCATATCTCCTTGAGTTTCTCGAATGCTTCTTGACACTCTGGTGTACCCTGAAAACTATCACCTTTCCATAGCAACTTAGTTAACAGATGTGCAATTTCAGTGAATCCCTTCCCTAACTTACAAAATAATAACACAATTCAATAAAGAACTGTAACTGATTAGTAGTTCATCGTATCAGAAAATAAAGTATGGCGGAAACAAGACAATGATCGGTCCTCTCTCTGTCTTGACTGATAATATGCCTGTGACAACGTTTGTGGCTGAGAAAAAAGACATTTCTTCACGCTAAGCGTTAAGGTGTGCTGCCCTCAATGTACTAAATTCTTCTTCCAGACGTTTAATATGATCTTCTATAGTTCTCGAATAGAAGATTACATTTTCAAAGTATACCGTAGCGATTCTTGGTTTTAATCCACGAAGTAGAGCATCTAATAGGCGTTCAGGCGTTAAAATCCCGAGAGAATTTTTGAAACCGAACGGCATTCTTCAGTATTGGTAATGACCTGAAGGTGCAGAGAAAGCAATTTTGGGTCTGTCTTCAGGAAATCCTTCCAGTTAGTGATAAAAACCACTAAGATAAATCGTTGACAAATATTGACATTTCCCTAGGTTGTCTAATGTATGGTATCAGATATACATCAGTTGTTTTTCGTGCATTCAGGTAAAGGTAGTCACAACAAAGTCGGTATTTTCGAGTACTTTCAACTGACTTCTTCAGTACGATAACAATATATGCTGACCACAGGCTGTCACTGTGCTCGACAATACCCTCACGTAATTCCTGATCTATAACTTCGTCTGCTAGTGGCTTTTGCTGTTTCGCTATTCTCCATAGTTTCCTACAGACTGGTGGACCACATCCTGTTGGTATGCGGTGTAGTGTGATAGGATTTGCTGGTAGTGGACCATATGAACTGAATAAATCTGAATATTCTAACAGCAGAACTTCCATGGATTCCCATTCACTGTCTTTCAACTGACGAACATTGACAGTTGTACAAATGCGCTGACAGTCTGATGCTTCGATCACCTCAAGATCCAACGACAACCACATTCTCGAGCATCGCCAAACTCACTGTTACTAACCCCTTTTGGATATTTACTTCATTTGTCACAAATTCATCGAAGCATATCTCGATCATCAGTTGTTAATTGATGCTGGTTACGTGCACTGCTGTTCTTTGTATGAAACAATGTGTCTCGTCTAAAGCCTAATCGTTCTTTAATCTCTGCTGTGGGACATCGGCATCTACAGACGCCGTAACCATTTTCTTGTCCCAACAGGTGTTTTGTCATGCATTATTATCTTTACTGTACGAGCAGACAATTCAGTTGGTACCACTTTAGCAATCTGTATACCGTGTGACGTAGAATCATTTACAGCTGTTGGACTCATTGGAAACAAGTTTCCTCCAAGTCCAACTGTGCGCTGTGCAAAGTTAATTTCCCCGTTATCCATACAGGAAACCAAGTCTGAGAATCACGAAATACCCTTGTGGCGCAATTGGCAACACTTGCATGTGGTCACGAAACTGCAAAGTTCCAATCTTAAAAATGAGCTGTGTTGTCCCCAATGACACCAAATCATTATTTCCCGCTCCACGTAATCTGTACCTCGGAGTTCCAAGTCTTCTCCCACCCGCGAGTTCTGGACTAATCACAGTTACATGTGCATCAGTGTCGACTAAAAGTTTACATCCTTTACCTTTTACATCCCACCAAGCAGCAGTCCATTTCTGCACTACTGTCTACAGTACTCACACTCACAGAAAATGTTCCCCGAAGAACGAAACACCTCCGGTTATGTTTAAAGTTCCTTATTACTTATTTCTGATATTCTGCTTCCTATTTGTAGTTGCGTTTGCCTCGAGGGCGAAACGGCAGTATATGTAATAAAGTGGTTGGTAGCTTTGCGCCTTTAAACGCCCTTTCTTTCCACGGCAATAACCATTTCTTTCAGAGGCATAAATTGGCATATCGTTGCGTACTCGAGTAGAAATGTCTAACTTTTCCAGTCGTACCTTTCTCAAAAACTCTACAGGAATTCCTCGCGAAAACTCTACAGGGATTCCTCGCAAAAATGAAATCGAGTGCTCTATTTTCTGCCTTCCTATGACGCGATCCTCTTCTGGACTTCTTGTTAGCTCATACATTCACGCATTTACTTTATAGATTCTGTCCGAACTCTCTACTCTCATTTGCTCTCTCTGTCAACCCACTGACATTTTGTCCAAAAAACCTAGCTCTACTTTGCTTAAGATATTTCTGATACAAACCTTCCCTTTTGTTGGAGAAAGGTATGTTTAGGTCAGCTTCTGAAGAATCTACTGAAAAGAGGAGCATTGCTGCTGGCGACTTACATTCACACAAACCCGAGTGTGCCTCTTGTGTTGCTCGCCAAAGTTGTAACTGAGCCATCAAATAATCATGTTGAGCATTCTTCTCTAACAACTATGACACTTGCTCAATGAGAGCAGTTATACTATCACTAGTAGTAGCTGATCTTGTGCGTATCATTTCTGTGCAGTTTCCCATTATCCCATATGGACATTGAAAATATTTTCTTAAAATAGACCAACATGAGCCAGACAAGAAAAACACAATTTACAATATACGAAAGTAGACTCAACTACTTCTTCTGCCTGATCTCACTCAGCAATGCTTAATACACACATACGCTGAGTGACCATGTCATCTACAAGTACAAGAAGTCACTATTAGAGACTTAGTTCATGGTTCACTGTGACTCCCTACTACAAAATGGTACCAATGACGTTTCCTTACAATTTCCTCTGAGTTCTGGTAGCCGCGCGTTCTGAGGCGCCTTGTCACGGTCGTGCGGTTCACTCCGTCGGAGGTTCGAGTCCTCCCTCGGGCATGGGTGTGTGTGTTGTCCATAGCGTAAGTTAGTCTAAGTTAGGTTAAGTAGTGTGTAGCATTAGGGACCGATGACCTCAGCAGTTTGGTCCCATAAGATCTTACCACAAATTTTCAATTTTGTGTTCTGATACATGAACAGGTTCAAATGGCTCTGAGCACTATGGGACTTAACATCTGAGGTCATCAGTCCCCTAGAACTTAGAACTACTTAAACCTAACTAACCTAAGGACATCACACACATCCATGCCCGAGGCAGGATTCGAACCTGCAACCGTAGCGGTTGCGCGGTTCCAGACTGAAGCGCCTAGAACCACTCGGCCACATCGGCCGGCTAGATGAACAGGTTCCATAGATTTGACAAAAGATACTTTGGACATAGCACGCCAGTCAGTACGCCACATCACAACCAAAGACAGAAAGATTGTCTTTTGTGTTTACCGTGTTGCGGCTACTGCTGCAATGTGTGAATTCCGTAGATCAGACCACTGCCTCCAAACTCCAGGCACGGGATTCGAACACATCCGATGCCTTATACTCTGATAATGGTGTCGGAGTACACACTTCCGCACCGATTTACAAGAAGGAATGAGCGGAGACGCCATTGCGTGGAGTCAGCACAGCTGTTTGTAACCTGTCAAGCGCCTCGTGGTTAGAGTTCAATCATTTATTCACAATCTCTACAAATCGTTGCAGTCCTGCATCACCCTATGTTGTTGCTCATTCAGCAGTGGCGGGCTGCTGGTGAGTAGGGATGGCCACTGCCCGGCAGAAAGTGATCTCGCCCTGGCTGCTTGAGTGCCCTCCGTGTTGCTCCGAACTCTATGGTGGCTCTTGATGTCCCATCGGCAATGTACCTGATGTCGGTAGCTGTGTGCACCGTCGATCTCCTCCCTACCCTTTTGGTAGGTTTCAGCATCCATAGTTGTCTGAGTATTAAGCAGAAACGTGGAACCCAGGTGTCTAGGATGATGGATTCGACGTTGAAGTTCAGTGCTAACACCACTCTGAGATGTCGTGTTGGTGGAAGACACTCAGTTTGTTCAACAACAGACGGTGGGCGGCAAGCAGCATGAAGTTCACCAAATGAAAACCTACATCCGAGTACATCGTTGGCTAGTTCATAGACTGTGCTGGAGCATCTAGGGCATAGAATCATTACAGTATCATAATCACGGAATCTTTTTACCGTGCATGCCATCGATTAAAATGAGCATCTCACGATGACAGCTGGAATGCTGTAGTATTTAAAGGAGGCTAGCTTGAGACTATGAGGTGGGCCTGGCTCATAGTGACCGCAAGTGTCCTCCTTATTTTGCTATACTCATTGTCAGGCTGTATCAGATCCTCACCACCTATTCACGTGTAAGCGATGCTGTGCCTTACACCATGCATACGAGCTAGCGAATGCACTTTGCTCATTTCCCTAGCTTTCTGCTGAAATATTCTCATTCAGCGGATGGTGTCATAACCTGCCGAAGGGCTGACCCACTTGCGACGTACCGGCACACCTCGTTCTTCAGTCTTATCTGGATATTTCCTGTGGCCATACGAATGAATTTCAATAAAAATTTCTAATTTCCTACCCCTTCCTATTCTCTGTGGTCACAATTAGAAAAAAAGTTAAATTGGATTAAACACACAGCTGCAATGGGCAAGAAAAATTTGCATCTCTCCATGCTGCATAAAAATATAAAAACTCTTTCGATCTAAAGAAACGGTTATACTTCCAGTTGTTGATTACAGCGATGTTATCCTGCAAGGCATTTCTCAGGAGAAGTCACAACGCTGGAAATGGTGATGAGTGCCTGTGGTCGATATACAGGATGTTTGGCAGTTCATGTTATGCAGTTATACAGGCTGTAGAGGGTACTTTGTCGTTCAAGTTTTACATAAGAACCCATGTCTGGAAACAGTTCCCCTCCATGTTAGAAGGAAAACAAGTACATATATCACTCCGGTTTCCTATGATATTACAACGACTGTTCGATATGATATGACTGTTCGAAATGAGGAAGAGCTAGATGGAATGAAGGATGTAATGGGTTAGTAATTTCATACGGGAACAAAGGTAGATATCAACCCCAAGTAGATCTTACTGTTGTTTCAGTGCATATGCCATTAACTGTCTTTTGAAGCTGGATGTGTTGTTCAGTTCTCCAATGTAGAGAGGGAGGTCATTCCAGAGACAGGTTCCTGCAACCGAAAAGGATTTCTAGAAAGCCAGTACTTGATAGGGTGGGGTGGAATGGATTTTGTTCTGATGGAAGCGAGTGTTTCTCCATGTTTTTCAGACAAGAGCGTTTTGGCCGAGGAGAGATACGAAAGACAATGTACATTGATAAGTCAGTAGGGAAGGCAAAATGTATGGAAACAGCTGCACTTTCCTGTTTCAGCTCGACCGATCCACCTGTCCCCAGACTACATTCAGATGGTTATGGACCGCAACTGTAAAAGTTACTGCCGCACCATCACGCTGAAGCCATAGTTCCTGCTGGAATCTCGAATGGCACATCTTCCAATATCTCCGCCAGCGCTTGTACTAGTTGGAAATCGTTAAGTGGGGAAGAAGGATGTATGGTCCTCCGCAGATACATGCCCACTCATTGGTACTAAAGGTGTGCTGAAATCCCACGAACACCTGCTACCAACGGCTGTGAGGGTACAACAGAAATACATATTGGCTCTGAACCAAGCACTGTGGAGAGGATGGGACCACAATGGAGGCCGCCTCAGAGTCAGAGGTGGAATGGGCGGAGATCGCTGACATGGGGGCCACCAGACACCCTCTTTCTTGGAGGACTTCTTCTTGTCCTTCTTCTCCGCATATGATTTAGCTGTCTGCATGGTCTTGCCTGATCCATATTCTGCAACACATGAAGAACGTACAGTATTATGACCTACAACCTATGACTTATTTGGCCACTGGCTGGCATACGGTTGCAGAACAGCAGATTTCTGGAAAGAGAGTGCCTGTAGGACCAGTTCCTGGTAAGAAATGACAGACAGCTAGGAATCATAGACTGAAGTCCCCACTGGGCGGGTAGTCAACGCCCCCAAAGAGATTATGAGAAAAGCAGGAAGAGCGAGTGTCCCCCACCACCAGGGGAGCAGGTGTAATCAAGTGCCACTGTGAGCCCGACGTAGAGGTCACGAAGTGTGTTGATACAGTCGATAGAGAGAGTAACATCTTCGCAGGTGTAGCATACGTCATCATCATACATGTAGGATGTAAATGATAATATTTCTTCTTGGCCTCTTGATGTGTGAGTCGGTCGAGAGTCCTGTATTTTTGGATTTTCTTTTTGGCTTTGGAAGATGGTGAAGTCCGGTGAACAGGGGAAATGGTTTGATACAGAGGGGTGGGGGCGAGGCAAAATGAGCTTCAATATGCAAGGGATGTTCACAATCCTTAAAGTCAGGCCTGGCGTTGCAACATGGAGACACTGCGTCGATAAAGTATCATCTTGACCTTTTGGGACAACGAGTCACCTTCAAAGGCCGAAATGAAGGCTACTGTATCCACATAATTGTCCTTTGGTACCCACTGTACACAACCGACAAAATACACACCCCAACGCTCCAAATTATTACTGAAATCGCCTATAAACTGAATCATTGTGGAAGATGATATTCGTACCATATTGAAACTGTTATGGGGAGTTACAGGAATATCAACCAGCTTGTCAGAAGCTACCAAGGCCCATGACTGTGGAGGGAGGTCGTTTTAATCGGAGTTGTCGCCTTGATGGGCTAAAACGACGATAAAGTATTTGTGTCTCCCTGTGCAAGAATAACGAAATGTGCCAGCGTAAGGGTTGTGGACTTGGTGATCTATGGAAGCTAGTGTCGGTCCTGGTGAGGTGCAGGAAACGCTATGTGGTTAAGGTGACCGCTCGCGATAAGCGCGCATCCAGGGTTGCAAACTGCAGGTAAAGCGGCGGTGGATCTAAAGAAGGGCAGGGACAGCCTTAAATACGAGTGTGTAAGGCAGATCGGAAATGTTGCGAAACGCAGCAGCTATGCTGAAAGCAAGGGTACAGCTGCGATGAGAGAGCAGTAGAGAACTCGATGAAGCAATCTTAGCACTGACGACACACACAACTAACTTTGTTGCTGGAGGGTTATCAGCCACTATGAACACGAGTATACTAAAAAACAACACGCATCCACAGATTGCTGAATTTGTACCTCTCATTTGCATTACTACGGCTTGAGTTGGCGGACCATTTTCGAACGCTTGAACTGAAGAAAGTTCCGTCCACACACATGTCAACGTGAAGTACACAGCTTCTGATATAAAACCACCAACAATAGTTCTGAAGCTTCATAATTACTCAGTGAAGTAATCAGGTAACCAAAATGTATATATATTATTCTAACAGGCAGTCGTAGTAACAACCTTTACGTATTGAACATTAGACTACTCAATTGAGTTTCATCTGCATAATATTGTAGAGCAATCATAAAAATTATGTTATGTCGCTATCATCTGTCTGTTAAGAAATATTTTTCATTGTGGGGCTAGTCCTCTGAATGGTTATGGTTCCTCAAAACGATTTTATTTCTGATACTGTATAATTTTGAAAATGTGTTGACGGAAGTAGAATCGGTTTAAGCATTTGGAAATGGCCTGACAAACGAAATTACAGCAACACAAATAAATTATACAAGTTCAGGTAGTTGGGAAACGGCTTTATCATTTATTATAAAAAATAAAAACAATTAAATGTGAGATATTTTTTCCGTGGTTCGGTTTATAAAAGTCGTGCCAAGACATCTTCACACAAATTTCTCCGATAGAAATATATATTCGTTTATTACAAATTGATATATTTCCATTATGTGCAATTAATTCCTTCGTTACGCTACAAAATATCTCAACATACCTGATGAGTTAGGTGCAGTCATATTTTTAATTCATTTCAATAAATAATCGGCTCTGCAGTTTGGAGCTGTCTGAGGGCAGCGAGGGCCGCGTGGTGCGCGGCGCAGCCTGACCTGTGGATTCAGGGCAACGCGGCGTGGCGGCTGCGCAGTTGAGTCCCCGAGAGCTCTCAGCCGTGATATTTACGTCCGTAGGTACCCTCCTGATAATGCAATTAAAACAGCAGAGTCGAGCATTCAAAATGGCAAATTAAATTGCATTTTAATTACGTGGAAGGTCACCAGAAATAAAATCTGATTACCGTTTGCCTGAAAACATGATCTGTTAGCTCGTCACGGTCTGATAATACCTCTTGGTGTTGCTGTGGTTTTCCTAATTAAGGGTAATTACGGAAAATAACCGGTGAACAGTGAGTGTATGTATGACCCGGCCGCGAACTACTTGCAGTCGAGTTACCGATCGAACGGGATTGTAATAACTGTTAATTTAGTTGGGTTTAAAAAAATTTGTAATAGTGTCGTCCGAGCTCAGAGACATCGAATTCACATCTTCATTATTCCAAGCCTGTTACCAGACTCTGCATAGTTTACTGTTCGTGTATCTAAACTCCGTTGACCACGAAAACAGTGAAACAACTTTCTCAATATTTATAAAGCAAATAGAGAGTTCCTTTTGCATACGTTGAAAGAACTGTCACGCATTTCTATCGCTGTGTGGATATATCTGCGGTTATATTTGTCCCCCAAGAAGGTTCTAATTAATCTTGGAGTGCACTTGTGTCCTTGAAATTCTGAGCCTTACATGTAATAATGCCTACAGAAAACAGCCCTGATGATAAAGCTGTCTTCCAATTTGTCAATACTGATCCATGTAAGCTTAGTTCAGAGCCTTCTGACGTTTTTTGAAAAACAAATTAACAGAGGTATCACTTACTTTCCACAATGGTCAATCTATAGGCTTAAATGAGGATTTAAATATACCTCAGTGCTCCTGCTTGTTACTAACAAGTTCGTCATTTGACTTACGAAATATGTGAACATCCCACCTTACAAACGAAGCATGTGCGATGAGCGTAAGTGACTCACGACTGTGAGCTAAGTACTTTTCCACAGAATGTTTGAAAAATTGAGTACTAAACACTGCATGGATCCTCAGATATATTAGCTCCTAGCAAGAATTCCATGCAAGATTAGCTCTGGAAATCTTACAGCTTCATACGTAAACGCCCTCATGAGCCACGGACCTTGCCATCGGTGGGGTGGCTTGAGTGCCTCAGCGATACAGATAGCCGTACCGTAGGTGCAACCACAACGGAGGGGTATCTGTTGAGAGGCCAGACAAACGTGTGGCTCCTGAAGAGTGCCAGCAGCCTTTTCAGTAGTTGCAGGGGCAGAAACTGGAAGATTGACTGATTTGGCCTTCTAACGTCAACCAAAAAAGCCTTGCTGTACTGGTACTACGAACGACTGGACATAAGGGGAAAGTCCTAATTTTTGCCGAGGTCATGCAGTCCTACTGTATGGATAAAAGTTTATGATGTCCTCTTGCACAAAACATTCCGGAGGTAAAATAGTCCCCCATTCGGATCTCCGGTCGGGGACTACTCAGGAGAATGCGTCATCAGGAGAAACAAATCGGTGAGAGGAGTGTTAGATTCCTTAATCGGGCAGGTGAGCTAGAAAATTTAAAAAGGGAAATAGACAGGTTGAAGTTCTATGTAGTGGGAATTAGTGAAGTTTGGTGGCAGGAGGAACAAGACATCTGGTCAGGTGAATACAGGGTTATAAATACTTATAAAACATCAAACAGGATTGAGTTTAATAATGAAAAAGAAAATAGGAACGCGGGTAAGCTGCTGCGTGCGGTATAGTAAACGCATTATTATAGCGAAAACAGACACCACAGTAGTACAAGTTTTCACGCCAAATACCTCCGCAGATGATGAAGAGATTAAAGAAATTTGTGATGAGATAACAGAAATTTTTCAGATAGTTAGAGGAGACGAAAGTTAATTCTGATGAGAAACTGGAATTCGATGGTAGGGAAAGGAGGAGAAGGAAGAATAGTAGGTGAATATGGACTGGGGTAAAGGAATGAGAGAGGAAGCCGCCTTGGTAGAATTTTGTACAGAGCATAATGTAGTCGTAGGTAACACTTGGTCTAAGAATCATAAAAGAAGGTTGTATACGTGGAAGAGACCTGGAAACACGAGAAGGCTTCAGATTGATTGTAGAATAGTTAGACAGAGATCTAAGAACAATATTTTAAATTGTTAGGCATTTCCAGGCCCATATGTGAACTCTGGCCGCAATTTAGTGGTTATGAACTGCAGATAAAACTGAAGTAATTCGAATAAGGTAGAGAATTAAGGAGGTGGGACCTGGATAAGTTGAAAGGACCAGACGTTGGTGAGTGTTTCAGAGGGATTATTAGGCAAGAAAAGTGGAAAGAAATACAGTGGCAGACGAATGGGTAGCTTTAAGATATGAAGTAGCGAAGGCAACAGATGATCAAATTGGTAAAAGCACAAGGTCTAGTTGCTTTCCTTGCATAACAAAAGAAATTTAGAATGTAACAGATGAAAGGAGGGAATTTCAGAATGCAGCAAATGAAGCGTATACATACGTTTTAAGAGATGAGATTGACAGGAAGTGCAAAACTGCAAAGCAGGAATGACTAGAGGAGTAATGTAAGGATTTAGAACCCTGTGTTACTAGCGAAATGACATATAAAGCCTACAGGAAAATTAAAGAGGCCTTTGGGGAAAAGAGAAGCAGCTGTATGAATATCAAGAGCTCAGTTGGCAAACCACTCCTAAGCAAAGGAGGGAAGGCTGAAAGGCGGAAGGAATATATAGAATGTCCGTACAGGAGAGATGAAACTGCCTTGAGAGAGCCAGCCATGACAAAATTCTTCCATCTCGTGTGTTATATGTATGAGACAGGTGAAATAGCCTCAGACTTCAACAAGAACGCAGTGATTCCAGTTCCAAAGAAAGTAGTTGATTGCAGGTGTGGAAATCACCGAACTATCAGTTTAATAAGACAGTCGTCGTTGCAAAATACTAACACGAATTGTTTACAGAAGAATGGAAAAACTGGTAGAAGCCGGCCTCGGGGAAGATCAGGTTGGATTCCGGAGAAATGTAGGAACTCGCGAGGCAATACTGCCCCTACGACTTATCTTAGAAGATAGGTCAAGGGAAGACAAACCTACATTTACGGCATTTGTAGACTTAGAAAAAGTTTTGAGACTGTTGACTGGAATACTCTCTTTGAAATTCTGAATGTAGTTGGAGTAAAATACAGGGGGCGAAAAGCTATTTACAGTTTGTACATAAACCAGACGGCAGTTATAAGAATCAAGGGGGATGAAAGGGAAGCAGGGGTTGAACTGGGAGTGAGACAGGTTTGTAGTCTATCCCCAAAGTCAAGAAGTGCACTGAACAAACAGTAAAGAATATCATAGAAAAATTTGGAGTAGGAATTAAAGTTCAGGGAGTAGAAATAAAAACTTAGAGGTTTTCCGATGACACTGTAATTCTGTCAGAGACAGCAAAGGACTGGAAGAGCAGCTGAACGGAATGGACAGTGTCTTGCAAGGACGATATGCGATTATTAGCAACAAAAGCAAAACAAAGGTAGTGAAATGTAGTCAAATTAAATCAGGTGATGCCTAGGGAACCAAAGTACGAAATGAGAAACTTAAAGTAGGTGATGAGTTTTGCTATTTGGGGAGCAAAATAACTGATGATGGCCGAAGTAGAGAGGATATAAAATGTAGGCTGATAATGGCAAGGAAAGCTTTGTAGAAGAAGAGATATTTGTTAGTATGGAATATAAATTTAAGCGTTAGGAGGCCTTTTCTGAACGTATTTGTATCGTTTGTAGCCATGTATGGAAGTGAAACATGTACGATAATCAGTTTAGACAAAAAGAGAATAGAAGCTTTCGGAATGTGGTGCTACATAAGAATGCTGAAGATTAGGTGGGTGGATCACATAACTTATGAGGTAGTAATAGAACTGGTGAGAAGAGGAATTTGGGGCACAACTTGACTAGAAGAAGGGATAGGTCGATAGGACATATTCTGAGGCATCAAGCTATCACCAATTTAGTACTGGAGGGAAGTGTGGGAGCTAAAATTCGTAGAGGGAGACCAAGAGGTGAACACAGTAAGCAGATTCAGAAAGATTCAGGTTGCAGTAGTTATTCCCCGGCACAGGACAGAGCAGCATGGAAGGCTGCATCAAACAAGTTCTCAGGCTGAAGACCACAACAACAAACACGTAAAGGCTACAAATAATCTTGTTGGTGAATAAAAGAGTGCCGTCTGTCGAAGCATGCTGAAGTCAAATGATCGTGGTATAATATCTGCTACAGTTCAAGTTGTAAAGTCCAGGAGCACACTTCATATTAAAGAGACTCATGAAATTTCAGCTGTCAGTTTAGGTCTTCCATTGTTCGTAAATAAATTGAGAGAAATCGTTCTCAAACCACAGCTCATAATATATGAAAGAACACAGTTGCTTCTGCTTGAACCAACTGCGGCACTATAGCACTGCAGAACAAAGAATTTACCCAAACAGTGTTCAAAAGACTTACGAAAACATCAATGAATGAGGAAGAGATTTATATAGTTCGCCTTTGATTCAGATCTGATACGTACAGGGACCAAATTCTGGACCATGTGAAGCGGGGCTGGATACCACATAGCACAAAACACGTTGAATCCTATCGTTCGTAAGGGCAAAGTACAGAAGCTAATTCTTTGCACTGAAATAGATGCGGTAAGCTGCACAATGCAATGCGTTACGTCATAACTCGTAGTTCGCAGCCAGAAAATGCAAAAAGCAGACTTTATTGTAAGGTTTTCAACTGATATGACTGAACGTAGAATAATAATTCTGTTATATTGTTTGTTCTTGACATATGTAATAACTACATTTTGGGCGGTGGTGGTACGCCTCCTTGCTACGGTGGCGGAATATTTTCGTTGCAGCGACTATCAGCTGATTCACACATTTAGTGCAGTCTCGCACCGCCGCACTTAATGACGCAACTTGTCCTTTATTTATATTTTGATTCACTATATGGAACTGACATAATTTAATGGTACAAGATGTGCTCCCATAAGCTGGACAGTAAATTTACGAGTCTTTTGGCAAAGTAACGAAGCAAAATAATAAACTAACTCACTTTATCTCTGAAGTCGTAAAGGAACTATTATTTTCACGAGACAAAATGACGAGGGCGTACAACGATTACCTCAATTTCGTGAAATCAACGAACACCCGATGATAATGCTGTGAGCAGGGATCGGCTGGAATGGATTTTAAAAGAGCGCGCACGCATAACAAAGCAGAAAAACGTTCATGAATTCACTTCTGGGCCACAATAAGTGTTGGAAACGGTACCAAGCAGAGCCCACCATCTCATTACATGAAACGGCATTTACTCTCGTCTTTGCACCTCGCAACTACGGGTACTGTCTCTTTCAAAGTTGATGATCACTACTGTCTCCTCTTTGATGATTGTTATATTCCATTGAAGAATCGTGCTTCCATTTATAAATACCATACTGAGCTGTCCGTCTCCATAGCTGAGTGGTCGGTGTAGATGGAGGCCATGTGGGGGACCCAGGATTTGTTCCCGTCACTTTCAACGGTTTTTCCCTGGTGCGAGGACTGGTACGGGCTGCACTCTGACTCGTAATGGCAACTGAGGAGCCGCCTGGGCCGGCAGTAGTGGCGGCGCCCTTTCTGGAAAGTCTGCGAAACGGCCGGCAGAGCGTCGTGCTCACCACACTCCCCTACATACCGCATCCGCATGACGCCGCAACAGCCGGCCGAAGTAGCCGTGCGGTTAAAGGCGCTGCAGTCTGGAACCGCAAGACCGCTACGGTCGCAGGTTCGAATCCTGCCTCGGGCATGGATGTTTGTGATGTCCTTAGGTTAGTTAAGTTTAACTAGTTATAAGTTCTAGGGGACTAATGACCTCAGCAGTTGAGTCCCATAGTGCTCAGAGCCATTTTCTTTATTTTTTTTTTATTTTTTTTTTTTTTTTTTTTGACGCCGCAACGCAGAGGGTGGCGCGGCGGCTGGCAGGCATTCCTTAGCTCTTCACGGCGTAGCGAGGAACTCGTTCTAATACTGATTTCACAAGATCCTTTTGTGAGTTACTTTCCCTTGTGTTTCGATGCCACGGTATACATAAATTTCGGAGTAAACGTAGGGAAAGGAGGCGACTAGAGAACTATCAGCGGGCTATCATCGTTTCAGTAGTTGACGCGTTCTCCGTTCCCACCATAATGAAGTACTCGATCATTGCTCTCCACTTGTTTAAGCAACAAGTAAAACATTTGGGATAAAACTATCTTTTCAGTAGGCAAATAGTTACTGTTACTGACAAAGAGTCATCTTTAATCACTGTGTTCGTGGAAAGGTGTTTGCTGTGTGAACACACTAATTTGACAATTTATGTCATTTTTTAATTCTGTGACGAAGTTTTCTTTGATTACTGTAGATTGTAGTCAGTGGCGCACTCCACGCTCTCAGACAACACCTTCCGTAAAACCCTCCATGCCGGCCGAAGTGGCCGTGCGGTTAAAGGCGCTGCAGTCTGGAACCGCAAGACCGCTACGGTCGCAGGTTCGAATCCTGCCTCGGGCATGGCTGTTTGTGATGTCCTTAGGTTAGTTAGGTTTAACTAGTTCTAAGTTCTAGGGGACTAATGACCTCAGCAGTTGAGTCCCATAGTGCTCAGAGCCATTTGAACCATTTTTGAAAACCCTCCATACCAATCACCACTGCATATGATACATGTGCTATGGGATAGCATGTAGAAGGGGCTCTTCTACATCGTCCTCGCAAGTGCCCCTTGGTGCCTACTACGGTAGAAGCAGGTAGCAGAGTTGACAGGTCGCTTTCTATCGAGGCGTCTATGATAACTCTTCAACCTGTTCAGCTAATTCAGTGCGCGGGTGTTGTCAGATAGCAGCGCACGCTCTCGCGTATTGACCATTTTTTAATAAGTACTTCGGTTTCGCTATTCGCGACCTCATTAATTGTGAGAGTTTACTGTCGTGGGACCATAATTATACTCCACAATGGTGCTGCCGTCATTTGTAATATCTAAGGCTAGTGTTATTTCCACGTAATGTCTCTGTTTTTATAAATGATTCCTTGGGGAAAGTAGTCGGATGTGTGGAAGAATTTTGCGCAGAATAGATGCGAAGACGAATGGTTAATTCTTGTTTATTGTAGTTGGTTCTATATATATATATATATATATATATATATATATATATATATATATATATAGTGCTTTCTTATCTGTGGCATAATATTACAGCTGGGGTACCCGTGGTCTAGGGGTAGCGTCTTTGATTCAAACTTCTTCGGTACCGGGTTCGATCCCCGTCACTGCCTAAATTTTGATAAATAATCAGCATTGGCGGCCGAAGACTTCCGGCATAATAAGTCAGCCTCATTCTGTCAACGGCCTTGTCAAAGAGGGCGGAGGAGCGGATGGAGGTTCAGGGCACTCTCTTGTCCTAGGGGTGGGAAATTGCCCCTAAAGGCGGAAGAATCAGCAATGATCAACGACATGAGGATGCAGAAGGCAATGGAAACCACTGCATTAAAGACACGTAACGTGTATCCACAGGACATGTGGCCTGTAATTCAAGAAGTGTCATGATGATCTCTCCATTGGCAAAAGATTCCGGAATAGTCCTCCATTCGGATCTCCAGGACGGGACTGCCAAGGGGGAGGTTACCATGAGAAAAAGATTGAATAATCAACGAAAGGATAACGTTCTACGAGTCGGGGCGTAGAATGTCAGAAGCTTGAACGTGGTAGGGAAACAAGAAAATCTGAAAAGGGAAATGCAGAGGCTCAATCTAGATATAGTAGGGATCAGTGAAGTGAAGTGGAAGGAAGACAAGGATTTCTGGTCAGATGAGTATCGGGTAATATCAACAGCAGCAGAAAATGGTATAATAGGTGTAGGATTCATTATGAATAGGAAGGTAGGGCAGAGGGTGTGTTACTGTGAACAGTTCAGTGACCGGGTTGTTCTAATCAGAATCGACAGCAGACCAACACCGACAACGATAGTTCAGGTATACATGCCGACGTCGCAAGCTGAAGATGAACAGATAGAGAGAAAGTGTATGAGGATATTGAAAGGGTAATGCAGCATGTAAAGGGGGACGAAAATCTAATAGTCATGGGCGACTGGGATACAGTTGTAGGGGAAGGAGTAGAAGAAAAGGTTACAGGAGAATATGGGCTTGGGACAAGGAATGAAAGAGGAGAAAGACTAATTGAGTTCTGTAACAAGTTTCAGCTAGTAATAGCGAATACCCTGTTCAAGAATCACAAGAGGAGGAGGTATACTTGGAAAAGGCCGGGAGATACGGGAAGATTTCGATTAGATTACATCACGGTCAGACAGAGATTCCGAAATCAGATACTGGATTGTAAGGTGTACCCAGGAGCAGATATAGACTCAGATCACAATATAGTAGTGATGAAGAGTAAGCTGATGTTCATGACATTAGTCAGGAAGAATCAATACGCAAAGAAGTGGGATACGGAAGTACTAAGGAATGACGAGTTACGTTTGAAGTTCTCTAACGCTATAGATACAGCAGTAAGGAATAGCGCAGTAGGCAGTACAGTTGAGGAGGAATGGACATCTCTAAAAAGGGCCATCACAGAAGTTGGGAAGGAAAACATAGGTACAAAGAAAGTAGCTGCGAAGAAACCATGGGTAGCAGAAGAAATACTTCAGTTGATTGATGAAAGGAGGAAGTACAAACATGTTCCGGGAAAATCAGGAATACAGAAATACAAGTCGCTGAGGAATGAAATAAATAGGAAGTGCAGGGAAGCTAAGACGAAACGGCTGCAGGAAAAATGTGAAGACATCGAAAAAGATATGATTGTCGGAAGGACAGACTCATCATACAGGAAAGTCAAAACAACCATTGCTGACAATAAAAGCAACGGTGGTAACATTAAGAGTGCAACGGGAATTCCACTGTTAAATGCAGAGGAGAGAGCAGATAGGTGGAAAGAATACACTGAAAGCCTCTATGAGGGTGAAGATTTGTCTGATGTGATAGAAGACGAAACGCGAGTCGATTTAGAAGAGATAGGGGATCCAGTATTAGAATCGGAATTTAAAAGAGCTTTGGAGGACTGACGGTCAAATAAGGCAGAAGGGATAGATAACATTCCATCAGAATTTCTAAAATCATTGGGGGAAGTGGCAACAAAACGACTATTCACGTTGGTGTGTAAAATATATGAGTCTGGCGATATACCATCTGACTTTCGGAAAAGCATCATCCACACAATTCCGAAGACGGCAAGAGCTGACAAGTGCGAGAATTATCGCACAATCAGCTTAACAGCTCATGCATCGAAGCTGCTTACAAGAATAATATACAGAAGAATGGAAAAGAAAATTGAGAATGCGCTAGGTGACGATCAGTTTGGCTTTAGGAAAAGTAAAGGGAAGAGAGTGGCAATTCTGACGTTACGGCTAACAATGGAAGCAAGGCTAAAGAAAAATCAAGACACTTTCATAGGATTTGTCGACCTGGAAAAAGCGTTCGACAATACGAAATGGTGCAAGCTGTTCGAGATTCTGAAAAAAGTAGTGGTAAGCTATAGGGAGAGACGGGTCATATACAATATGTACAGCAACCAAGAGAGAATAATAAGAGTGGACGATCAAGAACGAAGTGCTCGTATTAAGAAGGGTGTAAGACAAGGCTGTAGCCTTTCGCCCCTACTCTTCAATCTGTACATCGAGAAAGCAATGATGAAAATAAAAGAAAGGTTCAGGAGCGGATTAAAATACAAGGTGAAATGATATCAATGACACGATTCGCTGATGACATTGCTATCCTGAGTGAAAGTGAAGAAGAATTAAATGATCTGCTGAACAGAATGAACGGTCTAATGAGTACACAGTATGGTTTGAGAGTAAATCGGAGAAGTAGGAGAAATGAGAACAGCGAGAAACTTAACATCAGGATTGATGGTCACGAAGTCAATGAAGTTAAGGAATTCTGCTACCTAGGCAGTAAAATAACCAATGACGGACGGAGCAAGGAGGACATCAAAAGCAGACTCGCTATGGCAAAAAAGGCATTTCTGGCCAAGAGAAGTCTACTAATATCAAATACCGGCCTTAATTTGAGGAAGAAATTTCTGAGGATGTACGTCTGGAGTACAGCATTGTATGGTAGTGAAACATGGACTGTGGGAAAACCAGAACAGAAGAGAATCGAAGCATTTGAGATGTGGTGCTATGGACGAATGTTGAAAATTAGGTGGACTGATAAGGTAAGGAATGAGGAGGTTCTACGCAGAATCGGAGAGGAAAGGAATATGTGGAAAACACTGATAAGGAGAAGGGACAGGATGATAGGACATCTGCTAAGATATGAGGGAATGACTTCCATGGTAGTAGAGGGAGCTGTAGAGGGCAAAAACTGTAGACGAAGACAGAGATTGGAATACGTTAAGGAAATAATTGAGGACGTAGGTTGCAAGTGCTACTCTGAGATGAAGAGGTTAGCACAGGAAAGGAATTCGTGGCGGGCCGCATCAAACCAGTCAGTAGACTGATGACCAAAAAAAGAAAAAAATTAAAAAAAAATATTACAGCTAAGACAATTGTGCATGTCATGTATCACTGTCAAAGGTGAAGAAGATTGTGCGGGGAGCTAAGGCCGCCTCTCCCCCTCCGTCCTGCACGTAAGTAAATTTTGTATGAACCTCCTCTCCCCCCCCCCCCCCCCCCCCCCTGCCCGCAAGGAGCTTTTCACAGCCCTCACTTAGCAGCAAATACAAGGTAACTGTACCTAAAAATTCAACTCTGTTTGCATTACTGACTTCCAAAAATTAACGATTTGCTCACTAGTCACATTGGTATTATTTTTCTTTACTGTTATTTCAGCCCTCCACACCCCGTACGGGCGAGGAGTAAAACGAAACACAATAAACACACATTTAAAAACATTTACAACTTGATGCCGAAATACTAATCTTTAACAGAAGCAATATTCTGTTATTAACAACTGGAAAAATCTGCCCTAGAAGAGAGAGGCTGTTGTTGGATGGGGAAATGCTGGCCAATGACGAAGGTACGAATTTGGTGGTACAAGGGTGGAGGACTGATGCATAGTAGAAATTGGGCAGGAGTGGCTGTTCGGACAGAAGGAGGGGTGCAGTAGAGAGGAGAATTGGTGACACTAAAAGTTGCTGGGAAAAATGGTGATAGGGAAAAGTGAGGAGGGGGAGTGGAGGAAGCCCTGATGAGGTCGAATGGGTGGGATGTACTTCCAGCTGTTGGAATGGGTAGATGTTGGAACAGAGTTCATGGTCTAGGAGATGAAGACGGTTGAAGTTTTTTGGGAGAGTAGGTGGAAGGTGTGTAGGTTCAGGGGTGTTGGATTGCGTTGTAAAAAGGTGCAGCAGCATATGAGGATTGGCAAGTAGAAGCGGAACGATAGGATTATTGAAGTCGCGTTTGCAAGTGGTTTAGATTGTTCTGATGTGTTCAATGTGAATTTTTGAATTCGAGTGGAAGCTTATTGAAAATGGATGCAGCAGTATACTGCACACCTTTCTGTACAAGAGTTAAGGAAGTCCGACCCAAATGCAAGTTTGATTTCTGCCGAGTATTAACTGAGTGAAAGCTGCTAAATCTTTGGAATAAGCTATTGTTGTTAACAAGAAACGGCAGTAAGTGATTCGTGACCTTACACCAATTATTGCCCGAACCACCCGTTTCTGAGCCAAAAATACCCTTTTGGAATGGGAAGAGTTACCCCAAAATATACCACCATACAACATAAGTGAATGAAAATAAGCAAAGTTGATTAATTTTCGTATCGAATGATCACTTACTTCAGATACCATTCGAAGAATAAAAATTGCAGCATTAAGTCTTTGAAAAAGATCCTGTTCAATGTGAGGGAGGAAATATGGAAACTGGGCTAGAAATTTGAACTGTTCGGTTTCAGTAATCATATGCCCATTCTGTGAAATTAAAACGCCAGGTTTTGTTGAATTGTGTGTAGAAACTGTAAAAACTGAGACTGTGATTTAGCGTTACTTTATTTTCTACAAGCCATGAACTTAGGCAATGAACTGCACTATTTGAAACCGAGCAAATGTTGCACACAACATCCCATACTACCAAGCTAGTGTCATCAGCAAACAGAAATATCTTAGAGTTACTCGTAATACTAGATGGCATATCATTTATGCAAATAAGGAACACGAGTGGCCGCAACACTGATCCCTGGGGCACCCCCACTGGACCCTAGACCATTCAGACACCACATCACAGCCATTCTCAACATCGTGAATACTGACCTTTTTCTGTCTGCTGGTAAGGTAAAAGGTGAACCATTTGTGAGCTACTCCCCATATTCCGTAAAGGTCCGACTTCTGGAGCAATATTTTGTGACCAACACAATTAAACACCTTAGTTAAATCAAAAAGTATCCCAGTTGCTCCATTAAGTTTCGGGTGTGCAGCCGCAAGAAATCTCCTTCTTCTTCTAATATTTCGGTTGTATAACGTTCAGCCATCTTCAGACTGAGCCGCAAGACTGCCGCTCCAGTGCTCGCTTCGTCCCGTTATACTCGTATACTGCGCATGCGGCCAGAGATGCAAATGCGCCAGAGACGTTGGTCGGCGGCGGAGAGGGCTGCTCTACGCAAGCTTCGCCTGGATACTCAGACGGTGGTACTCCCAGCAGAAAAAGGTAATGCTACTGTTTTATTGTCTCGGGACGAATACCAGGATAAAATGTACAATTTATTGAGCGATAGCATGTACCGGAAGATCAGCAGGGATCCCACTATCGAGTGGCGAAGAAAACTGTTTCGCTTCTGAATGATTCTCCCTTTCCACCAGAAGTTGTACGGAGATTGAAACCAAGTGGTCCTGTGCCTCCTAGACTTATGGACTAGCAGAGGTCCACAAGAAAGATGTTACTCTACGCCCTATAGTGAGTAACATAGGCTCTCTGACGTATGACGTAGCCAAACATCTGGCATCATGGTTGAGGCCTCTTGTGGGAAAATGTACTCACCACATAAGAAACTCGGCTGACTTCATTAGTAAACTGAAATCGCTGAAAATGAACCCGTCAGATATATTAGTTAGTTTTGATGTGGTGGCTTTATTTACAAAGGTTCCACTTCCAGAATCTCTACAACTTATTGAAAGAAGTCTTGACAAAGAGATTTCAGCTTTATTTAAACATGTTCTGACCTCCACATATTTCTTATTTAACAATGAATATTTTGAGCAGACGGACGGAGTCGCCATGGGTAGTCCCTTATCCCCTCTGGTGGCCAATTTATTTATGGAGGACTTCGAGGAGAAAGCGCTTGAATCTGCTGACTTGAAATCCACGGTATTCTGGAGGTATGTTGATGACACCTTTGTAGTTTGGCCCCATGGTGAAGACAATTTGCAAGACTTCTTAAGACACCTGAACTCCCTCTACGATCAAATAAAGTTCAAAATGGAAATTGAAAAGGAAGGATGCCTTCCATTGTTGGATGTTTTGGTTCGGCCCAGAGAGGATGGCACTTTGGGACATGAAGTGTATAGGAATCCGACGCACACCGATCTGCGTTTACGTGCAAATAGCTGCCACCATCCTGACCACACAATGAGTGTTCTCCGAACTTTGACTCACAGAGCGAATATTATTTCTGACGAAAACAGTCTGCAAGATGAACTTTCCCATATACAAAGAGCGTTTGAAGACAATGGGTACTCTCCACAACAAATACAGAGGGAACTGAAAATGAAACCGAAAGAGGGCACAAAGAAAGCAGAAGAAGATGAAGAAACCTTTAAATCGATGGCCTTCCTGCCATATGTGGGTAGCCTCTCATAAAAAATAGGACGCATTCTCGGCAGACACAAAGTAAAAGTGATTTTTCGTCCTCCACCCAAGACAGCTGCACTCGTGGGCTCCGTCAAAGATGATTTGCTGCTCCGAAAATCTGGAGTTTAGCAAATTCCATGTGTATGTGGCCTTTCTTACATCGGACAAACAACTCGTATTGTCCAAGAAAGATGTACAGAACACCGGAGGTACACACGACTTTTACAACCTAACAAGTCGGCAGTAGCAGAGCACTGTATTGATAATGGTCACAGTATGTTGTATGACAACGTCGAAATTTTGGGAACTACATCATCCTTGGGACTGGATAGTAAAGGAGGCAATTGAAATTCGCTTGACGACGAATTTAATTAATAGAGATAGTGATTTCAATCTTGATAAATCATGGAATCCGGCACTTGCTGTAATAAACTCGCAAAGACGTCGTCACAGTGCAGCTCACAATGATACATCGAAATGCCAACACAGATCAACGGCGGAGTCATAGATACAAGTCGCGCATTATGCACGCCTCTGCCGCCGACCAACGTCTCTTGGCGCATTTGCATCTGTGGCCGCATGCGCAGTCACGCGGTACAACAGTATAAAGGGACGAAGCGAGCACTGGAGCAGCACCCCTCCAAAACCCAGGCGATCATTCTAGGCAAAACCACCCCTTCCTTCGGCCTCCTTGATTTCTATCTAACCATCTATGGCCGTCCTATCGCCCTCACCCCCACCCTTAAGTACCTTGGCGTCACCCTCGACCGTCGTCTCTCCTGGACCCCCATCTCCGGACAATCCAAGCCAAGGCACGCTCCCGATTCCGTCTCCTCAAGCTCCTTTCCGGCCGCACGTGGGATCTGGGACCCTCCATCATCCTCCACACCTATAAATCCCTCATCTGCCCTATTCTCTGTTATGTCCATCCTGCCTGGATCTCCGCCTCCCCTACCTTATACAAATCCCTTCAGATCCTTGAACGCCATGCTCTCTGCCTCTCCTATCACATCCGTCTCCCCTCCCCCACGCGGATCCTGTACGACCTCATTCCGTTTCCCCACCTCCTCCTTTTCCTTGAAAGGATACGGATCCTCTACACCTCCTGTCAACTCGATCCTCCTCACCCGCTTGTCTCCCCCATCCTCTCCCACCCCTGCCTGCTGCTGCGCCTGTATTCCCATGTCCCACCTCCTCTCCATCTCTCCACCCTCCTTACCCTCTCCCAAGGTGGCTTCCGACAGCTCCCCCTCCCTGATGATGCCCTCCTCCCCTCCATCTACCCCTCCTACCAACTCTGATCCTCCCTCCCGCTTCCTGTGTTTGTTCCTTTGGGCACCCTCCCTCCCTTCTCTCCCCCTTCCCTCCCTCCACCATTTCTCCCCACTCTTCCCCGGGCTTCCCCTCCCCTGTCCCCCTACTCCTCCTCCCATCTCCTCAGCCGTTGGCATCTTTGTTCTCCCCTCTCCCCCCCCCCCCACCCTTCTTCCCCTCTTGGCAGGTCCCGGACTCGCACACGCTACGTGGACATTCGCGCGCCGGAGATCGTTGCCATTAGTGTCTCGTGTGTGCCATCGTGTTTAGTGTTTAGTGTTCACCATTGCACTCCATCGTTCACCTGTGCTATCGACAGTTTCTGTGTTTGTGCGTCGTGTCAACAGTTTGTAGTGTGGATTATCATCAAGTGTGAACAGCTCCATGTTTGTATTTATGTGTCTACTGTTTTATTACCCACCTTTATGTAACTTATGTGTATTCTTTCTGTTGTTTTCTCATTGTCTATTCTATGGCTGAAGAGCAGCGTAGCATGCTGCTGATAGCCTGCCTGTTGTAGACGTTTAAGAATAACAATAAAGAAAAAAACTGGAGCGGCAGTCTTGCGGCTCACTCTGAAGATGGCTGAACGTTATACAGTCGAAATATTAGAAGAAGAAGGAGATTTCTTGCGGCTGCACACCCGAAACTTAATGGAACAGTCTTTGCGCCGCCATAACCTGAAGATTAATATCCCAGTTGTGCGAAACATTTTGTTTAACCCATTCAGTAGCTCACAGAGAAAAGAGAATAGCATTTTCAGTTCTTAAACGACTTCTAAAGTCGAACTGTACATTTGATAGCAAAATTCTTAATTCTCAGGACACGATATTAATTATAGTAGCTGAATCGCCTTGACAACGATCGGCAAAGATATTAATATGTTAAGGTCCAACTATTTTCTGTCCCAACAACTCAAAATAATCTATTATCCACCAGTCCAATGCCTAATGCAGTTACCAGAATGGTATTTAATTGGGCATATAATAACTAACTTCGGACTACCACGGAAGACTGCGAACATGCACCATTGAAAACAAAGATTCAAGAGAGCTAACAATGCTGCGCATTGGTTTATATATTATGTTGTTGTTGTTATGGTCTTCAGTTCGCAGACTGGTTTGATGCAGCTCTCCATGCTACTCTATCCTGTGCAAGCTTCTTCATCTCCCAGTACGCACAGCAGCCTACATCCTTCTGAATCTGTTTAGTGTATTTATCTCTTGGTCTGCCTCTACGATTTTTACCCTCCACGCTGCCCTCCAGTACTAAATTGGTGATCCCTTGATACCTCAGAACATGTCCTACCAACAGATCCCTTCTTCTAGTCAAGTTGTGCCACAAACTCCTCTTCTCCCCAATCATATTCAATACCTCCTCATTAGTTATATGATCTACCCATCTAATCTTCAGCATTCTTCTGTAGCGCCACATTTCGAAAGCTTCTATTCTCTTCTTGTCCAAACTATTTATCGTCCATGTTTCACTTCCATACATGGCTACACTCCATACGAATACTTTCAGAAACGACTTCCTGACACTTAAATATATACTCGATGTTAACAAATTTCTCTTCTTCAGAAACGCTTTCCTTGCCATTGCCAGTCTACATTTTATATCCTCTCTACTTCGACCATCATCAGTTATTTTGTTCTCCAAATACCAAAACTCCTTTACTACTTTAAGTGTCTCATTTCCTAATATAATTCCCTCAGCATCACCCGATTTAATTCGACTACATTCCATTATCCTCGTTTTGTTTTTGTTGATGTTCATCTTATACCCTCCTTTCAAGACACTGTCCATTCCGTTCAACTGCTCTTCCAAGTCCTTTGCTGTCTCTGACAGAATTACAATGTCATCGGCGAATCTTAAAGTTTTTATTTGTTCTCCATGGATTTTGATACCTACTTCGAATTTTTGTTTCCTTCACTGTTTGCTCAATACACAGACTGAATAACATCGGGGAGAGGCTAAAACCCTGTGTCACTCCCTTCCCAACCACTGCTTCCCTTTCATGTCCCTCGACACTTATAGCTGCCATCTGGTTTCTGTACAAATTGTAAATAGCCTCTCGCTTCCTGTATTTTACCCCTGCCACCTTCAGAAATTGAAAGAGAGTATTCCAGTCAACATTGTCAAAATCTTTCTCTTAGTCTACAAATGCTAGAAACGTAGGTTTGCCTTTTCTTAATCCAACTTCTAAAATACGTCGTATGGTCAGTATTGCATGACGTGTTCCTATATTTCTACCAGTTTTCCCATTCGTCTGTAAAGAATTTGCGTTAGTATTTTGCAACTGTGACTTATTAAACTGATAGTTCGGTAATTTTCACATCTGTCAACGCCTGCTTTCTTTGGGATTGGAATTATTATATTCTTCTTGAAGTCTCAGGGTATTTCGCCTGTCTCATACATTTTGCTCACCAGATGGTAGAGTTTTGTCAGGACTGGCTCTCCCAAGGCTGTCAGTAGTTCTAATGGAATGTTATGTACTCGTGGGGCCTTGTTTCGACTTAGGTCTTTCAGTGCTCTATCACACCCTTCACGCAGTATCATATCTCCCATTTCATCTTCATCTACATCCTCTTCAATTTCTATAACATAGCCCTCATGTACATCGCCCTTGTTTAGATCCTCTATATACTCTTCTAGCTTTCTGCTTTCCCTTCTTTGCTTAGAACTGGGTTTCCATCTGAGCTCTTGATATTCATGCAAGTGGTTCTCTTTTCTCCAAAGATCTGTTTAATTTTCCTGTAGTCTGTATCTATCTTACCCCTAGTGAGATAAGCCTCTACATCCTTACATTTGTTATGTAGCCATGCCTGCTTAGCCATTTTGCCCCTCCTGTCGATCTCATTTTTGAGACTTTTTTATTCCTTTTTGCTTGCTTCATTTATTGCATTTTTGTATTTTCTCCTTTCATCAATTAAATTCAATATTTCTTCTGTTACCCAAGGATTTCTACTAGCCCTCGTCTTTTTGCCTACTTGATCCTCTGCTGCCTTCACTACTTCATCCCTCAAAGCTACCCATTCTTCTACTACCGTATTTCTTTCCCCCATTCTTGTCAATTGTTCCCTTATGCTCTCCCTGGAACTCTGTACAACCTCTGGTTCTTTCAGTTTATCCAGGTCCCATTTCCTCAATTTACCACCTTTTTGCAGTTTCTTCAGTTTTAATCTACAGTTCATAACCAATAGATTGTGGTTAGAGTCCACATCTGGCCCTGGAAATGTCTTAAAATTTAAAAAGGGGTTTCTAAATCTATGTCTTACCATTATATAATCTATCTGAATCCTGTCAGTATCTCCAGGCTTCTTCCATGTACGCAACCTTCTTTTATGATTTCTTGAACCAAGTGTTAGCTATGATTAAGTTGTGCTCTGTGCAGAATTCCACCAGGTGCCTTCCTCTTTCATTTGTTACCCCCAATCCATATTCACCTACTACGTTTCCTTCTCTTCCTTTTCCTACTATCGAGTTCCAGTCACCCATGATTATGAAATTTTCGTTTCCCTTCACTATCTGAATAATTTCGTTTACCTCATCATACATTTCTTCTATTTATTCGTCATCTGCAGAGCTACTTGGCATATGGACTTACACTACTGTCGTAGGCGTGGGCTTCGTGTCTATCTTGGCCACAACAATGCGTCCGCTGTGCTGTTTGTAGTAGCTTACCCGCATTCCTATTGTTTTATTCATTATTAAACCTAATCCTGCATTACCCCAATTTGATTTATAACCCTGTATTTACCTTACCAAAAGTCTTGTTCCTCCTGCCACCGAACTTCGCTAATTCCCACTATATCCAACTTTAACCTATTCATTTCAAATTTTCTAATCTACATGCCCGATTAAGGGATCTGACATTCCACGCTTCGATCCGTAGAACGCCAGTTTTCTTTCTCCTGATAACGACGTCCTCCTGAGTCGTCCACGTCATGAGATCCGAATGGGGGACTGTTTTACCTCCGGAATATTTTACCCAAGAGGACGCCATCATCATTTATCCATACAGTAAAGCTGCATGCCCTCGGGAAAAATTACGGCCGTAGCTTCCCCTTGCTTTCAGCCGTTCGCAGTACGAGGACAGCAAGGCCGTTTTGGTTAGTGTTACAAGGCCAGATCAGTCAATCATCCCGACTGTTGCCCCAGCAACTACTGAAAAGGCTGCTGCCCCTCTTCAGGAGCCATACGTTTGTCTGGTCTCTCAACAGATACCCCTCCGTTGTGGTAGCACCTACGGTACGGCCATCTGTATCGCTGAGGCACGCAAGCCTCCCCACCAACGGCAAGGTCTATGGTTATATATATTATATTCAAAACAAAACGCAGCTCTGTTATGTCTTGCTTGGATTTGTTGTGTACGACTTTGCGTTACTCGGTTTCAAATATCTACTCTTTGTAAAATTTTAGCTAACTATTACTTCGAAATACGACCATCGTTTTTTGGCTCTTGGGTCTTCGTATTACAGAATTTAATCTAATATTCGTTTCTGAATATCCACTCCCAAAAGAGCGGTTACATAGGGAAGGCGAATGGTCGACTTCGGTGTACTGGAAAAATTGCAGGAAAGTGTAGTTCAGTTGTGAAGGAGACCGTATATACGTCGCCCGTGCGAGCTGTTCTTGATTACCACTCGTGTGTTTGGGATCCATAGCCCGTCGGATCGAAGGAGGACATCGAAGCTGTTCAGAGGCGGGATGCTAGTTTTGTTACTGGTAGATTCGAAAAACACATAAGTGTTACGGAGAAACTTCTGGGACACAAATAGGAATCTCTGGAGGAAGATCTTTTTTTTCCGAGGAACACCACTGACACAATTTAAAGGGCCGACATTTGAAGCTGACTACCGAATGATTATACAGCCGCCATCGTACAATGCACCTAAGAACGTTGAGGGTAGGATCCGAGAAATCAGGGCTGATATTGAGGCAGTCAGTCACTCGTTTTTCCCTCTCTCTTGTAACAGGAAAGGAAATGACTAGTATTGTTACAGGGTACCCTTCGCATCGCAGCGTACGGTACTTGCGGAGTATCTATGTAGCTGTAGCTGTAGATAATAAAAGGGAGCACAAGTATGATATTGCGTAAAGCAACACTAGAAACAAAGCCATAAGTGAGAACGTGGGTGTGGTTGAAGATTACAGAGATGGTGGTTATTAATAACATATTGTACACTTCAGCAATCTTCTTTAAGCAGTTGTTGTTTTTTAAATCTGCTTGTTGATTCAAGATTTACTCTACGCACTGACATTTGCATCTATACATCTACATTGCGCAAACCATTGTGAAGTGAATGGTAGACGGTACGTCGCATTGTACGAATCATTTGGACTTTCTACCGTTCCATTCGTGCATGGGGCGCAGGATAAGTGATTGTCTCAAAAGGTGAAGAAACAAAAGGAGATTTATGTCATATCCAAATGAACGACAGTCTCGTGCAGTATCATTTTCTTATAAAACAGACATAATGGAATATGTTTTGAATTCCAGATTAGTTTGTTACAAAGTATTTGTTCAACATCATTTCGAAAATGTGCTTAAAAACGAATTCAGGTTAGAAACTAAAGATGATGAAGTAGTAATTATGAAGTTTTAGTTATACCATAGCATTTGTATCTCCCATTGTCATGAAGTCTTTGTAGGCATTGTACTTGGCGAGCATGGTCTTGTGAAATATTTAGCATTGTTTTCCATTACTGTTTTCCATGTTGCATCATTGTTCAACTTCTCTATTTGGTTCTGCAAGATACTTCCTTCTACACTGAAGAGCCAAAGAAACTGGTACACTTGCCTAATATCCTATAGGGCCCCCGCGAGCATGTAGAAGTGCCGCAACACGACGTGGGATGGACTCTACTAATGTCTGAAGTAGTGCTGGGGGGAACTAACACCATGAATCCTGTAGGGCTGTCCATAAATCCATAAGACTACGAGGGGATGGAGATCTCCTCTGAATAGCACGTTGCAAGCCATACCACATGTGCTCGATAATGTTCAAGCCAGAGGAGTTTGGGGGCCAGCGGAATGTTTGAACTCCGAAGTATGTTCCTGGAGCCATTCTGTAGCAATTCTGGACGTGTGGAATGTCACATTGACCTGCTGGAATTTCCTAAGTCCGTCGGAATGCACAATGGACGCGAATGGATGCAGGTGGTTACGTACATGTCAACTGACTGGGTCGTATCTAGGCGTAGCAGGGTCCAATATCACTCCAACTGCACACATCCCACACCATGACAGAGCCTCCACCAGCTTGAACAGTCCCTTGCTGACACGTAGGGTCCATAGATTCATGAGGTTGTCTCCATACCCGTACATGTCCACCCGCCCATACAATTTGAAACGGGACTCGTCCATTCATCAACAGTCCAATGTCCGTGGTGACGGGTGCAGGTGAGGCATAAGGTTTTGTGTTGTGCAGTCATCAAGGATACACGAGTTGGCCTTCGGCTCCGAAATCTCATATCGACGATGTTTCGTTGAATGGTTCGCACTCTAACACTTTTTGATGCGCCACCACTAAAATTTGCACAAATTTGTGGAGGGATTGCACTTCCGTCACGTTCAACGATTATCTTCAGTCTTCGTTCGTTCTGTTCTTGAGGGATCTTTTTCCGGCCGCAGAAATGTGGGAGATTTGATGTATTACCGGATTCCTAATATTAACAGTACAACCCTGAAATAGTAGTACTTGAAAATCCCTTACTTTATCGCTACCTAGGAGTGCTGCGTCTCACGGCTCGTGCGCCGACTATAGCACCACGTTCAACCTCACTTAAATCTTGATAACGTGCCATTGTAGCAGCAGTAACTGATCTAACAACTGCGCCAGATACTTATCGTTTTACATAGGCGTTGCTGACCGCAGCTCCGAATTCTGCCAGTTTACACATAGTCCAGTCAAATAGCAGGTATACCTTGGAAAAGGTGGGGTAGAAGAGTTTATTTTTTCAGCTCGTTCATATGGTTGGAAAGATTAGAAAACCGAATTTTGCCAACAAAATTTCGCTTGGGAAAACTTTCTGCAGTCAAAAAACTTGGAAAATTTCGGCCTTTTTACAGTTTTTTCAAAATATCTCAGTTTTTTGGCTCCTATCGCTTTAACGTCTAGTTTCTTCTTTAAAGAGCACAAAATTCTCTACAAATTTGATTCTTGCCATTTTTTTCTTCTCCCAGTATCTAAGGCGCTACAGCGCCTCAAAAAATACCAATTTTCCAAATTTTGAGCATAGAAGCAAGATACCTTATTTTTGAACACTATGTTTTCAGTTTCTGTTTGTGTAGTATAAATACATTATACATCATGTTATATGTTGGAATTTACCACCTCACTTTCAGGTATTCAATTTCTCTGTATTCAACATGAGGATTGCTGGGCACCCAACTATTGTGATTCTTACATCACTAGCTGAAGTTCACTATGGGCCACCTCAGCCCTGGTATTTGTAAAACTATAAATATAACAATACATCATTAAGAGACATAGACACACACACATTACAATTAAAACTCATTGTCAGTCACGAAAAAATGTTGACAGTTCTGGGTGTGTAATACTTGTAATATCGCACTTTAGCGCACTTGAGACAGATATGAGCATCACTTCTAACGTTTTGATGGGCCAGGTTCCTCGGTGTCACCAGAAATACCTTGAGGTACGGATTCAGGGTCTGTACATAGTGTTGATCCCAGATTGACCTCTTCTTTAAACAGCGAGTCAGCCACAGCAAGTTCGTTGGTTTCGTCAGCGGTTTCCCCAACATTCTCCATAACATCTTCTTCACTGTCTTCATATAAAAATTTTGGCACGTTTTCAGAGTTGACCCCAATACATTTCTTGCAAATTGAAGAGCATTTCAAACCTGCTTTTCTGCACGAGCACGCTCCGCCACAGTTCAGCTTACATGAGCATGAAACAATGTGAAGAAGTGCTTCAGGTGCTGGATCTTGGCTCATTATAACGGGTATTGGACCGTGGTCACTGTGATTCCAGCCCCATTTCTCAGGGGGTTTCCAGTTTCCCATCCAACTTTGGAGTTGGTAAGTCCGCAACGAATGATGTTGTGCAGCATCTTGTGTAGGTGGCAACCGTACAAGATTCAGTTTGCTTTTTGTGGCAGACTTGGCGAATAGCTGGTACCGCAAATGGTCTAGTATGTGGGAACTGCTGACACCTCCACTGTACAATGCGATAGTAACCTGTTCTCCTGCTGTTAGTATTTCTTCACGGGTAGCATGTGGTTTATTGAACGTGCAAAGCGCTTAGGTTAGGTGTTCATTTTTCGCAACAATATTGCAGCACTTAATTTTTCCTTGACCAAAGAAAGCGGATGTTGTATCACATCCGCTAAACGCGTGAGTGAACATAATATATTCACTGTCAAACTTGTAAGATGCAGTGGAAAACCACTTGTCTTCTGCATTTCCTCTTCCTGACTTTAAGAAAAATAAGTTTTCAATGCCTTGCCCCAAACCGGTCATGAGCACAAGCAAGTCAACATCTTCTCCTACAATGACAACACTTCCAAAGTCTTTGGTTCTTGAAATGGCAGATGTTACAACCATAACGTCAACATCTTCTTGTGCCTGGTGCACTTCAGTGCTACACTTCAGAAATTCCTTTTTAAGAAGTGTGATCAAACGCATCTTGTTTCGTTCGTTGTACAAGAACTTGTCCTGAGGGACTTGGTTCACCATCTCTGATTCAACCACAACGTCAACCGAAGAATGTTTTTGGACCCACGAATCCTCTCAGCACTCTTTGTGCTACATTTGTCTCCCTCACATGGATACCCATCAAATACAATAGCAAATTTAGATCCAAAATGATGTTGCAGGTAAGAAACATAGCTTTGGGCTATTGACTTGAAGCAAACATTTCGAGTCTAAGTCACTTTGTGGATAAGGTACCCTCCATCAATGACAAAAAGATTACTCGGTCAACCTGACTTCACATCTTCCACTGGAACGAAGGCATTGTAGAATGAAGATTTTGTTCCTTTTCGCATGCCTTTTTCTGAGAATAGGGACATTGGGTAAGGAGCAAGTTCATATTTCAGAAAGGCTTTTAACTCTTCTTCACTATGTTTCATGAAACAAATCCTTTGGAAAAGAGTTAAAGGATCAACAGCAGTAATTTTAGTGCTCCAAGCTTTTACAGAATTGAACGCAGAAAGGAGAGTCACAACGGAACTTTACATCGTGGAAATTGCCACCAACTATTCTTTTCATGCCTTTTCCCCCTCTTCGTGACACATATGACAATTAACATCCTCCGTTCCGACAACACCACTGCTGATAGACATTATAAAATCACTTTCAGGGAAGGTAGGGTGCACTGAAACCCAATCACGCAGCTTACGCAAGTCTATGCCATCTCGTTCGATGCGACAACTTCTTGCATCTACATGCTGTTCTTATGTTACTGCGCTCACTTCGCAATACGACTGAATTTCTTCACAAGTGTTCTGCATTGAATCATACCCAATGTCCATCTGGTTAATAAACTATCCGTAATTCCTATAGAAAATGACGGCACCTGCATGCAATCGTATTACATATTGTAACACAAATAAACTTCACGCAATCCGACGTGAATGTGTTCGTAGTTACTGAATATTATGCTGTTTGTCCTGGCCCTGCAGCAGAGTGAGATGGTAAATTCCAATGAATAACATGATGAGTAATATGTTTATATTACACAAATAGAAACTGAAATAACAGTGTTCAAAAATTAGGTAATTTGCCACTTTGCTCGAAATTTGAAAAGTTGATATTTTTTGACGCGCTGTAGTGCCTTATATACTGGGAGTAGAAACAATTGTAAGAATCACATTTGTAGAGAATTTTGTGCTCTTTAAAAAAGAAAATAGACGTCAAAGCGATAGGAGCAAACGAAACTGAGATATTTTGAAAAAACTGAAAACGAAATTTTCGAAGTTTTTTTACTACAGAAAGTTTTCCCAAGAGAAATTTTGCTGGTAAAACTTGGCTTTCTAACCTTTCCAACAATATGAGCGAGTTAAAAAAATTAAATCTTCTACCCCACCTTTTGCAAGGTACAGGCATTTTTTTCTGACAGTTTCACTGGACTAATATCTCTGTATGTGAATAGTTATGGTAACACCAGTTTTTTTGCTGCTTCAATGTATAATTTCCATCCTATCTCTGTTAGTAGTTAGTAAATAAGTTTTTCTTGTATACTACCTTTTACACTTATTTGTTTACTACGACCTCATATGAACGAGTGCTAGGAGCATATCTATAATGTGCTTATCTTATGCAATTTTCCAGTTGCTCTTAAAACTAATTCCACATTTTGCGTTTGTTTGTATGGCCATCTTCTGCAGCAGCTGTTAACATCTGTTATTATAGGTTATCTGTCTTGAGTTGACTACAATGTAATTAAAAAGAATTACGCCAGACGCGTTTCGCTTTTATTTACAAAGCATTTTCTGCGGCATTGTGTAAATTGGATTTGCTTTATCTGCTTTCGTGATGATAGTGTTGTGTTCCTGTATTTTATTTCTTAGTTTTGTCAGTGTTATAGACTCTGTATTGTATCGATTTCTTCTGTTTTCTTTCATCTGTGTTATTGTATTTTTGATTTCATTACTGACTAGCTCTCTCATCAGGCCAATGTTTACTCCAGTTATACATGAGAAATCACAACACACCAATTCTCAAAGCAGGCAGCGCTTCGATAAGTGCTCGACAGATTAAACACAGTGCCATTAGGTACAATTACAAAAAGAAATTAATACTATATGTATGGTTGTTAGTACTGATTCATCCATCCTTTCACAAATTATAGTATGTATCTGCTGAGAAATGTGTGTAAGGAAATTATAACTGATACTAATGTCAGGTATAAACGTTTTAGATAGATACTGAAAGAAAGAAAATCTTCCTAAGGTGGAGATAAACGAGAAACAAAGAAGCAAGAGTCAAAATTCAAGAAACAAGAAACAAGTGTACTGTGTCCAAACTAAGCGCCTGCAACTCTCGCTTCCCGCGAAGCAGACCGGTACAGCGGGCCCCGGACCGAGTAGGGGACAGCCTGGCCGGTCGTCCCGGAAACACAGACGCTTCCCCGTGACCACCAGGAGGCGTCCACGGCGCCGCAAGGGGTCGCTACAGCCGCGGACCTCTTTCCTTCCGCTCGACACGTGACTGCAAATACAGCCAGCCATATCCATGCGCTGAGCAGTATTTAGGTTGGCGCAGGAGCCTGGAGAGGCCTGTACACCTCCCGCAAACTCGATCCTCCTCACCCGCTCGTCTCCCCGATCCTCTCCCACCCCCGCCCGCTGCCGCGCCTGTATTCGCACGTCCCATCCGGTCTCCATCTCTCCACCCTCCTTACCCTCTCCCAAGGTGGCTTCCGCCAGCTCCCTCTCCCTGATGATGCCCTCCTCCCCTCCATCTACCCCTCCTACCAACTTTGATCCTCCCGCCCTCCTCCTGTACTTACTCCTCTGGGCACCCTCCCTCCCTTCTCTCCCTTTTCCCTCCCTCCTCCTTTTCTCCCAGCTCCTCCCCCGGGCCTCCCCTCCCCTGTCCTTCTCCTCCTGCCCCCGTCTCCTAAGCCATTGGCATCCGTTTTTCCTCCCCTCTCCCCCACCTCACCCCTGTTCCCCTCTTGGCAGGTCCCTGGACTCGCACACGCTCAGTGGACATTCGCGCACCGGAGATCACCGCCATCAGTGTATCGTGTGTGCCGTCATGTTTAGTGTTCAGTTTCGCCGTCACACTCCATTGTTCACCAGTGCCATCGTCTTCTTCAGTGTTTGTGCGTTGTGTCAACAGTTCGTAGTGTGGATTGTCATCGAGTGTGAACGGCTTCTTGTGTTTTTATGTTCATGTGTCTACTGTTTTTTCCCGCCGTTTTTCTAAGTGATGTCTCTTCTCTGTTTATCTCCTTGTACTCTCTTCGGCTGAAGAGCGGCGTATTGTGCTGCTGCCAGCCTACCTGCTTGTTCAGGTGTCAAAATAACAATAAAGTAAAAAAAAAAAAAAACCTGGAGAGGCAGTTCACGCCGAGCGAGCCCACTGGTGTCATCGTAGCCGCCGCACCATCGTCCACCGCCGCCAGCGTACCGGAGCCATCCTCGCAGAGCCTCAACTCGTCCTCGGACTCAGGTGACGGCAACTTGGACTCTGCGCCGCTCTTCATGAGACGCCCGGCGCTTGGTTTGGTGAACTTGTGTGGTTACTACAGACAGTTTATGTTTGGAAGAATCTCTGATTTAATTATTGGTAGTCTTGGAGGATCAGTCCTACCTCACGAATATTGTTTTGTAAATTTTGAAGAAAGATTTTAGTTTAAATAAAAACGCTGTAACTCACACTCTGAGATTTTTCTATCCGCGGACGGCGGATATATTAAAGTGTGATGATATGACAAAAAGTTATCTGCTCAGTTGTTATCTGAAAGATTTTGACACTTTTTGTGTGCAAAGAAGCTGATATGTGGACTTAACAACTTGTCTGTCTTGGCAATAAAGTGTAAATTGGAAAAATTTATGTCTTGTTCATGAATGAAAACAAAGACCAACACATCCTGCCATTGAAATTAAATATTCCTTTTTTCTCTGTAACTGAAGGGATTGGTTGACAGAAAGCATCAAGGAATCACTGGTTTGGCAATACAGAAGGAACGGTTCTGGGGGAGGAGGGAATAGTAAAAGTTGTAGAGGGAGACCAAATCTTGAATTCAAAAAGCTTCTTCAAATGAATGTGGATATGTGGATCTCAGTAGTTATGCAGAGAGGAAGAGATTTGCATGTGATTGACTAAAATGGAAAGCTACATCACACCAGTTTTTTGACTGAACACCCCAACAGCCACATCAATAACAACTTTGGTAACATTTCTATCTCCATCACTGGCATGTAGCGTAAACATTTGGTTCCATTTATCATAAAAATAGCCATACTGTGCTATTTTCATAAAAAGTTCTTAATTTCAAATATATATTGACTGTTAGCAGTAGGAAAAGATGTATGACGTTAAAATAATCTTTTCTGATTGAACCATGGTTGTTTAGGTACGTAAAGATGAAATTTTACGTAGTGTCCCACTTTTGTCTATTGGGGAGCCTCCTCTTCTGTAGGACAGTGATGATCTCATTGTAAGGTGATCTAGTATAGATTCTACACATATCGTGGTTCGTCACATTGTCTCCCGTTCTACTTTTTGCTTCCCGCAGGTGTCCTTTGACAGAAAGCAATTTCACATATTTACATTGGTGCTCGTCTTTGTGGAAAACTTCAAACTTTCAATTGTAGACTGTCACCCTTTTAGTTCAGTTCTATTAATCTTACCTAACTTCAAGAGTCACTGATGACAGGAATGTCGCTGGACGAATTCGATGCATACGGAAGGAAGAAAGATTAGAATTTAATGTCCCGTCGACAGAGCGGTTATTAGAGACAGAACACAGGATCGGCTTACGAAGGAATGGGAAAGGATGTCGACAGTGCCATTGCGAAATGAACCATCCCAATGAATAAAATATGTGTAAAAATGCGACTCCGATGGAGTGGCATTAAAATGTAATGAATTTTATAAAACATAGTCTAGGATTAGAATTCTGGAAAACTGAAGAAAACAGTCCTAAGACCTCACTGTCGTCATACTGCGTGGTATTGTGCTAGCTCCTTATTTCGTTCAACCCTTTTGTAAGCAACGCTTCAACATACAAATTCCTGTTGTGTTTGAGTGCCCTGTACGAGTAAAATTCTCGCATTCTGTCAGATACCGAGTATTTTGCTCGGTGAAAGGCGACCATTCTCGTCCCAAAACTGGGGACGCTGTCTGTTTTATGTCAATTCTATCTCCTTGGAATGTTCAATTTCAACAAAATACACTCCTGGACCCGCCCCCCCCCCCCCCTCTCTCTCTCTCTCTCTCTCTCTCTCTCTCTCTCACACACACACACACACACACACACACACACACACACACGTATGCACACACTCAAACACAAACCATTTATTCCAGTCCTTAGAGAGAGAGACAGACATATAGGTTTTGTAGTTGTTTACACGGGTATTCAACACACTGGAGGACATGAAAGGGAATCGCGTATTGTCCGCTATGACGTACGCTAGTTTCCATTTGGGAATTATGCTGGTGATTATCATTCCAGAACCTTGGTTCTGCGATTCAGTCAGACATTACTGGCCGGCCGCTGATGCGCGCGCCCTATTACCCCGGACTGGGCGGTTTGGCGTGCGACGAGACGAGCAGTCTGGATGGCACGCGTTTCGGGTGATGCGCCGCTTTTATTTCCCGGCGACCGGCGGAACTCGGAATGTGGCTCTGTCTCCAGTGGGTTGTTACTTCATTGCGATCGCTGTTGAGGCGACTGAATTTGTGTGTACTCTAATGTACATAATGCGTCCAGCCACGCCTCCTTTGGAAATAGATGGCTTTCCACAGACATACACGATTATAGCAATGAACTGGATCGAGCTCAGAATTTAAACGCTGTATTTGCTGTATATTATCTGTCGGCATACCCTGAGCTAAGCCACAGACAGAAATTGTCCAATGCTGTAAAGACCGCAATGTCACAAGCTCTCGTTTATCAAGTGAGTGGCAGCTGTAAGACTTATAGTTCTGAATAAAAAGCGTTTGCTTCATTTCATGTTGTTGTTTTTGTTTGTTTTATTTGTGTAACGGTTGTATATATAATTATTTTTCATTTACGTGGACGACGGTGTGGTGCTTTTCCAAAGGTCAGTTACTAATTTCACATGAATTCAAAATTTCTTTTCGAAATTGACTCGTCTTATCTCTCAATTTGTGACAATATGATGACAATAGACAAACCAAACAAGCGCTGGCCGGACAAGTAAATATAGCTATCGAAATTTGATGTACTCAGAAATACAACTTGTATCTAGGAATCTTCTAGAAGCTTGACAGCACCCTCCAACAATTTTAACCGAGAAGATGAGACCAAGTTACCAGCTACGCTGATACTGACCATGATAAAAGTTGACGCCCGGAGATTTTATTTGTTGCCTTTGGCTGCCAAAGGTGCCTCTAGCACCCAACGAACTGTAAACACAAAAATGCAAGCGTCCAGTGATGCCTTTTCACTCACTGGCTGCTGTGACGCAGTAGCAACAACAACAAATGCCGGGACTGTTCCTCTGAAAAGAAAATACCGCTTTTCTCCCTTATCCTTCCCCAGTCACAGATTCACCTTCATCTCCAACGATCTCGTCGTTGGCGAGCCGATAAAACCTAATTTTACTTCTGAAGAAGCAGTTGTCATTCTCACCTGAACGGCAGCTATTCGAGCATACAATGAAGTTCATCTTTAACGAAGAGCACTCATAATTCCATTTAGTGTAGATAAAATCTGTACCGCAAAAACGGAAACCAGGCTATTGGCCCGATACTCATTTGGCAGCAGGCCAAATGGGTGTGGGGCCATCCTCGAGCCACTGGGACGAGCATGCTTCCCCGCCCTTGCGCAGAATTCAACCAGGGACCTCCATGGCCGGAGTATAGTGCTCTGCCCACTAGATCTCCAGAGGCACTCCGTGTAGTGTAAAGGGCAGAATTAGACGTGGCGCAGGACTGCCAACGAACTAGACCATGAGAAGGAGGCTCCAAGTAGCAGAGCTGATTCGCACATTGAACACTACTGTTATAGTCAATCTGTTAGTATACGGAAAACAAATGGAGCCACCGGCTGGGAGGTGAAAGCAGTTCATATCGTTTTTATGGCTGCACACGAAAAAACAGAAAGGCTGTTGTAAATGAATGGCGTAGGCAAAAATTCTGTGATGGTTAATGATATAATTCACCTTAGATTTAAGACAGAAGTTACGCCGTGCAAAAATGGAAAGAAACTGTCCAATAAACTCATCAAACGGTCCATTTCATTTCCGAGTCACCTTAATGAGAAAATTGACCACGAGAAGAAAGAAACTCAGCTGCTGTAAAAGAAGCAGAACGAGAAATTTATCTCTTTTCCCCTCGTCCCGTATATCTCTTTCAGAAATTTTGTGATAATACGTTTTTCTGTATTCTCAATAAGCCATAATTTTCCTGACGTGCTGCAGGTGAAAATACTTCAGTGTGAGAGCAACAAAGGATAAAATACTTACATAGTAGATCGACTCTCATTACTATTATGTCAAGAAACTGTGACTACTCAAGTAAACTGTGCACTACCCTAGTAAAAACCATTATACTTTATTGTCATATTAAAAGATGCTTTTCATGAAGGGTATTAGCTGCTGAAAATTTATTGCACCACGGCGGACACTACTCAGAAATGCAATACTTCACAATAAACGACTGAAAGAAAAGTGTAAGAGCCATACTGCAATAGTATAAGCTTCCTTCAAATTTCTAACAGGTATTTTTGCCTGTAAATTCCATTATATTCTGTACAACAATATGGCTAATTACAGGTGTTATAAGGAATTTATTGATTATTTCTTTGAGTTGTGTTACTTTTCTAGCTTTTACAAAATATTTGTGTTCTTGTTACGACCTCTCATGCAATACTTTGGCACTTTTCCATCCTCAATAATATTTTTCTTTCCTTTATCTTATTGTAATACAATACCAAATTGGAAAATCAATCACGTAAAATTAGTTCTTAAGATAGAATAAAAAATGGAAAACAAGTTGAAATTGTTTTATTAGATAAACACAAATTAAAAATATAATTTATCAGATTCATTCAATTTAAGCAGGAACATAACCTAGGTACAGTTCAAGGCACACAATTTACGAAAACATAGAATCATAACTGGGTTTATATAATACAAAAATACTTTCCGCCAAGGAAAGCGATTCAATATGAACTTTGCATATAGTATAAATTTCCATTTATTCTTGTACGCTGCAATGCACAACATTTCGCAATATTTACATCACTCATGCATGAATATACAAATGACATTTTAACATAAGATACTGTAGCGGCAACTTCTGACACCAAATCTAACAGCGACACCAAATGTAGTGGGAAGAGGTAGAAGGCACCGTATTAAGACTCATCTGAGCTTTCGAAGTGAAATGTTGTTTCCAACTACAGTGCCACATTCCCCTCAGTCTGCACCACCGGATCCTGCAATGCTGAGGACGCCACCTCAGTGACCTGTCAAGCGCTCTGCTACTGTGTCAGCCTCGTATGGCTGCATTGATATGATGACGTCAGGGCTGTGCCGCCGGCCAAATCGGCAGCCTTTGTCCTCCACTGTCTCAGCGCCGCATGCTGACAACTGCGTGTGTCCCTGCCAGCACAGCTTGGGCTACGGCGACAACAAGCACCTGCGATCTGGCTGGTGAATCTGCGTCCCTTATCCTGCATGTTGGTAGTCAAGACGACTGCTCACAGTAGTTAGCCGTAGCGTGACCCCCAACTGGCTGGCTGTGGGCCATGCGTTTGCCACAGAAGGTAGAACCAGCGACTCGCAGTGGACTGGACTGCTGCTGCTCTGTGTAGCCGGGCATGTGACATGCCCCGCAGTACAAGAGAGCCGCCACACTTGAATGCTTTGTTAGTGAACCGGCACCTATTTATATGTGGCAGTGCGCCTCTGTTTTGCTAAACGCGCTTCTCCGCATCACGTACTCATAACACTTGGATTGGCCAGTGGGCCCCTTCTGCCTCTGACTTGCGCCATGCAAACCACTGCGTGTGCTTTCTGGCGCTTCTACGCCCCTGTGGCCTCTATTTTACTTCGCAACTGCTGGTGAGCGTAACTCACTGTAAACAGGTCCGCACCAGGCTGTAACTTGTGCGCTCAGAAGTATTGCACCAAAGTTGACTTTTCCTAACCTAAACGGTAGTGCCGCTACAGTACAGACACTGTATAAAAGGATATATTGTAATATTCAGTGACATTAAAAATTCGACTTACCTTACATATGAAAAATCTGAGAACTCAAATTGTAACGCTCTCCTTGAATGACCCATGCACATCTGCCAATAGGAAGCCTGAAGCAACACTGTTCACGCCTTGGCGAATCATTATATAACCAACAGCAAAACAGACACAACTGCCCTGAAGTGAACAAATTGCGAGACACAGGTGTGACGTTTCTCGTACACATTGAGGCACTTGAAAACTGGTGGTAGTCGAGGGGAGACAGGATTCGGTTGCAATTGTGGACGGGGCCATATTCAGTTGCTATTGGTTGGCTTTTACAGTTACAGACATTTATTTTTAAAACAGCTATTCCAGACTCAACAATAAACAAAAAAATACCATAAAATATTAATGAAGGAATAAACAACTGTGTAAATAATAGAGTTTTAAGTGCGTTACAATTTAGCAAATCACCATAAAATAGGGATACACATAATGTTTTTTTTTTAAAAAAAAAACAAGCCACTGTGATCAGGGCTGAAGTCCTAACACGCCAAGAATGGCAATAAATTAAGAATGTTTAAGAACTCGCTGCAATTACAACTTACTGGTATTGAAATATTAAAAAGTAAGTGGCCAAAAACACAGCAGAATGTACCCAATGAATAGAATGGCAGTAAATAAGGTTATAAGGCTTAATGTTAAAATACAAATATAGAATTATGTTTTTAAAGTAAATGACCACAATCACAAATGGTTCAAATGGCTCTGAGCACTATGCGACTTAACTTCTGAGGTCATCAGTCGCCTAGAACTTAGAACTAATTAAACCTAACTAACCTAAGGACATCACACACATCGATGCCCGAGGCAGGATTCGAACCTGCGACCGTAGCAGTCGCGCGGTTCCGGACTGAGCGCCTAGAACCGCTAGACCACCGCGGCCGGCACCACAATCACAGCCGAAGGCCTTTCACGCCAGGAACGGCAATTACATAAAAATTTAGAAACCTGCTGTAAAACAGCAAATGCAACAGCAAAAGTAAATTTTAAAAAAACAGGCAACTGATCCAGATGGTGCTCCCGGAATCGACCTCTGAGAAGTTCCGGCAACAAACACTTTCGCGAGCTATGAGATAGGCAGACAAGAGTTGCATTCACACCACAGGATGGTAATTGAGAGTAGTAGCAGTCTAACGAATGACTAATGATAATCTTGCTGAAGCTGCCTGACGTACGATAAACCAAATGCAACCATAGAGCAATATGCCAAAGACGGAACCAATGGTCTGCACTGCGTCCCCAGAATACTGTGTTTAGAGTGCCCGGGACGAGAAAGGAACCACTACCACCACAGTAGAAGAATCAACCACCGGCCTACAATCGAGAAAGCTGTCAAAACTACACGCCTTACTAGACAGCAGCGGCAAGGCAAGGAAAAATACACTACCGTTACATACATTAACCCCCAGGGCAAGTAACTGGGGCGTTTGCGGCCACCGGCAAGAAAAATTACCGCTGGTTAAACGTAACAAATTGTAACAAGTTGAGCGCAGTAAATAGTAATAAGAACGCGAGGGTAAGTAATCAGATCCGTCTTCTCCAAGTACTCCACTCGCTGCTCTTCGCCTTGGTGACACTACGAGCAGCAACACGAATCCAAGACACTGGAGAATCGCGAGACATCACAATGGTGGAGGTTTCTCTACTGAAATGCACTCATCTTAAAGCTTGCTGCATCTGGTTTACGACGAGGTAGTGCACCCTGGTGACCACAGCCCTTCCATCCGGCAGTCCATGTGTGCCGCCAGCGGTCCCAGCTTGTCCTCGCACTGTGCAGACCTGGCTCCTGCTGAGTCCCCAACCGAACTGGAACACTCACACGGCCCGGCAAAGCAACGACGTCACCCCACAGATAGGGCAACAGTTACTACATACCGATAACCACCGTTGCTGCGACTAGCGGACAGGCAACGCCTCCAAAAACGAGTGGCACCAGTCAACACGAGAAGAAGACAAACAACCGTAACCATTCCAACTAAACGACAGCGTCTGGCCTCCAACAGAGGGTGGAAACCTACAAACAGCACCAACGCGAGCCGCAGCACAGCTCAGCACTTCACACATATTTCTCAGTGACTTAAACCAAAAATTACTGTATTTACTTGTGTCACATCTCTTGCCAGGGCGCCATGTATCAAGAAGATTATACCAACTGGTAATGATAAATGTTCTGGAATATCACAAATTGGGGTTTTTCTTTAATCAAATACCAGATAAAATATTCTTCGAGGTCATAATGTCATGTATGTCGATCTCTCAGTTTTCCTCCGAAGACGCTGTAGGGAAATTACACTTAACTGGCAGAAGTTTCGTCGATTGCGGAAGATTTCGTTACTGTTTTTACATGTAAGGTGAAGTTCACTATAAAAGTTCATATGTCTTAAGTAGTGGGATAAGAGGGCTCTGGCCCCAATTTTGAATCAAACAGACATGCAAATTTGTGAAATTAGTCATTAATTACCCCACTCCCATCCTCACCCTAGCCCCAGATGGCGTCATGTGTTTTCCCCAGCTGGCATGTGGGTCCCCTCCCCTCTCCCTTCTCACTTCTTCCATCCCCCCCCCCCTACCCAACCCCTCATGTACTCTATTGGTGGGAATTTCTAATTTTGGCGGGAATTTAGAATTCTGGTGGGAATTTCTTAGCTCTATGGGTATGCTGACGTCCCAGCCCCGTACCCTTCCGCAAAACCTGGTGGGATATTCAAATTTTCCGACAATTTCTTTTCTTCTCTCCACTCACGTGACCAGAATTGGTGGGAGAGGTTCAGTCTATGCCGAGCTGCAGTTGTGGAAGCATCAGGAAGTGTTTGATAATAACGTGAATGTGAACGGCAGAGCAGTTTTCAATGGCTGTATTACCTTCATGCATTCGAAGGAGCACTGCAGCCACATTTCACTATAGGTGGGATGGAAGGCCACGATAGTGGAAGAGTGTAGGAGAAAGAAGCAGAAGAATTCGGTTCAGTAGATTGTGGCAATGCAGAGGAATGGAGCAATGATGCATGTTATGATACATGCTCAGGCACATGTGCTAACGGCTGAGATATTCCACATGAACCTTTCACTCTTCCCAAAAGCAAGAGGTGGGCTGTTGATGCTAATTCGCTCCAGTGGAAACGTATTCTTGTATGTGATGTATAGCAAAGAAGAGCTTCAACTTTTTCGCCTTGATCCACTGTCCCATTCACCAACCCATCCCCTAATCCCATCGTCACTGGCTCACCATCCTTGCTGCTGTGTGGAACGTGTTGCGTCAAACAGCCTTTGTTGTCTGACTGAGTGGTGCTTAACAGCCATGTTGCCTGTAACAGCCGAGGACTGCACCCATAGCCTCATGCAACCAGAATGGCAAGGAGTTATATGAGAAGAGTGCCTGAAGAAGAGGAGGAATACCGTCCAGCCGATAATGGCTGTACAGCAGAATGGTATCAAGATGTATTCTGCAAGTCATGCCGACCGAAGCTGTTGTTATATGCTGTTGTTATAACTGTTCGGCATTTTTCAAATTTTTCCACCTCACAAGACACATCTGCCTCCGATGCAGAGGACCAATGAACTAGTCTAGTTCACAATTATGACACCAGAGGAGCTTGAAATTGACGGTAGCTAATAGAATGCAGCATCCGATCGCACTGTGTATATAAGGCGGCTCCAACAGCTATGCAGCGCCTGTCAGTCACCATGAAGCGCCAGCTGAGATCGTCCAGCGCTGCCCAGCCATAGCAACAGCAGACTAGGAGGCAGCCACGGAAAAGCGTGCACCCCTTGCTTAATGTCTGTGTTTACTGTCATGCGAGGAGGATGAAGTCTTTGTGCTGCTATTACCGCTTGTATCGATTCGTCTTCTTCCCTCGTCAGTGAATGTAACATCCTCCAGCCTGTCGCTGCCTGCGGCAGCGACGTGCCCCAGCCCGTCTGGACTCGCAGCAGCGGCAGCACCCTAGGATACTATTGCGCAGCTGGTCAGCTTGTTGGAGCAGGACAATGTCCTGACTCACAGAAGTGCACCGGTGATACTAATCAGGTCGGTGCAGGACCCACTTCATACCCGCCATCGCAGAATATCCCACTTATACTGCATGGACAAAGTGAGGATGTAGTGAATGAAAATATACCAGTTACGCCCTGTGCACCACTACTGCTCATTTCAGTGTATAATTTAACTGTTAGTGGTTCGAAACGTTTACATATTGGTGTAGAAAAAAATGGTTCAAATGGCTCTGAGCACTATGGGACTTAACATCTGAGGTCATCAGTCCCCTAGAACCTAGAACTACTTAAACCTAGGAAATCACACACACCCATGCCCGAGGCAGGATTCGAACCCGCAACCGTAGCGGTCGCGCGGTTCGAGACTGTAGCGCCTACAACCGCTCGGCCACCCCGGCTGGCTATTGGTTTAGAAGCATCCACAGACAGAGACTGGTGTGATGCGATAGATATCGAGAATGCAGTTGAAAGTGTTAAATTGCGGTTTATGAGAGTGGACTGGGATGACCTTTGTCATGCAAACGTCTACATCAAGCAGCATTGACCACTGAGTATCATCTGAGCCGTCCTCATCTGAATATTTGCTGTGATGCTCTATCTCTATCCATTACAATAGTGTAGAATGACTCTGCACTCCATGTGAAATCGGGTGACATTACAATTTATCTAGAGCACTCCACCGTTACAAACTTGTTTGGTCTACAGATAGTGCTATCCATCGTGTTGGAAAGACTGAGCAGATGGTTGTCACATACTAAAGCGGTCGACAATGTAAAATGGTGTAGGATATCCGAAATTCTGAGAAAAGTAGGGGTAAGCTATAGGGAGAGAGGAGTAACATACAATATGTTAAATAGCCAAGAGGGAATAATAAGAGTGGACGACCAAGAACGAAGTGCTCATATTAAAAAGGGTATAAGACAAGGCTGTAGCCTTTCGCCCCTACCCTTCAATCTGTACATCGAAGAAGCAATGATGGAAATAAAAGAAAGGTTCAGGAGTGGAATTAAAATACAAGGTGAAAGGATATCAGTGACACGATTCGCTGTTGACATTGCTGTTCTGAGTGAAAGTGAAGAAGAATTAAATGATCTGCTGAACAGAATGAACATTCTAATGAGTACAGAATATGGACTGAGAGTAAATCGAATAAAGACGAAGGTAATGAAAAGTAGTAAAAATTAGAACAGCGAGAAACTTAACATCAGGACTGATGCTCACGAAGTAGATGAAGTTAAGGAATTCTGCTGCCTAGGCACTAAAACAACCAATGACGGACGGAGCAAGGAGGACATCAAAAGCAGACTATCAATGGCAAAAAGGTACTTCCTTCCCAAGAGAAGTCTACTAATGTCAAATATAGGCCTTAATTTGAGGAAGAAATTTCTGAGAATGTATGTCTGGAGTACAGTATTGTATGGTAGTGAAACATGGGCTGTGGAAAAACCGGAACAGAAGAGAATCGAAGCATTTGAAATGTGGTGTTACAGACGAATGTAGAAAATTAGATGGACTGATAAGGTAAGGAATGAGGAGGTTCTACGCAGAATCGGAGAGGAAAGGAATATGTGGAAAACACTGATAAGGAGAAGGGACAGGATGATAGGACATCTGCTAAGACATGAGGGAATGACTTCCATGGTACTAGAGGGAGCTGTAGAGGGCAAAAACTGTAGAGGAAGACAGAGATTGGAATACGTCAAGCAAATAATTGAGGACGTAGGTTGCAAGTGCTACTCTGAGATGAAGAGGTTGGCACAGGAGAGGAATTCGTGAATTCGTGGCGGGCCGCATTAAACCAGTTAGAAGACTGATGGCAAACAAAATAGGGACAATGCGAAGTAACTCCATACAAACAGTGTGCATGTAGACGATTCTGAACACTGAGTAAATATGGAACCTTTGGAAATTAGTGTACTGCCAATAAGTTTGAGATAAATACATGGTGTTAAGATGAAGAAAGAACCTGCTGATGTCGTGCATCCTATGTATGATTACTGAATGGAAATGTATCTAACCATTCACGTGCTTTATCTCTTATCTCTCATTATATTGCAATTATTAAATCTATTGCTACCAGTATTTTCACTGAAAACATGCAGGAGCGAAAGTTATCTCATTTAACTAAATTCTCTGTAAAAGCCCATTTCACGCCAGTAGCTGACATAGTCGGTATCATGGCAGGGCATAGTGTTCATTATTTCTACAAAAACCCTTTGAATGCCAGTAGCTGAGGCAGTAAGTATCACGGCAGGGTGGGTCAAGCATCGAGACGTTTTTGTAAGCAACTGAAGCTTTGATGGTGTGCAAGAAGGCCGAAAGAAGAATGGTATACTCCTGTCTGACGACATACATGCAATAATTGAAGGTCCATCCAACTGTTGCAATAGGAATCTTCTCATGTCGCTGCTAACACATCCGGATGAAGCCCACTTTGAGCATGTCTGTCTATTTTGAAAACACTGTTTCAGTCCAAATACCAACTATTACAGGAGATATCGCAGGTAGTAGATTGTGTGACGTGCACAGCACTTAGAGTGACATACACAGCACTATTACAGGAGGTATGGCAGGTAGAAGATTGTGTGACATACACAGCACTCCACTGAAAAAAGACGCCAAACACAGTGTTCATATTTGATGATGTTGCTGTAGAAAACCAAGATCAATTTCGGCGATATTTCTGTTTCCATCGCCATGTATTTTTATCTGCGTAAGACATATTCCAGAATCCCAAGGCAACTGGAGTGGGATAATCCAAACCAAATTATAGCATTCACATAGTGCAATCTGAATTTAAAACACGTTTACCAGTCTCATGTAGGAACCGATACGTCGTTGGATGACTTTGTAAAGATATGTACAGAATGCTGGAATGACTCACAGTATTAGTTTCTCGTTACTGATATATAGCGGTGCCGTGGAAAGAGGTGAGTACATCAATAGCGGCATCAACATGGATAAATTCACACGGTTGGGGCTCAGTCTGATAGGATGAGTGTGCATAGACAAAACAATCACTCGTACATGGACGCAAAAGTTCAATCTCTTGAAAGTAAAGTTGGAGGAATACGCAAGTAACTAGAGAAATAATGTCATATCCTTCTCAGACCGAACTATACACAGAATGATTGGGTTAATGTAATCGAAAATAAAGTAAACGACTTAACTAAGGGGAAAAGCTGTTATTGAGGAGGGGACATTGTTTGAACACGTTAATACAATTAAAAAGAAAAAGGTGACTTAACGGAAAGGAAAATAACTGTTACCGAGATGATGGAGCAGCATAAGCAGAAGAGCGGGTAAATAAAACCTCACGCTACGCACAAGTCCGATTAGTGTACAACGAGACGTCGACTAAGCGCAAAGTCATTGAGGCAAGCATGGCCATTCGAGAGAAATTACAATTTCTGAGGTTAGGGCATTTGAAGTGGAAGCAGACACTGCGAGAAACCTTTAAGCCGGATACGGAATCTCATTCACGGTCAGTGGTGGAAAACTATACATGACTGCCAAATATGCAGCAACCAGGCTCAAAATCATGTTTTAATATATTCACTTTTGAAAATCGACTTCAACTGATTAACAGCCATCATCGGTGCTTTCAACCAATATGTGCCCTGAATAGTAATACCGTCTTAAGCAGTGGTCAAAGACAGACATTATGTTTGACCTCTGCTTAAGACAGTATTACTATTCAGGGCACATATTGGTTGAAAGCACCGATGATGGCTGTTAATCAGTTGAAGTCGATTTGCAAAAGTGAATAAATAAAATATGATTTTGCGACTGTTTGCTGCATATTCTGCATATTTGGTAATTTTATGGTTTACGGTCGCTGCACAACTTGGGAACCACATGGAGCCCACCATTCTATACATGATTAGCATGCAGCCTACAGCTTATATGAAAAAACAATACAGATAGGGATAAGGGATAGGAAGAACACCTTGCCTAGTGAATGTTGATTTCCAAAGATCCATAAAAACTGTAAGCTCTGGAAATATATCGTGAAATACTGCTAATGACTGATCTGCATACGAGTGCAAAAAGACAAAGCAATGTAAAATACAAGTCCTGTATCGGATGTGAAAGAGGTGGCAGCGGTGTTGATATTGACATTCAGCATAAAAGAGTTTGTAATTCATTCCCGCAGTATACAGGGTGAGTCACCTAACGTTACCGCTGGATATACACTCCTGGAAATGGAAAAAAGAACACATTGACACCGGTGTGTCAGACCCACCATACTTGTTCCGGACACTGCGAGAGGGCTGTACAAGCAATGATCACAGGCACGGCACAGCGGACACACCAGGAACCGCGGTGTTGGCCGTCGAATGGCGCTAGCTGCGCAGCATTTGTGCACCGCCGCCGTCAGTGTCAGCCAGTTTGCCGTGGCATACGGAGCTCCATCGCAGTCTTTAACACTGGTAGCATGCCGCGACAGCGTGGACGTGAACCGTATATGGCCAGTTGACGGACTTTGAGCGAGGGCGTATAGTGGGCATGCGGGAGGCCGGGTGGACGTACCGCCGAATTGCTCAACACGTGGGGCGTGAGGTCTCCACAGTACATCGATGTTGTCGCCAGTGGTCGGCGGAAGGTGCACGTGCCCGTCGACCTGGGACCGGACCGCAGCGACGCACGGATGCACGCCAAGACCGTAGGATCCTACGCAGTGCCGTAGGGGACAGCACCGCCACTTCCCAGCAAATTAGGGACACTGTTGCTCCTGGGGTATCGGCGAGGACCATTCGCAATCGTCTCCATGAAGCTGGGCTACGGTCCCGCACACCGTTAGGCCGTCTTCCGCTCACGCCCCAACATCGTGCAGCCCGCCTCCAGTTGTGTCGCGACAGGCGTGAATGGAGGGACGAATGGAGACGTGTCGTCTTCAGCGATGAGAGTCGCTTCTGCCTTGGTTCCAATGATGGTCGTATGCGTGTTTGGTGCCGTGCAGGTGAGCGCCACAATCAGGACTGCATACGACCGAGGCACACAGGGCCAACACCCGGCATCATGGTGTGGGGAGCGATCTCCTACACTGGCCGTACACCACTGGTGATCGTCGAGGGGACACTGAATAGTGCACGGTACATCCAAACCGTCATCGAACCCATCGTTCTACCATTCCTAGACCGGCAAGGGAACTTGCTGTTCCAACAGGACAATGCACGTCCGCATGTATCCCGTGCCACCCAACGTGCTCTAGAAGGTGTAAGTCAACTACACTGGCCAGCAAGATCTCCGGATCTGTCCCCCATTGAGCATGTTTGGGACTGGATGAAGCGTCGTCTCACGCGGTCTGCACGTCCAGCACGAACGCTGGTCCAACTGAGGCGCCAGGTGGAAATGGCATGGCAAGCCGTTCCACAGGACTACATCCAACATCTCTACGATCGTCTCCATGGGAGAATAGCAGCCTGCATTGCTGCGAAACGTGGATATACACTGTACTAGTGCCGACATTGTGCATGCTCTGTTGCCTGTGTCTATGTGCCTGTGGTTCTGTCAGTGTGATCATGTGATGTATCTGACCTCAGGACTGTGTCAATAAAGTTTCCCCTTCCTGGGACAATGAATTCACGGTGTTCTTATTTCAATTTCCAGGAGTGTATTTCGTAAACCACACCAAATACTGACGAACCGATTCCACAGACGGAACGTGAGGAGAGGGGCTAGTGTAATTGGTTAATACAAACCATTCAAAAATGCACGGAAGTATGTTTTTTAACACAAACCTACGTTTTTTTAAATGGAACCCGGTTAGTTTTGTTAGCACATCTGAACATATAAACAAATACGTAATCAGTGGCGTTTGTTGCATTGTAAAATGTTAATTACATCCGGAGATATTGTAACGTAAAATTGACGCTTGAGTACCACTCCTCCGCTGTTCGATCGTGTGTATCGGAGAGCACCGAATTACGTAGGGATCCAAAGGGAACGGTGATGGACCTTAGGTACAGAAGAGACTGTAACAGCACATTACGTCCACATGCTAACACCTCTTTATTGGTCTTTTTCACTGACGCACATGTACATTACCATGAGGGGTGAGGTAAACGCACACACGTGGTTTCCGATTTCAATTACGAAGTGGAATAGACCTAGGTCTCTCCATAAAGAAAAGTTCCCTAACAGTTCTACCAGATAGGTAGGCATCCATTCAAAGTTGATGCTTGGATGCAGTGTCGTACACTCTCACTTTAATCGTCTGTACTGCGTGTGAATTACTTCCAAGGAACTGATCTAAGCATTGGGGATTGGAGTATCACACTGATTGGGCTGGAGACATATAACACCATCCCAAATATTACAGAAGTTAACAATTAACTGCATCTGAAGACTAATGGTGAAAATGAAATTGTGGAAATTGGACCTGCTGCCTATCACATAGACGATTTAAACGAAGTTTTAAATCAGTCATGAAAAGGCACTAAGGTCCGTGCAAGCGGATCACTCAACAGGTGACGCCGTACGCGCCACATATCTACCCTGTCAAGCTCGGTAACAACACTAAACACGAACAATATTAATGCAGTGCCAATTCTAAACGTGACAGACAATTGCAGTTCTAATGATTTACATACTTGGTGATAGTTCATAATTGTACGAAGTTACTCTGGCGTCCCAAACTGTCTTGTGAATGCTTCACATTTTTGTCAGGCATTGTAAATCTTATATATATTTGTTTGTTTGATCTTTTCCACCGCTTACGATGATGTGTTACTTCTTCAATACTGGAACCTTCTTCCCAATAATTCATTATTCTCTCGCTCCTGCTAGGTCTCCTTGCTTCTGTGATCTTAATTCTGGTTCGAGCACCAGGCCAGGTACTATCGTATCCCACAGCTGGAATATCCTGCAGCGCAGTACAGGCATTTTTTCAGTTGTTCCGGCTTTCCAGTTCCCCAAATTGTCCCTTGTAACGCAAGTGGTGTTCATTACGTTCTTGGTCAATGTCTTATCTTAAACTGTCATGAAGTGCTGGCAAATTTCACTCTTTTCTTTCGTATCATACTCGAAATTCTCATACAGTCCTGCCTTGAACTGTGTATCCAGATTTCACCTCGTGCTTTTATGCCCAAGATGTCTACCAAGATCTTTCGTTTTCGTCAGTGCTTTCTCAGTAAGGAAAACGGAATATAAGAAAATGTTTTCCTTTTTTTGGCGCATTTTTCACGAGAGTTCCCTTTTTTTACAGAGCTGTATGAACTTTCAGAATAAACGGCCAATACCCAAAAAAAAAGAAATGGAATGCAATCTGTATTGAAGACGAAACGAGTACACTATTGCATTTGGAATAAGGCTCCGCTTTGTTTGTTACAAATTCATGTAGGGATTCGTCTTCTCCCGTTACATTTACTCGCAGATTGCCGTGTGGTTATCACCAGGGACACGCGAGAGAAGGCTGAGGTTCGAAAACCTTTGCCTACCAGCAGCGGTCTGCAGTGAGGGAGTCTGAGGAGGTGGGAGGCAGCGGATAGCAGGCGGTGCGTGCTGTAGCAGGTAGCAGCAAACAGCGGGCAGCTGCTGGAGCCAGGGCTGCAGCAGCCAGTAGTGACAGTTCCTGGAGCCACAGCGGCGCTTATCAGCGCGGACGCTCCCGTATTCAAAGAGTGCCCGCCCCATCACGAGCGGCCGAGATAGCGAAACCTGCGCTGCCTGTTAAACGGAGAACAGCGTTGGCAAAGAATGCGTGCGGAATGCTTCCCTCTCAATAAACGTGTGTGATGATAAAAGTGCGCACAACGGCTGATTGCTGTAAATACTTTTTCTCTCAATGTTTAATAATGATAAGCAAATGCAGGCACAACAAGAACAATCATACCAGATTTCAGTTTCGAGAAACAGATGTTTCACTGATTACATTGCCATTGATCGAAAAGTTGTTTCTAATTTACTTACAATAAGGAATTGATTGTAAAATGCCTAGCAGAAAATTACTTACTGAGAAAAAAGAGTAAGCTAAATTTAATGGACCACACGCAGAAACTGGGCTAACTGCAGCAGCATTGATTTTTTATGAACCGATTTTTGGCTCATTATGTCATCATGAGGCAATAAATGGTTTCCGAGAATAAGCAAATACATCTACATTACCATCAACGTCGTATCGCGATGTGTTGAGCTGCTCACTCGGTTACATATTCCACAGTTCTGCTGAAATGACGTGAGACGAGTCTTTTTATAGTCTACGTGTAAATGCTTCGGTTATGAGCATAGCAACATACCGCTCATTTTCAGTAAACTAAGCCGCACTGAGGCTCAAAGATAATCTGGTGAGTATTGTAGCGTTTGTCAGCACTCGTGTTACACGTGAAACACAGATTTAACAAAAAGATAAACATATTTTCCCCCTACATTTCACATGCTCCAAAATATCTGCCCGTAGAAGAGAAGTTATCGACGTTCTTAATTTTTTTAATATTTAACAAATTTTTGTTGTTGTTGAGCAAAAGATCAAATGTTACTTTCACAGCTTCTTGTTGCTGTTACCTCTTCCAACTACTCACCTCCTTCTGTCCACCTGGTCTCCACCACGAACGGATCCTTGGTTCTATTCTGAGAGACTCCTAAGTTTGTTATTGTTTCCGTGCCCCACAAACCTATAACCTTACTCTCTTCCTAAGTTTTAATGTGTGACAGATACCTACAATTCTAATAGTGTTGATCTCTTTTTCTCGTTTATACGTCTCCCAAGTTTTCCCTCAACTGCACTCTCAGGTACCATGAAACTCTTTCATATCCAAAATTAGCATATTTTGTCTTACACACTTTTCTCAAAATGATATAACTTTTTTGATAGAAATTCCTTAGAAATCTATCCATGCTATTTATTCAGTTGATGAGTAGTGAAAATAACAGTGTTTTAGAACTTTTTGTTAGTGTGGAATACCAGAAAAATACAGGCATTTGGAACGGCACTACACTTTACTCACACTCATACCATGTATCACTTTTCTTCTTCCTTCCTTTGCACACTACACAGTTCCTGGATGGTATTTTCTCGATAGCATTTGTAGGGTGGAAGGAGAGTGGGGGTAAACTTAACAATATTTAAAAAATTGCTTATAACTTGAAAAATATCGAAAGATATCGAGTGCGCAATATGCCACTAAATATGTTGAGTCCTCAGCTTTCCACTAGTATACAGGGTGAGTCACCTAACGTTACCGCTGGATATATTTCGTAAACCACATCAAATACTTACGAACCGATTCCACAGACCGAACGTGAGGAGAGGGGCTAGTGTAATTGTTTAATACAACCATACAAAAATGCACGGAGGTATGTTTTTTAACACAAACCTACGTTTTTTTTAATGGAACCACGTTAGTTTTGTTAGCACATCTGAACATATAAACAAATACGTAATCAGTGCCGTTTGTTGCATTGTAAAATGTTAATTACATCCGGAGATATTGTAACCTAAAGTTGACGCTTGAAAGCTCCGACGTTCAGTTGCGTGTTGTAACAAACACGGGCCACCGTCGGCGAGCAGCATCTGCAGGGACATGTTTACGATGACGACCGTGTTTACGTGTGTGGCTGTAGTGCACTGTTGTGGTTTGGTCTAGCTGTCGCAGTGTCCGCATGTAGCGCTTGCTGCTATTGTTATTGTGCATTCGTCTCCGCACGCAGACCAACTGTAGTACACCGAGTTACCAGACGTTTGTGATAGTGTAGTGTTGTAGGAACTGTGACCATGATGTATACGAACTCTGAAAAGGCGGAGATGATACCCATCTATGGGGAGTGTCGACGAAATGCAGCTGAAGCCTGCAGGGTGTATGCAGAACGGTACCCGGACAGAGAGCATCCAACGTGCCGCACATTGCGAAACATCTACCGCCAACTGTATGCAACAGGTATGGTCGTAGCACGGGTCCGTAACAGGCCCGTCATAGGAGAAGCGGGTGCAGTTGGTGTGTTAGCTGTTCTTGATATGAACCCACACATGAGTACACGGGACATTGTGAGAGACGGTGGACGGAGTCAAAGTAGTGTCATGCGCATACTGCATCGTCACTGCTTTCACCCGTTTCATGTGTCGCTACATCAGCAATTACATGGTGATAACTTTAATCGTCGAGTGCAATTCTGTCAATGGGCATTAACAGGGAATGTGTTGCAGTTCTACCTGTTTACCGATGAAGCGGGTTTCACAAACCACGGGGCAGTGGATCTACGGAACATGCAATACTGGTCCGTGGACAATCCTCGCTGGTTCAGACAGGTAGAGCGACAGCGACCGTGGACTGTAAATGTATGGTGCGGAATCATTGGCGACCACCTCATTGGTCCTCACTTCATTGCAGGGGCCCAAACAGCTGCAACATACATTGCGTTTCTACAGAATGATCTGCCAGCGTTGCTCGAAAATGTCCCATTGGAAACGCGTCGACGTATGTGGTATCAGCATGATGGTGCACCTGCACATTCCGCAATTAACACTAGGCTGACCCTTGACAGGATGTTCGACGGGCGTTTCATAGGACGTGGAGGACGCATAAATTGGCCAGCCCGTTCTCCTGATCTTACACCTCTGGACTTCTTTCTGTGGGGTACGTTAAAGGAGAATGTGTACCGTGATGTGCCTACAATCCCAGAGGATATGAAACAACCTATTGTGGCAGCCTGCGGCGACATTACACCAGATGTCCTGCGGCGTGTATGACATTCATTACGCAAGAGATTGCAATTGTGTGCTGCAAATGATGGCCACCACATTGAACATCTATTGGTCTGACATGTCGGGACACACTCTATTCCACTCCGTAATTGAAAACGGAAACCACGTGTGTGCGTTTACCTCACCCCTCATGGTAATGTACATGTGCGTCAGTGAAAAAGACCAATAAAAAGGTGTTAGCATGTGGACGTAATGTGCTGTTCCAGTCTCTTCTGTACCTATGGTCCATCACCGTTCCCTTTGGATCCCTACGTAATTCGGTGCTCTCCGATACACACGATCGAACAGCGGAGGAGTATTACTCAAGCGTCAACTTTAGGTTACAATATCTCCGGATGTAATTAACATTTTACAATGCAACAAACGGCACTGATTACGTATTTGTTTATATGTTCAGATGTGCTAACAAAACTAACGTGGTTCCATTAAAAAAAACGTAGGTTTGTGTTAAAAAACATACCTCCGTGCATTTTTGTATGGTTTGTATTAACCAATTACACTAGCCCCTCTCCTCACGTTCGGTCTGTGGAATCAATTCGTCAGTATTTGATGTGGTTTACGAAATATATCCGGCGGTAATGTTAGGTGACTCACCCTGTTTAACATGTCATACAATCTACTAACAGAGAACAAGAAACGCTAAAAAAAAGTGATAGCTACTCGGCCCGTCTTACAGCCGGCAGTGTAGTAACGGACTTGGGAAACCCTGCGGCAGGCTCTGAGCAGGCTGTATAAGCCATTGGGTTAATAGACTGGTCGCTTCTTCTTTTCAGCCTCCTTCTCATGCTGCTCTTCTCGTAGGTTATGTGGAGGCGTCCTTATACCTGATTTTGAAGGTTCACCTGATCTTCAACTTCTCAGACGCTTCAATATTATTCTGTTCCAGTTTTCCTCGAGTCTATTATTCACTTCCATAAAATTCTGTTCTCCAAACCAGCATTCCCAGAAATCTCTTCCTCAGAATAAGGTCGACGTTTGATGTTAGGATAGTATCGTTTTCTATGGCTCGTCAGTAATGAGTGGAAGCTTCCTGTCACACTTGCGAGTTCAAAACACGATTAACTCTACAATCTGCTCTACGCCTTGTACATTTACACCACATAGGACGACATTGGCAACGACAATCACTCGCGCTGCTCACTGCAAATGCAGATGGGCTTTGATTACCAAAAATCAAGTAAAAGATTGCATGAAAAGTTAAATGTAACACTTAACTTTCGTGATTAATCAAAATTATTCCTAGAAATGGGACTTGTTTTACACCGGAACGATGATATAGAGTGTGCACAACTTCGTTATACAGAACCGACTGATGACATTTACTAAGAGTAGAAGGCTGACATCAGATAGTTGTAGGGCAGAAAAATGATAGTATTGGTTAAAATTATCCATTAATTTATTGACCCAACAAGAAAGATTCACAGATGAACGTAACTGCAGTGACAGTTCACTATGTCAAGGATAAAAACTACGGTGCCAGGAATTACGGATAGAATTGCGTAAATCAGCAGCATGACAAAATTTCTGTCTATTTTGAAAGGGCTGCATAAATGCTGAAGGAACCAGTATGCTATATAGAAGATACTCAAAAAGCCAATATCTTTTCAAAGTCCGAGCAGTTCGCAAATGCAATCCCAGTACAAAAACTTACAACACGAGGCAAACTCAATTTGCGGAATAAATTAGTAGGTTGTAAACAGAACAGGAGAAAAACAACGCAAGTGCTAAACGCGACACTTACTCAGAAAACAGAGAAAGAAGTGCCAGGCTGCATCGGATACCTTTCGATGTCTCCGCGACGAAACGTCGCCCATGCGGTGCGAACGGAAAACATCAGGTGTGTTCTTCTGCCTATCTTCCAACACGCTCGTAAACACCGTCAGTTGTGGTGGAGGTTTCGTGAGTTTTGCCACTGTGACAACCGAGAATTTCTCTGCAGTTCTAAAATGCAGTGGAAGCCTGCAGAAGTGTGTCTACAATCACTTCTTGTATTTCTGTAAAGTACTTAGAAGATGGAACTCATACTGGCTCCCTTGCAGCTTGTTTCCCACGCTGTGTGTCATAGAATGGCATTGGGACATTATCTGCATATACATCTAGGAATGTGTAGTTCTGGCTACCCCGCGAGTACCTAGCGGTAGCCCTGCCTGCCTGGGAACATTGTTATTAGCGGCGGCCTTCTCACGTTGTCTATTTTCACCGCAAATTTTAATCCCACTCCTGATTTTTTTTCTTTTATTTTCATCACTGTCTCCTATATGTATAGACAGAAGAGCTTGGGCGAACCGCTAAGTCCCTGTCTCAGATGCTTTCTAATCTGAGCGCTTCTTTCTTGGTCTTCCATTACATTTTAATGATAAAAATGAATTACAAAAATGTTTTATCATAATAACAGTAATTTGTTTACATCAGAGCATGGTTATCAAGAAACTGCATTTTGCAAAATTATATGATCTGAACATTACGCGTCCAAGAAGATTTGATGTTATGCTGCTCACTTATCAAGCGCAGTTACAGGAAACTAGAACCACTTTGTAGACGTCCTGATTGATACAACACAAAATCGAAGTGTTCAAATCGTTCAAATGGCTCTGAGCACTATGGGACTTAACATCTGAGGTCATCAGTCCCCTAGAACTTAGAACTACTTAAACCTAACTAACCTAAGGACAGCACACACATCCATGCCCGAGGCAGGATTCGAACCTGCGACCGTAGCAGTCGCGCGGTTCCGGACTGTAGCGCCTAGAACCGCTCCGTCACCGCGGCCGGCTACTCGAAATGTACTCACCGTCTTCATTATATCTGTCAGCACTGCGATAGTGAACAATGGTTGTCAGACAGTGGCTATGTAAGCAGGTACATTGAGTGCATGATGATTATTTCGTTCGTTTGCGTCTGCGTCGGGAAGTCAGCGATTTTGTTATGTTGTTTGTCTTAGTGGAGGCACTTTCCGTTTCTGTCCTCCCTTCCTCTGTGTGGTTTGCGGGCTGTGCCTGAGGCTTCGGAAACCATGAGTGACGTGTTGAAAGCATATCGGTCGGCCGTTGTATACGCGCGTTTCCCTGTTTGGAATTTCACCGGTCCGGCCGTAAGCCAGTTAGACAAGCAGCCGATACATTATATCCTGCAGGTTGTGATTTTTTAAGCCGCGTACACACTGCCACTGGAAACATGTTTCTGATGGAAACATTGTTTTCTGCGATGTTTGACAAATGTTTCCGCCTTTGTTTCTGGTCTCTGTTTCCGTCCGCACTGGCGGCAAACATTTCTCGATGTGTTCACGCCGTCTACAGTGCTCCTTGTATTATTGCGTTCGTATCGTCTGCTGCTGCGTTATGTCTGGTGTCGAAGAAATAATAATGGTATGTCGTGCTGCATTATTAATACTAGAAGGTTCACACAAACAGAATGAAAGGTGTCCTCGTCGTTGGTGGAGAAAAACATTCTATAGAAGATCTGGCGGAAATAAATTGCTACGTGAGCTGAGTATGGAAGACGGCTCTGGCCGATTTTGAATATGTGACAAATATGATACCACCATTTGTTTAAAAAAAAGACATGAATTTCAGGAAAGCGATTTCGGTCAATCAAAGACTTGCAGTTACTCTTCGTTTTCTGGCAACAGGTGATTCATTTCAAAGCCTTGAGCATTTATTTCAAATTTCGAAGGAAGCAATATCTCAAACAGTATCTGAAGTATGTAGAGCTCTGGTGGAAGGATTATCTAAAGGTAAGTAAATGAAAAACATCGTTAAATAAGTATTTTTTCGAAATGTTATTATTTGTCAATTACATTACATATCTCATCAAAGACAACTTCTTCAATTGTGTTATCATTGTCTTCATGACTCGTCAATAAAACACGGGAATTATTACTTGGTGATGACGGCCCTGCCACATTCATACCCACTGTCTACTGATGACCTTCCAAACACGCTACATTCTGTTTCATTAACACTTCATTAAGCAAAGCCATAGTTTTTGCTCGTTCCAACTCTGGCAATCTCCGTGACACTGATGCCACATACTGGCCATATGTACCGCGTTCGTCGCTCTTGTTCTCTTCTTGTTTTTGCAACACTTTAGTTAATAATTGAGACGCAATCTTGTAGGACTGCTGCATATATTTTTTCTGGCCCATCCTAATTTTTCGTGGTGGAGGACTGGGAGGTCCAGCCGCAAACTCTTCGTCTTCATTTATGCCCTCTGGCGAATGTACGAAAACCTAAAATCAAATTTATTTCTTTTCAGATACCTGCGACTGAAAACGACTGGCGTGAAACAGCATGTTTGTTCTCACAAATTCTTCAGTTCCCCAATTGGGTCGGAGCAATTGATTGGAAACATGACGTGCTACAGTGCCCTGTTGGTAGTGGTAGTGAATATTATAATTATAAAGGTTCATTCAGCATTGTGCTGCTTGCTGTTGTCGATGCCATCTACAAATTTTTGTACGCAGATATCGACTGCCAAGGCAGAATATCAGATGGTGGTGTGTTCAAAAACGCGAGCATAAGTGAGTTAATTAACAAAAAGAAACTTATCTTGCCACAAGCTGAACGCTTACCTGGTGGCACAAAGGCCCTACCACAGCAGACGATGCTTTTCCCTTACAAAAAAACATTATGAAACCATACGCGGGAAAACATCTTAAAGGTTCAAAAGACAGGTTTTTAATTACAGACTTTCTAGGGCCAGAATGGTTGTTGAGAACACTTTCGCCATTATAGCTTCAGTTTTTTGTGTGTTTAGAAAACCTATTTTGCTACAGCCGGAGAAGGCAAAAACTGTCACACTTACAGCTGTATGTCTCCACAACTTTTTAAGGGTAAATGCTGAGAAAAGCAACCAGTACACCCCACGTGGAAGCTACGATTTACAAACAGGTGAGATGATTCCAGGTACATGGAGACGAGATGACACTGCATCAGTTTTCATTGCAGCACAGAATATACCAAGGAAAGTTGCTTCTACGAATAAACAAATTCGAGATGAGTTTGCTAACTATTTTTTAAGCCTACAAGGAAGTGTACCGTGGCAAAATAACTATGCGTGAATGTGACTGTATACCATAAAATACAAATAAAGACAAACAAGCATAATTTTCGTACCCGATTATCCACAGTATCTGTTGCCTCCTTCGGCTCCTGAACATCATCCAAGAACTGCAGCGGCCGATAGCCGAACCAGTTAGAGTCATATACAGTGTCTGCACCACTAACAGATGGTCTGCTGGAAGTAATATTTCTTTTCTCACGCCTGTAAGGAACCACGAGCGATCGCATCTTTTTCTCTACACTTCCCTTGTCGTGCCAAAAGCTGCTGCAATTTTTACAAGTGCATCATGTTTTATAACAGTGTTTTTATATTCCTTGCTCCGGACGTTCCATAAGCAATCCTCCCTCTGGTACATGGCAATTAAATCAACAATCTGCTGCCTTGACCACTAAACTGTTTTAGAAAAATAAAGCGAAAACGATATTATAGTAAAAACAACACCACTTAACAGTTGACGACACATATACACACACACACACACACACACACACACACACACACACACACACACACACACACACACATACACACGCCGTGCAGTGATGTCAAGTGCCGCGCGGGATTAGCCGAGCGGTCTTGGGGAGCCACAGTCGTGGACTGTGCGGCTGGTCCCGGCGGAGGTTCGAGTCCTCCCTCGGGCATGGGTGTGTGTGTTTGTCCTTAGGATAATTTAGGTTAAGTAGTGTGTAAGCTTAGGGACTGATGACCTTAGCAGTTAAGTCCCATAAGATTTCACACACATTTCAATATTTGATGACAAGTTGCAGCTAGCCTGAAACATTGTTTCCTTTGATCTGTACCGACACTGCTACGGATGGATGTTTCTGGATTTCGTACCATGTTTTCAAACGAGTTTCCAAATGGTGTCCACATCAAGTAGCCGAGAACATGTTTTGAAAACTTATTTCAGGCTCAGTGTGTACGTGGCTTTAGAATTCCTTTCCAGACTCATAGTTCTGGTACTTCTTAATCTCTGAAAGTTAACTGAAAAAATTGGAGTTTGTTGTATGTAAATACTTAAACGTGTTTAGTAAAATGTCTTAGCAGATGGGTCTTGAAGCCCATGACGTGTCATCACCGCCCCTCCCCTCCACCCCTGGTCTTTCTTAGGCGCTGCGTGTTCTGGGTCCACCCTGGAGACCTCGACGAGCAATGCCGCTTATGCCTCATTCCATCTACGCTCCAGAAGAGCGTCCTCTTTTCCTTCTTCCTCGAAGAGACGGTTTTAATATTCGCTTTCACTATACGTCGTCATCCAACCTTCCCTGTTGGTTGAGCTACAATAAATGCTTTCTTTCTACCGTTCCAGTTACCTGTTTGAGGTAGCAGTTCTTCCGCTGCGACGTTCTTGAGTGTATGCTTGACGGAATTCTTACCGCGTTAGATATTTCAGCCTCGAGCTTTCGAAGCCTTCATCGGTCGACATTGTAAGGAGATTGGCTTTCAGGAGGCGATTAGGTACATTGGTTATCCAAATTTCGTCACGGAGATGTCACGAATGAGCGTAACTTCCATGACATACCAGGGTGTATTTCTGTGTATATGACTGAAGAACGTTGGTAGCGATAATGATTTTGGTTGATCGTGGGTGAATCAACAGACTGCTTCGTTGCCTTTCAACATGGAGCGCCCGTTTCCGAGCACATTTAAGGGTGTAGCCGCTGCCTTTGTCGACAGAACGCCAGTACGTAGATAAATAGGATAATGCTTTTGTTTTATGAAACAAAATCGCATTTTTGTTCATGAGTCTGGTGTTCGCCCACAATTGTCGAAACTGCGATCTGTAATATGGGTGTTGTTGTTCTGTGGAACGTTGTGAAGTTGTTCTTACTGTAATCAGAGAAGCTGTTCAGATCAGAATGAATAACGAGACCTTTAACCGGGACAGTGGTCACGCCCTTAGTGGTGCAGCATGGAAACAGTTGCTTGATGCTGAAAGGCAACAAAGAAATCAATAGAGTAATTCACCATGTATCGAAATCAGCATCACTACCAACGTTGTTCAGTCATAAACATAGGCATATTTTCTGATAGCCGACGGAAGTTCCGTGGCTTCGTGACGTCCAATAAAAATTCGTAACAGCCTGCTGACGTGGAAGCTCCTAGCAATGATGATGGAGGAAGTCGTCGAAAGCTCGAGATCGACAAAACTAACGCGGCAAGAGCTCCGTGAAGTGTTTCTTCCGTTACCGTCTTGCTGAATCCCATAATTTCTCGTATTCAATTATTCATCACAAATAAACACACCCTTCTAACGGAAGGTACTACTAAGTGAACTGACTGATCATAGTAGCAAGGAAGAAATCGGGAATTCTTAATTAGTGTTGCGTGATAAATATGTTAAACTAATTTTAAAATATTAATCAAATGAATTACACTAGGCTACACGTAATTGATGATGTTGTTCTGAGTTCAGGTCCGATACAAAGAGATTGGAGTGCAGCAGAGGAAACTGTCGTGGATCGCATCAAACAAGCGAAAAAAAGACAGAGAGTATAAAGTGATTGAGTAAATTATAGCCAATGCATGAGGGACACATGGACATAATATTTCAGTACAAACGTAAGATTCAGAGTGTTGTGTGTGTGCTCGCGTGCGTGCGTGTGTGTGTGTGTGTGTGTGTGTGTGTGTGTGTGTGTGTGTGTATGATTGTGCGTATGAGACTGTTCACGAATGAGTGTGTGTGGGTGTGTGACATTCATTTTCTTAATGAGCTGCATGTTAAGGTTTAAACATCAAGAACTGAAGTTTATTTGGAGTACCAGTACTGTGCATGGACCAGATTGTAATGGCATCTCCGTAAGGGGTGGTGTCTGTGTGTGGAAATGCCCGATGGAGCGACGCGCCAGCCTGCAGCCGGGGCCCCGCTGCTCTCTGCTCCGTGGTGGCAGAGGCGGCTGTCCGCTGGTCTCCACCCCCACCTGTCGGACTCTGTGGTTCGTCATACAACGCCAGGTACCTCTCTTGGCCTCAGCATCGGTGGCAGCGGTTTTGGAAAGCAAACCAGTGGGCCGTGGCACGAATTCCCGTGAAGGACGTAGCGCTGTGGCAGACATAGCCTGGTCTCGTTCGGAGGCTGTTGCTAGTGCTGTTGCTAGTCATTTCACAATCTGGCGGTGCTCTGGAGCCACGGTGCGGCTACTCCCTGATTTGGATGACGTCCTGCCCTCGTATTCAGCCTCATTTTTACACTGTTACTGCCCATTTGTTTCTGTAAAACCTGCTGTCTAGTCACGTGTCCCGTAACAAACAGACTCGCTCGAGTGTGGAGGCTACGAGCCACCTACTCTACCGCCCTTTGCTGCGTGAGCCAGTTTACTGCTGTGCTCAACTGTCCTCGCTTCACGACACACCTGAGCATCTGTTATCGTGCTCTACCTGTCGTCACAGCGTGGCTGAGGCCAGCCTGTCACTGCAATACTCCGCAACAGCCACCATGCTACTTTCAGTCACTTACACTAAAATACTGAATAGTGCCATTTACACTGCTTCCCTCAATGGAAAGGAACCGGTCCGTAGGGTCTCAATCCCACCCATTTCTCTGCTTTGATTACACCAACATTCTTTATCTGTACAGTCACCGCAACATGCTATTCCCAACTACTACGTATCAAACCAGTCGATCTACCTGTCAACTCTTGTCCTGGGAATCCATTCTACCGGCTGATATAATTTGCCTTAAGGAGTGATCCACATCTGGTTCCTAAGTATCGTTCAGAAAGATAAAATTCTATTTGGATAAGATGTCTAGTGGCTCGTGTGGCCAGTACAGGTGTGGCTGTGTCATATTAAGTAGAGTAACTCCTGTCACAGCCACTGGTAAATGAAACGTAGGTCCTGCTGTATGACACCTAGCCTTCTTATTCCGCCCCTGGCGGAGAGGTACGGTAGTGCCCATACTAGCATTATTCTTCTTCGTCTGGCAACCTGACATGGATCCCTATCACCTCCCCTCCCTTCATCAAGACTGCTGATTCCGAACAGCCATCACTTCATTTTTCTACAGAAAAAACTACTTTAAATAAATATGTAAGTCTACCCCTACTACTATCAACACTACATCCTACACTAACCGTACAAATAAACTCCACAATGTCGATACTCATAACCAGTCCCTTGACCTTAATGTATAACGAGTCTGAGGTATCTGCACATCCCTCTCATGATGGTCATAGTTTCGCTTTTCCCTCTTAATATAATTCCTTACTTTTACTAGCAGCCGGCCGTGGTGGCCGAGCGGTTCTAGGCGCTACAGTCCGGAACCGCGCGCCTGCTACAGTAGCAGGTTCGAATCCTGCCTCGGGCATGGATGTATGTGATGTCCTTAGGATAGTTAGGTTTAAGTAGTTCTAAGTTCTAGGGGACTGATGACCTCAGATGTTAAGTCCCTTAGTGCTCAGAGCCATTTCAACCATTTGAACCAATTGTTCTATGAAATCTCTCTGTCCTTCCATCAGCTTGTGGATATACTGGAATTTCATCACTCTCTGCGACTGACACAATTCCTTCATCAAGTCTGGAATTAAGTTCGCCCCTTGCACATTATCATCGTCTGTCGCACTCTGAACTTCAATATGCACCTATTAACTAACGTCTGTGCCAATGTGATTGCCTGTCGGTCCAGCATTGGCACCATCTTGACGTAAAGAGAAAAATCATCTATTACCATCAGCATGAAACGATTGCCCACTGATGTTCTGCTGAATGTGAGGTAACGGGCGAGTTGTGGCGCCCTGGAAGTATTCCAAGTCCGGAGTTGGCGTGGCCGCGCTGGAGCCTCTCTGCGTGCCGCGGCCCGGCAGCAAGCACGTGGTGCCGAACGTCAGCTGAGCATGAGGGGCAGCTCCAGCGCGTGGTCCAGCCGCGTGGCTGCGAGTTCCGTGGAGACGCTGTGTCGATGAAGGAGACACGCCGGGAGTGCCAAAGTTGGCGGACTTCATGAAACCTTAATGGCAGACACTTCACAGTTCGTATAGAAATACGAGGGCCGTTCAGAAAGTAGCCTCCGGTTGATTTAAAAAAATACACCAAGTTAAATAAAAATATTTCAATATATACATCTTACAACTACATCTTTGCACTATTTTTCTACACAGTCTCCATAGCGATTGAGGCACTTATCGTATCTCTTCACAAGCTTTGAAATTCCTTCTGCATAAAAATCACCCGCTTGTGCCTGGAGCCAGCCTGTGACCGCATCTTTGAGCTCTTCGTCGTCATCAAACCGCTGTGACCCGAGCCATTTCTTCAAATGCATGAAGAGGTGATAATCACTTGGCGCCAGGTCTGGGCTGTAAGGTGGATGGTTGATAACGTCCCACTTGAAGGACTCAAGAAGGGCCGTTGTTCTGCGAGCAGAGTGAGGACGGGCGTTATCGTGCAAAAAAACGATACCGGAAGTCCGCATACCACGGCGTTTGTTCTGTATAGCCCGTCGTAACTTTTTTATTGTTTCACAGTACACGTCTTGATTAATGGTCGTACCACGTTCCATGAATTCAACCAACAACACCCCTTTGGCATCCCAAAACACCGTTGCCATCAGTTTTCTGGCAGAAAAATCTTGCGAGGCTTTTCTTGGTTTGGTAGGCGAATTTGAATGTGCCCACATCTTTGATTGTTCTTTTGTCTCAGGGTTCACGTACTTAATCCAGGTTTCGTCACCGGTCACGATTCTGTTTAACAATGGTTCTCCTTCGTCCTCATAACGTGACAGAAAGTCTAATGCAGAGGCCATTCTTTGAGTTTTGTGGTGGTCGGTAAGAATTTTGGGCACCCATCGTGCACAGAACTTACGGTAACCCAATCTTGCTGTCACTATCTCGTACAAGAGAGTCTTAGAAATCTGTGGAAAACCAGTAGACAACTCCAACATTGAGAAACGTCGATTTTCACGAACTTTTCCATCAACTGTCTGAACGAGTTCGTCAGTCACCAATGATGGTCTACCACTCCTCTCTTCATCATGAACGTTTTCTCGTCCACTTTTAAATAAACGTACCAATTCACGGACAACTCCTTCACTCATAACTCTTGGTCCGTACACGGCACAAAGCTCACGATGAATAGCTGCTGCAGAATATCCTTTGGCTGTAAAAAACCTTATGACAGCACGCACTTCACATTTGGCGGGGTTTTCTATTGCAGCACACATTTCAAACTGCCACAAAAACTAAACTAGCGCAGGTACGACGTTCACTCGACCACGGCTTGATGCCGACTGACCTGTTGAGTGCGTGAACGCACAGATGGCGTCGCTACTCCCCCCACAACCCGCACTGTGACCAATCGGAGGTTACTTTCTGAACCGCCCTCGTAAATAGTAGCCAAATGAATCATGATTCCTCAAAAAGAAACATGTAACTTATCATTATTTGCACGTCGATTCTGATGGTGTAATCAGATTTTCGATATCTTTATTAGTTTAAAGTTTACTATCTATCCTATATGACTGCTCGTTGGCTGTAGGCTGGTTCTTTATATATTTTTTAATTTATATTGAACCTCTGTGACCATCTCCTCGCGCTACCTTAGAGAATTTTACTCGACTTTGCGTCCTGGCTGCTAATATACCAGGCCCATAAGAAATGGTATCTATGTTTTGACCCTTATTTGATTTACTTGGTAAACAAATTAATTATTTTAGAAATGTGCGCAACGGAAACTGGCGGGAGTTTCTCTAAGATAACACGTTCTGGGGTGGTTGAATTCAAAGCCGTCACTATAGCAGCTGGTAGCCTATCTAAATTCAAATTGCAGATTATTTCTATATTTTATTTAATTTAGATGATCAAACCGAATAAGATACATCCTACCCATTTCATGTGTCAGGTGACTGAGGGAATATTTCTTAACTGAAATGCTGACTCTCATTTAATAGATTTACTCGTATTTTCTACTTTGATGAAAACTTTAGAAGCCGACACATTACAATTTTTCTTTACTTACAAAACTTATGTCTGAATCAGCGTTACCTCTCATGGGTAGGACAATGACAAAACGAAAACACTACACGAATAATTTCATATATGACACATAATTTCATAATAATACAAAAAATATATGACACATAATTTCATAATAACACAAAAAATACATAAGTGGGCCACACCGTCTTCAGCGAGAAAATCGTCATTCATTCTTTAAGACTCACTTATCGCCATGCATGAATTACACCACTAGAAATTTAAGGTAGGCCACTGCTGAAGGTAGATAACCTCTATCAGAGAAAAGATTCTGGGCAAAAATGATGTACTGTTGGCGCCAAAATGAAGTGAAAACTGAACTCACAAAGAAAGTACCAAAAATAATTAAATTTCGCGACAGAAATTTCTCGATCTACCATACGATACGCAATCTGCACTCATTGAGCTAAAAGTGAAGCTTATAACTCGGGAAAAAGCTACATGAAATTATGGTTCCTGTTGCAGGCTCACTACCACAAAGCAAAATTTCACAAACACATTTCATAGAAAACTATTGCAAATAAATTAAAACCGTAACCTGTACCGACGAAGATATGTTGAATGCGTGCTATGAGCATACCCTGTCGTGAATTTTTAGCCATATTACCTCATTTCTATCTCACCAAATCTGCGAGCTGCTATGCTCCCGCGTCCGGTCCGTCTCATGGCTGGCCCCACAGTGCTCTCCACGCGCCAAAATCCGACCAACGTTCCTATTCAGACGCGGTGGTGGGGAGACTCACTTCACCCCCGGATCAACTTTGTAACCTACCCTCGTGCCTGTTTTCATCTTTGCCTGCTGCTCTGGCATACCTGCCGTTATTCTTGTAATGTTGGCAATGACTGCTATTCCCTTAAACTGTTCCCTTTGGTCCATTCTCCCGCTACATTTGACTTCCATTCATACCCATGCACACTTATACAGGATGGAACAAGGAGTATACATATAAACGGCGTGTGACCTTTTTGTGAAATGATGAAAAGAAGTAAACAAATGCGTCAAATATTCCTTTCACCCAGCAAAGTATTGAAGCTGCTAGCAATCAAAGAAAAACTTATATCTCGATATAGAAAACATAATTACTTCCTATTGTAACCTGAGACAAAACGAAAGTAACGCCTCACCTAACAATAAATTAGACAAGTAACACACAGCAACGAATTTCCAAAACCTAAACGGTTCATCCGACTGCGTCGATCGGCATGTCATTAGAAAGCTATTAGTGTAAACCTAAATTGGTATAAATTACAGGCGTGTAACTTGAATAGTACATGAGTTATTGGAGGTCAACGTGGCCTATTACTATCGATCGCGTCAGGCCATAAGTACTACACAGTTACATAAAAAAAAGGTAGCAACATGCTCATAAATATATTTATTCATCTATGTCTTTGTTTATATCTGATATATACTATTGATGAAGAAATTGGTCAAATATTTACTGTGTTAGCACAGAGACATAAAGCTACTGGCCTACTTTTGCTTGCTATTCCTTTCATATATGTTTATTTAATTTGTTTATGTATTTAATAACGTATGTTAGAGGGTGTTTATGGTCGAGCCATAGGACTATTTATTTCATTCCAAGTTATTTAAATGTAAATCCAGTATTTTGAATGTGTATCATTATGTTTATGAATGTGCGTTGGATTGAAGAACTGGTGGGAGCGCTCTAGCCAATCACAGCGTTCGTCAGGGGGAAGACTGGATGGAAACGGTTGGGAGAGGACACGGAAAGTCCCAGATAGTACGGCGCGACGGACGCACCGTCGCGGCAGAGACTTGGAGAGTGTGGAGCGGTTTGCGCGTGGTCGTGGCAGATAGAAATACTTCGGAGTGCCGACTTGTGCACTTGTGAGATTTCCGTGGCTTCTACATTGAAGACGTAGTGTAAGTTTAGAAGTGAATATCTCGCGAGCTATGTTGTCGTTTTAACCGCGAATTTATCTTCAGAACTTTTTCTTAAGAATTTACTTTATTTACTAGCGACTCATCAAGAACATTAACACATTTAATCACACTATGTGAGCGTAGAAGTAGTTGCCAGGGAGTAACTGATGAAATCAAAATGAAATTTCTTTTAACAAATGGGAAATTATTCCTAAAAGTTTTTTTTTAGAAACAGATTTAAAATTATAAGCAGAAAGCACCCTCTAAATATCAAGTAACAATTAATTCAGAGGCAGAAAGAAACAAATTTTTGAGTGTATGAGCTTTCAGGCTGAGAACCTTGCCGCTCCCTTTTGACACGGCTGTAGTCACGACCGCTCACAACAACCTCTGAAAGACTACACTGGTGCAAATATGCAACACACCAGATTACCTTAAAGTAAAAGTTTTAACAATTCACACAAGCACACAAGCTATGCACCCCGTAGGCGGGATGGAAATGGTACAAAACACTAAAATTAAAAGATTAACTTGCCACCAAAGCTGCAGCTTGATTTTAACTTCTAAGAAAAGTCTTACAGTGGAAGGGTCGCAACTTTATATACTAAAATGACCATTTAAACAAAAGCCCATGAAATGCAATCTTACATAAAATTATACAAGGTTGGCCAAACATGTTCTACAGTACACATATACCGCCTCTCAAGATGATAGGCAAGATAAAAACATTTTTCAGGAATTAGGCCGTTACGCTTCAAGAAATAAATTCGTTTACACACCGAATCCGACAAACATGACTGAGGCAGCTATTAACGTACGCCAGATTGATAGGGCGATTACCGAACAACGCGAACCGCAGGTTGCTCTAACCCGTCTCTACTCCACAATGGAAAAACCGGACCACCTAATTCATAAATAAACACCTTCCCGTTGGAGGGCAAACGGAGAAGGATGGTGGGACGACCCCAAAACAAAGCGGCTGGTGACCTCACGAGAACACAAGTAGAATTTAACAAGTAAATGAAACAACATAGCATCAATCACTTAACTTCTAATAAACTGCGACTTCTGGCGAATACCTGGCGCAGCACCCCTCAAAACGCTCTCCCTAACCGTCCGCTGCCAGCCGCTTCAACGGACTCAGGAAGGCGCGCCTATCTCCCGTCTTATGGCGTCGCAGCACGCACCGGCCATACCAATGTCGTGGGTTGACTCCTGTTGCTCTCGTATCTGCCCGAAGGCACTACCCCTCGCTATACGGCGCAGCCCACTGGACTCACGTGGCGACCTCACATGCGCCGACGCTCAAGGCGGACAAGTCATCTTGTGTCTCAGTGCGCGACCGACCAACCGATCGATCGAACCTTCAATGACCATTGCCTGAGCAACTCGAGCAGACTGGCGGCCTAACGCGCAGACTCTGATGCCCTCCCTGAGTGGCTTTAAAGATTGATTCGAACGAAAGACATGCTAACACTCCGGACGACAGACAGACACTAACTGCCCCACAAATCTGGACGAGAGACAGACTAGCAAGCTGGGGACGAGAGACTGACCCCAGACCGACTCCAGACTCACCCACACTGACCCAGACTGACCGCAGACTGGCTCCAGACTGACTCCAGACTGACCCTACGACTGACTGTGGCGAGCTCATAGCGCCCCTTAAATGCACGTGAACAAGCTACCGCCGGCCGCGGTGGCCGTGCGGTTCTAGGCGCTCCACTCCGGAGCCGCGCTGCTGCTACGGTCGCAGGTTCGAATCCTGCCTCGGGCATGGGTGTGTGTGATGTCCTTAGGCTAGTTAGGTTTAAGTAGTTCTAAGTTCTAGGGGACTAATGACCACAGCAGTTGAGTCCCATAGTGCTCAGAGCCATTTTAACCATTTTTGAACAAGCTACCTTTCCCTTTTCCCACCAGAGGGAGACACCAAAGCTGCGATTGCCACAGCGGCGCCACCGCCAGAAACGGAGGGCGACTGCTTCACATCTACGCGCTGCGGCACGCTCTTAGAAACAACAATTTTTACCACGGCTCAGCGTTGATAGCTAATTACGTACAATAGGAATCTATTGTATCCTTGTTATTCAACATGTTTTATTTAATTGGTGGACCATCGACAGGCCGGCCGCAGTAGCCGAGCGGTTCTAGGCGCCTCAGTCTGCAACGGCGTGACCGATATGGTTGCAGGTTCGAATCCTGCCTCGGGAATGGATGTTTGTGATGTCCTTAGGTTAGTTATGTTTAAGTAGTTCTAAGTTCTAGGCGACTGATGACCTCAGAGCCATTTGAACCATTTGTACCATCGACACAAATAAGTGTTTTGCAGAAATATAAAAATTCTCAGAAGTACTTCTACTATTATACTCAGCATTTAAAGTCGTTAAGATAGTACCTGCAGATTTTATTTAATTGTAATTTTTCATTTATAAATGTTACATTCAAAATTCACAATTGCCGAGTGATAGAAACCTTCGACTATTCGATTCATGTGTATATTCATATTGTGTGCTGTATACTCAGCAGTATTTGGCTTGTAACGCGGCAACTACGTATCCCAGCGCCTAGACAACGAAACCAACCAAAACTGTTAATATTTTAACTTTGAGTCTGTGGGTATGTAGTTGAGGGCCATTTCATTTAATTTTAAAGCCCGCATGAATCATCCTAACAATGAAACTAAAAGGTTCTGTTGCTTCTGGCAACGTATCGATCCATATCATTCTTCCTTGTTTTCCGCCAATAGCTCCCTGTCACCCCTCTATTCGTTGCCTGCATCCACAATTGCCTTACAGGACGTGATCATGCAACTCACGTAACGCTTCTAATTTTGACTTGGATGGCATCACCACTCGCAGCCCCAATTTTGTCTCTCTGCACAACAATCTCTCATGCATACTAAATAGCTGCTGTTTCTTATACTGCTCACATCCCTCGTCTTCTTTTGTGCTTTTCGCCATTCTGCAAGATCGTGACCCAGTGTTTGTATTACAGCTATTTTTCTATTTCGCCCACCTACATTTCTGTGTTTCCTTCCCAGCTTGTAGATACTTCATACTGACATTCACTGAGTTTCAATGTGCATCTCATTAAACTACTAGATGGATCTCCCAATCTTAGTAACCACTTGAAAGGTGCATATTCCATTATCGCCTTAAATTTCCTCCTGTGCGACTAACATCGAAAGTACGTTATTCCATATACCACACTAAGCATCTCTCTCACCCTTGTAATTTCCTTCTGCAGCCAGGTCAATTGTCTTGATGCAATGGCAATAGGATATCCTTGACCATCGACCTCCTGACTCAAAACACAGCCAAGTGAGTGATTTGATGCATCACATGACAATACAAATTCTTTATGAAAATATGGAATACCAAAACTGGACTGGATGTCAACACCTTCTTTGTCAAATGCTCCCTGACACTCCTACGACCACACAAACTTCTACCTTTTCTTCAACAATTACGTAAGCGGACTTGCAGTAGGTACAAATCCTTTCACGAATCTCTTATAATAATTCGTAAGAGCAAGGAATGACTGTAACTCCCTAACAGTTTTTGCCACTGGAAAATCTAGCACTGCTTGCACCAACCTTGGACCAGTCATTACACCACCCTTACCTATGACATGGCCCAATTAATTAACTTGCCTCCAGCGGAAAGTGGTATTTTTCGGCGTTGAGAGTGAGCCTTGCTGCACGTAATCTGCTGAATACTTCTTTTAAAAATCTGTTTTTAGTCTTCGTTCAGGAACCAGTTCTAACTGGTGATATTTGCTCTTTATGTCCAACATCAAGGTAAACTTGCTTTTGCTATGTTATCTATGGTCTCCATGATATTCGGAATAAGGCATGCATTTGTCCTATTCAAATAGCGATAATCGCAAACAGAACCAATAGTTCTACGAAACGTCCATACAGTTGTTAGGTAATATTACAATACCTGCCCTGATGCACTGTTATTTTCTGCTATTATTCTGCCAGCTAATTGTTGATTTATGAACTCTTCTAAAATTGTTTGCACTGACCATGGTATTCTATTGAACGATATGTGCTGAGATTCGATCAGGATAGAGCCAGTGAAAAATGTCGATAGTTCCCAACCGCAAGGTTGGACGAGTAGTACATCTTCGAGTAGTAAGATCTTTGAAAGCTAACTGAGCTAGGTGCACGCGGTAAAAGTTTGAGTAGTGGTGAGGAGATGCGCAGAGACAGCAGACGTGTTTCGAGTCGGAGCTAGATGCCTGCAGGAGGCAGCCGGGTCGTGACAGCATCAAAGTAAGAATTGGCGCTACGCACATAATAAGCTATATATTGAGCGAAACTCGGCACATACCTGGGGAAACTAGAAAAAATAATTAATAAAATAGGTTTTCTTTGGTTAAATAATGTCTAAAAGCTAGATAGAAATCCCATTGTTGATGCAATAAGCGTTTTGTGAAACTTTCTCGTAAATCCATGCTATAGAAGTTTTTTTTAGTTTTTCACATGTGCCTTAAAAGTTTGAACAATAAATATTTTTTAGATAAAATTAGACTTTCACCTCACACCTTATGTCGTTCTCCGCATCCTGTGCTTGCATTGAACCAAAAGGTACATTAAAGTAAAGTTCCCATGAGTAAAGCTAATAATTTCATTTATCAGAGTAAAATAATCTATATGCCATTGCACAGTTGGCAAATTATTCAGATCAGGACAGAATTTTTATTAAGTAACAAACAGGGCCAAAATGAGTAAAGTTATCTAGAATGACAATTTTATGCCATTGCACTACGGCTGAGTTGAATATATGTTTTATTATTGGCTAAACGCGAAGGAGTGCACGAGCTAAGTCGACAGACGCAGTCAGATGCAGGTTGGTGACTTTCATTTATTTTTACCACTAAACTTTAATGCAGTCAGATGTGTATTTTGAGTATTAATTTTCCAACAATATTTTCATGCAGTCAGATAAAGTTCAGTTCAGTTAAATACGCAGTCAGATGCAAGTTTTATTAAAGACTAAAGCAGTCACATGCAGTTCAGTCTAGTTTAAATAGTGAATTTTTTACTAACAACACTTTCACTATGTGGCCCTTGTTATACAGTCGCTTCATTTGCTATTGGAATCATATGTTGTGTTACTGGTGTGGCGGGTAACGGCCCTTTTGGAAGAAGCAGATCCTGGAATTCTAGCTGCGGATCCTCCAACTGTGCTCTTTCTACTCCTTTCTAGTCTACATCTACATCTACACGGATACTCGGCAAATCACACTTACGTGCATTCGTAGGTTTCAGCGAATTACCATCACATTAATTCTCTGTTATTCCAATCTCGAACAGCGCGCGGGAAAAACGATCATCTATATCTTTCCGTGTGAGCACTGATTTTCCTTATTTTACTACGATGATTATTTTCCCCTTTTTAGGTCGGCGTCAAGAAAATATTTTTACATTCGAGGGAGGAAGTTGGTAATTGAAACGCCGTGAGAAGATTCCGCCGCAACGAAAAACTCCTTTGTTTTTTATAATGTCCACCCCAAACGTTGTAACATGTCAGTGAGACTGTCTTCCCTATTTCTCGATAATAGAAAAAATGCTGCTCTTCTTTGAACTTTCCCGGAGTACTCCGTTAATACTATCTGGTAAGGATCCCACACTGTCCACCAGTACACCAAAAGAAGACAGACAAGTGTGGTGTAGGTAGCCTCTTCAGTAGATTTGTTGCATCTCCTAAATCTTCTGCCAATAAAACACAGTCCTTTCTGTGTGTTCTTTTCAATACTCTATGGAGAGCTGCAGCAAACCACTCTCAGGACTGAAGACCACAACAACACAACAACTTTCCAATACAAGTTGTTCGTAATTTGGAGGTATTTAGTTGAGTTTATGGTCTTTAGATTTGACTGATTTCTCGTGTTAATGATATGGCCCTGTAATTTAGTGGTTACTCCAATTGGTGTGACCTGTTAAAACTTTCCAGTCTTTGGGTACAAATCTTAATCGAACGAGTATGGAGCTATTGCATCAGCATATTCTGAAAGGAACCTAACTGGTATACAGTGTGGGCGTAATACTTGTTTTTATTAAGTGATTTAAGTTGCTTCACTACTCTGAGGATCTCTACTTCTACGTTATTCATGTTGCCAGGTGCTCTTGATTCGAGTTCTGAATTATTTACTTCGTCTTCTCTGGAGAAGGAATAGCGGAAGGCTTTGTTTAGTACCTCTGCTTTATCAGCATTATCATCGATAGTATTTCCATTGCTATCGTGCAGAGAAGTCATCGATTGGGTATTGCCACTAATATACTTAACATACGACAAGGATATCTTCGAAATTTCTACCAGGTTCCTAGTCAATGTTTCGTTGTGGAAACTATCATATGCATTATGAATTGAAGTCCATGCTAAATTTCGAGCTTCTGTAAAAGATCGCAAATCTTGGAGATTTTGCGTTTGCTTCAATTTGGTACGCTTTTTAGTTGTTTTTGCAACAGTATTCTGACAAGTTCTGTGTACCAAGGAGGGATCAGCCAAGCCGTTTGTTAATTTATTTGGTATAAAACTTTCAGTTGCTGTCGATAGAGTTTCTCTGAATTCTAACTACATCTGGTCTACACTTACATTGTTAATTTGGAATGAGTGGAGATCGTCTCTCAGGAAGGCGTCAAATGAATTTTTATCTGCTGTTTTGAACAGGTACATTTTTCGTTTATTTTTGGGGGACTTGGGGGTTAGGTTTTGGGGGTTACAATATTCAGTCTCGCTATGAAGACAACCCTGTGTTCACTAATCCCTGTACCCGCTTTGATGCTTGTTATTAGCTCGGTATTATTTGTTGCTAAGAGGTCAAGTGTGTTTTCACAGCCGTTTACTATCCTCGTGGGTTCATCAACTAACTGCTCGGAATAATTTTCAGAGAGTGCATTTATCACAATTTCGGAAGACGTTTTATGCGTACCTCTGGATATAAACATGTATTTTCGCCAAACATGTCGAGGGTAAATTAGTCACCACCAAGTATAACTGTATGTGAGGGGTACGTGTTTGAAATTAAACTCAAGTTTTCTTTGAACCTTTCAGCAACTGTTTCATCTAAATTGTGAGGGCGACAAAAGGATTCATTTATTATTTTGCCGGCCGCGGTGGTCTAGCGGTTCTAGGCGCGCAGTCCGGAACCGCGTGACTGCTACGGTCACTATCGAATCCTGCCTCGGGCATGGATGTGTGTGATGTCCTTAGGTTAGTTAGGTTTAAGTAGTTCTAAGTTCTAGGGGACTGATGACCACAGACGTTAAGTCCCATAGTGCTCAGAGCCATTTGAACCATTTATTATTTCATTCCGCTTGCGTAGAATGACACCTGCCCATACTAACTCGCAGGAACTATCTATTTCAATTTCGCGACAAGACAAAATATTTTTAACAGCAACAAACACGCAACCGCCAACTGTGTGTAGCCTATCCCTTCGGAACACTGTTAGATGCTTCGCAAAAATTTCGGCTAAACTTATCTCCGGCTTCAGTTAGCTTTCAGCGCCTATAACTATTTGAGTATCAGTACTTTTTATTAGTGCTTGGTGCTCCGGTACTTTCCCAACACAGCTACGACTATTTACAACTGCTATACCGATGGTTCCTGTATCTACGTTCTTCCTCTGTTCGACCTGCACCCTTTGAGACTGAAACTTCTCGTGAATCGCAGTCCTAGCAGCGCCGTGTGCCCCCTTATAGCTCACACCTCCTGTGTGGCGACCGTCCTCATCCACAGTCTCTCTCTCTCTCCTGCTAGTTCATTAAACATGGCCACATTACCCACTAATGACTGCACTGCTTCTTGACTGGTGACACCTCGCGCCTCTGATTTTGCCTCTGTGTCCATTATCCACGATAAAAATTACACTAAAACAGAACGATACGAGCAGAACAGTTAGTCTCGAACTATTCTACCAAGTTACTTCTTCTCTATAATCGTGGTCCACATGAACTCTCCGTACTGCCTAGTCGTGTGCTCTAAATGGTTACAAGTAAAGCAGTTCCGCAACTTTTGTACTAACCATTCATCTTTACCATTGCTCTTAAACTGCGATAGATCCGCAGTTTCTTCTAGTTTAGTAAATGTAAATTTCGTAAAATCACGCCCTCTAAACTTCGACACCATGATTAGCACCACGTTGCTAGCCCGGTATCGGCAGATAAACACGATATTGCAGTGCCTGTGTTATTCTGATTAAAATGCAAAGTTCCTTGGACGTGCATGCCTTTCATGTAGAACGCCTGACCTGTACGGGAATATACATAATGGAGTAACGAGTACGGGTCGTAGACGCATGGTTGACGACATATGGAAGTTTGGGTATGCCCGTGAGATGTGCACGGTTAGCCGAATGATTAAACGGCTGCAGGATAAGTCATCGTACTATCAAATGACCCAGGTGTATCGGATAGGTACAGTCAGTGTCAACGGCATTAGTTCCACAATCAAAACCCTGTTGTTAAGGGACATGATTTGGGCGGCGGACGTTGATATCGTGTTTCTTCAAGAGGTAGGCCTGATGTGCCCCTGGATGTTTATGGATACGCGTCTTACGTCAACCCACCTTCCGACGGTGTCGGTGGTACGGCCATACTACTTCGCGATGGCATCGAACCATCGGATATTCAGTATTTGCCATCAGCCACAGGCATTGCGCTCAGCGTCGGCGCAGTCCGTCTTGTGAATCCGTACGCCCCGTCTGGTACTGCGAAGTGGCGACAGCGAACGTCCTGTTACTCCACTGAGGTAGCTCCATTGTTTCAAGGCGCTACAGAGCACTTGGTGGTGGGCGGGGACTTTAACAGCGTTCTACGCCCTGAGGATCAGTTCCCTCACCAAGTCTTGTGTCCAGCCCTTCATGCTATTATCAGGGATCTCGCTTTGCATGATACATGGACGCTAATCCACGATGACCGACGCGGATATACACACTTCACCAGCCACCCGGCCAGCAGGCTGGACAGGATTTATGTCTCGTGAGATCTTCGGGCAGCAACTGTCGGTGCTGCGCTGTGGACCACTGCATTCAACGACCATCAGGCCTTTATCTGCGCCGTCGCTCATCCACGACAACAGGCGAGACGTAGCAGAGGACCTTGGATTCTCCGGGAAGAGGCTTGCCGTGTAGCCGTCACTGCCATTTGGCACAAATGTGAGCGACGGCCTCATACCTATGATTCCACGACACAATGGTGGACATAGCAGCTCTCCGCCGCACCGTCATGGCATATGGACGAGACAGGGAGCTTTGGCTTTGATCCACCTCTTTGGTTTAGTACACGGTCTCGCGAGAACTAGCGTCGCCACAACCTTCTCCAGAGCGCCAAACGTCCGTCCACCGGACACAGGCACGGCTTCTGCAGATCACGGCTGATAGATTGGACGGCACGCGGGTTCGAGCGGGACTGCGGGATTCCATCCCAGAGGAACGTGCCTCTTTTTATCACATCTTCAGAGAACGGACACGTCGTAAGAGACGACTCATCACAGTACTTATTTCTGCGAACGGACAGCGCGCAGAGACACACAACGCCATCTCCCGTGCCCTCACAGATTATCACCGCACTCTCTATGTAGAAGATCAACGGCGTGAAAATGACGTTGAGGACGTCCTGCACGACCTGCCACCTTCGGGTAGGCCGCGAGGCGACGCCGCGTTCTTGGAGGCCGTCACGTGGCAAGAAATGAGCATGGCCCTGTCGTGGGGCGCGAGAAACGAATCCCCTGGATGTGATGGTCTTCCGCTCGAATTTCATAGCAACTTTTCTGACCTGATGGAGGAAGTTTGGCAGCAGATGTGCTGCGATCTCCTGGGTCCGGACTTCCGCGTCCCTTCCCCCCTCCCCCCCCCCCCCAAGAATTTTTGGAGGGCACTATCACACCCGTGCCAAAACCAAACGGGGGGTGCTGACCGCAAGACTTCCGGCCTTTGACGTTACTGAATTCGGATTACAGGCTGTTAGCCCGCATTCTCCGTAGTCGCCTCCTCACTGTTGTCAGAGATGCCATTCATGCCGACCACCACATGTCTGGGATGTGGCAGTGATATACACACGGTGTTAACCTCTTAGAGAGATGTGGTGGCGTTCATGCAGGCATGCCGCTTAGAAGACGCCCTCGTGGCAGTTGACATAGACAACGCATTTGACTGAGTTAATCCCCATTTCTTACAGGCTTTCTTAGAGAAGATGGGACTGACCCCACTATCGGTCGATGTAGTTCTCCGTCTCATCCACGGAGCCCCTTCCACAGATCTGGTCAATGGCTACCGCTCGCCACCGTTCACTATTGAGCGCTCAGTGCGACAAGGATGTCCCCGGTCAGCCTCTCTCTTCGCCGTCGCCCTCGAGCCTCCACTTCGTGGTCTACGGCAGCGTTTGGAGAGCATTCGCCTCCGCAATGTGCATTTTAAATGTTGTGCCTATGCCGACGATGTAGTTTTCTTCGCGAGGTCGGCAGAAGATGTATATACGGCGATCGCGTTGCTTCAGCAATGCGGAGAGGTGGCCAGGATCCGTATCAGCCTGCCAAAATAGCACACTTGACTTGATCATGCTGGTACATTTGATCAACGTCTACCTCGCTCCGATACTTAATCACTACACACACGTTCTCCCAATGGCCGCTACAGAAGCTGCCAAGCTCCAGGAGGTTTTAGGTCATTTCGTCAGCCAGGATAGGGTGTTCAAGAACCGTTACGAGACGCCAACTTTGCCCACACATGCAGACGGCATTGGAATGATAAACGTTCATAACAGGGCGCGCGCTCTCTTTCTGCAGACGATGCATCGCCTACGTACTTCGTACAAGGACACCCTCCCTGGTACACTGATTCAGGAAGTGGTGCCTCAATCCCTACGGCCGCTGATTCCTGTTGGACGTATCACGCCAGCACTGTGTCACATTCGACATGACTTATCTGTTGGATGTCTTGCCGACCACGCGGGATCCTAGAACCAAGGATTTTTACCGCTACTTTCAACGGACACTGTCTGCTAATGTGGTTGAACGCCGACATCCGGCTGGTGACTGGAGGCGGGTGTGGAGTAACTACACTCTCCTTCCCTTCCCACCACGTTCAAGGCGCCGCTGTGGTATGTGATAACCACTGAAAAATTCCCCACTCGACAACGTTTACACGTGATACATCTTGCCAAGGATCCTCTCTGCCCCAGATGCGCCGCTGTCGACACCGACACGCACCGTTTCGTTTGTGGTACGGCTACCGACTGCTGGCTACTCACTCGGCGCATGCTTCCATTCTTGTTGCGACGGACGCCTCAGTCCGTAGAGTCCACCGAAGTGATCCATCCCGACGTCACTTACTTCCCCGCTACTCGTCACAACGCCACGGTGTGAGTGAAGGGTCTGGCATTGTCATACATTTTTAGTGAGAGCGTTGCAGGGTTGTCAGATTTTTGACATTATCGAGCAACTACACGGTTTTACGGCGCAAAGTGTCGTGTCGTACGCTCTTTGCGAATTACTTGGGGTCGTTATTTACCCGCCCTCCAGACCACTGAGATGTACCGGGTGTGAGAAGAGACTGATATATTACACATGATGGACTGATGAGAGACATCAACGGTAATTGTAGGGTGTCTCACGCTCGCTGAAGCAGAAGACGACCAAGACATCCCACCGTCTGGCTGCTGTGGATACCCCCGAAAGAAGATAAAAAAAGATAGAAAAAAAGGAATTACAAATAAAAACATAACAACAAAATGAAAAACAAAATATAATAAAGTACTGCACCCCTTCTTTTATCTTTTTCTTTTTTTAATAAAACGTTCAGAGACGTATTTAATTTTTGTTTGAGGGCGAAGCCTGAAGTGGCGGCAAACAGCCGTTCTAGTTAGCTTCAGGGTGAAAGTGGCGGTGGCACTAACTTTGTTTTTGTTTTTAGATTAGGTTTCTGGGTGTAGTATGGCTGATAGTGGCCAACGCCTGAAGTGGAAGAGGTCTAAGAAATGGAGAAAATAAAAAATAAGAAAGTAAAACTAAGAATAAAAAAAAATGAAAAAAGTAAAATGGTAAGGCGACGGCTCGCGATAAGCGGGAAATCAGGGTTCGAGGCCCAGTCCGGCATAAACTTTGACTGTCCACATTCCGTTCTACAGCTAACGATTGTCTTATTCGCAATTGCAAAATCATTTAATGTATTGGCCACATATGTTGAGAACTTTGGTGTAACTTGGCCCCCTCCCTTTTTCTAATTTTTGCTCGACTACAGCAGCTTAACAAGGTTGTTGTTGATCACTGGCTTCGACGCAAATGTAATTTTCCACATTTTCCCTACAAGGTCCCCAAGGTAGCAATTACGGTCTTCTGTCACTTGCAGTAGTGTGTGTAGTTTAGGTAAGAGAGAACTTAAAAAAATAAGTTACACACTACTAAGGCATATCAAGTAACTTTTATTGCGTTCTGCACTATTCTGCATTATGACGAAAATACATACCCCCATTTTTAAGCCGGCCGCTGTGACCGAGCGGTTCTAGGTGCTTCAGTCAGGAACCGCGCTGCTGCTACGGTCGCAGGTTCGAATCCTACCTCGGGTATGGATATGTGTGTGCCTTAGGTTAGTTAGGTTTAAGTAGTTCTAGGTCTAGGGGACTAATGACCTCAGATGTTAAGTCCTATAGTGCTTAGAGCCATTTGAACTATTTTTCAACATAGTCACCAAGTGTTTTTAAACAGCAGTCCGAACTTTCTACCAAACGTTCAGTTTCTCGACGACTGAATCCGCTCCATGGTAGCCGTTGTGTCGGCTACTGTGGGAGCCAGTGCCGACATAAACAAGGAAGGAGAGAAGTTGCGATGACCGGTGGAAGAAATCCAGAATGATCTGTACATAACACTTAGAACATTTTTAAGAGAAAATAATGACAACTTCTTGCTATGAGGTGGCTTCATGTGCTTCCCCTGCCTTCTGCATGCAGTTACTTCTCTCTATTCCAGAATACGATTTTCGCTCTACAGCGGAGTGTGCGCTGATATGAAACTTCCTGGCTGGTTAAAACTGTGGGACGGACCGGGAATCTAACTCGGGACCTTCACCTTTTGCGGGCAAGTGCTCTACCGGCTTTCATTTAACGTAAACGGTGTAACAATAACAGATACGAACCGCTGCTTTCAGTACAAAACAATAACGGACCACGTCCCTCTTCTTGGGCGCTTTCCTCGGTAATCCCATTATACCTCGCATTAGCGCCGGGTACGTCTTCACGTATGGTGGTGGATCCTGATACTTTCTTGCTTTGTATACTTACATGCAATAATTACATTCTGCTACCTGGTGCACCCCAACTGGTTGGGGAATCAAGCAAGGCGCTCCCTAAAAAATTACCGTAATATGATAGACATCTCTGATTTCTCATAATCAGTGAGTCATGTTCTTATAATTTTGGCCCAAAAGTGTAGTACATTCTTACTGCTCTCTCGGAAAAGGTAAAATACAGTCAGACCCCGAATCCAAGTCACTGCATTGGTCTTCGTTCGGGGATAATAGGTCATATCTGCGAGAAGTAGTATCCGTGATTCTGCTGCTTGCGGCACTACCCTAAGGAGGAAGGCGATTATTTTTTGGACCAAACACCACACGTCTGCCGAAGGCCCGCATATCAGGCAATGTTCCTCTGTGTCTACAACATTGCACTGTGGATCCAGTGGCTCGTCCGCCATGTGAACTGTATTTAACCAGAAACGAGTCACGTGTTTCCCATTTACTACCTGATACCACAGTGCGCGCGTCCCCGAATCAAGGTGCACGTGGTGCACTGAACGCCGTACCACTGACCATTTCAGTGACGGTTGTCGCCCCTCTACTGTATTATTCGGCCGTCGTCAAGTCGAGATGCTGTCACGTGGCGTTGCCGTCCTCGTAGTCGGTAGTTCCATATGTACATAACTGTGTTCCACAAAAAAAGATTCCTATGTGGGCAAGCGGTGGTGAAATGAGATGAGAAGGTGGCGCTAGTTCTCCTGTCGAGGTGCCCGTCAGACTTGTCCGGTGTCGTGTCCACATCTTTATCATCGTGCATACGTAAGTAGCCGCTGCTCGGTTGCGGACGTGGACTAGTCCAAGACATTAACCACTACTAGGAGGGACGAGGGTTTCGTATCCGACCTTAGAAAGCAATCCTGTGCTCACAAAATATCCTAATGCAGCCAGGATTCGGCGCACCAACACCACCACCATAGGAAGAACTTGGGCCAAGTAGGGGGTGCGAGAAGGCGGATAAGTGTTGGCAAAGGTGACTGTATCGTGCCCAGAGCCCTTAACCTGTGACTTCGAACACTCGCACGAATTGTTTGCAGAAGTTGTCTGTAGCTCAGTTCCGTCGTGCGTGGAACGTCTGTAGTGAAGATAAGTCTCAAGTATTTGATTTAGTTTGTAGGCTGTAATGGTGCGACAGTTCCCATCGGGAGCCTTCTCGGTCCCGACCTCGCCATGTTCATACGACTTCCCGTAGCCATAACACAGAAATTAGTCCACTGCAAAGCAGCTCTTACCTCGTCGCCAGTCAGTGCTGAAACACTAGGTCATCCGCGTATGTTCTGCATATAAACTTGCTGTGCCTCATCGTCATTCCTTGGAGTTGATTCCGGAGTCCTCAGAGGAGTGGCTCGACAGCGATGGCATACAGTGTCGTCGACAGCGGACACCCTTCTCTGGCCGATCGTGGGATTGTGATGGGCCCCAAAATGCGTCCGTTGATGAGCACTCTCTAGGAGGCGCCGTGCAGTAGTCTCATAACGACGGTGACAAAACTATCTGGAAACTTCACTTGCGTCATCACTCCCACGAGGTGGGTGTGGCTCACCCTGTCAAAGGCGCGATCGAAATCCGTATATACCAGTGCACCCCGGAGACGACATGTGGTTGCCAGTACCATAGCATCGTGGTAGTCACTGAGTGTATGTTGTTATCCCTTCCTAGTTGGGTTTGGTCGAGTGATATCACTCGGCGCAGTACGCTTTTAAAGCGGGCTACACGTATCCTGGTGCAGATCTTGTAGTCGCGATTAAGAAGGCTCAGTGGCCGGTAGGCCTCTATCTCCGTGCCGCCGGATGGTTTGTGGATGGGGATGATCATTCCTTCCACGAAGGCGGGTGGAAGAGAGACGTTAGGAGACATCAATTCGCGGTACATGGCAGTCCACAGCGGAGTCATGAGATCTTTAGATGTACGATAAAATTCTAACGGAAGCCCGTCGGGCCCGGCAACTTGTTCTGTGCTCCCTTATCGAGCGTTTCTATTACGGCGTCGACTGTGGCTTCCCCCGTTAACACTCGATCGGCTGTCACGTGGAGGCACGCGGATAGTGCCCGTGGGACATAATGGAAGGCTGCCTGATCGTGTTTCGCTTCTTCGCAGAAATGACCGTATTGTTCCACAAAGGCGTTGCCAACGTCTTTTTGCGTTGTCATACGGCGACCATCCGGCAGTACGACCGTCTGTTCGAAAATGGTTCAAATGGCTCTGAGCACTATGGGACTTAACATCCGAGGCCATCAATCCCCTAGAACTTAGAACTACTTAAACCTAACTAACCTAAGGACATCACACACATCCATGCCCCAGGCAGGATTCGAACCTGCGACCGTAGCAGTCGCGTGGTTCCGGACTGAAGCGCCTAGAACCGCTCCGCCACCGCGGCCGGCACGACCGTCTGTATCGATGTTCTGCGGCTACATTGTTTTTCTTTGATAACGTGAAACATCGACGGTGATTTTCCAGGGACTCGTTCAAAGGCCCTTCGTTGACAGTGACACCCTCCAGACGACGCCGCGTTATGGAAATTATTTGGGCCTGCTCTCGTTTTATGGCATCAATCTGATCCTGTGAAGGCGCTTGTACAGAAAGTTGTGTGGCGCCTCGACATCATCTGCTCCCTTCCACATACTATCAACGCTCGGCGCCATACAGGCTTAACGCATTCCAGCCGCCACTGCAACGTCGTCGAATATGGCGGGAGGCGTCGTTCACACACGTGCCAAGTGTCTTCGATTAAGCGTCTGCACTCAGGATCCTCGAGGTGCACTTTATTCAATTTCCAAACACAGCGACTCCTCCACACCCGCTGACGCTTTAGGGACACCGTGCATATGTATGCTATGTGATCTGAAAAGGCGACGGGCCACAATTCCGCATCAAGGATCGCAGATTCGAGACACCGTGTTACGTACATTCGATCGAAATGACTTGGGGAGTGACTTGTGAAATCGATATATGCTCGTCTGTCGCCATGTATTGTCTCTCATGTATCGATTAGATTCATGTCCCGTATGAATTGCCGCAGCTGCTAGCATGAATTACAGCGTGGGTGCTGATCCTTTCGTGCCAGCACGCAGTTGAACTAGCCTCCACATAAGACCGTACCGGCCCAAGAATAGTGGCGCAACCTCCTCTGCGTAAAATGGGGATCGATTGCGCGTTCCGTCGGAGGCCGACGGTGCGTAGATGTTAACAATCCGTACTCCTAGGGCTGTGAGCGTAAGTCCTCGCGCTGACGGCAGGTTCAACATGTCTTCGACTACTGTTCCGTCACGTAGAAGTATCGCTGTTCAAGTACCGCAGTCAGTAGTGGGTGCAATATATGTATCGTAGTCACAGAGATCAGGGAAGCTCTAGACACAAACTTCGTGCAGAAGGACCATGTCGACGTCTGGCGCATGCAGTATGTCTCGTAATAATCGCAATTTGTCAGGCGTTCTAATTGTATTAATGTTAACAGAGGCTGTTCGACACACCTGCCGCTGTTCCTCAGTGCGTAAAGTGCACACGAACGCTTATGTTAACTTGTGTTCTGCTGCTCAGCGACATGCTGTCTGTGCGACAGTCTGCATCTTCTGAGTGGTTAACATTCGGTGGACGCCGCACGCGCCATTACGGCCGTGTCGTCTATCTAGAGATCAGTATCGGATTCATCGGCCCTGTTCCTGTGCTGGAGGTCCATCTCTCGTCGTGTTTCTCCCGCCGGGTTACCGAAGGCGAAGGTGTCGCTGCGGTGGATGGAGGGATTCCATCCGGTGGGTCTGTATTCAACCCCTGTGTGTGATTAGCGTCGTCCTGCTGTGTGTGAGGTAGATCCTCCCGTTGGTCAGTCAGATTCTCTATATCGCAGTACACGAAACTCCGTCTGCCGTGGAATGCATTAAGCTGGAGTCCGACGGCACTAGCCGTCGTGTCTTGTGGCGCTTCGGCGATCGTTGTTTGCGTGTGTGCGTCTGAGTGTCCGAGTGCGGAAGTGACTCCCGGTGCTCAGAGACAAAAGCAGTTGTCGGCACAACCGGAGGATCAATGTCTATCCCACCTACCGATCCTTTCCGGTTTGTTAACGGCGTCGTCGACGCCGGTGTGGCAGAATTTTTTCACAGGTGGCAGTCTCTGCAGCAATCGGTTGCTGTAAACTGTCAGGATGTTGGAGCTGGTCATTCTTCGGGATGGCATCTGTTCGAAACGCGTCCACATACGTTAGTGTCAGCGGCGTGAGCGTGGACGTAGACAAGGGTTCGCCAACTGGGACTTGAACAACCCTCCACTACATACGTTCTGAACGAACGTGGCCCTCTTTCCCGCATCCACAGCATGTTTTGGGTTGTCCATCGTAGACGACTATCGCTCTGCATCCGCCGATGTACAAGTATGAGGGCACATGGGGCGTCAGTTCTATTCTGATTAGTCGCACCCCACTGAGAACGGAGTACGTCATGAAGTTGGACAATTTTTCCTCCATGTGGCTGAGCACTCTTCCATATATGCGTAAGGCGTCAATCACCAAGTCAGACGGAACCTCGAAGGGAAGTTCGAAGGTATGTATGCTTCGTAATCCCAGTCCTGCGTGATCAATAGTTACATCAACTTGTCCATCAGATTGGCTAAATTTGAGTCCATGCTTAGTATCCTGAATGAGTTTGTCACACACAGCATCGTTAATCAGTTTGACGTAGACGACACTGTTCACTGTGGAGAGGTGCATTCCAATAAGTTGGTTGTAGTAAAGTTTAACTTCGTCTATTAGGAACCTTTCAATTTCATAGGCTTCCGGTCTCTCATATTCATTCGAAAAACAAATCTTGAGAGTCGATTTGCTATAGGTTGGTTGGTTTGTGGGATTAAAGGGACCAGACTGCAACGGTCATCGGTCCCTTTTTCCAAAAAATTAAAACCACCCAAGGAGAAGAAAAACGAACAGCAGGATAGACGTCAGACGACACGGGACAAGAAATACGCCGACAGAGATCAGACAAAACAAATTAAAATCACACAGAGTGTGACGGTGGTTGGCCGACCATAGAGAAAAAAAAGGAAAAGCCAACCACCGAGAACACATTAAAAACACAGTTTAAAATCGGAGGCCAAAAGCCAGAATCAACACTAAAAAACAGAAACACTCAGATTAAATGATAAAGAACCCCTGCCCGAATAAAACGTAAAACTAAGCCAGCCATAGCAGGGTCATCAGTTAAAAGCGCAGGGAGCGTGTCAGGCAGTGCGAACGTCTGCCTGAGCACAGCTAAAAGCGGACACTCCAAGAAAATGTGGACCACATATAAAATGGAGCCGCAGCGACATAGAGGGGGTCCTCACGGCGCAATAAGTGGCCATTGGTCATCCGTGTGTGCCCAATGCGCAGTCGGCATAGGACGACAGACTCCTTGCGAGAGACGCGCAAGGAGGAGTCCCACACAGTCGTCATCTCCTTGACGGCACGGAGTTTGCTACGGATGGTCAGACCGCGCCATTCAGCGTCCCAGAGCGAGATAACTTTGCGGCGTAAGACCGCCCGCAAATCAGTCTCCGGAAGGCCAACATCCAGAGATGGTTTACTCGTGGCCTGTTTGGCCAGGCGGTCAACACGTTCATTGCCCGGGATACCGACATGACCGGGGGCCCACACAAAGACCACAGAGCGGCCGCTACGTGCAAGAGTATGCATGGACTCATGGATAGCCGTCACCAGACGAGAACGAGAGAAACACTGGTCGAGAGCTCGTAAACCGCTCAGGGAATCGCTACAGATAACGAAGGACTCACCTGAGCAGGAGCGCGTTGTCGACGGGACGTTAAACACTAACCACCACCCACCACCATGAGCAGGAGCGGATATACTCTAGGCCACGAAAGATGGCAACCAGCTCAGCAGTGTAAACGCTGCAAGGAACGTTGTTCGGAATGGTCCCCTAGAGTTAGCGCATACCCAACACGACCAGCAACCATCGAACCGTCAGTGTAAACAATGCCAGAGCCCTGATACGTGGCCAAGATGGAATAAAAGCGGCGACGGAAGGCCTCTGGAGGGACTGAGTCCTTCGCGCCCTGTGTCAAGTCGAGCAGAAGGCAAGGGCGAGGAACACACCATGGGGGTGTACGCAAAGTGGCCCGGAAAGGAAGTGGAACAGCTCTTTGACGCGGACCACGATCGTACAACCTGATCGGGGCCGACGTTCTGGCAGATGGACGACCGATTGCGGGAACAGGAGACGATAGTTTGGATGCCAAGGCAAGCTAAAAACATGGGCAGCATAAGCGGCCAGCAAACGTTGGCGCCGTAACCGCAGGGGAGGGACACCTGCCTCCACTAGTATGCTGTCCACAGGGCTGGTGCGGAAGGCATCGCCGAGCATTTTGATGCCGCCAACACGCCTGTTTAAGCTGCCGAATCTGAGGCAGCCAAGTCAACTGGGCATCAAAAAGTACACCCAAAAACCTGTGGGTCTCCACCACAGCAAGAAGTTAGCCGTCAAGATAAAGCCGCAGCTCAGGATGGAACGTTCGGCGCCGGCAGAAATGCATAACGCGGGTCTTGGCAGCCGAAAACTGAAAACCACGCGCTACAGCCCAAGACTGCGCCTTGCGGATAGCGCCCTGTAGCTGACGTTCAGCAACTGCAATGCCAATAGAGCTGTAGTAAAGGCAGAAGTTCTCAGCATACAGGGAAGCGGAGACAGAATTTTCCACCGCTGCAGCGAGACCGTTTATGGCAATTAAAAACAGGCAGACACTGAGGACAGAGCCCTGTGGTACCCCGTTCTCCTGGACGCGGGAGGAACTATGGGAGGCTGCGACTTGCACGCGGAAGGTACGATACGACAGAAAATTGCGGATAAAGATCGGCAGAGGGCCCCGGAGGCCCCATCCATGAAGCGTAGAAAGGATGTGATGACGCCATGTCGTATCGTACGCCTTCCGCATGTCGAAGAAGACAGCGACCAGGTGCTGACGGCGGGCAAAGGCACTGCGGATGGCTGCCTCCAGGCTCACCAGATTGTCGGCGGCGGAGCGACCTTTACGGAACCCACCCTGAGACGCAGCTTGAAGGCCCCGAGACTCCAGTACCCAATTCAAGCGCCGGCTCACCATCCATTCGAGAAGCTTGCAAAGAACGTTGGCGAGGTTAATGGGGCGGTAGCTGTCCACCTCCAAAGGGCTCTTGCCCGGTTTCAAACGGGGTTGAAAATGCTTTCCCGGCATTGCGACGGAAACTCACCCTCGACCCAGAGACGGTTGTAAAGGTCAAGGAGGCGTCACTTGCAGTCCACTGAAAGGTGTTTCAGCATCTGACAGTGGATGTGATCTGGCCCAGAGGCGGTATCAGGGCAAGCGGCAAGGGCGCTTTGAAATTCCCACTCACTGAATGGAGCATTGTAGGATTCAGAATGGTGGGTGCGAAAAGAAAGGCTCCAACGTTCCATCCGCACTTTAATGGAGCGGAAGGCCAGTGGGTAATTGGAAGAAGCGGAACTAAGAGCAAAATGCTCTGTCAAGCTGTTGGCAATTTCGTCGGAGTCCGTACAAACTGCCCCATTCAGTGAGAGCGCAGGGACGCTGACAGGGGTCCGATAGCCATAGAGGCGTCGGATCTTGGTCCAGACCTGCGATGGAAAGACATGGAGGCCAATGGTGGACACATACCGTTCCCAGCACTCCTGCTTGTTTTGGCGGATAAGGCGGGGGGCCCGCGCACGCAGCCGTTTGAAGGTGATGACGTGTTCAATGCAGGGATGTCGCTTGTGACGCTGGAGCGCCCGCCGGCGATCTTTCATCGGTTCAGCGATCTCAGGCGATCACCAAGACATGGTCCGGGGCCGAGGGGACCCAGAAGAACGGGGAATGGCAGATTCGGCGGCAGTAACGATGCCGGTGGTGACCGATTGAACCACCGCATCAATGTCAGCATTAGAGAGAGGCTCAATAGCGGCAGTGGAGGAGAACAAGTCCGAGTCAGCCTTAGTCAGAGCCCATCTGCAAGGTCGCACAGAAGACTGACGCTGTGGCAGTGACAGAAAGATCGGAAAGTGGTCACTACCACACAGGTCGTCATGCACATTCCAGGCAACAGACAGTAAGAGGCTAGGGCTGCAAATCGAAAGGTCGATGGAGTACGTGCCATGCGCCACGCTGAAGTGTGTGAAGGAACCATCGTTTAAAAGCGAAAGATCGAGCTGTGCCAATAAATGCTCAATGGCACCGCCTCGAGCTGTCGCCACCGACCCACCCCACAGAGGGTTATGGGCGTTGGTCACCCAGTAACAGGAAAGGCGGCGGCAATTGGGCTATCAGTGCAGCCAGGACATGCTGCGCAACATTATCATCTGGTGGAAGGTAAAGACTGCAGATGGTGACAGCCTGTGGCGTCCACACCCGAACAGCGACAGCCTCTAAATGTGTTTGTAGAGGGACAGACTCGCTGTGAAGAGAGTTAAGGACATACATGCAAACGCCACCAGACACCCTTTCATAAGCTGCCCGGTTCTTATAATAACCCCGATAGCCACGGAGGGCGGGGGTTCGCATTGCTGGAAACCAAGTTTCCTGAAGAGCAATGCAGAAGAAATGGTGAAGGCTGATAAGTTGTCGGAGCTCAGCTAGATGGTGGAAAAGACCGCTGCAGTTCCACTGGAGTATGAAATTGTCCATGGCTGAGAAGGCGTGAGGGGACTAGGAAGGCAATTTACGCCGCTTGTTCACTCGCTGCCACCGATTCAGAACCCGCATTAGTGACATCCATGGCGTCTGAGGGACCGGCGAGATCCAGGTCTTCAGCAGACGCCAGAATCTCGACCTCGTCCTCAGACGCAGAGCTTGTAGGAAGCGGTGGGACGGGTGCCACCGCAATGTCGTTGGTCTTGGGGAGTTTCTTCTTTTTCTGCTTCTCCCACTGTGCCTTCGGTGGTTCAGGCTTCATGGGCTTCACTGGGTCAGTCTCAGGGACGGACGACGACCATGAGGCCCTACGACCAGGGACTGGTGGTTGTTTCAGCCACTTGCGGGTGTCCGCGTTTCCACTGGTCGGAACTTGCGAAGGGAGGTCCCCAAGGGACCCCTTCCTGGTGAGAGAAGCCGAAGAAGTCTTACGCTTCCCCGGCTGGGAAGGGGGAACTGATGTCCCCGATGGTTTGGGGGGTGTTGCTCCTGAAGTAGATGGAGCAGGAGCAACAGGGAGTGAAGTGCCCCCCACAACCAAGGGGGCCGGTGAATTCTGACACAGCTGAGGTCGAACTGTAGGTGACGACACGGTAGAGGTTCGAACCGGTGTTGCAGCCACGGCATAGATGGATGTCATTGGCACAGGATGTAACCGCTCGTATTTCCGCCTAGCCTTGGGGTAGGTCAGGCGGTCCAGGGTCTTATATTCCATTATCTTCCTTTCTTTCTGGAATATCCTACAGCCCAGGGAGCAAGGGGAATGGTGTTCTCCGCAGTTAACACAGATAGGAGGAGGGGCACATGGGGTATTGGGATGCGAAGGACGTCCACAATCTCTACACGTGATACTGGAAGTACAGCGAGATGACATGTGTCCGAACTTCCAGCATTTAAAACACCGCATCGGAGGAGGGATATATGGTTTCACATCACAGCGGTAAACCATCACCTTGACCTTTTCGGGTAAGACATCACCCTCGAAGGCCAAGATGAAGGCACCGGTGGCCACCTGATTATCCCTCGGACCCCGATGGACGCACCGGACGAAGTGAACACCTCGTCGTTCTAGGTTGGCGCGAAGTTCATCGTCGGACTGTAGAAGAAGATCCCTGTGGAAGATAATACCCTGGACCATGTTTAAACTTTTATAGGGAGTGATGGTGATGGAAACATCCCCCAACTTGTCGCAAGTGAGGAACCTCCGTGACTGGGCAGAAGATGCTGTTTTGATAAGAACTAATCCAGAGCGCATTTTGGACAAGCCCTCCACCTCCCAGAACTTGTCCTCTAAATGCTCCACAAAAAACTGAGGCTTGGTTGGCATAAAAGATTCACCATCAACCCACGTACAGACAAGGTACTGGGGTGAATAATCTCCACTCCTGTCTTTAGCCATGCATTCCTCCCATGGAGTGGCCAGGGATGGAAATGATCTCGGATCGTATTTCTTGCCGTTGAGGTTAGACCTCGATTGCTTAGAGACTGCTGGTGGAGGCCCACCAGTGAGAGATGATGTACCACACTTCATTGCGGGTCATCCGCCCTGATGCCACCCACCCTGACCAGGGGCTCTCCCCATTGGCGCCACCCAGCTGCAGCAAAGACCACCTGGCAGGATGGCCTTTGCCAGGAGTCCCTATGCCCCAGAGGGATAGGCATCTACTCCTCGGCATACATGGGGAGGTAGCAGCTCAGGCATCAGCAGTGCGATCCCTGTGTAGTGAGGGCCCTACCACCAAGAGGGTACATGAGAACCCCACCACAATCGACTGCCTACCGTGCTGGATGTCAGGTGTCGAAATATCCATGTACATCACGAGGGCAAAGATGGAAGTGCACAATGGAGGGAATGTATGCTACCCGGAACACACTGCAGCCAATGTTGCCGGAAGCTCGATGGAGGTCCAACTCTATGACAATATCGGGTGTGCCAGGGCAAGATGGATATATAATACACCACGTAAGGCGTCCTTCCACAAATGGTAGGCACTAACAGAAAATTTGGAAAGGTAGTGGTCAAACCACTTAGAGGACCAACACATTAAGGCTGAAACGTTTGAGACTCCTTTTAGTCGCCTCTTACGACAGGCAGGAATACCGCGGGCCTATTCTTACCCCCGAACCCGCATGGCGGTCGATTTGCCATATTTATGAGACATTCTATATTGGTGTCTTCGAAGTACGCTGGATAGATAAACAACAGCGCGCCCGAACTTTCACAGCAGGGACGTAATGATATGTCCGTGCCACAGCTCCGCCGAAGGCAGACTGTCGGCTGAGCTACCCAAGGACAACTCAGACCCTGTCCTCACAGCTTTACTTTTCTGTTAGCACTCCGTCTCCTACCTTCTAAATGTCACAGAGCTCTCCTGCGAAACTTGCAGAAGTAGCACTCCTCCTAGAAAGGGCATTGCGGAGAAATGGCTTAGCTACAGCCTGGGGGATGTTTCCAGAATGAGATTTTTGCTCTGCAGCGGAATGTGCGCTGATATGAAATATCCTAGCAAATTAAAACTTTTCTCTATTTCTACTCGCTGAACGCAGGCTAAGCATCATCTTCCTATTACTCAGTACTGATGCTGGGTAAGTCTGCGACCAGAGGTGGGCGGCTGGTCAGGTCAGTGTCGCAAGGTGTCGTCCTGAAGGAGAGGCGCTGCCCGCTCTCTCGACTGGCACTGGGTCTGCGCCTTCTTGGTGCCACTTTGCGGAGCTGAGCTGGTCGGCGTGCAGTCGATGCTTCAGCACTGCACAGTTATGGAGCCATTCGAGAACAGCTATTTGAAAGTTCATACTGCTGAAAATCTCTTGCTCCCAGATATTGTTCCTCGATTTCGTGGGCATTGTCCTCTGCAGTCGATGCAGACGGTTTTTCCTTCCACATCAGCATCACTGGGGTTTGTGCTGCTTCGGCGTAATTGTTGGCACCATTTTACTACTGATTAATGTAACACTGCATACACTAATCAAGCATATTTAAGCGTTTTTGAGTAGTTAAATTGATAAATTAATCATCTTATTGCAGTTCAGGGATTTCGGAGGACAACTTTTACCTAAATCGCGCTGAACTCAGCTATGGCCGTCCAGTATACGCAACATCTTCACACAGAAGCTGGCTCTTCCTATTTTCGGGCTCCCTGTCATCGGGAAACACTCGGAGGATCCAATTAAAATTTCTTTAAAACCGCATCTGCAGGTAAACTGCTCCGCGAGCAACACAAACTTCTTCTATACACCCAATACTCGTGGCACGCTTGCATAAACGTCATCTGCAGAAGGGATTGTGATCCCACGAACATAAAGATGTCAGTACTGTGTTCATTTTTCATAATCACTTAAATCAGAAGAACTGAAATACGAGTAAGCTAAAAGTAATACAAAAAGACACTAGTTTCTACTTAATTAATCTGAATATAAATTTTATGTATCTTCTTGAGACCATCGAGAGAAGCTGCGCGGGATAGCCGAGCGGTCTGGGGCGCTGCAGTCGTGGACAGTGCGGCTGGTCCCGGCGGAGGTTCGAGTCCTGCCTCGGGCATGGGTGTGTGTGTTCGTCCTTAGGATAATTTAGGTTAAGTAGTGTGTAAGCTTAGGGACTGATGACCTTAGCAGTTAAGTACCATAATATTTCACACACATTTCCATCGAGAGATGATAAGAACGCAATGATGTTCCTCAGATTTCAGGTAATTTTCCACGAGTTCTGCAACTCTATAGCAGGAGTTACTATGGCAAAGCTAGAGAGTTCCTTTAAAACGAAGTCCCTTATGAGGAACATCCGTTACTCACGCGCAGTGATCCAACTGAATCTGGTAGTAAAAGGGGCTGAGCGATTTCTTATAATTTGTCGTAAGAGACCGCAAAAAGTATTTCCACTTTCGTGTGTCGACTATTTTTTAGTTGTTTTTTTTATTTTTTTGTTTTTGTGACGTATGTCTCTCTAAACAAGACGCAGAGAGAGCAGGCAATCCGCTTACTTCCGAAATCCTTCCATAGTGGTTGTGGACTGCCACCAAAGCCACGTGGACGTTCAGTTCAGGCCCACTGAATGCTGAAGACTGTACCAACACGGAATCGTTGATGTTAATGATCCTTGAAATCAACCAAACTGTCACTTAAGTAAAAAATAAAATTGTTCCACTGACGCTGATTAATGACACATCAATCTCCCTCTCCCCACCTCTCTCTCTCTCCCTACCCTACCACTCCCTCTCTCTCTCTCTGTCTCTGTCTCTGTCTGTCTCTCTCTCTCTCTCTCTCTCTCTTTCTCTCTCTCTCTCCATCACTCACCGCACCCAATCTTTCTCGAAATCAGGGACCTCTCTCATCCTGAAAACATCTGACAAATGTTCTTGTGTCTGTATGGTTATATGTGTATAAGTGATACGAATGTTTAGATCTGTCCCCACAAAACTGGCCGGCCGGGGTGGCCGAGCGGTTCTAGGGGCTACAGTCTGGAACCGCGCGACCGCTACGGTCGCAGGTTCGAATCCTGCCTCGGGCATGGATGTGTGTGATGTCCTTAGGTTAGTTAGGTTTAACTATTTCTAAGTTCAAGGGGGCTAATGACCTCAGCAGTTGAGTCCCATAATGCTCAGAGCCATTTTATCAGGAATTCATGGAAGAGATAGGCCCCAGGTTACATCATTCATTGTTAGACAAGTGGTTCACACAGTGCTTTTGAATTACAGACCCAGGATGTAACATGGTCTTTTGACAGACCTGACCTGACAAATTTTAAGCTCACATTTTTCAAGGCCAACTGTAAGAACGACTAGCTGTTGTCTGTGCCTGAATGCTGTCTTCAGAGCCAGTGATTGATGTCAGCAGAGATGAAAATCAGAGGGATGAAACTCATGGCTGTGTTGCGACTCGTCCAGTACTTACCATCGAAAGCTTGTAGGACAGCCCTCATTTCCCCTGCAGTGGCGACTCAGAATTGGCGTGAAGAAGGACATTCATGACACGTACATTCTGTGGGCTGAATGGAATCAGGTGAAATAATCTACCACAGGCGCTCATGCTTGGAGGAAGAGACTATTTTCTAGGCATCTTTACATGCTCATAGTGGGCATAGAACTGAAAAGAGCGGCGTGATGTGAACGACGGGCATACTAGACGATGGCCCAACAGATGTGTGTAAAGCTTCATCGGATTTTCACTGTGGTTCCATTTTCGCGATCTATCGGACCATACATTCCGAATAGCCTCGAATAAGATAGCAGTTGACACTATGAACATTTATTATGAGTTTTTAATTTCAGACATTTTGAGAATGTGTTCTTTTTTAGAAAAGATACGCCCTGTTAGCATTACAAACACGACGAGTTTATGTGGAAATGGTACATGTAGCTAGACTTGTTCCAAATGTCAAATCGTGGATAAAATGTATCAAACGTGAAACGCGTACGTTTCATATGTATTCATTACCAGCGATGGAGAGGCATGACAGAATCTCTGACCAGAGAGTTATTTATCGTGGCTAGTCTGCGCTTGACTGCGCGAGACGACAGTGCTAGTGTGTGGCGAGTCGCCAGAGGGAGTAGACAGTTGGATAGTTGTACTCAGTCAGTGCTAGCGTGTAGCGAGTCGGCAAGCGTCCGCGGCGTGCTCTGCCCACGAGTCTGGTCAGGAATGTGGTGGACGATATGTATATTATTGTAGAAGGTAATGAAGCAACATTGCGCTCAGCTAATAACGTATGTTAGTTGTAATTAATTTGTTGAAAATGATGCCCCAGTAATAACTTTTTATAAAGTAACTCATTTAAAGAAAAAGATTCATTTCAAGCTAAATAATATTTCCTATGCATTCCCTCCAAGAATCAAAGTTAAATATAAGCCAGCATTGCACGAAGCTATGCCGAAAAATAAGAGCAGATATATAGGTGCAGTTTTACTGAGGTAAGAATTTTGGTTTAATTATTACACAGGGCCGTAGGTGAGCGCTGCTGTCCTTATATGATTTATCAGGTTTAATTATTTGTTGAGATGTTACATTCAGTTGATGGTTCATTATTTAATTAATATTATTGTGTGGGTTTATGATCAATCATCATTCCTTAAATTTGTGGGGAGTTTACATTTGGGCCATTGCGATTCTTTAATTTTGCAAGGAGGTTACGCTTGGCTCATTTTTATTATTCACTTTTGTGGGAAGACAACATTTGGCAGACATTTTTTTTATAATCATTGACTTTCACATTTCTTGAGGGGAGGTCACACTTGGCTCACGTTTTCATTATCTCTGTCATCAAATTTTATTGCGGGGAGGTTACACTTGGCGACATCCGGACCAGGATCGTATTTCTTTGAGAATCTTTTGAGAAGTAGTCAGATATCTGCTCTTATTTACTTAAATGTAATTAGCACTTGGCGCAACGCATTTACTAATTTTGTCACTTTCTTTCACAGATCATCGGTAATTCGTTGCTCTTTGTTGTATTTGTGTTTGTTGCATTTTGTATTGTCTTTGTTTCATTATTGAATAATTGTGATTTGTGTAAAAATGCCGCGAAAAACTGTTAACAATACATCGCGATGTATAATGAGTGAAACAACCGACTTAAATAACTTCACCGATAGTACTTGCGACACGCAGTGTAATAATGACAGTTCCCCATTTACAGACAATCAATGCGTGCTGATCACCGGTAATGATTTTATTGCTAATGATGAGCAAATAAATTCAATTGTGTTCTCTGTTAATTTAACGACAATTGATGACGCGGGGCGTTCTGTTGTAATGAGCGCTACCCAGCTTAACAAAACCGGTTTGCAAAATTCACGTGACGAACAGATAAATTTCTCTAATGAAAACGAACAGTGTAATCAGAATGCGTCGGATTTACCTAATTCCGATTTAGTGACCAACAATGCACATCCGATTAGCAAACCTTTTTGTAAATCACAGAATATCCAAATGGATACACAAAACGTGACAATTATAGGTACGCCATCAAACGGCACAGAGAATAGAGTAGGTAATGTTACTGTGGATCAAGTTATCGCATTTTTACTACAACTTAATGAAAATTTCAAACAACTTATTAAAAAACTTGATGAACAGAACAAACAATTTAATGAAAGTTTTAAACAACCGAACGAAAATCACGACAACGTTAATGAACAGAACAAACAACTTAGTGAACAGATTACAGCCGTTCCCGCGCAATGTCAGAACACCAAAGAACAATTACGTGAGGATACTAAGGCTTGTGCTAGTAACAGTAATGAAGAAGTTGGAACTGTTGCACAAGGATTAGGTAATTCAGATGCAGCGACAACAGAATCACATAGAGACGAAATTAGTGCAGTCGCTGAACAATGTCCTAAAAACGTGACACAGATACGCAACGAGTTTAATTTAAAGTCACCAGAAGTTACGTACACTCTGAATACGGAAGTCGATCATAAATGTGAACAACAGAACAACCAAATTGAGGAACGTATTAAAGTGACAGAAATGAAAAATGTTTCAGTCACTAATACGTCACAGAATACGCCACGTTGCGAGCATTTGTCACACTCACACAGTCAGTGTCATTCAGGCAATTTACAGAGACTACGTGACTTAAACTACGAAGTGACAGAGACAAATAGTTTGTTATGCAATCGTGAACTTGTTCACACGTTCAGAAACGATAACGTTGGTTACGAGCAATTTTTACCCGTAAGAAAATGTAAGGAATTTAATAATGACAGAGCACAGATACACGATTTGAACTGTATACGACAATTTATTTTTGCACTTTCAACAGCATTACCTGTAATGAAGGAACTTGAATTAGCATGGATACAACAATTTGCTTCTGAATTTTTACCGCCATTGCCTGTAACGCAAAAGCTGAAATGTATTTGCAGCGCGTAATTGATCTCAGGGGATTCATTACGCTTTAATGAATATGTGTCGTAGCGTGCACAGGGCCCCGAGCTGTAGTAGTGCTGTTTCATCTTTAGTTTTCTGCACTGCTGCCTTCTCTTCTACTATCCTTTATATCTATCAAAACAGCTCTTTAACTATTGCTTTACCTAGTATTAAGAAAAGTGTAAAGAAAACCCGAGAAGACAAGTTTTTACCGAAAGTGACAATTTTTCATTAGACGATCCAGAAATGACAACCACGAGAACTTTAATATCAGATAAAATTATAATCATCAGTATGTGTAAAATTATCAGCAATAGGAACCACATTTTTAGTAATAATAGAGGTTTTTCACCGCAATAGCAACAAAACCAGCCGGTTAGCATACCTAACCAACAATGTAATGTACAAGGTCAACCAAGCTTTAATGTTTCGCCGCGTGCACGTATAGTCTCAGCTCCAACAAACAGTAACGCACAGCAACAAGGAAATCAGTACATTCAGAAAACACACTATTTCAATTCCTATCGCAATCCACCGTAAATAAATGACTATCACGACAGACGTAAAAACACTGAGCACAATTTTCAGCGTACATTTAATAACAGTCTATCTTATCTGCAACAACATATAATCATGAATGAACCAGACAGTAGGTATCATCCAGAGCGTAATACGTCAGGAAGAAATAACAAAACAGTTCAAATAGTTGAAATGCCACAGCATCCTCCTGAAAATGATAACACGTCAGCTAGAATTTGATTAAATACAGTACAGGTTGTATATTCCAGTAACGCAAGCAATATTTTTGATACGCAGAATCTTGTTCACGAAAATGTTATTTGATACATGCTTTGTTGAATGCACCACTTTTATCGCACCCAGATCGTACCAGAAATTTTTCCATTGCTACCGACAGTTCTAACACCGCTTTAGGCGTACAAATTTTTCAGGAAATTGAAAAAGATGGTTGTACTGTAATTAAAAACATCGCTTTTGCAAGTCGCATTCTGTCACCTGCTGAACGAAATTATTCTGTTACAGAACTGGAAACATTATGTGTTGTTTGGGCTTTTACGAGATTTCGACATTTTCTTTATGGAAGACATACCACCGTTTACACAGACCACAGAGCGATACAATTTTTACTTTCGGCTAAATTTACACACGACAGATTAAGCAAATGGAAACTTTATCTACAGGAATTTAATTTTACAATTGTTCACATTCCCGGCACACAAAATGTTGTAGCAGACGCACTATCTCGTTCTCTCAGCAAGACATTGCAATCAATTTCTGCAAAGCAAATTTCAGCGTCATGTACATTCAACAAGTTGCATTTGAAAATTTCATTTCGTCTTCATTACAGGACATAGCACAAGAGCAGAATAAAGACAACGTGTGGAAAGAAATTAAACACCTTTGGCAAGATAGGAATAATGTTACGATTAGAAACCATTACACTGTACGCAATGACATTCTGTTTCGACGCTCTCATCCTGATAGCAACAATTGGTTATTATGCATTCCTGACGAGCTTGTTAACAAATTAATCTGGTATACTCATTTAAGTTACGCACATTACGGAGCTAGAAAATGTTTTCTTATACTGAGACAGAACTTTTATTTTACCAACATAGAGAAACGTATTCGACGAGTTTTAGCGTCATGTAAAATCTGCCAGAAAGCTAAATCAGACACGACTTCACATATTCCTCCGTTACATCCCATTGTACCTGTTAAGTTGAGACATATGGCCGCTGTAGACATTTTTGGTCCGATTCCCAGAACTAATAGAGGTTTTTGCTACATCTTTGTCGCTGTTGAACTCACTTCAAAATTTGTTACCTTCACCCCGTTACGCAAAGCTACTGCTAAAACTGTTTCGAAAGCATTTGTAAAACATTTTCTATTTCATGTAGGGCATGTGTTGAAAGTAATTTCTGACAATGCATCACAGTTTCGATCTGCTATATGGACACGTATGTTACGAGCTAGAAACATTTCTCCGATCTATATATCCAGGTACCATGCTTCTTCGAACCCTTGTGAACGATTAATGAAAGAAATTGGTAAACTGTGTAGAATATACTTCCATAAAAGACATATTGATTGGGACACACACATACACTCATTCCAGGATGTAATTAATTCCATTCCAAATGAATCCACTATGCTATCTCCGTCTGTTATACTGAAAAATGTCGAACCACCTAACAAAATTAAAGAATTAGTAACCTTTCCTACATCTCGTCGACTACGACACCATGAAATAATTGACATCGCGCTGAACAACATCAAACGTGCCGCAGAGCGCCGGAGAAGACAACAAAAACAGGTTTGTATAAGCCGTGACTTTCTCGTTGGACAGAAGATATTAGTACGTACACACTATGTATCCAACAAAATAAAAGGTAGGTGCAGTAAATTTGAACTTCTATACGCAGGTCCATATCGGATTCGCAGTATTCCTCACCCCAATGTTGTACACGTCGAAACATTGAGAACCAGAAAATCGAAAGGAAACCACCACATATCGAATATTAAACCTTTTATTGAATGAAGATACTTTATGATTTAACATGCTGTAATGCCATTTGCTAATTTTTATGACCACTTATGCAATTATATTCACATGAATACTTACTGATGATTGTCGTATTTTTCTTGGCAAGTGCCCGGCAAGGTAAGGTTAGCAGGTGGCTCTTCTTGTCATTACACATCAGACCGTGCATATTTTTCCAGATGAACTTACACATTTTTATGACCATTTATGTAATTATATTTATGTGACTACTTACTGACGATTGTCGTTTTTTTTTGTTTTGTTTTTGGCAAGTGCCCGACAAGGTAAGGTTAGCAGGTCGCTTTTCTTGTCGTTACACATCAGACCGTGCACATTTTCCATTTTTTATGTATGTATGATTGTTTTCCTGTTTGTTTGTATGCATTATGAAATAGTTAAGATATAGCAAACACCAATTGACTTTCACATTTTTGCCCTATGATATCTCAACATCGTAACTATTTATACATTTTTTTTTGCTGCTACATTGTGATACACTGTGTACATTTTTGCTTCTGAACACTGTCGACGTTTTTGACATATTACGTTTTCTGTCATGCTATGCTGTATGCTTAATTATATCACTATAAACCAATTTTCATCTAATGGGTATATGGATCAAATGCAAGACATTAATCTTTGTTCATCATTTTCAGAAAGAAATAACGTGTAAAGGAAATAAATTAAACAGAAATGGGAATTTCACCTACGGAATAAACGAAAGAAGATGCAAAAACCTCATGAGGAAGAGTAAACGGATCAGAATTAACAAGCATTAACAAGAATATACTATACACATCGTAGAATAGCAAACTAATCTTTTTTTTTTTCAGAATATTAAGCGATTGATGCAGGCTGTCAGACAGAACTTCACATCTTAGTTTTAGTGATGAAATATGCTAGAATTAAGGAATAGTTGTGTAATGAGTAATGAAGTGATTTTTTTTTGCAGATGATAATGAATTATGATGAATAATGATGAAGAATATGCTACTATGAATAATGAAGTTTTTCTTTACAGCTGATGATAATAATGGAGTTATGATAATGAAGTGATGGATAATGAAGTTTTTTCTTCACAGATGAGGATGATGTTGAAGTTTATGTATTTATGCTCTGTAGTTATTTAAGTATTTGTTGCAGTTCGTTTTGACAGTATGTGTTGTATTGCATAGTATGATGACTGAAGGTTTTGGAAAGGACAGCTAGGGAACACATTTTATACACATTTCACTACCTGTTAATTCGAAGTTCACTACTTTTCAGCATAAAATGCGTTTCTTCTTTCAGTCTAATAATCCATTTTTGTATATTTTGCAGGAGAAATTATTCATGAATTAATGTACTATAAGCAGTTGTTCATTAAACCCATGTCATTTATGAATGTGATTACACATTCTCTACTTGTTTCATAATCTTGATGCAGCTGACTCATGACGAATGACGTTACACATCTTCATTTGCAGCAATAACTCAAAAGCAAATATTGTTATTAATTATCGATCCCAACGCAATGCATTGCTAGCACAAAAAAAGATGGTTTGTAATTAGGCAATGAGTGCCAATGTTCTCTGTAAATGACTTCTGATGGTTTGTAATTAGGCAATGAGTCCCAATGTTCTCTGTAAATTATTTCTGATGGTAACTAGGCAATTAGTGCCAATGTTCCCTGTAAATGACTTCTGATGGTTTGTAATTAGTTAGTGAGTGCCAATGTTCTCTGTAAATGACTTCTGATGGTTTGTAATTAGACAATGAGTGCCAATGTTCTCTGTCAATGACTTCTGATGGTTGTAATTAGACAATGAGTGCCAATGTTCTCTGTAAATGACTTCTGATGGTTTGTACTTAGGCAATGAGTGCCAATGTTCTCTGTAAATAACTTCTGATGGTTTGTAATTAGTCAATGCGTGCCAATGTTCTCTGTAAATGACTTCTGATGGTTTGTAATTAGGCAGTGAATGCCAATGTTCTCTGTAAATGATTTCTGATGGTAATTAGGCAGTGAGTGCCAATGTTCTCTGTAAATGACTTCTGATAGTAATTAGGCAGTGAGTGCCAATGTTCTCTGTAAATGACTTCTGATGGTTTGTAATTAGGCAATGAATGCCAATGTTCGCTGTAAATGACTTCCGATGGTTTGTAATTAGGCAATGAATGCCAATGTTCTCTGTAAATGATTTCTGATGGTAATTAGGCAATGAGTGCCAATGTTCTCTGTAAATGACTTCTGATGGTTTGTAATTAGGCAATGAATGGCAATGTTCTCTGTAAATGATTTCTGATGGTAACTAGGCAATGAGTGCCAGTGTTCTCAGTAAATGACTTCTGATGGTTTGTAATTAGGCAATGAGTGTCAATGTTCTCTGTAAAGTTACTCATGAACATTACTCTGTAATACTATGTACATGGTACAGTAATGTTCAATGACTGGGCAATGAGTGCCACCCATTACTAGTGTAATTCTCAATGAAGACTAGTATGTGACTTAATGTCCTTCACCTTCTAACCTAATTACCTGAAATTACTGCAATATCCGTTTGTCCTGTATATCCTGATGATCATGGAGCAGTATATTTTGTTTTTGCACTAATTCTACGTTGCTGTAACAGACAAGAACGTGGTGTTGACACGACATGCTGTCCACCACAATGAGCGATGAGATGCTATTATGGCCCACTGTTTGGTGTACCTAATGTACTATCAAAAGGATAACATGGAATATTACTACGGCATTTCAGTGTCTTGGCTACGCTGATTAATACTTCTGGGAAAGGAACTTTAGATTGCCTCACTTGATGTTGTGCTTCTGTAGAAAGATATGGACTTTCAGTGCAGCTGCGTGCAACCTAAAGTGTTACAACCATGACGCAATCCTTCCCTTCCCTTTCCTATCCTAATTCTTGCAACATATTAAAAGTCATTTTGTTATCATGATTTGTATTCATGGCCTATACATTTTTTGTGATTTGCTGATATGTTCTGTACTACTGTGCGTGTGCACTTTTGGCATTTGTGAATATGTTTTGTACTCATTGTATATATTTTGTCTTTGCCTGATATGTTCTGTACTCAGTGCTTGTGCACTATATTTACTTCATGTTCTACACCTATATATATATCTGTACATATTCTGTAATTGTAAAGTTAATTTGTTGCTCATGGCAAGTCCAAATGACTCACCATCGCTGCCAAATTTTTGCCCCCCCCAGTGGAGGGTTATGAAACGCGTACGTTTCATATGTATTCATTACCAGCGATGGAGAGGCATGACAGAATCTCTGACCAGAGAGTTATTTATCGTGGCTAGTCTGCGCTTGACCGCGCGAGACGACAGTGCTAGTGTGTGGCGAGTCGCCAGAGGGAGTAGACAGTTGGATAGTTGTACTCAGTCAGTGCTAGCGTGTAGCGAGTCGGCAAGCGTCCACGGTGTGCTCTGCCCACGAGTCTGGTCAGGAATGTGGTGGACGATATGTATATTATTGTAGAAGGTAATGAAGCAACATTGCGCTCAGCTAATAACGTATGTTAGTTGTAATTAATTTGTTGAAAATGATGCCCCAGTAATAACTTTTTATAAAGTAACTCATTTAAAGAAAAAGATTCATTTCAAGCTAAATAATATTTCCTATGCATTCCCTCCAAGAATCAAAGTTAAATATAAGCCAGCATTGCACGAAGTTATGCCGAAAAATAAGAGCAGATATAGATGCAGTTTTACTGAGGTAAGAATTTTGGTTTAATTATTACACAGGGCCGTAGGTGAGCGCTGCTGTCCTTATATGATTTATCAGGTTTAATTATTTGTTGAGATGTTACATTCAGTTGATGGTTCATTATTTAATTAATATTATTGTGTGGGTTTATGATCAATCATCATTCCTTAAATTTGTGGGGAGTTTACATTTGGGCCATTGCGATTCTTTAATTTTGCAAGGAGGTTACGCTTGGCTCATTTTTATTATTCACTTTTGTGGGAAGACAACATTTGGCACACATTTTTTTATAATCATTGACTTTCAAATTTCTTGAGGGGAGGTCACACTGGGCTCACGTTTTTATTATCTTTGTCATCAAATTTTATCGCGGGGATGTTACAAACGATATTACCAGATGGCGCACGGTCTTTGTGTCGACCAGTGCTCCCCAGAGGTGTTCCAAATGCCATTCACCAAGATCTCTATTTAGTCTGGGATAGTTTGCAGGGATAACACACAAGTTTTTGATGCGTTGGGGTACCTTTCTGAGCGGCGACAGAGATTTTGCAAATTATAGAGAAACGAAGAAAAGTCCTTTCTTCCGCAGGATTTACACAAGATTAATGAGTGAAGTAACGCTATGAACCTATAGAAACCAGGTTGGTAGGTACTCAGAGAGTGCACACGATAAGGTTACGGTTGTGGATGGGGACGTAAACAGTTACTGTGAGTTGCACAATCAAACACACAACTTTATTTTTCTAAGAACCACTCACTTACACATCGCCTTAAAAGATAACAATTAAACGATACGGCTGAAGGAATAGTTAAAGAACTTGAGATGCTTTCAGGCCTGAAGACCCAAAACCACACCAAAAACTAGAACGGCTGAAGGCCTGGCTTATAAAACAAAAGCAATTAAAAATAGTAGGTAAAAATTTGTTTCTTTTAAAAAAAACATGCAGTTGATAACAATTAGCGGCTGAAGGCTTACACTACACGTCTGAAGGACAACTATAATTAAAACACATTAATAAACAATTTGTCCAACCAAGAAATTTCTTTTTAAAGTAGCAAGAGAATGGCCGAAAGCCTAATTAAAGAAATATTAACCTGTTGCTCGGCTGAAGGCCACAAACAAATTTGAAACAACGGCTGAAGGCCTGAACAACAAATCAGAGAAACAATTTAAAATAAACCCCTTCCTTCTTATAAAAAATTCTCCTTTAAAGATTGCACACAACTGAAAGCCTTATTAAAATGGGTTCACGTTAATCCTCGGCTGACGGCCACACATAACACATGGAACAACCAACGGCTTAGGGCCTGGATTTCAGATAGAACCAATTTTAAGGAAAATATTTTTTTTTTCTTTTTCAAAATAAATCTTCAGAATTTTAATTTACCACGGATGAGGGCCTTTATGTAACATTTAAAAAGAACTAAATTAATACACAGCTCAAGACCTCGCACAATACTTCAAACCAAAATGAAAATCACAATCTAAGACAAACACAACCAGTGGTGCTCAGAAGTGTTCCAAAGGCCAGCCTGAGAAAGTAGCTCATACGTGAGGTGAGACATGCAGCCAAGAGTTGAAGTTAAATAACTGGATGGCAACCCAAACTAGGGACAGCCCAAGGATCAACCAACAATTTAACCAGTTCCCTTCCGTCCGACCAACAGCACAACGATGGAAAATATCGGGCTAGGACGAGGATACGAACAGCACTATGTCTTCAGAAACTGGAGTTTAAAAACACCCAATGGAACAATAACCACCCTAAGCAAATATGAACCAAACTACTTAAAATGCCGTCGAACTACACGCCGTGCCAGACAGCATCAACACAATGAGGAAAGGCACATTGCCGGTAAAGTACGCTAACAACCAGGGCAGGTAACTGGAGCGTTAACGGCCACAGGGCAGAAAATATCGCTGGTGCACTTCACTGGTAAGTAAAAGTCGATTTAATAATTAATCACAAAATGGGAGGACGGCTGCAAGATTTCGCCGACCCCAACACATCATAAGTTGCTGCTAGCCCGAACGGCCCAGTTAGCAACACTCCGCAAATGAACGACGATGTGTCACAGTAGTTGAGGTTTCATAACAGGTTAACTGATCACTCAACTTCAGCGTCCAGGTTCAGGGGGCAACGAACTTGGTCGCTCCCGCAGCTGGCGCTCCACGATCTGACAGCACGTGCACGCCGCCATTGGTTCCGGCCTACCCCCGTGCCGTGGAGAGTTCCTCGCTGCTCTGTCCCAACCAACTGACCACATGCACCAAGCAGACAGCATTAAAATAGCTGCTCAGTCAAAACCACACAAGCTACACACAGTTCCATGAAACATTTCCACAAACAGCTCGAATAATAGTAAAACCAGTGACTGTGGAACAACAAGGACGACGCACATTGAGAACCCAGAGGTGGTCAGTGTCCAAATACACGTCGTCCGATGAGATGAGTGACCGAACGACCAGCCAAGGTCGTCCCCACTCAAGTCATGTGTGTCGGCAAGCCGGCCGGAGTGGCCGTGCGGTTCTAGGCACTACAGTCTGGAACCGGGCGACCGCTACGGTAGCAGGTTCGAATCCTGCCTCGGGCTTGGATGTGTGTAATGTCCTTAGGTTATTTAGGTTTAATTAGTTCTTAGTTCTAGGCGACTGATGACCTCAGAAGTTAAGTCGCATAGTGCTCAGAGCCATTTGAACCATTTGTGTCGGCAACGGTCGGGCGAATCACGACTGTCTGGCTGGCCATCACTGCTGCTCCCTCCCGCCTCAACCCCCGACACACAATGACCAGAAAATACTAGCGATCGCTCCAAAGATAGTACAACAGTGCTCTTATCGATAAGCGCTGCTGCTGCCACTCAGGGGCAGGCAAGACAGCAACTTAGTGACGCCAGTAAATTGAATAAGAAACGAGATGGCAGTATCGCCAAGACAAGATGACAAGCAATAACGGCACGAACACGAGCCACGGACGGCTCACTTATTCCATCAAATTCCAATGCATACAACGTATCTATTTGATTTTAAGGATGCCGCCGAAACGTCATTATCAATCCTGGGCATTTCAGACTTCCAACAGCATCGAAAAGCGTCCATCGTAAACAAGTATATAAATATTCTTATTCTGAAAGATGAGAATGGAAAAATCTCAGTGAATTCGAAATAGGAAAGTCGTGAGATGTGTGCTATGCCTTGCTTCACGTGAAAGGCCAGGTAAATGTATCAATTGCAAAACGAAAAGACGTGTGGATGATGTTGCCACTTTTTCCTCAGCAGCACAGGGTGTTTACGGCAAACATTGCAACATTTTATCACAAGAATGAAGTTGTCAATGAAGCAGAAATCAATACTGACATTCTTTTCCTTGGGTATCCGTACGTTATTCTCCTATAAAAAATTTAAAAGAAATGGGAATCAGTTGTTGTTTATTAATGTTTTACTACTTAAATTGTTGCTATCGTATTTCTGTACTTGTACCACCACAAGCAAAAGGTACTGCCTTTGAACTAATGGCACTTCACACTAAAACTGGCACAATTTTCGAACCAGTCATCTCCCTTACAAGTATTTATTTTATCATCTGTCTCATTATTTTTTGCCCTGAAGAGATTCAGGAGGGGTAGGGGGGATAATTCTGTGGTATGGGAATAGCTTCTCAATATTTTGGATAGAAATAAGTTATTTACAAAAGGAGATGCTTTATGGATCTCTAGACAAATGTGAGACATAGCACTTGAGAGACTTTTTCATTTCCACTCTTCATACATTTATATTGAGTTTGTTTGACATTTTGGAATATGCTCCCAAAATGTCTAAAATTATTTGCGATGCAAGTCGTGTAATTGAAATGCATTCAATTCACCGTGAAAGAATAAGCACAAACGTATTGGATCCACGGGTAACCAGCTGCAATCGTATATAATGATATGCTTCCAGACAGTTGCGGGATATTTTCCAAAACAAGAAACTCCTTTACCTCATTGTAAATGAGATACAAAGCACATTCCATTCAGCATAGCTTATGAAAGCAGCGTCGTGCACACAAGTGATGAATATTCGGAATTTGAGAGAGACAGAGGTGGAATCGCGACGCTTCGAGTGGATGTATACACGTATGAAGTGACCGGTGGCGGCACTTTAACCACTGCCTCATAGTCCGGCACCGGCACCCGCCACGGACCTCATTCTGCGGACACGGTGGTTCGTGATTTCCCGCAGTGTGTGCGGGGCCAGCCAGCCAGCCACGTTCGCCAGCAGGGGGTGGACTCGCTCTCAGACAAAGCCCTGCCGCCGACGCCAGTCCCTTCCCTCGCGCGCTTTGTCGTCACAACGGCGGCGGCAGCTCACAGCACTGCAGTCGGCTTCTGTGCGCACAAAGCGTTCGGCAACAAAGCAACAGTCAGACGCCACGCCATGCCATGCCAGACGCCGCTATTCCGGTAAACACGTATTTGACTACCGAATGCAGTGAAGCAAAAATAAATCCTTCTCAAGATGCAACGCCGTAGCGATAAACACAATTGTCGGTACTCCTTTAGGAAATGGAATAAGAAACAAAAGTGGAACATCTTCAAGATGTAAATTAACTGCAACATATCCGATTAAAATTATAATCTTTCCTATTAAGCTTATAGCTATGTACAGAGCGTATATATTCAAGCGTTTTTTCTCCCATTAATAGGACGAACGCAAAAAAAGATAATTAGAAGGAAACAGAATACAAACTGAACGTCTTCGTAATGAGCAGAGTTCTATGTCTCAGCATTTTTATAAATATTGAACAGTTGATTAAAACACTTCAAGAATGGAAAGTGTAAATGATTACTGAGTCTTGTAGCGTAAGTGTAAATCTCAATAACCACCTTTTCTGTTTTTAAACTAATAAACCAAAATGTCTTTAGCGGTTATTAAAGGTGAAACTCTCACATTATAGAAATTAATTGAAACAAGTTTTCTTTAGAAATTTAGGACCACCATTGCTAATTCTCTTTATTCTCGGTTTCTGTATACCTGCGTATATGTAATGTTTGTCTACTACTGGAAAATGAAAAAGAATACCAAGACCTCGTCGACTTCCCAAAGAGAAATTCTACTGACACGGTCTTGAGAACAACGATCACATCGACAGAGCAATAGGCATCTGACAAGGGTCGTCTCACTGCTCTAACAGGAATGCATATTTAAACGTTTTGACGCAGACCCCTCTCACATCTCTAATCACGCCTGCGACGGCGTGTAACTGCATTTCTCTTGGTTTGTACATAAGAGCACTTAGTAGTGGTGGTGGTGGGGGGCGTTAACACACCATTCACGCAGTTACATCAGCAGGTAGTTCACGTGTTTACAATACATGTGTTAGTATTGTCATACATACACAGCAAAAACGCACGAAACCGTTAATGTTTGGAACGTTTTTAAAATTGTGGCATTCGAGTTAAGATGGCGTTACCGAACTCGAGACAGTGCAGGACGCGATGATGACACTGTCACGAAGTTTTTGGAGGAAATGACTATTCAGAAACATGAACATTCATTTTACCGACGAACTGGAGATGAAGAAAACGACTTTATAGCCGATAAGGCGTTAATGTTCAAGATTGTAGTGGTAGTGCCACTGGCGGAGAGAGCGCTCCTCAAGGCGAAGCTAACAGTTCTGGTGACTATGAACCACCAGTGTAAAAAAAAAAAAGAAACTAATAATATTAGAATTTTAGGATGAATAATCTCTCGAAAGTATTTATAATATTTAAAACACGCCTCCACGTCAAGTTGCGACCTACAGCTCGTTACTGAACTCAAATCCATCTATGAAAACCACATCCAATATCAAAACAATATTTGGGTACGTGGAGTAAGAAAGACATAATGATTATCCCTTTCGACAAAAAACAAGGCAATCACAGAATCGAAGGTAAAACAACACGCACCCTGTGTGGCGTGGACAGGGAGGACTTATAGGTCAGAGGAACTCGGGGAAACACAAGAACGGCTTCAGTCTCAAAGCGTGCAGGTTCAACACGGGAAGAACGTAGATCCAAGAACCGTTGCCATAACAGTTTCAAAATGCCGTAGCTGTGTTGTCATAATACCTGAGCTCCAAGCGCAAATTGAAAGCGCTGATGCTCAAACCGTTATAGGCGCTGAAAGCTGGCTAAAGGAGGAAATGAGTTCAGCCGAAATTTTCCGAAGGACCTTAAGGTGTTCAGAAATGATAGATTAAACACAGTTGGCAGTGGCGCGTTTTATGCTGTTAAAAATAGTTTACCTTATAGCGAAATTGATGTACATAGTTCCTATGAGTTAGTATGGGAGGAGATCGTTCTTGGCACCCTGAATAAAATAATGATTGGATCCCTTTAGCGACTTCCGAATTCAGATGATACAATTGCTGAAAGGTTCAAAGAAAACTGAGTCTAATTTCAAACACGTGGTGCTGTTGGTGGTGACCTTAATTTTCCCTCCATATTCTTGCGAAAATATATGTTTAAATTCGGACCTATGCATAGAAGATCGTCTGAAATTGTGCTAAACGCATTGTCTCTAAATTACTTCGAGCGAAAGGCAACTGGTTATGAAAACACACTTGACCTCTTAGCACAAATAAGTGAGCATCAAAACGAATACAGCGTTTAGTGAACACAGTCTTGTCGTAGGGAGACTGAATAATGTAACTCCCAACCCTCAAGAAATAAAAGAAAAATTTATCTGTTAAAACATGCAGATAATCATTGAAGTTTCGCCTTCCTGAGAGGCAAACTTCTGTTCTTCCAGATTAACAATGAACCGGTAAGTATAGACCAGATGAGGCTTGGACTCAAAGGAATAGTATGGATGGAAATAAAGAGATTTATACCAAACAAATTAACAAAAGACGGAAATGATCCATCTTGGTACACAAAATAGGTCAGAACACTGCAGCAGGATCAACGAAAAACGCATCCCAAATTTAAACGAAAACAAATTCTTCAAGGTGAAGGACCTTTTATAGAACCTTGATATTTAACGCAGACTTCAATGTGAGACGCTTATAATACACACATCAAAAAGGTTTTGCATCACCCCAGTTCCCGAAACTCCTGAAGATAGACGTTGACTGTGGATACTGTTGATACGCCCGCTAAACCTGCTGGGCAGAAAAGGTGATTAGGATTGCGGAAAGTGCCAAATAAGATTGGGATCAGTTTCACTTTAAAATTGTAATTTATTATAGTTTACTAATACATTTACAACCAAAGCGGCACATAGCCGAACTTTTGCAACTACGAGTTTCAAACTCCAAATCTCTCACGGCTGAATGCCTCCAAACAAGAAGTCTTAAAAATCAACCAGGTAAGTTTCAAGTGACTGAAGACACGCAGACATAATTACAAATAGTGTGTATATATATATATATATATATATATATATATATATATATATAGGCTGAAAGCCTCAAGGCAAAGGTGGATAGACAAACATAAACAAGATGCAATACAAACGGCTGAAGGCCAACAATAAAATTTTCAAGATACCTATACTATAACCATACCTATCCTGTATCCTGTAACGATAAGCCTTAAGTTTTAAATGGCTGAAACCGCACTAAAAGAAAAGACAACACAACGACAATAACCTTTCAGCAAATATCCACTTGCCGCAATTCAAACCTACTTATAAGCGGCTGAAGGCCTTTGACTTACATAAAACACATTACAACCCAGAATTTTTTCAGTCATTGGATACAGACAATTAAATACCAGTGAGAAAGCCAGTAAAAACAACGGCACTGAGAAGCCACCAGGGGGTCGGTCTGCCCTCGTTCACTTAGGTGAGACAGGTAGTGAGCCCAACTACACTTAATCGATCGGTAACCCAACTGGACCGTGAATTTACTTTCAAAATCTTTTCTTAAAGAACTTACTTTATTTACTAGCGACTCATCAAGAAAATTAACACATTTTATCACACTAGGTGAGCGTGGAAGTAGTTGCCAGGGAGTAAATGATGAAAATGAAATTACCTTTAACAAATGGGTATTTTATTCACGAAAGCCTTTTAAAAAAGAGATTTAAAATTTATAAGCAGAAAAGCACCGTCGAAATATCAAGTTACAATTTTATTTAGAGGCAGAAAGAACAATATTGACAGTATGAGCCTTGGGGCTGAGAAGCTTGCCGCTCCCTTTCAACACGGCCGTAGTCACGAACGCTCACAAAGACCTCTGGTAGGCTACACTGGTGCAAATCTCCAACACACCAGATTACTTTAAACTAAAAATTTTAACAAGTCACACAAACACATAAACTATGCTCCCCGTAAGAGGGATGGAAATGGCACAAACACTCACACTAAAAAAAAAATTTTGCTACCGAAAGTGCAATTTGTTTTTAAAAGGACTCTTACGGTGGAAGTGTGGCAACTTTGTAAAAATGACTAAATAAAACCCATGAAATTGAGACTTACATAAAATGTACATCATGCTCTACATTACACATATACCGCCTCGCAAGATAATAGGCAAGATAAAAACATATTTCAGGGCCGGACGCGGTGACCGTGCGGTTCTAGGCGCTCCAGTCCGGAGCCGCGCTGCTGCTACGGTCGCTGGTTCGAATCCTGCCTCGGGCATGGATGTGTGTGATGTCCTTAGGTTAGTTAGGTTTAAGTAGTTCTAAGTTCTAGGGGACTAATGACCACAGCACTTGAGTCCCATAGTGCTCAGAGCCATTTGAACCATATTTCAGGAATTCGGCCTTTACACCTTAATTCTATAAATTCGTGAACACCGAATCCGACAAATATGACAGAGGCAGCTATTAACGTACGGCAGGCCGACAGACAGAGAGACACTAACTGCCTAACAAACGCGGAAGAGCAAGCTAGGGACGAGAGACTGATCAAGAAATCAAGTAGAATTTGACAAGTAACTGAAACAACATACCACGAATCACTTAACTTCTAATAACTGTTATTTCTGGCTAAGAAATGGCGCAACACCCCCAAAACGCTCTCCCGAACCGTCCGCTGCGAGTCGCTTTAACGGACGCAGGAAGGCGCGCCGATCTCCCGTCTCACGGCGTCGCAGCTCGCCCCGGCCAGACCGACGTCGTGGGTTGACTCCTGTTGCTCTCCTGTCGGCCGCGAAGCCACTACCCCTCGCTATACGGCGCGGCCCGCTGGACTGACGTGGGGACCTCACATGCGCCGACGCTCAAGGCGGACTGATCATCTTGTGTGTCAGAGCGCGACCGACCAACCGATCGATCCAACCGCCAATGACCATTGCTCGAGCAACTCAAGCAGACAGGCGGCCTAACAAATACTAGCACTCCGGACAACAGACAGACAGACAGAGACTGCCCCACACTGACCCGGCTGACCAACTGACTAGACTCGCCGACTCAGGCTGACAGACCGTCCCCGTGCTGAGCTCATAGCACCCCTTAAATGCGCGTCAACAAGTAACTTTTCCCCTTTCCCACCAGAGGGAGACGCCAAAGCTGCGGTTGCCACAGCGGCGCCACCGCCAGAAACGGAAGGCGACTGCTTTACTCTACGCGCTGCGGCGCGCTCTTCAAAACAGCAAATTTTACCACGGCTCACCAACCAAGGGACAGCCACGGACCGACCAACAAAACGACTTGCTTGTCACCAATCGGTACATAAAAACTCTAAGACCAAACTGTTACGGACGTGATTATCCACAATGAAATATGTATTAAGCAGTGAAAACTACACACCATGTTGGACAGCGACAACAGGTGAGGAAAGGACACTGCCTGAAATTATGTTAGTGGCCAGGGCAGGTAAGCGGAACACTAACGGCCACGAGGCAGAAAATTCCGCTGGTGCACTTGAATTGTAGTCAACCAATATAGTTAATTCCTCCGCATGGCTGCTAAATTTCAGCAATACAGACACTCAGTGTTGCTCACAGGAAAACCTCCCCAACAGTGAACCACCGAAACGAACCACACAACATGAATGGACGGGGCTTGGGAACTTAAGACACCACTCAACTTTGGCGTCCTGGGTCGGTGAGCCACGAAGCTCGTAGCGATCGGACAGCTCCACACACACACACACACACACACACACACACACACACACACACACACACACACACACACGCTCAGACACTGCGCAGGGACCGCCAGCGGACCCAGCCGACTGCACCTCATGGAGATGTCCTCCCTGGTCCGCACCAACCGACCGACTTCCTCAGAATGCCGCAACATCTAAAATAGTCGTCAGTAGACATAACGTCAACTACACACACAACCTGACAAACACTTGCCTGAAGACCTGAACGATACCCAACAGTAACTAAGCACACACGAAGACAAACTGGAAGTCAATGCACAGACACTCATGAACGATTCGAGAGCCAAAACATGTCGTCCGGTTGGACGACCGACCGACGATCCACCAAGACCGAGGCCCGGCTCAAGTGATGCGCGGCGGCAGTGGTCGGGCGAGCCATGTCGACACTCCAACCCGACTGCACTGGTGCCGCATTGCAGCTCCCCGACTGGCAGGTCCGGACTGAGCTCCAGACGCGTTCCAACTGACTGGCCACCCGAACTCGCGACCCGAACTCACTTACGACAGACAACGACGGGGAAGTAATAGCAGTCGAGCAAAGATACTACGAGAGGGGATATACTGATACGCGCCGCTCACGGTCAGGCAAACCAGCAACTCAGTGGCACCAGTAATTTAAAGTAACGTAGTGAGGTGGAAGTACGTTAAAACAGGGTGTAAAACACATGATGGTGGGAACATGAGCCACACACGGCTCAACTGTATCAGAGGCACAGTCACTTTGACTGTTCAGACATGTCACTAAACCCGCCCAAAGATGTAAACAACCATGCATGAGCAGCGCCTATTAGACGGAGAGGTCCGACAGCCGATCAGTTCAAGTCATTCCACCTGGAAGGAGGCACACGGCCCGTGTTGTCTCTAGTTCGACAATGTCTAGACGGCCAATACCGCAGTCCGATCGCGTCCGCATGAAAGGAAGGGGGCCGGCCGAAGTGGCCGTGCGGTTAAAGGCGCTGCAGTCTGGAACCGCAAGACCGCTACGGTCGCAGGTTCGAATCCTGCCTCGGGCATGGATGTTTGTGATGTCCTTAGGTTAGTTAGGTTTAACTAGTTCTAAGTTCTAGGGGACTAATGACCTCAGCAGTTGAGTCCCATAGTGCTCAGAGCCATTTGAACCATTTTTTGAAAGGAAGGGGCCTAAACAAGGAAAGTGTCCAGGAGTCTCGGAGTGAACCAAAGCGATGCTATTCGGACATGGAAGAGGTACAGAGAGACAGGAGATGTCGATGACATATCTCGCTCAGGCCGCCCAAGGGCTACTACTGCATTGGATGACCGCTATCTACGGATTGTGGCTCGGAAAAACCCTGACAGCAACGCAACCATGTTGAATAATGCTTTTCGTGCAGCCACAGGGCATCGTATTACGACTCAAACTGTGCGCATTAGGCTGCATGATGCACAACTTCACTCCCGACGTCCATGGCGAGGTCCATCTATGCAACCACGACACCATTCAGCGTGGTACAGATGGGCCCATCAACATGCCGAATGGACCACTCATGATTGGCAACAAGTTCTCTTCACCCATGAGTGTCGCATATGCCTTCAACCAGACAAATCGTCGGAGACGTGTTTGGAGGCAGCCCGGTCAGGCTGAACACCTCCGACACACTGTCCAGCGAGTGCAGCGAGGTGGAGGTTCCCTGCTGTTTTGGGGTGGCATTATGTGCGGCCGACGTACGGCGCTGGTGGCTACGAAAAGCGCCGTAACGGCTGTACGGTACGTGAATGCCATCCTCCGAGTACACATCTTGTGAATGACTTCTTCTGGATAACGACATCGCTCGGCTAGAGTGGCCAACACGTTTTCCGGACATGAACCCTATTGAACATGCCTGGGATGGATTGAAAAGGGCTGTTTACAGACGACGTGACCCGCCAACCACCCTGAGGGATCCACGCCGAATCACCATTAAGAAGTGGGACGATCTGGACCAACAGTGCCTTGATGAACTTGTGGATAGTATTCCACAACGAATACAGGCATGCATCAATGCATGAGGACCTGAGGACCTGCTACTGGGTACTGCAGGTACCGATGTCTACAGCAATCTGAACCACCACCTCTGAAGGTCTCGCTGCATGGTGGTGCGACATGCAATGAGTAATAAAAAGGGCGGAAATGAGGTTTATGTTGATCTCTATTCCAATTCTCTGTACAGGTTCCGGAACTCTCGGAACCGAGGTGATACAAAGTTTTTTTTTTTTGTGTATGTGTAGTTTCCGCAACGAAACTTTGACTCGAAACGTGACAGAAAATCCGAAGAAATTCTGGTCGTAAAAATACTATCGATGACAGTGCTACTAAAGCAGAGTTTCTTACTAAATACAGACTTTCAAAATTCCTTCATCAAAAAAGACGAAGTAAATATCCCAGAACTCGAATCAGGAGCACTGCCAACATGAGTAACATAGTAGTAGATCTCTTGAGAGAAATGATGCAACTCAGATTACTTAATAAAAGCAAGGCTTTGGGTCCATACTGTGCAACAATTGTTTTCAGAGTATGCTGATGCACAGCTCCAATTTAACAATCATATATAACGCTCGCTCGACGAAAGATTCACACCCAAAGACTGGAAAGTTACATAGGTCACACCAGTATTCAAGAAAGGCAGTAGGTGTAATCCACTCTATTACAGGTCCATATCACTGACGTCGATACGCAGCAGTATTTTGGAATATATAATGTGTTCGAACATTATGAGTTACCTGGGAGAGAAAGGTCTATTGGTACACAGTCAACACGGATTTAGAAAACATCGTTCCTGTGTAACAAAATTAGATCTTTGCTCACACGAAGTCTTGAATGCTATTGTCAAGGGATTTCAACATGATTCCGTATTTCTAACATTCCCAAAATGCTTTTGACATTATGCCTCACAAGCGGCTTGTTGCGAAATTGCATGCTTATGGAACATCATCTCAGTTATGTGACTGCATTCGTGATTTCCTGTCGGAGAGGTCACAGTTCGTAGTAATGGACAGACAGTCATCGAGTGAAACAGATGTGATTTGTGGAATTCCCTAAGGTAGTGTTATAGACCCTCTGCTGTTTCTGATCTATATAAACGATTTAGGAGACAATATGAGCATTCATCTTAGGTTGTTTGTAGATGATGCTGTCGTTTATCGTCTAGTGGAGTCACCAGAAGATCAATACCATTTCGATAAGGTATCTGTTGTTGTTGTTGTGGTCTTCAGTCCTGAGACTGGTTTGATGCAGTTCTCCATGCTACTCTATCCTGTGCAAGCTTCTTCATCTCCCAGTACCTACTGCAGCCTACATCCTTTTGAATCTACTTAGTGTATTCATCTTTTGGTCTCCCTCTACTATTTTTACCCTCCACGCTGCCCTCCAGTACTAAATTGGTGATCCCTTGATGCCTGAGAACATGTCCTACCAACCAGTCCCTTCTTCTTGTCAATTTGTGCCACAAACTCCTCTTCTCCCCAATTCTATTCAATACCTCCTCATTAGTTACGTGATCTACCCATCTAATCTTCAGCATTCCTCTGTAGCACCACATTTCGAAAGCTTCTATTCTCTTCTTGCCTAAACTATTTATCGTCCACGTTTCACTTCCATACATGGCTACACTCAGTACAAATACTTTCAGAAACAACTTGCTAACACTTAAATCAATACTCGATGTTAACAAATTTCTCTTCTTCAGAAACGCTTTCCTTACCATTGCCAGTCTACATTTTATATCCTCTCTGCTTCGACCACCATCATTTATTTTGCGCCCCAAATAGCAAAACTCCTTTACTACTTTAAGTGCCTCATTTCCTAATCTAATTCCCTCAGCATCACCCGACTTCATTCGACTACGTTCCATTATCCTTGTTTTCCTTTTGTTGATGTTCATCTTATACCCTCCTTTCAAGACAATGTCCATTCCGTTCAACTGCTCTTCCAAGTCCTTTGCTGTCTCTGACAGAATTACAATGTCATCGGCGAACCTCAAAGTTTTTGTTTCTTTTCCATGGATTTTAATACCTACTCCGAACTTTTCTTTTGTTTCCTTTACCGCTTGCTCAACATACAGATTGAATAGCATCGGGGAGAGGCTACAATCCTGTCTCACTCCCTTCCCAACCACTGCTTCCCTTTCATGTCCCTCGACTCTTATAACTGCCATCTGGTTTCTGCACAAATTGTAAATAGCCTTTCGCTTCCTGTATTTTACTCCTGCCACCTTCAGAATTTGAAAGAGAGTATTCCGGTCAACATTGTCAAAAGCTTTCTCTAAGTCTACAAATGCTATAAACGTAGGTTTGCCTTTCCTTAATGTTTCTTCTAAAATGAGTCGTAGGGTCAGTGTTGCCTAACGTGTTCCAACATTTCTACGGAAGCCAATCTGATCTTCCCCGAGGTATCTGTATGGTGCGAAAATTGTCAATTGACTCTAAATAATGAAACGTGTGAGATCATCCACATAAGTGCTAAAGTGAATCCGTTAAACTTCCGTTATACGATGGATCAGTCAAATCTAAAGGCCGTAAATTCAAATAAATACAGGATGTATATAAAGTCTAGGAACACTTTCAATTATACATTGCCCTAGAACCAAACATTGTACAGATATCATACATATGTCATTTTGAAGAGAAACCCTGAAAGTATTTTTTTTTTTTTTCATGTATGCCGCCACAGCGTAGTTTGATAATTTGCCGATTGTCAGCGCTAGTCGCAAACTTGGCGAGTTCAGGTGCGGAGCGAGCCTTCTGTGTGTTGGAGTTCGACAGAAACAAGTGTTCTACAGCTGTTCATCGGATGTTTAATCCAAGTACGGTAAGGAGCGACGAACAAGGATGGCCATTCTCCACTTGCCCAACAAATTAATTACGACGGGTTGCTTGTTCCAGACAAAGAGAAGCGGACGTCCCAGTGTGAGTGAAGTGAATGTGGAGCACGAACAAAAAACATTCATAAGGAGACCAAAGAAATCGGTTCATCGTGCATCTCGTAAACTCGAAATGGCTCCAATGACAGTGTGGAAAGCCCTGTGACACAAGCTGTCTATGACACCATTCAAATTGGAGCTAGTGCTGAAGCTCAATGACAACGACAAAGACAAGCGTTTTGAGTTTTGCTCACAGTTGCAACAATTGAATGAGGATGGGGATGACATTGTTGATCACTTAAGGTTTAGTGACGAAGCCACTTTTCACACTAATGGGAAAGTGAATAGGCATAATTGTCGAATCTGGGTACAAAGCATCCACACGAATGCATTGAATTTGAGCGTGATTCCCAAAGGTAAATGTTTTTGGTGTTTTGTCATGTCCCAAACTGTACAGACCATTACTCTTTGTCAAGAGCACTGTCACTGGATATTCCTAATTGGACATGTTGCAGCAACGGCTGGTGCCTCAATTGCAATCGGACTCTCCGTTCATCTTTCAGCAGGATGGGACTCCACTCCATTTTCATCGTGAAGTTCGTGACGGTACCTGAACACGGAGCTGCCGTATCGATGTATCAGGAAACGGCCTCTCCGATCACCAGATCTCCCTCCGTGTGACTTTTGTCTGTGGGGACACATTAAAGATCTGCTGTATGTAGCGCCTCTAACATGCGATCTAGCTGAGCTCCGGGAGAGAATACGGGAAGCGACTGCCACAGTCGACGATGCGATGCTGGGATGGGTATGGCAAGAATTCGATTACCTTATTGACATCTGCCGCGTCATTCATGGTTTGCATATAGAATGTTTGTAAGAAAACTTTCAGAGTTTCTCATCAAAATGCAATATGTATGACATCTACACAACGTTTATTTCTCATGCAATAAAAAATTGAAATTGTTCCCAGACTTTATGCACTTAGGAATTACGGACAACTTAAATTAGAAAGAACACACAGAAAATGTTGTAGGGAAGGCGAACCAAAGACTGCGTTTTATTGGTAGAACACTTATAAGATGAAACAAACCTACCGAAGAGACTACCTACAATAGCTTCTCCTCCCTCTTTTGGAGTACCGCTTTGAAGTGTGGGATTCCTACAAGATAGCATTAACGGAGTGCATCGAGAAAGTTGAGAGGAGAGCAGTAAGTTTTGTATCGTTGAGAAATAGTGGAGGGAATGTCACTGACATGATACAGGATTTGGTGTGTACATTATTAAAACGAATAGGTTTTTCGTTGCAGAGGAAACTTCTCACGAAGTTTCAGTCACCAACTACCTCCTTCGAATGCCAAAATATTTTGTTGACGCCGACCTACATATTGAGAAGCGATCATCCTGATAAAATAAGGGAAATCAGAGCACGCACGGAAAGATAGACATATGTGCTCGTTTTTTCCGAGCGCTGTTAGAGGTTGTAATAAATGAGAATTATTGTGAAAGTGGTTCGAAGACTCTTGAGTGTGATTTCCAGAGTATCCGTGTGGAGGTAGGTGCAGATGTTGAATCTAACAAAGGCAGGAATGGATAAAAATATGTGCAGTAGTGGCACCTGATGTTTTGAGCAATGCATAAAGCAAGAGGAATTTGGCGCACGAAGTTTAATTGATCTGCAGCTTTCGTAGCACGCCTCAACGAAGAATTGTTTTCATGACAGCCAGAGATGAACGGGAAGACGAAGATATTCGCCAGTCTATGGCCCATTTTGCCGAAGAGGTAAACCAGGGATCTAGAAGATCCCAGATACAGCCACACTGCATATGGAACACTGATCAAAGTGAATTAAATTATGAACTAAATTCTGGTGAAACACTATCTAAAAACGGGAAAAAGCAACAACCACCTTCCTCCAGTCTGCACACAATTCAATTTGCAGTTATACAATAGATGTTGGACTCTCAATGAGTGTACACCTAACAAAAAATGTGTGTATTTGTCTTCAGGAAAAACTTTCCGCCAAACGTACATTTGGAGGCTTGCAGAAGTGGGAAAATGTCAAAAGAGCATTTAAAACACTTTTTCGTGAGTTTTGTTAATGGCAAAGTCGAAAGAACCAAATTTGTATATTACTCCGTGATTCTTGGAGTGCACACAATGAGATAACAGTAGTAAATGATTTATTTGCGGGTGAAGACATTGAATGGATAATCATTCCGCCAAAAACGAGAGAACACGTGCAGCCTTTGGATGTATTTTTGTTTCGGAGTATGAAATGTTTGCAGAAAAATAAGAGACTCTAAAACGACTTTCTGCAGTGACTTTGACACTAAATTAGGAAGCAGAATTTTCATAAAGAAAAGGCATTCTGTTATTCATAACCAGCTGTCTACTCCACGGTTCTCTAGTACATCAGTCTATGCTTCAATATTCCTGGCAAGCGACTCGGTACGATATCCCCGTACTAGTTGCTGAATTCAAGAATGTGATTTTAAGTGATACCTCAGTTTTGAGAGAGTGTGTGATTCTGAGGTTTGCTCAAATATTGGTTTCGTCAATTGTGTCTATTGTGATTCTGCATATTGTTTCATACATTTTGTAGAGAAACCTCACGTACATTTTTTTAAAGTCCAGTAGTGCGCAAAAATAACACAGTCGAATGTTTTCACCGTCCTAATGACAGTGGTGCTCAAAGCTTCTCAGCACAACTGGACCGCCCTCATCACAGTTGAGCCGAGTGACATCCCCTGTACTACGGACAGGCAGTACAGCATGTCATCGCTAATACCGTCCTATTGCAGCAATGCGGGATTTAGTTCTCCCTTCGAGGCGATCATAAAGTTGATGAAAGTAGTCTTGCAGAGTGGCCTTCCATGCAACTGCCACCTCGGGCGTCAAAGGGGCGGATTTGCGTATCTCACAAGATGACGTATCATCCAATCGCAAACACGATAAGTGGGGGATAGATCCGTGGACCTTAACGGTAAGTATAGTTGACGTACACCTAGTAGAGCACGTTGGGTGCCATGGGATGCACGTAGCTGTGTATTGTCATCTTGGAAAAGTACATCATTGGTGCAAGATTGGTAGCACGACGGATTACATGATATATGAAGTCTTCACTTGTTCTCAACCGAGTAGCGTCATCGTCTCGTTGAAATTCGGATTACATGATGTTTTGGATGTGGTGTACCCTGCTCAATGCTCCCTCTATGATGATCACGGCAGGGTCAGGGATTTTCAGGTGCCTCGAGATGACTGGGTGTTTGTGTTGTGCTCATCATTTCATCATCATTCATGAAAGTGGCGAGACTAGACTGAGAAAAAGTTGGGAATTTGTACAGGCACTGATAATTGCGCAGTTGAGCGCCCCACAAACCAAACTCATCATCATCATCTATGATTGCCAGAGGAGAGCGGCCATTGTGAGATACCGCTCCCCACGCCATGATGCCAGGATTTGGTCCTTAGTGCCTCTGCCTCTTTCACTCCAGACGTTGGCGCTCATCTGCACGAAACAGCACACGCGTACAACTATCATTGGCACCAAAATAGAGACGATTCTCATCCTAGGGGAACAAGTCACCATCCACCCTTCCAAAACCGCGTATCGCAACACCACTGGAGACGGCCCCCACGATGATGAAGCATTATGTGAATATGCCCTAACGGTACTCATCATCTTAGCCCTGATTCAGGGAGACGGTTGCGGCTTGTCCTCGCTGATACGCCAGGAGCAACAGTGTAATATGTTGTATGTGGCGCAGTCCGATGTGGCACAACCTGCGACGGTCTTGTTGTGCGTCTATGTCCGGACTCAGGCTGACGGGCTTGTGCACCTTCTACTGATCACTAGCAGCAACATGAATGCACTGTGGAGACCCCTCACACCACGTGTAGTGCAGCCCTGCGGCTTGCCTTTTGTAGACCCATTTATACACCGTCGCTCAAACTCCGTCAGTGGCACAAACAGTTCACGTCCACGCAAACAATCTTGCAGACACAAAGGAAGCTCCGTATGCTACGGGAAACCGTCTACTGCTGGTGTGGAGATGAATAACTTTTGCGAAGCTTGCAACATTCTACACTTGATAAAGCAGTTCCTGGTTTGTACGCAGCATTACAGCCCTCTCATCGTATCCGTGGCAGTATGACATGCCTTAGTCACTTGAATCAAGATATTCTTTTTTAACTTTCCAGAAGTGCATTTTTCCCAATTTCGGATTTGTTAGCATTTTCCATCTGTTTCCCTTTAGATTATACAGGAAACTTCCTTGCGTAATCACTTTCTTTTCCTTACTCTGCTTTCTACGTCGTCTACATAACTCTGCGTCGGAGCATCACTGCTTCCCACTGCGCAATCGATGATGGGGTGCCATTCGGTGGGTTGTGAGTGTTGTCCACCCAGGATAATATATGTTCTGCTCCCAAGACTTTTTTTGCATCTCACGGAATTCTTTGATACGCTACACAGATACTGGGGAGGTAACTTTCTCCTTTGTTCACTTTTATGTTTTTTGATATGCGAGGAGTGAGTTTAGGTTTCTGTCCTCAGCTTCTTCGCTGCTTGCCTTACCTGTTTTGGACAAGTTACTGATATACTTCTTCTTAATGAAAATTCTGAAGGTTGTGACAGTGTAGTCAAACGAAGAGTGGGGAAATGGTAAATAGAATATCAGATTGGCCAACACGAGGTGTAAAAGGGTTGTCAAAGAAAGACGAACTTGACAGTAATCCGGGTGATTAAAAAAACTTTTCATTATTGATTTGAAGGAAAATTATTGAACGAATTTTCACAGCCAAACGAGGAATGGGAAATGGAGAAATGGGGAGTCACATTGATCATCATGAAGATTAGTTTTGCGAAAATAACATTTAATTACTTGAAAGTAGTCAGGGTAACTAAGACAATCAGTGGTTTGAGGGAAAATTAAAAGTGTTTCACGCACAGCCACCGACGTGTAAAGGAAATGTCAAAAAGTTTATCTCTTCAGCGCCTCTCTGTTCTGCGCATAGAAAGTTACGGTGGTGTAGCAACTGTAGAATTCTTTGTTTCGTGTTGAAAACATAAATTAAATACCAAATTACAGCATAAATTGAAAGCTGTCTGCTTTCTTCTGATCTGTACACTTTTGAAAAAATAGAACAACGCTCGATATTTAAATAAATTATACATCATGCTTTCTGAACAAAAATTGAAGTTTAAAAAACGTTCAAATCTTTTGTGAAATTTTACAGTGCAGTGTCCTCATAGGGTGTCTGCGTTCTCATTTGTTTTCAGTGTATTCAGAATAGCTATTTTTCACTGTCTTCTAACTGTTCTTTGCTCTCGCGAACGCTTCCTCTCACCACAGATAAATGGGGCATGTTTTAAGCTGGAAAGGCTGAAATTGTCGGAGAAGACAGAGATTACAGTAAACACAGCAAGTGAGTGAGAATATTGGGTGTAGGTTTTAATCTGAAATTAAGAATGTGATACAACAGAAGAAACAGAGGCGGGTCACATGAAACCAGGCAGAAGACTATCGACAAGTCAACATGTAAAACTAGGTTATATATGACAGTAAAATAATTTTGAAATCAATTTTTCAGTTTTCATGAATAAAGAAAGTAAATTTAATATTATTATTCTCTTACAAATACGAGGATTATGTCATATTTACTCTTACTCGTTTAAAATTAAATAATATTTATTCATTGGCATTTTGTCTACGTTCTATGCTTTCTTTTTAATTTTCAAGTCTCTTTGTATCTTTCTAGTTTGTCATGCAGCTCATGTCTTTGATACTCAGCTGGTGACTGTAGTTGAAGTGACCTGACTGTAGTGTGGTTTGACGAAACGTTTTGTTTACTAGCCACGATCTTGTCTATTTAATGCGTGGCACTCCTTGGCGAGATATGTTGTTTTCGTATTTTTATGTCTGTTCGTTACAATTTGTAGTCATCCTCTTGTAGTATCATGCACTAACAAATCTTGCATATGCCCTTATTTTATTTTGTTTTGCTCCTAATACTCTCTGATACGAAGACAGGGAGGTTGGAGACTCGCCTCTGAACACTGGTCGCTGTGGCCCGGCGGTCAACAACACTGGACTCGCCATCTGCGGGACGGCGGTTGTGCTTTCCCTCTTTTTGTAAACCGCTGCAAGTAAATGCCTGTATCCAGGATGACATTTTCGCTCTGCAGCGGAGTTCGAGTCTCGGTCCGGTGCAGAGTTTTAATGTGCCAGAAAGTTTCAAATGCCGATGTGTTCCGTGTAAAGAGTACGCGACGGCATTTCCTCGTCAATCTCTTCTGTACCCGAGCTGATGCTCCGCCTCTATTGACCCAGCTGTCGAGACGACGTTAAACATTAGTCTTGCCTGCTTCCTCCTACAGAGTGGTAGAGCCACACACGAATATAAAGTTTTGTAGCGAAATGTGAAAAATTACGAATTAACCACAGTAGTTACCCGTGAACGTGTATCGAAAAGAAGCTTTAAGCGGACAAACATGTTAAAGTCATATTTGATCCTTTCGAGTCGCAATAGTAAATGTAGAGAACGAGCACCACGTTACGTTCAAACTTCAACATGTATAAAGACTGGGGACGTCGAGCGCTTTGAATAAAGCAGCCACGAAATCAACAACAGACTGTAACTGATTTTTTTGTGGTACGGGACCAAACTGCTGAGGTCATTGGTCCCTAACCATACGCACTACTTAATGTAGCTTAAACTAACTTACGCTAAGGACAACACACACACCCATGAACGAGGGAGGACTCGAACCTCCCCCGCGGGGAGTCGCGCGATCCGTGACAAGACGCCTGAGATCGCACGGCTACCCCTCGCGGCCTGGAACTGATGACAAAGGATTCATTGGCAAAGTTAATGTTACATCATGCAAAATTATTTGGGAGCACATGTAGATCTATTTCTACTGCTTGCCAAAGGTGCCATGGATGATGATCGTTGTTGCATATTTGATTACATACCTATGAATTGCCTTTTAACCGTCGTCACAGATGATATCCCATAAAATTTACAAAATTAGTCCAGAATGACGCAAACAACTGCCACGGTCGTGGTAAATAACCGTCTGCACCACACAGTTTTCGATGTCTTTCTAAAGACTACTCCACACACAGGTTTGCAGCAAACAAACTTCTGTATGCAAAAATACATTTGAGAACAGCGTATGGCACCAATAACCCGCACTCCTAGTTGTCACCGTTAGCAGGTCACCTATGTACTGACAAACTCATTTGAGCACTGTTATACAGTTATTAAAGTTAATAGTTTTCAGCGGTGTTTCGTGCCGTTTGTGGTGAATAATGATTTAATAAACTTCTGGAATCGTTCGCTCGCTTTGTTTTTTAGAGTTTTCTTTGCGCTGAAGTCGTTTAGTAAATTTGTTGCTTTAGTTTTCAACTGACGTTTCTTATTGTTTCTAGTGGAATATTTCAGTAAAGTTTTCATTCAGTGCTTTAACTTCGTTTAGTGTTCCAGTGTAGTTTGAATTTTTTGGCTTTAGCTAATAATTTTGTGAAGTTTTGTTGGTATTGGTGTTAGCTATGGTTTGGTAGTATTAATACAAGCAGTTGCTTTCTTAGTAGGCAGAGAATTTCGAGACCATTATTGGTAGTTCTATAAATAGTTCTACTTGTGTAACTGATCTTTGGTACCTTAGACGTATAGCTTTTTACACCAACTGTAAAATTTTGCCATGAGTGAGGAGTGTGGGGTCTGTCGAATGTTTGTGAGTAGTGGGTTACGGTGTGGGATTTGTTCAAAGTATTTTCATTGGGCGGAATGCAGTGCGGCAGCCAGTGATCATTTTAGTGAGATCCTCACCTGGGAATGCAGGATCTGTAGCAGAAATAAGTTGATAGAGAAGCAGGAGCGTAAGATCTGAGCAGGTGCAGTTACAACGCACAAAGGAGGAACTAGATAGGTTGAGGAGGATGAAGAGTGGTGGGGAATGGGAACTGGCAGTTGGAAAGAAGGCACCTAAGAAGAGGAGGTATTCAGACAGTTTTATTTTAAGTATACGCAATAGTTTTGACCAACTGTCAGAGTTGAGTGGAGAGGATCCTCGTGTAGCTGTAGATGTAGGGAACATGCAGCAGGCCTCATAAATCAGGAGGCCTAGGTTAGTCGCAAAGTCTGGCAGAAAGATGAAGATTCTGCTGCTAGGTAGTTCTCACGGTAGAGGTGTGGGTCAGCAGCTGCAGGAAGTGTTGGGGAGTGAGAACCAGGTCACCAACGTTGTGACCCCCTGCGGGTTCGGGGGTTAGAATAGGCCCGCGGTATTCCTGTCTGTCGTAAGAGGCGACTAAAAGGAGTCTCACATGTTTCGGCCTTATGTGATGGTCCCCTCTCGGGTTTGACCTCCATCTTTCTAAATTTATCCGAAGAGCGAGCCAATTGGGGAAGGGCGCCTTACATGGCGCACTGTATCCGTCGTGCAATTAGACCTTTAGCCGTCTTTCTCGTCGTTGCCATGGTGTCCCGCTCGTTTTCGATCTCTTGGGCGAGGATACGTCCCTGGGTGCGATTACCACGCTGCCCTCTGCAGTGTTTCTTTTCACTGCGACGACGACCTTGGCCATTTTTGCACCTAAGATCCAGCACGGTAGCCAGCCCGTTGTGGTGGGGCCGCCATGTACCCTCTTGGTTGTAGCCCCCTGACAACACAGGGATCGCTCTACTGATGCCTGCGCCGTTAACTCCCCACGTATGCCAAGGAGTAGATGCCTATCCTCCTGGGGTATCGGGACTCCCGGCGACGGCCATCCTGCCAGGTGGCCTTTGCTGTGGCTGGGTGGCGCCCGTGGGGAGGGCTCTTGGTCGGAGTAGGTGGCATCAGGGCGGATGACCCGCAATGAAGCGTGGTACATCATCTCTCGCTGGCGGCCAGCCGCCAGCAGTCTCTAAGCGTTCTCGGGCTCAATTTAATGCTCAGAAGTACGATCCGAAAACGTTCCCCTTCCTGGCCACGCCGTGGGAAGAGCGTAAGTCTCAGGATGGAGGTAACAGTTATTCGCCCCGATTCTTAGTTTGTACGAGAGCTGATGGGGAGTCTTTTCTCTCCACAAAACCTCAGTTCTTCGTCGAGCATTTAGAGGACAAGTTTGGGGAGGTGGAGGGCTTGTCTAAAATGCGCTCTGGGTCAGTACTGATACAAACGGCATCCTCCGCCCAGTCACGCAGGTTGCTTGCTTGTGACAAGTTGGGGGATGTTAACGTTACTATTACACCACATAAGAGTTTAAATATGGTCCAGGGTGTTATTTTCCATAGGGACCTCCTTTTGCAGTCTGATGACGAGCTGCGCGCCAACTTAGAACGTAGAGGTGTTCATTTCGTCCGGCGCGTTCATCGGGGTCCGAGGGACAATCAGGTTGCTACCGGTGCCTTCATCTTGGCCTTCGAGGGTGATACGTTACCGGAAAAGGTCAAGGTGATGGTCTACCGATGTGACGTCAAACCCTATGTCCCTCCCCCGATGCGGTGCTTCAAGTGCTGGAAGTTCGGCCATATGTCTTCCCGCTGCACTTCCAGCCTCACATGTCGAGATTGCGGACGCCCATCTCATCCCGATACTCCATGTGCCCCGCCTCCCATCTGCGTCAACTGCGGGGAGCACCATTCATCTTGCTCGCCAGACTGCAAAGTCTTTCAGAAAGAGCGCAAAATCATGGAATATAAGACCCTGGACCGGCTGACCTATACTGAGGCCAAGAGGAAATATGACAGACTCCATCCTCTGAGAATGACATCTTCTTATGCAGCTGCTACAACACCTGTGCTAGCCCCATCAGTTTCGAGACTTCCAGCCAGCTCTATAAGCAGTAAGACTCCTCCTGCCCCTTGCCAGTGGGGGGCTCTACCCACCGGGTTGCTCCTGCGCCACCTACCTCAGGGGCAACACCATCCCCCCCATCAGGGACGTCCGTCCCTGCTTCTAAGCCGGAGAAGTGTCCACCTTCTTCGGCTTCTCACGCTCGCAAGGGGTCCCTCGGGTCCCTCCCTTCCCAGGTTTCCACCAGTGGGAAGGCTGACGACCGACAGTGGCGTAAGTGCCCGCAATCAGCTGGTCGACGGGCTTCACGATCCTCCTCAGTCCCGGAGACTGAATCGGTGAAGCCCTCCCAGCCAGTTAAACCCAATGAGCAGCGTGAGAAATCAAAGAAGAAGAGCTCTAAGCCAAGGAACTTGCGGTGGCAGCCACCCCACCGCCACCTTCCAGCTCTGCGTCTGAGGAAGAGGTGGAGATCCTGGCGTCCGCTGAGGACCTCGATCTCGCCGGTCCCTCAGACGCCATGGATAGCGCTAGCACGGGTGCTCAATCGGCGGCAGCAGGTGACCCAGCGGAGTAATCTGCCTTCCCCGACCCGTCACGCCTTTCCCAGCCATGGCCAATACCATCCTCCAGTGGAACTGCAGCGGTTTCTTCCACCATTTAGCTGAGCTACGCCAACTTCTCAGCCTTCGCCCTTTCTTCTGCATTGCTCTCCAGGAAACTTGGTTTCCAGCGATGCGAACCCCCGCCCTCCGTGGCTATCGGGGTTATTACAAGAACCGAGCAGCTTATGAAAGGGTGTCTGGTGGCGTCTGCATATATGTCCTTCACACTCGGCACAGCGAGTCTGTCCCTCTCCAGACGCCTTTAGAGGCTGTCGCTGTACGCGTGTGGACGCCACAGGCTGTTACCGTCTGCAGTCTTTACATTCTGCCGGATGGTGATGTCTCGCAGCATGTCCTGGCTGCACTGGTCGCCCAATTGCCGCCACCTTTCTTGCTATTGGGCGACTTCAACGCCCATAACCCTCTGTGGGGTGGGTCAGTGGCCACAGGAAGAGGCGCCATCGTTGAGCATTTATTGTCGCAGCTCGATCTCTCGCTGTTAAATGATGGTGCCTTCACACACTTCAGTGTGGCGCATGGCACCTACTCCGCCATTGACCTTTCCATCTGTAGCCATAGCCTCTTACCGTCTGTCCAATGGAGTGTGCATGACGACCTGTGTGGTAGTGACCACTTTCCTCTCTTTTTGTCACTACCACAGCGTCACTCTTCTGGGCGCCCTAGCAGATGGGCTATGAATAAGGCTGACTGGGATTTGTTCTCCTCCACTGCCGCTTTTGAGCCTCTCTCTACTGATGACTTTGATGCGGTGGTTCAATCGGTCACCACCGGCATCGTTACTGCCGCCGAATCTCCCATTCCCCGTTCTTCTGGGTCTCCTCGGCGGAAGGCTGTGCCTTGGTGGTCGCCTGAGATCGCTGAAGCAATTAAAGATCGCCGGCGGGCGCTCCAGCGTCACAAGCGACATCCCTCCTTAGCGCACCTTATCGCCTTCAAACGGCTGCGTGCGCGGGCCCGCCTCCTTATCCGCCAAGGCAAGAAGAAGTGCTGGGAGCGGTATGTGTCCACCATTGGCCTCCATGTCACTCCCTCGCTGGTCTTGGCCAAGATTCGACGCGTCTACGGCTATCGGACCCCTGCCAGCGTCCCTGCGCTCTCACTGAATGGAGCCGTGTGTACTGACTCCGACGTCATGGCAAATCGCTTAGCAGAGCATTTTGCTATGAGTTCCGCTTCTGCGAATTACCCCCAGACCTTCCGCTCCATTAAAGAGCGGCTGGAACGTCGGAGCCTTTCGTTTCGCACCAACCACCTGGAATCTTACAATGCTCCATTCAGTGAGTGGGAATTTCGCAGTGCCCTAGCTGCTTGCCCTGATACCGCTCCTGTCAGATGCTGAAACACCTTTCAGTGGACTGCCAGCGGCGCCTTCTCGATCTTTACAACCGTCTTTGGGTCGAGGGGGAGTTTCCGTCGCAATGGCGGGAAGGCATTGTCATTTTGAAACCTGGAAAGACCCCTCTGGAGGTGGACAGCTACCGTCCCATTAGCCTCACCAACGTTCTTTGCAAGTTGCTTGAACGGATGGTGAGCCGGCGCTTGCATTGGGTACTGGAGTCTCAGGGCCTTCTGGCTCCGTCTCAGAGTGGGTTCCGTAAAGGCCGCTCCACCACCGACAATCTGGTGAGCCTGGAGTCGGCCATCCGTACTGCTTTTGCGCGCCGTCAGCACCTGGTCGCTGTCTTTTTCGACGTGCGGAAGGCGTACGATACGACATGGAGTCATCACATTCTTTCTACGCTTCATGGGTGGGGTCTTCGGGGTCCTCTGCCGATTTTTATCCGCAATTTTCTGTCGTGTCGTACCTTCCGCGTGCAAGTCGCGGCCTCGTATAGTTCCTCCCACGTCCAGGAGAACGGTGTGCCACAGGGCTCTGTTTTAAGTGTCTGTCTGTTTTTAATAGCCATTAACGGGCTTGCTGCGGCCGTGGGAAATTCTGTCTCCACTACAGCTGTCTCAGCTACAGGGCGCTATCCGTAAGGCGCAGTCTTGGGCTGTAGCGCATGGGTTTCAGTTTTCGGCAGCCAAGACCCGCGTTATGCATTTCTGCCGGCGCCGAACAGTCCATCCTGAGCCGCGGATTTACATTGGCGACGAACTCCTTGCTGTGGTGGAGACCCACAGGTTTTTGTGGGTGGTTTTCGATGCCCGGTTGACTTGGCTGCCTCATATCCGGCAGCTTAAACAGGCGTGTTGGCGGCATCTAAACGCTCTGAGATGCTTGAGCCACACCCGCTGGGGCGCCGACCGCTCTACCCTGTTGCGGCTCTACCAGGCGTTAATCCAGTCCCGTCTGAATTATGGGAGCCTGGCTTATGGCTCAGCATCCCCATCTGCGTTACGGGTGCTGGACCCAATTCTCCACAGCGGGATACGCCTTGCCACTGGTGCTTTCCGCACCAGCCCTGTGGACAGCGTACTAGTGGAGGCAGGTGTACCTCCACTGCGGGTACGACGCCAACAATTACTGGCTGCTTATGCTGCCCATGTTTTTAGTTTGCCCGGGCATCCAAATTACCATGTCCTGTTCCCGCAGTCGGTCGTCCATCTGCCGGACCGTCGGCCCCGGTCGGGTTGTCAGATCGCCGTACGCGTCAAGGAGCTTCTCTGCGGGCTTGGGTTTTTCCCTGTTCCGCCTCCTTTCCAGGCGCCTCTGCGTACACCCCCGTGGTGTGTTCTTCGCCCTTGCCTTCGGCTCGACTTGGCACAGGGCTCGAAGGACTCGGTCCCTCCAGAGGCCTTCCGCCGCCGCTTTTATTCCATCCTTGCCACGTATCAGGGCTCTGAAATTGTTTACACCGACGGTTCGATGGTTGCTGGTCGTGTCGGGTATGCGCTAACTCTAGGGGACCATTCCAAACAACAGTCCTTGGCGGCTGGCTGCAGCGTTTACACTGCTGAGCTAGTCGCCATCTTTCGAGCCCTAGAGTATATCCGCTCCTGCTCAGGTGAGTCCTTCGTGATCTGTAGCGATTCCCTGAGCGGTTTACGAGCTCTCGACCAGTGTTTTCCTCGTTCTCGTCTGGAGATGGCTATCCATGAGTCCCTGCATACTCTTGCGCGTTGCGGCCGCTCTGTGGTCTTTGTGTGGACCCCCGGTCATGTCGGTATCCCGGGCAATGAACATGTTGACCGCCTGGCGAAAGAGGCCACGTGTAAACTATCTCTGGATGTTGGCCTCCCAGAGACTGATTTGAGGGCAGTCCTCCGCCGAAAAGTTTTTGCGCTTTGGGACGCTGAATGGCGCGATCGGATTACACCCAATAAACTCCGTGCCATTAAGGAGACGTCGACTGTGTGGCAGTCATCCATGCGAGCCAACCGCAGGGACTCCGTCGTCCTTTGTCGGCTCTGCATTGGCCACTCCCGGCTAACACACGGTTATTTACTGCGCCGGGAGGACCCTCCTGTATGTCGCTGCGGGGCGGCTTTGACAGTGGCCCACATTCTGTTGGCCTGCCCCCTTTTAGCTGTGGTCAGGCAGACATTTGCGCTGCCTGATACGCTCCCTGCCCTTTTAACAGACGACTCCACTATGGCTGACTTAGTTTACGTTTTATTCGGGCACGGGGATTTTATCATTTAATCTGAGTGTTTCTGTTTTATTTTGTTGTTTTGTGTTGATTCTGGCCTTTGGCCTATGATTTTATACTGATTTTTTATTTTTTTTTTAATGTGTTTCTAAGTGGTTGGCTTTTCCTTTTTTATTTCTATGGTCGGCCAACCGCCGTCACTCTCTGTGTGGTTTTAGTTCGTTTTGTCTGGTCTTTGTCTCAGTTTCTCTTGTTCTGTATCGTCTGTGATCTCTTCTGTTCCCCATTTTTTTTCTCTGTGGGTGTTCTTTGTCTTTGGAAAAAGGGACCGATGACCATAGCAATCTGGTCCCTTTAATCCCCCAAACCAACCAACCAGCGTTCTGAAGCCTAGTGCAGGGTTGGCTCAGGTGACTGACGGCATAGGGGAGCTATGCAGGAATTTTACGATGAAGGACAAGTAGTGATAGTGGGTGGAGCAGGGAACACTCTCGATAGGGACGGGTAGTATGATGTAGGTGGCGACCTGGTAAAGATAGCTACTCAAGCTGGTGGCACTAATGTGCATTTCGTGCAACTGTTTCAGCATCGTGATCGGCCTCACCTTAATGCCGCTGTTAGGCGCGTTAACGTGGGGATGGGAAGGGCGGTGATGGCAGAGGGCATGGGTCACGTCTCAGAGGTGCCAGTTAGGTCTATCAATAGATAGGGTTTCGTTAGTCATGGCCTGGACCTCAATTGGTATGGGAAGAGTAGGCTGGCTAAGCTTATAGGTGACAGTGTAGTGGGTGGTGGTGGGGTCACTCACTGAAAAATTCCTGTAGTAGAGTAGTAGTGTTAGAGATGCACCCTTTTTAGATTGAAGTCAGCTGATAGGTATACTAGCTTAAAAGAAGTCCATTTAACTAAGGGCTCAGCTTCTGAGGATGTAATGTTTCCAAGTAGAGAAGTAGATAATCTTTCATCAAAATATAAGAGGTATTAGAGACAAAGTTAGTGAACTGCTTCTAGGTGTTGACTCTGAAATTATTGTTATATCAGAGCAACACTTAAATAATTTGACAATTCAGAGGCTTCCTTTACCAGGATACAGATTAACTGGCTGATTCTCAAGGAGTTCCTTGCAGGTGGGGGAGTGGCTATGTACCTAAAAAACAGTATTCTATTTGAGTCCATAGACGTATCACGACACTGCACTGAACAGATATCTGAATGTTGTGCAGGGGAAGTTGAATTTAGTGAATCTAAATTTCTAATGGTTGTTATTTATAGGACTCTGACTTCAGAGCATTTCTGCTCAAGCTAGAGACGGTTCTTGATTCACTTTGTAGGAAGTACCAGAAACTAATTATATATGGGGACTTGAGTATTAATTTTGTATGTGATGGTGCAAGAAAAAGGATGTTCGTAGCACTCCTAAATTCATATGATAAAAATGCTCAAAATCAGGCTGCAGTAGCCCATTACAAAAAGTACCGCAAAGTGCTTAAAAATGTAATTAGGAAGGCAAATAGTATGTGATATGCAAATAGAATAGCTAATTCACAGGATAAAATTAAAACCATATGGTCAGTTGTGAAAGAAGTGTCTGGTCAGCAGCACAAGGTCGACGATATAAAGTCAGTTCGTAGTAAAAATATTTCTGCTACTGATAAATTAGATTTATGTACAGTATTTAACAGTCATAGTCTGAGCGTTGCTGGTGAACTAAAGAGAAATTTAGTTTCTACAGGAAATCATATAACTTTTTTGGCAAATGCCTTTCCAAGATTGATGTCGAAATACACCTCTGCGATACAGACAAGAGGGAGATTGAGCCAATAATAAAATCACTGAAGACTAAGGACTCTCATGGTTATGATGGAGTGTCGAGCAGAATGTTAAATTACTGTGCTGGACAAGCCAATAATAAAATCACTGAAGACTAAGGACTCTCATGGTTATGATGGAGTGTCTAGCAGAATGTTAAATTACTGTGCTGGACATGTTAGCCCTGTATTTAGCCATTATTCCAATTTTTACTTTAGGAATGGTCAGTTTCCTGAGCAATTAAAGTACTCAGTAGTAAAGTCGCTTTATGGAAAGGGAGAAAGGGATAATGCAGATAATTTTAGACCTCTTTTTAATGCCATCAGTGTTTGCAAAAGTTATTGAAAAGGCTGAGTATGTAAGGATAATTGATTATTTTATATCACATGATTTGCTATCAAATGTACAGTTCGGCTTTAGAAGCCGTTTAACAACTGAAAATGCTATAATCTCTTTTCTCTGTGAGGTACTGACTTGGCTAAACAAAAGGTTTCGCACGCTTGGCATATTTTTTTTATTTAACTAAGGCGTTTGAATGTGTTGATCACAAAATATTGCTCCAGAAGCTGGACCATTATGGAATACGGGGAGTAGTTCACAGTTGGTTCACCTCTTATCTTAGCAACAGGCAGCAAAAGGTCATTATTCACAATGTTGATAACGGCTGTGATGTGGGGTCTGAGTGAGGTACTGTCAGGTGGGGGGGGGGGGGGGGGGGTGCCCCGGGGATCAGTGTTGGGGGCACTCATGTTCCTTATTTATATAAATGATATGCTCTCCAGTATTACGGGTAATTCTAAATTATTTCTGTCTGCTGAAGACCAGGTCGGTAGTAAAGGATGTTGTGTGCAACATTGGCTGGGTTTCAAATAGTGCAGTATACGACCTAAGTTAACGGCTTGTAGAAAATAAACTAACGCTAAATCACAGTAAAAGTAAGCTTTTAGTTTCTGACACACAATTCAACAAAACCTGATTAGTGAAACTGAACAGTTCAAATTTCTAGGTGTTCAGATAGATAGTAAGCTGTCGTGGAAAGCCCACGTTCAGGATCTTGTTGAAAGAGTTGATACCGCCATGTTTACTATTCGAGCGAGTGATTGTTCAACACGAAAATTAGTCTACTTTGTTTACTGTAATTCGCTTATGCCATATGGTATTATATTTTGGGGTAACTCTTCCCATTCTAAAAGGATATTCTTGGCTCAGTAAAGGGCGGTTCGGGCAATAAGTGGTGTGAGTTCACGAACCTCTTGTCGACCCCTATTCACGAGTCTGGTTATTTTGACGTTGGCCTCTCAGTATATATATATTCCTTACTGTCATTTCTTGTTAACAATATTACCTTGTTCCCAAGAATAAGCAGCTTTCACTCGGTTAATACTCGTCAGAAATCAAACCTGTATTTGGATCGGACTTCCTCAACTCTTGTGCAGTAAGGTGTGCAGTATACTGCTTCATCCATTTTCAGCAAGCTACCACTCGAATTCAAAATTATTAGCAGCAATCCACACGCTTTCAAATCGAAACTGAAGAGTTTCCTCTTGGGTCACTCCTTCTATTCTGTCGAGGAGTTCCTTTTAAAATTAAGCTGATTGTTATTGTGTTGATGATTGCGTTTACTTAAACTTATGGACTGACTTTTTTCGGGTTCATAAACATTTATTTTTATCTGTTATTACTTTTATGTTGTGATTTCATGTATTGACATGTTCCATGACGTTGGAGATTTGCTCCTCAATTTGGTCCTACGGAACTTGACGTGTCAATAAAAATAATTAAATAGAGCCCATGTGCCAGAGATTGAGGGAGGAAAGCGGAAGGAGGAGAGAAAAACGGCAGTTTTCATTCCACCAACAGTCTGATGTGGACAGCCACGAATTCCTCTCCCGTGCCAAACTTTCATCTCATGGTAGCAACTGCAGTCTGTGTCCCCAGTTGTTGCTAGATGTTGTTGCTGACTCTCTAAAGTTCCCTCTAATACTACGGACGTTATTTCCTGATATATTAACAGATTTCCAGTCGTCCGATCCCTTCTACTTGTCAGTCTTTTCTATATGTTTCTTTCGTCGCCGATTCTGTGGATACCCTCCTCAGCCTTATATCCAGCCAATCTACATTTCAAGTCAGTTGACTATATTTAATAATCAACTTCTTGGCACAATGAATTTATGTTCAGAAATATAAATTCTGCGATCCGTTAACAATTCAAAACAAACAAGGAAAGTCTTCCTTGAAAATAATAGAATGACTTCTTCGGCCACTAAAAGTTCTAGGGAAAACAAGACAAGTAAATCTCTGCGTGAAGCTATCTTCTGAGAAGTTCTCTTGTAAACGAAACAAACGATCTTCTTGGACATCAGCAGTAGGCAGAAAATTAAAGTCCCATCTCACGAGCAGTACAAGGACGTCCAGCATCAGAGACCGCGGCCGCGTTGCGCTGTGGTCCCGGCTGGCTGGGCTGGCGCTGAGTCCGGGCGGCGGCGTGCTGCTGGCGGCCATCCAGACGCATCTGCCTGCTGCTACTGCACAATGGTGACACAATCCTTTTCACCTTCCACGTGGGTGGGATTCCTCTGGTTCGTGTTTGAAGTACTGATTATCTTTCGTAACATTGCCTTCATCAAGTAGTAGGTTGATATTAGTTTCAAGGCTCTTGATTGGCTATGCTACTCTGCATCGTGACCTTCTCTGATTGTTGATGGCTGCCGCATCTTAGTGTGTGCGGCAAATTTGCGTGGCTGCTACGTCTGCGTAGCGAAACCTTCAATGTTGTTCCGCGTATTTTGATGGCCAAGCAGGTCAGACTGGCGTAGAGTTGCTCGCCAGTGAGGTTTGTTGCAAATCTCGCGCACCAGAGGGGTTGGCCAACGCTCGGTGTTTACGTGGAAATTGGTCGGCATCTGCACGCACGGCTGAGAGGTAATAAGTCAGAGACCCTGTGTAGGTCCGTTGTGAAGTCCCAAGGGAGATGAAGTGCTAACTTAAGTACCCTGTACTGGATTGTCTGGAACAACTTTCAGACGGTGTAGGCCGTGTTACCCCACACCACGGCCGCGGAGTCGAGTAGAGGACGTATAGATGCCTTGTGCAGGGTGAGGCCCACGTGGTCCGGAAGCGTAGAGGTCGGGTTGAGTAAGTGGTAAGGCAGTCTGGCTCGCCCCGCTGCTTTTCCCCTGATGTCCTCGATGTGCTGCCTCCACGTTAGGCGATAATCCGGTGTGACTGCCAGGTACTCTGCCGTCGCACTCCACGGTACCGGACCTCCTCGTACGGAGTCTGTCGGCGCGCCTTGTCGGCAGTGGCGCGTTGCTACTGAAACATCCCCTTAGAAAAATTTATGAATGATTGTGCTGATAAACCCCTTACGTCATTTGATTTTCAAACAGCTGAGCAGAACTGAACGTACTCAGACATTTCGCTCTTTATTTATTGTGATCAACACTAAACTGACACAATATTTTTAGCGCAACGCAATCTGACTTTCAATAAACTCTACAAAAGAATGGCCGTGACTAACAATAAACTATACCTTTCATGAATCACTTACCTCACAAAAACCTTCGTTACTCGAACTATTGCAATACAGCGAGCGCCAATACTGCCAGCTAAATAAAATATTCCAACTACTGAAGGCACTAACTACTGATAGGCATAGCAAATGAAAGATTATGATAGAGAACAAACAATGTATTTACCTTAATAGTGCTCAAAAGTCATTATATATATATATATATATATATATATATATATATATATATATTATTGGCTCAATCTCCCTCTTGTCTGTATCACAGAGGTGTATTTCGACATCAATCTCGGAAAGGCAATTGCCAAAAAAGTTATATGATTTCCTGTAGAAACTAAATTTTTCTTTAGTTCACCAGCAACGCTCAGAATATGACTGTCAAATACTGTACATAAATCTGATTTATCAGTAGCAGAAATATTTTTACTACGAACTGACTTTATATCGTCGATCTTGTGCTGCTGACCAGACACTTCTTTCACAACTGACCATATGGTTTTAATTTTATCCTGTGAATTAGCTATTCTATTTGCATATATATATATATATATATATATATATATATATATATATATATATATATATATACGAGGGCTATCCACAAAGTACATTACGTTTTGGAATTAAAAACAAATGAAGTACTGCAAATTTTTTTTATTATATATAGATGAAAGCCACTCTTAAATACTACTTTTCTACATAATTGCCATTTAAATTAAGGCACTTATCGTAGCGATGGACGAGCTTGGAAATTCCGTCGTCGTAAAATTCGGCCGCCTGCGCCTTCAACCACGTGGTTACCTCTTCTTGAAGCTGTGCGTCGTCATCGAAACGCTGCATAGCCAACCACTTCTTCATTGCTGGGAATAAGTGGAAGTCGCTCGGTGCCAGGTCGGACTGTACGGCGGATGAGGAAACAACTCCCACTTAAAAGATTCGAGAACTTCACGAGTGGCATTTGCCGTGTGGGCCCGGGCGTTGTCGTGAATCAGCAAGATCTTTGAGCCCAACTTTCTTCTGCGCTTGTTTTGTATTGCTCTGATGACGTGTGCAGAGTTTGGCAATACCTTTGAGAGTTTATTGTAGTGCCTCTTTCCTGGAAATCCACAAAAATCACACCTTTTCTGTCCCAAAAGACAGTCGCCACGTGGTTGAAGGTGCAGGCGGCCGAATTTTAGGACGAAGGAATTTCCAAGCTCGTCCATCGCTACGATAAGTGCCTTAATTTAAATGGCAATTATGTAGAACAGTAGTGTTTAAGTGTGGCTTTCATCCGTATATAATAAACAAATTTTCCAATACGTTATTTATTTTTAGTTCCAAAACGTAATGTACTTTGTGGATAGCCCTCGTATATATCAGTTCATGACATCCAGTCTTACAAATTTACTGTCTCTGATGGAGACACGTCCAGATCATCCGCTCTCAAAACTCCGCCATCTCTCGGCTCACCTGCAACTGCGCAACGCTACGCGCTGTTCACATCCAACTGCCCAACATTACAATAGCGAATATTACAACAATGCCAACCAGCCACATACTGCACACAGCACAGCCAGTGATTTTCATACAGCATGCAGCGCTACGTGGCGTTACCAACATAAAAAACTAAACAGCCTACTTACACATAAACAGCCTACTTAACACTACGAGGCGACGACAGCTATACCCACGTGGCGGACGACTACCAAATAGCTACAATACTTCATCTAGCGATATGGGCTCGGAGTGGCTGAGGAAAGTGGTGCGGCGGATGCAGCAAATCGTCCGTAGAAGTGGCGGCCACTGCTGATCCTGCGCGTGCCCTCGGAACTGGCCTGCTTCCTGCAGGCCGGGCGGAGTTCGGCTGAGTTCGGCAAGTACGCTACTTTGCGGGTTGACGGTGTTGCAAAAGACCCCGAAAACTCGCCACACTCTTCCGTAGCATCAAATCGCAAATGCTTCGTTTCCCTTCTCTTCTAGTTTTCCCACAGTCTATGTTTCCCTAAAATACAGTGCTGTGCTCCAAATGTTCGTTCTCAGAAATGTCCCCCAAATTAAAGCCTATGTTTGATACTAGTAGATTTTTCTTGCCCTCTTCGATTTACCCTCAATCTATATTCTGTACTCATTAGACTATTAATTCCATTCAATAGGTTCTGTAATCCTTCGTCACGTACATTAAGGTAGCAAAGTCATCAACGAATCTTAATGTTAATATCCTTTCAGGTTGAATTTGAATCCCAATCTTGAACCTTTCTTTTATTTCCGACGTTGCTTCTTTTAGGTATAGATTGAACAGCAAGGGCGACAGATGACATCACTGTTTACACCTTTTTAATCCGCGCAATTCGTTCTTGGTCTGTCATTCTTATTGTTCCAGCTTGGCTCCTGTACATATTGTCTGGTGTATGTCTTTCAATGTACCTTATCTTTATTTAAGAATTTCGAACATCTTGCACCATTTGACAGTGTCAAACCCTGCTTCCTGGTCGACAAATCCGGCGAACATGTTGATTTTTCTTCAGTCTGGCTTCCATTATCAACCGCAACTTCGAAATGCCACTCTTTCCTAAAGCCAAACTGATGGTTATCTAACTGCTCCTCTATTTTCCATTCTTCTGCGTATTATTCTAGTCAGCAACTCGCCTTAATGAGATGTGAAGCTGATTGTGTGACAGTTCCCTCATTTGTTGGCTCTTGCAATCTTCGGCATTGTTTAGATCATATTTCCAAGAAATTATGATGGTGTATTGCGAGTCTCATATATTCGACACACCAACAAAGATAATCATTTTGTTACCGCTTCACCCAATGATTTGAGAAGTTACGATCGAATTTTATCTTCCATTCTGCCTTATCAGATGTTAAATTTTGCAAAGCTCTTCTAAACTCTAATACTGGATCCCCTATCTCTTCCCTATCGACTCTTCACAGAGGCCCTCGATGTACTCCTTCCACCTTTGCGCTCTCTCGTCCGCATTTAACAGAGAAATTCACATCGCACTCTTATTGTCACTGCCCTTGCTTTTAATTTCAGTGAAAGTTGTTTTGACTTTTCTATATGCTGAATCAGTCCATGTGACAATCATTCGTTTTTGTATTTCTTCACATATTTCACATAGCCATTTCACCTTAGTTTCCCTGCAGTTCCTACATATTTCTTCCTAGTGACTTCTCCTACTCCTTCCCATAAAACTGCATTCCAATCCACATGACTATTGCATTTTTCTCTCCCTTTACATACTGAATGACCTGCTCTATATCCTTATATACTATATTTCTTCATCTCCCTCTTATGACATCGCCATTTATACCTGAACTACTGCTGTCACTGTTGATTTTCTGTCGATTCTGACGACAAAAACCTTTCCACTGAAGTGATCACAGTAACTTTAGACTCTGTGCTACCTACTACCGATACACCATTATCTGCTGCTGTTGATACTACCCAATACTGATCTGACCAGAAATCCTTCTCTTCCTTCCATTTCACTTTACTGGCTCCAACTATATCTGGATTGAGCCTTACCATTTCCGTTTCCAGGCTTCATGTTCCCTGCCATGCTCAGACTTCCGAAATTCCACACCCCAACACTTACAACGTTATTCTTTCGATGGTTATTCAGTCTTTTTCTCAGCGTCACCTCAGTAGGTGGATACAGCCGATGCTCCACGCAGCCTGCATTGTTGCTGAATTTATTCAAAATGGCAGCTGTCTCTGGGTGTCCCCACACCTCCACTCTGTTTGGGGTACATTTGAAAATGTTGCACTGACGACATCATCATCCCCACTCCTCCGCCTCCCCAACTTCCCCTCCCCTCCCCTCTCCCACTAAACACTTCCCCTCAGCCACTCCCAGTTCCCCACTTCTGAACTGTTGGAGAAAAAATTCAGTGCTGAGCTTCTGGAGAGGAGAGATGTAAGGGATTTATTTACTGTATTTTCTGAGGGTTTTATCCTATTGCTGGGTTGTACTACAACTGCCTGCAGACCCATCTACCTCCTATTCCCACTTTCCTGTCCAACCATCCCTTTCTCTGATCAAGTATGCGAATGTTCACCTCGAAGTTCAAAGACTGACTGCTGTATTCCATAATACTGCCACCATATGGTGTTCTAAACTATCCTACAGCCACTCCCAAATTCCCACCACTTTCCAATAACCCCACCACCTTCCCCCAATTTTGATGATCGTATGTGTTTATTGTGTGCCCTAGTCCACAATACCACTCAAAATTGGCGAGAAACTGTCTTACAGTTGCTGATGGAAGAAATGATATAAGGTGTATAGCTGTTGAGGAATTTGTACACAAATACATGATAAGAGGAGGTAGGAAAGCAAACTACCACTGTACAGAATGTGTGTGTGTGTGTGTGTGTGTGTCTGTGTGTGTGCGTGTGTGTGTATGTGTGTGTGCATTCTTATATACAGTGAAGGTTGAGATTAGTGGTGTGCACACAGCTGAGGAACAAATGATGGAAGAGTTTTAAACAGCCCACTTGTGCCTTCTGGAGTAACACACTGCATCTCTGCCTGAATTGCTGCTGTTCTTAACAGCTCAACTGCTATAATGTCATCTCATTTATTTAAGAAGAGTGACTGAATAAACATGAACTCTCATTTGCTGCAGGAGGTATTACCATCGTGTATTCTCCAGGTGTTATTATCATGCTTGCTCCAACGAATATTGTACCAACAGACCTCACCTCATTTCGTGTAATGGGTGTAGTCTTACGTTTTTAAACGAATACTGTGGCAGCAAGCGTGCGTATAGACGATACTGTACCAAAATCGATGAACTCTCCAGTCACATAACTGTAAACTCACAGCTGTGGTACGAACTTATGCTTGCTACAATGACTACTTTAATGAGAACATTGAACTTTGCGTTGAATATACAATAAAATAAGTACTTAACATCAACCACCAATCCTTAAACATAACCCCCTCCCCCGCCAACATTCAGCTAGCAAGTTGCACATATTACGATGAGTAGAAGTCTTGACAAATAAGGTAATGCTGGTAGGGCGAACGAACAACATGATAGCCAGTATAGAGCAAACATTCTGTGTTGGATAGAAATGTTTTTATTATGATTGGTACCAGTGTGTCTTAGGAGAGAGACATAATCCTCTTATAAGTAAGCAGCTGTTGAAAAAAATAGCAAAGACTATGTTGTGCTATGAGTAAATCCTGGCCTTGGTTCTGCAGGAAGATAAAACACCGTAATTACATCACATAACTATCGACACAAGGACTCTTCCACCAGAACAGCATGTGTTTCTTTTCCTCGATTTATGGGTACAGACTAACCAGCTCAGAAACAGCCTCACCTACCATCACGCCACCTCTCCCCCCTTATAGATGGGCATACCAGTTTTCCTGGACTGTTCTAACCTCTCGCTGATAGTACACAAATAGCTCCATCCACTGCAGGTGCTCTGCTTTGGTTGGTGTTCGGTTGTCAACAATACTGTTTAAGGTCTGCAGAAATCAGATACAGTACTTGACTATTTGTCCCAAATGAAGCAAAACAACTCACAGGCAAAAGAACAGCCAACTGCATTCTATGGTCCTGAGCTACGTCTCGCAGTAGGAAGAGGTGGCAGGTGCTGCGACCAGATGCTGTTGCAGTCGTTGCAGGTCATCGGTATACAATATGCAAGCGGTGACAAAAAAAAAAAAAAAAAAAAAAAAAATGGTTCAAATGGCTCTGAGCACTATGGGACTTAACTGCTGTGATCATCAGTTCCCTAGAACTCAGAACTACTTAAACCTAACTAACCTAAGGACAACACATACATCCATGCCCGAGGCAGGATTCCAACCTGCGATCGTAGTGGTCGCGCGGTACCAGACTGTAGCGCCTAGAACCGCACGGCCACTCCGGCCAGCCTGGCGGTGACACGTCCAACCCACTGCCACCGGCTGCTTTCCGCAACCTCCTATGCCTCTGCGCACTTTCCTAGCCTGCAAGCACTGAAAATTAGTGTATGTGGAAGTTTTATAAATAAGTTGTTTAAGATGCACAAATATAAATACATAATAGTAGCTTTCACTTTATCTATTCGCATGTCAGAAGAAAAACACGACCATTTTTTCACCTGACAGAAAGATAAATTCGCACTCCCGACCCCTTCTTCTCCTTTCGTAACATCCAACTGAGTAAAACTAAGAACTCCGTCTGTTGTGGTCTTCAGTCCTGAGACTGGTTTGATGCAGCTCTCCATGCTACTCTATCCTGTGCAAGCTTCTTTATCTTCAACTAATGACTGCAACGTACATCCTTCTGAATCTGTTTAGTGTATTCATGCCTTGGCCTCCCCCTACGATTTTTACCCTTCACGCTTCCCTCCAATACTAAATGAATGATCCCTCAATGCCTCAGAACGTCTTCTAGTCAAGTTGTGCCAGCAATTCCTCTTCTCCCTAATTCTATTCAGTACCTCCTCATTATTTACGTGATCTACCCGTCTAATCTGCAGGATTCTTCTGTAGCACTACATTTCGAAAGCTTCTTCTTGTCTAAACTATATGTCATCCATGTTTCACTTCAATACATGGCTACACGCCATACTTTTCTCTGTCTGTCCTCCTTTCAAGACATTGTCCATTCCATTCAATAGCTCTTCCAGGTCCTTTGCTGTCTCTGACATAATTACAATGTCTTCGGCAAACTGCAAAGTTTTTATTTATTCTCCATGAATTTTAATTCCTACTCCAAATTTTTCTTTTGTTTCCTTCAATCCTTGCTCAATATACAGATTAAATAACTTCGGAGATAGGCTACAACCCTGTTTCACTCCCTTCTCAACCACTGCTTTCCTTTCGTGCCCCTCGACTATTATAACTGACATCTGGTTCCCGTATGAATCTATATAGCATTTATCTCCCTTCAGGATTCGAAAGAGAATATTCCAGCCAACATTGTCAAAAGATTTCTCTAAGTCTGCAAATGCTAGAAACGTTGGTTTGCCTTTCCTTAATCTATCTTCTAAGATAAGTCGTAGGGTTAATATTGCCTCACGTGTTCCGACATTTCTACGAAATCCAAACTGATCTTCCCCGAGGTCGGCTTCTACTAGTTTTTCCACTCGTCTGTAAAGATTTCCTCTTGGTATTTTGCAGCCATGATTTATTAAACTGAATGTTCGGTAATTTTCTCGTCAACACTTGCTTTCTTTGGGATTGGAATTCTTATATTCTTCTTGAAGTCTTAGGGTATTTCGTCTGTTTCATACATCTTGATCGTCAGATGGAAGAGTTTTGTCAGGGCTGGTTCTCCCAAGGCTATTAGTAGATCTAATGGAATGTTGTCTACTCCTGGGGCCTTGTTTCGACTTAGGTCTTTCAGTGCTCAGTCGAACTCTTCATGCATATCATATCTCCCATTTCATCTTCATCTACATCCTCTTCCATTTCCATAATATTACAAACAGTACATTGCCCTTGTATAGACTCTCTATATTTGATTAGAACTGGTTTTCCATCTGAGCTCTTGATATTCATACAAGTGGTTCTCTTTTCTCCAAAGGTCGCTTTAATTTTCCTGTAGGCAGCATCTGTCTTACCCCTAGTGAGATATGCCTCTACATCCTTACATTTGACCTCTCGCCATTACTGCTTAGATATCTTGGACTTCCTGACGATCTCATTTTTGACACTTTTGTATTCCTTTCTGCCAGCTTCATTTACTTCATTTTTATATTTTCTCCTTTAATTAACTGGTTCTTTCAGTTCATCCAGGTGCCATTTTCTTAAATTCCCACCTTTTTGCAGTTTCTTCACTTTTAATCTACAGTTCATAACCAATAGATTGTGGTCGGAGTTCACATCTGCCCCTGGAAATGTCTTACAATTTGAAACCTGGTTCCTAAATCTCAGTCTTACCATTATATACTCTATCTGAACCTTCCTGTGTCCCCAGGTCTCTTCCACGTATACAACCTCCTTTCATGATTCTTGAACCAAGTGTAAGCTATGATCAAGTTATGATCTGTGCAAAATTCTACCAGGCGGCTTCCTGTTTCATTCCTTACCCCCATTCTGTACTCACCTACTACTTTTCCTTGTCCTTCTTTTCCTACTATCGAATTCCAGTCCACCATGACTATTACATTTTCGTCTTCCTTCACTATGTGAATAATTTCTTTCATGTCATCATACATTTTTTCAATCTCTTCACCGCCTGTGGAGGTGGTTGGCATACAAACATGTACTACTGTGGTAGGCTTTGGCTTCGTGTCTATCTGTGCTACAATAATGCCTTCAATATGCTGTTCGTAGTAGCTTACCTATGCTCCATTTTTTTTTTCATTATTAAGCCTATTCCTGCAATACACCTATTTGATATTTTATTTATAACCCTGTATTCACCTGACCAGAAATCTTGTTCCTCCTGACACCATACTTCACTAATTCCCACTATATCTTGCTTTAACCTATCCATGTACATTTTTAAATGTTCTAACCTACCTGTCGAATTAAGGGGTCTAACATTCAACTCGCTGGTCCATAGAATACCAGTTTTCTTTCTTCGGATAACGTCTATGATACTGTTTTTGATAATGGATGAGCAAACTGATGAGAATGCTGCTGTATAACGATACATCTAACACATGTATTAACCTGTCACACATCTCTTATACACGAGTGTGTATAAAATCGATAACATATCCTTTTTTACTGTTATTATTATTTCTTTTATCATAATCTGTATGTATAGCACCTGTTGTAAAATACTGCCGCATTTACTTTATTAGGTCTTAGTCACTACTCTTTATTCATATTGTCACTAGAATAAGCTAATTTTCTCATTTAAACTATGGTCATGATGTAACTCTGATGTGTGAAATGCTGCATGTGTGGAACACTGGTCCGATGTAAGAGAGGGCCTGTGGTCCTAAATTGATCAGGTTAAATAAATAAATAAATAAAATAAAAAATAAATAAAATAGTAGTGCGAATTCTTTACAGAAGAATGGAAAAACTAGTAGAAGCCGACCTCGGGGAAGGTCAGTTTCGATTCCGTAGAAATGTTGGAACAAGTGAGGCAATACTGACCCTACGCCTCATCTTAGAAGCTAGATTAAGGAAGGGCAAACCTACGTTTCTAGCATTTGTAGACTTAGAGAAAGCTTTTGACAATATTGACTGGAATACTCTCTTCCAAATTCTGAAGGTGGCAGGGGTAAAATACAGGGAGCGAAAGGCTATTTACAATTTGTACAGAAACCAAATGCCAGTTATAAGAATCGAGGGGCATGAAAGGGAAGCAGTGGTTGGGAAGGGAGTGAGACAAGGCTGTAGCCTATCCCCGATGTTATTCAATCTGTATATTGAGCAAGCAGTGAAGGAAACAAAAGAAAAATTCGGAGTAGGCATTAAAATCCATGGAGAAGAAATAAAAACTTTGAGGTTCGTCGATGACATTGTAATTCTGTCAGGAATACAAAGGACTTGGAAGAGCAATTGAACGGAATGGATAGTGTCTTGAAAGGAGGATATAAGATGAACATCAACAAAAGCAAAACGAGGATAATGGAATGTAGTCGAATTAAGTCGGGTGATGCTGAGGGAATTAGATTAGGAAATGGGACACTCAAAGTAGTAAAGGAGTTTTGCTATTTGGGGAGCAAAATAACTGATGATGATCGAAGTAGAGGGGATATAAAATGTAGACTGGCAATGACAAGGAAAGCGTTTCTGAAAAAGAGAAATTTGTTAACATCGAGTATAGATGTAGCCATGTATGGAAGTGAAACATGGACGATAAATAGTTTGGACAAGAAGAGAATAGAAGCTTTTGAAATATGGTGCTACAGAAGAATGCTGAACATTAGATGGGTAGATCACATAACTAATGAGGAAGTATTGAATAGGATTGGGGAGAACAGAATTTTGTGGCATAACTTGACTAGAAGAAGGGATCGGTTTGTAGGACATGTTCTGAGGCATCAAGGGATCACCAATTTAGTATTGGAGGGCAGCGTGGAGGGTAAAAATCGTAGAGGGAGACCAAGAGATGAATACACTAAGCAGATCCAGAAGGATGTAGGCTGCGGTAGGTACTGGGAGATGAAGAAACTTGCACAGGATAGAGTAGCATGGAGAGCTGCTTCAAACCAGTCTCAGGACTGAAGACCACAACAACAACATCCTAAATGAATCTAAAACTCCCACTGTTTTGGTGTGAAAACTACCGATCACTGCAGAATGTCCTTGTTACTTTAGTGCATCCATCTGAGTGAAAGTGAGAACTTTAATGTCCGAAAACATTCAATCTTCATAAACATTTGTGTTACAAGCTGTTGGTTGATGAAAATTTTCAGTGGAACAGCTGCATCTAACGTTGGTATACCTCTAATAAGAGACCAGCTATTAAAAAAACACATTTGCGATGACAATAAAGCATTCATGGTTCCATGAGAAAGCATGCAACGAATTTCTTTCGCTTTAATGGACAAACTGGCATAGTTGAGAGTATTCCTCACTTTCAACATTTATGTTTGTTTTGCTTTGCTTTAAGGCGCAAAAAGCAATTGGGGTCTTACGCGCCCAAGTCAAAGGTATAGAACCCAAACAGAGAGACGACTCTATGTCAGTCCCAATGGACAGAATAGGAGACAGCTAAACAAGCACATGGAAAAAGGGCTAAAAAAACATACAAAAATAGAGGTCCTAAACTAAAAATTAAATGGCCTTCGCTATACTGCTTCGGCGGATAAAAACACTGTCGACAGCCCGCGCGCCATTCGCTGATACGGCTGCTAAATCATATGGCAAACCCAAGCTGGAATGTAAATTCCAGCAGGAAGTGGCAGACAGTTAAAATCTGGGCGCAACGCGGAGAAAGTGGTGGAGCAGCGCCACCGAGAAAATGACGATGGCTAAAAAGGCAGTGCCCAATACGCAGCCGAGTTAAAATAATCTCCTCCTGGTGGGAGGGCTGAGACGAGGTCGTCCAAGGCGCCGGGAGAGGCTTAATGAGCCGAAGCTTATTCCCGTGAAGGCAGGACCATTGGCGATGCCAAAGGGACACCACCTCCTGACAGACGGCAATGCAGAGGTCACCGGAGTGAATAGAGGTACTCGAGGGTTGAGGTACGAGGACTTCAGCCTTGGCAGCAGCGTCAGCAGCCTCGTTTCCTGGCAGTCCGACATGACCAGGAACCCGCAGAAACATGACATTGGCACCACCAAGAGCGAGTAAGTGACAGTTTTCCTGGACCCGCTGGACTAAGGATGAACCGTGTACAGTGCACAGAGACTTTGGAGGGCGCTGGGAAAGTTGTGTCGCCGGATGTACTCCGTGACCTGATACAAGGCGAAAAGCTCGGCTGTAAATGACGAAGGCACACCCGAACCCACGGTCAGTCGGAGAGCCATCAGTGTATACAAAGGTACTATCGCTATGTTCCATGCGAAGGTCGCGAAACTGAAGGCGATAGACCGAGGCTGGAGTAGTATTCTGAGGAAGCGAATGAAGACTTCACGAAGCCAAGCTGTTGAATGGTTCACATCGAATGGGAAGGTAGCGTGAAGTTAAGCCGCCGTAGCAAGTGGCGAAAGCGGACTCCAGAGGAGACAGACGAGCCCCATACTGACGATCTAAGGAATCGTCATAGAAGGAGGCACAGGAGGGGTGGCCACGTACGGCAGACAAACGGCATGCATACCTGCTGAGGAGAAAGTCACAGCAGTAGGACGGTGTTAGTTCAGACTGCCTCTGGACAAAGGGATGCCCTGATGATGGGTAGTGTCGAGACGGCGTAAAAGGAATGGGCGCGCAAATGCATAAACAATGCTCCCATAGTCGACTTTCGAACGGATAAGGGACCAGTACAAACGGAGGAGGGTGGCTCGATCGGCATCCCAAGAGCTACCACTGAGGACACATAGGACATTGAGGGACTGCGTACAGAGAGCTGCCAGGTAAGAGACATAGAAGAGAATTTCCTATCGAACATGAGCCCCAGGAATTTCACAGTGTCAACTTACGGAAGGGCCACAGGCCCAAGATGTAGAGATGGTGGGAGAAACCATTTGAGCCGCCAGAAATTGATACAGATGATTTTGTCATTGGAAAAGCGAAAGCCATTGGCGATGCTCCAGGAGTGAAGACGATGAAGACAGCGCTGAAGACGCCGCTCAATGAGACAGATCCGTGGAGAACTGCAGTAGATGGCAAAAGCATCGACAGAAAGGGAGCTGGAGACGTCTAGTGGGAGACAGGCCATTACGGGTTAATGGCGATAGCAGAGAGGATGACGCTCTGGACGGAACCCTGAGGCACTCCATTTTCCTGAATAAAGATGTCCGACAAGGCAGAACCCACACGCACCTTGAAAACTCGGGCTTGTAAAAATGGGCGTAAGAAACAGGGCAGGCGCCCATGGAACCCCCATGTGTAAAGAGTACGGAGGATACCAGTTCTCCATCAGATGCCGTAGGCCTTCTCCAAATCGAAAAGCAAGGCCACAGTCTTGGATTTCCGCAGAAAACCATTCATGACATGGGTGGACAAAGTAACGAGCTGGTTAACTGCAGAACGCCTCGTTCGAAATCCACAGTGTTCATTCTTGAGTAAATGACGAGACTCGAGCCACCACACAAGCTGGGCATGAATCATACGTTCCATCACCTGATAAACGCAGCTGGTAAGAGAGATGGGGCGCTAGCTAGAAGGAAGGTTTTTGTCCTTACCAGGCTTAGATAAGGGAATGACGGTGGCTTCACGCCAGCGTCCAGCCCAGATGCAGTTGTATGTGTTAAGTGGAAAGGGCTTGCCCGCAAGAGAGAGGTGCTGCAGCATCTGAATGTGGATAGCATCTTGCCCTGGGGTGGAGGACCGGGATGAACTGAGAGCATGATCTAGCTATTTCATAGCGAAGGCAGCATTGTAGCACTCACAATTCGGAGAAAAGGAGGATATCGCCCGAGCATCCTCCACTCTTTTCCGATGGATGAAGGCAGGGTGATAGTCGGAAGAGCTCGAACCTTCCGCAAAATGTCGGCCCAAGGTGTTGGAGATACCAACTGGATCCACGATGACATCGGCACCTACTGTAAGGCCACAAACAGGGGAATGGATCTTTGTTCCAGAGAGCCATCGAAGGTTGGCTAACACGACAGAGGAAGGTGTGGAACTGTTAAAAGAACTAATGAATGAAGTCTAACTGGCTCTTTTGCTATCCCAAAGAACTCAACGACACTTTCCACGCATCTAGTTATAACGAATGCAGTTTTACAGCCTATGATGGAGGTTAAAAACGCGGAGAGCACGTCTCCGCGCGAATTTCAATGCAGGATGCCTCAGTCCACCATGTGACTTGGACACGACGTGGTAAAGAGGAAGCGCGAGAAATGGAACGTTCTGCATCAGTAAGCATAATGTTGGTGAGATGGTTCATCTGAACTGAGGAAATCTTGTTCTGCAAACGTCACCAGGGAAAAACTGCCACTCAGCCTTAGGTGCCATTTGGGCATGCATGTAGATGGGGTAGAAGTCAGCAGATGGAGAGCACATGGGAAATGGTCGCTCGAGTAGGCGTCAGAAAGAACAGACCACTCAAGACGATGGGCAAGCTGGGCAGTGAAAATAGATAGGTCCAGATGGGAATAGGTGTGCGAGGAGTCAGAAAGGAAAGTGGGTGCTCTATGTTAAGGCAGGTCAGCCAAGAGGGCACCTCTCTGGCAGGTCCTGAGAGAACCCCAAAGGGGATGATGCACATTAAAGTCACGGAGTAGCAAAAATGGGATGGGGGAGGTAGCTGCCCAATTATCTGAAGAATGTCTGCCCTTGTGGCATCAAAGGACAGAGGTACTTAAATGGTACAGAGGGGTAAACTCAGGTGAGGAAGGAAAAGTCAAATGGCAACAGCTTGAAGACAGGTAGTCAGGGAGATGGGTTTGAAGGTCAGCCTGTATGAGCAGCATAGCACCCCCATTTGATGGGATGCCGACCTCAGGGGGGAGGTCAAAATGAATTAATAAGTAATGTGAAAGCTCAAAGCGGTCTTGAGGGCGCAATTTCGTTTCCTGAAAGCAGAGTACAAGGGGATGCTGCAAGGCTAGAAGCAGCCATAAATGCTCTTTGTGGGGCTGAAGGCTGCAAATGTTCCATTGGAGGACAGTCATGAGGAGGAACAGATGTAGCGGTGTCAACTCGGTGGCCACCAAGGGACAGCTGGTGGAGAGTCGCTACTACAGGGCACAGAAGTAGGAGGATCCTGCTCCATGGGGTCCACAGAAGTATCGGTGTGCTTGTACGTTCGGTCTGCAGAGTCTAACGCTGAAAAACGGTTGGTGGTGCGCACTGGCGAGAAAGAGGCTTGCTGAGATAAGTGAACATGTGGCAACACCGTCGAGCAGGATCTTCGAGTTGATGAATGAGAAGACCGTTTGTCTTTACCAGACTTCTTTGAGCCTTTCTGGTTAGAGGAAAACTTGGGTGTTGATTGGCTGGAGGGGTGGAGGAAGTCTTCTTGGGAGAAATCTTTCTGTCCTTTCACGCCAGCCAGTTGTTTAGTAGGTAGCTTCACTCCTTTAGGCGAGAGTTTGACCGTTTTTTGCGCAGTGGGTAATGCCTTTAATCTCATGTTCCACAGTGATAGGGGAAGCAGATGTCTCGGTGCCTGTTTTTTATGAGACCAAGGACATTGATTCCTCATGTCACACCCTTGTATACTATCACCGTTTTGGTGACCTATGTATTGGTCATCCTGACCTCCAGTTGGACACTCTGTCTTTCCTTTTTATGGCTTGCAATGCATAATCAACTGTGGAACGGGGTCTATTCTGCAGGACTTAAACCAATAGTGTGTACCATCAGTTATCGATCAGATTGGTGGAGGAATGTAATGATTTTCATACACCCAGGCTGTTATGGAGGTGCCCTCATTTTTAATGTATCACTTTTCGCAATTTTACCAGGTTTTCCACAATTTCAAAGCATTTTACTCAAACTTCTTCGGCATACAAGGCACAACAGCATGTAGAACAAAGGTGATATTCTGTAGGACTAAAACCCATACAGGATGAGCAGTATGCACCCTCAGTTGTGAGCACACCAGTGGAAGAATGGAATGATTTTCATATACCCAGGTGACCATGTAAGAACCCTCATTTGTGTTGTATTTTCCTCATTTCTACGTATTTTCCATCAATTTTTCCCAGTTTCATCACGTTTTCCGTAATTTCAACGTATTTTATCCAGTTACTCATGTTCCAAACCGCTGCCCTCGATGACTTGTCACTTCAACAAAACGTCTCAATGCATCGACCCTGTGATGCTCTTAGTCACTAACATTGCAGCCCGATTCTCAGTTTCGGTATCATTGCTAAACCTCCCCTCCTTTACTATTGTGTGTGTGCCATTGATTGAAATAATACAGCTGGCAATATCCCTCTTGTAAACTGCTAAACATTGAAATGTTCTGTATGTGTATGATCCCATGGTGCCTGTATGCAGGAAGTCAGACCCCATCCCAAATGTGCTTGCAAGACAGTAGCAGTAATTTCAGTGGCTTTCTTGGAAGAATCCAACTCTTAAATGTCACTCAGGATGAGTGGAAATGGCAGCCTTTTTGAATGTTCTGAGTGCAAACTCTTTGGATATAGACAGCGTTACTACATCACTTTCCATCTTTCAGGGTGCATTAATTTCTACGGCTTTCAGTGGGCAACCACATGTGAGAGAGACTCTTGGAACAACAGCAGTCAGAGTCCAATGTTAAGTAGTATTGTTGATGCATATGAGGATATGGCAGTTTCGTCTTGACACCACATCTCTATAATGCACTTTCCTTCCACTATCGTGATGTATGTATGTATCACCAGGCTACTCTCGCTCCAAACACACAGTTGTATTCTTTTTGGTGAGTATTCCAACATATACACAGTTTCCATTACTGTTTACTGTGAATGCTAATAATCGCCCCATCATAGCTACATTTCCCCATGCACTATGTTTAAAGACATATGTAAACCCTGCTTGCACATTTGCATTTGCCTCTTCTTTTTCCAGTTACACTTGTCTTCGCTATATGCCCCAGTTATCGGTTCACGGGCGGATAATTAACACTGAATTCATGCAAAGCATTATTTGTAAGCTTTTATCAGTTTTGAGTGTCTGGGAGGTTGACATTGTATCAAAACGCTCCCATATCGCATCAGAATCGCTATTAAAATACATACAAACTGCAATAAACTGTTTCTGAAACTACAGAATACATCACCACAACTCTCAGCTCCTCAACAACTACAAGAACACCGCATACCGACTATGGTTTTCTGCAGTACTTTTGACAAAACTTTACACAGGTATTCAATGCGTCTATTGAAATGACTTCAATCACAGACTCATACATGTAGCACGATAGTTAAATCCCAGGCTGTTAGTCTGTGAACAGATGTGTTTCCACTACACTCTAAGTGTAAATACAGATAACGAACAAGAAACTGATGTATCGGAATCTTACTGATATTGTGGTGTTTTCCCGTATATTTCTGATATTTATCCACATGCATATACCTCACACTTATTGCTTATCGGATTTGGCTTGCTGTTTCTGTTTGTACCATTCAACTCTGCCACGGTATCTACAAACTGTCGTAAGAACACGCACGCACGTAACGCAAGAATTCTTCGTCCGCGGTTGTTGGTTTTTATTCAGAATTTAAGCAGTGGCGCAGTTAGAACGCTGGACTGAGGAGAGTTTGATAACGAAACGAATACAGCGCTCCTAGACCAAGCGGTATTAAAATATAAGAAACAGCCGTCTAAATAACGTTGTTGATGTTGTTGTTATGGTGTTCAGTCTTGAGACTGGTTTGATGCAGCTCTCCATGCTACTCTATCCTGTGCAAGCTTCTTCATCTCCCAGTACTTACTGCAACCTACATCCTTCTGAATCTGCTTAGTGTATCCATCTCTTGGTCTCCCTCTACAATTTTTGCCCTCCACGCTGCCCTCCAATGCTAAATTTATGATCCCTTGATGTTTCAGAACATGTCCTACCAACCGGTCCCTTCTTCTAGTCAAGTTGTGCCACAAACTCCACTTCTCCCTAATTCTGTTCAATACCTCCTCATTAGTTATGTGATCTACCCATCCAATCTTCAGCATTCTTCTGTAGCACCACATTTCGAAAGCTTATATTCGCTTCTTGTCCAAACTATTTATCGTCAATGTTTCACTTCCATTCTTGGCTACACTCCATACAAATACTTTCAGAAACGACTTCCTGACACTTAAATCTATACTCGATGTTAACAAATTTCTCTTCTTCAGAAACGCTTTCCTTGCCATTGCCAGTCTACATTTTATATCCTCTCTACTTCGACCATCATCAGTTATTTTTCTCCCCAAATAGCAAAACTCCTTTACTACTTTAAGTGTCTCATTTCCTAAGCTAATTCCCTCAGCATCACCCGACTTAATTCGACTACATTCCATTATCCTCGTTTGGTTTTGTTGATGTTCATCTCTTACCTTCCTGTCAAGACACTGTCCATTCCGTTAAACTGCTCTTCCAAGTCCTTTGCTGTCTCTGACAGAATTACAATGTCATCGGCGAACCTCAAAGTCTTTATTTCTTCTCCATGGATTTTAATATCTACTCCGAATTTTTCTTTTGTTTCCATTACTGCTTCCTCAATAACATTGGGGAGAGGCTACAACCCTGTCTCACTCCCCTCCCAACCACTGCTTCCCTTTCTTGCCCCTCGACTCTTATAACTGCCATTTGGTTTCTGTACAAATTGTAAATAGCTTTTCGCTCCCTGTATTTTACCCCTGCCAGCTTTAGAATTTGAAAGAGAGTATTCCAGTCAACATTGTCAAAAGTTTTCTCTAAATCTACAAATGCTAGAAACGTAGGTTTGCCTTTCCTTAATCTTTCTTCTAAGATAAGTCGTAAGGTCAGTGCTGCCTCGCGTGTTCCAACATTTCTAGGGAATCCAAACTGACCTTCCCCGAGGTCGGCTTCTACCAATTTTTCCATTCGTCTGTATAGAATTCGCGTTAGTATTTTGCTTATTAAACTGATAGTTCGATAATTTTCACATCTGTCAACAGCTGATTTTGAGATTGGAATTGTTATATTCTTCTTGATGTCTGAGGGCATTTCGACTGTCACATACATCTAGCTCACCATATGGTAGAGTTTTGTCAGGACTGGCTCTCCCAAGGCCGTCAGTAGTTTTAATGGAATGTTGTCTACTCCCCGGGCCTTGTTTCCACTTAGGTCTTTCAGTGCTCTGTCAAACTCTTCACGCAGTATCATATCTCCCATTTCATCTTGATCTACATCCTCATCCATTTCCACAATATTGCCCTTAAGTACATCGCCCTTGTATAGACGCTCTATATACTCCTTCCACCTTTCTGCTTTCCCTTCTTTGCTTAGAACTGGGTTTCCATCAGAGCTCTTGATATTCGTACAAGTGGGTTCTTTTCTCCAGAGGTCTCTTTAATTTTCCTGTAGGCAGTATCTATCTAACCCCTAGTGAGATATGCCTCTACATCCTTACATTTGTCCTCTAGCCATCCCTGCTTAGCCATTTTGCACTTGCTGTCGGTCTCATTTTTGAGACGTTTGTATTTCTTTTTGGCTGCTTCATTTACTGCATTTTTTATATTTTCTCATCAATTAGATCAATATTTCTTCTTTTACGCAAGGATTTCTACTAGCCCTAGTCTTTTTACCTACTTCATCCTCTGCTGCCGTCACTACTTCATTCCTCAGAGCTACCCATTCATCTTCTACTGTATTTCTTTCCCCCATTCCTGTCAATTGTTCCCTTATGCTCTCCCTGAAACTCTGTACAACCTCTGGTTCTTTCAGTTTATCCAGGTCCCATGTCCTTAAATTCCCACTTTTTTGCAGTTTCATCAGTTTTAATCTACAGTCCTTAACCAATAGATTGTGGTCAGAGTCCACATCTGCCGCTGGAAATGTGTTACAATTTAAAACCTGGTTCCTAAATCTCTGTCTTACTATTATATAATCTATCTGACACCTTCTAGTATCTCCATGATTCTTCCATGTATACAACCTTCTTTTATGATTCTTGAACCAAGTGTTAGCTATGATTAAGTTATGCTCCGTGCAAAATTCTACCAGACAGCTTCCTCTTGCATTTCTTACCCCCAATCCATATTAACCTACTACGTTTGCTTCTCTCGCTTTTACTACTCTCGAATTCCTGTCACCAGTGACTATTAAATTGTCGTCTCCCTTCACTACCCGAATAATTTCTTTTATTTCATCATACATTTCATCAATTTCTTCACCATCTGCAGAGCTAGTTGGCGTATAAACTTGTACTACTGTAGTAGGCGTGGGATTCGTGTCTATCTTGGCCACAATAGTCCGTTCACTATGCTGTATGTAGTGCTTACCCGCACTCCTATTTTTATTCATTATTAAGCCTACCCCTGGATTACATCTTTTTGATTTTGTGTTTATAACCCTGTATTCACCTGACCAAAAGTCCTGTTCCTCCTGCCACCGAACTTATCTAATTCCCACTATATCTAACTTTAACCAATCGATTTCCCTTTTTAAATTTTCTAACCTACCTGCCCGATTAAGGAATCTAACATTCCACGCAGTCGTAACATAATTAATTTAAACCATAAAGCAATTTCTATGATGTACCTAATATTAATACACGAAGTACCTTATTGAAATTTATAATTAAATTAAAACACTGAATGCAGTCAGAAAAGGCTTTTCGTTGCTATTCCTTAAATATCAGTCGTGTGAGCACAGGTTTAGCCGAACAACCTAGAACGTCCATGAGACTCATCTCCACCATAAAACGGAGTTCTGATGTATCTAATAACAGACATATGACACAAAAATTAAAGCCAGCTACGTAGTCTTAAGAACATTTATAGCTTCCCTGATGGTATCAAAGAAACTGCAACACAACACCAGCAGGTGTGCTCGTTGCATCAGTTGACGCAAACAACTTGATTCAAAACAACTTACTAGCGCAAAAAAGTACCTGTAACACAGACGATGGAGTTAATACACTTGTTAGAACTAGAGTTCTTCTGTAAGAGCTAAATTTCCCACTAACCTGCGGGTTCAGCAATGGCTAATACCTGCGCTGATATGATGGATGAAATATTGATGGTCGTTGTAGAGCAGAAAGTCTTAGATAAAAGCGCAGAGTTAATCAAAGAAAATAATGTTACGGATGAGTTGACGATCCCATTTTGTAATTCAAATGGATTGTTAATGAAACAGAAATTGTTTTTGTGAAGATTCGTGCTTTTAACTACAAAGTGAAATATACTATTGAATATGAATGGAAACGAATAATCAATTTCCTTGACGTAACTGCCACTAAACAAGATGGTAGATATAATTCTAGTGTTTATGCGAAACCACTTACACAGCTTTCAGCTTAGCTTCTACATCGTGGCATTCATGTGTATATAAAATGGCACATTGTCGTTTTTATGCGCAACCACTTACACAGATTTCAACTTAGCTTCTACATCGTGGCATTCATGTGTATATAAAATGGCACATTGTCGTTCCTTAATTAACAGATCGCTTCACGTTAAGTGAGCAGGATAGGAAAAATGAAACAGCCATTCTTAAACAAGTCGCTCTAACTAACAATTACAAGGCTGGGTTAGTCACTAAAACGTCTAAAAATCTGAAATGGAGCAGAGACAGAAAGTAGATGCCTTTGCTTTAAAAGAGGACCACCAAACTCTAATACATGGCTTTAGAATATACAGTAAAGGGTGTCAGATGCAACTGCGCAAGTGTTTCTGAAAATCGGGTAAGAGTAGACTTTCGAGCAAGTGAAACTCTTCATTTTAAGCTAAAACATGATGCAGATTAATTGAGTTGTAAATTTAGAGCATTGGTTGTCAACCGGATCACGTGTAACGACTGTCATAAACAGTAGACTTCCTGAGACAAGACACAGTGATCACACTGCCCTAAAAAACAATAGAACAGCATCTGGAGATCATCTAACTGAAACTAAACGGAGACACAACTACGAATCTTCAGGTGCAGTGTCAAGGGAAAATTTTTTGAACATGCTGGAATGTCTATGGAATTCGGCGTACCAGAAGATTTTTGAGGCGGCCCTGTCGGCAACAACTGACCCGCTGTGCCACAGCCCCGCACGGCAGCTGACCTCAGCAGTCCGCTGCGCTCAGCGTCGGCGTGGCTGAGTAGTCGCCGCAGCCAGGCTGAGGCAGATGGTGCAAAGGCAGTAAACCAGTAAACATACCTCGAGAAACTTCTGGTGAAAATTGCGTGCGCACGATCTTTTAATTTAGTTATAAACTTTAACAAGATATTTCATGTACGTGTTAACGTTAGGTGCATTATCTGTATTGCTTGTTTTTTATTACATTGATTGTATCACGATTTTTAGGGCTCCGTGCCTCAGTCTGTGAAAATGGAATGCTTACAGAAAAGCTTTGCTGTCTGTCTGTCCGACTGTTAAGAACCGTATTTCTCAGGAACAGGAAGTTACATCAAGTTCAGATTTATTCAGATTTATGTCACGTAGTCTATGGTTCCTTCCCAATGTGAAACTTTTAATAGTCCAAGTCGTTTCAATCAAAAGATGCAGTCATTTATGTCAAATACTTTCATACTCAAAAACGTAGTATTGTATTGTATTGTATGTTAACCGGGGACCTAGAAACGACGGAGAGGCTCCGTCCCCGCTGAAGCCGCAATGGTCCACAACCCCACGACGGCTACCGCAGTCCACTTCACCCCTCCGCTGCCCCACACCGAGCCCAGGGTTATTGTGCGGTTCGGCCCCCGGTGGACCCCCCAGGGAACGTCTCACACCAGACGAGTGTAACCCCTGTTTGCGTGGTAGAGTAATGGTGGTGTATGCGTATGTGGAGAACTTGTTTGCGCAACAATCGCCGACATAGTGTAACTGAGGCGGAGTAAGGGGAACCAGCCCGCATTCGCCTAGGCAGATGGAAAACCGCCTAAAAACCATCCACAGACTGGCCGGTACACCGAACCTCGACACAAAGCCGCCGGGCGGATTCGTGCCGGAGACCAGGCGCTCCTTCCCGCCCGGAAAGCGCACGACCAACCAAGCTGGCTAATCAAAACCTATAGGATACTTCCCGCTGACCTAGAATCACCAAATTTGCGAAGGCGCACAGTTTCACTCTACAAGTAAAAGAAAAAAACCCGAAACTTGTTAATCTGTACATACAATACACGAAAAGAATTTTGTTTACGATTTCCTACCCATCTGTCTGCCTCTCTGTCTGTTAAGATCCCTTTTACGCTGTAACACGTTGGCATATCAAGTTCAAATTTTTGTCACGTTCTAAAGTCTATGAAATCTTGGCGATGTAAGAAGTTCAAGCTTCTAAGCCAATTCAGTCAAAGGATTCAGCAATTTATGTCACATACATTGAAACATGCAAACCCATTCATCAAATCTATAGGGTACTTCCCATTGACGTGGAACCATAAAATATAGTCTGAAGGAAAGTTTCACAGTACAGGTAAGGGAAACAATCCGAAAATTGTGTTATATAACACGAAGAAATATGTTTGTCATTTTTTTATCCTTGTGTCTGCTTGTCTGTAAATCTGTTAAGATGTCTTTTCCTCTTGACCATGTTGCTATATCAAATTCAAATTTACGTCACTTAGTCAGTGCCACTTTCTGTTGTTACTTAATTACAATTATTACAATAATTATAATTATTACTTAAATACAACTGTTAAATCGAAATTATATCACTTTTTCATGCGAACATAGACTACATTTATCATTGGTCAGTAGCACAATAGACGAACATTACCGCACGAAGACATGAAGTGCAAGTTTTTGTGACGTTTCAGTAAGTAAAAAGAAGGTATTTTAGTAAATCTTCTATATCTAGATATATAAACTAAAGACCCTTGCTCGCTGCTTTCTATGTCCGGGCTAATCTGAGGAACTACTGTAGAGGTTTTGAAACTGTCTTGGAATGCTCAGAACGTAATCTTGCCAGTATCCACATCGAAAACAGACAAGAATCGTTGAGCTTCTCGAATTAAGTTTGCATGCAGCCCTCAGTGCGCGAGTGCTATTCGCACATGAACAATTTTATTTGATAAGTTCTTTGTCACATTTTAACACCACATGATATGTGCGTCTCCCTCCCTCCTTCCTCCCTCCCTTACCCATCATCTGTGTGACATGGCACTGTGTGATGCATAGTGAGTTTAATAAAATGGAATGTTGTCACAAGCGCATTACTTTACACACCTGAGTATGTTCATTTTAAGGAATATTGACTGTTCTCAACTCGTGATCAATCAGGTAAATTTGAAGAATTTTAAATACAGTCAGTCTGTTATTTGCTTATTCCGGTAAAATTTCAAACAAATTAAAATTTAAATATTTTAATCTATGTTACGTACAGAAATAGTTATTCATTAATGTTTTATTTTATTTTTAGATCTGAAGATGCCCATTTAATCTTATCTGGACCAGATATTAAGCGTGCTTATTTCTCATTGAGACCATTATAATGAGTATTTTAATAAATTTAAACAGTGTTAGAATATTTCATCCATTACTGGAATACAAACTTAATGCCATTTAAATTTCAAGTTGTTTAATAACGCATTTCCTCCTACAGACGCTGGTGTACTGAAAAGGTATTCGCTTTCTCCCACTGGTAATTCTAAAACCATCGTATATTATAACTTCATGTGATGTCTTCTGTTCAGAATTATCACTATTACCACAGCTTAAAGAACACCCCTCCCGTACAGAACAGCTTAAAGAACACCTCTTCCGTACAGAATTGCACTCCGTATTCTAACAGCGACGCTGTCCTGTTTAGCTACCAAAATCTAAATCCCAGTCAGTGTTCGTTGTTCGGACTATGTCTCAGCTCTGCAAGAAGAAATAATCACCTCATTTGTTCACATAAGTAAATGTCGATTCACTCAACCAACTACACAGATGCCAATTAAATTTCAGAACTTCCTCATAAAAACAGAGTATTTTACCTGCCTCCTTTACTCATTTACATTTCGATTTTGCATAAATTTTGTTAATTTTGTTTTATAAAATAGATAACTTGGATCCAATATTTTCCTTCGGCGGGTGGAAACCGGATTCTATTGTTAGAACTTACCATAAAAAACAGAATTGCACCTTAATGTGGTATGAAGTTTTTTCCGCAAATTCTCATTATCTTTCGAAATAACTGCTCAGAGAGGAAATGTCGGCTTCTTACTTTCCAATTACGTATTGAAATGTTAAAGTCAAATGAATTTTTAAAGTTCTTCAAATTAATTCCTGATGGATACTCATGCCATTCGAAACGTATAGAATGGAAAGGGAAGAGAAATATCTCGCTCCAAATGAAATAGCGAAGCCACTAGCAATATAGTTTTGTTATGTTTACTAGTGGTGACGATCAGTGGTAAAGGAAAACTCATTTCTAGGTACTGGATTAACAGTTCTGGTATGTTGAGGCAAAATTCACACACGTTATTTTTCCTTAAGAAAACTAGAGTTGTGAAGTAACTCATATGGGTTAGAGTTGCTAATATATTGATACCTCTACATGAAATGCCTATTTTAAGCAGAAGTTGATACAATCATCGATTTCCAATGTGTGGTGTCTGAATGGAAATGAAATGAGCACAATTTTTTTTCTGTGGCGTAACTCATATACACCTACTCACAGAGGCATGAGAGATAAATACATTATGACATCATAGTTGAATAACTTGAGTACAATATTCTTATTATAATCCTAGAAATGATTTTGTCTCACGCGTACATGCTACATTTTATATTCAATACAGTCGCATTGTAGAATGCTTCTGAACTTCTCGACTGATTAATGGATGACATTACAGCTTTCTCTCTCATATATTTCACCACTGGCCAGTTTACCGCCTATCGGGGAATGAAATGGTGCGAGAGTGAAGTACATAATATCATTGTGGGTGCTCAAATCATGGAACAACGCCGAAGTGAACTGTGAGCCATTATCGGAAACTATCGTCAAGTCGCAAAAACCTTCATGAGAGCCTATGCAGTCGTTTTCAGATGGAACTAGTGCTTCCGCCTCTTTACTGTGTCGCATTGTACCCCGTGACACTGATTTTGTACGATACGTTAGTCATTTATGTAAGTGTAGTACGGTACAGTGCGCCTCTAGAAAATCAATGGACGCCACTGTGTTCATTTATTCAATTATTTTATTGCGTAAACCCTTTCCTTTGTCTTATTATGTTGCTATAAATTATAGAACGAGTGTTTGTTGTGATTGCGGTTTCGTCTCCAGAATAGCTGTAGGACACAGATGCATGCTGTACATAGATTTTGGTGTCAACCTAACTCTTGTGGGGAACTGACAAAAATGCACTTGTAGCTGTAGAGTCATTGAGGAACGGTAGTTCTCCCCCTCAGCGAAGACCAGAGTGAGCGTTAGGAGCTCTCCGCCACTTTTCAGCTTTCGGTTCCTGGTCCGGCTAGAGGGTGAACAGAATCTGCAATGGGCTCTGTCATGTAGTTTGCAAAAGCTGAAGTGGATGAAGTATATTATTGTTAAAGTTACTAATCTTTTTTTTTTCAGATAAATTGTAGTCAGTGTTATGTGGTGACCACCTTCTGCAGTAATTTTACAGATAAATTCAATGGCTAGAAGTCTGGTATTTTGTCGAGAGCATGTAGCACAATATAATCACAAAGTCAATCTTAGCGTTACTTCAGTACGTTTGATTTCATTTGAATTATGTCGTAAACTACCTTGCCTTAAATGATTAACGTAAATTAGTTTCCGAAATATTGAACGAATTTTATTTGTACCACGGGCTTCACGCAGTATGTGCGATACAACCATTTTGTCAACACAACAGAAGATAGTAGAGATTATGAACGATTTCTGGTTAGTCATTTGGTGTGTAAACTGTCTGAAATACTTAAGTAAACTAGCGTGTGAAATTCCTTGCTAATTTTATTTCTGGTCAGCTGATCATTGTCTCCACACTTCCTGTTTAGTTATCCGAACTGATAAAATATAACCATTAAATTCAATGAGAGAAAGATCGTTTCTGAGTGTAAGGTAAATATTCGTTAACGTCCTCGGTTGCTTGAGCCCTCCCATGTGTCATCCATTAGGCACAGATTAACAGTTTGTCTTTCACTTAACAGTCAAATAATTATTTTGGGACGACCCCTATTCGTAAGCTCCAAGCATTAACTCAAGGAAGGTAGAAAAAGTAATGTCCTCATTGGAAATCAAGAGTACACAGTCTGGTAATGATATCCCTGTGAATTTGACGCAAGGAAGTAAAGTAGAGTCAGATGTAACTAAATGGAAATAAGAAATTCAGAAATGAATGGTAATCGTTCAGCTTCCGTCAGGGTGGAGTACATGCGCACGACATGGAGATAATAAGTCAGTGTGTCGACCACCATCGAACACATAGATTGACAGAAGGGTCCGATTTGACTCAGTCCGGACATGGAGCTAAGTTGTGGCGGTGCCGCCCATTGCTCAGCACCCTGTTGGCACTTACGGACGACTGTCTCAGTCGCTGAATCAGTGACAGACCAGTAGACAAAAGACTGTCCAAGGATCTTCATGCGCGTCTCACACCAGTAGCCACAGTGCAGAAGAGGAAGGATGTGAGCCCATAAGAACAGAGTGTCTATGACACACAGAGATCATCCATGCTGGTGCTAAGGAGGTGTGTGCCACTGTCTATTGCCATTTGATGCCAGTGGATGAAACAGCTGCAGAGTGGACCAGACTCCTTGGTGGGCAGTCGACTGGGCAAACCGTTGCACATTGGCCACCAGTTGGAGCATGGGATCATTCCAGGTGGCGTACACTTCGGAATGGGCCACTATCAGAATTCTATCTACCGTGTTGTGTAAGTGATCAACTATCTGACAACAGACTGCTTTGGTTTTGTTGAGGGCTTGGTCCTGTTCCAGGGGAAAGCACAGCGTGTCCACATCAGCATGCTGTGCTGTCGGTCTATAATGAACCGAATGGCGATACACACCCAAAAAAAAAAAAAAAATGCTGAATGCTGGAGTCATTCTTTGGCTCTGTTGGAAACCATGAACGGTGGACAAAAAGTACCGCAAGCGGCTTGTGGCCGGTGATGAGATGGAATTGTTTTCCAGTGAGGAAAACAGGGAATTTCCATACTGCTCACATAATGGCTAATGCTTTGTTTTCTACATGGAAGTAATTAGATTGTGCACCTGTCAATATCTTAGAGGCGTGCGAATTACGCTGTTCAGAGCTTTCAGGGTTTCTGTGAGTGAAAACTGCCCCAGTTCCATGTTGGGAGACATCTGTTGCACGGACTAACTGTATACCTATCGTAAAGGTGCCGATGGACTGCAATGACTTAAGCAGCAACTTAATTTAGACATCACTATCTGCCCACCAAATAAAAGGAACACATTTCTAATTCAAGTTGTGTAACATATGAACGATGACCGCCATGTTAGGGAGAAATGTCGAAAGTCTTACTTGACACAGAAATAGCTGGAGTTCCTTTAGGTTCCAAGCGTTAGGTAGGTTGTCAATAATTGCGAAGTGGCAGACGGTAGACTTCACACTGTCCTTAGCAAGAAGGTGGCACAGATATTCGATGTCTGTCTGACAAACCTTCGTCTTCTGCAGATTGAACTTAAGGCCTGTCTCTTGCAGTTTAGTGAACAGTCCCATAGGTTAGCTTGATGTTTCTGCTGAGGGGAAATGGCGATAGTGTCTGCAAGATAGTTTGCACATCATGGAATATATTGTGTTAAATGTCCTATGAAACTCTGGAAAGTAGCCAGAGCACTCGTGTTGCTGAATGTAGGTGCATATAATTGTATATCCTGGAGGCAGAACCCAGATAAAATTGCTGGTATGACACTGCAAAATTAGTTTTCGAATATATATACTAAGATGGTATCTGTTGTATCGGACAATACGTTGAGAATGTGGGTTTCGCGGGAGGCGTGCAAGAGATAAATCCCTGCAGTCGCGCTATCTTCTGTGTCCTCGGTGGCTCAGATGGATAGAGCGTCTGCCATCTAAGCACGAGATCCCGGGTTCGAGTCCCGGTCGGGGCACACATTTTCATCTTTCCCCGTTGACGCATGTCTACGCCTGTAAGCAGCAGAGGATGTTAATTTCATTGTAGTTTTCGGAAACTGCTGTCCACCCACCAACGTCGAGTGCAAAAATGTTTTCGGACATTTCACTGTAGACAGCTAAACAGATGATTGGTCTCAACCCTCTCTGTCGATTGTAGGCCTTGAATGGAATTGGCTGTTCTCCATAACAGACCAAACGACGATTTGCCTAGGAAGGGACAGGGTGTCCTATATCACAAAAGTTTTCTAGATTCACGAAAGATACAGGAGCCATAGTATCGGCCTAGAAACAGAAGTGCTGTTGCTGAATTTAGTGTGTAATGTAGATCTTGCTGGGAACACAGATCTATTGGCCGTGCACTGGTGTTACACTATGAACCTCTGTAAACTCTACCTCGTCCGTGGGCTGACCATGGAGGCAGCTATGACAGACAGCAGCCTGTCTGGCCTTGTTTAGGGCAAAGCCTGCTCTCGTGGGCAGTGATGACGAGCATGTCCACCAAAACAATCAGAATATGAGAGGAACCAGCATCAGGGAGGTCCATCAATGATTGTGAATGGGCCAGACAAGAGGAGCATGATGAGTGTGTCAGGGAGTGATGTGTTGCTGTGGGAACAACGCAATATTCATGATATCCTCAGACTTGTCGTATGCCTGAGCGGGAGCTTGAATCTCCTTGGCTGTGGGACCTCACAGTCCTTCTTCAGGCACCTCTGTGTTTGGAGCTGAACAGCCAACTACGTCCTGTAACAGAGAGTCAACGTAGGACTGGTTAAATTGAGTGTTTATAAACGTGCACTTCCTACTCAAACCCTCGAGGTTGGCTACTGATGCTTCATGAGACTGTCCTGGTTTCTTTTGTCGCTATACAGAAGCCACAACATGTTTAAGGTAACTAGCATTGCGACACTCACATTGTAGAGAAAAACAGTGCTGCTGGGTTTTTTAACAAATGAAGTTTGCGAGTCAAATGGAACATTCTGAGATCGGTTAAAAAAACTATTTCAACCAAGTGTTTCAAAATTATTCGATGAAATCGATGAAATTTGAACATGAACCGAAGTAGCAAAGCGTTTTTGTGTGTTTTCAGTCCTTCTGTTGCACACCCTCCTGAATTGTGGCCACAGGAGGAGGTGGGGTGGGTGGTGAGACATTGGCACGTATGTGAATGATGTGGCAAAGGGTCCCCGAGACACCCCAGGTTGGCACCTGTAAACCTATTTGGCACGCTATAAAAAAGTGCCTGTACAGAGACAGTGCTTATCCAGTTCTGGGCAGCTGCAGGCAGGCTACTGCCCCTATGACACACACAAGCTGAGTCGAGCTATTTTCGTGATCTAGCGCCTGCTTGCTGGCATGCGGACTATGAGTGGAGTCGAAACGGATGCCTGCCCATAGGAGCCTAGGAATCTGTCAAGTGTTGTCTTTGTACAGGTAAATTTTTAAAATTCTCAAGAAAGGTTTGCAGGTGAAGGTGGCGCTGAAGTGGAGGAATCTTCAGGCGCCATTAGCAGACTGTTTCACACATGTGTCAGTTTTGCACCCTTTGTGGTCATGCCAAGGAGGGCGGAAAACAGTAGGGCTGAAAAAGCATAGACACCATTTGCTGCTTCAGATCACATTTGACATTTCGCAGTATGGTTTTGAATGATCCCATTTGGTTGCATCCTGTATACAAGAGCAAACTCTGCTGTGGCGTTACGCTCCAATGGGGTCAAACCACGTTCAACGGTGATGCAGCCGCACGACGTTCTTGGGTGAATCGATAGGCGGGCGTCAGCAGTATCAAATATTGTCAATAACGGCGGTCTGCGGTACTTCGCACTGCACAAACTGTCGTTTTCGACCAAGGAATAATTGCCTGAATCTGAACAGTAGTGTGAAACATTTTCCTGGGCCATCGTTTATGCCACATCTACGGTGGCGTTGGGAGGAAATATGATGAAATTTGATGACAGTGTGCCGTCATTAAGCTGTTGTACATCTGATACGAACCTCTGATTTTTGGCCTTTTTTCCCGTATGTGTCGACACTTTGTTTGAAGAGATGCCGAGCCTGAGGGGGAGGTCGTATGCCACGCGTTTGTACCGTAAGCACATTTGAGCGAAATTTGAAACTTATGCGTGCAATGGGGAAAAATGATGGCGTTTCATGTGAGTGATCCCTAAACTGTTTTGCACACGATAGTTTAGCTTGATTGCTACTGTCTGCTTTTATGCATGCTGCCAGATTTTTTACTTCTGCTGCTGATTTCACTGATTTGCCACCAATAACTTACTGGAGCGGAAATGAATACTTCTTCCTATTTATGTGCGACGATACCCACCTATATCAAACTCTGGTGAACACATCCAGGTTTCGTTCCTCTTTTTGGCTCCACTGTAGGACTGCTTTCGTCCACCTTCCATCATTTTATCTCGAAACAATTTCTGTTCATTTCCATTTCAGTGTCTTAGCCCGTATTACATCACAGACCTTGTTCGCTACACGAATATCGTCAGCTCTTCTGTCCTGGTTTAATATCGCCTTACACATGCATATTAATGAACTGTCTACAGAACCTTTGTGCCGTTCATTACTTTTATGTGAAGACTTATTCATAGTCGTTTTCATTTTGAATGTTACCTAAAGTACAATATTCTCACGTTCTTTGGAAGCTCGGTAAATAAAAGTTGCACTCCATCTGTTCCATTAATTAGGAGCACAGTACCATTTGCAAAGCGTACGTTTCTCTCCATTAACTCGTATTCCTCTTCCTTTCGAGCTGTCCTTGAACATTATCAGTTTCAAAAATGTTGTAAATAGTTTTGACGACATTGTGACTTTGAGGAAAAGAATTTTCAGTACGGCTCCAAATGGAGACGAGTCCAGTTTGTCTCTTCTAGATGTTATTGTTCAAATTAACCCATATTTGTTTGGCTGGTAACATTTTGTGGAGGAGTGGATGCGAGCTTGAGTTTGTATTAGTTGTGATATCACGACTGTCATGCGAATATGAAGTCAATGGGTTCAGAATGACCATACGCGACACCACGCAGCATCTCGCTGGCCTCACGCAGCTAGCGCCCGAGAAGATAGGTACACTGTTAATTCGGTCGTGCAGCCACGTCAGAAAGTGGCTTTCTTTGAAGCAAGACATTTCTCAGGAAAACCCAGTTCTGCTTACAGCATAACAAATGGCTCTGAACACTATGGGACTCAACTTATCAGGTCATCAGTCCCCTAGAACTTAGAACTACTTAAACCTAACTAACCTAAGGACATCACACACATTCATGCCCGAGGCAGGATTCGAACCTGCGACCGTAGCGGCCTCGCGGTTGCAGACTGTAGCGCCTAGAGCCGCACGGCCACTCGGGCCGGCTTACAGCATAACAGTGACTGTATCTGTATGTAGAGGCTCCAAGGAGAATGAACATCGTCGGGTTTAATTAGTCACTGTCGTACAGGCCCAGCAGCTACTGCAACCGTAAGCATAGGCTGGAACCTGGAAAGCATCCATTATACTTCAGGTGTGGTAAGGCTGTACCCTATCCTCGAGGCTCCGAATTTACCTGTCAACAAGAAAAACCAAGATCACGCAGCTTGTTGTCAGTGCACTACTTCTCCAGGTCTCTAAGCCACTGAAAACGTCTGTTCATGGGTTTCCGAGGGCTAGCGGGATGCCCAGACAGGTTAGAGCCTATAAACTTATCATACAGAGCCTAATGGATATTAGTGCAAATAGTGGTGACTGAAGACGGTGTACCAAACATTGCAGTATTATTTACGTCATTTTCAGACTAGTAATTGCAGCTATTACAAGCTGTAGGTTGTTATGTTGGTTAATTTCTAGAAGTACATGTGGCAAGAGCAGCCATTAATGCTTGTTTTCAGCTGGGCGATAGGTCATGTGTCCGCAGGTCATGGTCGTGCGGTAGCGTTCTCGCTTCCCGCGCCCGGGTTCCCGGGTTCGATTCCCGGCAGGGTCAGGGATTTTCTCTGCCTCGTGATGACTGGGTGTTGTGTGCTGTCCTTAGATTAGTTAAGTTTAAGTAGTTCTAAGTTCTAGGGGACTGATGACCATAGATGTTAAGTCCCATAGTGCTCAGAGCCATTTGAGCCATTTGAACCGGTAGGTCATGTGATGAAATGTGAACTCGTGGACATAAAACGGTTAGTCTATGCTGACAGGCGTTATCTACTATGTGGTGGACTTACAACTGTGCGGAAATTAGCAGGTAGTAAGATATGCAATGCAGGGATGGGCACGAGAGCTGCCCGCATTGTTGCCCGCGGGTACCGCGAGCCGGGGGGGCTACGCTGGGGAGCTGTGAGGGCCGCAGTGCGGGTAGCGGACCTGTGCGGAGTGGCTGGCCGCTGGGCACGCTCACTGCACGGGGGCAACCGTACTGCTGTGAGAGGGCTTCGTGCACACAGCTGAGTATGGACAAGCTGACGTACGTAGTGCAGGTGGAACACACATGAGCCGGGAGGGCTACGCTGGGCAGCTGTGAGGGCCGCAGTGCGGGTAGCGGACCTGTGCGGCGTGGCTGGCCGCTTGGGCACGCTCACTGCACGGGGGCAACCGTACTGCTGTGAGAGGGCTTCGCGCACACAGCTGAGTATGGACAAGCTGACGTACGTAATGCAGGTGGAACACACATGAGCCGGGAGGGCTACGCTGGGCAGCTGTGAGGGCCGCAGTGCGGGTAGCGGACCTGTGCGGCGTGGCTGGCCGCTTGGGCACGCTCACTGCACGGGGGCAACCGTACTGCTGTGAGAGGGCTTCGTGCACACAGCTGAGTATGGACAAGCTGACGTACGTAGTGCAGGTGGAACACACATGAGCCGGGAGGGCTACGCTGGGCAGCTGTTAGGGCCGCAGTGCGGGTAGCGGAGCTGTGCGGCGTGGCTGGCCGCTTGGGCACGCTCACTGCACGGGGGCAACCGAACTGCTGTGAGAGGGCTTCACGCACACAGCTGAGTATGGACAAGCTGACGTACGTAGTGCAGGTGGAACACACATGAGCCGGGAGGGCTACGCTGGGCAGCTGTGAGGGCCGCAGTGCGGGTAGCGAAGCTGTGCGGCGTGGCTGGCCACTTGGGCACGCTCACTGCACGGGGGCAACCGTACTGCTGTGAGAGGGCTTCGTGCACACAGCTGAGTATGGACAAGCTGACGTACGTAGTGCAGGTGGAACACACATGAGCCGGGAGGGCTACGCTGGGCAGCTGTGAGGGCCGCAGTGCGGGTAGCGGACCTGTGCGGCGTGGCTGGCCGCTTGGGCACGCTCACTGCACGGGGGCAACCGTACTGCTGTGAGAGGGCTTTGCACACACAGCTGAGTATGGACAAGCTGACGTACGTAGTGCAGGTGGAACACACATGAGCCGGGAGGGCTACGCTGGGCAGCTGTGAGGGCCGCAGTGCGGGTAGCGGAGCTGTGCGGCGTGGCTGGCCGCTTGGGCACCCTCACTGCACGGGGGCAACCGTACTGCTGTGAGAGGGCTTCGCGCACACAGCTGAGTATGGACAAGCTGACGTACGTAGTGCAGGTGGAACACACATGAGCCGGGAGGGCTACGCTGGGCAGCTATGAGGGCAGCAGTGCGGGTAGCGGAGCTGTGCGGCGTGGCTGGCCGCTTGGGCACGCTCACTGCATGGGGGCAACCGTACTGCTGTGAGAGGGCTTCGCGCACACAGCTGAGTATGGACAAGCTGACGTACGTAGTGCAGGTGGAACACACATGAGCCGGGAGGGCTACGCTGGGCAGCTGTGAGGGCCGCAGTGCGGGTAGCGGACCTGTGCGGCGTGGCTGGCCGCTTGGGCACGCTCACTGCACGGGGGCAACCGTACTGCTGTGAGAGGGCTTCGCGCACACAGCTGAGTATGGACAAGCTGACGTACGTAGTGCAGGTGGAACACACATGAGCCGGGAGGGCTACGCTGGGCAGCTGTGAGGGCTGCAGTGCGGGTAGCGGAGCTGTGCGGCGTGGCTGGCCGCTTGGGCACGCTCACTGCACGGGGGCAACCGTACTGCTGTGAGAGGGCTTCGCGCACACAGCTGAGTATGGACAAGCTGACGTACGTAGTGCAGGTGGAACACACATGAGCCGGGAGGGCTACGCAGGGCAGCTGTGAGGGCCGCAGTGCGGGTAGCGGACCTGTGCGGCGTGGCTGGCCGCTTGGGCACGCTCACTGCACGGGGGCAACCGTACTGCTGTGAGAGGGCTTCGCGCACACAGCTGAGTATGGACAAGCTGACGTACGTAATGCAGGTGGAACACACATGAGCCGGGAGGGCTACGCTGGGCAGCTGTGAGGGCCGCAGTGCGGGTAGCGGACCTGTGCGGCGTGGCTGGCCGCTTGGGCACGCTCACTGCACGGGGGCAACCGTACTGCTGTGAGAGGGCTTCGTGCACACAGCTGAGTATGGACAAGCTGACGTACGTAGTGCAGGTGGAACACACATGAGCCGGGAGGGCTACGCTGGGCAGCTGTTAGGGCCGCAGTGCGGGTAGCGGAGCTGTGCGGCGTGGCTGGCCGCTTGGGCACGCTCACTGCACGGGGGCAACCGAACTGCTGTGAGAGGGCTTCACGCACACAGCTGAGTATGGACAAGCTGACGTACGTAGTGCAGGTGGAACACACATGAGCCGGGAGGGCTACGCTGGGCAGCTGTGAGGGCCGCAGTGCGGGTAGCGAAGCTGTGCGGCGTGGCTGGCCACTTGGGCACGCTCACTGCACGGGGGCAACCGTACTGCTGTGAGAGGGCTTCGTGCACACAGCTGAGTATGGACAAGCTGACGTACGTAGTGCAGGTGGAACACACATGAGCCGGGAGGGCTACGCTGGGCAGCTGTGAGGGCCGCAGTGCGGGTAGCGGACCTGTGCGGCGTGGCTGGCCGCTTGGGCACGCTCACTGCACGGGGGCAACCGTACTGCTGTGAGAGGGCTTTGCACACACAGCTGAGTATGGACAAGCTGACGTACGTAGTGCAGGTGGAACACACATGAGCCGGGAGGGCTACGCTGGGCAGCTGTGAGGGCCGCAGTGCGGGTAGCGGAGCTGTGCGGCGTGGCTGGCCGCTTGGGCACCCTCACTGCACGGGGGCAACCGTACTGCTGTGAGAGGGCTTCGCGCACACAGCTGAGTATGGACAAGCTGACGTACGTAGTGCAGGTGGAACACACATGAGCCGGGAGGGCTACGCTGGGCAGCTATGAGGGCAGCAGTGCGGGTAGCGGAGCTGTGCGGCGTGGCTGGCCGCTTGGGCACGCTCACTGCATGGGGGCAACCGTACTGCTGTGAGAGGGCTTCGCGCACACAGCTGAGTATGGACAAGCTGACGTACGTAGTGCAGGTGGAACACACATGAGCCGGGAGGGCTACGCTGGGCAGCTGTGAGGGCCGCAGTGCGGGTAGCGGACCTGTGCGGCGTGGCTGGCCGCTTGGGCACGCTCACTGCACGGGGGCAACCGTACTGCTGTGAGAGGGCTTCGCGCACACAGCTGAGTATGGACAAGCTGACGTACGTAGTGCAGGTGGAACACACATGAGCCGGGAGGGCTACGCTGGGCAGCTGTGAGGGCTGCAGTGCGGGTAGCGGAGCTGTGCGGCGTGGCTGGCCGCTTGGGCACGCTCACTGCACGGGGGCAACCGTACTGCTGTGAGAGGGCTTCGCGCACACAGCTGAGTATGGACAAGCTGACGTACGTAGTGCAGGTGGAACACACATGAGCCGGGAGGGCTACGCAGGGCAGCTGTGAGGGCCGCAGTGCGGGTAGCGGGGCTGTGCGGCGTGGCTGGCCGCTTGGGCACGCTCACTGCACGGGGGCAACCGTGCTGCTGTGAGAGGGCTTCGCGGACACAGCTGAGTATGGACAAGCTGACGTACGTAGTGCAGGTGGAACACACATGAGCCGGGAGGGCTACGCTGGGCAGCTGTGAGGGCCGCAGTGTGGGTAGCGGAGCTGTGCGGCGTGGCTGGCCGCTTGGGCACGCTCACTGCATGGGGGCAACCGTACTGCTGTGAGAGGGTTTCGCGCACACAGCTGAGTATGGACAAGCTGACGTACGTAGTGCAGGTGGAACACACATGAGCCGGAAGGGCTACGCTGGGCAGCTATGAGGGCCGCAGTGCGGGTAGCGGAGCTGTGCGGCGTGGCTGGCCGCTTGGGCACGCTCACTGCACGGGGGCAACCGTACTGCTGTGAGAGGGCTTCGCGCACACAGCTGAGTATGGACAAGCTGACGTACGTAGTGCAGGTGGAACACACATGAGCCGGGAGGGCTACGCTGGGCAGCTGTGAGGGCCGCAGTGCGGGTAGCGGACCTGTGCGGCGTGGCTGGCCGCTTGGGCACGCTCACTGCACGGGAGCAACCGCACTGCTGCGAGAGGGCTTCGCGCACACAGCTGAGTATGGACAAGCTGACGTACGTAGTGCAGGTGGAACACACATGAGCCGGGAGGGCTACGCTGGGCAGCTGTGAGGGCCGCAGTGTGGGTAGCGGAGCTGTGCGGCGTGGCTGGCCGCTTGGGCACGCTCACTGCACGGGGTCAACCGTACTGCTGTGAGAGGGCTTCGCGCACACAGCTGAGTATGGACAAGCTGACGTACGTAGTGCAGGTGGAACACACATGAGCCGGGAGGGCTACGCTGGGCAGCTGTGAGGGCCGCAGTGCGGGTAGCGGGGCTGTGCGGCGTGGCTGGCCGCTTGGGCACGCTCACTGCACGGGGGCAACCGTACTGCTGTGAGAGGGCTTCGTGCACACAGCTGAGTATGGACAAGCTGACGTACGTAGTGCAGGTGGAACACACATGAGCCGGGAGGGCTTCGCTGGGCAGCTGTGAGGGCCGCAGTGTGGGTAGCGGAGCTGTGCGGCGTGGCTGGCCGCTTGGGCACGCTCACTGCATGGGGGCAACCGTACTGCTGTGAGAGGGCTTCGCGCACACAGCTGAGTATGGACAAGCTGACGTACGTAGTGCAGGTGGAACACACATGAGCCGGGAGGGCTACGCTGGGCAGCTATGAGGGCCGCAGTGCGGGTAGCGGAGCTGTGCGGCGTGGCTGGCCGCTTGGGCACGCTCACTGCACGGGGGCAACCGTACTGCTGTGAGAGGGCTTCGCGCACACAGCTGAGTATGGACAAGCTGACGTACGTAGTGCAGGTGGAACACACATGAGCCGGGAGGGCTACGCTGGGCAGCTGTGAGGGCCGCAGTGCGGGTAGCGGAGCTGTGCGGCGTGGCTGGCCGCTTGGGCACGCTCACTGCACGGGGGCAACCGTACTGCTGTGAGAGGGCTTCGCGCACACAGCTGAGTATGGACAAGCTGACGTACGTAGTGCAGGTGGAACACACATGGGCAGGGAGGGCAACGCTGGGCAGCTGTGAGGGCCGCAGTGCGGGTAGCGGAGCTGTGCGGCGTGGCTGGCCGCTTGGGCACGATCACTGCACGGGGGCAACCGTACTGCTGTGAGAGGGCTTCGCGCACACAGCTGAGTATGGACAAGCTGACGTACGTAGTGCAGGTGGAACACACATGAGCCGGGAGGGCTACGCTGGGCAGCTGTGAGGGCCGCAGTGTGGGTAGCGGAGCTGTGCGGCGTGGCTGGCCGCTTGGGCACGCTCACTGCATGGGGGCAACCGTTCTGCTGTGAGAGGGTTTCACGCACACAGCTGAGTATGGACAAGCTGACGTACGTAGTGCAGGTGGAACACACATGAGCCGGGAGGGCTACGCTGGGCAGCTATGAGGGCCGCAGTGCGGGTAGCGGAGCTGTGCGGCGTGGCTGGCCGCTTGGGCACGCTCACTGCACGGGGGCAACCGTACTGCTGTGAGAGGGCTTCGCGCACACAGCTGAGTATGGACAAGCTGACGTACGTAGTGCAGGTGGAACACACATGAGCCGGGAGGGCTACGCTGGGCAGCAGTGAGGGCCGCAGTGCGGGTAGCGGACCTGTGCGGCGTGGCTGGCCGCTTGGGCACGCTCACTGCACGGGGGCAACCGTACTGCTGCGAGAGGGCTTCGCGCACACAGCTGAGTATGGACAAGCTGACGTACGTAGTGCAGGTGGAACACACATGAGCCGGGAGGGCTACGCTGGGCAGCTGTGAGGGCCGCAGTGCGGGTAGCGGAGCTGTGCGGCGTGGCTGGCCGCTTGGGCACGCTCACTGCACGGGGGCAACCGTACTGCTGTGAGAGGGCTTCGCGCACACAGCTGAGTATGGACAAGCTGACGTACGTAGTGCAGGTGGAACACACATGAGCCGGGAGGGCTACGCTGGGCAGCTGTGAGGGCCGCAGTGGGGGTAGCGGGGCTGTGCGGCGTGGCTGGCCGCTTGGGCACGCTCACTGCACGGGGGCAACCGTACTGCTGTGAGAGGGCTTCGCGCACACAGCTGAGTATGGACAAGCTGACGTACGTAGTGCAGGTGGAACACACATGAGCCGGGAGGGCTACGCTGGGCAGCTGTGAGGGCCGCAGTGTGGGTAGCGGAGCTGTGCGGCGTGGCTGGCCGCTTGGGCACGCTCACTGCATGGGGGCAACCGTACTGCTGTGAGAGGGCTTCGCGCACACAGCTGAGTATGGACAAGCTGACGTACGTAGTGCAGGTGGAACACACATGAGCCGGGAGGGCTACGCTGGGCAGCTATGAGGGCCGCAGTGCGGGTAGCGGAGCTGTGCGGCGTGGCTGGCCGCTTGGGCACGCTCACTGCACGGGGGCAACCGTACTGCTGTGAGAGGGCTTCGAGCACACAGCTGAGTATCGACAAGCTGACGTACGTAGTGCAGGTGGAACACACATGAGCCGGGAGGGCTACGCTGGGCAGCTGTGAGGGCCGCAGTGCGGGTAGCGGAGCTGTGCGGCGTGGCTGGCCGCTTGGGCACGCTCACTGCACGGGGGCAACCGTACTGCTGTGAGAGGGCTTCGCGCACACAGCTGAGTATGGACAAGCTGACGTACGTAGTGCAGGTGGAACACACATGGGCCGGGAGGGCTACGCTGGGCAGCTGTGAGGGCCGCAGTGCGGGTAGCGGAGCTGTGTGGCGTGGCTGGCCGCTTGGGCACGCTCACTGCACGGGGGCAACCGTACTGCTGTGAGAGGGCTTCGCGCACACAGCTGAGTATGGACAAGCTGACGTACGTAGTGCAGGTGGAACACACATGAGCCGGGAGGGCTACGCTGTTCAGCTGTGAGGGCCGCAGTGCGGGTAGCGGAGCTGTGCGGCGTGGCTGGTTGCTTGGGCACGCTCACTGCACGGGGGCAACTGTACTGCTGTGAGAGGGCTTCGCGCACACAGCTGAGTATGGACAAGCTGACGTACATAGTGCAGGTGGAACACACATGAGCCGGGAGGGCTACGCTGGGCAGCTGTGAGGGCCGCAGTGCGGGTAGCGGAGCTGTGCGGCGTGGCTGGCCGCTTGGGCACGCTCACTGCACGGGGGCAACCGTACTGCTGTGAGAGGGCTTCGCGCACACAGCTGAGTATGGACAAGCTGACGTACGTAGTGCAGGTGGAACACACATGAGCCGGGAGGGCTACGCTGGGCAGCTGTGAGGGCCGCAGTGCGGGTAGCGGAGCTGTGCGGTGTGGCTGGCCGCTTGGGCACGCTCACTGCACGGGGGCAACCGTACTGCTGTGAGAGGGCTTCGCGCACACAGCTGAGTATGGACAAGCTGACGTACGTAGTGCAGGTGGAACACACATGAGCCGGGAGGGCTACGCTGGGCAGCTGTGAGGGCCGCAGTGCGGGTAGCGGACCTGTGCGGCGTGGCTGGCCGCTTGGGCACGCTCACTGCACAGGGGCAACCGTACTGCTGTAAGAGGGCTTCGCGCACACAGCTGAGTATGGACAAGCTGACGTACATAGTGCAGGTGGAACACACATGAGCCGGGAGGGCTACGCTGGGTAGCTGTGAGGGCCGCAGTGCGGGTAGCGGAGCTGTGCGGCGTGGCTGGCCGCTTGGGCACGCTCACTGCACGGGGGCAACCGTACTGCTGTGAGAGGGCTTCGCGCACACAGCTGAGTATGGACAAGCTGACGTACGTAGTGCAGGTGGAACACACATGAGCCGGGAGGGCTACGCTGGGCAGCTGTGAGGGCCGCAGTGCGGGTAACGGAGCTGTGCGGCGTGGCTGGCCGCTTGGGCACGCTCACTGCACGGGGGCAACCGTACTGCTGTGAGAGGGCTTCGCGCACACAGCTGAGTATGGACAAGCTGACGTACGTAGTGCAGGTGGAACACACATGAGACGGGTGGGCTACGCTGGGCAGCTGTGAGGGCCGCAGTGCGGGTAGCTCACCTGTGCGGCGTGGCTGGCCGCTTGGGCACGCTCACTGCACGGGGGCAACCGTACTGCTGTGAGAGGGCTTCGCGCACACAGCTGAGTATGGACAAGCTGACGTACGTAGTGCAGGTGGAACACACATGAGCCGGGAGGGCTACGCTGGGCAGCTGTGAGGGCCGCAGTGCGGGTAGCGGACCTGTGCGGCGTGGCTGGCCGCTTGGGCACGCTCACTGCACGGGAGCAACCGTACTGCTGTGAGAGGGCTTCGCGCACACAGCTGAGTATGGACAAGCTGACGTACGTAGTGCAGGTGGAACACACATGAGCCGGGAGGGCTACGCTGGGCAGCTGTGAGGGCCGCAGTGCGGGTAGCGGACCTGTGCGGCGTGGCTGGCAGCTTGGGCACGCTCACTGCACGGGGGCAACCGTACTGCTGTGAGAGGGCTTCGCACACACAGCTGAGTATGGACAAGCTGACGTACGTAGTGCAGGTGGAACACACATGAGCCGGGACGGCTACGCTGGGCAGCTGTGAGGGCCGCAGTGCGGGTAGCGGAGCTGTGCGGCGTGGCTGGCCGCTTGGGCACGCTCACTGCACGGGGGCAACTGTACTGGTGTGAGAGGGCTTCGCGCACACAGCTGAGTATGGACAAGCTGACGTACGTAGTGCAGGTGGAACACACATGAGCCGGGAGGGCTACGCTGGGCAGCTGTGAGGGCCGCAGTGCGGGTAGCGGAGCTGTGCGGCGTGGCTGGGGGCTTGGGCATGCTCACTACACGGGGGCAACCGTACTGCTGTGAGAGGGCTTCGCGCACACAGCTGAGTATGGACAAGCTGACGTACGTAGTGCAGGTGGAACACACATGAGCCGGGAGGGCTATGCTGGGCAGCTGTGAGAGCCGCAGTGTGGGTAGCGGACCTGTGCGGAGTGGCTGGCCGCTTGGGCACGCTCACTGCATGGGGGCAACCGTACTGCTGTGAGAGGGCTTCGCGCACACAGCTGAGTATGGACAAGCTGATGTACGTAGTGCAGGTGGAACACACATGTGCCGGGAGGGCTACGTTGGGCAGCTGTGAGGGCCGCAGTGTGGGTAGCGGAGCTGTGCGGCGTGGCTGGCCGCTTGGGCACGCTCACTGCACGGGGGCAACCATACTGTTGTGAGAGGGCTTCGGGCACACAGCTGAGTATGGACAAGCTGACGTACGTAGTGCAGGTGGAACACACATGAGCCGGGAGGGCTACGCTGGGCTGCTGTGAGGGCCGCAGTGCGGGTAACGGAGCTGTGCGGCGTGGCTGGCCGCTTGGGCACGCTCACTGCACGGGGGCAACCGTACTGCTGTGAGAGGGCGTCGCGCACACAGCTGAGTATGGACAAGCTGACGTACGTAGTGCAGGTGGAACACACATGAGCCGGGAGGGCTACGCTGGGCAGCTGTGAGGGCCGCAGTGCGGGTAGCGGAGCTGTGCGGCGTGGCTGGCCGCTTGGGCACGCTCACTGCACGGGGGCAACCGTACTGCTGTGAGAGGGCTTCGCGCACACAGCTGAGTATGGACAAGCTGACGTACGTAGTGCAGGTGGAACACACATGAGCCGGGAGGGCTACGCTGGGCAGCTGTGAGGGCCGCAGTGCGGGTAGCGGAGCTGTGCGGTGTGGCTGGCCGCTTGGGCACGCTCACTGCATGGGGGCAACCGTACTGCTGTGAGAGGGCTTCGCGCACACAGCTGAGTATGGACAAGCTGACGTACGTAGTGCAGGTGGAACACACATGAGCCGGGAGGGCTACGCTGGGCAGATGTGAGGGCCGCAGTGCGGGTAGCGGAGCTGTGCGGTGTGGCTGGCCGCTTGGGCACGCTCACTGCACGGGGGCAACCGTTCTGCTGTGAGAGGGCTTCGCGCACACAGCTGAGTATGGACAAGCTGACGTACGTAGTGCAGGTGGAACACACATG